>NC_048264.2:16374095-17743190 GCF_005286985.2 Setaria viridis
CCATCCAATCCATCCCGAGGATGATATCTATGCCTTCTAGGTCAAGGATGATAAGGTTTTCCTTGAAAAGAGTTGGGCCTAGCTGGAGATGTACAAGAGTAACGATCTGATCCGAGGCTATCTTCCCTCCCGGAGTGGCGATCACATAGGATTCCTTAGTGTGACCGACATCCAGCTCACATCTTTCCCTAGCCTTACTCCCGATAAAGCTATGAGAGGCTCCCGAATCAAACAACACAACAATAGCTTGATTTAAGATAAGGAAGGAACCCGTCATTACTGGCGCACCTTCGGGGAGTTCAGTCAAGCTGGTGTAGTTGAGCCGGCCTTGTCGAACTTGCTGTTGGAGGTATTCCCTAGAGGCAATCATAGAGATGATGATATTCCATTTGTATCCATGATTTGTATATTGTGTTCATTGAATATCCATTAAAGGCTACTTGAATTGATTTGCAATTATGTAAATTGTATGTGAAACTCTTTACTTGTATGGTTATTCTAAAGTTGTCCCTAGTCGGAGTTCATGTGAGGACACACATGAATATTAGACTAGCACATGTATTAGTTGATGACTATGTTTAGATATGGATCGACCTACTTAGGGGCTATCAAACGCTACGCCGTAACAGGGTAGTTATAAAGGTAGCTTTCGGGTTTGTCAAGAAGCATGCTATGAGACATGGTCAATCAAGATGGGATTTGCCCCTCTCTGATTGAGAGTGATATCTCTGGGCCCCTCGAGTGATCGGATCCGAAAATGCATGGCCATGCTACGTACGGTTAAGAGTTAACCTACAAAGGGATTCCGAATCATAGGATCGAGAAAGAGCGGTCGGCTTGAAGCTAGACCAAATATCGTGAGGTGATGGGAATAGCATGTATATTATGTTGTGATGGTTCGTCTGATATGATCTTCGTGTGCGTATAGGAGTTGGCACGTCTTGCTAGAGGCCGCTACCGACTATTGGGCCGAGTAGGAGTACTCGGGCCATGTCTATACGTATCCGAACCCATAGGGTCACACACTTAAGGGGCTGGAAGCCCAATTCGGATCAGATCCGAGTTGGATTAGGTTTAGAAGTACTAATGGGCCTCGGATCCAGAGGCCCCTCAGGAACCTCTATAAATAGAGGGGTGGGGGCGCCCTAGGGTTTACACCTTTTGGCGAAACTCATCTGCCACACCTCCCACGCCCTCGCCTGTTGCAACTCACGGATCTAGCAGTCCAGCTTGTGACGCTTCCTCCCTGCACGTGTGGATACCTTGGAGGTGTTGCGCCTGCAGAACTTGGACGAGCCGCCGACGAGCCACGACGAGCCAACGACGAGCCGCGGCATCGGAGGCGATCTTGCTGCACGTGGACGAGCTGCTGAGGAGCTGCTGGACGTTGAGGTGATCAGTTACTTACGACTACGTGATCGTCTTCACTGCATCGACGCATATCTACATCTTCCGCACCAGTAGTGCGTCGAGTGGTAATCCCGTGATCCTTATACGGCAGTTCTTCCTGGTTATACGCGGTAGAAATTTTGATTTGCGCTAGCGTACCCTACCTCGTATCCCAACAGTAGTATCAGAGCCGTAGCTGCTTAGTTTTGGATTCGGGATGTGTGCATGTGGAGATATGCGAGTTTTCAGTTTGATCTATGTCCTGGTTTCGTGCTCTTGCTGCAATGGTAGTGTAACGACATACTCCTACCGGTCGGTTTCCGCCATCGGAGTTAAGTGATACACGTAAATCTAGTTGCAGTGAGCGAAGATCAATATGATTGGTCGAATCGAAATCCAGGGTCAAACGCCAGGCGCATTAGATGTGCAATAGTAGATGAGATCTACTGCCGGGATCGGGATTTTTGCCGTTTGCGTATGCTTCGGTAAATCAGCCGTAACTTTTCGGTACGATCTCGGATCGGGGCGAATTTTATATGAAAATTGATCTACAGAAAAAGTTACACATGAAATTCAACCGCTTTGCCGTTTTCGGCGAAATTAGATTTCCCAAATTCGGCTTGGAAGATGGAGTTTCGGGCATCCGAAGTTTGGAACGTTATGGCGCCTAACTCTGTTTTGCAGGATGTATGTATGTATGTATCTTGTGATCAGTATGGCCCCCTTGTGTATGTGATGCATGTGTGTAACTTATTCGTGACCTGCGTGTCGAGCGTACGGCAACACAGCAGGAGCCATATGTGTTGTCACTTTATTGTATTTAATGGTCTGCGTACCAATCTGTGATGATCCAAGCAACTATGTAATCTTCATTACTAGATTCTTTACTAGCTATTAGGCGTAATAGCATGCTCTAGTTCTTGGAGGACTCATCACCAGGAGGATGGCGCACATGGAACATGGAGATGGAGATCACCATGGTGAACAGGTTCTATGGAGATGGAGATCACCATATGAAAACGGGTCATACTGTGTCACAACTGTGTGAGTGCTATTCTATTTATGTTTTACTTTCTGCATGTTGTGATGTTAGAAGTAGAACGATCCCTCACAAAGTTTAAGTTAGTATGCCCTCCCAACTAAAACTTGCACCGTCCCATGTCTTGTACAATTAGTGGTGGGTCTATGAAATTAGGGTGCCACTAGTTTTCCTTGACTAGACGGGTTTGTGTCGGACACTTACACGCATAAGGGTTGGTTTGCTTAACAAAGTTATCTTAACGGTTAAGGACCTTGGGGCATAACGGTTGGGCACCGAGACATGGAGATGTCACCCAACAACAGGAGTCATATGTGATATGATTAGCAAAAGTTGCTTACCGATCTACCTTGTTTGCTAGCGGTGATGCTAAAGCTCACTAGTGGACTTGTTAGTTGTCGATCCTGAATCACTAAGTTTCAATAGAGCGATATTGATTTTAGTGGGAGTAGATTCTGTTAAAATAGTTTAATGTGATTTGCTCTATCATGGATACGTTTGTCTTAGTGTATTTTGCATTCATTTGTTGTAGATTAAATGGCACCTAGCAGCACTACACCGTTTGCTTTGCGTTCGGTCCTTGAGAAGGACAAGTTGAATGGAACAAACTACTCGGATTGGATCCGTAACCTGAGAATTGTTCTCAGGGCTGAGAAAAAGGAAGATGTTCTAGACAACCCACTACCAGAAGAACCTGTTGATGATGCACCTGCTGCTGCTAAGAATGCTTACAAGAAAGCATGTGATGCTAACCTCGAAGTAAGCTGCCTTATGCTTGCTTGCATGGAACCCGAGCTGCAGATGCAGTTCGAAACAAACCATGAGGCGCACGATATGATCGTGGCGCTTAGAGACATGTTCCAAACACAGGCCAGGACTGAAAGATTCAATGTGTCTAAGGCCTTTGTTGAGAGCAAGCTAGCAGAAGGCGCAGCAGTAGGACCACACGTAATCAAGATGGTTGGTTACACTCAACGGTTGGAGAAGCTAGGCTTCCCACTGGGCCAAGAGTTGGCCACTGATTTCATTCTTTCGTCTCTTCCGCCTAGCTATGAGAACTTCATCTCGAACTACCATATGCATGGGACGGAGAAGGGTCTGAATGAGCTGTGTGGCATGCTTAAAACAGCAGAGGCTGACATCAAGAAAAGCGCTAGTACCAGCCATGTGATGGCTATACAGAACAAGCCTAGCTTTAAGAAGAAGGGCAATTCTTGGAAGAAGAAGGGCAAGGCTGGAACGTCCAAGCCAAACCCAGCGCCCAAGGTTAAAGCTGGACCTGGACCTGCTCCAGATAAATAGTGCTTTTACTGTCATGAACTTGGTCACTGGTAGATAAACTGCAAGCAGTACCTAGCTTCCTTGAAGAATGGCGGAAGTAAGAGTACTTCTACCTTAGGTACGCTTGTTGTTAATGTTATAGACAACATATTTCTTGCTGATACAATTATTAATTCTTGGGTATTTGATACCGGATCGGTTGCTCATATTTGCAATTCGATGCAAGGAATGATAAGAAATAGAAGCGTGGAAAGAGGAGAAGTTGATTTCCGCGTGGGCAATAATGCAAGAGTTGCTGCGTTGACCGTCGGGACAATGCAACTCCACCTCCCGTCAGGATTTATTATGGAGTTGAATAATTGTTATTTTGTTCCTAGTTTAAGTCGAAACATTTTGTCTCCTTCATGCTTGATGAAGGATGATTATTCATTTGCGAGTGAAAACAATGGTTGTGTGATCTCTAAGAATGATATGTTTATGGCTTTTGCACCCATTGTGAATGGATTATTTGTTTTAAATCTTGAGGGTTCACCTGTCTGTAATGTAAGTGCTAAAAGGCCTCGGCCTAATGATTTGAGTCCTACCTACTTGTGGCATTGTCGTTTGGGTCATATAAGTGAAAAGCGCATGAAGAAGCTCCATTCTGATGGACTTCTAACTTCATTTGATTTTGAATCATACGAGACATGTGAGGCTTGCTTGCTAGGCAAGATGACCAAGACGCCTTTCACAGGATTTCCTGAGAGAGCAGTAGACTTGTTGGAACTCGTACATAGTGATGTATGCGGACCAACGAGCACGACGGCTAGAAGAGGATTCCAATACTTCATAACTTTCACTGATGATTTTAGTAGATATGGCTATGTCTACTTGATGAGGCACAAGTCTGAAACCTTTGAAAAGTTCAAGGAATTTCAGAATGAAGTTGAAAATCAGCGTGGCAAGAAAATTAAGGCCTTACGATCTGATCGTGGAGGCGAGTATTTGAGCCACGAGTTTAGCAATCATCTAAAGAGTTGCGGAATTGTTCCACAACTTACGCCGCCTGGAACACCTTAGAGAAACGGTGTGTCCGAGCGACGTAATCGAACTTTGTTAGACATGGTTTGATCAATGATGAGCCAGTCGGACCTACCGTTGTCATTTTGGTGATACGCTCTAGAAACAGCAGCTTTCACACTTAATAGGGTACCATCTAAATCCGTAGTTAAGACACCATATGAGATATGGATTGGAAAGGTTCCTAGTTTGTCTTTTCTAAAGATTTGGGGATGTGAAGTCTTCGTCAAGCGAGTTCAGTCGGACAAGATCACACCCAAGTCGGATAAGTGCATTTTCGTGGGATATCCAAAGGAAACATTGGGATATTATTTCTACAACCGATCAGAAGGCAAAGTGTTTGTCGCTCGGAACGGGGTTTTCCTAGAGAAAGAGTTTCTCAAAGGAGAAAAGAGTGGAAAGACAGTGCATCTTGAAGAAGTTCAAGATGAGCCGATCGGGCAAGAATCAATGAGTGATGCTAACGTAGCAGAACAAGTTGAGATACCCATGGCAAGAGAAGCACCGCCACAACCACGAAAGTCGGCAAGGCTCCGCGAAATGCGGGAAATATTATTGTTGGACAATGATGAGCCTGCGACATATGCAGAAGCAATGATGGACCCAGACTCCGAAAAATGGCAGAGTGCCATGCAATCCGAAATAGAGTCCATGGGAGACAATCAAGTTTGGAACTTGGTTGATCCGCCTGATGGTGTTAAAGCCATAGAGTGCAAGTGGATCTATAAGAAGAAAAAGGACATGGATGGAAATGTTCACATCTATAAAGCACGACTTGTCGCAAAAGGTTTTCGACAAGTTCAAGGAGTTGACTACGACGAGACCTTCTCGCCCGTAGTGATGCTTAAGTCCATTCGGATTATTCTAGCTATAGCTGCATATTTCGATTATGAGATATGGCAGATGGATGTCAAGACAGCTTTCCTGAATGGAAACCTAGCTGAGGACGTGTATATGATACAGCCCGAGGGTTTTGTCGATCCGGAAAATGCTGGAAAGGTATGCAAGCTTCAGAGATCCATTTATGGATTGAAGCAAGCATCTAGGAGTTGGAACATTCGTTTTGATGAAGTGGTCAAAGGGTTTGACTTCACCAAGAACGAAGAAGAGTCTTGTGTTTACAAGAAGGTTAGTGGGAGCTCTGTAGTATTTCTAATCTTATATGTGGATGACATATTACTGATTGGAAATAACATTCCTATGCTTGAGTCCGTAAAGACTTCACTGAAAAATAGTTTTTCGATGAAGGACTTAGGGGAAGCGGCATATATTCTGGGCATTAAGATCTATAGAGATAGATCGAGAAGGCTTATAGGTTTAAGCCAAGATACTTACATTGACAAAGTGTTGAAGCGGTTCAGCATGGAAGAGGCAAAGAAAGGGTTCTTGCCTATGTCACATGGCATACATCTCAGCAAGACTCAGTGTCCTTCGACTGCTGATGAGCGGGATCGCATGAGTAGAGTGCCATATGCCTCGGCTATTGGATCTATCATGTATGCAATGATAAGTACTCGCCCAGATGTTTCATATGCGCTAAGTATGACAAGCAGACACCAATCTGATCCAGGTGAGAGTCACTGGACAGCGGTGAAAAATATTCTTAAGTACTTGAGAAGGACTAAAGATATGTTCCTCATCTATGGAGGTGAGGAGGAGCTCGTTGTAACAGGTTACACCGATGCTAGTTTCCAAACCGACAAAGATGATTCAAAGTCACAATCAGGATTTGTGTTCACACTGAATGGTGGTGCTGTTAGTTGGAAGAGTTCCAAGCAGGAGACGGTGGCCGATTCTACGACAGAAGCCGAGTACATCGCGGCTTCGGAAGCCGCGAAGGAAGGTGTTTGGATAAGGAATTTCCTCATTGAGCTTGGTGTGTTCCCGAATGCGTCCAGCCCATTGAATCTCTACTGTGATAATAATGGGGCAATTGCGCAAGCAAAGGAGCCAAGGAACCACCAGAAGAACAAACACGTAATGCGGCGATTTCATCTCATTCGAGACTTCGTTAACCGGGGTGAGATCAAGATATGCAAAATACACACGGATCTGAACATTTCTGATGCGTTGACAAAGCCACTCCCGCAGGCTAAGCATGATGCGCATGTAAGTGCTATGGGTATTAGGTACCTTCTAGATTGACTCTAGTGCAAGTGGGAGACTGTTGGAGGTATGCCCTAGAGGCAATCATAGAGATGATGATATTCCATTTGTATCCATGATTTGTATATTGTGTTCATTGAATATCCATTAAAGGCTACTTGAATTGATTTGCAATTATGTGAATTGTATGTGAAACTCTTTACTTGTATGGTTATTCTAAAGTTGTCCCTAGTCGGAGTTCATGTGAGGACACACATGAATATTAGACTAGCACATGTATTAGTTGATGACTATGTTTCACAAGTCATGGACATGGAGATGTTGAACTAATAATGTGGACACATGTGGAGACATGTGCTAGGACTGACCCAACACGAGAAGTAGTTCTCTCTTTAAACAACATATACGCTTTGTCCTTAGACCTGAGATTGTCGCATGTATTCTAGATGTGGATCGACCTACTTAGGGGCTATCAAACGCTACGCCGTAACAGGGTAGTTATAAAGGTAGCTTTCGGGTTTGTCAAGAAGCATGCTATGAGACATGGTCAATCAAGATGGGATTTGCCCCTCTCTGATTGAGAGTGATATCTCTGGGCCCCTCGAGTGATCGGATCCGAAAATGCATGGCCATGCTACGTACGGTTAAGAGTTAACCTACAAAGGGATTCCGAATCATAGGATCGAGAAAGAGCGGTCGACTTGAAGCTAGACCAAATATCGTGAGGCGAAGGGAATAGCATGTATATTATGTTGTGATGGTTCGTCTGATATGATCTTCGTGTGCGTATAGGAGTTGGCACGTCTTGCTAGAGGCCGCTACCGACTATTGGGCCGAGTAGGAGTACTCGGGCCATGTCTATACGTATCCGAACCCATAGGGTCACACACTTAAGGGGCTGGAAGCCCAATTCGGATCAGATCCGAGTTGGATTAGGTTTAGAAGTACTAATGGGCCTCGGATCCAGAGGCCCGTCAGGAACCTCTATAAATAGAGGGGTGGGGGCGCCCTAGGGTTTACACCTTTTGGCGAAACTCATCTACCACACCTCCCACGCCCTCGCCTGTTGCAACTCACGGATCTAGCAGTCCGGCTTGCGACGCTTCCTCCCTGCACGTGTGGATACCTTGGAGGTGTTGCGCCTGCAGCACTTGGACGAGCCGACGACGAGCCGCCGACGAGCCACGATGAGCCAACGACGAGCCGCGGCATCGGAGGCGATCTTGCTGCACGTGGACGAGCTGCTGAGGAGCTGCTGGATGTTGACGTGATCGACTACGTACGACTACGTTGATCGACTACGTACGACTACGTGATCGTCTTCACTGCATCGACGCATATCTACATCTTCCGCACCAGTAGTGCGTCGAGTGGTAATCCCGTGATCCTTATATGGCAGTTCTTCCTGGTTATACGCGGTAGAAATTTTGATTTGCGCTAGCATAGCCTACCTCGTATCCCAACACTTGCACCTTGGGCCTTCTTCCTCTGTTCGCCAGGGGGTTCTGGCCTTGCTGTTGATGCTTGTTCCTGGGGCAGTCCTTAGCAAAATGCCCTTCATTGCCGCAGGTGAAGCAGCGGCTACTGGTTGCAGGGCGGGGTGGTGCTGGTGGGGTCGGCCGGGGCGCCTGTGGTTGGAAGCCGGGAAAACGGGGCGCTGCTATTGGTGGGGGTCGGGCAATCCACCTTCCCGACTGCTGGGGTCAGCCGGGGGCTTGCGGAGGAACCATCCTGAACCTTCGGGTTGGCTGGCTCGGAAATGCCATGGAGGCCTTCCTCTTCTGGTCGGCTTTGAGAGCCTGTATGCAATCTTCTTGGGAGATGATCAGGTTGACCAACTCGTTGTAGGTGTCCACCTTGATGGGGTTTAACCTTTCTCTGAGCTCCAAGCTCAGTCCTCAGCGGAATCTGTCCTGCTTCTTCTCGTCTGTGTCCGCATGATAGCCGGCATAACGGCATAGATCGTTGAAAACTTGGGCGTAGTGCAGGACATCTTGGTTTCCCTGGGTAAGAGCCAGGAACTCGTTGAGCCTGCGCTCTAGGAGACCTTCTGGGATGTGATGCACTTTAAACGCGGTCTTGAACTTGTTCCAGCTGACCACATGGCCATCCGGCAACATGGCATGGTAGTGGTCCCACCAAAGCTGTGCGGAGCCACGCAGCTGTTGAGCGGCGAACCGAGCCTTGTTATGGTCGGGGCACGGGGCGGTGAGAAGCTCGAACTTGGATTCGATCGTACGAACCCAGGCATCGGCGTCGAGCGGTTCTTGTGTCTTCTGAAACAAAGGGGGCTGCGTCCCCAAAAAGTCCTCATAGCGAGCCACATGCGGCTGCTGCTGAGCCCTTCCACCATGGGGCTGCTGCTGTTGTCCTTGTACAAGATGCCTTAGCAGCTCGGTTTGAGTTGCTAGGATTGCCTCTAGTAGAGATGAGGGCAGGGGTGGGGGAAGATCCTGTCGCTGCTCGCTGCTGCCGGGCACAGAACCAGATCTGGTGCAATGCGCCATCTGCAAGAGTTATCGTCCCATTAAATTCCAAAACTTAGAAGTACTCCAACCGATGGAACGTATAAGTTAAATTCTCCAATGCGACTCTTGCTGATAATGCAACACACGTCCTCATAGGGAAGACACACTTCTTATCTTCATGTTAGTTAGCGTTTATCCTAGCCTTGTACTTAACTTCGGGCGAATCATACCCTACTCAGACTCCTATAATCCAAACTTAAGCCAAGGGGTCAGGCTAGGCGATCCTCCCGAGAAAAAGGGTCGGCAACGGTCCATATTAAAAAAAGGTCGGGCGAGGCGGAGACTGCCTCGTAAGGTCGGCGCATCCGATCTCGCGAATTGGGGTCGGCCAACTTGAATAGACTCACAGAAAACGGAGTGTGTGGTCGCGGCTCAACTCACTTAGTCTATCATTCCAACACTTTGCAAAAGTTAAAGGCCAGACTCAGGAATTGACTTCATTTACAACGGTGTTCCAAACACAGGGAGTACTCGACTCAAGGCTAACCTATTACAATTCTTTCCAAAATTTAGGCTGCTGAGGAGAACAACAAAAGAATGAGCCCCTGGTAACTCTTAATCTACAAATGGACACTATGAGTAGGAGAAGGGGCGCCGTCTTCTTCAATGTCCATACTGGACGCTCCCTCATCCTCCTCGGGGTCCTCTTGAGCTTCGAGTTGCATATGGAGGGCGTGCATATCGTCGAGCTCAGCTTGATGCTCGTCCAAGTAAGCATTGGCAACCGCCAGCTCCATCTCTATTTCCATTTTCTCCTCCGACAGCTCGATCATGCCGTCCACCAGGTCGGCCACTTCTCCTTCGAGCTCGGAGATCCGGTCTTGCATGTCGTGTATCTGAATGCCTCGTTGGATAAGCTGGTAGGTTTGGCCTACCATGTCTCTCCTGGCTGACTGAAGGTGTCCTTGAGCGTCCACTGCGGTCCGGGCAAGGATGGTCATGGCTCTCCCTTGGAGCTCGATCAGCCGATAGAGGGCTGTCATACATCTGACGTTGGTGGAGATTGTGACCATGGAGTAAGTGGTGGCTAGCACCTCAATATTTCTGACGCGGTCGAGCCACGCCGGATCCAACCGGTTCCTGGCGGGGAACAGGCCGATAGGGTCTAGGGTGACCTCCAAGGGGTGCAGCTGACAGAACTGGGTAAGGAGCTGGAGAGCGGCGGACTCCCAGGTGTCCTCTGGAGCTAGGCCGTAGGCTGATATACCGAAGGAGGGCCAGTCGGGCAGCACAGGGGGAGGAGGTACCACCGCCTGTACATTGCACGTCTGGATGCCCTGCTCCAGGTATAATCGTCCTGCGTACAATGGTGGGGACTGGTACCCGAACCATTTCAATGTGTCCCATAAAATCGCGGGGAAGCCCTCGAAATATAGACAGGTTGACTGGAAGGTACCATCCGCTCCAAACAAAACGTGTCCGGGGACGGCCATCTGGAACCAAGAAACCAAAACCACGTGAGATAGACTCCAAGGGTCAGGGGTCGGATAGAGAAGCATTCGGCTTAACCGAGAGCAATTGGAAGAACTATAAATCCTTAAAACCAAAAAGAGCTTTTCCGAGCAAGGTTGCTTTTGAGAAGAGTGACTTTACAGATTTTGCTTATGACGCATGCACGGCCTACCTTATTCTTAACCAAAACAACTGCCCGAAACCTGGGTCTTACGCGGTCAGTGCCGGTGGCAAGGCAACAAGTACGTCTCTCCCTATAATAGCTAGTCGGTTCTAGCCACGTCTCCTAAGCGAACGCGGTTAGTGTACCTGCAGAAAACACCACCACACGAACCTTTCGTGCCAGCACCCACGAAAGCGTTCCCAAACATTACCGCTCACTATAGGATCGGTACCCATGCGTTTAAGGCTGCATGGACAGCACTCAACCGTGGAAATAGGTTCCCTTTGAATGGAACCGTATAACCCTTCGCATACTCGCGATGCGGAATCAACTCACGTGTGATAAACGTGGCGAATCAACCGTGTTGATAGGTTCGTTGGAATCGAACCGTACCAACCTTCGTATGGATTACATATGGGACTTGCGCACGTATGATAGACGTGGGCGAAAACAACCACGATGATAGGGTCCTTTGAATAGAACTTCCTATCAACCTTCGCATACTCGTGATGCAAAACTCGGCACACGTATGACAAACGTGGCGAAGTGCTGGAAGGTTAGCAAGATAACCAAATAAAGTATTAGCCACCTAAAACAACCCCAAAATCCCCTAGGGCCTCTCGCACTAAAGTCATCCTTAACGATCGTACGAGATTTTTCAAAAAGTTTCTTGCAACTTTTATCTTTTCAAAGAAGTGTTAGGGCTTCTCGTGTTCTCTGTATTGCTAAACCGGCTCTGGTACCAGCTGTGGCGGATCCACTTCGGATCTACTTGGTTAAACCTGATTTAGCCGCATAATACGCGACAATCATGCCTAAGCCGAGTAAACACGAAGTGCCGTCGGATTTCTTCCGATTTAACCACATGAACAGGACCATTTTAGCAGACCCACACGAAGGTGAGCGGTTCCAGAGAATACAACAAGTCCACCGAGTTAACAACTTAACCACTGATTTTTGATTAGGAAATGAACCTCAGAGTTTTACAAGGGTTTCAGAAAGACAAACAGAAGGTAAAACCACTAGCGGAAGCAACGTCGGGGTCGGACATCCCTGGTGAGGCCAGCCGGGACATCACTGATCCCTCTCCTCGCCGTCCGAGGAGGGGTCCCACTCAACCGTCCAACCCGGAGGGAGCTGGGGCGGCCAAGTGCCAGCAGGAGAAGGGTCGGGAGCAGCAACTTCACCTGAAAAACAGGAGCCACAACAAGGCTGAGCTACTAAGCTCAACAAGACTTAACCGACAGGAGTAAAGCTACTCCACACTTCTAGACATGCAAGGCTTTTTGGCTGAGGGGTTTGTTTACCAAAAGCACTAAGTAAAACCCTATTTTCAAGTTTTAGCTCCGGTTCTAAGTTCATTAACCGGTCTAGGTTTTGCAACCTATTCTAAGCAATCATAGAACCAACCAAAGATATATATATCATCAACCAAACTCATGTCATCATCAGATTCCTTATTTACTCAGGGTGACATAGCGATCAAGCAGTCTCAAACTGTGAGAGGCAGACGAATCGATTCGAGTTCTTTAACCATGCATGGTGAACCTAACCTCACGACATCCGCGTACCCGGAGGTCGCTTCCTGTGTCGGCCTTCCCCATCAATCCCCTAACCCGTGTCGGGCCCATTTCCTTTGGTGCAAGGTTCCACAGACCCGGCCTCTGCCGTTCTGTGACCACGCATGCCACCACGTGCGACATCCAGCAGGGGAAACTCCATTCCAAGAACAATGGGGCGACCGCTCACGTCTAGGTTCAATCCGGTACTAGGTTTCCTCATCCCATACTAAGTATGAGGTTAGTACTTTCAAACACTTGATCACGAACACCACCACTGTCGGGCCTTAGCCAAGTTTCATAGACAGACGGGGCGACCATCCGTCCACCAAAAGAGTTACCTCATCCCTGCCCCGTCCATCGTCCTTACAGGTGTAACAGAAGGGTAGACATCCAACTCCTACCACTCGCGAGTGACAGGAAATCACTCGGCTTTTACCGTTTCCTATTTAAGCAAGCATCTACTCGGTCTAACAGCTAGTGTTCAGATCATGGGAGCTAACTTGTGCATCTAGGGTTCCAACCAACTCCTATACGTAAATGCACAATCATGTTTAAGGAAGGCATGCGCAAGTCTGGTAAAACAACACCAGGTTTTCATGCAACCGGGGCTTGCCTTCGAGCAAGGAGGAAGAGAACTGCTCGACTTCGGGGGCGGCTTCGGCTTCAGAGGGCAGGAGCTCAGCTACACCGTCGTCTTCTAGCGCCGGGTGCAGCTCGTAGAAGCCATCGGCGAGGCGCAGCTCTACACGAATGCAATGCATTAGTTAGTATAGACGGTTATTTCAACAGCAACACTTGCAAGTCTGAGCCCAGAAACTCGCGACACAAAGCAGGAGGGTGGGAAGGTTCAAGGGAGCTGGTGGAGATCAAGAGGTAAGGGTCGGAGGAAAGGCACTTATGATCTGACCCTTAAACTAGAGGGTTGGTGTGCTAGGGATCCTTAGACACTCAACGCTGAAGGGTTCACAAGTTTTACACATACACCCTTGGTTTGAAGAAAAGGTTACAGCCGAGCCCTTGGGCGAGGCGGAGAGGGGTCGACGGAACAGGTAGGGTCGGGCGAGACGGAACCGGGGTCGGGCGGATAAGAGGGGTCGGGCGAACCGGACAGGGGTCGGACGAGGCGGACCAGGGGTCGGCAGCTTACCTTCTTCCTATAAGGAAAAAGCTTGGGGTCGGGAAGGGACACGCTTGGGACGGAGGGGCTAAGGTCTTGAACAACGGCTAGGTCCGGCAGTGCCTCGGTGGCGGCGGTGCTTCTTGTGGATCACAAGTGAGCTCTTACGCAGCACGGAGGAGCAAGCGGCTGGATGGCTTGGGGAAAATGGAGTGGAGCGGAGAGGAGAGTTCCTCAGGAACTTAGTGTGTGGCGCTGGGAGCTCAAGCAGGGAGCAAGAGAAATGGCGGAAAGACAGCGATGGCGGAGGGAACTCCGGCGGGGTTCGCGCATTCCCTTTTATAGCGACTGGGAAGTGGGAAGGGAAGCGGCGCGGGAGTAAGAAGGTGAGCGGCGCGAAGGCCGGGGAAGAAGCAATGGAGTGCTCTGCCTGGGCGGCGATTGAGCGACGAGGGCGGTGGTGCAGGACTTCGGGGATGACGCCAGTGGTCATTGGGATCTGGCATTAGGGTGGCGCAGGAGCGGGCATGCCGGTGGTTGGGATTTAGCGGAGGCGGGCGTCGTTGTGCGGTAGAGTTGATGGAAGTGACCGGTTTAATGGCGCTAGAATCGAGGGCGCACAGGTGAGAAGACAGGCAGCCGCGGGCGCGCAGGCGAGCGCGGAGCAACAGATTGTCGGGCGGCTTCTGACAGGGCGGGGAAAGGAGCTGTCGCTGCCGTGGTCAGGGTTAGCGGAGGGGGAATCGTCGGGTAGCGAAGACTAGGCGGCGCGACTGTGTCGAAGTGACGGAAAAGACGGGTGACATCGGGGCTCTACGGCCGGGATCTGGCGATGTGATGATGGGCGCGGGAGGCGAGGCGTTGCAAAAAGGTTGCAGAGGGGCTTCCGCTACAATTGGGGAAAGGGGGCGCGAGAATCCACTTGGTCGCGGGCCAGAGACGAGGCTGATCGGCGGGCGTCGGAGAAGTTGAGCCACGCGGCGGGGAGACTCTGAAGCAGGCATGCAACTCGAGTGCGCCTATCGCGGAAGATCTGGGGGAAAAAGATCTCGGGGGTCCACCGGTCAGATAGAACGGACGTTTTGGAAAGGACCCAGAAGGATCAGACGGTGAGATGGGTTGGCGGGGTCGGAACTGGAGGCAAGCGGGGAGGGGTCAGGTCTCAGGGGTCGGGGCCGGTCGGAAGGTTGAACACTTAGGCTTGGAAAACTAGACAGGTGATCAGGGGCTCGGATTAAGATTAACTTGGAAGATTTGGGGCCGGTCGTCACAGCCTACCCCTCTTAAAAAGAATCTCGTCCCGAGATTCAGGTATCAAGTAGGGTGTGCCGTTCTTACCTCCTTGACGAGACAGAAAACCTGGGAAGTGCTTGTTCAGATACTCGTCTGTTTCCCATGTTGCTTCATCCTCCGTGTGGTTTCTGTTGGGATACGAGGTAGGCTACACTAGCGCAAATCAAAATTTCTACCGCGTATAACCAGGAAGAACTGCCGTATAAGGATCACGGGATTACCACTCGACGCACTACTGGTGCGGAAGATGTAGATATGCGTCGGTGCAGTGAAGACGATCACGTAGTCGTACGTAGTCGATCACGTCCAGCAGCTCCTTAGCAGCTCGTCCACGTGCACAGCAAGATCGCCTCCGGTGCCGCGGCTCGTCGTCGGCTCGTCGTGGCTCGTCGGCGGCTCGTCGATGGCTCGTCCAAGTGCTGCAGGCGCAACACCTCCAAGGTATCCACACGTGCAGGGAGGAAGCGTCGCAAGCCGGATTGCTAGATCCGCGAGTTGCAACAGGCGAGGGCGTGGGAGGCGCGGCAGAAGTGTTTCGCCAAAAGGTGTAAACCCTAGGGCGCCCCCACCCCTCTATTTATAGGGGTTCCTGACGGGCCTCTGGATCCGAGGCCCATTAGTACTCCTAAACCTAATCCAACTCGGATCAGATCCGAATTGGGCTTCCAGCCCCTTAAGTGTGTGACCCTATGGGTTCGGATACGTATAGACATGGCCCGAGTACTCCTACTCGGCCCAATAGTCGGTAGCGGCCTCTAGCAAGACGTGCCAACTCCTATACGCATACGAAGATCATATCAGACGAACCATCACAACATAATGTACATGCTATTCCCTTTGCCTCACGATATTTGGTCTAGCTTCAAGCCGACCGCTCTTTCTCGATCCTGTGATTCGGAATCCTTTTGTAGGTTAACTCTTAACCGTACATAGCATGGCCATGCATTTTCGGATCCGATCACTCGAGGGGCCCAGAGATATCACTCTCAATCAGAGAGGGGCAAATCCCATCTTGATTGACCATGTCTCATAGCATGCTTCTTGACAAACCCGAAAGCTACCTTTATAACTACCCTGTTACGGCGTAGCGTTTGATAGCCCCTAAGTAGGTCGATCCACATCTAGAACACATGCGACAATCTCAGGTCTAAGGACAAAGCGTATATGTTGTTTGAAGAGAGAACTACTTCTCGTGTTGGGTCAGTCCTACCACATGTCTCCACATGTGTCCACATTATTAGTTCAACATCTCCATGTCCATGACTTGTGAAACATAGTCATCAACTAATACATGTGCTAGTCTAATATTCATGTGTGTCCTCACATGAACTCCGACTAGGGACAACTTTAGAATAACCATACAAGTAAAGGGTTTCACATACAATTCACATAATTGCAAATCAATTCAAGTAGCCTTTAATGGATATTCAATGAACACAATATACAAATCATGGATACAAATGGAATATCATCATCTCTATGATTGCCTCTAGGGCATACCTCCAACAGTCTCCCACTTGCACTAGAGTCAATCTAGAAGGTACCTAATACTCATAGCTCTTACATGCGCATCATGCTTAGCCTGCGGGAGTGGTTTTGTCAACGGATCAGAAATGTTCAGATCCGTGTGTATTTTGCATATCTTGATCTCACCCCGGTTAACGAAGTCTCGAATGAGATGAAATCGCCGCATTACGTGTTTGTTCTTCTGGTGGTTCCTTGGCTCCTTTGCTTGCGCAATTGCCCCATTGTTATCACAGTAGAGATTCAATGGGCTGGACGCATTCGGGAACACACCAAGCTCAATGAGGAAATTCCTTATCCAAACACCTTCTTTCGCGGCTTCCGAAGCCGCGATGTACACGGCTTCTGTCGTAGAATCGGCCACCGTCTCCTGCTTGGAACTCTTCCAACTAACAGCACCACCATTTAGCGTGAACACAAATCCTGATTGTGACTTTGAATCATCTCTGTCGGTTTGGAAACTAGCATCGGTGTAACCTGTTACAACGAGCTCCTCCTGACCTCCATAGACGAGGAACATATCTTTAGTCCTTCTCAAGTACTTAAGAATGTTTTTCACCGCTGTCCAGTGACTCTCACCTGGATCAGATTGGTGTCTGCTTGTCATACTTAGCGCATATGAAACATCTGGGCGAGTACTTATCATTGCATACATGATAGATCCAATAGCCGAGGCATATGGTACTCTACTCATGCGATCCCGCTCATCAGCAGTCGAAGGACACTGAGTCTTGCTGAGATGTATGCCATGTGACATAGGCAAGAACCCTTTCTTTGCCTCTTCCATGCTGAACCGCTTCAACACATTGTCAATGTAAGTATCTTGGCTTAAACCTATAAGCCTTCTTGATCTATCTCTATAGATCTTAATACCCAGAATATATGCCGCTTCCCCTAAGTCCTTCATCGAAAAACTATTTTTCAGTGAAGTCTTTACGGACTCAAGCATAGGAATGTTATTTCCAATCAGTAATATGTCATCCACATATAACATTAGAAATACTACAGAGCTCCCACTAACCTTCTTGTAAACACAAGACTCTTCTTCGTTCTTGGTGAAGTCAAACCCTTTGACGACTTCATCAAAACGAATGTTCCAACTCCTAGATGCTTGCTTCAATCCATAAATGGATCTCTGAAGCTTGCATACCTTTCCAGCATTTTTCGGATCGACAAAACCCTCGGGCTGTATCATATACACGTCCTCAGCTAGGTTTCCATTCAGGAAAGCTGTCTTGACATCCATCTGCCATATCTCATAATCGAAATATGCAGCTATAGCTAGAATAATCCGAATGGACTTAAGCATCACTACGGGCGAGAAGGTCTCGTCGTAGTCAACTCCTTGAACTTGTCGAAAACCTTTTGCGACAAGTCGTGCTTTATAGATGTGAACATTTCCATCCATGTCCTTTTTCTTCTTATAGATCCACTTGCACTCTATGGCTTTAACACCATCAGGCGGGTCAACCAAGTTCCAAACTTGATTGTCTCCCATGGACTCTATTTCGGATTGCATGGCACTCTGCCATTTTTCGGAGTCTGGGTCCATCATTGCTTCTGCATATGTCGCAGGCTCATCATTGTCCAACAATAATATTTCTCGCATTTCGCGGAGCCTTGCTGACTTTCGTGGTTGTGGCGGTGCTTCTCTTGCCATGGGTATCTCAACTTGTTCTGCTACGTTAGCATCACTCATTGATTCTTGCCCGATCGGCTCATATTGAACTTCTTCAAGATGCACTGTCTTTCCACTCTTTTCTCCTTTGAGAAACTCTTTCTCTAGGAAAACCCCGTTCCGAGCGACAAACACTTTGCCTTCTGATCGGTTGTAGAAATAATATCCCAAAGTTTCCTTTGGATATCCCACGAAAATGCACTTATCCGACTTGGGTGTGATCTTGTCCGACTGAAGTCGCTTGACAAACACTTCACATCCCCAAATCTTTAGAAAAGACAAACTAGGAACCTTTCCAGTCCACATCTCATATGGTGTCTTAACTACGGATTTAGATGGTACCCTATTAAGTGTGAAAGCTGCTGTTTCTAGAGCGTATCCCCAAAATGACAACGGTAGGTCCGACTGGCTCATCATTGATCGAACCATGTCTAACAAAGTTCGATTACGTCGCTCGGACACACCGTTTCTTCGAGGTGTTCCAGGCGGCGTAAGTTGTGGAACAATTCCGCAACTCTTTAGATGATTGCTAAACTCGTGGCTCAAATACTCGCCTCCACGATCAGATCGTAAGGCCTTAATTTTCTTGCCACGCTGATTTTCAACTTCATTCTGAAATTCCTTGAACTTTTCAAAGGTCTCAGACTTGTGCCTCATCAAGCAGACATAGCCATATCTACTAAAATCATCAGTGAAAGTTATGAAGTATTGGAATCCTCTTCTAGCCGTCGTGCTCGTTGGTCCGCATACATCACTATGTACGAGTTCCAACAAGTCTACTGCTCTCTCAGGAAATCCTGTGAAAGGCGTCTTGGTCATCTTGCCTAGCAAGCAAGCCTCACATGTCTCGTATGATTCAAAATCAAACGAAGTTAGAAGTCCATCAGAATGGAGCTTCTTCATGCGCTTATCACTTATATGACCCAAACGACAATGCCACAAGTAGGTAGGACTCAAATCATTAGGCCGAGGCCTTTTAGCACTTACATTATAGACAGGTGAACCATCAAGATTTAAAACAAATAATCCATTCACAATGGGTGCAAAAGCCATAAACATATTATTCTTAGAGATCACACAACCATTGTTTTCACTCGCAAATGAATAATCATCCTTCATCAAGCATGAAGGAGACAAAATGTTTCGACTTAAACTAGGAACAAAATAACAATTATTCAACTCCATAATAAATCCTGACGGGAGGTGGAGTTGCATCGTCCCGACGGTCAAAGCAGCAACTCTTGCATTATTGCCCACGCGGAAATCAACTTCTCCTCTTTCCACGCTTCTACTTCTTATCATTCCCTGCATCGAATTGCAAATATGAGCAACCGATCCGGTATCAAATACCCAAGAATTAATAACTGTATCAGCGAGAAATGTGTTGTCTATAACATTAACAACAAGCGTACCTGAGGTAGAAGTACTCTTACTTCCGCCGTTCTTCAAGGAAGCTAGGTACTGCTTGCAGTTTCTCTTCCAGTGACCAAGTTCATGACAGTAAAAGCACTCTTTATCTGGAGCAGGTCCAGGTCCAGCTTTAACCTTGGGCAGTGGGTTTGGCTTGGACGTTCCAGCCTTGCCCTTCTTCTTCCAAGAATTGCCCTTCTTTTTAAAGCTGGGCTTGTTCTGTATCGCCATCACATGGCTGGTACTAGCGCTTTTCTTAATGTCAGCCTCTGCTGTCTTGAGCATACCACACAGCTCATTCAGACCCTTCTCCGTCCCATGCATATGGTAGTTCGAGATGAAGTTCCCATAGCTAGACGGAAGAGATGAAAGAATGAAATCAGTGGCCAACTCTTGGCCCAGTGGGAAGCCTAGCTTCTCCAACCGTTGAGTGTAACCAACCATCTTGATTACGTGTGGTCCTACCGCTGCGCCTTCTGCTAGCTTGCTCTCAACAAAGGCCTTAGACACATTGAACCTTTCAGTCCTGGCCTGTGTTTGGAACATGTCTCTAAGCGCCACGATCATATCGTGCGCCTCATGGTTTGTTTCGAACTGCATCTGCAGCTCGGGTTCCATGCAAGCAAGCATAAGGCAGCTTACTTCGAGGTTAGCATCACATGCTTTCTTGTAAGCATTCTTAGCAGCAGCGGGTGCATCCTCAGCAGGTTCTTCTGGTAGTGGGTTGTCTAGAACATCTTCCTTTTTCTCAGCCCTGAGAACAATTCTCAGGTTGCGGATCCAATCCGAGTAGTTTGTTCCATTCAACTTGTCCTTCTCAAGGACCGAACGCAAAGCAAACGATGTGGTGGTGTTGCTAGGTGCCATTTAATCTACAACAAAAGTAATGCAAAATACACTAAGACAAACGTATCCATGATAGAGCAAATCACATTAAACTATTTTAACAGAATCTACTGCCACTAAAATCAATATCCCTCTATTGAAACTTAGTGATTCAGGATCCACAACTAACAAGTCCACTAGTGAGCTTTAGCATCACCGCTAGCAAATGAGGTAGATCGATAAGCAACTTTTGCTAATCATATCACATATGACTCCTGTTGTTGGGTGACATCTCTATGTCTCGGCGCCCAACCTTTATGCCCCAAGGTCCTTAACCGTTAAGATGACCTCGTTAAGCAAACCAACCCTTATGCGTGTAAGTGTCCGACACAAACCCGTCTAGTCAAGGAAAACTAGTGGCACTCTAATTTCATAGACCCACCACTAATTGTACAAGACATGAGACGGTGCAAGTTTTAGTTGGGAGGGCATACTAACTTAAACTTTGTGAGGGATCGTTCTACTTCTAACATCACAGCATGCAGAAAGTAAAACATAAACAGAATAGCATTCACATAGTTGTGACACAGTATGGCCCGTTTTCATATGGTGATCTCCATCTCCATAGAACCTGTTCACCATGGTGATCTTCATATCCATGTTCCATGTGCGCCATCCTCCTGGTGATGAGTCCTCCAAGAACTAGAGTATGCTATTACACCTAATAGCTAGTAAAGAATCTAGTAATGAAGATTACATAGTTGCTTGGATCATCACAGATTGGTACGCAGACCATTAAATACAATAAAGTGACAACACATATGGCTCCTGCCGTGTTGCCGTACGCGCGACACGCAGGTCACGAATGAGTTACACACATGCATCACATACACAAGGGGGCCATACTGATCACAAGATACATACATACATCCTGCAAAATAGAGTTAGACGTCCTAACGTTCCAAACTTCGGAGGCTCAAAACTCCATCTTCCAAGCCGAATTTGGCAAATCTAATTTCGTCGAAAACGGCGAAGCCGATGAATTTCATGTGTAACTTTTTCTGTAGATCAATTTTCGTATAGAAATTGCCCCGATCCGAGATCGTACCGAAAAGTTACGGCTGATTTACCGAAGCATGCGCATACGGCAAAATCCCGACCCCGGCAGTAGATCACATCTACTATTGCACATCTAATGCGCCTGGCGTATGACCCTGGATCTCGATTTGACCAATCATATTGATCTTCCCTCACTGCAACTGGATTTACGTGTATCACTTAACTCCGATGGCGGAAATCGACCGGTAGGAGTATGTCGTTACACTACCATTGTAGCAAGGGCACGAAATCAGGACATAGATCAAACAGAGAACTCGCATATCTCCATATGCACACATCCCGAATCCAAAACTAAGCAGCTACGGCTCTGATACCACTGTTGGGATACGAGGTGTGGTAGATGAGTTTCGCCAAAAGGTGTAAACCCTAGGGCGCCCCCACCCCTCTATTTATAGAGGTTCCTGAGGGGCCTCTGGATCCGAGGCCCATTAGTACTTCTAAACCTAATCCAACTCGGATCTGATCCGAATTGGGCTTCCAGCCCCTTAAGTGTGTGACCCTATGGGTTCGGATACGTATAGACATGGCCCGAGTACTCCTACTCGGCCCAATAGTCGGTAGCGGCCTCTAGCAAGACGTGCCAACTCCTATACGCACACGAAGATCATATCAGACGAACCATCACAACATAATATACATGCTATTCCCATCACCTCACGATATTTGGTCTAGCTTCAAGCCGACCGCTCTTTCTCGATCCTATGATTCGGAATCCCTTTGTAGGTTAACTCTTAACCGTACGTAGCATGGCCATGCATTTTCGGATCCGATCACTCGAGGGGCCCAGAGATATCACTCTCAATCAGAGAGGGGCAAATCCCATCTTGATTGACCATGTCTCATAGCATGCTTCTTGACAAACCCGAAAGCTACCTTTATAACTACCCTGTTACGGCGTAGCGTTTGATAGCCCCTAAGTAGGTCGATCCACATCTAGAACACATGCGACAATCTCAGGTCTAAGGACAAAGCGTATATGTTGTTTGAAGAGAGAACTACTTCTCGTGTTGGGTCAGTCCTAACACATGTCTCCACATGTGTCCACATTATTAGTTCAACATCTCCATGTCCATGACTTGTGAAACATAGTCATCAACTAATACATGTGCTAGTCTAATATTCATGTGTGTCCTCACATGAACTCCGACTAGGGACAACTTTAGAATAACCATACAAGTAAAGAGTTTCACATACAATTCACATAATTGCAAATCAATTCAAGTAGCCTTTAATGGATATTCAATGAACACAATATACAAATCATGGATACAAATGGAATATCATCATCTCTATGATTGCCTCTAGGGCATACCTCCAACAGTTTCCCCAGAGGATCGTGTACATCTTGACCATTTGGCGCCGGGTATGCCTCTCTTTCTGATCAAGAACTCGGTCTGGGTATTCGGCGTAGGTTAGGTCGGGCTCTACCTGAAGCTGCTCTGGCTCTAAGATCTCGGTTGGAACTTGGACACATTTCTTTAGTTGAGACACATGGAAGACATCGTGTATGGCCGATAGCTGTTCTGGGAGTTGGATCCGGTAAGCCACGGGTCCACAGATCTCCACAATCTCATAAGGGCCAATGTAGCGGGGAGCCAACTTGCCTTTCACTCCAAACCGTTGCACTCCTTTGGTCGGGGAGACTCGAAGATACACATGATCACCAATGTCAAACTGCAGGGGCCTTCTTCGCCTATCGGAATAGCTTTTTTGTCGAGATTGGGCAGCCTTGAGATTTGCTTGAATTACCCTTACTTGCTCTTCGGCTTCTGCCACTAAGTCAGGGCCATAGATCTGTCTTTCTCCTGCTTGGGACCAGTTCAAGGGTGTCCGACATCTCCGGCCATACAAGGCTTCAAACGGTGCCATCTTCAAACTGGCCGGTGTGATAATGCGGCCACTCGCTGAATCGAACTCTCGGCATGGCCGTGTGCAGCGATAGGAATGGAAAGAATGGAGACAGATACGAGGCATCGCACGAGTGGACTGTCAACTATACCTGCGCGTACCTGGGTAAGAGCCAAGGACAAAGGTAGGGGGTTACATGCAAAAAGTTGTTCGAGCCACGCGCCATGGTGGCAAAATCCAACTGCATGGAGTATATTTGACTGTCTATGCACATAACACTAAGTAAGTAGAGAACTGACCTTCTATCCAGGTATTTTTGTTCCAGTTGATTTTGGACCCGGGACTAAAGTGGCTTTAGTCCCGAATTAAAAATGAGCCACCGAAGGGGGAGCTTTAGTCCCCGTTATAACGGCTAGTGGGATGAGGAGGCCTTTTACTCACGGTTGTTGTTTCCAATCGGGACAAAAGGCTCCTCCTCCCACGCAGCCCCCCCTCTCTCTCCACTTTATCTTCTCCTCACCCTTAACCTCCCTCCCTTATCCTCTCGCGCGGGCACCTCCTCTCCTCCCTCTCCTCCTGTCCTCCCTCTCTTTTCTACCTTCCTCTCCCGCCTCCTCCCCCTCTGCTGCCCCTCCTCTTCCCCCTCTGCTCGCCCCTCACTGGCAGTGAGGAGCGGTAGCGGGGCGAGGGCAGGGTGAGCAGCAGGCGCAGGCGAGCAGCTGAGCGGCAGTGGGCATGGGCTGGCGCGGGCAGAGGCGGCGGAGCCGAGGCAGACGAGGGCGGGTGGAGGTGGGCGAGGGCAGGCGGCGGTGAGCGGAGGCGGGCGGCAGTGGAGCGGAGGTGGGCGGAGATGGATGGAGCGGCGCCACCGCGCCGTCGGCCCACCTTTTTTTTAACCTTTTTAGTCCCGTTGGTATTATGAACCGGGACTAAAAGGGGTCTTTGGTCCCAGGTGAATGACCCGGGACTAAAGGACCCCATTTGTCTCGAAAACTTAGTCCCAGTTGGATTTTTGGGATCCATGGCCCTACCCAACCTGGACTAAAGGTCCGTTTTCCACTAGTGTAATTGACAAGTTCGTTTACCCACTTGCACGTTCTGCTATTTATTAGACCAAAATGATACAACCATACAAGTTGTTGCATGGTGGGTGCAATTTACTCATTATAAAAATTAGGAGGAGTTAGAGAGATAAGACCACTAGTAGAGAACTGACTTTCGATGTGCCCCCTTTTGTCCCGGTTTAAAGTAGGCCCGGGAGGAAAGGGGGTGCGCCACGGTAGGCAAGAATGGAAGGGAGATTTACTACCGGTTGGTATTTGCAATCGGAACTAAAGGCCCCCCTTTAGTCCCGGTTGTAACGGCTAGTTCCGGGGCGTCGGTGGCGTGACCCTTTTGTCCCGATTGGAGGCTCCAACTGGGACAAAAGGTAACATCAACCAGGACAAAAAGTTTAGTCTCGGTTGGTAATTCCAACCGGGACAAAAGGGCCACCCTTTTGTCCCGATTGGAGCCTCCAACCAGGAGTAAACTTTCAACTAGGACAAAACATTTTCCTTTTTGTCTCGGTTGAAGTTTTTAACCGGGATAAAAACTTGTCCCCCATTATATACCAAGACAAAGGCCTTTCTTCCTCCTCCAGCCCGAGCCAGTCCACCACAAAGACAGAGAGTTGAGCTTCACCTACTCTCCGGTGGTGCCGAAGCAAGGGAGGTGCTGCCCGAATTTTTTTCCCTAATTTTCGCGGGAATTTCACTAATCCAAAGTGTTGTGAAGGTTTGCTACTTCATCCGAGATGAACATGGTTTGCAAGTTCAACAAGTACGGATTTGAAAAACCATATTGAATTTGATAAGATAAACTATCTAGACAAGGGTAGCATCATTCTTAAACTGCTGCAAGGATACATACTACATACGACACATATGACACACTAATTTTTTCCTCATAATTAATATTGAAAGCCTCTCCATTCTACCTCACATTTACTCCCCATTCTCCCTCACATTTTAGCTCAAAATCCTCTCCATTTTCTACTTTACATTCTAGCAAATAAACTATCCATCTCCATTCTACATATCAAGTTGTTTTAACTAATAAAAATCGTATATAACAAGCAAACTATCCACCACATTCTATCTCAAAAATATGTATAAATACAAATCATCTTCATTCTCCCTCTTTCTAACAAGCAAATTCATTTTTCTCCCTCTCTAAAGTATAAAACAAAGCATAACAATAATAAATGAAGAGAGAATGAAGTAGTTAACCTTCACAACACTTTGGATGAGTGAAATCCCCACGAAAATAAGGAAAAAAATTCGTGCAGCACCTCCCCCAGGCTTGCTTCGGTGCCATGGAGAGGAGGTGAAGCTCTCTGTCTCTGTGGAGTGGACTGGCTCGGGCTGGAAGAGGAAGAAAGGCCTCTATCTTGGGATTTAATGGGGGATGATTTTTTATCCCGATTTAAAATTCCAACCGGGATAAAAAGGAATACCTTTTGTCCCGGTTGAAGTTTACTCCCGGTTGGAACCGCCAATCGGGACAAAAGCGCAACCCTTTATCCCGGTTGGAATTACCAACCGGGAGTCAACCGGGACAAAAGGGTTGCGCTTTTGTCCTGGTTGGAGGTTCCAACCGGGACAAAAGGGGACGCCGTCAGTGGTTGGGAACTAGTTGTTACAACCGGCACTAAAGCTCCGCCCCATTTCAGCCTACCGTGGCGTGCTCCCTTTTGTCCTGGGTCAATTTTAAACCGGGACAAAAGGGGGTGTATGGAATGTGAGTTCTCTACTTAGTGATCCTTTTGCAACCATTTTCAATGATGACATAATTTTCTGAAAGGTTGCTTAAGAATGTTGCAAAACAAAGTGCAATGTATAGTGTGTTATGTGTATATCTCGACAATATTACATAACAAATGCACATGTCAGCAGCATATACATTTGACAGAGCAAAAATACCGATGACGAAAAACTGAAAAAGCAATCCTACAATTCGCTGCATGCAGCTGGTCCCTTCGATGAAGGAAAGTATTAGATAAAATTAACATATTACTATGGGAAGTAATACATGCACAAGATAACATCGGGAGCATAAGGGAACGGAACATATACAATTCGATCCTATCATCACATCAACCCGCTTAATTGTTTTTCCCATAGCACTAAAAGAGGTGGTGAGTTCAGAACACACCCCTCAAGAACACGGGCCACATAATCACCATCAATAATGATCGTAAATTTGAATGAAAAAAAATGAAATCAAGGAGCAGATGCAAAATTGGTGGCACCTTTCTTAATCCTAAATAATCCACCCAAATTAAATAATTGATGAAACAATGTGAACGTGTGCTTACCTGCTGGAACTCTCATCACGACAGCTAGGGGAAAGCACAGAAGAGCACAAGCTGAAGATGACATCAGGCACCTGCTAAGGTCGATCGTGGCACACGCGGGCGGCAGAGGTGGACTGTGAGGCAGGTGGAGGCAGATGTATCGCTGTCGCCGCCACCATTCATTCCGCACAGTATGATGGGCAGGGAGCGGGGGACGGGGAAGGGGGCTAGGTAACGGCTAGGTTAAGGTGGGGACGGCAAGGGCGATGATGGTGAGCGAGGCAAGGGAAAAATTTTGGCGAGGCAAGAACGATGCGTTGAAGCCTTCGTGCGTAATGTGCACATGACTGGCCGGGTTGAGACACACCACATCGATAGCCATGCACCCACTGCCCACGCGTCGACGACGTCTGTCGTACGCTGATCATAAACGAACACGCAGCACAACAACACAGGTAAAACTAGGAGAGGCTCCCGTAAGCATGCAATCCTTTCAGCCCTCCGCGCGTAATGTGGACGCGTGTGGCCAGGTTGGGCCACACCACATCGATAGCCATGCACCCACTGCACACGCGTCGATGACGTCTGTCGTATGCCGATCATAAGCGAACACGCAGCACAACAGCATAGGTGAAATTAGGAGAGGCTTCCGTAAGCGTGCAATCCTTTCAGCCCTGCGCGTGTAACGTGCACACGACTAGCCAGGTTGGGCCACACCACATCGACAGTCATGCGCCTACTGCCCACGCGTCAACGATGTCTGTCGTACACCGATCATAAGCGAACACGCGGCACAACAGCATAGGTGAAACTACGAAGAGGCTCCCGTAAGCGTGCAATCCTTTCAGCGATATAACTATAGATATTAGCTAGCCAAATATATTATGACGACGGCGAACCGGGGTCAGGCCGGGGCCAAAGTCTTCGCCTTCCCATGGCTTTGGTTTGAACTTTGACGCCGTGGGAAGCAACAGCAACACGGCCGCATCACGCAACGCAACGGTGACTAGGGATGGCAACGGGGCAGGTCAGGGCCGGGTGAAGCTTCCACTGACCCGTCCTCGAAACCCGAATAGTAAACCCGCCCTGAACCCAAAACCCAATTCGAGTGGAAATGTTGCCCCGACCCCGAAACCTGCGGTGCCCAAAATCGGGCAGGTCCCCGACACCCGAGCCGTCAACGAAGGCGACCACGAGGCCATGAGCCGCAGGAGGTCGGATGCCACACGCGAGGCCCATGCTGTTGTCGTCGCCTCGCCAGCGTTGCCTGTCAGCCCATGGGTGCCGTGCACCCCGTCGCCGGCGTTACCCGTCAGGATCCCAGGCGCCGCCCGCGGGGTCCCGCTGCCGTTGCCGTGTTGCAGGGGTCCACGCCACCATCACCGCGGGTGAAGGGGCCGAGGGGCACGGGCGGCTAAGACCTGCAATGAAGGGTGTAGCTGTGTCGCCCGTGCGGGGCAGGGGGTGGCGCGGCAGTTGCCGCTGCAGCTGGGGAGTGGGGATGGGGTGGAGGCCGCTAGGGTCACGGGAAGCGGGTGAGAAAGGAGAAGGGGGTGGAGGGCTGCTAGGCTAGAGGTGTGGAGGAGGCCGTGCGGGGGAGGTGTGGGCCGGTGCGGGTGAGTGATAGGTAGGCCGGTGCGATAACAGTTGTGCTTTGTGGGCCAAAATTTTAATCTGATCCCGCATCCACCATGTGTCGGGTCCTGAAGCCAAGACCCGCAGAGGGAATTCTAGACCTGTCATGTCCGCGTTGGGTCTGAAACCTACGGATCTCGGGTACAGACCCACCCGATTGTCATCCTAACGGTGAGCCGCTGAAAATTAGTTACCGAACGTGCCCTTCCCCATTTCACCTGTTTCCTCGTCTCGTCTACAAACAGCCTTCCTTTCCATCCACCCGCACCCATCCCTTCCCCGCATCCGCGCCGCCACCGCCCCCTCTCCCTTCCACGAAACCCTAATCCTAGCACGCATCCTCATCCACCTCGGGAGGGAGCGGCAGAGAGCGGCGGCGCGGGCAGCATGTCCGCGGCGGTGTGCGGGAAGCGGGCCTCCTCCTTCTTCGAGGAGCAGCAGCACTCCCCGCACGCGGGCACCCCTCCGCCCTCCAAGCGCGCCCGCTTCCGCGCCGGCGGCGGCGGCGGGAGCCCATCGCCGCCACGGCCGCGAGGCGGTGGGAGCGGCGACCCGGCACTCGTGGCCGCGATCCACGCCAGGTTCCCCTCTGTGAGCCTCGAGGTAATTCGATCCGTCCGATGTCGTCCATGCTATGCTCCACGTTGCGGCTCCTCAAATGGTAACTTATCGTCCCCGTTAGAGTACTAGCTTTTGCCGTTGCCGCAGCGCAAGGATCAACCTGAGCGGCCACCGTGCTCGTTGCTGCCAAGGCTACTTGCGCATCCGCGGTGTGCCAGCGGTGGGTCCTAAGGTCTGTCATACGTTTGAATTGATTTGTAGGGACCTAGGATCGTTTGTTCGGTTGTCCCTGCGTTTGGAGTGGTTTCTGGCATTTTAGCTGCGCATATTATGCTGATTACTATGGCGGTATGGGTTAGCTCTGAAGAAACCTTGAATTATGCCTACAATTGTGGCTGCATGAGCACTTTTATGCATCTTGGAATTATCCAGGGTTTCTCCTTGAAGTTTGTGGATCAAATATTAGTTGCTGGATGTTATTTTGTTGGTTTCTGGTGGACGAGAATGCCACGACTATGATTGTCTATTTTGCTTTGATTCAGCTCATGCCTTCTGCACAGCCTCTGAGATAGAAATCGGTTGTGCTGCATTCTAAAGGGGTGTTTGGTTCCACGGACTAAAGTTTAGTCCCTGTCACATCGAATGTTTAGATACTGATTAGGACTAAATATGAGCTAATTATAAAACCAATTGCACAGATGGATTCGCGAGACAAATCTATTAAGCCTAATTAGTCCATGATTTCACAATGTGATGCTACAGTAAATATGTGCTAATCATGAATTAATTAGGCTTAATAGATTGGTCTCGCGAATTAGCCTCCATCTGTGCAATTAGTTTTGTAATTAGTCTATGTTTAATACTCCTAATTAGTATCTAAACATTCGATGTGATAGGGACTAAACTTTAGTCCGTGGAACCAAACACCCCCTAATTTGTTTGGATGCTGCATCACCTTTTCATACGTATTTATTGTTTGCCTCCATTAGTTTGCATGATAATTAGCCAGTCTTCTAGCAACCCGGTGCATCAACTGGATTATGGCATG
Organism: Setaria viridis; assembly: GCF_005286985.2. Classification (NCBI taxonomy): domain Eukaryota; kingdom Viridiplantae; phylum Streptophyta; class Magnoliopsida; order Poales; family Poaceae; genus Setaria; species Setaria viridis. The sequence continues at coordinate 16,404,070 of NC_048264.2, forward strand.
CAAGTAGTTGGCCGTTAGCCTGTTACTAAAAGAAAACATGAAACTGGAAACCCTAATGGCTTGATGCCCAAGGAACCAAAATGGCCTTTTCTTGGCCGTTTGTGCATGATGTCTGGCTTACCTCATTACTTGATGTCATATCCTAATTTGTCCACGTAACTTGTTTTCACCCCATTTAATTATGGAGTCCTTCCCCAACATATTATTTGCTTTCAATGATAAGTATAACCGTATCATGCCATGCTGGCATGGCTGTAGACTTATCCACAACTTGAGGCCTCATGCAAGCTTATGTTATTTCAGTTTATTGAGAAGGCTCTGGAAGAGGGTGGAAATGATTTTGATTTAGCAACAAAGTACTTGCTTAATTTCCATGCACAATCTGCCGAATGTGATGCAGCTAATGGGTACCAATCTCCCAACGGGATGACTACTGAGGATCAAGTTCCTGCAGAAGGTAACCTTTTGATGTCTGTCGCATTCATTCTTGTCATGATTAACAATTACTTCTTTTGGCTGTCTATTTTTTTCTGAACCTTTAGGCTCTTTATCGTCTGGTTTCATTGCTCCACGTTCAATGAATATGTTTGGCACTTGAAATAAACTCGTTTGCTATCTCTTATCAATTGTATTGTTTTTTAGCTTTAATGACATAACATCTTACCCTGTGATTGTGTGACTCTAAAGCCAAATGATTTACCCAAGGACCAGAGTTAGAGATGGCAATGGGTGCCCGAAACCCGAAACCCGATGGGTTTATACTCCATTAGGGCATGGGCATGGGTCAATTTTTCTACCCGTGGGTTTATTAATGGGCAAAAAGTGAGACCCATCAGGTTCGCGGGCGTGGGTTTGGGAACATAAAACCCGAACCTGTGAACCCATGGGTTTTTTAGACCCGGCCATATATATCAAATAAGCCCATGTTCTTAGCGCACACCTCAATTTTGATGGCCAAAGCCCAACTCTTAAATGCATGCGCTACTTCTTGTCGTGACTTGAATTGTTAAACACTGAACTTAGGTAGTTTAAGATCTATACTATGCATTTGTGTCACTAACCTGAAGTGCTTTGTTAACATGTGGTGTTATGATTGGATAACTCATATATCTTCTCTTACTATACTTCCATTGATTTACATCAATATTGCATGCATATATATTGAATTGTGAACATATATATGTATATAACAATTTTTTTGCTTGTTGAATTGTGAACATATATATGTATATGACAATTTTTTTTGCTTGCTTTGGTACCCACGGGCGACCCGTGAGTACCCGATGGGCATGGGTTTGGGCATAAAATTAAACCCGTAACAGGTCATGGGTTTTTTAATGGGCAGGTTTTGTATTTGCGGGCATGGGTTTGGGATGGCAAAACCCAGCAGATTTATGCCCGTTGCCATCTCTAACCAGAGTATATGCTTTACACAGTGCTTTTTGTATGCTGATTAGAATTTTCTTTTAGCTTCCAACCTACTTGAAAAAGTAAATCGTCTACTTGTCCAGTGAACAAGTCGAATGAATAAACTTGGAAATATTTGAAATTGTGTACTATGTATCAATACCTTGCATATTTATCTGCTTTAATGTTAAACAATATCAATCTCTTCAATTCCAGTATTAGACAAATGTATCAAGATAAATGTTTGTTCAGATCTGTTCCCCCTAAATGTATTGTATATCCATTTATTCTTGTTTTGATTTGAGAATTACCCTTTTGTGGTACTCTGGGAGTCTGGGTTAATAGTTTGTTTTATGTTATAGATATTTTGGTTGACAATGTGGTTGCTGCACCTGTAGATAGTGTTCCTTGGGCAGAAAACCTTCCGTCAAGCAGCACTCAATGGTCTGAGGTTCTTGTGAAGGAGATGATGAGTGCCTCCAACACGGATGATGCAAAGGCTCGTGCTTCCGGAGTACTGGAGGTTTTTGAGAGGGCCATGACCTCTCGTATTGGTGCAGAAGCACTTCAAAATTTCCAGAAGGTAGCTGAGTTCCCTTCCTTGTTCTCGAGCAATCTTTGTCATTGATGGTGATGCACCTGTCCCTGCTCGTTGCCTTTCGTTGGTGCTCAGCATGAATTGCAAAAGTTGGCTGGAGTTTCTAAAACTTCAATTTCTGGTTACTGCATAGTTTGTCTTTTTTTTTCAGCACGTGTTTTGAATTATCTGGATGAATGAATGAGGTAAAGGCCAGAAGAGCTGGCATGCTATCAAACCACTTTGCAGCAAGGTCATTAATGTGCAAGTGACTGGCATCCTGAAATGTTTGCAAATACATGCATGATATAATCTTTTCCCCGCAAACACAGTATGTTATAATCTTATTATAGTTTGTTCTTTCTTTTCTGATAAGGGTGAACTCCTTCCTTAAGTGTAGTCTTCCACACTAGCAGCTCCTTTAGTTCACATTTTTTTCGCATTGGATGTCCTATCATGGTTCCTTATTATAATAGATTAGTAATTCCTAGTCAGGAACCTGTTCCATTTCAATGTGATAGTTTTTGTGCCTTGCACAAGGGGCCATTCCTGCAAGCATTATACCGAGTGATATACATGTTAATGTGACAAAGAAACTGAGTGCATATCCAAATCTTTTGTTTCAAACTTTTTGGTGAAAAGAATGCAAACTTGATCCATCATTACACCAACTATTTTTCAAATATTCCAGTGTGCGCAAGGGCCAAGTTTAAGGGCCTGTTTGGTAGATTCTCAGTGGGAGCTAACTCTTAGAGAGAAGTGATTCTGTGGCTGAAAGTGATTCTCTATGATTAACTTTATGGAGATTTTTTTTTCGAGAAGTGAATCAGGAGGAAGCTATTTTTTCAGCTCCCAGCTCCTGAATTCATTTCAGAGAATCACTTCTCAGAATCAGCAGACCCTAAAACAATCTGAGCCACCATAGAATTGGGTATTCAGAGCTCATTCTCATATAAATATTTACTGATTGATCAATTTTACTTATTCAAGGTGCATACGTTGCAATTAATTGAACTGCATTATGCTGGTTTATTTTTGCTTTCTTTTGGTTTATATATTGTTATGTTAAAAGGCAGTAAAGCTTGTATCCAACGTGAGTTGATGTTCTTGCCTTTAAACAGGAAAATTCGGTTTACAAGGAACAATTTGAAGCTGTTATTAGGGAGAACGCTATTCTGAAGAAAGCAGTTGCAATACAGCATGAGCGCCAAAAGGAGCAAGATGAGAGAAGCCAGGAGCTTCAGCAGCTGAAGCAGTTGGTTGTTCAGTATCAGGAACAAGTTAGAAGCCTTGAGGTACAACAGCTTCGTTGTTCTTCTTTTTTTTTCGTCAATCCTTTCTCCTTGAGGTGCCGAAGAAACTTATGCTTTCCTTGTGTCCTCTTCTTTCTCTTTTGCAGGTTAACAACTATGCCTTGTCCATGCATCTCAGGCAAGCGCAGCAAGGCAGCTCGATTCCAGGGCACTTCCAGCGTGACATTTTCTGAATAAGTGGAAACCTGAACTGGAGGTTTCCATAGCATCAGGATAGCATTTCACCCTTTCAGTTAGTGGCATGTCTTGTTATTGGCCTATATTTAACATATATAGCCAAATGATAACGTATCTTAATTTATGTTGTATACCAGTGTAAATGTATGCCCGTTGTTGGCACGCTGCTGCCCTCTGCAGTTGGGAGCTGGGAGAGCAAGCAGCCCAACATCGGCGTATTGTTGTCCAAAAACAGATGTTACTATGTTATCGATTTAGAGAGAGAAAAGATGAAACGGCGTTAAGTTATACTTGTGTGTACGTTATTTCGGTCAGAAATTTAGTTGAGTTTAAATCAAACTCAAGATAATTTTCCAGTTTGCCTGAGTCATTCGTTGCAGACGTGACTAGTAACTCCCTGGAAGCGTGTGACCTGGTATTTGTAGGTTTTTTCTGGCGTTGCAAGTAACCCTGATGGCTGCTAACGTCGTTGATGTGGCGCTTTGTTGCTTGCGTCATTGGTCTGAGGGCCATTCATATGCTGCCGAAGCCACGTTAGATAATTTTGAAATTTGAAACAAACATAACTCTTGTTTTCGTTATGGAACTGAATTGTCTTTGAAATCCAAAAGTGTGTTTTTGCATCTGACCAGGCTGGATCTCGTGGTAGATGCCTAGATGATGATCCAGTGCCAATTTCATCTCTAACAATATCTGACCATGACTATATTGAAGATGACATCACAGTGACACAGTTAGTTGGTCATAAGTGGTTTTTACTCGTGTGTAACAGCCCATCACTGTTCTTTGACTGTTTGTAGGACACTGATAAAATATGATATGGGCCTGGGCCCAAGATGCTCCAGAATCATAAGTGGTTTTTACTCGTGTGATACCGGAGGAGGAAAAACGACATTATGGCTTACATACCACACGGTTGTGTTTGGCAAACAGAAAATATAGCATACGGATCTCATCTACTGGTTTAACGGTGTTGGGATACTAGGGGTTAAAATTTAACCACGTTACATCAGATGTTCGGATGCTAATTAGGAGAACTAAATAATAGCTAATTATAAAACTAATTGCAGAATTCAAGCTAATTCGCGAGATAAATCTATTAAGCCTAATTAATCCATGATTAGCAAATGGTTACTGTAGCACCACATTGTCAAATCATGGACTAATTAAGCTTAAAAGATTCGTCTCACGAATTAGACTCCATCTGTGTAATTAGTTTTTGTAATTAGACTATATTAATACTCATAATTAGTATTTAAACATCCGATGTGACAGGGCTAAACTTTAGCTCCCTTGAGCCAAACACCCCTAAAAGACTCCTGTCATTAGAACAAAATCGCACTGTATGTGTGCAACACATGGGTAGATTCAGGGGGTGTTTGGATACTAGGTGCTAAACTTTAGCAGTGTCACATCAAATATTCATATGCTAATTAGAAGGACTAAACATGAGCTGATTATAAAACTAATTGCAGAACCCCTGGGCTAATTCGCGAGACAAATCTATTAAGCCTAATTAATCCATCATTAGCAAATGGTTACTGTAGCACCATTTTGTCAAATCATGGACTAATTAGGCTTAATAGATTCGTCTCGTGAATTAGACTCCATCTGTGTAATTAGTTTTGTAATTAGTATATGTTTAATGCTCCTAATTAGTATCAAATATTCGATGTGATAAATGCTAAATTTTAGTAGGTGGTATCCAAACGTAATTCGTGATGTTCGTGATGTTCTCGGTCTCCTCGCCTTTCGATCGACAGACAGCTCTCTTGGAAAACGAAATTAGCTTCTGATCATACCTTTTTTTTTTGCTAAAAAACAAATCATCTTCATCTGCAAGCAGAATGGGTCTCGTAAAAGTTTCACATTTTGTGTCATCCCTCTGCACATATTTACGTGAGAAATATCCAGAATTTGCATTAAAAGCAAGCTACCTTAGCATTATTGTGAGAAATCCTGATCCACGCTGCATCTGAATCTTCAGTCTTAAAACCACGTACGGCAAGGCAGGAAAACACAACTTATGGTTGCCAGGACAGCCATGTTGCATTCCTCCAGAGTGGTTTAGCAACACTAGACAGCCTATCCAGGGGCCGTGATGATAAGCAAATATGAAATGCAGAAATAAATGGCCAAACATTACCCGAAGCCACCAATGTGTTGTTAGTGCCCAGTCATATACTCCATGAACTGAGCAACCAAAATACCAGGCATTATGTCCCACATTTTTGTGCCAAGAACGAGTAGCTGGTTCCAACAAATAAACGTAGAGTAGAACGGATTCAGAATCGACTGCAGAAAAGTTTTGATTGTAAAAGAACCATGTCAGAACCTTGACATGCTCCTCCAAAGAGGTTCAGCAACCGGCACTATTCATTGATGAATTTGCGATAGCTAACGATGCAAAACTCAAAACTGCATCCTCAGAAGTACAGAAATAAATTACTGAACATATCTGAAGCAACTAAAGCATTTCATATTCCCAGAGCGAGGAGTATATCCAGTTAACATTCTAATGAGACCATGCCAAGGTACATTTGATCGTCCTATCTGATGCAAACCGAGACATCGTAAGCAGGAAACATTCTAGTTCTCACTGACGTACGAATCCATGATCAGAGCAAGGTGAGTTCTGCAGAAGAAGGTGGCTGCCTGAAGCGATCATCATTGAGTCAGAGCTCACCTCACCAGGCATCGTCCGTCGCCACCCTGGCGTTGGCGCGCACGCGCTCGAACGCCTCGACGGGCACCGTGAGCGTCCCGGCGCGCGCGTGCCAGCGGGTGCCGTGCCGCGCTACCTTGCCCGACACGTCCTCGACGGCCTTGAGGAACTCCCTGGCCTGCGCCGGCTCTAGCACCTCCTTGACGGCGACCTCGACGGCGCGCCACCGCAGCTTGTCCGCCCGCCGGGCGGCGCGCGCCATCTTGCACATCTCCTCGGCGGCCGTCTCGGCGACGCCGTCCTTGGTCTTCTCGCACGCAAGCTTCATGGCGTAGGTGGACTGGTACTCGGCCACCTCGCCGTCCAGCGCGGCCTCGCGGGCGCTGAGGCGGCGGGCGGCGGCGGAGAGTGCGTGGCTGGTGCGGGACGGGAGGGACGGGAACAGCGCCGGCAGCAAAGCCAGGAGCATGCAGGACGGGCGGAGGTCCCCGCCGAGCCAGGAGAGTGCGGACACGGCCAGCGGCGGGTCGTCGGGGCGCGCCACCAGGCCGGGGACGTCGCGGGGGCGGACGGGCGGGCCGGCGGCCAGGCGGGAGTAGCGCGCGCGGAGGCGGGCGAGGTCGGCGGTGATGTCCATGGCGGCCGCGCTGTCGCTGTCGCTGGAGTCCGACGACAGAAGGCGACGGTGCGCCATCGGGTCTACGGCGCCGGGCGCTGGCGACCATGGGAAAGCAAGACGGCGAATCAAAGATTAATTTTATTCGACAGAAAGAAACAGCAAGAAGACGGGGAAGGATTCGAGGCCAAGAATCCATGGGGAGAATCAGGAACGCGGAGATTGAAGCCAAGAAAGAGGGGTTAGTTAGTTACAGCAGGGGACGAAGCAGGGGAGGCAGGAGAGGAAGCCCTTCTCCTTCTCCTTCTCCTTGTCCTTCTTGGCGCTCTTGCCCGCACCGCCGCTGCGGTGGTACCCGGCGTCGTAGCCGAAGTAGAAGTCGTCGGCGTCGCCGCCGCCCAGGGGGCTCAGGAACGGCATTGGCCCTGCGCGCGTAGAGAGAGAGAGAGAGAGAGGGAGAGAGAGATGGCCGAGGCAAGGGGTGGGTGGGTTTAATGAAGCCCGGCCGCGAGCCCGCGACCCTTGCCGCCGCGCCGGTGTGGGCGACGAGGCGCGGTGCGTTCCACCTTCCAAGTGGTATTCTGCACCGTCTGATCGTCGGATCCGACGGCTGAGGAATGACACTCAAGGGGAACGTGTATGACAGAGGATAGCACCATGTCCTCCCTCCCGATTTAACTGTCGCTTGGGAACCGGGATTGTGAGGGAAACATAGTTTCCGAGCGACACTTAATAGGGGACAGAGGGAGTAAAGCACATTCATAGTAAAATGCTCAAAATTGATGGGACGCAAAAACTGCAGACCAAAATTGTAAAGAATATCTCCACCAAGGTCATGTTTAGTTTCCTCCAAACTCCCAACTTTGACACTATGCAAGAAGAAGATTCTCCATCACATCAAACTTGCGGTACATGCATGGAGTACTAAATGTAGATGAAATAAAAAACTAATTGCACAGTTTTGTTGTACTTTGCGAGACGAATCTTTTAAGCCTAATTAGTCAATATTTGGACAATAATTCACAAATACAAACGAAACGCTGCAGTTGCGCATTTATGGCAAAATGCCAATTTTGCCACTCCCAAATTGGGAACTAAACAAGGCCCAAATCATGTGAATTCGTGTGTTCTAGACACGACTCAAGATGGGTTATTTATCCTCAGTCACCAATATATTTTTTCTTTCCCTCACCAATAATATTTTTTGTATTTTTTTAACTAGTGTTGCAGCAGATTAAACAGCACCATGAATAGAGTAGAAGGATGAATCCCCTTCATTTAGGCGAGGGAGGTGTGTTTGGTGATCACCAAATTTCTTTTTTTGTAATGGGATCGGATCAATAGCACCTCTTATCACCAAAATGATATTTTTTTTTTAGTATTGAGGAGAAGGATGAGTAATCTGGATTTGGGGATATAGTCTTTTAATCTCATCTTGACCACTAACATAAATCTCATCTTGGACTTTATTTGATGGGGAAATGATCTCATCATTACTTCTATTTTTCTCTTCTATTCATGCCAATTCCGGTGCTACCCCCTAGCAGTGTTAACAGGTGTGGAAAATAAGGGAAAATTAGTTTTGTAGCATTGAAAGATCGCGACTTCCGTAAAATATCACTGAAAGATATCAGCCCCCGTAAAATACCACTGAAAGGTGCATATTTTTTTCACCGAAAACTTATTTTGGATACTTTTCAGCACATAACGCGAACATGAAATGACCTTGCTACCCTTAGGTTGAGGACTAAAAGAAAATCAAGTCCCAGGCGGTCGGTCAACCACACACCCGTGACTCATCACCCTCCCCTTGCACAAGCCCGTCACCCTCCCACCAGCGGCGCCACCCCTCCCCACCACCTGCGACACTACCCATCCGTCCCTGCAAGTGGGTAAGACTAAAACCCTAGCTCGTCCTATCCCTGTTTCACCAACAACAAGAAGGATGGCAGCTTCTGTAGAAACACCAACAAGACCACCAGGCACACCAGTGGGTGGACCAATAACAAGAGGAATAGCAGAACAACTGGATATATCACCAGGAGGCATTACTAGGAGGGTCATCATAAACTAGGCTAGTGTGATCCTGAATCATTTCATTGAACTATTACTGTATGGAAAAGTCATGTATTGAACCTATTTTGAGCATGTGTTGTTTTGCATGTGTTGGACCAGAGCACTAAGTTGGCTATTGCACTAGTATGTGTTTCATTAGTCACTATGTTACGCGTTGGTCAATATTAGTCCATGTGTTGAACCAGAATAATATTTTTCATGTGTTTAGTCAATATTTAGTGCATGTGGTGACTTGTACAATGAGCTTGTGTTGAAATGCTATCAGTTGAGGTCATGTGCTTGTTTCTTATGTTTTTAGTCATCAGGTACCGGATTGGGAGCCTTTTAATTCAAGTTAATAGAGCTAATGCTGAAATCTAACAGATTGGTATTTTCAGTTTATGTCTTGGTATTTTCAGTTCATGTCTTCGCCTTTCAGTGGTGTTTTACGGGGCTGATATTTTTCAGTACTATTTTACGGAAGTCGCGATCTTTCGATACTACAGAACCAATTTTTTCAAAAGATAATATTGCCCGCATTGACACAATCACTGCAACTGTACTCCTACTTCTGCATAATACAAGCTCTTGTGATTGCGTAAAAAAACTGAAATTAGATCCCGAGAACCAAAATATTAGCAGCAGATTGGAATGGAAGAAAGACAGCAAGATAGACATAACTAACCTCATATAGCGGAAGAAAAGGAACGCCAACCAGCGTATTTACTGTTGCGTTTTTCTTCACGCGGTTGAAAAACATGCATGAGCCGACCAGTCGCGTGGGGTCTACGCAAGCGCTTCGTCCGTGTATCGCAAAGAAATCAATTCCCATATGCGGGCTGGCCTTTTGTAGGAACAAATGCGACGCCGCTCCATCATCGCCGCCTCCACTCGGCCCCCGCCCCAGCAGCTCGCGGAGGATACACTGGCAGTAAACTTAGTATCAATCCTGGTTAGTAGGATGCAAATTTTTCAAAAATCTATTCGGGATAAACCAATCGAGGGGATCTTTTATCCCAGGTCACTCAACCACGACTAAAAACTCTCTTTTATTCCGATTGATAATACCATCGGGATAAAAAGGGTCACTACCAATCGGGATAAAAAGGATCGCCACACCAGGCGCTGCAAAAAAAAAATCCCAGGGAGCCCCCCACACGCGCACATCACAAGTCACGCCAGGCGGTGTGAGGGATTCGAACCCACGACCTCCAGCCTCGCGCGTAGCTTCCTGCCATCCCACCTACACAGCACATCTGACTATATAGGGGATGCAATCCTTTTGTACTAACTCGTGGGGAACCCTTTCATCCCGGTTGAAAACACCAACCGGGATAAAAGACCTCTTTTTATCTCGGTTGGTATTACAAATCGGGATAAAAGGGTTCGAGGGATTTAGTCCTCTTTCAGCCACCCCGTGGGGATCCTTTTATCCCGGTTTGAAACACCAACCGGGATAAAAGACCCCTTTTTATCTCTATTAGTATTACAAATCGGAATAAAAGGTCCTCGACCCTTTTATCCCGGTTGGTGTTTCAAACCGGGATAAAAGGTCTCCCATGGTCTTTTTTTTTCCACTAGCCTTTGCAACCGGGATAAAAGGTCCCGGTTGGTGAGCGCCAGTGACCGAGCTTTAGTCTCGGTTGGTGAACCTTTTATCCCGAGCCAATTTTAAATCGAGATAAAGGGACGCATGGTAGGTGAGTTCTCTACTAGTCAGTTTCTTGCTAGGCGAGTGAATGATTAGCTGGAATAGTGTTCAATGCTCACCGTGCAAGGCGATCTTCATTAGATTGAACATTATTCGTCATCAGTAGTACACAAAATTGAACCCCAGATGCCGCTGGCCATCCCTGTCTTGTTCTATCAGTGTCGTCGCTCCTTTAGATCATTGCTCCTCCGTCACCCCCGATCCTCTTCATGTCCACCTTCTAAGCCATCAGCTTTGACTCAAAATGTAATCAATCCACTGCGCCAAATCTTCCCAAATCGAGCCTAACATGATCCATTGATTCCAATGAAAAAAAATAATCCCAAAATGAACAAATCAATACCATCCCATGTTTGAGACGCGAGCAGGCGCGGATGAAGAGGAGGAAGAAGAAAAGGAGGAGGAACTACATCCCCTTGGGTGCGAGATTCTGAGCACCGAAGTCGGAAGGTAGTATTATCTTTTGCCACACTAGTTAACATCCATTTGAGTTGTGGATGGAGGATTTCTCTATCTTTCGGTGTCATAAAGAGTTCTCTATTAGGTCAAGCATAATCAGTAACTAGTCACACTGCTAAGTAGAAACGAGTATATGCATGCAGTCCTAAGTGCTCGTTAGCTTTTGAAAGAAGAGAACTGCTCTAATGCTCATAAAATAGAATTGATAATACTCCCTCCGGTCTAAATTGTAGGTTGTTTTAGCTTTCTTAATTCATATAGATATTATTATGCATCTAGATATAGTGTATGTGTAGGTGCATAATAATATCTATGAACTTAGAAAAATCAACATGACATACAATTTAGAATGGAGGGAGTAATTAATAAATGCTTTAAGATATGTACTATTTTTTTTTGGAAAAGAGTACTAGAGCAGAACTCTTAGGACCCCTTTGGCAAGGCTTCGACTCCTTGAAACAGCTCCAGCTATGGCTCCAGTGACTTGTCTGGTGAAGCTGAAGTCGTTTTAGAAAATGTTTGGCAAAACGACTTCTCCTATTTTTCATAACTGAATGAAATATGTCATATGTCCAATGTACCCCTAGCTGTTTCACTTTGTTGTACAAATCATTTTGTACTTTTCTTCAATTTATATTGTAATTTCATATGAAATAGAAAATGATTAACATATATAAGTATAGATTAAAGTAATAGTTTCTCTTTTCTCTTTCTTTTTTTCTTTTTCTCTATTTTTCTTTTATTTTTCTGCCTTCTTTTTTTATCCTTTTCTCCCTTCTTTATTGCTCCTTATCTGTTCCTCCCTGGCTCATCCTTTCTTCGGGGCGGCGCTCTCTAGCTCCATCCTCATGATGCTGCTTTTGTTCTGCGCCACACCGTGTCACTCTCTCCGTCCATCCTCATGCGTGCTGGTGTGGCCCGGGCCGCACGAGACATCCGATGCTGTCAGGTGAGGCTAGGCCGCAGAGCCAGGTGCTCGTGCCCACGCCGGGCGACGCGGCCATGCTGGCGCCAGCTGGGGCAGGAACGGGGTGTGAAGCGCCTAGGCCATTCGCCGGTGATCCTCTGGCCGGCTGCATACCGCCACGCTTCCGGTATGATAGGGGGACGAGGGGATGGAGAGGTACAGTGGCATTGCTACTGTAATAGCTGCGAAACTGGAGGAGCAATTTTGTACTCGTGCTTGAGGAGATGGGGAGGAGCTGAGTGGAGCTGCTATTTTAGGCTCCGTCCGCTCAATTCATTTGTGCGAATGGCTCCTTCAGTGCTCCACCCCTGAAGCCATTTTAGATTTGGCCGTTTGGTATGGCTCCTCCTGAAGCCGGTGTGGAGCTGTTAAAAGAGTGTAGGTACCCTTGGAAGTACGTGATATTAGATTCTACGCCCATGAGTTGTATTCATCTACTTAGTAACATGAACAATATCAGATCAAGGCACGATATCGCATACTATTAGCATTTGGCATGATTTGCGGAGAAAAAATTGTTAAAGTTTATTCAAAACTATAGAAAAGAAATAGTATACAGATAGACAAAATCAAGTGAGCACTCATTTTGTGAGTTTTTGAAATGGCGAAGTTTATGGATAAAATGTCCCTACTTTTAGACCATGCCGGTGTCTCAATTTTTGTCAAACAACTATACATGGCCTATTCCAATCAGAGCAAATTTCTTAGTTCTTCCTGAAAATATTGTAATTTTTCTGCAAAATCATATAGACTGTTTTAAACATACTTCAACCGTTCTATTCCCTATATTTGGAGTCAAACTTCTTAGAGCAACTCCATGAGATTGATTTTCCCCTTTATCTCCCTACGGGGGAATCCCATTTCACAATTTTGGATTTTGAAGATGAATGCTACAACAGATTCCCTTTCCTGTTCTATCCACGCGCCCACATGTCAGTGAGTAAGGGAGTGTTTGGTTCTTTAGGACCTCCTAAAATTCCTGTCACATCGAATGTTTGGATACTAATTAGGAGTGTTAAATATAGATTAATTATAAAACCAATTGCACAGATGGAGACTAATTTGTGAGGCGAATCTATTAAGCCTAATTAGTCCATGATTTGACAATATGGTGCAGTAAACATGTGCTAATGATGGATTAATTAGGCTTAATAGATTCGTCTCGTGAATTAGCCTCCATCTATATAATTAGTTTTATAATTAGCTCATGTTTAATCCTCCTAATTAACATCGAATATTCGAGGTGCCATGAATTTTAGTCCGAACTAAAGAACTAAGACCCCCCCTAAATCATCTTCTTCCTTCTCTCCCTCGCTTCTCCTCCCGTGGCTGGGGCAACGAAGGTCGCTTGGCTGCTCGCGCGTGTGGGAGGGGCCACAGCACGCTTGACCTGCTCGCCCGTGCCGTGGGAGAAGCCACGGCGGCGCCTGGCTCGCTCGCCCGTGGGCAGGGTGGCAGCGCTCAGGCTGTTTGCCTAGTAGGGGGCAACGCTCAGCCCTGCCGTGGCACCGTGCGTTGGAGTGGGTGGCGCGCGAGGAGGGGGGCAAAGGACGGTGGCAAGGGTCGGGACGCCACACACGGGCGTGGCTTGCAATGGCAGCATGTGACTGGACGGTGCAGAGGGAGGGGTGGTGCGGATCGTGTGGCTAGGAGACCAGGGATCATGCGATTGTGAAAGAATTGATGGAAAGGGAGAAGGGTGATTTCTCCTTTAGAAAGGGGAGAGGGAGGAAGATAAACATAATCGAGAAAAAAATAAAGAGGAATGGAGAATGGAAAGAGAACCTAGATGAGGTTTTTTACCCTCTCAGTCTATTTTATGGCTGAAAAGTGGACAAAGTAAATGGAGAAGGGGATCTTTTGAGGTTGCTCTTAGATAGGACACCGTTTTTATCTTGCACGTCAACTTGACACTAAAAGAAATGAAAACATGGTTCAAGTCGATCATAACAACTAAAACATCTTTGTTTCCACTTTGGATTGTGAATGCTAATTTCAAAAGCTAAAGCAAAACAACCATCTTACTTTTTAAAGTGCTTGTGGGAGTGCAAAGCCTCCTCTACATCTAACTTTAGGTTGCATCCAACCAACAACAACATATTAATGGTTTGTTTAGTATCGCTCCAATCTATGTTTCTTAGTTCCAATCTATATTTCTACGACGAAGCAGATCTGTCATGAAGCTAAAGCTGCTACGCGAGCAAGGGAATGAAAGGGTTTTGTGTGTGATTGCTGATGGTACCCTTATGGTGTTTACACCCACTCTATGACACCATTTGGTCAAAATTTTATACCACAAAAATATTTACAGATGCTTATGTAAAAATTTACGGATGCTTACGTAAAGATTTACGTGTGTACATAAAACACGACAATGGCACGCGGAAGTTCGTATACAAAGATAGTATCTTTCTGGAAAAATTCGTCCCCTAAAAAGAAAAGCCGCCCATGGACACGCTACTTGGTCTGCCATCATCTGTGTGATCACAAACTCTGACGGGCAGCAGCAGCAACGATGAGAAAGCGTGTTGACGGTTCTGACCCCCAAAGCCAAACATTACCTCTGCGAGCTCGTCTTTGCTTTGCTTTGCTTTCCTGCTCACCACCAAACCACAGGTACTATAATCAACAGCCGTCAGCAGATCACTCGCTCTCACACTGATCACTCCTGTCCTCTGAAAAAGGCGGAGAGGGTAGGGGAGTGAGGTGGTTTGGTGGCCGCAGCTGATGGCGCCGCCGCTGCTCCCCTCCTCCGTGCTCCTCTTGCTCCACATCGCGCTGCTGCTGCTCGTCGTCCCCTGCTCCGCCCAGGTACCGCCCTCTCTCCCTCCCTCGTAACTAGCCCGCCTGCGGTCTGATTCTTGCTGCGGTCTCAGTTTCTTGGGTGTGCCTATCCGTGGGTGGCTCGTGTAAAAATTCTTGCCCGGTTCGATCTGATCCTTACGACTCAGTTCTTGTTAGACGTTTTTTGGTTCTTGCTATAATTGGAGCGCGATTAGTTATTCGGGGTGCCTTTTTTTTGCTAAACTTGCGACCAGAATTCACTTCACCGCTGGGCATCAGTGAATGAACGATTCGTGCGGTTCTTGTTCCGATCAGGTTGGGGATTCGTGCTCCTCCGCGCGCGACTGCGGCACGGGCCTGTACTGCGGCAACTGCCCCGCCTCCGGCAGGACCAAGCCCTCCTGCATCAGGGACCTCGCGATCCAGCCCACCTCCATTGTAACCCACCGCACCCCCCTGTTCCGCCTCTTCCTCTGTAGCTTCTCTTCGTCCTGATACAAATGGGGATTTCGCTTCTTGTCCAGGTGAAGGGGCTGCCCTTCAACAGGTACTCATGGCTCGTCACCCACAATTCCTTCTCCATCCTCGGGGAGCCGTCGCGCACCGGGGTGGAGAGGGTCACGTTCTACAATCAGGAGGACTCCGTCACCAACCAATTGAGGGTATGTTCTGGATCTTTACGAGCAGATTAAGTATGTCTGGGAAGAGAGTGTAACCGATTAAGCAATTGATGTGGAGGTGCTTGCAGAATGGCGTCAGGGGACTAATGCTTGATATGTATGACTTCAACAATGATGTATGGCTTTGCCACTCCCTGCAAGGGCAATGCTACAACTTCACTGCTTTCGTAAGTTTATTCCTTGTAGATACTTACTGGTTCATCGCCCATCTCATAATTCTGTAACTCCATGTTCGGACTCAGGACTAGTGTTTGTTTATTGTTTTCATTATTAATCTTGATTTCCCCCAATTTTGGATGAGAACACCTCCTGGAAGAATTCAATTGGTCTGAATAAATGTAGGAAATGATAGTTTATTTCTTTGTCCCTAAATTTATCTGCAACTCTGAAAGATGTTACACGGGCTCCAAAACTAAAATGTTCAACTTAAATTTGATGTTAGGTACCAGCAGTTGAGACACTAAAAGAGGTGGAAGCATTTCTCTCTGAGAATCCCTCGGAGATTGTAACAATATTTATCGAGGATTATGTTCGTTCACCGATGGGACTGAGCAAGGTCTTTACTGCTGCTGACTTGATGAAGTATTGGTACCCCATCTCGGAAATGCCAACTAATGGTAAGGACTGGCCAAGCGTCACAGATATGGTTGCAAAGAACCACAGGTTGCTGGTGTTTACTTCTGATTCTTCAAAGGAGGCTAGTGAAGGAATAGCTTACCAATGGAGCTATTTGATAGAGAATGAGTGTAAGTATGACTATCTGTGCTCTACTAAGATATAGTTACACATGGCTTCCTGTATATTGTTAGATAGTGATGACCAAATAGAAAGCACTTCAGTTACAATATGTACTACCATATCTTCCTAGTTCAGAATTGAGACTAGTTTACTACAAAGATGAGTATGACCAATTTGGAACCAAAACTAGTGAGTGTTGAGTGACTTCATTGTTTCCCTCCGGGTTTTGATGTTCATAAATAACCAGCAGTTACTTTAGAATTGGAAGAAAAACTGCTTTGAATGTTAGATTTGTTTCAACATAACCAACATATTGTTTTTAGTACTGACATGTACTTAGGTTTCTCAGTTTCTACTAATTTTGAATAATTTTAATTTGTTTCTTAGGATGATACGATCTGAAAATGTACATGACATAAGACTGTACACGTGAATGTTGCCATTGTGAATTGATACCTAATATACCTAAAGTATGCCTTGGAACAATTGTGTTACCCCTAATATTGAACTTGAAATTTTTATTATTGTTTTGTGCATAATGATTAGTCAAAATGTAAAAAATATCTGAAGTTCACACAGTGCTGTACTTGTTCACTTCGATTCGAATACTATGGCAGCTCAAATATATTATGTATTTAAACTGTAAAAATCTCTTGCTGATTGCAACCAAATCATGCGATCTTTTGTGTCAATGTTACTATGATGCAGTGCAATATCCTGTGCTGAATTTGTGTTAACGATATATGCTGCCATTTTGCTAGTATAGGAAGTATTTTCCTATACTAGCAAAATGGCAGCATATATGGTTTACACAAATGCATATATCGTTAACACAAATGCATTGGATCTGCTATAGCTTCGCAAATGCATTTTTTATAAAGTTTTATGTAATCTGTAGATTCATGCTTGAATATTGATGTACACTAAATTATAATCTTTTTGGAATGTCGTCTTTCCTACTAGTACACATAGCAAAGCTGAGTCGGAGTGGAATCATCTGCAAAAGTGCAATTGGCAGATTTCCTTCCTCCTATTGTTTTGGTGGCTACGTATCCATATGGTTTTAGAGTTTAAGAAACCTATTAGTTATACTGATTTCAAGGGAAAATGGGTTGACTACTTTCAAAATGCAAGTTTCGGATGTTCCTATCATTTATTTCAGAACATGGTATCTAGTCTAAAATGTGTAGCAATCTCATCAATATGTTATGCTCCTTCTTAAACAAGACATAACCAATAACAGTGAACAAGATTAATTGTTGTATAGTCGTACAAATGAGATTGCTTGAAGCTTCTGAATAATCGTATCTGCAGTCTAAATTCTAAGAATCACTAAAGTAAATGCACAGCTTCCTGTCTTGTTCTGTTAACATTGGTCAAGATTTTTCGGACTGGTAACCATGTTATGCACACTAGCAATACACATATCTTATGGCTAAATAAGAAAAGAAATTAACTAGAAAATGTCCTTGCACAATCTTAATTGCACATACTTCACCCGATGCAATCTGGTTAAAAATAGACACAAATTTGTTTTGATCTCAGGAACGCGATTGTGGCTTTATTTACCGCAACACAAGATTTGAGGTTAGAAATTGTATTCCTAACCAAGAGGCTAGATTATGCCTTAGACTGACCTGGTGACCATCTATGAATTTGCCATCTGAAAAATGAAATATTAATAGCCCTGGTAACTATTACTCAACTATAAGGTATCTGCAATAGACTTCTCTTCTGCCAAAATTCTCATTTCATTTCTTGTGGTCATGGCAGCTGGAGATCCAGGGATTGTGCCTGGTTCTTGTCCAAACAGAAAGGAATCACAGCCACTGAACTCAAGATCTGCATCTCTATTTCTGCAAAATTACTTCCCCACGATGCCTGTACAGAATGAAGCATGTAAAGAGAATTCTGGGCTACCACAAATGGCCCAAGCTTGCTATGCTGCAGCTGGAAATAGAATCCCCAACTTCATAGCTGTGAATTTCTACATGGTAATATTTGATTCCCACAGTTACAAACGAGATATGTCTTCTTGTGGAATAAAAAGTTTCTTACTGTACTCTCTGCAGCGAAGTGATGGTGGTGGTGTTTTTGATGTTCAAGACAGAATCAATGGCATCACATTATGTGGTTGCAACACCATTGCTGCTTGCCAGGTAATTATAAAGTTGCAGTTGTAATGCTGACCACTTTCTGCACTAGGGTTAGTTTGTTCTCCATGATCATTAGCACCGGCCTGACATTTCTGGGAGGACGGAGGACCATAAAGCATTCTCTTTTGGAGCATACGAGTTTTGTCATATCCCTTTTTTTTTTTCAGAATACGCAGGAGAGCTGCGTATCTTTTCATTAAGAAGAGAATATACCTTTTTTTTCAGACTGGTGTTTTTCATCAATGTCCTCACCAATGAATATCTGCAGGCTGGGGCACCAATGGGCGCATGCAAGGACACTGGGGCACCTAATCGGACTCCGTCATCATCATCGTCATCCTCCTCCTCTGTAGATGGAAACATCTATTCGGGAACTATAGAATTCAAGACCCATCCGACTGCTGATGCCAGCACTACATCCATGCGGAGTAGTTTTGTTCTTCTGCTAAGCCTGGTGTTGACTGTAAAGCTGGTTGCATCTTTCATGCATTAGTTTCTTTTTCAAACTTTTCCACGGTTTTTTTATAGAAGAAATTGATATCAGTGTTTGAAGTGAGCTTGTCTCTCTATTCAGATGACAGTTAGCACCTTACTAGCTTTATAGTCTAGAGTTGAGAGGGGGGGAGTAGATGACGTTTGGATCAATGTTAATAGAAGAATGAGTAGCAATCTTACTCTGTTCACCCAAAAATATTACAAACAAACCGATGGGTCATGTTCCTGCTGCTAGTGTCATATGCAGATGTGTGTTATGTTGCCAAGTTGCATGGAGTACTACGAAGAAAATATCTAGAATTTTACCAAACTTGTGTGGTTGTGTTTTTTTTTTCGTTTTCCAGATCATTGAGATAATACTTCATCTATCAGTGCCATACATTACATCACATACGTTAGGATCATACGACAGATGGTTGTCTCAGAGCAACTCCAAGAGGCGGCTAATCTTACCCCAATACCTTTTTTAGGAAAAAAGAGAGAAAAAATAAACTCCAACAATCCACCTAAACCTTCCCTAATTTTTTGGCGACGCTAAAAAATAGCCTGCCACCGCGTATATTTTAGCGTTAGCGTTTCTCCCCCAATCCTGATTCCCGCACGCCCGCGCGTCCCTTCCGATGGGCCCAATACGATGACGTGGCCTGTGTTTGAAGTATTGGGGGCTATTTATTAGCGATCTGCTGTGGACTGATATGTTTTTGGGGAAATTTTTTTTGAAAGAACTCCCAATACATAGTTTTGGGGAAGAATTTTTTAGGATACTCTTGGAGTTGCTCTCAGATGGTTAATGTTTCTCCATAAACCATTTTAATTGGTGCATTCAACCGCTCTAATGATATTTTTTTCTTCACGTACAAATTGAGTCTTAAATTTTCTGGTGTAACGACGAAATATCATAATTATGTAAAAATATATTAGAAACTTTCATGATCAGTTTAAAGATTATGGTCATTTGGTAACACATTAACCCTAGAAATAGAAGATCGCATGCGAAAAAATGATGAAAACACTTTTAAAGATTTATTTCTAGAATTCTTGGTTTTTTCCCCCTTGAGTCCGTTTTGTGATATTTGTTTCTATTATATGAAACATAGTAGAGATAGAGATGTTTTTTCTAGTAAAGATGGAGATGTTAATATACACACAGGCATGCCCACTTCTATGAATACGTACTCACACACCCTATCCCGATTGGAGAAAAATGTTTTTTGAATGAAATTATTAAAAGAACAATTAGCTAAAAATACAAGCAATTTATCTAATGGTCACGTTACACCACAACAGATATAACCAACAAAGGTACCCTATCTTCATCTGGTATCTAAATGGGTGTCAAATCAACCTTCAATGATGGTGTTTCTTTCATTTTAAGACATAGTTTTTCCCTTGATAAAATTACTACCTCCGTTCCAATATGAACAGAGAGTATTTATTTTGCCATTAAGATTTCATTAATTCTTTCATTCTTTCAGCGATGCCTGCATCGACAAGGTGTGTGTGGACCCACTTGGTAAATGGACGTTAAATATGGGAGAAAAGCAAAGTTTGCAGCGACAACGAATAAGAACTATCAACTCTTTCCTCCATTTCAAATTGTATGTCATTTTGACTAGATGCACGTCTACAATTTGGAACGGATGAAGTATATATCTCTGTTTTTTTAACCTGAGATCTTTTTTGGCCAGTGTTACCCTTAGAATTTAGAAATGTGGAGTGGCCTGTCCATGCTAAAACCTTCCCTTCCTGAAATGCAAGTCTGAACTCTGAATACAAAGAACTGCGAAGTTTTTTTTTAAAAGGCAAGAACTGCGAAGTTCGGGACGGGATTGAACCTGAAGCAACAACCGTGGTCGTCGTTCCTTGCGTTTTTTTTTTCGAAAGATGTCGTTCCTTGCGTTAATAATATTTAAAAAAAACATCCACGGCCGTGTGGATTGTGGTGCCTGCTTTTTCCTCCCTGGGGGAAAATCTCTAGCTGCATGCGTCCATGCAGGGTTCTCGTCGGATAGTGGAAATCAGCACATGGAGCCGCGTCGGGTGACCGCGAGCGAGACTGCAAGGAGGGAAGAGAAACACGACTCGGCCGGCCGACGTCCGCCGACGCGAACGGAGCTACAGCGACGTCGGAAGCTGCCCTTCGCCGGCCACCGCTGAACCGTCGTCATCTAGCTAAATGTGGAAATGCTTTGTTCTCGTATTATGTTTTGTGAGATGGTGGAAGCTCAAGCATTTCCACATTTTCAAAAAGAAAACTTGCAATGATCTGGTTTTAGGGTCTTCCAAAAACTAGTCAACCATTAGTGTATCCATAGCTATTGTGCCCAATTTTGAGAACCGGTGACAACCGCGAGATCGAGTTTGGTACGTACGAAGATGATGTGAATTGGAAGATTGTGATAGCGTAGACCTTCACTATATCTCGCCATATTGGTTGTTGGTTTTGGGTTGGCAAAATAGAGATTGTGTGCAAAATACTGAGCATAGATTTTTGGGGGCAGTTTTTCCTCTTCATGCATAAAATTCAATTTTATATAATACTCCTTTGTATACCTGACATTGTTTACTTTGACCAACCTTTTTTACTTATCTTCATGTAGCAACACTAAAATGGCGGGAATAATCTGTCAGCATTAAAATGGATTACCATTTCAGAGATGTTGGTTCTAGAGCGAGGGCGAGCACGTGCACAAGTCGAGTGTCGATCACGCAAACGGTGGCCGCGGCGCGGACGGCCGAGAACGGTCCGGTCCCTATCCGTTCGCCGTCGTCGTCGGCACGCATGCTTTTGCATTTGCTTCCCCACCAGCTAGCTACTCTACCTATAATATCCTCCCAGTCAATCACCAGGCTGCAGCCATTAGCCGTCCAGCCCCACCCCCGCTCGGATCGACCACCCAGTCGTTCCCTCGGCGCACCAGGCGGCGCCGCCATGGACGCCACGCTGCTGCTCTCCGCCAACGCCGCCCTCGCCGCCCGGCGCCGCCCTTCTACGCCCGCGGGACGCCCGGGGCGGGTTGTGCCGGGGCGGGGCCCGGCGTCCTGCAGGCCCGTCCGCGCGCGCGCCGCAGCAGCGGCCGCGCCAGCCGCGGGAGGCGTCGACGGGGTGAGGACGGCTTTTTTTACTTTTCTCTAAATTTTCCTTGGTTATAAGAGGAATTGATGCTATTTTGGTATCTACCCTTGTTTAGAATAGTACTCCTTCCGTCTTTAAAGTTGAATTGGTGCTGGATTATATACTCATGCTTGAAACCAACCCCTTTTTCCGGCCGAAATTCTCCCAAGAATGAATTGGAGGCTTTTCTTCTTCAGAATCAGAACAGGGAAAAAGAAGTGAACAGTAACTCTTTCTGAAATAACCTCCTTGTAACAGCACTGTTGTAAAAAGGGAGGGGAAAAAAGCAATTTTCCTTTAGATTAGTAGGACGATGTCAAAGTCATTCTTGTTCAATTCACATTCCTGTCGTTCAGATGCCTCTTTCAGCAAGCGCACAAATACTAGTGTTCATCTGTTGACGAAATTGTTCTCCTTGGAATTGAATATATGTATGGGTTTTAACATCACTTCTGTACTGATAATATCTGCACCCTCCTTGTTCAGCAAAGCAATGGAGTTTACACGGTTGGTGACTTCATGACGACAAGGGAAAATCTCTACGTTGTCAAACCTACAACTTCAGTTGACGAAGGTACCCCTCTCCTCCTTCCTAGTGTGATGCCTGGGCTCGATTGCTTTGTAATTTCCCAAGTTGCTCACTTCTGCTGTTTCTTTTTGCGCAGCCCTTGAGATGTTGGTGCAGCACAGGATCTCTGGCTTCCCTGTGATTGACGACAACTGGAAGCTGGTTAGTTTTATCCTTAAATCTTTTCCCCAACTGTCTTATAGAGTTATAGTATTCTTCTACTCTGTTGTTATTGGACCGCATGAACTTAGTTCACTTTCCTCTGTTAACCTGAATTACACCAATTAGCTTGGCTATTATTGCAGTGCTATCTCTGATGTCAATTATATTCCCAATATCTGCACCTGCAGGTTGGGGTCGTATCAGATTATGATCTGTTAGCATTGGACTCAATGCCAGGTATTCATGATTTCCAGGAAATTTTAATCTTTTGCTTGCAAAGAATTCATATTACACCATTTGTTTGGAACTGCACACATACCAAGTCATTCATGCTACTAGTCAGTTGTGATGCAACAAAAGGAGCTACCTTCTGCATGTTGTCTGTAGTATATTTCATACAACACTTTGATCATATCCTTTCCATTACTTTCTATTGTGTCCTGCAATTCATCTTTACAGTCATATATTGTTCTACATGGTGTCTGGCGCTATTCTTCTTTTTTGGGAAACAGTTAGTGGTAGTATTCACTATTCTTCTTTTTTGGGAAACAGTTAGTGGTAGTATTCATTATCTCTTCATTTATTATATTTATCTCATGATTCAGGAAATGGACTGGCTGACACAAATACAAACATGTTCCCTGAGGTGGATAGTACTTGGAAGGTATCTCATGATTGAATTACTCATGTTGGCTAGTGTACTACTTTTAAAAAATAGTATCTTTACATATCAGCTTTATTTTTTCTGACCTTTTTATCTCCCACCTATTGAGATGAAATGCTCTGCTTTATGTGGAGGCAGTTTTTCTTTATGGGGGGAATTTTCTGTGTTGACAAAACAGCTCCTCCATAGAATAAAATGTTCGCACCACATGAGACTTTGAACCACACTTTTGTACATCAAGAATCCTCAATCAGTCTAGCTTAAACAAAATAAGGATAACATTCTGCACTGTTTGTACTATTAGAATATCTGATTATTTCTCTCATTTGTTTTCACTACTTCTATGAATAAATTTGTGGTCATCTCTTCAGGATATACTTTTTTTAACTCATAATTACTGCTCTACAGACATTCCGTGAGATACAGAGACTATTAAACAAAACTAATGGCAAAGTCATTGGTGATGTAATGACTTCTTCACCTCTTGCGGTGCGTGAAAATACTAATCTTGATGCTGCCATAAGGTTGCTACTTGAAACCAAATACCGAAGATTACCTGTAGTTGACAGCACAGGGAAACTAGTGAGTGGATCCATCCTTCCTTGCAGTTCCTGTTTGTCTGCTTTAGCTCAATACCATTAACAAAATATTTTGAACATTCTTTTTTGCGTAAACATAATGAAATTTCCGTTCCTGAAGGTTGGGATGATAACAAGGGGAAACGTCGTCGGAGCTGCTCTCAAAATAAAGAAGAAATCTGAAGAAGGCGCTTGAATCGCACAGTGCCTTGGCATTCAATTCATTGAGACATTGATTGGTGAACTTCATTACATATACACTGAGTGCAGCTCCAAGTTCTACCTGGACACCAGCAGATGGATATGGTGTTGTATGCAGATTAATATAAGTTGCAAAGGGCTCTGATATAGTTTCATATAAGGACTACTATAATTCATTTGAGGTAATCATACTTGGTTCCCTCTCAATATTAGGTGGTGCTAGCGTAGTGGTGTATAGGTTAATTTATATAGTGAAATTTAGAGCTTGTGATATGATGGGAATCTTTGGATTGAGGTAACAGTATTAAAAACTGTGTTATGATTCCAGCATGTCCTTGAGAACTATGTTTCATCCGCAGCAGACCAGCTTAAAACAAACACTCTGGTTCACGGTGCTTATTGTTTTACAGTTGGGCATAAGAAGATAGATGAAATGATCACCTTACTCTGGATGTTCTTTAAAGTGTGCACGTGTTAGAGAGTTGTTGATTTATGATGCATTTAAGGAAGGGTACGTGTAAGACTAGAAAAAGCACGTCAAACCTGCCAGAAGTTGTAGAACAACAAACAAGTATTTTGTAGATTGTAGAAGAGTTTAAACAACTACTGTAGTATATTGATCCAGAGCGAGTATGTTGAATAGGCTCCAAATTTATATTCGTCTGCTCGCATGAACCATCAAACATTCAAACATCATCTAAGCACCGTTCTAAAGGTGAACGCTCATGAGCAGAAGCACAGGAAGATGATTTCCCTCGAGCAACTTGACGGTATTTCGCCAAGAGGTTGATATTTGGTTTTTGATTTAAAAAGCATGTTGTCATCTCATTTTAGTTTTGTTGATTGTTGCATTGCTGCCGGTTTTGTTTAGCTAGTTACACTTATGCTCAGGATGTGCAGCCACAAAAGCAGACCATTCAATTCCAAAAGGAAAAAAAGGAAAAATTGGATCATACCATCAAAAGAAACAGCTATTAGATATATACCATCAAAAGATTGAACTACAGATGTTTACCACCAAAAAGTTGCAACGTTAAACTATCTAGTATTTCTGTTTGCCTCCGTCAAAAACTGCCCAACAGCCCAAGTCCAGGTGAAGAAAACACAGCCACCAGGTGAAGAAAACACCAGCCACGGCGGCGCCGCTCTTTCCTGGCAGCACCATGCGTCCGAGCCGGACCGCTGCACACCTGCACGCCCGCACACGCCGCTCCTTCTCTGCAGGTTTCACCGTGCCTCCACTACTCCTGCCCCCACCCCCATCAGGCGCAGCCGCGCCGCCGGCCGCCGGCCGCCGCTCCTGCTCCGCGTGCTCGCCCTTGCACCGCCGGCCATTACACCATGCCGCCGCAAGCCGGTTAGGAGCACCTGCGGACGAAAGGAATTGGAAAGTGTTGGAAAGGGGTGAAAATTGGACGTTAAAAAATATTTCTGACGCTTGGGTGCTACTTTTTTCACGGAGAAGAAATTGACCCGCCCAACCCATCCCCCTCCCCGCTCAGCAATTTTCACGTCACCCGCGTAAACCACGCTCCTTTCCTTCGGTTACCTTTCCTAATCACGGTAGTAATATTTTCTTTCCCTAATCTCCATGCGTTCCCTACTGCTAGCTTCCTCGGCCCTCTGCGCTCCGCGTCGCTACCGCAAGATCGACGTCGGCGGCTCCACGAGAGCGCCCTGCCACCACGCCCACGCGAAGGTAAGGACTGCCGGCCTCTTATCTCGCTGGTTGCGCAAACGGCAAGCCTCCTCCCTGTTCCTGCACTACCACACACACGAAAAGCGATCGACGACGTTGAAGCCATGCGCAGAAACGGAGCGGCCACCTCCATGATCATGACGGCGATTAGTGCCGCACGCTGCCGGTCAGACCCTCCACACCATCACACCATCACGCTGCCGGTTTCAATTTATTTGTTTTAGCTTCTCATCCTTCCAAACCTCTCCATGCACCCTCACTCCTGTTGGATCTTCTGTTAACACCGGTATGTTTACCAGAATCAATCGAAAAAGATAAGATTCTGATAGGTGATAAAAGAGAAAGGAAGGGTCCGTTGACGGTTCGATGTTGACCAAAGTCCACCACGAGCGATTGGGTTCCAGAAGTCGATAGAAGACGGGAGGGATCCGATCCGAAGAGAAACCGACTCCACCAAATAAGGGAAAGCGTGGAGATTTATCTCTAGTAGTTTTTATACTCGTTTGTATCGGTTCATATCGTAATCGACTAGGATTTTAGCTTGCTCCAAGGTATAAAATAAACCCATGAGCCTTGTAAAAAAAGAATCATCAATCAATCAACGCAACCTTTCGGCGCCACGCCACCAAAACCTAAGGAGTAGGAGTAGAGTAGAAACCGGCAAGTTTCTTTTTGCGTGCAAGGTTGCATTGGTTTTGATCTCAGACGAGCTTGTAAGTACCGTCACCCGATCGTTACGTTATCTGTATCAGAATTTTCTAGGCATCGTCCAATATTCTGATCTCTTATCGTAAGGGCTAGTTATCGAGTTAACTTAGATTGAAAGTAGAACTTTCTAAGCTTTGTCCAATGTTCTATTTGTCTTTGACATTGCTCATAGTTATCGAGTTATTTGGTTTTATTAAGTTGTATCGTATCAATCTCTTAGTTTTATGAAGTGCTCACACTAGTTAGGTTGTCTTTCTCGGCTTCTTGATCTTGTTTAAGCGTTCACCCATTATCTGATCGTATTGGCTGGTTAGATCTTGCATGCTTTAATTTCTTTACATATGCTAGGTCCGATAGATCTTTACCTCTGCCCCTCGTATTGCTAGCTATCGGATCTTTAACGTCAAAACGCTACCATTGAGAGCCGATACATAGGCTGGGTATCATCCATATCTCTCAAAAGCATGATGACGTCATTGAGCCGATAGCTATGCGTACGAGATCTTGCTGCCGCAAGCTAGTCTGTTAAGTTAGTGGGCCAAAGTTAATGTTCTCTCAGCTGTATTGCCTTGATTAAGTTCAATATACTTCTCATGACATTAATCAGATCCGTTAGCTTAATCGACTTGTAAGTGGTAGGCAAGAGCATGCTTTAAATTTTTAGATTAATAGATTGAGGTTAATGTCCTCTCAGTCGTACTGTCTTGGTTAAGTCCAATCTACGTCTCATGATATTGACTAGATCTATTAATTTAATTGACATGCGCATGATTAGCAAGTGATACTGTTATGACTGTTGTTTTATATTGCATCTATCTTAGCTCGTCGGCTCATATAGCCGATGGCACATGCCATCAATACTTCTTTTTATTTACTTACATTGAAAATCTAACTGTAATGGTGTTTATTCAAAGGCGTTTAATGGTGTTTATTCAAAGTAACGCCTATCAATGAGCTAGAATGCTTAGCCGCCTATTAGCTCAGGAATTTAGTGTTTCCGTTGTTAATTTCAAGTCAAATTGACTGACACGCCTTGCACCTTCGTGAGCCGATTTGGATCCTACACTGGAGTCAAGTAGATATCCCAGGTCCTCCATGTTGTTCAACGAAGAAGCCTGAAGCCTAGATTTTGCGTCAACACGCTCTTGGCACGCTCGGTGGGACCAACAATCAACAAACGTCATTAGTGCTCGTCGTTGTCTCAACTTCAACCAGATGACTGGCGAGACTGGAGACGATCAATCCGGTGATCCCAAAGCTCCCAAGCAGTTTGTGGCAACTGAGATTACCATGGACAAACTTGATGAATTACAAAGGAAAGAAGTAGAAGACGCTACTGCAAAGTTCCAAGCAGCTTGTCTGCAATCGTTTAGCATGAACCGCAACAGGGCTCACAAGAATCATCCTCTGCCAGTGCCAATGCCACGAACCAGAGATAAAAATCAGGAGGCCGAGGAAGATGACCTTGAGCTTCAGTCTAAGATCAACTCTATGGTCAACAAGGCTTTGAATAGCCCAACTGGGGTATTTGCAAATGAAATCCAGAAGACGATCTTGCAGGTTGCAGAGCATTATGTTAACAAACAGTCCTGGAAAAGATATGTGGCTAACATGTCTGGTCACGGAGGTGGTGTACATGATTTATCTTCCAGACACCTGGCAAGACAGCCGACGATCGGCCCATCTAATGGCCAGCCGAGACAAAGATCAGGATCAATTTCTATCCAGACTGCAAATCAACACTCAATGCCACCAAGGCAGTCAGATTTTACATTTGATGGAAACAGAGCATTTGATATTCGAGAACCTCATGTTATAGATGGATTTGTACCCTCAGCCTCTCCACATTAGCAGCATGGAAATGGGCAGAATAATGAAGATTGGGCTGCGAAAATTACTGAGGTTATGAGCAGTCAATTTGGTTTGAAGCCCAAGGAACAATCTTATACATACCAACGCCCATACCCTACATGGTTTGATCAAGTGGCGATGCCACATCGGTACCGTGTTCCTGATTTTGCTAAATTTTCTAGAGAAGACAATATGTCTACAAGGAAATACGTCAGTCGATTCCTAGTCCAATGCGGAGAAGCGGCTACCATGGACGCACTTAAAGTGTGAATGTTTCCATTATCATTGACGAGACTCGCTTTTACATGGTTTTCAACATTGGCACCCAACTCCATCAATAATTGGGAAGATTTGGAAAGATTATTTTATAGGCGCTATTATGTAGAAGCCCAAGAGATGAAGCTAAAGGATCTGATGATGATGAAGAAGCAAATAAATAGGGAAACGGTGGCTGCCTTTGTCTAGAGGTTTTGGGATGTGCGCAACAAGTGTTATAATATATTCTTAACTGATGGACAACTGGTTGAATTGGCTTATCAAGAGCTACTGGATCCTACCAAAGAAAAGTTTGCTCCTTAGGACTTTGAAAGCTTAGCATAACTAGTGCATAAGGTCTCGGTTCATGAGAGCCTATTCCAGAACACGCGTAGGGGAAAATATGGAGTCTCCAACTTCAATGCATATGATTCATCTAATGAAGACTCCGATGCAGAAGGGGAGATTGTTGTTGCAGAGTGGGTCAAGAGGAAGAAGCCGGTTTCGTGTCCATGGATCAAAACCAATATGGAGACATATGACTTTGATATTACTAAGGCCGATGAAATATTTGACTTGTTGCTGCAAGAAGGACAGATTAAATTGCCTCCGGGTCATAAGATACCATCGGCTGAGGGACTTAAGAAGAGGAAGTCTTGCAAGCTGCACAACTTTGTCACACCTCACACCAATAATTGTAAAGTGTTCCATCAGCAGATTCAGACCGCCATAGAACAAGGAAGGTTAAAGGTTGACGACAACAAGAAGTAGATGAAGGTTGACAAGCACCCTTTCCCAGCAGTTAACATGGTAGAAGCTACCCTAGTTGATAGGAAAGAAGAAACTAGGCTCCAGTCGGCACTTCTCACGTCCCAGAGAGCCAAGGAATCTGGAATAGTGGACTCGCGGGTGTAGATATCGGCTGAGGACTACAAAAAGAAAGTAAGCTAGTCTCAAGAAGTAGAGGAAGATGAAGCCAGCCGATCTGTTAGGAATCCTAAAGTAACATCCAAGATGCTAATCAAGAAGTACCAGCGCAAACGAGAGGTTCAGGAAGCTAGGGCAGATGATGACCGGAGCAAGTTTGAGTCACATTGGAAGTATCCTTTCTTCCAATACTGCTAGAATGAAAAGCTTTGGTTACCATCGACTATTGATTGCCCATAGTGCAGTTCACAGTATCAAGGCTATCGTGAGTCCAAGAGACAATGCCGATCGGTGCATGAACGACAGTCATCAAGGCACCGTCGGGCAGTCGAGGGATCCGATGAGGAAAGGGAAGTTCAATCTGTGCATGAGAGACTAAGCTACCTACCAAGGTGCAACTATGTTGTCATCGACGAGTCCAAGGAGGAACTTATCAGACGTCAATAGAAGCTGATTCCTAGGGAGCGTTGGTGCCCAGAAGGGTTAACCAAGACTTAGAGAAGGAGGGTTCAACACCTGCGCTTCTAGGAACAAAACTAGGAGTGGCGTGTCAAGCAAGCGAATAAAGATAAAGAGGTATCAGCTGAAATTAATATGGTTTTTATTTTACCTTCTGAATTTGGGGCATGTCATAGCGATGAACAGGAGGTTGCCTAATTGGTGTTGCCGGCCCAGCAAGCTATATTTGAGAAACCAGAGGATGAGAGACACCGTCACCTCAAGCCTTTGTACCTGAAAGGTCATTGTTGGGGGGAAATATTAACGATCCCCTAAGACACCACTTAAGGAAGCAGACACGGAGGCCCGGGCCCACCTAAACGTGATCAAAGCTCCGCCTCGCCCGACCAAGACGCCAGGATCGGGAACGTCCGACCCCCTTCCACAAAGTTTCCGCCTCGCCCGACTGCGGCCCCGGGGTCTGGGGCGCCCGACCCCTCGTCACGAAGTTCCGCCTCGTCCGACCCCAAGCGAAGGGGTCGGGCGCGTTGAGGCCCCCGGGGCAAGCATCCCCCTCGGATACGGTCCAGATGGACGAGACCGACAAAATCCTGTGGGTCCAATCGTCGGCCTCGCCATAAATGCGCCGCAGGCCCGGCAGAGGGAACGGATGACCGCGCTCCTCACGCAACCTGTCACAAGTACCCGTGCACGACCACACTGTACAGGCTACAGTGCCGGCGGCTGACTCCCATTCGCCGCAGGGTACTCATGACTTGCGCCGGCCGGAGCGAAGGAGAGACCGGCCTATCCTCGGGCCCCGCGCGCCCTCGGGCCCCGCACGGCAAGGATGTGACGCTCTCTCTCAGGAGCCATCGCCTGAACAACAGCATCCACCGTCCTCCCCAGCAGACACCAGGATAACGATGGAACGCCCTCATCATGACCCGACACCTATGGGTATCGAAGGAGCTATCTGTAGGGAGCAACAACAGTTGGCACACGGCGGCCTCCCCTTCCAGCATGCACGCCGGCGTTCGCCAGGGGCCGGCAGAGGCGTCGGGCGCCTAGGAACTTGCTCCTCCTCCCTGCCGTGTTTTTACCATTCTACGCTTTACTCTTTACAGTCCTCTTCACCCGATCCCAACTGTAACTCCGGCCACCCCCTTGCGATATAAAAGGAGGAATCCAGGGCTGGAGGGGGGATCGACTTCTTCTCCCACAAGCCACTGCACACAACGACTCTCCTTGAGAGCACGAGCACCCAAAGAGACTTGGGACCAGTCCCTCTCTCGTCGACCTGTAACCCCTACTACAGAACCCCGCGTGGGCAACACGAACATCCTCGATACTGGACGTAGGGCTTCCCTTGCCCGAACCAGTCTAAACCCGTGTCTCCCACGCTACCACCTGAGGCTTACGCGCATAAAAGAAATTTACTAGTCTAAGTCTTGATCGGCCGATCTTGACAACGACAGTTGGCGCGCCAGGTAGGGGACCTTTACGCGTACGTTCCCAGCCTCAGATGGCCAATTACGACGGTAGCTTTACTCCGGGCTCCCTGATCTGATTCGGGAGCCTGGACTTCCTCGCCACCGCGGAAGGGATCGAGCTGATCCCTGTCCTCGTCCTACCCGCTCGCCCAGCTGCCCTCGGCCCTGCCGCCGGGACGGCGGCGAGCGGTCGCTCGCCCACTGGAAGGACCTCACCAAGAGGACAGCCCTTCGGGCTACGCAACGCCACGGGGGCTTACGGACGCCTCCTAGCGCGGTCCTTGACCACGTCGCCCGCGAGCAGCGAGCTCGTAGGCGCGGCAAGGACAATCTCTGACGCTGGCTCCAGCAGCGGGAGTCCCCACCCCTCGCGCGAGTGCCTTGTGGTCGACGCGCACTCCGAGGGGTCCAACGGCGATGGTGCCGAGGGGAGACAACGGGTTCCCCCCTCGCGCGCCGCAGCTACAACTGGAGCCTTACCAAGGGCCCCGGAGTGCTCTCGGCAACCAGAAGCACGCGTGGGCGCTCGCCAAGAAGTAGAGCACCCCCACCACGAGGGGGGAGCGCGACAACGGGCGCGTGACGTCCAGCAACGCATCTGTGCGGACGGAGAGCGTCCGCCGCTCTTTGCCCGCGCTAGCCAAAACGTCGCAGCCGCGGCGGTGTTGCTCCGACAGCTCCCCGAACCAGCGACGCCCGAGGAGCGACGGGCACACCAAGAGATGCGCAACCTGCTCGAGTGCGCCGCCGTCCAGCAGGCGGAAAGTTTGGCGTCCTGGCGACGCGGGCAGAAAGCCAGCCGGGCGACGCCTGACGCACCCCCAGAACGGCGGGGGGAATCTGTCCATCAACCCCCTCCGGGGGCGAATCAGGCCGCGTCCGCCCGACGGACCCCGCCCCCCGCGGGAGGCGAGGCTCGATCCGTCCACCAGCGCGTCGGTCTCGTCCGCGACGCCCGCGACACCCTGAATGCGCGGAGACGCTCCCGCGCGGACAGGGGGGACGGGGCAGATCGAGGCTACCACGTTCACTGTGGCGGGCGCTACGACAGCGGGGAAGACCGCAGCCCGAGCCCAGGAACGGCTGGGCCTCGGGCCTTCTTCGCGCGCATCCTAAATGCGCCCTTTCCGCCGCGCTTCAGGCAACCCACGAGTGTAGCCAAATACTCAGGGGAGACAAATCCTGGAGTGTGGCTCAGCGATTACCAGCTTGCATGTCAAGCCGGCGGGGCGGATGATGACCTGTTTATCATCCGCAACCTACCCCTTTTCCTGGCAGACTCCACGCGAGCTTGGCTAGAACATATCCCTTCGGGACGCGTTCGCAACTGGAACGACCTGAAAGAGGTTTTCATAGGAAACTTCCAAGGGACGTACACGTGCCCCGGCAACTCCTGGGATCTCCGGAGCTATCGTCAGGGGGCGGACGAGTCCCTCCGGGATTACATCCGGCGCTTCTCCAGAAAGCGCACCGAGCTCTCCAACGTCGCGGACGCCGACGTCATAGGAGCCTTCCTAGCAGGGACCTCTTGCCGGCCCCTCGTCCACGAGCTGGGACGCCGAGGCCCGCGAACCACGGAAGAGCTCCTCAATATCGCCACTAGCTACGCCTCCGGCGAAGAGGCTGTCGGAGCGATCTTCGATCGTTCCAAAGGCAAGGCGAAACGAGAGGAGGACGCCAACGAAGGCACTTCCAACCGCCAGCAGAAGAAGAAGGGCAAGCAGCGGCGCGAGGCCCCCCTCGTGGCCGCGGTCGAGCGCAAGCGGGGGCAGCCGCCCCCTGAAGGCGCTCCCGGCTTCTTCGACAAGTTGCTCGAGGGACCGTGCCCAAACCACGAGTTCCCCGTCAAGCACGCCTACAAAGACTGTAACCTCATGAAGAGGTACTTTGTGGGCAATCCGGTGAAAGGCGACCGGAAGCGGAAGCCCGATGAGGAAAAGAAGGGCGACGAAGAGAAGGAAGACGGCTTCCCTAAAGTCGACGGCTGCTTCATGATCTTCGGCGGCTCTGCAGCGTACGACACCAAGCGCCAGCAAAAGCTGGAGCGCCGGGAGGTCTACGCGGCCGAGCCTGCGACTCCGGCCTTCCTCGACTGGTCCGGGCCGGCCATCACCTTCGATAGGTCCGACCACCCTGAACGCGTCCGACATCCGGGGCGTTACCCTCTCGTCGCGGACCCTATCGTCGGCACGACGCGCCTCACCAAGGTACTCATGGATGGGGGCAGCGGCCTCAACCTCCTCTACACCGAGACTCTCGACGCTATGGGGATCGATCGCTCCCACCTCCGTCCTAGCAAGGCACCCTTCCATGGCGTCGTGCCAGGGAAGCAGGCGACGCCCCTCGGGCAAATCGACCTGCCCGTTACGTTTGGGACCCCTTCCAACTATAGGAAGGAGGTCCTCACCTTCGAGGTGGTGGGGTTTCGCGGAACCTACCATGCCATCTTAGGACGGCCGTGCTACGCGAAGTTCATGGCAATCCCCAACTACACCTACCTCAAGCTCAAGCTGCCAGGGCCCAACGGGGTCATCACCGTCGGCACGACCTTCCAGAAGGCATATGAGTGCGACGTAGAGTGTTGCGAGTACACCGCGGCCATCACCGTCACGAGCGGCATGGCGGTCCAGCTTGCGGAGGTGACCGAAGATCAACCCGACGCCAAGCAGTCGAATACCTCCTTCGAGCCCACCGAAGGCATCAAGGAAGTCCCTCTCGATCCCGGCTGTTCCAATGGTGGGGTTGTGCGGATCAGCGCGGCTCTATCCCCCAAATAGGAAAGCGCGCTCGTCGACTTCCTCCGCGCGAACAGCGACGTCTTCGCGTGGAAGCCCTCGGACATGCCAGGCATCCCGAGAGAAGTCGCCGAGCATTCCTTGAACATCAGGGCCAGCTCCAAACCAGTGAAGCAAGGTTTGCGCCGTTTCGACGAGGAAAGGCGCAGGGCCATTGGTGAAGAGCTCCAGAAGCTCCTGGCGGCTGGGTTCATCAAGGAAGTGCGCCACCCCGAGTGGCTGGCCAATCCTGTCCTTGTACCAAAAAAGAACGGGAAATGGAGGATGTGTGTCGATTATACCGGTCTCAACAAAGCGTGTCCAAAGGATCCGTTTCCTTTGCCACGCATAGATCAAATAGTCGACTCAACCGCCGGGTGCGAGACCCTCAGCTTCCTCGACGCATATTCCGGCTACCACCAGATCGCGATGAAAGAGGCCGACCAGCTCACTACCTCCTTCATCACCCCCTTTGGTCCCTACTGCTACGTTAAGATGCCGTTCGGCCTCAAAAACGCGGGGGCTACCTTCCAGTGATGCATGCTGAAGTGCTCCGGAGATCTCATCGGGTGGACCGTTGAGGCCTACGTCGACGACATCGTGGTTAAATCCAGGAAGGGTGACCAGCTCGTTCCCGACCTGGAGCTAGCCTTCGAAAGACTGAGGGATAAGCGTATTAAGCTCAATCCCGAGAAATGTGTGTTCGGAGTCCCAAGGGGCATGCTATTAGGCTTCGTCGTCTCTGTGCGCGGCATCGAGGCAAACCCGGAGAAGATGGCGGCCATCAGCGACATAGGGCCAATCCGGAACATAAAGGGGGGTGCAGCGCGTCATGGGATGCTTAGCAGCTCTAAGCCGCTTCATCTCGCGCCTCGGCGAGCGAGGTCTTCCTCTCTATCGGCTCCTGAAGAAGTCTGACCGCTTCGAATGGACCAGCGAGGCCCAGGAGGCACTTGACCGACTCAAGGACCTCCTAACGAAGGCCCCAATTCTAGTCCCGCCCGCCGACGGCGAGTCCCTCCTGCTCTACGTCGCGGCAACCACCCAGGTGGTTAGCGCGGCCCTGGTGGTGGAGTGGGAGGAGGAGGGGCACGCTCTTAAGGTGCAACGCCCGGTGTACTTAATCAGCGAAGTCTTGTCCGAGTCCAAGACACGATATCCACAGATCCAGAAGCTCGTCTACGCCATCCTCATCACGAAGAGGAAGCTGCGTCACTACTTCACCTCCCACCCGGTAACGGTCGTTTCATCATTCCCGCTTGGTGAAGTAATCCGGAACCCAAATGCTATAGGGAGGATCGCGAAGTGGGCGCTTGAGCTTATGGACCAGGGTATCACCTACGTCCCCCGCACCGCCATCAAGTCCCAGGCACTTGCCGACTTCGTGGCCGAATGGACGGAGGTGCAAGCGCCGTCGGCGCCAGAAGAGCGGGAGTACTGGACGATGTACTTCGACGGGTCACTGATGAGGGCCCGCACCGGAGCAGGCCTCATCTTCGTCTCTCCATTGGGCGTGCGCATCAGGTACATGATCCGCCTCCATTTCCCTGCATCCAATAATGTTGCCGAGTACGAAGCCCTACTCAACGGGCTCCGTATCGCCATCGAGCTGGGTATCCGTCGGCTAGACGTCCGGGGCGATTCCCAGTTGGTCGTCGAACAAGTCATGAAGGAGTGGAGCTACCACGACCCCAAAATGGCAGCCTACTGCAACGAGGTCCGTAAGCTCGAGGACAAGTTCGACGGGTTGGAGCTCAACCACGTCGCAAGGCGCTTCAACGAAGCCGCTGACGAGCTGGCGAAGGCGGCGTCCGGCCGGATGCCCGTCCCCGACGGCGTTTTCGTTAGCGACCAGTTGAAGCCTTCAATCCGTTATCTGGAGCCGGCAGGGGTCGGCGAAGCACTCCCAGCCCTGGGGTCGGGACCCGAGCCGGGGGAGGTCGGCAACGCGCCACCTGTCTCGGACCCGAGCACCGGTCCCGAGGGAATCAACGTTGCCTTACCCGACTCGGCCCTGGAAGCCAAGCCATCCGACCCCGTGGTCATGGAAATCACGGCAGACCCCGCGGCGGGGGCCGACCCCCCAATCGACTGGAGAGCCCCGTACCTCGACTACCTTGTCCGCGGTACGCTCCCGGCAGACAAAACAGAAGCCCGCAGGATCGCGCGCCGTGCAAAATCCTTCACCATCATCGACCAGGAGCTCTACAAGAGAAGTCACACTGGGATCCTCCAGCGCTGCATCCCGATCGAGCAGGGAAAGGCGCTGATCCAGGATATCCACGCCGGGGCTTGTGGTCACCACGCCGCGCCAAGGACACTCGTTGGCAACGCCTTCCGACAAGGTTTTTACTGGCCAACCGTGGTCGCGGATGCTACCCAGGTAGTCCGCACCTGTGAAGGATGCCAGTTCTTTGCCTGCCAAACTCACCTGCCCGCGCAAGCGTTGCAAACCATCCCCATCACATGGCCGTTTGCGGTCTGGGGGCTGGATCTCGTCGGACCCTTCAAAAGGGCGCCCGGGGGCTTCACCCATCTGCTCGTCGCTATCGACAAGTTCTCCAAATGGATCGAAGCAAGACCAGTGGCGCAAATCAGGTCCGAGCAGGCGGTACAGTTCTTCACCGACATCATCCACCGCTTCAGGATCCTAAATTCCATCATCACCGACAACGGCACGCAGTTCACCGGGAAGAGATTTCTCCAGTTCTGCGACGACCACCACATTCGAGTGGATTGGGCGGCAGTGGCGCACCCCCGCACGAACAGGCAAGTCGAGCGAGCCAACAGCATGATACTCCAGGGTCTCAAGCCACGGATCTTCGACCGCCTTAAAAAGTTCGGCGGACGGTGGGTTGCGGAGCTCCCAGCAGTCCTCTAGAGCTTGAGGACGACCCCCAGCCGGGCGACGGGGTTCACCCCGTTCTTCATGATCTACGAGTCAGAGGCCATTTTGCCCACCGACCTAGAATACGGGTCGCCGAGTGTCAAGGCGTACGACGAACAGGGAAACCAGGCGTCACTCGAGGACGCACGAGATCAACTCGACGAGGCGCGAGACGTAGCCCTGCTACACTCGGCTAAATACCAGCAGGCCCTATGGCGTTACCACAGCCGCAAGATACAAGGCCACGCCTTCAACGTCGGTGATTTGGTGCTCCGCCTCGTCCAGGACAACAGGGGTCGGCACAAGTTGACTCCCCCATGGGAAGGCCCGTTCATCGTCGTACAACTACTACGACCAGGCACCTGCAAGCTGGCAACTCCCGACGGGCAAATCTTCAGCAATGCCTGGAACATAGAACAGCTAAGGCACTTTTACCCATAGCTTTTATTTCCAAGTTCTGCATAAACTTACCGTCATTTCCGTTCTTTCATTTAAGCTCAGGGGCATCCGACCCTGGCCTCGTTCCAGGGCCGCATACCCCTCGGGGGCTACCACTTTTGTTCTTCTGCGAAAAAAGAAACCCCGAGCCACCTCGGTTCAGGCCTTTTTCCTTTAAGCTCAGGGGTATCCGACCCTGGCCTTGCTCCAGGACCGCATACCCCTCGGGGGCTATCAGGGGTCCCAACCCAAGCCGCTGGGCACCATCTAAAAAGAAAACGTTTTTTTTTCAAACCGAACACTCCCTTTCTAGACCTTTGGACGCAAAAAAGAGAAGGATGCGTGAACGGTGCTCAGGCAAGATTTGATCGGACCGCGAAAAAACCTACGCCCCAGCGGCTACGGCACCTTTGCTCATCAAAACTTACTGACGCACCCGGCAATGCATCCTAAGCTTTCAAGCCCAAAGGAACAACAAAGGGAATCGGGTTCTTTCATGCAACAAAAGTCATAGAACAGGCCCGTATGGCCAACGCGAAACGAGTTCAAGGCTGACATAATTACAAACTTTTTTGGGGCGCAAGCCCGGCACAGCTAACTTGGCGAGGGGTCGGCAGGAGGGGCGGCCTCATCCTCCAGGAGCTTCGCGAGGGCCTCCGCCGACGCGGTCACCGCGGCGTCGATCTCGTCCAGCTCAGCTTCGGTGTAGCCCGTGGTGTACCCTTCACTCATCCCGGCAAAGTTGATGCCAGAATAGTGAGAGCCGAAGACCCCGAAGGCTCGCCGCACGCCAAGGTGAAGCGCGTCCACGGCGATCTCGCGACGCCGATGGCGTACCCCGAGGCCACGAGCCGGCAGAGAGCTCGACCCCTCCTCCGGAGCTACGCCAAAGTCGTCGCAGACGACGCGGGCCGCATCTCGCAGGGCGCTGTGCTCACCGCGCTCCTCGTCGAGCAGACCCCGCAACTTGGCGATTTCACCTGCAGAAACCCCCCAGGAACCCATCGCCGGAAGAGGGAGGAGATCGACGGAGACGGGAAGAAGAGCGCGCGGCTTGGAGCGGAGGAAACGAGGCGAGCGCGGATGAACTGAGCGTGAAGCTGGGAGGCAAGAAGGCTCGAATGCGGAAGGAAGGCGAAACCGGCGCGGCGAGCCCCTGCTTTTATAGGAAAAGTAACGGGGAAGCCAAATCGACGCCCCGGTCGCCATAAATGCAGCGCCAAGTACGCCCCTGCCACGCCCGTTTCCTTTTCGAAAACCGCACGCACGATCGGCCGCGAAAACATCCTATCCTCCTCGATTCGCGGGACGGCGCTCCCCATAACTCCACTTCCCGGGTAGCGCGCCCACGATGCCTCCCACGTTCGGCCCAGGCGCAACGACCGCTCTGCTCTGGCCCAAGGCCCACAGGGAGGTAAGAAAGGGATACGGGGCTGAAAATGCCCCTACGGCCCATTACGGTCCAGAGGTTCGAAAGCTGGCCCGACACGGGTTCGACAGCTGCCTCAGGACAACCCCCGAGCAAGGGGTGAGAAGGGACGGGCCCGCTAGCGGCCAATACCCAGGCGAGCGAAAGCCAAGGGCGTCCCAATCTCACGTTCGAGTCCCGCCCGGTATAAAATTCATGGTTTTTCCACGGGGAAAGGCAACGAGCCCCCAGATCCGGTCGAACGGATCCGGGAACTATATGAACTGGCCGGCGGGAAATTGGAGTGCGCCACCAGCTTGGCCCGAGCCGGACCCCCCCCGAACGGGGACCGGGACTCCACTCGAACCTACCCGTTTGCAGCTCAAACGAGCACCACGGTTTGTCCAACGCGGATAACGTGGCCCGGCTCAACCCCTCCGTCCTAGCGAACGGACGCCTGAGGGACAACGATCAAAAGTCGACCTAGCCTCCCGATCGGTTTCCTGCAACGAGCAGGAGCTCGGGGGCTAGTTTCGCAACCAACTACCACACGTGTGGTCACAATTCGAAGGTTCCCCAACTAGGCTAAAATAAACCAAACGCGCCATAAAATAGAGCCCGCGGCAAAACAGCGAAAGAAGCCTCCGGAGGAGCACTTCTGCTCCACCACAGGCTCGGGGGCTACTGTTGGGGGGAAATATTAACGATCCCCTAAGACACCACTTAAGGAAGCAGACACGGTGGCCCGGGCCCACCTAGACGTGATCAAAGCTCCGCCTCGCCCGACCAAGACGCCAGGATCGGGAACGTCCGACCCCCTTCCACAAAGTTTCCGCCTCGCCCGACTGCGGCCCCGGGGTCTGGGGCGCCCGACCCCTCGTCACGAAGTTCCGCCTCGTCCGACCCCAAGCGAAGGGGTTGGGCGCGTTGAGGCCCCCGGGGCAAGCATCCCCCTCGGATACGGTCCAGATGGACGAGACCGACAAAATCCTGTGGGTCCCCTCGTCGGCCTCGCCATAAATGCGCCGCAGGCCTGGCAGAGGGAACGGATGACCGCGCTCCTCACGCAACCTGTCACAAGTACCCGTGCACGACCACACTGTACAGGCTACAGTGCCGGCGGCTGACTCCCATTCGCCGCAGGGTACTCATGACCTGCGCCGGCCGGAGCGAAGGAGAGACCGGCCTATCCTCGGGCCCCGCGCGCCCTCGGGCCCCGCACGGCAAGGATGTGACGCTCTCTCTCAGGAGCCATCGCCTGAACAACAGCATCCACCGTCCTCCCCAGCAGACACCAGGATAACGACGGAACACCCTCATCATGACCCGACGCCTACGGGTATCGAAGGAGCTATCTTTAGGGAGCAACAACAGTTGGCACACGGCGGCCTCCCCTTCCGGCATGCACGCCGGCGTTCGCCAGGGGCCGGCAGAGGCGTCGGTCGCCTAGGAAATTGCTCCTCCTCCCTGCCGTGTTTTTACCATTCTACGCTTTACTCTTTACAGTCCTCTTCACCCGATCCCAACTGTAACTCCGGCCACCCCCTTGCGATATAAAAGGAGGAATCCAGGGCCGGAGGGGGGATCGGCTTCTTCTCTCACAAGCCACTGCACACAACGACTCTCCTTGAGAGCACGAGCACCCAAAGAGACTTGGGACCAGTCCCTCTCTCGTCGACCTGTAACCCCTACTACAGAACCCCGCGTGGGAAACACGAACATCCTCGATACTGGACGTAGGGCTTCCCTTGCCTGAACCAGTCTAAACTCGTGTCTCCCACGCTACCACCTGAGGCTTACGCGCATAAAAGAAATTTACTAGTCTAAGTCTTGATTGGCCGATCTTGACAACGACAGTCATGTTGACGGTCAGCCGATGGCCAAGATGCTGGTTGATGGTGGTGGTGCTGTGAATATAATACCATATGTTACTTATCGTAAGCTTTGAAAAACTCCAAAATATTTGATCAAGACTAACATGATCCTAAAAGACTTTGAAGGGAAGAGGTTAGAAACGAAAGGGATCCTGAACGTCGAATTGACAATTGGTAGCAAAACTCTACTTACTACCTTCTTCGTCATCGATGGCAAAGGTTCATACAATCTTCTTATGGGTCGAGATTGGATTCACGCAAATTGTTGTATTCCGTCCATCATGCATCAGCTGCTAATTCAATGGATGGTGATATGGTGGAAATCGTGCCAGCTGATGAAACTAATATCATTGCTGCAACTGATATTCCTTTTTGGGAGTTTGACGAAGTGTGCTGCTTATCTAGTAATGCCTGGGAGGAGGATGAATGCATGAATGCTGCAAAATTCTTATTTCAGCTAGATCAAGCAGCCAATGAGGAGGAATGAAGCAAATACAAGTGGTTGTGTCGGCTAACCTGTTAGATAGTTATATCCATAGGTGATAGGTCAAAGCCGACAGTATGTAAAAGCCGATGTATACCTGTTGATATCGCCTTTAGCACAAAAAATATATAAATAAATGATGTTTCCTTAGAAATAAAGAGTATTGCTAATTAAAAGTTAAAGCATATCATAATAAGCTTCGCCGTGCAAACTTTTTCATATCATAGGATTACAAAAGCCGATGATTGTATTCATCATCTTAAAATAGCTGATAACTTAGGATATCGCCTTTAGAACAAAAAATGAAAGGAAAATACAAGAGGAAGTGCAAGTTTGATGAGGGATGGTGTCCTTCTATCATGACATCTTTCAGAAGCTCGTTGTAGATGGTGTGGAGGTACGTCACGAGAATTCTTCTTGCATTGTAGCCTCCATATTTCACAAAAGAGGCCATGAAGGGAAGGAGTATCCTATTCTATTTCACAAGAATTCTTCTGGCATCTGGTGGTTATGGATCCTCTATGAGCTTCCAGCCTACGAGTCCTATTCTTTGAGCCATGGTTCTTGGTGGTGGAAAGTGCTAGCGCTGG
Organism: Setaria viridis; assembly: GCF_005286985.2. Taxonomy (NCBI): domain Eukaryota; kingdom Viridiplantae; phylum Streptophyta; class Magnoliopsida; order Poales; family Poaceae; genus Setaria; species Setaria viridis. The sequence goes on from NC_048264.2 coordinate 16,445,984, forward strand.
TGGTTTATTTATAGCAAGATTGTTGGTGTGTGATCAAGGCAATACAGAAAGCTCGTGAGGTGTAATGACATGAATCTTTCAGCTTTCACGGATCACCAAGGCAATAGTGTTCTCGTGATGGTTGGCTTGGCCTAAATGTAACGCCCGTAAAAATCTACCAAATTAAATCACTTGTTAAAAATGCATTCCAAAATTTTCCAACCGCTGAGCCCCGGCAAAATTTTCCGTCGGACCCGTTGTTCCGGCCCCGACTCGTCAACCCTCTTTTTCCGCTCCCCGTAATTTTCGCTGCGTGCCCGTCCAATCCATCACGCGTGCCGTCAAATTCTGCAACTTTCGCCGAGCTGCCCCTCCCTTTTTCCTCCTCCTTTTTCCTCTCCTCTTTCCCCCTTTTCTTTTTCCTATTTTTTTCCCTTCTTCTTCCTCCTTCCTCCTTTTTCTCTCTCCTTCCTTTTCTCCTGCCGCCCCCTTCTTTTCCCCTGGCGCCGCCCGTGCGCTCCAGGCCGCGCCGGCCGTGCCCGGCCCCACCAGCGTGGGGGCCGCGCTGACCAGCGCCGCACCCGGCCGCCCGCTCCCGACCGCCCGCACACGCCCGCGCAAGCCCGACCGCCCGCACCCGGCCGCCCGCTCCCGGCTGCCCGCGCCAGGCCGACGCCTGCCGCACGCGCGCCTGCGCTCGCACGGCTCCGTCGCCCGGCCGTGCGCGCCTGCGACCGTGTCGCGCCTGTCCATGCACCCCGGGCCGCGCGTGTCCCGCCGGCGCCGCCGGCCGGTCTTTGGCCGTCCCCTTCCAGCGCGCTTCCCCATGAAGTCGCCGCCCCCTGTGCCTCCTCGTTGACCACGCCGCCACGCCATCCATGAGCAAGCCCGTCCCGGCACGCCACCGGCCGGAAAAATCCCGGCCACCATCATCACCACCGGCCGCTCCCTCTCCGACCTATAAAAGGGGGCAACGCCCCGGCTCTCCGCACCACCACCGCCGCTAGCCTCACCACCACCCCTCCCCTGTTTCCCCCGTGCGCCCAACCGCCACCTCCACCGTGCGCCGCCACCCCTACCCATTGCTGGCCACCCCTCCTCCCATCTCCAACTCCCCAAGGTAAGGGGCAAAATGGGACCCCCTCCACCTTCTCCACCTCCTTCGCCCCACGGCTCGCCGCCGGCGAGGCCCGGCCGGCCGCCCCCTCCCCCCCCCCCCCCCCCACCGGCCCCTTCCCTTCCTCCACTCCTGGGCACGGTTGAAGGAAGAAGAAGGGGAAAAATCCCCTTCAATTTCGATCTGCCCCTCCCCTTCCTCCTATTTGCAAACTGGCCCTTCCACCTCTCTCAGAAAAGTTTCACGGATACGCCCTTCCACCCTTCAGAAATAATTACAAATAGGTCCCTGGTTCTCGCGGTTTAGTCCTAAACCTCATTTTAAAGCCCCTAATACTCCTTTAACCCGTCATTTCATGCGTCAAACTTCCTCCAATCGATCCCAAATTCAACCACGACCTCCCCTCATATTTTTCCACCGAGGCATATCCAAAGTTCATGAAAATACCCTTCCTACCTATTTTCCGTTCACATTTCCTATTCGGAGCTCAACGGGTAAAATCTTTTTCCTTTTTATTTATTGTGTGCTCGTTGGTGTGTGCCGTAGATCGCGGAGTACCCGAGGAGGAGCGCGAGGAGGAGTTCGACCGCGAGCCCGAGCCCGAGGACCAGTACCGCGAGCAGGAGCTCCCGGAAGGCTTTGAGAACGGCAAGTCCAATTTCACCCTTTGATGCATATTTAATACCCAGTTTTTCAGACACAACCTATTGGCCTGTTTTATAAAATGCATATTGTTTTATCGCAAGACATGGTTGGATAGCCACCCCTTGGTTGTTATGATTATTCCTTGTTGTCCTATATTTATCTCTAAATATGAGTTGCTCTGTTTAGATGATAAATACTGCTAGAATGCTTAGGAACTCGTTACCCAAATTCAATCATGACTACATCTGTTTATTCGGAAAATAAATGTGTGAGTGTGTTCAACTGAGGAGTTGGGTTTTCGGGTGTAAAGAAAAGTGGTGCGTGGATGAGATGGATGGGCGTTTCTTGTGTGGAATGCCGGATTGTTGAGCTCGTACCTTAGTGGTTGAGCAGAGTTGGGAGATATCCATCTTGTCGTAGCTAAGGACCGAGTTGATGTGTCATCTTGCCTGATTCCACCATCGTGCAACCACTCGACCGTTGTATGGGCAACGGCTTAGCATAAACCCCACTAGCTAAACTGCTAGGCTTCAGGTGTGCTGGTGAGCGACGGGAGCCCATGAAAAAGGACTAAGCTCTTGGTGACTTAGGTCCCGGTTTCGGCCCTGTGGATGGGTTGCTAACTGTTGGAGGTATGCCCTAGAGGCAATCATAGAGATGATGATATTCCATTTGTATCCATGATTTGTATGTTGTGTTCATTGAATATCCATTGAAGGCTACTTGAATTGATTTGCAATTATGTGAATTGTATGTGAAACTCTTTACTTGTATGGTTATTCTAAAGTTGTCCCTAGTCAGAGTTCATGTGAGGACACACATGAATATTAGACTAGCACATGTATTAGTTGATGACTATGTTTCACAAGTCATGGACATGGAGATGTTGAACTAATAATGTGGACACATGTGGAGACATGTGTTAGGACTGACCCAACACGAGAAGTAGTTCTCTCTTTAAACAACATATACGCTTTGTCCTTAGACCTGAGATTGTCGCATGTATTCTAGATGTGGATCGACCTACTTAGGGGCTATCAAACGCTACGCCGTAACAGGGTAGTTATAAAGGTAGCTTTCGGGTTTGTCAAGAAGCATGCTATGAGACATGGTCAATCAAGATGGGATTTGCCCCTCTCTGATTGAGAGTGATATCTCTGGGCCCCTCGAGTGATCGGATCCGAAAATGCATGGCCATGCTACGTACGGTTAAGAGTTAACCTACAAAGGGATTCCGAATCACAGGATCGAGAAAGAGCGGTCGGCTTGAAGCTAGACCAAATATCGTGAGTCAAAGGGAATAGCATGTATATTATGTTGTGATGGTTCGTCTGATATGATCTTCGTATGCGTATAGGAGTTGGCACGTCTTGCTAGAGGCCGCTACCGACTATTGGGCCGAGTAGGAGTACTCGGGCCATGTCTATACGTATCCGAACCCATAGGGTCACACACTTAAGGGTCTGGAAGCCCAATTTGGATCTGATCCGAGTTGGATTAGGTTTAGAAGTACTAATGGGCCTCGGATCCAGAGGCCCGTCAGGAACCTCTATAAATAGAGGGGTGGGGGCGCCCTAGGGTTTACACCTTTTGGCGAAACACACCTGCCGCGCCTCCCACGCCCTCGCCTGTTGCAACTCGCGGATCTAGCAGTCCGGCTTGCGACGCTTCCTCCCTGCACGTGTGGATACCTTGGAGGTGTTGCGCCTGCAGCACTTGGACGAGCCGCCGACGAGCCGCCGACGAGCCATGACGAGCCGATGACGAGCCGCGGCACCGGAGGCGATCTTGCTGCACGTGGACGAGCTGCTGAGGAGCTGTTGGACGTGATCGACTACGTACGACTACGTTGATCGACTACGTACGACTACGTGATCGTCTTCACTGCATCGACGCATATCTACATCTTCCGCACCAGTAGTGCGTCGAGTGGTAATCCTGTGATCCTTATACGGCAGTTCTTCCTGGTTATACGCGGTAGAATTTTTGAATTGCGCTAGTGTAGCCTACCTCGTATCCCAACACTAACCCCTTGGGTGCTTCCGTGTTGACTAGTCAGTGTTGGCTAAGGTGGGTAATGGCTTTGTTAGGATCCGCACCATCACTAAGGTGATCGTGATGCGGTACCCTACTTGTGGGAAAAGTGTGCAACCTCTGCAGAGTTAAAACCTATCCGGGTAGCCCTGTCCACGGCATTGGACGAGTTACGGCTCGGTCACACAACTAGCTTTTGGAGATGGTTGGTTTTAACGGTGTGTGTTGGATTTTGGAAGTGTCCGGCAGTTGTGCCGTGCGCTACGGCGGACGGGGAGTCCGGTAGCGATAAAACTTGGATCCTTTGTGTAGGATCAACCCCACTTAATGTTTTGGTTACTACAGAAAATGCATTACGAAAATTTCTTTGAAATAAGACCTTGCATGTGTCAAAAATCTAGCTTTATTGCAAATAAACCTTAACCATATCCTTGTTGAATCCTATGTATATTCTTGTTGTATCCCCCCTCCGTGGATGGGGTTGGACTTGTTGAGTACTTTTGTACTCACCCTTGTGTTGTTGCTTCAGAGGAGGATCCGGACTTCGTCGCCGAGGACTTCGAGTAGGAGGTTGCGTCTGCACCCAACACTGCCTGTGATGTTGGCCCTTTTGCAGGATGCTTCCGCTGACGCATAGTTCCGATTGCAGCCCGGAGTCCGACTGGACTGCAACTTGGATTTGTATTGTTATCGCTTTAGTCTTGCTTTGGGTGTGGCTTGCACGCCCGCTCCTTCGGGAGTTGTACGGTTTCTGAACTATCTGTTGAATAAATGTGTTTATCAGCCTCCTGGGACTGATAATTGGATCACATTTAGTCTCTACTTATGTGGGGATGATTCACTAAAGTGGTAAAGAAAATTCATTGCGTCAGGTCAAGAAAAGTAAAGATGGCATTGAAAGGTCTCTTTCAAAGGCTAAAGTAAGTGCACACAAGTTACAAGAGGATTAATTGTTCTTTACAAAGCCCTTTCAATGGCCTCTATCGCACGCAGGCGAATCTGATCGACATCGGCTACCAGTCAAATGTCTTCTTCGTCAAACCCTGAGACTTCATTGATGTACCAATGTTGTTGATAGGCTTGTTTGATAGAACTGGACAATTCTTTCTTGTTCTCCTAGATGGCAGCGGAATACTTGTCGACTTGATTTCTTGCTACCACGATATTCTACTCAACTTGGTCCAGCTCCTGGATCAGTTCATCTTGTTTGGTCTCTAGATCCTTCAACTTTTGTTCTATAGTGAGGCAGGAGGCAACTAGCTCATCAGCCTGTTGTTTGAGTTCTTTAACCTTGAGTCGATTGGTTTCCAGTTGGGTAGTAGCATCCTGGTTAGTTTGCTGATCGGCTGTGCGTTTTTTGGCTTCCTGGACTTGAAGATAGTGCAATTCAATAAATGCTGCAGGAGTCAATGCTGCTGCCAAATCTTCAGCCAACTAGGTTCTTATTTGCCTATACAATTTCTGGATTGGCTCAGCGTCTTCTAGCAATATAGATATATTTTGACGAAGTAATTGCAGAATCGCTGATAGCTGATCCTTGATATCTGGATGGTTTTGTGCTGGACGACTTGAGCTAGTGTCTTCCTCATCTGCGAATTCTTCTATGCTAAATGAGAAGAGATGTGACACTGACGGGTTGATGGCCTGTACAAGGGATTTATTAAATAAAGAATGTGGTATCTCAAACAGAAGGTGAAAGAATCACAAACCTGAGCGGGATCTCTTGGAACTTCATCTTGGGGTTCCTCCTCATCGGCTGTGATTTTTGGTGACTCCATGGCCGACTGATTTATTTCTGGTTCTTCTTCAGATGGTTCTTCCTGCAAGTAGGTATAAATTAGAATATATTGAAGCAGAGGAATAAATATTAATTGATAAAACAGATATGTTACCGGGATGTTTTCTTGGATCGATGATTGTTGTCGGCTCGGCACAGGGTTATCTTTTGGAAATTCCGTGTCCAACAACCGATGCTGATACCAATGCCGACGCTGAAGCCGATACTCCCAAAACCAACTGAGTAAATCAAGATATTAGTATGTAAGTGCGATGTGAAGAATAAGTTGGTGAGAATTATACCTCTATAACCAATCTCTTCAATTGGATGTGAGTTTCTTCTTCCGTTGGTACCACCTTTGGTTGTTTATCCACTGGTATATCATTGACTAGTGGCAGTTGGGTTCCTTCGGGAGAGTTTCTCTGCAAAAGCCAGTTAAGAGAAGATATTGATAAGGAGAATAAATTGACGAAGGAAGATTGGATTATCAGTATGTTACCGAAGCCGATGGAGCTTCAGATCTAGGAGGTGTGCTTGATGAGGCAAGGACCTTATTTTTTCTTCTTGCTCAATAGCTTGGATGGCAGCTTGCGTTTACCCATGGTAGAAACTTTGAGCAGATCAGAAACATGGGGGGCATCAGATCCCAAGACTGGATGTGGTGTAGGAGGGGCATAACCGATCGGCTCACCACTTAGGGGGCGTTTGGATTTTTAGTCCCGACTAAAATTCATGTCACATCGAATATTCGAAGGTTAATTAGGAGGACTAAATATGAGCTAATTATAAAACTAATTACATAGATGGAGGCTAATTCTCTAGACGAATCTATTAAGCCTAATTAATCCATCATTAGCACATGTTTACTGTAGCACCACATTGTCAAATCATGGACTAATTAGGCTTAATAGATTCGTCTCGCAAATTAGCCTCCATATGTGCAATTGGTTTTATAATTAGTCTATATTTAATACTCCTAATTAGTATCTAAACATTTAGTGTGATAGAAATTTTAGGAGGTGCTAAAGAAATCAACGGGCTTTAAACTCACATGAGGGACTTCAGTGTCATTTTCCTAAAAATATATAGTGTTATAATAAGCTAAGGGAAATGAGGGAAATGAAGTATGTGAAGTAGTTACCTCTCCATCGGATGGTGCGTAGTTAAGGGAAAGCTTTTTGCAGTAATGAGATATTGCCTAGTTTGTCAAATGACTTCTCCATTCATTCCACCATCGGTCGAAAGATTCAAATGACACCTCAGTGCCGTTCCAACTTTGCAAATCAAATGGGGGCACTGACGACGTCAAAGCGGCCAAGCAGTCATATTCTGCACTAGTGGTGACTAAGTCCCTTGACTTTACTTTATCAACAAAGAATAAGCTGATTGGGACTTGACCAAATCTAAGTTGGCGTGCAAAGGCCGAAGGATGGTAAAACTCATAAGAGGGCTTTTGAGATCGGCCATTGGCGAAACTGACTAGGAGGATGCAAGGAACTGCAGATGATTGAAGGCCAATGTGAGTAGTTCGTTTGGGCCGGTCTTTGAAAAGATGGAATCCTATGGGAAACCAAACTGCTTGATATATGCATAAGCACACCAAGTTACAACATTCCCTTCGAAGCCGCGATAGAAAAGCTTGAAGAGTTGGGATGTTTCTGGTGCCAATAGAGAGCAGCCTGTGACGCTTGATGATGATGCTCCATAAGACTCACATCGGCGATGGGATTCTTTTTCTCCTTCAGCATAAGTATTAGAGCGTGCAGAGAGATCTATTCCTTGACCCTTTGCAATGTAAACAGTAAGCCAAAGTTGAACAAACCACCATGGGCCACCGGTGTCAATAGCTGCACTAGCTCATAGCTTGATTGTTGTATGATGCATCAAACGGTGTACGGATCCAAGTAGAAATTTTCCAAGGGGGAATTTTTGGTTCTGAGATAACTATTCTGCAAAGACCAGCATAGTTGATGCAGGGCCTGCAGTGGATCCACATGATACAAATCTCTCCAGCCACATATTTAGGAAAAATGCGTGCTCTTCATCAGTGATTATGCCAGATGCTTTGCTATATGAAGAAATGTATCCGAACCATCCATTCTGGCTCTTTGATTTTACCTTATAAGAAGGTCTGGTCCTCAAACTGAAAGGTCAATTGGAGTGGTGACGTCCAGACCTAACAGCATAGATACATATAATAGGCTTGGAGACATTGGGCCATGGCCAAACAGAAACGCATTCAGAGCGTCAAATCAAAAATATGCGGCGGCTACTAGCAATGGTTCATTCTTATCCATTTCAGCCGAAGAGAGTTTAATGCAATGGCTGATTCTAGAGTCCTCCCTGTTGGTTCCCTTTTCGGCTGCCATACGAAGATACTAGGATCTTTAACCAGAGATTTTGCTTGACCATGAATGGAAGGTACTTTTCCAATCTAACAGATTCATGGTGGCGTGTTTATAAGGGACCCCCTGAGTTTCAACATTTATAAATTCTATCGGATCCTTACTACCCATGGCCCCCACAAAGAAGTTTGCTTGTGTATCGGCTACGGGGATCAAGAGATTGTTCCTAAGTTCCTACTCGGGTGGCAGGGATCAAGCAAAAATGAGAGTTTAGTGTACAGTGGATAGATTGGATCTAGGGAAGAAAAAAGAATAATAAAGATACATGGTACCTGCGGAATGGAGGATAATGTCGCCATTGCCAATCTGGAGAGTCTTGGTTGATAGAACCTGATGATGATGGTGGACGGTGAGGTAATCGCTGCACGTGTGAGGGAGAATTGGTTTGGACTGTGAGTGGTTATTGTTGGCTTGGTAAAGAAGACGAAGGGGACGAAGCAATTATATAGCAATTTTTGCACTGTAAATCCCGAAAAATAGGAAGGGCACTATCACAAAAATCAGGAAAAGGAATCATGATTGCAGCAATGACTCTTCTAGTTTTGGAAGGGTATCAGCTCAGGACCTGTGAAGGTGCTGACAAGAGAATAGAATTTTGGAACATAATATTATATTCAAAAACTGGGGGGCATGTGTTGACATTGGTTTTTTTGACAAGAGTCAACCGAAGAAGATTAGGTTCCTCCAACAGCCGATAAAAGGAGAAATGAAGGGTCTGTTGATGGTTCGATGTTGACCAAAGTCCACCACCGGCGACCTAGTTCCAGAAGCTGATAGAGACCAGGAGGGATCTGATCCAAAGCGAAACCAACTCCACCAAATGAGGGAAATCGTGGAGATTTATCTTTAGTAGTTTTTAGACTCATTTGTATCGGTTCATATCGTAACCGACTAGGATTTTAGCTTGCTCCAGGGTATAAATATAAACCTATGAGCCTTGTAAAAAAAGAATCATAAATCAATCAACACAACCTTTCGGCGCTACACCACCAAAACCCTAGGAGTAGGAGTAGAGTAGAAACCAGCAAGTTTCTAATCTCAGACGAACTTGTAAGTACCATCACCCGATCGTTACGTTATCTGTACCAGAACTTTCTAGGCATCGTCCAATATTCTGATCTCTTATCGTAAGGGCTAGTTATCGAGTTAACTTCGATTGAAAGTAGAACTTTCTAGGTTTTGTCCAATGTTCTATTTGTCTTTGACATTGCTCATAGTTATCGAGTTATTTGATTTTATTAAGTCGTATCGATATCTTAGTTTTATCAAGTGCTCACACTAGTTAGGTTGTCTTTCTCGGCTTCTTGATCTTGTTTAAGCGTTCACCCGTTATCTGATCGTATTGGCTGGTTAGATCTTGCATGCTTTAATTTCTTTACATATGCTAGGTCCGATAGATCTTTACCTCTTCCCCTCATATTGCTAGCTGTCGGATCTTTAACGTCAAAACGCTACCATTAAGAGCCGATACATCGGCTAGGTATCATCCATATCTCTCAAAAGCGTGATGACATCATTGAGGTGATAGCTATGCGTACGAGGCCTTGCTATCGCAAGCTAGTCTATTAAGTTAGTGGCCGCCGCATCCATTGTCCCCGCGCGCCCGCGGCCCCCAAAGCTTGCCGGATCTAGCCGTAGATCCACCAACGCCGCTGCATCCATCACCCCATCACAGATCCACTGCAAATCCACCATCCCCGCCGCATCCTCTCCCCCGTGTGCTGCCTCCGCTCCTCACCCTATCGCCGCTCCTCGCTACCGCGAGTGAGGGGCGAGCGACGGGAGGAGAGGAGGGGACAGTCGAGGAAGGGAGGGGCCTGGCGGAGAGAGGAAGGAGGGAGGGGGCCGCCGAAGAGACCAAGGGCCGGCGGGAGAGGGAGGGAGGAGGCCAGCCAAGAGCGGGAGGGACAGCGGGAGAAGGAGGGGGGGAGGGGGTCAAAGAGAGGGAGGGAGCGGCTGGGGAGAGAGGGTGTGGGGAGTGGGTAGTGGGGACAGGGGGGAGGGGGCCGCTGAAGAGACCAAGGGCCGGCGGGAGAGGGAGGGAGGAGGCCGGCCAAGAGCGGGAGGGACAGTGGGAGAAGGAGGGAGGGAGGGGGGTCAAAGAGAGGGAGGGAGCGGCTGGGGAGAGAGGGTGTGGGGAGTGGGTAGTGGGGACAGGAGGGAGCGAAAGGAGAATCACCGCGGTTGTGAGGGCCGCTGCCCCTATTTGCTTTAGAACCGGCGGTGAAAAGGCATCACCAACAGCTCCTCTAAAATCGGCGGTGATAGCCCGGCATTGATAGCCTCTTCTGTAGTAGTGTGTCTAACCATTGGGCCCCATATTTCCCTGGAACTATTATTAAATGATGGCTGCCGCTGGTGTTGTCGTCGTCGCGTTGCAGGAACTAGCACCGGTGATCATCTTGCATCCCTGGGTGTCGCCTGGAACGATCTGTATCTGGCTGTCGCTGGCAACTATTACCACCGGTGATCAACGTCGTGTGGCCTCAGGCGCCTCCTGGATCCATCATCGTGTTAACATAAGCAAGTATAGATCGCTAATGCCTTTTGTCCAACGATTTTGGCGTAAGGGCGATCAACATCTATGTATCCATTTGCCTAACCATATATCGCAACCCATATTTTCCAGTAACTATTATCGAAGGTGTCATTGACGTCGCGTTTGCAGGGACTAGCACCAGTGATCGACGTCACAATCGGCATCTCATTGTCGCTGGCAGCGAACTACCACCGGTGACCAACGTCGTGTGGCCTCGATTGGTCGCCTGGATCCATCGTCTTAACGTGGCTAGGAGATCCTTTACTGTTGCTAATTTTTGTTGTCCAACGATTTTGTCGTAGGGGCGATCGGTGTTGAAATCTAGGGCGATCTGCGCCTACGAATAATCGATATATATAACAATTGTCAGTTTACTCCAGAGTTGATTTTAAAGCATCCAATGTTTCGTGCTCATAAATTAGCATGCTCCACTTGGACATGTCACAAATGTATCAAATCGATCTTCTGGTCGTAATCGTAAGAGGCCGAGAGAGGAAAATGTTTCGCCGGCATTGAATGAAAATCAAGCAATTGGTGGAGGTGAACTTGAGTGCTTTATTTTTTTCATATGTCTTTTCTTTATATTCTCTGGTGTATGGATCTTGATGTATCCACTAAATGCGGATGGGGAAGGCCTTGAGAATTTTGATCCAGCCGAACGTCGAAGGCAAAAGGCAAGGGAAAAGCATGCAAGTTTGACTGAAGAACAGAAGGCAAAAAGAGCAAAGCTAAGGAAAAATTACTATAGTAAGGTCCTGTTTGGCATAGCTCTAGCTCTTGGTGGAGCTGCTCCACTCCAGAACTCCAGGTGGAGCCAGCTCCACTTCAGAACGTGTTTGGCTATATGAGTGCTCTCAGCTCCAAAAAAGACCGATTTTAGTGTGAATATCCATTGTTGCCCCCCAATTCAGACCCCACTTGTCATTCTCTCTATCCCATCTTCTTTTTCCCTAGATAGTTTTTTCCCATTGGTAGTGCGCGTTGAATTGACCCTCAATTGATGACGGCAAGCCCCTGTAAGTACGGGTATTGACCCTGAAAAGGATCCCGTTCATGAGGGATTGACTCTGCGAGGTTCTAGCGGTCTACCTTCTGTAACCTGCAATGGTGCTATTCAACAAGATGAATAGGACCAACCACCCATTTACAGAGTGCACTATAATGTTTGAAGAGCAGATTGGTGACAAGTCTCAACTGGAAAAGAATCACTCTCTATATGATGATGGCACCATGTTGGAAAAGAATAAGGTCTGTGGTGGGCTGAATGTGCAGACTGCTCCAGAGTCTCGTAGCTGCAATGTAACCTTCCATGATAGAAGTTCAGAAGGCAACCCTTTATCCGAGCAAAATATTGAAACAAACACAACTGACATTCGGAAACATAGTTGTAGTACATCAGTGACATTTGAAGACTCTGGAAAGTTCTATTTCCCAGTGTGCAACTGTACTAAAGCCACTGAAGCATACCAAAAAGCAAAGAAAACTTATATTGAAGCTAGAAAGAAACTAGCTGCTTTCCTTGGCACAGAGCAATTGCTCAAGCAACATGACGAGCAGCAAACTGGAGTGCTTCCAAGAGCTGCCAACGGTGAGGGTCAATTGAATGGATGTGATTCAACGCCGACTCGGCATGCCCCTACACCTGTACCCCAGCGGCATGCAGGTGGCGCTGCCGCACGCGTAGCCGACGTTGCCCACGAGCCGGTCGTCGACAGGTACTCGTCCATGAGCCCGACGGTACTTGCCGCCCCTGGCCGGTGGGGCAGGTACTCGACGCCCCTTGCTGGGACGGGCATCGCCAGGCGGCCACCACCGTGGAGGTCAAGGGGGAACTTGGGCCGGCCGTCGAAGGTGAAGAAGCCCCCAGTGGCGCTCGAAGTTTCCCGGTGCCACCCTCTTGGCGTCCTCGTCCATGAGCCCGAACAGGTGGAGGCGGGCGGTCTCGGCGGCCGCGGGCTGGTTCGGCGGTGGAGGCGGGCTGGTTCAGCGGTGGAGGCGGGCGGCCTCGGCAGTGGCGCAGCCAGGCCCCGCGGGCGGCCGGCGGAACTCTGCGCCCAGGGGATAAGGTGCGGGGTGTTGGGAGGAATGGAAGCGAAGCGTTATTTTTGTGTAACGAGTGGCATTGGTGGGTAATTACCTACCAACTCCACGAGGGGGTTCAAAAGAGGGGGTTTTGGAGCAACAAAAGAGGTGCTCCAAAACTCCACCCCCATTTGCACTACAACTCCATGGAGTTGGCAGCTCCATGGAGTTTTAGAGTTAGGATGTTTGGCTAGATTTTTTGCTGGAGTTGTGGAGTGGAACCATGCCAAACAGGCCCTAAGAAGGCCCAAGGTGGAACAACAACTACGGACCAAGCTACTGCCGGCACTTTATTTATTATTATGGTATATGGATTTATTGTTTTGATAACCATCATAGAATCTACTATCATGTCAGGACCATCAAGGGAGTTGAGACCAGCTTGTGAAATGACAAGCACCGGCGAAACAGATGCCTATAATGGAATGCATAATCGTACCAACCAATCTATTATCACACGATCAGAACCATATGAGGCATCCAGTATTTTTAGTCTGCGTGATAGTAGCGAATCTGTGCAGAAAATTTGGAGCTGGTTGGGTGCAATTATATGTCAATCGTTTCATGCACATACCGATGGAGCTGCAGGCTCAGGTGTCGACTCTATCTTATACCGACTAAGCTAATTTCATGGACTGTAGGCTGATGTTGTGAATAAGCTTAATGCGCATGCGAAGAGTATTTTCTAGCTGTGTCACATTTGCACGTAGTGATTGTTAATTCATTTGATGTTGACAACAATTTGTTATAGCACTCTTAAGGGTGTCAGCGCCTATATGCATGGTCTAGCCATGTATATTAAGGGATGTTGTATTTTATTAATAATTTCCCCCTTTGCTAGCATGAAATTGGATAGACACCTGAGCGATCTATATGAAAAGAGGATGAAGTTTTTACAAATCCTATATGAAAAACGATCGTGATGGTTTCATCTGGTCCAAGTACTTAGGCAACTTAATAAATAGTTTAAACCTTGATTTAATAATATATTTAGATAATTTATGTGACTTTGTCATTTACCCTAATTAAATAAACATATCTGTACTACTATATCCGTTTATGAATATAAATCACGTTTATAATTCTTTTAAACATGTGCATGTCGCACGTGCATTTTTACTAGTTCAAATAAAGCATTCTATCTAAACCTTTTTTTTCTCCAATCGCAACAGGAAAGTTGAGATATGTCAGTATTCAGTTGGCAGAATGCTGTTTAGTCTATTATGAAGATATGCTTACATGTGTACTTCCTCTATTTCAAATTGTAGATTGTTATAAATTTTCTACATACATGATTTTTGAAGATATAGATCTACATTTTGAAGCGGATGGAGTATTTGTCAATAACAACATGGATATTTTGGTGTAAACTTTTTTGTTCTGGTTGCAATGGATGGCCACTCACCTAGTTGAATTCAAGGGATATATGATGTACTCGTGTGATTGTCACGTTGTCACTGCTCCCTCCATCTCAAATTACTATTCATTTTGACTTTGGTTATTAATATATACCCAAATATATACTATGTCTGGATATATAAGTAAAAGTTATTCTAGGACAAAGGGAGTACCAAGCAATAATAATAACCAGTCTACCATGAGATACCTCGAGAGGGTACATACCATTAATATATATTTGAGACCAATGCTAGTACTTCCGTCCTGGGCACTTTCCCTTAAGTATATATGCCACTATTATGTGCAAGAGCTGCACTCAAATGGGGGGAACTAGAGATGGCAAGTAAGTGTAGGCGTGAAAGAACGAAATGAAAAAGGGGTGTAAAACATCTTATGTTGGAAGGCACCAGGAAATAGCCTCTCGCAGTCAACCGCTGTTCTTCATCTTCACCCATACCTGATCGGTAGCTAGAAATTGATATGGTCTGTCGATTTCTAGGTGCCAATGTGGCCCGGGAGAAGATCCACACGTGTAGGCGGCAGCTGAGTGCATGGAGCTTCTTGGTTTCTCACCCACCATGTCCCTCTAGCTGCTCGACCCTGGGACTACTTTCTCTATCCTAAAAAGAATGCAACTTTCACTTCCCGAGAACTCAACCAATTTTAAATTTCATCAAATCTATACAAAATAATACTAACATTTATGGTACAAAATAAATATCAATAAATTAATCATGTAATATATTTTCATATTAAATCTATTTGGAGACGTGAATGTTAGTACTTTATTATAAATTTAATCAAATTTGAAATTATTTGACTCTTCGAGAAACGAGAGTTGCATTAATTTTGGGACGGAGGGAGTATGTTTTGCTTGAGCATTGGAAGGTGGCCAATATGGCCCTGCATGGGACTATCAATAATGTGCATGGTTTGGCCACAAAATGATATAAATATGCATGTCTCACTCACACGAGCTAAATAAGCATTATAATATAAGGATTAAATATTGTCTAGTAACCCCAAATAAATATAGTGGCATATCTTATCTGACCATCTCGCTAGTCATGTAAAAATGTTACAACATAAAGGTTAGAATTTCTTAGTGAGCTTGGACCATATCTATGTAATTGGACCTTGATGAGTGGTAATTTATATACTATTTTGGTTTTGGGTAACCCGACATGTATATGCGGGTAAGGTTTCTTGCCCGTGGGCAAGAATTCGTGCCCGTACCCTTTGATATGAACCCGTTAGGGTTGATTCCTGATGTTTCGATGAGAGGTGTGGGATAACTCGATTGGTGGATGGAGACGACGTTCACGACCCGACTACAGCCTTCCAAAGACGTTGCGTTTTAGCAACCGATACACCACCTCCAATGGCTGCCGCGATCTTATGGAGCACGTCACCTGACCACTAGGGCACTTGTCCTGCAAGCAATCGAAGAACTAGCAAAAATAAGTATAACAAGTACTGAATTACTAGATGTAGATGAAGGTTTCAAACTCAATCTCAAATAAGGTGGGGTTCCGAAGATAAGAAGACGGACGGCCGAAGATAAGAAGACGGACGGCTGATCCAGCACGTGCGCTTACAAGCAAGTAGCGAGAGCTAAACTTGATCTAAACAAAATCCAATTGTTCTTAGTGATGGCTAAGTGGTATATAAAGGTGGGAGGATGACCACCAGGGTGTTAGGGTTATGCTCCAACCCTAAGATCATTGGACCAAAATAAGGCGACGCAACACCTTTAGACAGAAAACCTCTTTATAGTAATTGAGTTATTGCAGCCGCCTCAGAACAGATATGGACTTAAGTCCAGATCCATATGAAAATAGACTTCATAAGAATTTCATGAAGTACTTGGATGCTCAAATCCGAGTCCGTATGCAACCGTGGTGACCATCACAAATTGGTGTTGTCCTGCCGTCCGAATCCAGCATGCGCGAATCCTTTCCCGTTTCGATCTTCTCCCTGGTTCCTAACCAAAACAAGAGTGCACGTGTCTCCATGGTATAAATATGATGGATAGGAACTCAAGAGTGAACTTACTTGATGATTAAGTTGACGAGCATGGGCACGAGTAATAGGATCAGAAACTAGTATTTGTGTCGGCTTGAATGCATCGATGATGGTGATGTCCTCATCATCCTTACCCATAGGCGAGAATTGATGCTATGCCCTCGCCCATCGGGTACGAAACCCATGGGGAAGAATTTAGGCCTTGTTTAGTTGCCCTGAATTTGGGTGTCCAAAATTACTGTTGTAGCACTGTAGCACACTGTAGCATTTCGTTTGTATTTGTGAATTATTGTCCAAATATTGACTAATTAGGCTCAAAAGATTCATCTCGCAAAGTACAACAAAACTGTGCAATTAGTTTTTGATTTCGTCTACATTTAGTACTCCATGCATGTACCGCAAGTTTGATGTGATGGGGAATCTTCTTTTTGCATAGTGTCAAAATTAGGAGTTTGGGTGGAACGACCTTAGCTCAAATGTACGGGTGATATGCGTAGATTGGGCTAGGATTCAGCGCCGATAGATTGCTAACTTGTCTCACGTATCATCGCTGTCGTAAATGAATCTAGCTAATATTGGCTTGCCATAACATGCATGTCGATATCATTGTCCCTAGGACCCATTTAAGCGCGAACTGGTTGGAAAAGGATTTATTTGTAGCAGAGGATGTGGGAACATTTTGCATTAGAAGCTAGGAGGCTAAGCAAATGGTTCAACAATGATGCAGTATCAACGCCTTTTTTCCTTATTTGAACAATAGAGCTTAACCTTTTCCACTTAATAAATTGGATTTGTACGATCATTCGACATAATCACCCTCAACATTCAATTAGTTCCACTTTTGGTTCTAAGTTGACATGTCGAATTCCATAACTAATGATGATAAAACTCAAAATCAGGGATCATACTCAGAGCAATCAATACAATTCATATTGACTGTTGCGTGTAGTTTATGTGTCGATAAATTTAGAGCTTAGCATTCCTTGTTTTTCAACTATGGCACTATTTAGTTGTTTTTCAACTATAGCCCTATTTAGAACGAGGGTCGGCTAAAAATTAGCCCCTGATGATCCAACGGTAGAAGTGGGCTAAAAATTAACCAACCTCTAACTAAACTTTAGTTCATTAGACCTCCAAATCTAACTAATAGGGGCTAATTTCAGACAAGAACGGCAAAAGACAAAAATACCCTTCCACTGCAACCTTATAATTTTTTTCTCATACACACCCTAAGGATAGAATGGACTTTCACTTAATAAATAGGCTAAAAAATAGTTCTAATAGGGTTAATTTTAGCCATCTAAAATTTAGATGCCTAAATTTTGATCAGAACCAAACTTTATCCATGCCCTGTATATTTGAGTTCATACTCTACGAGCTCGATGCATCTTTGCCATGTTAGAACTCGGATACCGATTTCTGAAAGAATTCCACGTCCTTATTTCGCCAAACAACAAATTCCTGGTCCGGTGCACCATCTTCTCCCCTTGTCCTGCTCCCTCCGGAGTCCGGATGTTCCAGAAGCCGCCGCGCGCCGCCACGTCACGATCCCCCCATCCCCTCAGCCCCGTCCCGCTCGGACACGTCGGCTTCCCCCACGCGTCCCGATCCCCTCCGTCGACGGACGTCCGTGTCCGATCCGACGGCCCCGGGCGACGAGGGTTTTGCCCCGGGGGTACAAATAGCGCCTCCTCCCCCGCCGCGCCGCCTCCGCGCTCTATTCTCTCTCCTTGCGACGCCGCCGTTGGGAGCCCTGCCCTGACCCCGGGAGAGCCCCCAACCCTTATCAAACCCTAAACCAGAAAACTATCCCCCAAAAAAATCCGCAAAAAAACCAGAAAAAAAATCACCACCTGATCGGAGATGGCGGCGCAGGGGCAGGCGGCGGCGGCGGTGTCGGCGGCTGCTGCGGCTGGATCTGCGTCCGAGTCCGGCGGCGGCTCCCCGGCCGCGGCGGCGGCGGCGTTCCCGGCGACCTCACTGTACGTGGGCGACCTGCACGAGAGCGTGCAGGACGCGCAGCTCTTCGACGTCTTCAGCCAGGTCGGCGGCGTCGTCTCCGTCCGCGTCTGCAGGGACATCAACTCCCGCAAGTCGCTAGGCTACGCCTACGTCAACTACAACAACCCGGCTGACGGTGAGCCCCCCGTACTCCTCCCCGTGTTCCCGATCTGTCGGTTAGGGTCCCGGTACAGCCGGTTGCGATCGGCTCCGCGCTAGGGTTTGGGGAAGCCGCCGGATTTGGCGGCGGTTAGGGTTTAGACGCCCAATCCCCGATCGGTTGGCTCGATTCGGCTAGGTTTTGATGCATTGTAGTTATCTAGCCCTATTGCACGGTCGCAATCATGGTTTCCTCTAACATGTTGCTTGTTTTGATGCGTTGCTGTGATTGCAACATGTTTTATCGGTTGGGAAATTTGGGTACCCCGTTACTGAATGTTGGCTGATTTCCTCTTTGGCCAAGTTAGGTTCTGATGGTTGATTTCATAGGAGTAAAAAAATGTTTCTTGGTTGCTTATTCTATTTATTGCTGTTATGTCTTTATCAATATGCTAGGGTTTCCTTATAAGGTGCGCTGCTGTTCTGTGGTGCAATGTTTGTGGATTTGTACTGCAACCCTTGGTCACTTAATGTATGTTATATGTTGGCTTCAAAAGAGTATCTTTTGATTACTGGCAGCAGATCTTTAGGATTGTTGCTTTGTTTGATGTGTTGGCTGTGATTGCAACATGTTTTGTCTGTGGTGAATTTTGGTTTCTTCATACTGTTTATCTTGAAGTTTTCCTCAACAAGGAGCTTGGGTGCCCCACCAAAATCACTTATTACCTGAGCCTCTATATCTTGTGAGATAACTTGATGCGTGCCTATGTATGTTTAAAGGAGATGGTTTCTTTCCTGTGAAAGTTCTTACCATGCTGTTCATGTGAAGGTAATGGGAATTGCCTTGCCTTTCTTTCCCTGTTCTGGGAGATGTTGTTGGCTAAGTTGTGCCTGGTGGCTAATGGATATCAGTCACTTAAAAAGGTTTCTTTTATTGCTTATATAGGGATATTTGTGTTGTTGCATCTTCATTCAATATATATGCTGGTTTTCTTGCAAGATGTGCTATCTGTTGCACAATGTTTGTTCGTCTGTACTTCATCCCTTGATTTACCTCAAAAGTTTGTTATGGGCTGCCAAACGAACTCTTTTAATTACCCCCAAAATGTAATTTTGAAAACTTATTGCGTGCGACCTTGCCATGCGTGTGCTGTCCTGTAGATTTCCGTATAAATTCTTGAAGTGTGGCACATCATTAGGGGTTGCACGCTTTCTGACTCACTTAATTTGCATCTGGTACTCTTGTGAAGCATACTTATCTTCTTTATGGTTTTGTACTGATTAAAAATCTATTGCAGCTGCACGGGCCCTTGAACTGCTTAACTTCACTCCTATCAATGGAAAGCCTATCAGGATCATGTATTCTAACCGTGACCCCAGCTCGCGCAAAAGTGGCACAGGAAATATATTTATTAAGGTGTGTACCAAATTTCCGTGCCTCTTTTATGCTCCTATCAGTTCTTATAATGGGTTTTATCTCTCCTGTACCTTTATTTGCTTGGTTTAGCAGATGGTTTGCTGCTAAATTCCTATGCGATGTCGACTTTCCAGTTATGAATCCTGACCTTCTGTTCTATTTTGCAGAATCTTGATAAGTCAATAGACAACAAAGCTTTGTATGACACGTTCTGTGCATTTGGGAACATTCTTTCATGTAAAATTGCTACAGATCCTTCGGGAGAATCAAGGGGCTATGGCTTTGTTCAGTTTGAGCGGGATGAATCTGCTCAGTCTGCTATTGATAAGCTCAATGGGATGCTTATCAATGACAAGAAAGTGTATGTTGGACCATTTGTCCGCAAGCAGGACAGGGAGAATGTCTCAAGCAATGTCAAGTTCAGCAATGTTTATGTGAAGAATCTGTCCGAGACTGTAACTGATGATGAGTTGAAGGAAATGTTTGGAAAGTATGGAACCATAACTAGTGCTGTTGTTATGAGGGACAGTGATGGGAAATCCAGGTGTTTTGGATTTGTCAATTTTGAAAATGCAGATGATGCTGCTCAGGCTGTTCAAGAGTTGAACGGCAAGGTATTCAATGACAAGGAACTGTATGTTGGAAGAGCACAGAAGAAGTCAGAAAGAGAGATGGAGTTGAAGGAGAAATTTGAAAAGAATATTCAAGAAGTTGCTGAGAAGTTCCAAAACACTAACCTGTACCTGAAAAACTTAGAAGACAATGTTGATGATGAGAAGTTGCGTGAACTGTTTGCTGAGTATGGCACTATTACTTCCTGCAAGGTCTGTTTAACTGGCTAATTCGCTAATAATATGCTTCTTAGGTTTGGTTGCTGACAGGAACTATGTTGTAGGTTATGCGGGATGCGAATGGTGTCAGCAGAGGGTCAGGGTTTGTTGCTTTCAAATCTGCTGAAGATGCTAACCGAGCTGTAAGCTTTGTTTGTGTCCATATATTTTGCAATTCTGATTTGATTTGACAAATTGATAAATCATTTTCTTGTCTTGATAACTGTGTACAGCTCACGGAAATGAATGGCAAAATGGTTGGAACCAAGCCCCTTTATGTAGCTCTTGCACAGAGAAAAGAAGACAGGAAGGCAAAGCTACAGGTAAATATCCGACTATCTGAGGTTAAGCTTGCTGCACGGTAATGTTGCATCTGTGCTTTTTTGTATGCTCTTTCACAACACAGAATCTCTTGGTTGTTTTCCTCGCATAGTTGATGAACAAGTCTAGCGAATATGCCTATAAGATATGCATCACCGTATATTGTATTTCACATGTTAATGCACATGCTTGTTTATGATTAAAAAATGTTACTTTTGTATTTACTTAAATTCTTATGAGATCGCTCGGCTAGAAATTTACAGCGTATTTTATTTTGCAAATGTCAAACTTTGACCAACACTTAATCAACATTGACCAACATTTGATCAAATTATGATATATTTGTTGAGCAAAATTTATACAGCTAGATTGATATTTCAAATTGCTATCACCCAATGTATATATCAGTATAAATCAATGGTTAAAGTCTAGCTTTTGAGACCAAGCCAAAATAAAATATACCTTCTGTTCTTGAGCAGAGAACTGTGCATTCTGATAAAATTGGGATAATAGTTAAGACTTAAAATGGTTACTGCATACTTTTTGGTTGCTCAACATATTTGGCTTTTTTATTCTTGTTTATGGGTTGATTAGTTTTATGCAAGCGGGAAAGCAAGTGATGTATAATAGCTTTGTGGCATCAGAATTACTAAAATCCTTTTGAATCTGTACACTTTTTAAATGTCAATTCAATTCCAACTGTTTTGGCAAAATTGCTGTGACTCGCATGATCGTTTTGTGCTGTTTTATGTTCAGTGTTCAGTTAATATGTGTTTGCTAGTGTTAATGTAATGTACTTTTGATCCTCATAATATTTGCTCTGTTGCAATCTGCTATGTAAGTTCAGTACTAATTTACTTATCATTTGCAGGCACAGTTTTCACAAATGCGTCCTGTTGCCATGGCACCCTCTGTAGGTCCTCGCATGCCCATGTTTCCACCTGGTGTTCCTGGAGTTGGTCAGCAGCTGTTTTATGGTCAGCCACCTCCAGCCTTTATCAACCCTCAGGTATTATGTTGTTCACTTTTATGATGTATATATATGCTGCTTGGTGTATATGATAATTTATCTTTATTGACATGAAATCTTGTGTAGTGTGTGTACAAAAGAAATGCTGATATAACCTCCTCATGGTTTCCATTTCTTCTATTAAAAGCCTTAAAGATTAAGAAGAAATTAGCTGCTTAGTGTTTGCTCCATGAATTAGCTTAGCTGCCCCCCCCCCTCCCTAATGTTTGCATCCTAGCTCCATCCCTGTCTGTCATTCTTCGGTAGCTACTTTACTGGTTTGGTTGCACAACTGACCAAATGTAGCAAAAGTTGTGTTGCTTTGATTATCATTCAAATTGATAAGTCTGTAAACCTAATGTTGAATTGCATTCTTGACATACACTTGCTTGTTGGCTTCTTTGTTGTGAAAGTTTGATGAATACAAATGAAAATTCATTGTGAATAATTCTTTATTGATAGTTTATATCTTTTTTTTTTGTTTACGTGATGAACATGAACCCATCTGTTTTGTCTTAATATTTGTGGAACTGATAAGTGTTGTGATGTTTTGTTAGGCTGGGTTTGCCTTCCAGCAACCTCTGATGCCTGGGATGAGGCCTGGCGGTCCAATGCCAAACTTTATGATGCCGATGGTTCAGCAAGGACAGCAACCACAACGTCCTGCTGGTAGGCGTGCTGGTGCTGGTGGAATGCAGCAACCCATGCCAATGGGTGGTCAGCAACAGGTATATGCTGTATTGCTCAAATGCATTATTCAGTTTCATTCGTCTTTTGGAGAAACAGGTGGTAGAGTTCGTCTTTTGGAGGAACTGGCCTGACTTTTCTGTATTATGCAGATGTTCCCTAGAGGTGGGCGTGGCTACCGCTATCCCACAGGACGTGGAATGCCTGATCCTGGCATGCATGGTGTTGGGGCTGTGATGCCATCTCCATATGAGATGGGTGGGATGCCAATTAGAGATGCTGGTGTGTCACAACCTGTTCCAATTGGGGCCCTTGCCACTGCTCTTGCTAACGCACCACCGGATCAGCAGAGGCTGGTATGATATCGAGCCTGCGATTTGTTGGTTGGACTTTTTTGTTAATGAAGGGCTGATGGTGACTTTGTAATGTTTGTTGTAGATGCTTGGTGAGAACCTGTATCCTCTAGTTGACCAGCTGGAGCATGAGCAGGCTGCCAAGGTGACTGGCATGCTTTTGGAGATGGATCAGACAGAGGTCCTGCACCTGCTGGAGTCCCCAGATGCTCTCAAGGCCAAGGTTGCTGAAGCCATGGAGGTCCTCCGCTCTGCCCAGCATCTTCAGCAGACCAACGCCTCCCCTGAGCAGCAGCTGGCCAATCTGTCGCTGAATGACGGCGTCGTCTCCAGTTGAAAGTCTCCGATGACTGAGTGATCGAAGACTGCTGGCAATTTTTGCTTGATACCATCCTATCTAGAGTGCAATGACTTGGTTTGCTTGGTTATTGGAGTTTTAGCTTGCTCTATAATTAGCTGAACTAGGGGTTGGTCTAGTTTTGTCGTGGATTGGTTATTTTGGTCTTATGGATATGTTGTTTCGTTGAAGCTATCGTCGTGTTTATTACCGTTGTTGCTTTGTTGAGCGTCGTTCGTTGTGGGTTTGGTTGGATGAGCAGGTTGTAGACTTGTAGTGGCCCTCCTGGACTGAGAGCCAGCGTCCCTATGGGGGCTGTGTCTGAGCTCAGCCACCCAGCTATGGGGCTGCAGGGTACTTCAATAGTTAGGTCTCGCGATCACAAAACACATGCACGTTGACTCTGCGAGGAGACATGCAACTCAAGTTGTTTCTTACCATATGTTTGATTCTTGGTACAGAGCTTCCTCGTAGGGTTAGACTTAGGAGACTGGATATAATTAATGTTGCAAAACGCAATATAGCAGAGTGCTCCTAAAAAGCTACAGGTGCTCTCCTAAAAAGCTGCAGGTGCTATAACGCAGAGCGGCAGCCATGACCTTTAGCGGTGCGGAAAAAACAGCAAAATTTACCCTAATAGTAATTTCTCTAATTTAAACTTATAAAAGGCCTTTAGCGGTACGGAAAAAACTGCAAAATTTATTTAAACTTATAAAAGACCTTTAGCGGTACGAAAAAAACTGCAAAATTTACCCCTAATAGTCTCTAATTTAAACTCGTATTTTATAAGTACATGTCCTCGTATGGTAGACATAAGCAAACATAAAAAATAAGTCAACTCACAAGATATACCATAAGTTGTCATTTACTTCCTTCATTCCAAATTATAAGTTGTTTTTAGCTTTTCAATGTTCATAAATGTTATTATGCATCTAGACACACTATGTCTAGTGTATGACTAGATGCATAATAATATTTATGAATCTAAACAATCAAAACGACCTACAATTTGGAATTGAGGATTCATAAATCACAATTTGATCATAACGGAGTTAGCAGTGCTAGGCTATTGAATTTAGCGGTGCTATTTCATACAATAGCGGAGTTAGCAGCATTAGCGATAATATTTGCAATATTATTGGGATACCTTTCTCAAAAAAACTATAACGACGCTATAGCAGACTACTATTTGCTATAGTGGATATAATTCAATTTAAGAACTTGAACTAGATGGATTTGGACATCCGATAATTTAAAATCCATTAGCTTTGGATCTTACTGGACAAAAACAATAACAATTGGATAATCCAAATTAAATTGGACTTTTTCTGAATCACGAACAGAGCGGACTCCTAGTTCTTGGTCGACTGCCAGATGGGTGGACTCCTAGTTCTTGGTCGACTGCCAGATGGCCACCTACTAGCACCATCGTGAGCATCAATGCAGACCTCATCTGTTCCTCCCGTATTCAAACCGGCGGCAGCGCACACCAAGGCACCACTAGGACCAGCGGCATTGCCGCCGCCTTGGATCGCAACAACTGCTCATCTTCGTCCTCTTCCGCCAGGAGCACAAGGAAGGGGCTCAAGCGCTACTGATAGGCTAGGATGATGCCATTTCAGGTTGAGTTTAATTTTGTGTTGACACCCTGCAGCTGGCTGCCTGCTCCTCCTTTACGTAGTAGGACGTTGGATTGACTTGGATGGATTTGAATTTTTAGGACGATTGAATTGGATTGGATGCTACAGGTTTTGTTTGAGTTTGAATTGGACGGGGACTTATTCTAGTTGGATTTTTATTATTTGGATTTTGGATACCAATCCACACCAACCTCCACCCAGGGTGGCATTTGGTGGCTCCGATGAATGAGACCGATCTTTCATGTTGCTTGAGCAGGTCACAATCGAATTTTTGCAAGAAGCTTCGAGATAGTTTTGTGTTGCAAAGAGCTACGAAGGAGGTTGAACAAAGAGGAGTCCATACTGTTGATGTTCTGATTGGTACATCCACACTCACACTAGCTAATAGCTATCAAATTGGATGGTTTGAATTCATTTTCATCGAAGAGTAAGAAATCCATGTGAGCAAACCCTAGTTGGGAAGAAGGAAAGACAGAGTATATGTGAATTATAAAAGGAAAAAAAAGATGGCATAGTCTTCGGTGTCCATGAATAGGGCATTGTGGACGATATATATGCAAGTCCTTCTCCTTGAGCTTTTGTAATCTGAAATAGTTAAAGACTTGAAATGGTACGAAATAATTAGCGAATGCTTGAATCAGGATCCAAATTCTTCTTAGCAAATGATTCTTCCCAGTGGATAGACCACCGCTTCCCAATAGTGCCATGCTGCCTGCCTGCTATCCTGACTTTGCACAAACTTATCTGCCCAATGGCAGTCAGTTTATCATGGTAGGATTAGCTGATGTATGCTGGCCTCTCTAGAAATCTAGAAGCAATGGGTGCCTTGAAAGAAAACTACGAGATCACAAACTGAGCTTGTTTGCCTGGATATAAACTGCCATGAGGACCAGAAGGCGCCGGAAGGAGGAGCTGAAACCTTGAAGTCAGCGTCCCTTCACTTCCACCCACGCCAAGAACAGCTGAACCTGAAGTTGACCGTGAGATGATGCAGTTCCACCAAAAGCCTGAACAAGCAAAATGATAAGCCTGGTGCTGACAGCGAGCACATGCTACATTTAGTTCTAGTTCGTTCCTTGCCTTTATGCCAGTTTTTTGTTGCATCCTGTATAAAGATTTTGGAGTGTGAAACGTTGCGAGTGTTGTTAAAGCACATGGATGGCGTGTCCTATTTATGTTGGACAAAAAAAATCGGCTGTGTGATCAAGAGGACGAAACTATGCAACACGATGGACGAAACTTGAATTTTTTTTGGGCATGTATATGGTTCTTTCCTACTATCAAGAGTTGGACGGCAACACCACATATCTTTGCTTAACGAAGGAATCGAACGCTAGCTACCGCGCTCTGAGCTGCTGCTCTGGTGCATTGACACGATGGAGAGAGAGAACCAAATCCCTCAATTTAATGGGACAGGTTGGATCCACATTAACCTGCGTTTGGTTGAAAAACGAAGTGGGTTGGGTCCATCCAGGTGAGGAATATTTTCCTTAGATGCGGGTCGAATGCATCCTTCCAAAACGAGCAGACGCACTCAACCTAGATGGATGCTGTTCCTCTCCGTTTCGAGTGACAACGGGAGAGGCAAGGGCGGCCGCCCAGGGTGAGAACCAGCTCCGCCGGCTGGGCGAGGGCACAGGGAGAGGCAGGGGCAGCGGCTAGGGCGAGCTCAAGGCCGCTGGCGCCGGGCGAGGGCACGGGAAGAGGTAGGGGCGGCGGCCAAGGTGAGCTCTAGCTTCAGCCGGGCTAGCTTGACTTCCGTCGTCGGGGCCAGGCGCAACGCCAACGACGATGCTGGGGTCGAGGAAGAAGTGCGGAGGGATGGGTGGTGGAGGACGGGTAGAGAAGATAAGGGCGGCAGAAAAAAAAAGAAAGGAAAGAAGGATGACACATGGGACCCATAGATGATAGGTGGGATTCGCTGATAAGCGTCACCAACTCTGTTAAAATGGTATCCATCCTAAACCTCTCAACCCCTCCAACTAAATAAAAAACTGAAACGAATCCATCCCTCCAAACTAAACACGAGATGAGTCGAACCAGTCCCAAAATTAAACATTCCACTCGTGGGGATGTAGGAAGGGCGGGCGATCCTATTGTTTGAGATGGAACAAGGTTGGTAGAGGGGTGAAAGACGATGATAGCTACACATGGAAGACTGCGCGAGTAAGAGGAGAGGAAGAAATGACGGGTGTGAACACGTTATTAGGTTAGTTTTTTTTTCTGCTTTTGCTGGCTTCCGAGACGAGTTGTAGAACTGGCTTTTGAAAAGTTGGCTTAAGAAAAAGTTACTACAACAGTTATTAGCAAAAAACTAACTGCTAGCCAGAAGCCAAAATGTCAGGAAAAAAACAACTTTTCAGCCAAAAGCCCAAAAGGTTTAGCCCAAACAAACGCGACCTAAGTAGCTACCATCCTCATGATTCCACGGTACCATTACCAATAGTACATAAAGTAACTTTCTTTAGTACATCCAGACAATATAATACAATATCACTTAGGATTACAACTTATACGTAACCTCTTGCAACATAGACCAAGGTTAATTAACCTTGCTTGTAGATCCACGATACACAGCAAGCAGCTAGATGGAAATAATTAAAGGGAATGTACTCTCTCCATTCTTTTTTACATGTTACATTAGGTTTGTGCTAAGTCAAACTTATCCGACTTTGAACAAAATATATTTTCTGTAAACTTGATCAAAGTCGGATAGATTTGACATAGGACAAACTTAATGCGACATGTAAAAAACCAAATCATAAAGGGTTATGACAACATAGATCATTGACCTTGTTTGAAGATCTATGGACGAGCTAGGGTATATGGTGTGATTAAGGGGTGCTGAGGCGTCCACATAAATTTGCAAAAGCGGTGGTTAGGTCCAAATTTTCACCACATATGCATCACCGCGGTTCAACTCTATGATCTTAAGGCAACACACTTGTGACATCCTTAGTAATTAAGAGCAAGATCAAGAGAAATTAAGAAAGAGATTAGAAACAAATAAAAAATTTCTAAAGATTAAAGGCCAATCAAATGTTGCTAAGTGTTGAAACACCCCTTAATGGTGCTTACTTGGGCAGCAAATAAAAACAGATTTTATATAAGAATATAAATTTTGGCCAATATAAAAGTGGTAGATCTCTCCAAATAGAGAAACATTCATAATTAGCATTTTTTCTGATTTTAAGTGGAAGGTATTAAAAAATTGGATTGAAGTTCGGCCAAAAATTCAAATTCAATTCAAAACCAGTTGACTGGCGTTCCACCAAAGTTCCCTCAATTTTATCTCCAATTCTAGGCCTTTATAGAAGTTGGAGCCTATGTTTTGGGCTCAAACTTTTACATTTGGAGTTTTGACCGTGAAGTTCAAATTTTGGGAGAAAATCTGCACAGAAGATCAGCCTCTCTCGCGCCACACGAGAATGCCATGTGCGCTGGGTGCGGTAGCCGCGTCGTGGCTCGCCGGTGCCACGCAGCGCCACAGGCCTGCCACCGCTGCGCCGCCCAACCGCCGGTCGCATAGCGACAACACAGGGCGCAGGCTCACCCAACTCGCGCGCATGCTAATCCTCCCCCTACACGCCTTATCCCATCCGGCCAACCGCCGTTCGCGTGCCACGCCACGCGTCGGTGCACCGCATGGCCGCCGGCCACACATGCGCGCCCTCCACTGCCCGGCCACCGTCCAGCCGCCCAATATGCGGAGAGCCTGCACTGGACGTCTCACCTCTGTCCCTCCCCTTTGTTGGCCATATAAAGGGCCAGTGCCCATGCCGCCGGCTGCTCCTTCACTACTGCTCGAAACCCCGCTGCCCGTGGAGCCCTTATCTCCGGTCATCACCGTCGCCACCCAAGCACCGCAGAGCCCTCCCCTACCACCACTTCACCTTCCCCACCCCATAGTCGGCCACCACCGTCGCCGGCTCACCTCCGACCCCAAGCCCTACACCGAAGAGGTCACCGGTGAGTCACTCATCACTCCCAAACCCTCAGCCCACAACCGCCACCGCCGCCCTCGCTAGAATCTCGCCGCCCTGAGCCGCCGGCCGGCCCAAGGGCTCAATTGTGATTTGAGTTTTAGTTCTAGGGACCTTAGTGTAAAACACAGGGGCATTGCTCTGAGATTTTGAACAGTTTAAGGGTCCTTGGTTGAAGTGAAAACTCAAATTTGAATAAAATGCATAGAAAATAGCTGAAACTTGGAAAATGCATAGAAAATGGTAGAAAAGTAATAAAAATGTGAATCTTGTTTTGTTGAGTTCCTGATAATGTCTAGTTTATTTCAAAAATGCTTATGCACATGTTACTACTGCATATCTGAGGCTATAATTTAATTTTTTCTAGACTTGTTAAATGCTTTATAAATCATGTGATGATCCAAAAAGTGTGAAACTAATTTTGTTAGCTTTCATTAACATGCATGTTCCAGCTCTGCAACTTGTGTTAATAGAATCTATGGTGTTCATACTGTTTTAAATCCAAATGCTTAATTGCTATCTTATTATGGTTATTTGCATGATAATCAGTGGAAAATTGATAAAAATACAAAATAAATTTTATTAGTTTCCTGATGCTCATACCTGACTAGTAAAAATATTTATCCTTGTGAAATATGTATTTTTGGTTGCTTAACAAAATGCATGTTGTTTAATCTCATTATTGTGGAATAAATAGATCTCGTCCTTATAGAATCCTGATAAATTCACGGTAGCCTCTGATAGAGTGGAAAACCATTATGTAAAACTTGTAGCACTAAACTGATGATAAACTATAGTTATAAATCATTCTTCATATCTGTAGAATAAACATATTTAGTTTTTAGTAAATTTTGCGGTTGTCAAATCCATCTTAAATTTTTATAGTAGAATTCTTGTGTAGGAGGAAAGCTCTTGTAAAAATTTCATGTTTATATACTAGCAGATTCTTCCTGAACATTTATTCATGTTAAAAGCTAGTTATTTAGTAAAGACAGTTGTTACTAGGCCTGGTAGGTTCACAAATGATTATTTATACTCTTCACCAATACCATGATCATTCCTAAAAGTTGGCTAAACAATACCAAAACACCACCACCTATTGTCTTTTGAATAATAAGTTTCTAAGAATTTTATATGTGTACACAATCACCATCAAAATCAAAGCTATGTTTTCTTTCCAACCAACCTTGTTTTGGTGAAGAAAAGAAATGTTATGAACTTGTCTAGGTGAATGTGGCAAAAAGAAAAAGAATTATTTATAAACTTGTCTAGGTGAATGTGGTCAAAAGAAAAGAAATCTTATGCATATGCATCTCGTGTAGAAGCGAACTTCACTGACGGAATTTACGAGCTGGTTCTGGAGCCTGAATCCGAAGCCTGAAGAAGGACACCCTCCTGCTGAGCTGAACCTAATCGAGACAAACCAAGACCCGAACCAAGATTCGGAAGAACCCAAGGCTAACCTAGCATAAGAAGGTAAGCCCCAGAGCATAACCCTTCTTTTCAAGTTTATGCAATATCGTGTTTACTTATGTATGTGCATTAAGTTCATAGGAGGTGTATTGAAACCTTTGTTGTATGCTCCTAGTACCCATGTGTTGAATACTAGCATGTTAAGTCACGTAGTTGCTATGCTAAATAGGGACATGGTAAAAGTCGAGTGGTTTCCTATCACTTGCGAACTATAGGAGTTGCCTGTTTACTTATGTTGGAATCATAAGATTGACGGGCGGGGCTTGGTGCTATGTTCTTGAAATTGTGGATGCCCCGTCTGTATAGAGGAAAATTGCTAAGGTCAAAACGTGTCGGCGTTCGTGGTCAAGTGTTTGAACGTACTAAACACATGCTAAGAGAATGAGGAATTAGTAAGCCTAGTACTTGATTGAACCGGCGTGGAACTTTTCCCTGCTCTCTTTGGAATCGGGTTCCCTTGGTGCATGGGTACAAGTGCGGCCACGACACGACATCGTTCCGGGGACCGGTGGGGCCTTGTCTCCAAGGGAAGTGGGCTTTTGACAAGCGCCGCGGATTGATGGGAACTGTTGATAATATGTGAACCCATCGCGATACACATATGTTGTGTGTTTAGGTCCACCTTGCAAGGTTAAGAAATTCGATTCGAATCAGTTGCTTCTCATAGTCTGGGACTACTTGATCACTATTCTGCACGGATTAAGAGCTGAACAAGGATGATGCTTAATATTGATGCTTGTTTAAACTGTTTGTTCTACCATGCTTGCTTAGAATAGGTGCTAGTTAATTAACTAGAACTTGATGCTAAAACTTGAAAGTAAGGATCCACTTTAGGAGCTTTTGGCAAAAACAAACCCCTCAGCCAAAAAGCCTTGCATGTCTAGGAGTCAGTGGATTAGATACCACCTGACGGGTAAGTCTTGAAGAGTATTAGTATACTCAGCCTTACTTGTAGCTATATTTTCAGGTAATAGTTTTGATGATGTGGTTGCTAGTGCGACTTGGCCGTATCAGCTCTCTCCGAGATGGACGGTAGAATGGGACCCATCCTTGCTGGGCGAGGACTGTTGTGAGTGATATCATGGACGGCTTCACCATGGTATCGTGCATCAACGCTAGATTTATCTTTTTTTTCTCTGCTTTTGAACTCTGAACTACTTTATGTTTTGAACTCGGTTGGTAATAACTCAATTGGGACCTCTGTAATATTTTATCTAGATTGTTGTAATCTCTAGGCTTGTCTTCTACGAGTATTGTATGCTTGTTTCGATTGGAAATATGTGGTTTTATCAGGTGAAATCCGACAGACTACCATTTTGATCTAATTAAAGTGTCTGTTCGCATCTGAGGTGATGTTTAGCACACTTTAGTCGGGTTAATTTGGATGGTTCTGCCATAGTTGGTATCAGAGAAAAAAGTATGCACCAGAGAAAGCAACGATCCTTAAGAACTGGTTTTGATAAAACTTGCCCAGAAAAATTTTGTTTGAAAAATGCATTGGTTCGTTAAGGATGAAATATAGTTCGTGAAGCCCTACGGGATTATGGATTGATCAGGTGGCTAGCTAACTTATTGGTTATGTTATACTAACTTCTAGCACATTACTTTCAGTCAAAACTTACCTTCTTGCACAACGGTTGGCGCAGGGGTACGACGATTGCTGTAACGTACCCACAACACCATATGAAAATATGGTGGCGGTACATAGAAAGATGGTTGCCGCAGGGGTACAATGATTGTTGTAATGTACTCACGGCATCATATGAAAATATGATGGCAGCACATAAAAAGTGAATATGCTATCTCGGCGTATGAACATTGTGCGTGCAGCAAAAATCGTACGGATGCCATTTCTACAGTGAACGGTAATGAATGGGGATGCTTTCGTGAGCGTTGGCACGAAAGGTTTAATTTGTACAAATGATCTTCTACAGGTACACTAACTGTGATTACGTTAAGTTAACGAACAGTTAGAAACTCGGCTATATATTATAGGGAGAGCCATAACTTTATGCCATGCCACCGACACTAACCCCGTAAGTCCAAGCTATTGGCAATTCTTTGGATTCTGTGAGGACGCATAGGACGTGCATGCATTATGTTAAAGATCTACAAATTGGAATTTGGAACAACTTTTGTATGGATAACATGTCAACCTAATGCAACTCTCACAAAAATTCTTTCCAATCACCTAAGGAATTTCTAGCTATCAACAACTGTAACTACCTACTATAGAATTTTTTTTTCAGGCTATGTGATGATCTTTATTTCAGAAATATCCTGTAAGAAAGTGGTTCCAAATTTAGCATGGGTTATGCTGTAAAAATCTCATAGAATTTGGCGAGTGGAACTCAAGTTATACCCAAATTGGTAAACCGCTGTTTGATGAAATTTCTGGGTTTACAGACGACAGAGATTGAATTTTTCAGCCACATTGGGATCGGTTTTTGTCCAGTGTCATAAAATAAAAGTTGTAGGTAACATAGTAAAGAATCTTGGGGTAAAATTTCATGATTTTTGGATGAGAATCTTAAGAGTTATGGTCAGATTAGTGATACACAGTTACAGAAAATTTCAGATTGGACCACAGCAGGGAAATCCAAGTTTATGACCCTCTTAGATGCTGTTTGAGCAAAAGTTTTGAATAACTAAGTTGTGACCAAATACCTAAGGAACATTCTGGTAAAATTTGGGAAATTTGGGATTGCTACTTCTTGAGTCATGGCCATTTTACTATCTATCGAGGAATCTGTCATTCTTGGTCAAGTGGTGTTTCCTAGCTCACACCCTCGATTTTTGTTTTCTTCAGATGGCCGACCCTGTCTGCATCATGGTGAGTTCACTCTGATTACATATACTGGGAGGGCTTTCCTTCCATCTTGTGGGGCGTCTTGAGCTCGGTGGGATACCCTACCCCTCCCCGCTACGTGGGATAGGAGTACGAGGAGCGCGGAGTGCCCCGTTGCCGCATGCACCTCACGCTTCTCCCCTACCCGATGCACCCCGAGTGGCCGACCTTGGAGGTTGAGACTCTTGGGTACCCCCTTGACGACACCTTGGAGACGACTGCTCTTTAGGGGCTCACTACCTTTTGTAGTCTGCACCCCGAGAAGGTTGCTATCGCTCCCGTGGGGTTGTTTCCGTCACCACAGGTAGACGACCCCATGTGGCTTGATAGGATGGACCACATGGATCTTCTGGGGTTTAGTTTCCCTCAGGAGATGATCTTCACTTCAGCACGGAGCATGAATGCACTATACCGTCTCCAGGCTCTCCAGGGCAAGGCAATAGCCCAATTATCCGATCTGGCACAGGCGAATCAGATCATGTTGAATGATAGGAACAACCAGATGGTTGACCTCTCAGTTGAGTTGGTTGACAAGGATGCAAGGATTTCCCAGTTGAAGGCTCAGGTGGGAGAGCCTCAGACAAAACTAAGTGACAGAGTGGCCGCTATTGATTTATTGGAGGATCAGATTCATGACCTCAACATGGAGTTGGAGGACACGAACGATCACACTGAGATGCACCATGAGTAGGAGGCAGCTATGCAGGCTCCTCCGACTGTCATGGAGGAGGATGAGGACCCCGAGGAGATGGAGGATGTCTCCGGTATGGGGAGCTCACTCCTTAGTGTAGCCTAAATTTTGGACCATGGATATAATAGGATAGCTTAGAGTTGAATATTATTTTGCGTAGGTGATGCTATGATTGTGACACTTGATGATGGGGGCATGTTCCCAAGAACTTGACATTGGATGTAATCGACATGTGGCTGCCGACTTTCTGCAGCAGAAGCATGCTTGAATTTTTAACCTGGTTTCCTTTCATTTCTGGACCGTTTGATGAATACCAAAGTTGCTGGAAATTGCATAACCTAAATGCTCACAAAATTTTAGTATCATTGGACTCACCTAACTCGAGCCATTATTAAAACATTACAGCTTGGCCTGCTAAAAAAACAGCTAGGACAGAGAGGCAAAGATGGAATTTTTCGGCCTATGTAACCCTTGAATTGGTCTTTGAGTTAAATACCAACGTTGTAGCATACTAAATTTCCTACTCACTGATTAAAGATGAGAATTTATGGACACTTGAGTCAGGAGATATGAATTTTCTCCTAAGTTACAGTTTTCTGCCCACATTATCTAGCTGCATCTTGAACTTTAAGATTCCGTACATATTTTACCTTGTTTCATCTTCTTGTGAGTAAGTTTGAAAATTATGTGACTAATGGAAAGGTTCACCCTTGCAAATGGTGCAAGGAACATGTCAAAACCCCGGTGGTTTTGGACCTAGTGGCAGCAGGCAATAGCAAGGACCACCACCACCACCCCAGCCTTCCATGGAGGCGATATTGGCTGCCCAAACCGAGTTACTGCGACATCTTGTCCAAGGACAGCAGCAACAGCAGCAGCACCAGGGTGGGAGAAACGCCAATCCACCCCAGGTCGCAAGCTACCAAGATTTCCTAGGCACTCAGCCCCCTTTGTTTCACAGATTAGAGGAGCCTTTGGATGCGGATGCTTGGGTTCGCACTATTGAGTCCAAGTTCTCTCTACTCACGGCAGTTTGTCCTGAAGAGAGCAAGGAGAAGTTTGCTGCACAACAACTTCGAGGCTCGGCATGTTTGTGGTGGGATCATTATCAGGCTATGCTCCCAGAAGATCATGTGGTTTCTTCGGAAGAATTCAAAACTGATTTCAAGGGCCATCATATTCCAGAAGGATTATTGGAAAGGAAGCTAAATGAGTTTCTGGCACTGACTCAGGGCACACGTACTGTGCTCCAATATGCTCAAGCCTTTAATGACTTGTGTCAATACGCGGGTGTTGGCACTAAAAACTAGCTGATGATCTTCAGCGTCGGACACACGACCCGGGAGAATCTGCTTAACTCCTGTTCGGGTGATCGCCCTGGTACGGTTCGCGCGGCGTGCCAGTCAATCTGACTTATTGATTGACAAGGAAAGAAACGTATTAAATTCCAGGGGTTTCGATCGGCTAAATTTCCGATCTGTCTCGAAAAGCATATCAGCGAATCAGCCGATTTGCTATGAAGATGACCGGCTATAGAACAACCGATAATCACGCAGCGATTGTAAAGAAACTACTGGAGTAGGCTAAACAACGCTACAAATGCAACACTTGAAATAGATCTAATCGGCTGTATAATGATAAATAAGAATAACAATGATAAAGCCGACAGTTCAAATCCCAAGCTGGATAACTGGTGATAAAACTAGAACAATAGATAAGACCTATAGTTCTAGTAAATATCGATAACTGGCGAATAAATCTAAATGAAATGATAGCGATGCGTCCGAAGTTAAAACTTAGATATTACCCGATAAGCGGAACTTACAGAATCGGCCAGAGATCGTGTCGATGTAGCCCTGCCAACCCGTACGAACTCGTGAAAGAAAAAGAAGTATTGGCGAAGTCGCCGACTTAAAAGTAAAGTACGATGAAAAAGTAGATTGTTTGTATTGATTGATGTGTTTTTTTACAAATCTCTAAAGATGGCTATTTATAGCCTGTTACAACTAATTTCCTAACTGACTAGGATCTATCTCTAATTTTAAACAAAAACGAATATTTACAAACACAACTCGTACCAGAGTTGGTCATCATACTCCCATGGGCCAACCTTTCTCTATCTTCTTTTTCTAGCCCACCTTAAGCCCATATTGACCCAATCGTTCCAGCCTTCCAATCGCCCAATCGTAACCTTTTAAACTGCCGCATCGACCAATCTTTTCCTTTCTTGACGCCGATCCAAAACGTGTCAAAATCTGGCGTCAACACACGCCCCCCAGTTTCGGAGTAAAACATAACTTTTACTTCGAAATTCTTTCTTTAACTCACCCTCTAAAACAAATGCGGCAAAAACCCCCTTCTGTTTCGCGGTCTTCTACCTGATAATTGCAATCTTTTCAAACTGGGCGCCTGAGACAACTGCTCCCCCGAAATTCGTGTAGACGGCACGGTAAAAATCCCATCTTTACCTCTTCTCTCAGACCGTCTTTAAATACTGGCGTTCTCTGCCGCTTCTTCTCCACGAGCTCAATAACTTTCTCTTCGGCGAATCACTTTCCATCTTCTCCCAGCGCCCTTTTGGCTTCCAATCGCATTCTCCGGCGATCCCCCTTTCGTCCGCATCCTGCTTCATTTCCCCTCAATGGTGGCACCATCGGCAATCCACCAGCAACCCCGCCGGCAGCTCCATCAGAGACGATAGTTCCATTGGTGACCCATCAGCAATGATGAGTTTCATTCCACAGGTAAACATCCGAAGCCTTTCTTCTTTACTTTTTACCACCCATGCACCCTTTAGATCTATTTTTAGTTTTTCCTTTTTATCTTTCTTAGGCGGTCAGACAGCAAATCACAATCTGCCTTTCCGACGCACCTGGCCTTATCTGCCTAGGCCCTATGGGGAACCCAGACCTAACTGATCTGATCAATTTAGAAACCCATAGGATCCCCTTCAAGCAATCACCTATGGATTTGAGCCAGTGGTCAGGCACTTTTAGATCTTGGCCGAATGAAACCCCCGGTTGGAAAGAGTGGTATCAAAGAATGGCCAACTCCAAGAGAGTTCAATGGGATGAACTAAAAATCGGGCAGTGCATCAATCTATCTTTGTCCCAGATGGAGAAGAATGAACCCTTGGTAATAGCAGCTTCTTACTTCTGGTCTAACGCGCTCAATGCGTTTCTCTTTGGGCACGGACCCATGACCCCAACTCTAGCCGATGTTCTGATGCTGACCGGCCTCGATATTTCCTCCCCCGATACACCCTTCAATTATCTGATCAAGCTGACCCATCGGCTAGAAACGAAAGGAATCGGCGAGTGGATGGGGTATATCAATAAAAACATGAGGACCGGGACGGATTTAGAGAGAGAATACGCGACCTTCTTGATGATGTGGCTGGAGAAGCACCTTTTCTGTGGCAGAGCAGTCGACCCTTCTTCCAACACACAAGCTCTGGCCGAAGCCCTATCAAGAGGAGCCACCATCCCTCTCGGGAAGCATCTGCTAGGATCGGCCTACCACATGATGCACAAGATTGGTGTCAAACTGTCAAAGGGAGAGCCGATTGGTAATCATGGTGGTCCCTGGTGGTTCATCACCCTCTGGCTCAACTTGTACATGAGCAAGTTCTTCCAGCAGCAGATAGAGACCAAGACATTCCCCAACATTGAGTCAGAGGAAAACCCCACAGTATGACGACGGTGCACCTCTTTCGGCGAAGCGGCATCAGCTTTCCCTGGTTGCCAGTTCACCACCACCCAGATAGCCGAGTATTTCAGATGCTTCTACAATGGCTTTAGTGAAGAAACCACAAGTTGGTACCCATACCAGAGGACAGAGCCACTTTTTGAGCTTCCCTTCTGCTATGACTCGATGTCCAACTCCTTTGACAATGATCTCACGGACGCCTTGATCAAACCAGGGATCTTACCAGTGAACTTCTTCTCTGGGAAACACTCCCCAACTTACGAATTCTATAATCCATCAGTTGCAGCATGGCAGTTCAGCCTTAGTCAGCTACCGATTCAGGTTTATTTTGCCGGCCGCGCAAAATTCTGAGATGAGCTCACTAAGGGCCTTGACTACAATCGGCTGTGCAATTTAGTGCCTGATTCCAGTACCATTGATCTGAACAATTGGGTAGTAGCTCCTTTTGCTGTCTAACAATTCAAATTATGGTGGGCAGAATGGAAGCAGCATCTCTTTTGTGTCTCCCTTGCAACATATTGTAATGATCTGGACCTTGACAACATCGACCCAAATGCAGCGGTACTGCTCTCTTCTCAGCCAATTTCAATGTCATTTCCTTTTATGCTACAAATTTTCCGCTAACTCTTATTTCCTTTTACAGTCCGAAAGTCGACTTCCTCCGATGCGGAGCCGAAGTGGTAGGCCGATAGAAAATCGCTATCCATATACATCATTCCCACTCATGGGCTATCATGCTCCAACCATCAAAGACATCACCACCGGCCGATCGAAACAGGCGTCGAAGAAAACCTCTTCAAAGAAGACGAGTCGCCGAGTGCGCGCCTGTATAGAATCGGCCGATCAGTCGGCGGCGGCATCGGCTGAATCTTTAGCTGTGCCGATTCTAGTGATTGTCGAAGAAGTCAAACCCCAGGCCGCTTCAGAGGCTAGAGCAGCTGCTGCCTCATTGTTGGTAGAAGCTGTTCAGGTAACCTCGTATACCCCACATTCTTCTAAGTATTCTGTCGGTATTAACTTCTTCTTTCTGTTAGGCTGCGCAAATCGCTCCAGTGCAATCCCCGCAACGATCGGCCACAATCCAGGCAGAAACCAGGATGCCAGTGATTCCTCCCACTGAGGTAGAGAGTGTTTGTTTAACTCAATTTTCTTAATACTTAATAGAAAGCTAATCGATTTTGATGCAGGCTACCCTGTGCACATCGATTGTACCCTTCCAACAACCATCGGCCAGGCGACTCACAGAAGTAAAGCAGCCATTATATATCATCAGACTTAACCATTTGCCTTATTCTTATAAAATCCGCTTCCTGCAGCTTTCCAGGAGGCTGGCCCGAGCACAGCGCCAATAATCGTCGAATCCTCCTCCTCCGAT
The DNA here is from genome assembly GCF_005286985.2 of Setaria viridis. Lineage (NCBI taxonomy): Eukaryota > Viridiplantae > Streptophyta > Magnoliopsida > Poales > Poaceae > Setaria > Setaria viridis. Next base: position 16,484,757 of record NC_048264.2, read on the forward strand.
GAACTAGCCGCGCCAATTCCCGAAATGAGGGATGCACTCCCGCCGGCGCAAGCAGAAGAAATCTACTTTAAAGAGGTAAGAAACTTGACAACCAAATCGGCTGATTTCCTATTACCGTCGGCTAATCCGTATCTTAATTACCCATTCTTTTTCAGGAGCAGGAAACGCCCAACAACAGCCTCTTCTCCTTTACGGTTGCACTTTCTGATGACGAAGAAGTCGCCTCTCGCCAAGTTGCATTGAGCTCAATACCTGATGACGTCTGTGCCAAGCTTGCGAGCATACGGACCCTCCTCTAAGATGACATCGGCCGACTAGTGGAAGACGCCTCGCCGATTCGGCAGCTTCTTAGTGAAATCAGAGGCTGAGTTCCAGAAGAGGCAAAAGAGGCTCTGGCACCCGCCGCATACATCGAGTCAATGCGGATTCCAGTGTTCAGGGCCTTGCGCCATATGGACGATTGTGCCAAACTAGCGAAAGCCCGCGAGGAGGAAGATTCCTACAAACATCGAGCTCAAGAGGTGCATCAACGAATCAGCTTCCTTGAAAGCTCTCGCCCAGATATCGTTGGTGCCATAGACCGCCTCAAATGGCGAAGAGCAGAGCTTGCTAAGGAGATGGAGCAGGTGACCAAGGCCATAGCCACTAAAGAGAAGAAACCTCAAGACCTCCCATCTGTCATTGCTGATTTGAAGCAGGAGTAGCAGAACTTGGCCCATGAAGCAATCTGACTCCATCATCACATGCCAGAAGTCCTTGGATCGGTTGATGACGACCAGAGGACTTTAGACTCGGCCGATCAGGTTAGGCAGCGAGCGATTGCGGCTATTAATGCCCTCCTTGGGTGAATTGTAAAAGCACTGAATGCTCTGTAAAAACATTTAATGTCCTCTTGCCGTTGACGTGCGGATTCAAACTTGAACCATCCTCTGTGGCAGCCTTTTCATTTAATGACCCTTTATTCCGATGGGACACGTCTTACCAACCATTCATCCTTTTCCTTCTATAAGTATGAAGCCCCGTATCGATTCTAAAGGCATTCACATCGCCCGTCCTCTTTTCCTCTAGTAGTTTGATCTCCATACCCTCAAACTAGATGCCGAGATGTCTTCTTCCTCTTTTTCCTTCTCCGTCAATCAGGTACGAAACACCAGTGAATGCTGTCATGCGCTACTTCCCGAACCTCCGTGTCTAGGTCCTGCCTACAGATTGATTTGAATAGAACACTATAGATTTTGACAACCATTTCCATTAGATGGACAAATAGAATGTGCTTGGCCGCAGCATCGTAGCTAGGAGCAGGTGCAACACCGTAGCTAGGTTCCAAGAAGACAGCTTTTTGTGGGTTCTGGTACAAAGCCTGCCATTGTTTTCCCTCCTCCGGTTTCTGCACAGTAGGAATCCGGTAAAATAACAAACCTAGGTTTCCCGCTTCCGATTACTAAAGTGCTAAACCAACCTGGATTTAGCCCTCCTCTCTACTATCTACTGGCTATTCTAGCACCCAGCTGTGCCATGTGTTTATTCTATTTTGCAGGTATTCCTTTGAATAACTCATCTTTTTAGGATTTTTCTTGGGAAGTTTCGGGAAGAAATTGGAATGGAATAATATCGATTCATACAGAGGAAAAAGCTTCCTTCGTTCCTCCGTCTGACCTTTCAATCAATCTGACGATGAGTGGTTGCTTGCTGCTTTTCAGCCGAGACGCCTTAGTCCTGACCTGGAATGAGCGATCGAGGTCATGCATTCCGACGAACCGCTGACGCAGGCGGACAGAGATCTGATCAGGACTCATTACGAAGAACTCAAAGATCATATCCCCGCTGATGTTCAAAAGATCCTGGACCATATAGACACCAACTGCTCTAGGCGGCTGCCAACTGAAAGGAGTCATCCTCTTCCTCGTCAGGTCACCCTTGAGGATGCCGTGGCGGGGACATCCCAACCACCTCTTGATAGGAGCCACCCACTGCCTCGTCAAGTTGAGGTCGAAGCTGCCATGGAGGATTTGGAGGAAAAGAGCACCCGCCTCTTGATAGAATTGGGTTGGGTCGAGAGGGAGATTAAGAAAAAGCATGGTCAATAAATATGTTGGTACTTTTGTTCTAAGGGCAAGTTGAACCATGTCGGCCATGTACCCTGTTGCTTGAACCGAATAATAAATCGGCTAGACTAATTGAATGTTTCGTCCTTAAGGCGATGCTATCTTTGCATCGGCTATATAAACACGAGCCAATAGGAGTTGGCCATGTTGTCTTGATGCACCCTATTGTCAGCTATGCATCCACCCATATACTAGGATAGTATCTCTTTAGATATCTTCCGTTCAAGGCTCTTGTCAATTCTTCTCCTTCAATAGCATCCAGTGTATATGCGTTTCCTGGAGCGCATTGGCCGATTTTATACAGCCCTTCCCAAGTGGGCGGCCATTTACCGAATTTGGGATCCTTAGACCCTATCGGCAGCTCCAACTTCCATACCAAATCTCCTTGGGAGAATTGTTTGACCTTGACCTTCTTGTCGTACCACCTGACCACCCTTTTCTTGTTTTCTTCAATGCTGATCAGGGCCCTTAATCGCTGACCTACCAAATCGTCGAGCTCTCCCTTCATGAGGAGGGAATAGTCATCGGCCGTCAATTGATCTTGAATCGATGTGCGCCTTGACCCCGTCCTTAATTCCCAAGGCAATACTGCCTCGTGACCATATACCAACTGATAAGGAGATATTTTAGTGGCCCCGTGGCAGGCCATTTGTAAGCCCATAAAGTTTCAGTTATAGACAGGTGCCACTTCTTGAGTTGTTCTTCTATCTTCCTCTTGATCAACTTGATTATCCCCTTATTGGACGATTCGGCCTGACCGTTGGCTTGAGCATAATACGGAGAAGAATTCAACAGTTTAATTCCCATATCGGCGGTGAACTCTTCGAACTCCCCTGAAGTGAACATCGTCCCTTGATCAATTGTTATGGTTTGAGGGATACCGTACCGATAAACAATATGATCTCTTATGAAATCGACCATAGCGGCCGATGTCACGGCCTTCAACGGAACTGCCTTCACCCACTTGGTAAAATAATCAGTGGCTACTAATATGAACTTGTGTCCCTTGCTTAATGGAGGGTAAATCTGTCCGATGAGGTCTATTCCCCAACCTCTAAACGGCCATCGTTTGATTATTGGATTCATAGCCGAGGTTGGTGCACGCTGCACGTTTCCAAACTTCTGACAATCTTAACAACCTATATAATATTTAAAGCAATCTTCGAGTATCGTCGGCCAATAATACCTGTTGTTTCTAATCATCCACTTCATTTTGTGAGCCGATTGGTGAGCTCCGTACACGCCCTCGTGAATTTCTCCCATCAGGACCTTTGCTTTTTCCGTTCCGAGGCATTTGAGCAGAACTCCATCAATCGTCCAGTAAAACAAATCGCCTTCGAGCAACACATATTTCGTGGCTTGGAAACGCACTCACCGATCCACTTTCTTGGACGGATCTCTCAAGTAATTGGCGATATCTTTTCGCCAATCGTCGGCCGCAAGTTCTAGAGTCATGGCACCTTGAATCGGCCGATACCCAGACGCGTGTTGGGCAAGCCTATTGGCCTCTTCATTGTAATTTATGGGAATATGCACAATAACCGCGGACTTGAATTCTATCAAAAGTTGGAGGCAATCTTCGTAGTAAATCCTCAAGACATCATCTTTGCATTCAGATCTCCCCATTAATTGATCCACAATGAGCATGGAATCTCCAAATTTTCACAGCATCGGCTTTGATTTCTCTCAACAATTGAATGCCCTTTAGAATGGCTGGGTATTCTGCCTGATTATTGGTCGCGGATGCTTCTATTGCCAGAGAGAAATCATATCTTGCCCCCCGAGGCGATATGAGGAGGATGCCGATTTCTGATCCGGCCCCACATGAAGAATCGTCGATAATCACGCAACGATTGTAAAGAAACTACTAGAGTAGGCTAAACAACGCTACAAATGCAACACTTGAAATAGATCTAATTGGCTGTATAATGATAAATAAGAATAACAATGATGAAGCCAAAAGTTCAAATCCCAAGCTGGATAACTGGTGATAAAACTAGAACAATAGATAAGACCTATAATTCTAGTAAATATCGATAACTGGTGAATAAATCTAAATGAAACGATATCGATGCGCCCGAAGTTAAAGCTTAGATATTACCCGATAAGCGGAACTTACAGAATCGGCCAGAGATCGTGTCGATGTAGCCCTGCCAACCCGTACGAACTCGTGAAAGAAAAAGAAGTATTGGCGAAGTCGCCGACTTAAAAGTAAAGTACGATGAAAAAGTAGATTGTTTGTATTGATTGATGTGTTTTTTACAAATCTCTAAATATGGCTATTTATAGCCTGTTACAACTGATTTCCTAACCGACTAGGATCTATCTCTAATTTTAAACGAAAATGAATATTTACAAACACAACTCGTACCGGAGTTGGTCATTATACTCCCACAGGCCAACCTTTCTCTATCTTCTTTTTTTGGCCCACCTTAAGCCCATATTGGCCCAATCGCTCTAGCCTTCCAATCGGCCGATCCCTACCAACTCCGTCTACCAATCGCTCGAAACACTGTAGCACCAATTGGCCGATTCCCAACTGTAGCGCCAATCGGCCGATTCCCAATCGTAACCTTTTAAACTGCCGCATCGGCCAATCCTTTCCTCTCTTGACGCCCATCCAAAACGTGTCAAAATCTGGCATCAATAGCGGGCTATCATGCTGACACAGATGAGAATAAGAGGGACCGTTTCCGTCAAGGTCTCAACTCCAAGCTCAGGGAACGACTGAATCCCATCAAAGTAAACATTTATAATGAGCTAGTGAACTTAACGATCTCGCAGGAGGATTGTATCTTGACTCATCGTGTAGATAAAAAGAGGAAGGCTCCAATGGCCTTAGCTATTTCCCCAAACCAGAAATTTTGGATAGTCCAGAACACTCCACCCAGAGTTCCTTAGAGAACCCAACAGCCTGGACGTTGGGTCATCAGGCCACCTCAGCAGCAGGAAGCTCCACGTTTCCCTAACTTCTAGCAGAAAGGCCCAACGCCCAATGCTCCATAGCCAGCTCACACTGGCAATGGGAATCGCTGCTTCATCTATCGGAGTCCCAATCACTTTGCTAAAGAGTGTCTGCAGAACAGGCCCTAGAACCAGGGACAAGGCTTAAATCAGAACAAGGGAAAGAAGCAGAAAGTACAAGTCAAGCAAGGGAGGCTTAACTTCACAACTCTTGCCGATCTTCCTGAGGGTGCACCAGTAATGACGGGTATTTTCTCTATCCATAACCAACCTGCGGTTATATTATTCGATTCTGGTGCATCACATAGTTTTATTGGAACAAAATTCAGTGATAAATATGGATTGGATTTCTGTCATACAAAAGGGTCATTTATGATTTCAACACCCGGTGGTAAAATTGCTTCCAACCAAATAACACGTCGTGTGCCACTCAAGTTAGGTAGTAAAATTTTCAAAACTGACCTTATTATTTTGGGACTTGAAGGCATAAATATTATTTTAGGAACAAATTGGATGACTCAGCACAAAGTCACATTAGACATTGCAGCACGGGCTGTTGAGATAAATTCACCTGCACATGGATCTTCCACACTTTACTTGCCATCCCGAGAGTGCATTAATTTGTGCGTTTATCTGGCAATAGGGTCCCAACTAGAGGAAATTCTTGTGGTATGTGAGTATGCCGATGTTTTTCCAGATGACTTGCCAGGAATGCCACTGGATAGGGACATTGAGTTTGCCATTGAACTACAACCAGGCACTGCACCTATCTCGAAAAGACCCTATCGAATGCCGCCTGTGGAGTTGGCAGAATTAAAAACCCAACTTCAAGAGCTACTAGACAAGGGTTTTATTCGCCCAAGCACATCACCTTGGGGCTGCTCAGCTCCCTTTGTAAAGAAAAAGGATGATAGTTAGAGGATGTGTGTAGATTACCGACCTCTCAATGGGGTGACTATCAAAAATAAATATCCACTACCCCATATTGATGTCCTCTTTGACCAACTAGCCAGAGCCAAAGTGTTCTCCAAAATTGATCTCCGCTCTGGATATCATCAAATTAAGATCCGGCCAAGTGACATTCCTAAGACCGCCTTCTCTACTCGATATGGATTATGTGAGTACTTAGTCATATCTTTCAAGCTCTTGAATGCTCCTGCCTACTTCACGTATCTCATGAATTCAGTGTTTATACTCGAGCTTGACAAGTTCGTTGTGGTCTTTATTAATGACATCCTCATATATTCCAAAAATGAGGAAGAGCATGCCCAACATCTCCGTATTGTTCTTCAACGTCTTAGAGATCATCAACTTTATGCCAAATTCTCTAAATGTGAATTTTAGTTGGATAGTGTGAAATTCTTGGGACTCACCATCTTTAGTGAAGGCATAGCCGTTGATCCAGACAAAGTAAAAGAAGTGATGGATTGGAAGCCACCCACTTCCGTTCATCAAATCAGAAGTTTCCTTGGCCTAGCGGGCTATTATCGTCATTTCATTCCGAACTTCTCAAAAATTGCTAAGCCAATGACAGAGTTTTTAAAGAAGGAGGTCAAGTTTGTATGGAGCTAAAAGTGTGAATAAGCTTTCCACACTCTGCGAAAACATTTGACCTCATCACCAGTCTTAGCTCAACCCGATACCACCAAGCCCCTTGATGTTTACTGTGACACCTCTAGCGCTGGTCTTGATTGTGTTCTTATGAAAAATAATCAAGTCATTGCTTATGCTTCACGTGCACTTCGGCCTCACGAGCAGAACTACCCAACCCATGACCTCAAGCTAGCGGCCGTCATACATGCTCCAAAGATCTGGAGGCATTATCTAATGGGTTCTCATTGCCATATCTACACCAATCACAAAAGTCTCAAGTATATCTTTACCCAGGCCGATCTGAATATGCGTCAAAGGAGGTGGTTGGAGTAATCACGGATTATGATCTCGAGATGCACTATCACCCCGGGAAGGCCAAGTGGTTGTGGACGCATTAATCCGCAAGGCTCATTGCAATTGCCTTTCCGCAGAAACCTTTATAGAAACCTTGTGTCATGAGATGAGGAAGTTTAATTTGGAAATTATTCCTCAAGGCATAATGAATCACATCTCTATCGAACCTACCCTGCACGATCAAATCGTTATGGCACAGTTAGAGGATGAAGATATAAAAATTATAAAGCAAAGGTTCTCTCAAGGGGACGAGAGATATAAGTGTTTCCGCCAAGACTGGAAGGGAGTTGTATGGTTTTAGGACCGCTTGGTTGTTCTAGAAAATCACGATCTCCAAAAGCAAATCCTGGATGAGACACATCTCTCCAAGTTCTCTATTCACCCGGGTAGCATCAAAATGTACCAAGATCTCAAATAGAATTTTTGGTGGACTGGGATGAAACTAGAGATTGCTAAATATGTGTCGGAATGCGACACTTGTCAAAGGGAAAAGTAAGCCACTTAAGAGTAGCCGGTCCTATTCAACCATTGCCTATACCATCCTGGAAATGGGAGGATATAAGAATGGATTTCATTGTTGGTCTGCCCAACACCTCTCAGAAGCATGATTCCATATGGGTTATAGTCGATAGGCTTACTAAAATGACACATTTTATTCCGGTTCAAACAACCTGCACAACCAAGAGATATGCTGAGATATATCTTGATCGTATTGTTTGCCTACATGGAGTGCCCAAAACGATCATCTCAGATTGAGGTACTCAGTTTGTGGCACGCTTCTGGGAACAGTTGCAAGCTTCTCTTGGCACTAAGCTAATTCGCAGCTTGACCTATCACCCTCAAACAGATGGACAAACTGAAAGGTCCAATCAAATCCTTGAAGATATGCTTCGAGCTTGCGTCATTCATTATGACAAAAAACTGGGAGAAATGCTTACCTCTAGCCGATTTTTCTTATAACAACAGCTACCAAGCTAGTCTAAAAATGGCACCGTTTGAGACCTTATATGGTTGTAGGTGTCAAACTCCGTTGAGTTGGTCCCAAGCTGGAGAGCGAAAAATATTCGGGCCAGAATTGGTACTTGAGGCAGAAGAAAAGGTAAGGGTAATACAAGCACACCTTCAAGCCGCCCAGTCTAGGCAAAAGAGCTATTTTGACAAAAGGAGGAAACCCTTGCAATTCGAAGTTGATGACCATGTATACCTTCGGGTTTCACCAACCAAAGGTGTGCAAAGGTTCGAAGTAAAGGGAAAACTAGCTCCTCGATACATTGGTCCCTATGAAATCACTAAAATTTGCGGACCCGTGGCCTATCGAGTGAAGCTTCCACCTAGACTCTTAGCGATCCATGATGTCTTCCATGTCTCTCAACATAAGAAATGTGTTCGAGTTCCAACCGAGGTTATCGAACAAGAGGAAATATGGGTAGAACTGGATCTTTCTTATGTTGAGTTTCCCCTCAAGATTCTTGATTGCAAGGAAAGGACTAGGCGACAAGTGGTAAGAATGTTTAAAATTCAATGGAGCCATCATACCGAACATGAGGCAATGTGGGAAATCGAAGAATTTCTCAACAAAATTTTCCGCGGTTTCCTATTTGGACAGAAAGGAACACGCACATCCACACTAGTTTTTAATCACCTGAATCTCGGGACGGGATTCTTTTTAAGGGGGTAGGCTGTGACATCCCTAGTAATTAAGAGCAAGATCAAGAGAAATTAAGAAAGAGATTAGAGACAAATAAAAAATTTCTAAAGATTAAAGGTCAATCAAATGTTGCTAATTTTGAAACACCCCTTAATGGTGCTCAATTGGGTAGAAAATAAAAATAGATTTTATATAAGAACTCAAATTTTGGCTAGTATAAAAGTGGTAGATCTCTCCAAATTGAACAACTTTTATAGTTAGCACTTTTTCTGATTTTGAGTGGAATGTGTTCCAAAACTAGGTTGAAGTTCCACCACAAATTGAAATTCAATTCAAAACCAGTTGACCGGCGTTCTACCAAATTTCCCTCAATTTTATCTCCAATTCTATCAAGTTTTTCACCTGTTGGCCTTTATAGAAGTTGGAGCCTATGTTTTGGGCTCAAACTTTTACATTTGGAGTTTTGACCGTGAAGTTTAAAGTTTGGGAGAAAATCTACATAGAAGATCAGCCCCTCGCGCGCCACACGGGAACGCTATGTGCGCTGGGCGCGGTCACCGTGCCGCGGCGAGCTCGCCGGCGCCACGCAGTGCCACAGGCCTGCCACCGCCGCGCCGCCCAACCGTCAGCCGCACAGCGACACCACAGGGCGCAGCTCACCCAACCCGCGCACACGCTAATCCTCCCCCCGCATGCCATATCCCGACCGACCAACCGCTGTTCACGCGCCACCGCATGGCCGCCGACCACTCATGTATGCCCTCCACTACCCAGCCACCGCCCCGCTGCCCAATGTGTGGAGAGCCTGTGCTGGACATCTGTAGGGATACAAGGTAGGCTACACTAGCGCAATTCAAAAATTCTACCGCATATAACCAGGAAGAACTGCCGTATAAGGATCACGGGATTACCACTCGACGCACTACTGGTGCGGAAGATGTAGATATGCGTCGATGCAGTGAAGACGATCACGTAGTCGTACGTAGTCGATCAACGTAGTCGTACGTAGTCGATCACGTCCAGCAGCTCCTCAGCAGCTCGTCCACGTGCAGCAAGATCGCCTCCGGTGCCGCGGCTCGTCGTCGGCTCGTCGTGGCTCGTCGGCGGCTCGTCGATGGCTCGTCCAAGTGCTGCAGGCGCAACACCTCCAAGGTATCCACACGTGCAGGGAGGAAGCATCGCAAGCCGGACTGCTAGATCCGCGAGTTGCAATAGGCGAGGGCGTGGGAGGCGCGGCAGGTGTGTTTCGCCAAAAGGTGTAAACCCTAGGGCGCCCCCACCCCTCTATTTATAGAGGTTCCTGACGGGCCTCTGGATCCGAGGCCCATTAGCACTTCTAAACCTAATCCAACTCGGATCAGATCCGAATTGGGCTTCCAGCCCCTTAAGTGTGTTACCCTATGGGTTCGGATACGTATAGACATGGCCCGAGTACTCCTACTCGGCCCAATAGTCGGTAGCGGCCTCTAGCAAGACGTGCCAACTCCTATACGCACACGAAGATCATATCAGACGAACCATCACAACATAATATACATGCTATTCCCTTTGCCTCACGATATTTGGTCTAGCTTCAAGCCGACCGCTCTTTCTCGATCCTGTGATTCGGAATCCCTTTGTAGGTTAACTCTTAACCGTACGTAGCATGGCCATGCATTTTCAGATCCGATCACTCGAGGGACCCAGAGATATCACTCTCAATCAGAGAGGGGCAAATCCCATCTTGATTGACCATGTCTCATAGCATGCTTCTTGACAAGCCCGAAAGCTACCTTTATAACTACCCTGTTACGGCGTAGCGTTTGATAGCCCCTAAGTAGGTCGATCCACATCTTGAAAACATGCGACAATCTCAGGTCTAAGGACAAAGCGTATATGTTGTTTAAAGAGAGAACTACTTCTCGTGTTGGGTCAGTCCTAACACATGTCTCCACATGTGTCCACACTATTAGTTCAACATCTCCATGTCCATGACTTGTGAAACATAGTCATCAACTAATACATGTGCTAGTCTAATATTCATGTGTGTCCTCACATGAATTCCGACTAGGGACAACTTTACAATAACCATACAAGTAAAGAGTTTCACATACAATTCACATAATTGCAAATCAATTCAAGTAGCCTTTAATGGATATTCAATGAACACAATATACAAATCATGGATACAAAATGGAATATCATCATCTCTATGATTGCCTCTAGGGCATACCTCCAACAACATCCCACCCCCGTCCATTCCCTTTGCCGGCCATATAAAGGGCCAGTGCCCATGCCGCCGGCTGCTCCTTCACCATTGCCCGAAACCCCACTGCTTGTGGAGCCCTCACCTCCGATCATCAGCGTCGCCACCCAAGCATCACAGAGCCCTCCCTTACCACCACTTCACCTTCCCCGCCCCATAGCTAGCCACCACCGCCGCCACTGTCGCCGGTGCCCGAGTAGAAGCGGCCGTGCTGCCACTGCTCCGCCGCAGGACCTCACCGGCTCACCTCTGACCCTAAGCCCTACACCGTAGAGGTCACCGGTGAGTCACTCATCACTCCCGTGCCCTCAGCCCACGACCGCCACCGTCGCCATCTCCGGAATCTCGCCGCCCCGAGGCGCCGGCCGGCCCAAGGGCTCAATTGTGATTTGAGTTTTAGTTCTAGGGACATTAGTGTAAAATATAGGGGCATCGTTGTTAGATTTTTAAAAGTTTAAGGGCCCTTCGGTAGAAGTGAAAACTCAAATTTGAATAAAATGCATTAAAAATGGTTGAAACTTGAAAAATGCATAGAAAATGGTAGAAAACTGATAAAAATGTGAATCTTGTTTTGTTGAGTTCGTGATGATGTCTAGTTTATTTCAAAAATTCTTATGTACATGTTACTTTTGCATATCTGAGGCTATAATGTATTTTATTCTAGACTTGTTAAATGCTTTATAAATCATGTGATGATCCAAAAAGTGTGAAACGAATTTTGTCAGCTTCCATTTAACATGCATGTTCCAGATCTGCAACTTGTGTTAGTATATTCTATGGTGTTCATACTGTTTTAAATCCAAATGTTTAATTACTGTCTTCTTATGGTTATTTGCATGATAATCAGTGGAAAATTGATAAAAATGCAAAATAAATTTTTCTAGCTTCCTGATGCTCATACTCGACTAGTAAAAATATTTATCCTTTTGAAATATGTATTTTTGGTTGCTTAACAAAATGCATGTTGTTTAATCTCATTATTGTGGAATAAATAGAACTCATGCTGATAAAATCCTGATAAATTCACAGTAGCCTATGATAGAGTGGTAAACCATTTCGTAAAATTTGTAACACTAAACTGATGATAAAACTATAGTTATAAATCATTCTTTATATCTGTAGAATAAACATATTTGATTTTTAGTAAATTCTACGATTGTCAAATCCATCTCAAATTTTTATAGTAGAATTCTTGTGCAGAGGGAAAGCTCTTGTAAAATTTTTATGTTTATATACTAGCAAATGCTTCCTTAACATTTATTCATGTTAAAAGCTAGTTATTCATGCTGAGAGAATGGGGAATCAGTAAGCCTAGTACCGGATTGAACGGCATGGACCTTTTCCCCGCTCTCTCTGGAACCGGGTTCCCTTGGTGCATCATGTGGGTACAAATGCGGCCACGGCACGGCGTCATTCTGGGGACTGGTGGGGTCTTGTATCCAAGGGAAGTGGGCTCTGGACAACCGCCGCAGATTGATAGGAATCGTTGATAATATGTGAACCTGTCGCGGTACGCATATGTCGTGTGTTTAAGTCACCTTGCAAGGTTAAGAAATTCAATTCAAATCATCTAATTCTCACAGTCTGGGACTACTTGATCACTATTTTGCACTGAGTAAGAAGCTGGACAAGGATGATGCTTAATATTGATGCTTGATTAAACTGCTTGTTCTACCATGCTTGCTTAGAATAGGTGCTTATCTAGAATGGTTAATCAACCAGAACTTGATGCTAAAACTTGAAAGTAACGATCCACTTTAGAAGCTTTTGGCAAAAACAAACCCCTCAACCAAAAAGCCTTGCATGTCTAGGAGTCGATGGATTAGATAGCACCTGACGGGTAAGTCTTTCGAAGTATCAGTATACTCAGCCTTGCTTATGGCTATATTTTCAGGTAATGATGTTGATGATATGGTTGCTACTGCGACTTGGCCGTACCAGCTCCCTCCGGGATGGACGGTTGAATGGGATCCGTCCTCGGTGGGCAAGGACCGTGGCGTGGTGAGTGATATCATGGACGACTTCACCATGGTATCGTGTATCGATGCTAGATTTATCCATTTTTTCCGCTGTTTTTGAACTCTAAACTACTTTATGTTTTGAACTCAGTTTGTAATAATTCAATTATTTGGATTGTTGTAATCTCTACCCTCAGTCTTCGTATTGTATGTTTGTTTCGATCAGAAATATGTGGTTGTATCGGGTGAAACTCGACATACTACTATTTTGATCCGATTAAAGTGTCTGTTCGCATCTGAGGTGATGTTTAGCACACTGTAGCCGGGTTAATTTGGGTGGTTCTGCCACAACACTCCCTCCAATTTGCTATAAAGATACATGATACATCACAAGCAGCTAGTTGCAAAGATCAAAGGGGTTTCTATTTTAGGATTTTGCATGAATCTCCAAATTCCAACACTTCAAATATACAAGTTACATTTGAATATTTCTAGTTTGTTCGGCCCATTATATCATGAATCTTTCTAGTTTGTTCGGTCCATTATATTTCTATTTTCTAACCTTACGTTACATATACCGGATATGTAGCGACGACAGTGGTGGCGTGGCGGTGCATGGCGAGGATGGATGCAATCGAGCATACGAAGTTAGGGTTTTGCACTAATCTTCAAGCTACATCCGACGTTAGAGCATGCACGCACGTGATACTGGGTAAAAGACGAAGAAGCGATGGGATGAATCGTAGAGGTAGCTGGCCAGCACTACCGCCCCAGTCAGCCAATTGAAGCACCCGGCTTTCAACATTTTGGCGAGGCAGAGGTGCAGAGCCCCGATCGAGCAACACGACGGTTTTTATCGCTTTTCGCCTGCTGTCCTCTCGTGCCGTCTCCGCCTTCAATCAGAGCGGAGCGGGGCATCGATCGCTCCACCACCCACCAAGAGGGGAGCGGAGCGCAGCGGCGAAGCGATGGGGCGGCCGAGGCCCAAGAGAGGGGAGCGGCGGATCGACGCCGCCATTGACCACCTCGCCGAATACGGCTTCCCCAAGCCCCGAATCCGCAAGATCATCAACAACCTCCTGCAGGTAGCTGTTGCTCCCCTTCCTCAGATTTTTTTTTTCTTTGCATCTTTCAATCCACTAGTGTGTATGTTCTTGTTCATGATCTTCTGATCCTTGGGGAGTTAGTGCTCTATGATTTTCTTCTTGTCGCGCATCCTTGTTTTCTTCCGCCCTTAGACTTCTTGGACTTGGTCTGCACCTCCAACTATGGAAATGAAAATTCCGCCTCATTTTCTCCCAAAGATTGTTACATGCGTCCTGGATTCTTGCAATTTCGTTGCGGATAGACGCAGTTGAAATTTTTGTGGGCGTTGAGTAGAAAAGGTGGGCCCTTTCCCTGCTCCAAGAAACCATGGGGGCGGCGTAGATTTTTCTATGTTGGTTCCCCTGTATTTTTTTTGGGTTTATTGTTGCGCTGCTGGATCATCTAGCGCAGTGGAGTAGACCGCAGATGCACCTGAAATTCAGAAATGCTTGCTACAGGATGTTCCTAGCAAAGAAATCACCTTGATTTCATCCTACGGGAGAGATGTGGTGTGGCAATTTTTTTCCATTTTTCTTTTTAAATTTTGGGGTGAGGAATGTAGCAACGCTGTCAATTTTTTTCAGGATTAGAGAACAGTTCGGTTTTTAAGTTGATTGAGGAATTCCTTTATTTTTCTTAGAAATGTTTGATTGAAGAATAAGGAATACCACTAACTAGTTCTGTTCACAATGCTTCAATGATTCAGCTGTATGGGAGGGATGGCTGGGTCTTCCTGGAGGAGGGATCATACAAAATTGTGCTTGACACACTCCTGGAAGAACAGGAGCAGCTGGAGGTGAACTCCCTTCCTTCCTCACCTATGTGTATATGTTCTGCTTGCCTGAATTTTACGTCATAGTTGTGCATACTCTCTCTTTTTTTTTGAGAACGTTGTGCATACTCTCTTAAGCAGGAGGCCTGGAGCATGTAAAGTTCCAGCATTGATCCTCTGATACACACTGTATTGGAATGGATCGAGCCCCAGATAACTGCATGGTGTGGTCAACTTTTTTCCAGCTGCATTTCCTGTGGTCTTGAAATGCCATCCCTGGCCTAGGATCTAAGTAAAATTGTAAACAACACTGTCAAATTTTCATCATCATGTTGTATTGAAGACCTGCTTTCAGTTGCTAGCAAAACTCATATCAGAGATCTTAACAAAAACCAAAAATAACATAGTTGCTCACTGCTTGGGATTTATTTTGCTATCCAGTCAGATTTTTAAGTGGACTTGCTTTCTATGCAGAAACAACAAGCAGCAGCAGCGGATGAGGCATCACTACAAAAAGATATGGAAGTGTCACCAGCAGTGCATAGTGAGGCACTGACTGAATCTCAGTCAGCCGTTGAACCACAAGCTTTTCCCAACAGTTCACCTCCCCGGGAACATGTACTGCCTCCAGCTAAAGGAGCTGCTCGTGCAAGGCCTCCCTGCCGTGGATGGATTAGCGAAGAGTCTGATACGGAGAGTGAACTAGAGGATGGAGAAATGATCTCCCATGCACAAAGGCCATTTTTCTCAAAAAAGGATATACCAAATCCTGCGGAAAGCTTGCCTTATTCTAAGAGGAAGCGACCAACTAGATGGGATGTGCGCCCTAATAACTAGTAATGATTCTGACTGAACTCACTCTTGCTTCTATAATCTGGTATTGCAGACAATTTCTGTGGCTAGTCTGTATTTTTCCCCAGAACCAGTTTTTAGCCGATAATACTATACACTTGACATGACCTATCCCTTTTTCTGAACACGCCCTTGGCTTAAATATTATCTTTATTTCTGCAAGAACAACAGTTGAGCTTTGGAACTTTGTAAGAATGAAATGGTCCAAAACCTGCATAGAAGAAGTGAAGTTGGTTAGTTGTGTATGCCTTTCTGCTTTCACATCAATGAGTTCAAGTTGGCATAACTCACGTGTGATCATACACGCTAAGGGTGTCACATCTGAAGTATCATAACGAATCCTCGAAAAATTAAATCTGAAGGTTACAAAATTTCAAGACAGCAGTCAATGGAATGGAACTAGTTGTCTTTTGGTGTAACGAATTTACTGAGCACAATCTTTAATTTTATCTGGCGCCTAAATACACACCATGCAATATTTAGCAAAGTGCTTTGCAGAATTGATATATCGATTTAGTAAGGGAAGCCTGTCAATGCTGAGTCGCTGACCATTATCAACTGCATGCTTGTCTTGAACCTCAGGGTTTAGGGCTGAGATCAAAGTTGCAAGATGGTGGCCTTCAAGGATGGAGAAGTCATAACGCAGGGAGCAAGATGTTGGTCCATGAATTGTCTTTCACCTGTATCTTGTACATGTAGAACATATCTAGCAGAGAGTAGCGGACGGTATGAGACAATGTAGCTGCTTTGTGGTTGCAGATTGTCTGCAGAATGCAGACTGCTTAGGTCTGACAATGCTTGTGCGGTTGAGACCTGGAGTATGTACTATCTACTATGTAGAACTAGAAACGTTGATCCATCCTTATTATGTTGTGTTGTGTCATATATGACTTACCTGGTAGCATTTGCTTTTAGAATCTGAGCATGGATTGTCTCTTAAGTAATTAATTTAGGCGTTGGAATATCGATATCTGATTTGCATGGCTAATTGGTTTGGCATTATACCGTGGGAAGAAGTGGTCAAAAGAAACCAGCATACCGGTGTCTGGCTAGTATGGAGGACAAGAAGTGAAATTATGATGTCATAACAGACTAAACATGAATTCTTTGCATCGCATTTGCAACCTTATAGCGGCTGCTGTGCTGTATGGTAGAACAGTACAAGGGGCCATTCAATTCTTTTCCCCATTCTGCAACCTACGCGCTCAATAGCTACGTTAATAAATTCAATAATAGATAATAGAAATTTGGTCCAAATATGCTCCTAAACACTTACCATAGATGTTCTAAACTAGTATCACTTCCGCGCAAACCTCTCTGTTGGCTTGGATGGCACTACAATTTCCAATTGGTCCTGTTTGATTTGGAAAGCACAAAATTTAGCTGGGTCGCCTTGGTAGGCCAAGTTTCTGCAAAGGGCTCCATTGATCGAATAGTATAAACTAGGAGGGTTCCAGCTTCATTTCGCAGACACCACCGCGGCCCCGCCCAAGTTTCTGCAAGCGCAAGCGCTGTTGGAGCCGAGCCATTGTAATCATTTTGTTATATTTTATACATGTAAATAATGATCAAAGTAGAGAATGGATGACTGTGTGTGTCTATGTCAAACACGACGCTCTTTTGTAAATAGAGATCTTACAACGATCCTTATCTCGGCTCCACGTATATATTCTGCACATCCATCTTGGTCAAGGCTCAAGAAAAAACAATTAAACCTTCTAGTACCATCTCCAACGGCTCAATACTCTCTGCCTCTTTGGGTAGACCCATCACGATTTTTGCTCACTTGGTTTAACACACTATTTAGACACACCATAAGTAATACTATAAACTTGACATAAACAATTTTAACGACCAATTTTCACGTCATAGGCACAAGGTATACTGTATTTTTTAAGAGAAGATTTATCATACTTCCATTTCATTGCAAAACCTCAATCACACATCCAACCAATAAGTACTTTTACTCCCTACTCTCAAATACATTGATGACAAAAATCTAGTGGGAAAAGAACCATCTGGAAGCAACCAGTTTAGTTTCGATCATTTTAGTACCATGTGGACATGCTGATTGGGCAATAACATAGATAGGTGTAAGGCTATCACAAAAGCTCGAGACACGTGAGCTGACTTGGTTCATTCATACCTCATGATTAGTTGGGCTCGGTCCTTAAATGAACTGAGCCAAGCCTCAATTCCATCTCATTTTCTTAACAAGTCAGCTCATAAACCGCTTCTGAGGTGTTCAATTGGCTCATTAGGTTCGACAGAGATGACAATTGTAAGGAAAATGGTCCTAACTAGGTCATTAGTGATTTTGGTGATTGTGTTGACATGCTAACCTATGGGACTAACAACGTTTGCAAATATACAAGGTTTAGTCGTATGGATGCAAGGTAATGGATTTGGGTGATCAAACACATCAAACGAAAGTCAAGAGGACATGCACAAGATACTAGAAGCCTTTAAAGCAACCCAAGACATCATAAAAGAGAAGATGGATAAAGACACATGAAGAATTGAAGCAAAACGGTGAAGATTGCTCACAGTCGCATAACATAGTATCATACTATAATCACAGTCGCATATCAGAGTATCATATAGTGATCACAGTCGCATATCATAGTATTATACGATGATCATAGTCGCAATCATAGGATGAATCGGGGGTTGGTTCAGTTTGAAGTCAACATGCATCATAGGATAATACGATGATCACAGTCGCAATCATAAGATGAATCGGTGTGATCGATTCAGTTCGGCATCGGCTCAGATTTGGCTTTGGAAGTTTTTATGCATACACTAAATGATACCATGACTACAATACCTGGAGCATAGGGTCAATCGGTGATCATAGGATGATACGGTGATAGCTATAAAGGGGTCATAGTACAAATCGGTGATCACTGTTTTTGTGACCGGTGGAGCAACAACTAGTTTCTTGGCTTGAGGCTATAAATACCCCATTGCTCAGCCATTTCAAGGGTGTTAGAGTTTGGAAAAGCTATAGGCTTGGTTTCTGCATGTACACAAGTGCTCTATCCACCAAAGTGCTCAAGGAAAGATTAAGGCAATTAGTATAAGGCTTAGGTCTTGATTAGTGCTAGTTTAGGCCTATTAGCGCATTGCTTTAGGAATTAGCCTAGAGTTAGGCAATGTTTGCATAACTCTTTGTTATACAGTACTTGCACGCACCAAGAGTTGTGAATCCAAGGCTTGTAAGTCTTGCAAGACCCTTCAAACCGTGTTTGTGGAGTGGCCGCTGGTGCATGTGATGGGAGAAGAGGCTCTTGGCGTTTTTGCCAAAGCTCTACACCCTAAAGAGTGGCGAGGAGCATCTGGGAGAGGCTAGGTGGAGACCCACTTGCGCGTGGGGAAGGCCCGTCAGCTATTTTATAGAGTTACTTGATAGGGGAGTTTATGCCCTTGCGCGGGCATTCCCTTTAAGAGGGGCTTAAAAAACAAGTGCTAGTGGAAAGTTTTGCTTTCTGATACCTCAGTAAAAATCATCGTGTCACCGTGTTGGGAGTTATTTTTTGCCCCTTTACATTCTGCTTTTACCTTTCCTAAAATTTCCATATGCAGTTTATAGGATTGGAACCTAGGGTGCAATTTTTTTTAATATAGCAACACATGGAAAAACCTAATATATAAATTGGAATAAATTTTTATATATGCTTAGAGCCTTAGTTTTTAGAACACCGAATTCACCCCTTCATGTGGCGTCACGGTCCCTTCAACAATACCAAACTTATTTTGTATCAATACAGGTGCATTAGTATTATTTGGTTAAAACAAGCTATTCATTCAACTTGTAAGTCAAAATTGGTACTAATTAAGTCTATTTTTTTTTGAAGCAATAATTAAGTCTATTTATGATTCTCCAAACATCTTTATTATCCCAATTTATAAAATTATATTATTTATTTTTGTAATAGCATCATACGCTAAATTTTAGATATTATTAGCATGCTTAAATTATCATATATTGGTTAATATCATCGTTGATCCTAACTTCAATGTTGAATAATGCTTAGCTCATGAGCCAAGCGTGCGGCCTCAAACTTTCGAACAATTTAAGTGAAACTTGATTTTTAGCTCGTCAACCTTAACGAATTGAGATGATTCGTACCCACCACTAGATAGGTGTCAATTGTCATAGCCCGAATTTCAAATACACTGATAATTATCGTTACTTGCATCATGGAATTCACAGGAAAAAACAAAATTAATTTTATGAATTAACTGCTGCATTGACTTTTTTTTGAAGAAAATTAAAATTTCACCAAAGAAAATATGACAGTTGACCTGCAAGCTTTTTCTTATTTTATACACCGAATGTTAGGTGAACACATGTTGGTTTGAGTTTTCTGGACGTTAGTCTATTTATAGCACCACAAAAGTTAGCATAATTTTTAAAAGCTTATACGGTACTCTTTGTGAGAGAGCAGATGGAGTAGAATTAGAATTTGTTGGGAGCAGAGGAAGAAGACAAGACTCGTGAAAAAAAAAAACATACCACGACTGATATGCCTCACATATGGCAGGTAGGACCCATTAAAAACTGGTGCTAACGGTGTTAAGATGGCATTCATCCCATCCCTCTCAACCTCTCCAAACAAATAAAAAACTAGATCAGACCCATCTTCCTAACCAAACACGAGATGGGTTGAACCCAACCTAAAAAAAAGGGATAGAGCCAACCCATTCCACTTGGTCCCAAAACTAAACACATGCTTAGTGTCCATAGACCCACCTGTCGGTCTCTCTCTTCTTTTATCCCACCCGTTGCTCTGCTCCTGTACAAAGCGGGCGCGCCACGTGGCAGGCGGCCATTGCTGAAGCTGGGCGACCCACCAGCCACGCCCGAACCTCCTCCTGTTCCCCTCCGGACTACCCTGTTATCCTTCATATCTTCTCTCCCTAGTTACCCAGGGACCTCCTTCGCCCGTTCCCTCTGCCTCAGCCTGCTGTCTCCCGCGCGAACCAAGCTGACGTGCACGCGACCACCACCGTCTCCACCGTTGCTCCGCACTGGAAGCCTCCTCTACCCAAGCCCAGCCACCGGTGCATGAGCTTTTCCGCGACAAGGTACATATACCATAGCTTTGCTTCGTGCGCTGCTGGCTACATCAACTCCGGGAGTGTTTGAATCCATGGACTAATTTTTAGTTCGGGTCACATCGGATGTTTGAATACCAATTAGAAGGACTAAGGGCCTGTTTGGGACTGCTCCGCTCCAAAAAAATAGCTCCACTCCACCAACTTCAGGAAAATAGGGAGCTATGTACCTGTTTGGCTACCGGATGCAAATTTAACTCCAGGAATTGTAGGAACTAATGGGAATAATCACTCTTGCCCTTGGGTGGGTTTTTCCCCACGTTACAGTACCGCGCTACAGTGAGCACGAGGTCTGGAACAGTGAGCGTTGGCGTCTAATCTTTCTACCTTTGCACCAAGACCAAGTTGCCCATTCAATTGCAACCAAAAAATGTTTTCATGGACCATGGTGTACGTACCCATTGATGGGAAAAAGATGATCAGTTGCTATCAGTTTATCTGTCAACTAGGTTGACGTGAACTGTACACACACAGTACATACCAAAACATTGATTTAAGATATGTACAATCGGTTGCAATTCAGTCACAATATATGCAACAAGTAACAAATAGCACATGGAATACTAACCACACTAACATTAACTAGTTCCAAGCAAGAGAAAGGACGGTGGCCAACTCATCATGGAATACATCCATATTTGGAGCATTGGCATTCGAAGTAGACCGGTCGGACGCTAAGGGAGAAACTGCATATTTGTTATACCTTTTCGGGATAGTAGGTATATAATTAGGATCATGATCAAACCGATCAAAGTCAATGTTTTCACCTCCATGTTCACGGATATAATTATGAAGGACCATCGCAGCCACAACAATCATCTTTTGCTTGTACATGGGGTACGGTGGCATCTTGTAGAGAATTTACCACTTCAGTTTTAATAGTCCAAATGATCACTCAATAACATTGTGAATAGATGAGTGAACATGATTGAACCTTTCAGTGGGAGTCTTTGGTTCCATACCCCTATGCCATTCAGGTAAATGATACCTTTCACCCTTGTAAGGAGCTAGATACCTAGGGCGATTAGGATAACCCGCATCAACAACATAGTATTTGCCTGCAAAATGAGAAGATAATACAATTTATTATTTGTTCAATATTGGGACAAGTAAAACATAAATCGTACAAAGGCGATGTTGCCTTGTGGAGGATGTGGGAAGAATTCTTCATCCACTCTAATTGCATTGTACATCACACTAGTTTCATGCATAGCCCTGGGCTGACCCGTGGATACATAAGTGAAACGCATGTCAAAATCACAGATAGCTAGAACATTTTGGGTTGCCATTCTGGTTTTCCCAATTTATCTTACCATATCCTCAGGTGACAAAGCAACACGGATATGAGTGCCATCAAAAGCACCTATGCAATCTTTGAAGTGTGGATATACACGTCTATCATCTCTTATCCTTTTATGGACAGTAGGGAAGTTTGATTTTTTTGCTCTAATGAAATCCATTTCCATAGCAATCAAACATAATAAGTCCTCATCAAATTTTCTACTTATAGTTTCACTAGAGTGGTTGAATCTATTTTGAGCTCTCCTATTAGACCCATTTCCACCCAAAGTGTATAATAAAATCGCCAACATCTCAAGTGTGTTCATATGCATGGAAGGTTTAAGCTCATATCTTCCCACCAATAAATCATGAAGGTCCATAAATATATCCTCATTCATATGAAGTTGTCTATGGCATTCACCCGCATTCCTTATTGTCTCCATCAACCATCCCATGCCACTAAGGTTTGATATTCTTGGTGGGTTTTTATCTAGATAAAGATCGACGTAAATTTGAGCTACTTGAGCACCACCAAGAACTAAACTCCAAAACTTCTCACTCTCCTCACTACTATCACTCTCACTGTCGGACACCTGCAATTTGACATGCAACAAAATGACATGAATATATTTTGACTAGACATGACATAGACATGAAACAAAATGATGTAAATACACCATTGTTGACATTAATACAAAAGGTTCAATGATGACAAAGTTCAAGTGACATTAATAAAATAACATGAAAATAGCGTCCAAATAACCAAAAAGTGATAAAGTTCAAATGACATAAAAAGAACATGAAAAGGACGTCCGACAACACAAATGATGGTTTTCAATTCCCGTATTTGGCGTTGAACTTCCTCATAAGCCAACCGAATCTAATGTCCTTCGTTGGAAGGGTCATGAACATGTCCCTTTGATCTTTCTTCACAAACAACTCAGTGGCAATGAAATGCTCATTGGTACCATACCTCGCTCCACAGTCCAAAACAAGGTCCATTACTTGTTCAACAGTAACTTCGCCAACCTTCCTTGATGTGAAAGCCTTGACTTGTTCAGCTATCTCACTCAAATTTTCCTGAATCACAAGTGTTATTCCTGTTTTTTTCTTTTATTTTCTATGACAACCATTGATCTTCCTTTTCCATTGACAAAGGATGGAGACTGAAGGACCAAAACAGGTGACAAGAAGGGGGGGGGGGTTGAATGGGAGCTGATTCAAATTTTCTCAAAGAACCTCAGCTATAGTCCCAACCCAATCCACAAACCTTTCTTCTAGCAACGATCAAGATCACGTAGTCACAGCGAACCTACTAACCTTAGGAACAATGCTAGGAAGGCTCAAAAGCAACACGAAAGCAAACACAAAAGATTTATGCAAAATCAATCTCAAAACACCTTCCAGGCATCGAAACTTCTGACCTTTTATCAGAACTTCCAAGAGTGATATCGGAACTTCCGACCCTGTATCAAAACTTCCATTACCTATTGGAAGTATTGAGAAACTATCGACAGGGACTTTTAGATTTTCAAAAATTAACTCATCGGAACTTCCGGTCCTGTGTCAGAACTTCCGGTACCTATCGGAAGTATTGAGAAACTGCTGACAGGGACTTTCAGGTTTTCAAAAATTAACTCATCGGAGCTTCCAAACCTGTGTCGGAACATTCGTCGCGTCGGAACTTCCTATACAGTGTCGGAACTTCCTACAGCTCAGAAAAACAGCCCAAAAACTTTAGGTCAATACTTCAAAATTTGATCAAATAACCTCCAAAATTCACGAAATTTTAACCATAGCTCCGCAACAAAATTCCAAAGTTATTCCCAAAATATCTCCTCAAAAAGATCAAGACTTCCCCTTTGAATTCATGATTTTGATCAAGAACACAAGAAAGGAGTGGTTTTCGGGGAAACGCAAAATTAAGCCGAATCCGTGGAAGATTTGAGAGGAGATCCCTGCAAAGATGTTAGCAAGGAACTCAACAGCATATTCCCGCAACAAACCTCGAAGGATTTGGACTCAAACGCGAAGAATGAAAATCCCACGAAAAATGCTCCAAAAATACCAAAAAAGAAAAACGCTCGGGAATCAAAGATTTGGCACGAATCAAGACATCTATTAAAACCAAATCACAAGGAAATCATCTTTACAAGATGAGGACTAGCCTTCTCCCTTCATCCACCTACTAAAGATGAAGAAATCAAGAGAAAAGGAGCAAATCACCCTCTAATCTCCCTCTCTCCTCTCTCACTAAGCACTTGGCTAGTCTTTAAGCAAATGATTTAGGATTTTCTAGAGAGGTTACTGAAATGAACAGCCATCCACCTATATTTATAGTCCGGGATGGATTACCAAACTACTCCTACAACTAAAACTAGGATAATTACCCACGTAGGGACATTTTGGTCCAAGTTTTTCTGCGCTCATCAGACGGACACGCCACCTTCACGACTTTGCTTTGCCTCGACGCAAGCTTCGCGATGATACCACGTGCCCTCCTTCTTGAAGCTCCGTTCGCACTGGGCTCGCCCCCAGTTTTGAGACCCAAACCAGCGAACCTGCCTGCGAGGTGGTTTTGAGGCGCAAACCACCCAAACCGTCCATTTCCACTTGGCCGCCACGTGACCTCCTTGATGTCGACATGTGTCGGGTCTCCACTAAGCCTTTGACGCCTCCAAGTCTTTTGCTCCCGGCTCCCGGGCCACCTACTTGACTCACCTCCATCCCGCTTGACTCGACCGATGCCGTCTCCATCCCATCATGTTCTCTTGCTCTTCTGTGCACCATGTGGACCGCCTATGAGTCCGCTTGGACTCCTTAGGTCCATCGGTCCAAGCCTACTTGCGTTCATCCTTCACCGCCCTTGGTCCATTGACATGAACCTTTCGCTTGACCTTCATCGCACTTCATCGGCCGTCACACTGCATCCTACACCAGCACATCACAAGCCAAGAGCAACATCATTCCAACACAACGTTTCAATCACTCATCATCCAAGGGTGACTACCATTGGTCCTCAATCTCCCCCTTGATGAGTGCATTGACAACACCCAACAAAAATTCATAGTTGAAAAAGAAGAAAGGAAGAAACTCAAAATGAAAAGTCTCAGTCCCCTAAGATAAGGGCAATAGCTCTACACAGCTGGGACAAAAACACATGATCCCTCAACAAGAGGTAGAAATAGCTCAACACCAATCATGTGAAGATCAAATGCTCAAACTAAATGCCAGCTCCTCAAGAAGAGGTAAAAAGCTCCATGCAACTGGCAAAAGAGCACAAGAGCATAACAAGCTCACAAATATAGCACAAGAGCTCACAAAACTCCCCCTGAACATATGCACTCCCCCTGAAAACATGCATACATGCAATCTCTCCCTTTTGACAGATGAATGAGTTTGTGTAAATTTCTCTCCCCCTTGTTTACAATTCAAACATCAAGACAAGCATGAGAGCACAAAATGCACGTCATGAAATGCATAATCTACCAAGCTTCTCAAATGTACCACAAAATACTCTCAAAGGCTACAAGGGAGAAAAGGCTTGGTGGATGAGAAAGAGCAAGAGCATCATCATCAAGAGGATATTATGTTACAACCAGGAGGTGAAGCAAGTATCCAGTTTAGCAATGTGTAAAAAGATCACCACATGAGCAAGCACCTAGTTAAGAATTACCCAAGCAAGAAGAAACTAGGCCATCAAGAGCTCATACAAGAAACATACATTCTTAACAAGAGATCATTGCAAGCACCCACATATGCACCACTAGTCATGTCTAGGCTTGTTGAAACCATGTGCCTACTTCTTTCTAGCAGACATCATGTAACAACTAAGCAATCAAGAATATGAACATTAAGCATAAACACTTGGTGAATTTGTGAATTTTATCATTTTTCTTTTCATTATTCACACAAAGCAAAGTACATGAAGTGCCTTTGCGGCACAAAGAAGTCATGCTTCCCTAAGGGATGCATCATGAGCTAAATATTTGCAATGATACCTAGATCTTTGACCCAATTGAAAAGAACATGAATTCCAACCACAAGCTAAATATGGAACCAACATTCAAACAAGGGCAAATCATAACCAAGGATCTACTTATGGGTTATAAGCAAGTTAATATAGTAGAATTTAGCATTGGATTTTAAAAACAGTTAACTCATCATGTATACAATATCATCAAGAGCATAACTGCACATTGCATCAAAGATTACCAACCAAGGCAGTAGCTCACAAGTAGCATAAGATAATAGTCACGGCATATAAGAGAAACTCATCTAGTGCAATATGATACAGATGTAATGAAAGCCAAACTAGCTTACTACAAAGATGCTAATGAGAAAAATGACTATACAAATATAATACAAGAGAAGCTCCAAAACTCAACTCAGAAAGGAAAGCACATACCCAACTCCCCCCGCAAACGAGCAAAAGTGGCTTGATCAAGGGGCTTGGTGAAGATGTCAGCGAGTTAGTTTTGGGTAGTAACATAGCCAAGGTCAATGTCCCCTCTCTCAACATGATGTCTCACAAAATGATATCTCACATCTATGTGTTTTGTTTTTGAGTGGAGAACGCGGTTCTTGGCTACACTAATGGCACTCGTGCTGTCACAAAGAAGAGGTACATGAGAAAAAATCCAAACCAAAATCTCTCAAAGTGAAAATCATCCACAACAGCTAGGAACAGCAACTAGCAGCAGCAACGTACTCGACTTCGGTGGTAGATTGAGCAACACTAGACTGTTTGCGGGAAGACCAAGAGACCAATGATGAACCAAGAAATTGGCAAGTGCCAGAAGTGGACTTGCAATCCAATCGACACCCAGCAAAGTCCGCGTCGGAGTATCCGCGGAGCGTGAGTGTTGAGGAGGCAGAGTACCACAAACCAAATTCAGGTGTGAAGCGGAGGTACCTCATGATTCTCTTCACTACCTGATGGTGAGATGTCCTCGGTGAAGCCTGAAAATGGGCGCACAGATATACAAAGAAGTGTATGTCCGGCCTCATCACCGTCAAGTAGGTAAGGGAGCCGATCATGCTCTGGTACTCCTTCTGGTCCACCGGTTCTCTGTCTTCATCGCATCCAGTGCTGTCATCGTCGCCATGGGTGTCGACAGTGGCTTGGCATCAGCCATGTCAAACTTTCTCAGCACATCCTTCGTGTACTTCCCTTGCTGCACAAAGGTTCTATCCTTGCTTTGCTTGATTTGTAGCCCAAGGAAGAAGATCGGCTCACCCATCATTGACATCTAGAATTCCCTACTCATGTCATCTGCAAACTTGGCAACCAAAGCATGAGAGGAACCACCAAAGATAATATCATCCACGTAAATCTGAATAATCAACAACTCATTGCCTTACCTGAGGAGAAAGAGAGTTTTATCCACTGACCCTATTTCAAACCCATTCCAAGCAGAAAGGATTTCAACCTAGCATACCACGCTCTGGGTGCTTGTTTTAGGCCATAGAGAGCTTTCTGGAGTTTGAAAACACGGTCAGGATGCTTAGGATTCTCAAAACCAGGGGGTTGTTTCACATACACTTACTCTTTAATAAAACCATAAAGGAAGGCACATTTCACATCCATTTGGAAGAACATGAAACCTTTAGCCATAGAGAAGGCTAGAAGGATTCTAATCACTTCCAAACGGGCAATAGGGGCAAAGACTTCCTCATAATCAATTCGCACTTTTTGGCTAAAATCTTGGGCAACCAACCTCACTTTGTTTCTCACAACCAACCCATCCTGGTCTTGTTTATTTTTGAAAACCCATTTTGTTCCTATAGGGTGGCAATTTGGAGGTGGTTCAACTAAAACCCAAATCCTGTTTCTCTCAAAGTTTTCTAACTCCTCATGCATGGCATTGACCCAGTTTGAATCAGCATGTCCAATATCTTGGGGGTTCAAAAGAGGCAACAAATGCAGAATGTGCAAAGTGTGAAATCTGCCTAGAGCTGTGCCTAGTGGTGTGCTCATGCAAGTTCATGATCATTTGCTGTGGAGGATGGTTACGCTGAATGTGTCGTGGAGCCCCTCGCTCTGAAATCGCCTCCCTCTCAACAACAGTCGGATAACTCTGATCTTCTTCTTCATCATCATGTAGTAGTACTTGTTGATGGCTTGTTATAGTGGGTGTAGGAGTAGGTCCATCAACCATCATAGTCGAAGCCGAAGGTATAGGTGCAGCAGCTGGAGCATGACCAGTCTCATCATCATCTTCATCACCACCACCAACATGCCCTTCCTCTTCCTCAAAAATGCTTTGCCCCATTTCATGTTCACTTGAAACTTCAAACACAGGGGTTGTGCAAGGCATAGTTTCATCGAAGGTAATTTCACAAGTTTCTACAATCCGGTTAGTTTCAAGGTTAAGCACACGATAAGAATAACTATGAGAGGCATAACCAAGAAAAATACCATATGTAGAACGAGATTCAAATTTGTCCAAATTACCTTGCTTGAGACGCACTTGCAGCCAAACACTCTCAGGTGACTTACTTTGGGGGTGCGTCGATGCATCAGCTCATATGAGGTTTTCTTCAGGAAAGCTCGCAAGAAGATTTGATTGGAAACATAGCAACCAGTGTTGACGGCTTCAACCTAATATTTTGTAGGAGTCCTATGCTCATCAAGCATCGTCCTAGCCATTTCACAAAGCGTTCGATTCTTTCGTTCAACAACACCATTCTGAGGAGGGACATAAGGTGATGAAAACTGGTGTTCAAGACCAAGATCATTGCAAAAGGCTTTAAAACGAGCATTCTTGAATTCTATGCCATTGTCACTACGAATAGCTCTCATGGCATCTGTAGGTCGCTCATTTTTCAATCTCAAGATCAAATCTCGAACAAAAGGAAATGCCTCATCCTTAGATTCCATGAAGAAAACCCATGAATACCTCGAAAAATCATCAACAATCACAAGCACATACCACTTCTCACCAACTAAGCAAACGCGAGCTGGACCAACTGTATCCATGTGCAATAGCTCCCCTGGATTCTCAGTCATCACCTGATTCAGAGGTGGGTGAGAAGCGACAACTATTTTGCCATGATGACATGGAGCACAAATAAGATCCTTCTCAAATTTTAGCTTAGGCAAACCTCGAATAAGATCAAGAACACTCAAGCGGGAAAGCAAATCAAAGCTCAAATGACCCAATCTTCTGTGCCACTTCCAAAGCTTAGAAGATGAACCAGCAACTAGACACCGAGAGAGACCAAATGACTTAGAGAAATCAACTCGAAACACTTGACCCTTGGGGACGATCATACACACAAGATCACCTCGAGAGTCTAAAATCCGTGTGGCCCCTTGCTTGAAATGAACCTCAAAACTATCATCAAGCTGTTGCAAAACTGAAAGCAAATTGAAGCCGAGGGAATCCACAAGAGCAACTCGCTTGAGCATGAAATTTTCACTCACCTTGATGGCACCCTTGGACAATACCTTGCCTCTTCTATTATCCCCTAAAGTGATGTACTCCTTGGTCATGATCGGAGTGAGGCTGGAGAACCATCTGTGATCACCAGTCATGTGTCGAGAGCAACCGGAATCAATGAGCCATGTGTTCTCCAGGCCTCCAACCTGCTCAAACAAAAGGAGACCATGGATGAGTAAATGTCTCAACACTGGGGTTAGTAAAACAAGTAGAATACCAGTGTTGAACCATTTACTCAAGAGTGGGGTTAGCAAAATCAACCATCTCACGTCTCACTGGAGGACTACGGCCACCATGAGGGGGAAAATGTGGTCCGTTGTACCTCTGAGACTCAAAACCACGGTCATGCTGTCCTAAGTCGTATTGATCATGATGAGGAGCATGCCTGGCAAACTACAAGAAGGAGTTGAACGCACACTATCCACATAACAAGGTGGAGGAGCTGTTCTAGGTGATGTACACCATGAGAGGGGTGGTACATGTCCTTGTTGGCCCACGCACATGCATCATCAAGTTGAATCTGTAAAGCAGGGCAAGATTTACAAGCACCAAGTAAAATAGGTCTAGTCTTCATCTAAAGCAGCTCTAGTCAAATCAAGTTCATCTACAAGCAAAACATGCTTAGATTGCAAAGAAGCTATACTATCCATGTGAACAGCACATTCATCACACTCAACAACATCAGAAATAGTAGGAGCAGATTTGATCATATCTATTTGTTGACACAAAATCTTGATGATGGTGGACCCTGCATCACCACATGAGGACCTAGGAGATCTGCTTAACTTCAGTGCAGAATCCTAATCAGTGTGCGTGCTGTGCACGAGCGTGCCAGTCAGTTTAACCATTCAATTGACAAGGTAGAGATAATCCTTCTTGGTGAGGGTGAGTAGCTCATTGGCTATCCAGCCGATTCAACACAATTGGCGAGAACCATCGGTTGGAGAGCCGATAGGAGACAGAGCGCCGTCGAGTTCTTGACCATAGCCAGAGCCACAAGCTAATGAGATTCAAACTAACGTCGCTACCAATATTTTTAGGTGAAACCACAGCGATGCGCTCGGTAGTTAGCAGCTTAGAAACACTCAGCAGGACGTCAATTTAAACCCCGCCAGCTAATGAATCTAATCACAATGAAACTCAATTCCGACAGCACTGGAGGGGTAACCAAGATTAAGATGCAACAGGCTATTAAAAATAGATCTATCGTCTATTCCGATAGAATTAATAACAATTAATATGTCGTAAATGGCAAGATGATAGAACAGATTAATATTAGCTGATGCAAGCTTAATCAAGACGGGATAATTGGTGAATATCGTAGATCGAGACAGAAGCGATTCACCGTAAGTTAAAGATCCAAGATACTCGATAACTGGTAGATGAAACTAGATGAAACCACAGCGATGCGCCCGGTGGTTAAAGCCTAGAACACCTGGTGATGGAACTTGCAGCTCGCCGGAGGTCCAGGTCGATGCAGCCCAGCTTGCTAGAAGGAACTCGTCAAGAAGCTACATTACTCCTACTTCTAGGGCAATGGCGTGAAGCCATATAGGTAAATATGTTGTATTATTGATCGTGTGATAATTCTTTACAATGGCCACATCCCTTTATATTTATAGGATGGACGTTGCATAATTGGCATCTAACGACGCACAAGGCAAGTCACGTACACAATCTTTTCTAATAAAAAACTCTATCTCTAACTAACCCAACTCTATCTCTAAAATATTTTATTCTATGAAACAACCTCCCATACGTGGGCTTCCCTTGGATGCCAAACTGTTGGAACTTTTGCATCATCGGTCGATTCCTTCCTTTCATAGCATACTTCCTACGTTCGGTGTCAACACAGGCCCCCCAGTTTTGAATCAAAGCACTCTCCAACTTAGCCTTAAGCTCAATTTGTTCACGAGCAACCTTTTTAATCAACTTATCTTGATTTAGCAAGCAATCATTAAGTTCATCTACTGCTATGGCAAGTTGTTCAGGAGTAGGTTTTACCTTTATTTTTGTGTCAGAGTTGCTTTCCTTGTCATCCTTCTTGTTGTCAGTGTTGAGAGCCATGACGCAGTATCCGTCATGGTTCTTGCCGGAGTAGAAGCAGAGGCCGTTTAAGTTCTTGCCATCCTTCTTCTTCGTCTTGCGGTTGTCATCCTCCTCACTTGAGCTTGAGTCAGTGTGGTCGTCGGTGTCGGAGTTGACATCGCTGAGAGAGCGATGAAGGCGAGCGCTTTGGCCTTCTTGCTGTACTCCTTCTTCTCACGATCAATGTACTTCTTCTTCTTCTTAGTGCCATCCTTGTTCTTGTGCTTGTTGTAGTCGTACCCGCTCTTGGACTTGTTCTTGCCGGGGCAGTCGGTGGCGAAGTGACCTGGCTTGCCACAATCGAAGTAATTGTTGTTGTTCCTTCGCCAGTTCTTGCGGTTGTCGTTGAAGCGCATGAACCGCCTCATGATCAAGGCAAGCTCCTCATAATCAAGAACCTCCAGCTGCTCCTCTGAATCAGAAACCAAGGAAGACAAGGCAAACGACATAGAAGAATAGTTATCCAAGGACGTAGGCTGTCCAGAGCCTGACATGAGAGCCATACTATGTGGATTAGTAGGGCTCCCTTGTTTTGCTTGGAGCCTCTTGTCAACCTTTGTCGACTTCAGCTTGGCAAAGAGCTCATCGGTGGAAAGAGTCTCATAGTTTGTGGACTCGATGATAGCATCAACCTTCGTACCCTACACCTCATGATCCAATGCATGCAGGAGCTTCAAAGCTCTATCATGATCGGTGTAGGGAAAGTTGGTAGTGTTTGCTTTCATCTTATTCACAATGGCAAGAAATCGCTGGAACAAAGCATCAGCAGACTCACCGGGCAAATGGACAAAATTTTCATACTCACACCGGTAAGTCTCAAAGAGTTTTGCCTTCACTTGAGTGTTTCCCTCATGGAAACTCTAAAGTCGGGACCAAATCTCATGAGCTAGAGATAGATCCTCAACACGGTCAAACTCAGCACGACACATACTCACAAACAAGATATTAACCGCCTTGTTGTTGGCATGATACTTATCCCTGTCAAGCGAATAGATGGGCTCTCAGACCCCTGCGCCCTTACTATTAAGATGGGCTCTCATGCGAGTTTTCCAGTACGGGTAATCGGAGCCATCAAAGTAAGATGCAGTGGTCGAGGAAGAATGCTCAAAGGTCACCATAATGGGTTTCGAAACCGAATC
The DNA here is from genome assembly GCF_005286985.2 of Setaria viridis. Taxonomy (NCBI): domain Eukaryota; kingdom Viridiplantae; phylum Streptophyta; class Magnoliopsida; order Poales; family Poaceae; genus Setaria; species Setaria viridis. Next base: position 16,517,408 of record NC_048264.2, read on the forward strand.
GGGTATGGAGAAACCTTAACCGGCTCTGATACAAATTGAAGGACCGAAACAGGCGACCAGGGGGGTGGATGGGAGCTGATTGAAATTTTCTCAAAGAACCTCAACTATAGTCCCAACCCAATCCACAAACCTTTCTTCTAGCTATGATCAAGATCACGTAGTCACGGTGGACCTACTGACCTTAGCAACAATGCTAGGAATGCTCAAAAGCAACACGGAAAGAAACACAAAAGATTTATGCAAAATCAATCTCAACACACCTTCCAGGTATCGGAACTTCTAACCTTTTATCGAAACTTCCAAGAGTGAGATCGGAACTTCCGACCTTGTATTGGAACTTCCGATACCTATCGAAAGTATTGAGAAATTGCCGACAGGGACTTTTGAGTTTTCAAAAATTAACTCATCGGAACTTCCAGTCCTGTCAGAACTTCCAGTACCTATCAAAAGTATTGAGTAACTATCGACAGGGACTTTCAGGTTTTCAAAAATTATCTCACCGGAATGTGGCGGAACACCTCGGATTATCTTAACTAAAGCACGGTTAAGTCGCTTGACACGCGATACTCATGCCTTAATCAAATTAACTCGATGTGCCGTCGGATTTCATCCTATTTAACCACTTAACAGGATCGAGTTAGCATGGCTCACACGAAGGTGAGTGGTTCCAAAGAATACAACAGATCCACCAGTTGATTAACAATTTATGTCACACTAGTTAAAAAATCAGAGTTTTACAAGTTATGAAAGAAACAACAGAAGGCAAAAACTTCGCAGAAGCTATCGTCGGGGTTGGATGTCCCTAGTGAGGCCAGACAGGACATCAATGATCCCATTCCCCGCCGTCCGAGGAAGGATCCCACTCAACCGTCCACCCAGGAGGAAGCTGGGGCGGCCAAGTGCCAACAGCAAGCTCGGAAGTTTCAACATCACCTGAAAAGAGAGCCACAAACAAGGCTGAGCTGTTAAGCTCAACAAGACTTAACCGACTGGTGGGAAAACTACTCCACCACGTCTAGACATGCAAGGCTTTTTGGCTGAGGGGTTTTATTTGCCAATCGCAACTATGTTGGTTCTTACTTTCAAAGTTTTAGCTCAGATTCTAAGTTCATTAACCAGTCTACATTTACAACTTACACTAAGCAAGCATAGATCCAACATTATGTATACAAACTTAACATCAAGACCATGTCATCATCATACTCCTTCATTACTCAGTGTAGCATAGAGATAAAGCAGTCTCAAAATGTGAGAGGCAGACGAATCGATTCGAGTTCTTTAACCATGCATGGTGAACCTAACCTCACGACATCCGCGCACCACCGAGGGTCGCTTCCTGTGTCGGCCTTCCCCATCAATCCCCTAACCCGTGTCGGGCCCACTTCCCTTGGTGCAAGGTTCCATAGATCCGGCCTCTGCCGTTCTGTGACCACACTTGCCACCACGTGCGGCCGCAGGGGAACTTCATTCCAGAGACAGTGGATTGAACCGCTCATGTTTAGGTTCAATCAGGTACTAGGCTTCCCCATCCCATAATGGGTATGAGATTAGTACTTTCAAACACTTGATCACGAACACCACCACTGTCGGGCCTTAACAGATTAAGTAAACAGACAGGGCGATCAGCCGACCACCAAAAGAGTTAACCATAACCCTACCCCGTCCATTGTCCTTATAGTTGTAACAGAAGAGAACATCCAACTCCTATAACTCACGAGTGATAGAAAATCACTCGACTTTTACCAAGTCCTCTTAAGCATTGCCACTACTCGAACCCAACAGACTAGTGTTCAGATCAAAGGAACTATGTCATGCATCTAGGGTTGCAAACAACTCCTATACGTAAATGCACATTCATGAGAAGGAAGGCATGTCCGAGTTTAGAAAATTGGATTCATGCTCCGGGGCTTGCCTTCAAGCGGAGTGGAGGGAAACTGGTCTTCAGCTGGCGTTGCTTCGGCTTCTGGGATTGGCGGTTCTGCTACAGCTCTATCTTCAGGCACCGGGTGTAGCTCGTAGGTGCCGTCGCCGAGATGTAACTCTACACGAATGCAAATGCAGGAGTTAGCGTATAGACGGTTATTTCAACAACACTTGCAAGTTAAAGCTCAGACACTTGTAGCAAAGCTACAGAAAGGGTGGGGGAGTTCAACTTTAGTTGGTGGAGAACAGGATAAAAGGGTCGGATGGGGGTAAACTTGTGATCTGACCCTTAAAGTTAAGGAATAACTGTGCCGGGGTCCTCAGACTTAACATAGAGAAGTCCCCAATATTTTACACAGATACCCTCAGGTCAAGGAAAAAGATACAGCCGAGCCGTCGGGCGAGGTGGATAAGGGTCAGCGAACAGACAGGGTCGGGCGAGATGGAAAAAGGGGGCGGGCGAACCATGAAGGGGTCGGCAGCTTACCTTCAGGTCTATAGGTAAAGCTTTGGGGTCGGGAAGGAACAGACTTGGGCGGAAGGACCTAAGCACTAAGGCTTGGGCGGCGGCGAGGTTTGACCGTGCTCCGGCAATGGCGGTGCTTCTTGTGGGCAACAAGAAAGCTCTAGCACAGCGCGGAGGAGCAGACGGCTGGTGGGTTGGGGAGAAGCGGGTTTAAGCGGAGAGGGGAACTTCTCAAGAGCTTAGCGGGAGTGCTCAAGTGCGCTCAGAGTATGGGCGGCGAAACAGCGATGGCGAAGGAACTCCGGTGGGACTCTGGTATTCCCTTTTATAGCTGCGTGGAGGAGAGAGATTTCGAGCAGCACGAAGACCGGGAAGAGAAAGGATGAAGTGCGCTGCCATGGTGGCGATTGAGCGGCGATGGGCTCCGGAACAGAGCCTTGGAGACAGGATCTTCGGCCATTGGGCACTGGAGACAAGGCCGGCGCAAGCGCGGCTTTGCCGGGATTTAGATTTTGCGGAGGCGAGCGTGGTCTGGTCGCGTCGAGTGGCAGATTTGACTGGCGTGTGACAGGGAAGAAGGTGCTACAAGTGAGGTTGCAACAGGCGAAGTGACAGGGCGAGTGGCGGCGCGGGCGAGCGCGAAACAGCGGGTTGCCGGGGCACATTACTGGCGAGGCGGGAAAAGGAGCTGTCACGGCCAGAGTCGGGGTTGGCGAGGGAGGTATCATCGTGGAGTGAGCTCGTGGGCGGCGCAACTGTGGAGAGGCGGAAAAACCGGAAGGCATCCGGGCTTGCAGCCGGGGATCCGGGCAAGATGATGGGCGCGGGTCGCGAGGCGGTCTGACGCAGCAGCGGCAAAACTCTGCCACGGTGGTGACGGGGCACCTTGGCGCGGCCGGCGAGGGCGCGAGCGAGACGAGGCGAGGCACAAGGGGTTGCAGGGGGCTTCCTCTGCGATTGGAGAGGAGGGCGCGTTGATCCATCCTGTCGCGGCCGGCGACTGGGCGAGGCGGCGAGCATCGGAGGGATCAAGCCACGCGGCGGGGGAGCTCTGAAACAGCGCATGCTGCCCAGGCGCGTCTGCCTCAAGAGAACCGGGGAAAAAGATTGCGGGTCCACCAATCAGTCTCGGTTTCTCCACTACTTCAAGATTTGAAGGAACACTGCCTTTGGACTTAGAAAGAACCGGCGATTTTGGGTTGGGTTTTCTGGGGTCGGGACTGAGAACCGGATTTTGAGCGCTTAAGCTCCGGAAAGCTGAGTCAGCGGGATTAGGGACTTTGGTTGAAGATTAACTTGGCTGATTATCCAAGGTCGTTACATGGAACTTCCCGTCCTTTGTCAGAACTTCCGTCACATCGTAACTTCCTATACAGTGTCGGAACTTCCTATAGCTTAGAAAAACAACCCAAAAACTTTAGGTCAATACTTCAAAATTTGATCAAATGACCTCCAAAATTAACAAAATTTTAACCATAGCTTTGGAACAACATTCTAAACCTATTCCCAAAAGATCTCTTCAAAAAGATCAAGACTTCCCCTTTGAATTCATGATTTCGGTCAAGAACACAAGAAATGAGTGGTTCTCAGGGAAATGCCAAATTAAGCCGAATCCGTGGATGATTTGAGAGGAGATCACTTCAAAGATCTTCACAAGGAACTGAGCTACATATTCCCCCAACAAACCTTAAAGGATTTGCACTCAAACATGAAGAACAAAAATCCCATGAATAATGCTCTGAAAATACCAAAAAAGAAAAATGCTCGGGAATCAAAGATTTGGCACGAATCAAGACATCTATTAAAACCAAATCATAAGGAAATCATCTTTACAAGATGAGGACTAGCCTCCTCCTTTATCCATCTACTAAAGATGAAAAAATCAAGAGAAAAGGAGCAAATCACCCTCTAATCTCCCTCTCTCATTTGTCACTAAGCACTTGGCTGGCCTCTAAGCAAATGATTTAGGGTTTTCTAGAGAGGTTACTGAAATGAACAGCCATCCACCCATATTTATAGTCCGGGATGGATGACCAAACTACCCCTACAACTACAACTAGGATAATTACCTACGTAGGGGTATTTTGGTTCAAGTTTTTCTACGCTCATCGGACGGACACGATACCTTCATGACTTTGCTTTGCCTCGATGCAAGCTTCGCGATGATGCCACGTGCCCTCCTTCTCGAAGCTTCAGCCGCACCGGGCTCGCCCCCAGTTTTGAGGCCCAAATTGGCAAACCTGCCTGCGTGGTGGTTTTGAGGCCCAAACCACCCAAACCATCCATCTCCGCTTGGCCGCCACGCGACCTCCTTGATGTCGACGCATGTTCGGTCTCCGCCAAGCCTTTGACGCCTCCAAGTCTTTTGCTCCTGGCTCCCGGGTCGCCTACTTGACTCGCCTCCATCCCGTTTGACTCGACCAACGTCGTCTCCATCCCATCATGTTCTCTTGCTCTTCTGTGCACCGTGTGAACTGCCTATGACTCCGCTCGGACTCCTCGGGTCCATCGATCCAAGCCTACTCGTGTTCATCCTTCACCGCCCTTGGTCCATCGGCATGAACCTTTCGCTTGACCTTAACCGCACTCCGTCGACCGTCACACCGCATCCTACACCTACACATTACAAAGCCAAAAGCAACATCATTCCAATACAAAGTTGTCAATAACTCATCATCCAACGGTGACCACCATTGGTCCTCAGAGACACCTCCTCAATGTCATTTCCAGCAGCACCTCCATTGTCTTCTTCTTTTGCGGACACATGAATATCATCCCCACCACCATCAAGGTTCTCACCATCATCAATGTCTACATCAATAGAAGTGGTTTCAACATTTTATCAATTTTCCACTAATTATCATGGAAATAACAAAATTAAAATAGCAACAAGCATTATATTTAAACCAGCATGAAAACCATAGATTCCACTAACACAAGCTGCAGATCTGGAACATACATGATAAATGAAAGCTAACAAAATTGGTTTCACAATTTGTGGACCACCACATGATTTTATAAAGCATTTAATGTCTTTTAGATAAAATAAATCATAGCACTAGATATAGAATAGGAATATGAACTTAATCATTTTTGAAGTTGTTGGTGCTAAAAAGTTAGCTGATTGACCCTTAGCATCGGACACACGACTCGGGAGAATCTGCTTAACTCTTGTTTGGGTGATCGGCGTGGTGCGGTTCGCACGGCGTGCCAGCCAATCTGACCTGTTGATTGGCAAGGAGTAAAACGTGTCAAATTCCAGGGGGTTGCGATCGGCTAAGGTTCCGATCTCGAGGAAGCGTATCAATGAATCCGCCGATTTGCTATAAAAAGATAATCGGCTATGATACAGCCGACAACCATGCAGCAATTATAAAGAAAACCACTAGAGTAAACTAGACAACACCACAAGAGCAATACTTGAAATAGATCTAATAGGCTATATAAGGATAGTGAATGAAAATAACAATAATAAAGCCGATAGCTCAAATCTCAAGCTGGATAACTTGTGATAAAACTAGAACAACAGGTAAAACCTATAATTCTAGTAAATATCGATAACTGGTGAATAAATCTAAACGAAACAACAGCGATGCGCCCGAAGTTAAAGCTTAGATATTACTCGATAAATAGAACTTACAGAATCGGTCGAAGATCGTGTCAATGCAGCCCTGCCAACCCGTACGAACTCGTGAAAGAAGAAAAGTATTGGCGAAGTCACCGACTTGAAAGTAAAGTACGAGAAAATAGTAGGTTGTTGTATTGATTGATGTGTTGTTTACAGATCTCTAAAGATGGCTATTTATAGCCTGTTACAATGAATTTCCTTACCGACTAGGATCTATCTCTAATTTTAAATGAAAAATGAATATTTTCAAGTACAACTCGTATCGGAGTTGGTTATTGTACTTCCATGGGCCAATCCCCCTTCATCTTCTCTTTCTGCTCCACTTTAAGCTCATATTGGCCCAATTACTCCAGCCTTTCAATCGGCCAATCTCTACCAACTCTATCCACCAGAACACTGCAGCGCCAATCGGTCGATCTCCAACTGTAGCACCAATCGGCCGATTCCCAATCGTGACCTTTTAACTTGCCGTATCGACCAATCCTTTCCTCCTTGACGCCGATTCCATATGTGTCAAAATCTGGCGTCAACACATGCCCCCCAGTTTTGGAGTAAAACATAATCTTTTACTTCGAAATTCTTTTCAACTTCTCCTCCGAAACAAATGCATTAAAAATATCCTTCCGTTTCGCGGTCTTCTACCTGCTGATTGGAATCTTTTCGAAACGGGCGCCTGAGACAACCACTCCCCCGAAATTCGGGTAGACGGCGCGGTAAAAATCCCGCCTTTACCCCTTCTCGGACCATCCTTAAATATTGGCACGTTCCGCACTTCCTCTTCACAAGCCAGTAACTTCCTTTCTTGGCGCACTAGTTTCCATCTCCCTCCAGCGCCCCTTTGGCTTCCAATCACATCCTCCGGCGACCCGCTTTTCATCCACATTCCACACCATCTCCCCAATGGCGGCTCTGTCAGGAACTTCACCAGCAACAGAGACCCCGGTGGCGGCTCCGGCGGCGGCGGCAGTAGCTCCATCGGCGATAGAGGTTCCACCAACGGCTTCGGCGGTGGCAGCTCCACCAGCAGCCCCGTCAGTGATGATGACTTTCATCCTGGAGGTATTTACCCGGAACTTTTATTTTTACCTTTATCGTCCAGGCATTTGTTTTAGATCCATTCTTAGTTCGTCCCTTTTTACCTTTTTTAGGCGGTTAGACACCAAATCACTATTTGCCTTACCGAAGCTCCCGATCTCATTGCCTAGGCCCTATGGGAAACCCAGACCCAACTGATTTAATCAACTTGGAAACCCATAGGATTCCGTTTAAGCAATCGACCATGGATTTGGATCATTGGTCAGGCACTTTCAGATCGTGGCCGAATGAAACTCCCGGCTGGAAAGAGTGGTACCAAAGGATAGCCAACTCTAAGAGAGTTCAATGGGATGAGCGAAACATCAGCCAGTGCATCAATCTATCTCTGTCCCAGATGGAGAGGAATGAACCCTTAGTGATAGCAGCCTCCTATTTTTGGTCCGACGCTCTCAACGCGTTTGTTTTCGGACATGCGCCCATGACCCCCACTCTGGCCGATGTTGTAATGTTGACCGGCCTTGACATCTCCTCCCCTAATACCCCCTTCCGTTATTTGGTCAAGCCGACCTATCAACTAGAGACAAAAGGAATCGGCGGGTGGAAGGGGTTCATCAAAAACAACATGAAGACCGGGACAGTTACAGAGAGGGAATATGCAGCCTTCTTGATGATGTGGCTTGAAAAACACCTTTTGTATGGCAGAGCAGCCGGCCCTTCCTCCAATACACAGGCTCTAGCCGAAGCATGATCACTAGGAGCCTCCGTCTCCCTTGGGAAACATCTGCTAGGATCGTCCTATCACATGCTGCATCAAATCAGCGTCAAACTATCAAAGGGAGAGCCGATTGGAAATCCGGGTGGCCCCTGGTGGTTCATCAATCTGTGGCTCAATTTATATATGAGTAAGATCTCATAGCAACGGGTGGAGCACATGACTTTCCAAAATATTGAGTCAGAAGAAAACCCCACCGTACGGCGTCGATGCACCTCCTTTGGTGAAGCAGCATCAGCCTTCTCTGGTTGCCAGCTCACCGCCACCAAGGTAGCCGAATACTTCAGATGCTTTTACAACGGCTTCAGTGAGGAGACCACCAGCTGGTTCCCGTACCAGAGATCAGAACCACTCTTCGAGCTCCCCTCTTGTTATGACTCGACAACCAACACTTTTGATGATGACCTCACAGATGATCTGATTAAGCTAGAGATCTTATCGGTGAATTTCTTCTCGGGGAAGGATGCCCCTACTTATGAGTTTTACAACCCATCTATTGCAGCACGTCAGTTCAGCTTGGGTCAGCTGCCGATTTATGCTTTCTTCGCCGGTCGTGAAAAATTTCGGGACAAGCTCACCAAAGGTCTTGATTACAGTCGGCTGTACGACCAGGTGCCTGACTCCAGCACCATTGATCTGACCAATTGGATAGTGGCCCCTTTTGCTGTCCAACAGTCCAAACTATGGTGGGCAGAATGGAAACAACATCTCTTCTGTGCATCTCCGGCGATATATTGCAACACCCTGGATCCTGACAACATTGACCCGAACGCAGAGGTACCATTTTTTCCCTCAGCCGATTTCGACGCCTTTTCCTTTTTATACCACTAACTCTTATTTCTTTTACAGTCCGAGAGTCGACTCCCTCCAAGACGCAGCCGGAGTGGTAGGCCGATAGAGAATTGTTATCCGTATACGAAGTTCCCGCTCATCGGCTACCACGCCCCATCCATCGATGACATCACCACCGGCCGATTGAAGCAGACGCCGAAGAAAGCCGTAAAGAAGACGAGCCGCCGAGTGCGCGCCCGGACGGAATCGGCTGATCCTTCCGCGACGGCATCGGTGGAATCTTTGGCCGCGCCGATTGTCCCGGTCATCGAGGAGGTTGACCCCCAAGCTGCTACAGAAGCTGGAGCGGCCGCTACATCACTGCTACTAGAAGCCCTTCAGGTAACCTTGTGTTCATGCCCTCTTGAGTATTCTCCCGATACTGACTTCTTCTTTATATTAGGCCGCACAAGTTGCCCTAGTGCCCTTGCAGCAATCGGCGACGCCCCAAGCAGAAATCAAAGCACCAGTACTTCCTCCCACTGAGGTACAGAATCCCTTAACTCAATTCTTTGATACTTAATCAAAAGCTTGACCGATCCTAATGTAGGCTCTCGGCACGTCAACTGTATCTTCTCAACAGCCATCGACCAGGGAAGCTTTCCAAGAGGCTGGTCCGAGCAGGATGCTAATAATCGTTGAATCCTCCTCCTATGATGAGCCGGTCACACCAGTTCCTAAACCAAGGGTAGCACTCCCGCAGGCGCAAGTAGAAGAAATCCGCCTCAAAGAAGTAAGAGATTTGTCACGCGAATTGGCCGATTTCCTATTACCATCGGCTAATCCATTTTTCCATTTTTATTCTTTTGCAGGAACAGGATACTCCCAATAACAGTCTCTTCTCTTTTGCGGTTGCGCTTTCTGATGATGAGGAGGTCGCTTCACGTCAAGTTACCCTGAGCTCAGTCCCTAATGATGTCCGTGCCAAACTTGAGAGCATACGGACCCTCCTCCAAGAAGATATCGGCCGATTGGTAGAGGACGCCTCGCCGATTCGGCAGCTCTTCAGTGATATCAGTGGCCGAGTCCCATAAGAGGTGGAAGAAGCTCTGGCGCCCGCCGCATACATTGAATCAATGCGGATCCCCATATTCAGAGCCTTGCGTCATATGGCCGATCGTGCTAATCTGGCTAAAGCTTGTGAGGAGGAAGACTCTTACAAGCATCGAGCCCAAGAGGTACATCACTGGATCCACTTCCTTGAAAATGCCCGTCCAGGTATTGTTGGTGCTACAGATCGCCTCAAGCGCCGGAGGGCGTAACTTGCCAAGGAGATGGAGCAGGTGACCAAAGACTTAGTCATTGAAGAGAAGAAACTCCAAGACCTCCCCTCTGTCATCGCCGATCTGAAGCAAGAGAGGCAACACCTGGCCCATGAGGCAATCAGACTTCATCGCCACATGCCAGAAGTCCCAGGATCGGCGGATGACGACCAGCGAGTTTTAGACTCGGCCGATCAAGTTAGGCAGCGAGCGATTGCGGCCATGAATGCCCTTCTGGGATGAACTGTAAAAGTACTGGCCGCTCTATAAAACATCAAAGTTTTTCGATCATTTGATGTATGAATCCAATTCTGATCCGTCCTTTGTGGCGGCCTTTAATTTATTACTCCATTTACTCCGATGGGACGTGTCTTACCAAACTCTCGCCCGTTTTCTTCCTATAAGTATGAGACCCCGTATTGTTTCCAAGGGCACTTGCCTCACTCGTCCTCTTCTCCTCTAGTAGTTTATACCAGCGGACTATTACCAAGATGTCCTCTTCATCTTCTTCCTTCTCCTTCTCCTCTGTCAACCAGGTACGATATCTTTCCTTCACCCTCTATTTCCTGACTTGACATTTTGATCAGCCTGACGTCGAGAGGTTATTTGTCAATTTTCAGCCGAGATGCCTTAGCCCCGAATTGGAACGAGCAATCGAGATCATGCACTCTGACGAACCCTTGTCACAAGAGGACAGGGATTTGATCAGAGCCCACCGCGAGGAACTCAGGGACCACATCCCGGCCGAAGTTCAGAGGATCTGGGATCACATCGACGCCAACTGCTCCAGGTAGCCACCAATCGAAAGGAGTCATCCACTCCCTAGTCCAGTCGCCCTTGAAGACACCGTTGCGGGAACGTCTCGACCACCGCTGGATCGGAGCCACCCTCTTCCACGCCAGATTGAGGCTGAAGCCGCGATGAAGGATGTGGAGGAAAGGAGCACCCACCTCCTGATAGAATTAGATCGGGTAGAGAAGGATCTTAAGAAAAAACGCGGTTAACAGATGTGTTGGTATTTTTTGTTCTAAGGGCGACCTGTACCGTGTCGGCCATGTACCCTATCGTTCGTACCGAATAATAAATTGGCCGAGTTGAACGAATATCTTTTTCTTGAGGCGATTTTGTTTTTGCATCGGCTACACGATTTATCAGGAGCTGGCCGTGTCATCTTGATATGCTCTGCAACCACTTATGCATCGACCCATATACTATGATAGTATCTTTTCAGGTACCTCCCGTTCAAGGCTCTTGTGAATTCTTCTCCCTCGATCGTCTCCAGAATGTATGCATTTCCCGGAGCGCATCGGCCGATTTTATACGGCCCTTCCCAAGTGGGCGACCATTTACCGAACTTGGGATCTTTAGACCCTATCGGCAACACCAACTGTTGGGATACGAGGTAGGCTACACTAGCGCAAATCAAATTTTTTCTACCGCGTAAACCAGGAAAACTGTCGTATAAGGATCATGAGATTACCACTCGATGCATTGGTGCAGAAGATGTAGATTCGCGTCGATGCAGCGAAGTCGATCAGCGTAGTCGTACGTAGTCGATCAGCGTAGTCGTACGTAGTCGATCACGTCGATGTCCAGCAGCTCCTCAGCAGCTCGTCCACGTGCAGCAAGATCGCGCTCGTACCGCGGCTCGTCGTCGGCTCATCCAAGTGCTGCAGGCGCAACACCTCCAAGGTATCCACATGTGTAGGGAGGAAGCGTCGCAAGCCGGACTGCTAGGTCTGTGAGTTGCAACAAGCGAGGGCGTGGGAGGCGCAGTAGATGTGCTTCACCAAAAGGGTGTAAACCCTAGGGCGCCCCCACATGAACTCCGACTAGGGAGTCCGGCTTGTGAAACATAGTCATCAACTAATACATGTGCTAGTCTAATATTCATGTGTGTCCTCACATGAACTCCGACTAGGGACAACTTTAGAATAACCATACAAGTAAAGAGTTTCACATACAATTCACATAATTGCAAATCAATTCAAGTAGCCTTTAATGGATATTCGAGGAACACAATATAAATCATGGATACAAATGGAATATCATCATCTCTATGATTGCCTTTAGGGCATACCTCCAACAGTCTCCCACTTGCACTAGAGCAATCTAGAAGGTGCCTAATACCCATAGCTCTTACATGCGCATCATGCTTAGCCTGCGGGAGTGGTTTTGTCAACGGATCAGAAATGTTCAGATCCATGTGTATTTTGCATATCTTGATCTCACCCCGGTTAACGAAGTCTCGAATGAGATGAAATCGCCGCATTACATGTTTGTTCTTCTGGTGGTTCCATGGCTCCTTTGCTTGCGCAATTGCCCCATTGTTATTACAGTAGAGATTCAATGGGCTGGACGCATTCGGGAAGACACCAAGCTCAATGAGGAAATTCCTTATCCAAACATCCTCCTTCGCGGCTTCCGAAGCCGTGATGTACTCAGCTTCTGTCGTAGAATCGGCCACCGTCTCCTGCTTGGAACTCTTCCAACTAGCAGCACCACCATTTAGCGTGAACACAAATCCTGATTGTGACTTTGAATCATCTCTGTTGGTTTGGAAACTAGCATCGGTGTAATCCGTTACAACGAGCTCCTCCTCACCTCCATAGACAAGAAACATATCTTTAGTCCTTGTCAAGTACTTAAGAATGTTTTTCACCGCTGTCCAGTGACTCTCACCTGGATCAGACTGGTGTCTGCTTGTTTGCCTCTTCCATGCTGAACTGCTTCAACACTTTGTCAATGTAAGAATCTTGGCTTAATCCTATAAGCCTTCTCGATCTATCTCTATAGATCTTAATGCCCAGAATATATGCCGCTTCCCCTAAGTCCTTCATCGAAAAACTATTTTTCAGTGAAGTCTTTACGGACTCAAGCATACGAATGTTATTTCCAATCAGCAGTATGTCATCCACATATAAGATTAAACACAAGACTCTTCTTCATTCTTGGTGAAGTCAAACCCTTTGACCACTTCATCAAAATGAATGCTTGCTTCAATCCATAAATGGATCTCTGAAGCTTGCATACCTTTCCAGCATTTTTCGGATCGACAAAACCCTCAGGCTGTATCAGATACACATCCTTAGGTAGGTTTCCATTTAGGAAAGCTGTCTTGACATCCATCTGCCATATCTCATAATCGAAATATGCAGCTATAGCTAGAATAATCCGAATGGACTTAAGCATCACTACGGGCGAGAAGGTCTCGTCGTAGTCAACTCCTTAAACTTGTCAAAAACCTATTGCGACAAGTCGTGCTTTATAGATATGAACATTTCCATCCATGTCCTTTTTCTTCTTATAGATCCACTTGCACTCTATGGCTTTAACACCATCAGGCGGGTCAACCAAGTTCCAAACTTGATTGTCTCCCATGGACTCTATTTCGGACTGCATGACACTCTGCCATTTATCAGAGTCTGGGTCCATCATTGCTTCTGCATATGTTGCAGGCTCTTCATTGTCCTGTTGGAGGTATGCCCTAGAGGCAATCATAGAGATGATGATATTCCATTTGTATCCATGATTTGTATATTGTGTTCATTGAATATCCATTAAAGGCTACTTGAATTGATTTGTATGTGAATTGTATGTGAAACTCTTTACTTGTATTGTTATTCTAAAGTTGTCCCTAGTCGGAGTTCATGTGAGGACACACATGAATATTAGACTAGCACATGTATTAGTTGATGACTATGTTTCACAAGTCATGGACATGGAGATGTTGAACTAATAATGTGGACACCTGTGAAGACATGTGCTAGGACTGATCCAATACGAGAAGTAGTTCTCTCTTTAAACAACATATACGCTTTGTCCTTAGACCTGAGATTGTCGCATGTATTCAAGATGTGGATCGACCTACTTAGGGGCTATCAAACACTACGCCGTAACAGGGTAGTTATAAAGGTAGCTTTCGGGTTTGTCAAGAAGCATGCTATAAGACATGGTCAATCAAGATGGGATTTGCCCCTCTCTGATTGAGAGTGATATCTTTGGGCCCCTCGAGTGATCGGATCCGAAAATGCATTGGCCATGCTACGTACGGTTAAGAGTTAACCTACAAAGGGAATCCGAATCACAGGATCGAGAAAGAGCGGTCGGCTTGAAGCTAGACCAAATATCGTGAGGCAAAGGGAATAGCATGTATATTATATTGTGATGGTTCGTCTGATATGATCTTCGTGTGCGTATAGGAGTTGGCACGTCTCGCTAGAGGCCGCTACCGACTATTGGGTCAAGTAGGAGTACTCAGGCCATGTCTATACGTATCCGAACCCATAGGGTCACACACTTAAGGGGTTGGAAGCCCAATTCGGATCTGATCCGAGTTGGATTAGGTTTAGAAGTACTAATGGGCCTCGGACCCAGAGGCCCATCAGGAACCTCTATAAATAGAGGGGTGGGGGCGCCCTAGGGTTTACACCTTTTGGCGAAACACATCTGCCGCGCCTCCCACACCCTCGCCTGTTGCAACTCGCGGATCTAGCAGTCCAGCTTGCGACACTTCCTCCCTGCACGTGTGGATACCTTGGAGGTGTTGCGCCTGCAGCACTTGGACGAGCCGCCGACGAGCCACGACGAGCCGACGACGAGCCGCAGCACGAGGGCGATCTTGCTGCACGTGGATGAGCTGCTGAGGAGCTGCTGGACGTTGATGTGATCGACTACGTACGACTATGTTGATCGACTACGTACGACTACGTTGATCGTCTTCGCTGCATCGACGCAAATCTACATCTTCCGCACCAGTAGTGCGTTGAGTGGTAATCCCATGATCCATTTATACGACAGTTCTTCCTGATTTTACGCGGTAGAAATTTTGATTTGCGCTAGTGTAGCCTAGCTCGTATCCCAACCGTGGTATCAGAGCTGTAGCTGTTTAGTTTTGGATTCGGGATGTGTGCATATGGAGATATGCGAGTTTTCAGTTTGATCTATGTCCTGGTTTCGTGTTCTTGCTGCAATGGTAGTGTAACGACATACTCCTACCGGTCGGTTTCCGCCATCCTAGTTAAGTGATACACGTAATTCCAGTTGTAGTGAGTGAAGATCAATATGATTGGTCGAATTGAAATCCAGGGTCATACGCCAGACGCATTAGATGTGCAATAGTAGATGAGATCTACTGCCGGGGTCGGGATTTTGCCGTATGCGTATGCTTCGGTAAATCAGCCGTAACTTTTCGGTATGATCTCGGATCGGGGCGAATTTTATATGAAAATTGATCTACAGAAAAAGTTACACATTAAATTCAACCGCTTTGCCATTTTTGGCGAAATTAGATTTCGCAAATTTGTCTTGGAAGATAGAGTTTCAAGCATCCGAAGTTTGGAACGTTAGGACGCTTAACTCTATTTTGCAGGATGTATGTATCTTGTGATCAGTATGGCCCTTTGTGGATGTGATGCATGTGTGTAACTCATTCGTGACCTGCGTGTCGCGCGTACGGCAACACGGCAGGAGCCATATGTGTTGTCACTTTATTGTATTTAATGGTCGGCATACCAATCTGTGATGATCCAAGCAACTATGTAATCTTCATTACTAGCTTCTTTACTAGCTATTAGGCTTAATAGCATGTTCTAGTTCTTGGAGGACTCATCACCAGGAGGATGGCGCACATGGAACATGGAGATGGAGATCACCGTGGTGAACAGGTTCTATGGAGATGGAGATCACCATATGAAAACGGGCCATACTGTGTCACAACTGTGTGAATGCTATTCTGTTTATGTTTTACTTTCTGCATGCTGTGATGTTAGAAGTAGAACGATCCCTCACAAAGTTTAAGTTAGTATGCCCTCCCAACTAAAACTTGCACCGTCCCATATCTTGTACAATTAGTGGTGGGTCTATGAAATTAGGGTGCCACTAGTTTTCCTTGATTAGATGGGTTTGTGTCGGACACTTACACGCATAAGGGTTGGTTTGCTTAACAAGGTTATCTTAATGGTTAAGGACCTTGGGGCATAAAGGTTGGGCGCCGAGACATGGAGATGTCACCCAACAACAGGAGTCATATGTGATATGATTAGCAAAAGTTGCTTACCGATCTACCTTGTTTGCTAGCGGTGATGCTAAAGCTCACTAGTAGACTCGTTAGTTGTGGATCCTGAATCACTAAGTATCAATAGAGGGATATTGATTTTAGTGGGAGTAGATTCTGTTAAAATAGTTTAATGTGATTTGCTCTATCATGGATACGTTTGTCTTAGTGTATTTTGCATTACTTTTGTTGTAGATTAAATGGCACCTAGCAACACCACCTCATCGTTTGCTTTGCGTTCGGTCCTTGAGAAGGACAAGTTGAATGGAACAAACTACTCGGATTGGATCCGTAACCTGAGAATTGTTCTCAGGGCCGATAAAAAGGAAGATGTTCTAGACACCCCACTACCACCAGTACCTGCTCATGATGCATCTGCTGCCGTTAAGGCTGCTTACAAGAAGGCATTTGATGCTAATCTTGAGGTAAGCTGCCTTATGCTTGCTTGCATGGAACCCGAGCTGTAGATGCAGTTCGAAACGAATCATGAGGCACACGATATGATCGTGGCGTTCAAGGACATGTTCCAGACCCAGACTAGGACTGAAAGGTTCAATGTGTCCAAAGCCTTTCTGGAGTGAAAGCTAGCAGAAGGCGCAGCAGTAGGACCACATGTAATCAAGATGGTTGGTTACACTCAGCGATTGGAGAAGCTGGGCTTCCCAATGGGCAAAGAGTTGGCCACTGACTTCATTCTTTCATCTCTTCCACCTAGCTATGGGAACTTCATCTCAAACTACCATATGCATGGGACAGAGAAGGGTCTGAATGAACTGTGTGGTATGCTCAAGACAGCAGAGGTAGACATCAAGAAAAGCGCTAGTACCAGCCATGTGATGGCTATACAGAACAAGCCTAGCTTTAAGAAGAAGGGCAATTCTTGGAAGAAGAAGGGTAAGGCTGGAACGTCCAAGCCAAACCCAGTGCCCAAGGTTAAAGCTGGACCTGGACCTGGACATGCTCCAGACAAAGAGTGCTTTTACTGTCATGAACTTGGTCACTGGAAGAGAAACTGCAAGCAGTACCTAGCTTCGTTGAAGAATGGCGGAAGTAAGAGTACTTCTACCTCAGGTACGCTTGTTGTTAATGTTATAGACAACATTTTTCTCGCTGATACAATTATTAATTCTTGGGTATTTGATACCGGATCGGTTGCTCATATTTACAATTCGATGCAGGGAATGATAAGAAGTAGAAGCGTGGAAAGAAGAGAAGTTGATTTCCGCGTGGGCAATAATGCAAGAGTTGCTGCGTTGACCGTCGGGACGATGCAACTCCACCTCCCGTCATGATTTATTATGGAGTTGAATAATTGTTATTTCGTTCCTAGTTTAAGTCGAAACATTTTGTCTCCTTCATGCTTGATGAAGGATGGTTATTCATTTGTGAGTGAAAACAATGGTTGTGTGATCTCTAAGAATGATATGTTTATGGCTTTTGCACCCATTGTGAGTGGATTATTTGTTTTAAATCTTGATGGTTCACCTGTCTGTAACGTAAGTGCTAAAAGGCCTCGGCCTAATGATTTGAGTCCTACCTACTTGTGGCATTGTCGTTTGGGTCATATAAGTGAAAAGCGCATGAAGAAGCTCCATTCTGATGGACTTCTAACTTCGTTTGATTTTGAATCATACGAGACATGTGAGGCTTGCTTGCTAGGCAAGATGACCAAGACGCCTTTCACAGGATTTCCTGAGAGAGCGGTAGACTTGTTAGAACTCGTACATAGTGATGTATGCAGACCAATGAGCACGACGGCTAGAGGAGGATTCCAATACTTCATAACTTTCACTGATGATTTTAGTAGATATGGCTATGTCTACTTGATGAGGCACAAGTCTGAAACCTTTGAAAAGTTCAAGGAATTTCAGAATGAAGTTGAAAATCAGCGTGGCAAGAAAATTAAGGCCTTACGATCTGATCATGGAGGCGAGCATTTGAGCCACGAGTTTAGCAATCATCTAAAGAGTTGCGGAATTGTTCCACAACTTACGCCGCCTGGAACACCTTAGAGAAACAGTGTATCCGAGCAATGTAATCGAACTTTGTTAGACATGGTTCGATCAATGATGAGCCAGTCAGACCTACTGTTGTCATTTTAGGGATACGCTCTAGAAACAGTAGCTTTCACACTTAATAGGGTACCATCTAAATCCGTAGTTAAGACACCATATGAGATATGGACTGGAAAGGTTCCTAGTTTGTCTTTTCTAAAGATTTGGGGATGTGAAGTATTTGTCAAGCGACTTCAGTCGGACAAGATCACACCCAAGTCGGATAAGTGCATTTTCGTGGGATATCCAAAGGAAACTTTGGGATATTATTTCTACAACCGGTCAGAGGGTAAAGTGTTTGTTGCTCGGAACGAGGTTTTCCTAGAGAAAGAGTTTCTCAAAGGAGAAAAGAGTGGAAAGACAGTGCATCTTGAAGAAGTTCAAGATGAGCTGATCGGGCAAGAATCAATGAGTGATGCTAACGTAGCAGAACAAGTTGAGATACCCATGGCAAGAGAAGCACCGCCACAACCACGAAGGTCGGCAAGGCTCCGCGAAATGTGAGAAATATTATTGTTGGACAATGATGAGCCTGCGACATATGCAGAAGCAATGATGGACCCAGACTCCAAAAAATGGCAGAGTGCCATGCAATCCGAAATAGAGTCCATGGGACACAATCAAGTTTGGAACTTGGTTGACCCGCCTGATGGTGTTAAAGCCATAGAGTGCAAGAGGATCTATAAGAAGAAAAAGGACATGGATGAAAATGTTCACATCTATAAAGCATGACTTGTCACAAAAGGTTTTCGACAAGTTCAAGGAGTTGACTACAACGAGACCTTCTCGCCCGTAGTGATGCTTAAGTCCATTCGGATTATTCTAGCTATAGCTGCATATTTCGATTATGAGATATGGCAGATGGATGTCAAGACAACTTTCCTGAATGGAAACCTAGCTGAGGACGTGTATATGATATAGCCCGAGGGTTTTGTCGATCCGAAAAATGCTGGAAAGGTATGCAAGCTTCAGAGATCCATTTAAGGATTGAAGCAAGCATCTAGGAGTTGGAACATTCATTTTGATGAAGTGGTCAAAGGGTTTGACTTCACCAAGAACGAAGAAGAGTCTTGTGTTTACAAGAAGGTTAGTGGGAGCTCTATAGTATTTCTAATCTTATATGTTGATGACATATTACTGATTGGAAATAACATTCCTATGCTTGAGTCCGTAAAGACTTCACTGAAAAATAGTTTTTCGATGAAGGCTTATAGGTTTAAGCCAAGATACTTACATTGATAAAGTGTTGAAGCGGTTCAGCATGGAAGAGGCAAAGAAAGGGTTCTTGCCTATGTCACATGGCATACATCTCAGCAAGACTCAGTGTCCTTCGACTGCTGATGAGCGGGATCGCATGAGTAGAGTGCCATATGCCTCAGCTATTGGATCTATCATGTATGCAATGATAAGTACTCGCCCAGATGTTTCATATGCGCTAAGTATGACAAGCAGACACCAGTCTGATCCAGGTGAGAGTCACTGGACAGCGGTGAAAAACATTCTTAAGTACTTGAGAAGGACTAAAGATATGTTCCTCGTCTATGGAGGTGAGGAGGAGCTTGTTGTAACAGGTTACACCGATGCTAGTTTCCAAACCGACAGAGATGATTCAAAGTCACAATCAGGATTTGTGTTCACGCTAAATGGTGGTGCTGTCAGTTGGAAGAGTTCCAAATAGGAGACGGTGGTCGATTCTACGACAGAAGCCGAGTACATTGTGGATTCGGAAGCCGCGAAGGAAGGTGTTTGGATAAGGAATTTCCTCATTGAGCTTGGTGTGTTCCCGAATGCGTCCAGCCCATTGAATCTCTACTGTGATAATAATGGGGCAATTACGCAAGCAAAGGAGCCAAGGAACCACCAGAAGAACAAACACGTAATGCGGCGATTTCATCTCATTCGTGACTTCGTTAACCGGGGTGAGATCAAGATATGCAAAATACACACGGATCTGAACATTTCTGATCTGTTGACAAAACCACTCCCGCAGGCTAAGCATGATGCGCATGTAAGAGCTATGGGTATTAGGTACCTTCTAGATTGACTCTAGTGCAAGTGGGAGACTGTTGGAGGTATGCCCTAGAGGCAATCATAGAGATGATGATATTCCATTTGTATGCATGATTTCTATATTGTGTTCATTGAATATCCATTAAAGGCTACTTGAATTGATTTGCAATTATGTGAATTGTATGTGAAACTCTTTACTTGTATTGTTATTTTAAAGTTATCCCTAGTCGGAGTTCATGTGAGGACACACATGAATATTAGACTAGCACATGTATTAGTTGATGACTATGTTTCACAAGTCATGGACATGGAGATGTTGAACTAATAATGTGGACACATGTGGAGACATGTGCTAGGACTGACCCAACACGAGAAGTAGTTCTCTCTTTAAAAAACATATACGCTTTGTCCTTAGACCTGAGATTGTCGCATGTATTCAAGATGTGGATCGACCTACTTAGGGGCTATGAAACGCTACGCCGTAACAGGGTAGTTATAAAGGTAGCTTTCGGGTTTGTCAAGAAGCATGCTATGAGACATGGTCAATCAAGATGGGATTTGCCCCTCTCTGATTGAGAGTGATATCTCTGGGCCCCTGAAGTGATCGGATCCGAAAATGCATGGCCATGCTACGTACGGTTAAGAGTTAACCTACAAAGGGATTCCGAATCACAGGATCGAGAAAGAGCGGTCGGCTTGAAGCTAGACCAAATATCGTGAGGCAAAGGGAATAGCATGTATATTATGTTGTGATGGTTCGTGTGATATGATCTTCGTGTGCGTATAGGAGTTGGCACGTCTTGCTAGAGGCCGCTACCGACTACTGGGTCGAGTAGGAGTACTCAGGCCATGTCTATACATATCCGAACCCATAGGGTCACACACTTAAGGGGCTGGAAGCCCAATTCGGCTCTGATCCGAGTTGGATTAGGTTTAGAAGTACTAATGGGCCTCGGACCCAGAGGCCCATCAGGAACCTCTATAAATAGAGGGGTGGGGGCGCCCTAAAGTTTACACCTTTTGGCGAAACACATCTGCCGCGCCTCCCACACCCTCGCGTGTTGCAACTCGCGGATCTAGCAGTCCGGCTTGCGACGCTTCCTCCCTGCACGTGTGGATACCTTGGAGGTGTTGCGCCTGCAGCACTTGGACGAGCTGCTGACGAGCCACGACGAGCCGCCGACAAGCCACGATGACCCGACGACGAGCCGTGGCACGAGGGCAATCTTGCTGCACGTGGACGAGCTGCTGAGGAGCTGCTGGACGTTGACGTGATCGACTACGTACGACTACGTTGATCGACTACGTACGACTACGTTGATCATCTTCGCTGCATCGACGCAAATCTACATTTTCCGCACCAGTAGTGCGTCGAGTGGTAATCCCGTGATCCTTATACGGCAGTTCTTCCTGGTTTTATGCGGTAGAAATTTTGATTTGCGCTAGTGTAGCCTACCTCGTATCCCAACATGTCCAACAATAATATTTCCCGCATTTCGTGGTTGTGGCGGTACTTCTCTTGCCATGAGTATCTCAACTTGTTCTGCTACGTTAGCATCACTCATTGATTCTTGCCCAATCGGCTCATCTTGAACTTTTTCAAGATGCAGTATCTTTCCACTCTTTTCTCCTTTGAGAAACTCTTTCTCTAGGAAAACCACGTTTCGAGAGACAAATACTTTGCCCTCTGACCGGTTGTAGAAAAAATATCCCAAAGTTTCCTTTGGATATCCCACAAAAATGCACTTATCCGACTTGGGTGTGATCTTTTCCGACTGAAGTCGCTTGACAAAGACTTCACATCCCCAATCTTTAGAAAAGACAAACTGGGAACTTTTCCAGTCCACGGTGTCTTAACTACGGATTTAGATGGTGTTAGGCATACTCCCCAGGCCCACGAGTAGGCCTTGGACGGCCCACTAAGGGACGTACTCGGACAAGATCAGAACAAGGATAGGCGTATCCTTCTCGAACTAGTCTTGTATGTTTATGGAAAACTACTCGGACCAGATGCCGAGTAGAACTCTGTAATAGTACCCGACTAGGATTCAGACTTGTAACCCTGCCCTCCCGTGTATATAAGGCCGGGCAGGGACCCCCCTCAAAACAACTCCAGTTCATCAATCCCCAAGATCAATACAAACCAACACACAGGACGTAGGGTATTACGCGATCTAGCGGCCTGAACCTGTCTAAATCGTGTTCCTTGCGTCACCATTGATTCCTTGATTCTCGACGACCCTTACCGCATAAAAGACCACCTAGCGTACCCCCTAGGCGGGTTGCCGGTCTAAAACACCGATAGCTGGCACGCCAGGTAGGGGAACTCGTCGAGTTTCTCAGCGCAAACTCAATGGCAAAGGTCATCATCAGGCCCGCCTTCTTCATCGAAGCCGGCGCCACCTTCGTTTTTGGATCCTGGCTTTGCGTCGCTGAAGGCTCGAGATCGTTCCGACGCCAGATCATCGACGTTCAGGAGAAGAAACTAGAAGATTTGACCAGAAAAAATCTAGATTTCAAAGTCAACGAGTTCGAGTTCGACTACGCGTCGGATTCAACTTCACCTTGGACTACTCCAACCTCCCGACCCCAGGACTCAGGGTCGGGCGAGGCGGAGCTACTCCTCCAAAGGGTCGGGCTCAGCCGACCCCAGGACTTGGGGTCGGACTCGACGGCAACAGTCAGCATCCAAGTCGGTTTTGATTTCAACGCGGTTCACGTACGGACTCCGCAACACAACCAAAGTCTACCAAGGTTTTCTTGCTCAACCCCGAGTCGAACTCGGGCATAACGAGGATTTCGACTCCGACTCATCCTACTCACCAGAGATACCATTATCTGGCCCAGCCCAAGAGTTGGTAATCACTTCGACATCTCAAGGCAGATTCGTCCACTGGCCGGGATTGCGACCCTCTCTTCCCGACCATGACTACGACTCGCGCCTTGTCACCCATACAGACAACCTACCATATCAAGAAGGCATTCCACTCACTTCCAACCACGAAGAAAGTTACACAGAGATTGCAACATCAAGCTCCGGAAGCTACTACCCGGACAGGGAGATACTTGTTATCACTCAGAACAACAACCCAGGTACTAGCCAGAACAGAACCCCCAGGCGATTGGCACAAATCGACTACATCTCCGAAGACGAATCTACAGTTGACGCCCCTCACGTCGAAACTTCCGAGCAGCAAAACCAACAAAGGGTGCGCAATACCTCTCGAGCTGAGCGACGTTAGTCGATGGCTACAAATATTCCTATTACAAATCTTGAAAGGGCTTTCAACGCAGTCTAGGCTCAGGAGCACAATACTCCACTCGCGGCTATCGCTTCAATCAACCTTTTGACAACATTGATGCCTCAGGATAAGGATAATGCAGCCACAGCTCAACTCGTGCAGCGCGGCAATGGACTAATCGCACAACTCACGGAGCAAGCTTACAAGCTACTCGACAAAGAATCACCAATCCCGTCCGTTCCTCGTATCACTTCTCATCAAGAAGGTAGCAGGGGAGCTGCAGACAAAAATGCTGCCCCACAAAACAATGATGTAGTCAACCAACCCCGGCAACACAGGCAAGGTCCAAGCAAGCATAAAGCTCATACACGACAGAAGGACACTGGAGAGGTCAGCTGCACCAACTCGGTTAAAAGTATCCGCCCTACCCGAAAGACCCGCAAGATGTCTAACTTCAGTGATCTGCGAGAAATTTTCAACAGTCGGCGCGAACGAGAAGTCGACAGCTACAACCATTTTCCCTCTTTCACAAACCAGGTAACGAAAACCAAATTACCCGAAAAGTTCAAGCCAACTGGAATTACTAAATACGATGGCAAACAAGACCCTGTCCAATAGCTACGATGTTACTCACTAGCTGTTCAAGCAGCCGGGGGCAATAACGACACCAAAGTCATTCATTTCCCCATATGCATGGAACCCGCGCCACTGATCTGGCTCGAGTCACTCAAACCCAAGTCCATTGATTCTTGGGCAGACTTGACAAAGGCTTTCACCAACAACTTCGCAGGCTCCATGGCTAGACCAGGCAACAAGATCGACTTAAGACAAATCAAGCAGAAAGAGGGCGAGACCTTACGCGACTATCTGCGATGGTTCTTCGAAAAGAAGGCTACCATAGTAGACATCTTCGAAGCAGACGTCATCGAGTGCTTACAAAACGGACTCTATGATCGATGAACATACCAAGACTTCGGTCACCGACGACCAGCTGATGTCAAAGAACTCAAAGTCATGGTGCAACAGTGGGCTGATGCAGAGGACAAAAAGCGAGAACGGTTCGGTTCCCACCATAACCGTGGACGCGACAACAACCACAACAATGAAATAGAAAGAACTCGGCATAACGATGCTCGGAACTCCTATCCGAGTAACCACAATCGCAAAAGGAAGCCCGACAACACCGTTGCCGCCATGACCAGCTCCGGCAAAAAAGGACATCGCAGAAACGACAAAGGGCCAACCTTCACAGAGCTACTCAAAAAGCAGTGCCCATGGCATCCGACTAGCAAGCACTCTGCAATAGACTGTTACAGCATGCGTCGAGTCATGCAAGACTTACCCGCACCACCAACTTCTGAGGAGTACACCAAAAACAGAGATAAGGCCCAAAATAAAGCCCGCAATGGCGAAGATGAGGACGGCGACTTCCAGACAGCTGCAAAAACCATCAACGTCATTTTCGGCAGCATTCCAGGCACTGCATCCAAGCGAGCTAACAAACTCGTACTCAGGGAGATCATGGCCATCAAGCCTACGGACCCCACACCGTTAAAATGGTCGGAAGTTCCAATTTTTTTCAGCAGAAAAGACCAATGAACAAAATTTTCAGAACCTGGATGTTTCCCACTAGTCCTGGATCCAGTTGTGGCAGGTTCAAAGTTAACTAAAGTACTCATCGACGGCGGAAGCGGCCTCAACGTTATCTTCGCCAATACATTAAGAAAAATATGCCTCGACGTCACTGAAATGCTCACCCCAACGGATTCACCTTTCTACGACATTGTACCCGGAAACGCGGCTATACCACTCGGACAAGTTGTCCTTCCAGTCACCTTCGGAACTAAGGAACATTACTGCACCGAGTACATCAGATTCGAGGTCGCCGACTTCGAGACATCTTATCATGCCATACTCGGACGGCCAGCACTCGCCAAGTTTATGGCCATACCACATTATGTCTACCTGGTACTCAAAATGCCAGGTCCCAAAGGGGAGCTCACGCTACGAGGAGATCTCCGGAGGTCCTACGAATGCGACACCGAAGCCGTGGAAATTGCTGCGACTACTCAAACTCCTAGTCCCATGCAGCAAGTCTTCACAGCCTCCAAGAAGCTCCAGCCAACCGACCTAGAGATCCCAGAAAACAAGTTGGGCTCCACAAAGGTGAAACCCACCAGTGAGCAAGACTTCAAATCAGTCGACCTCCAGACCAGTGATCCTTCCAAGACAGCCCTGATCAAAACAGGGCTGGATCCTAAATAGGAATTCGCGCTCGTCAATTTCCTTCGGGCTAACCATGATATTTTCGCTTGGAAGCCAGCTGACATGCCAGGTGTGCCCAAGGAACTGATCGAGCATTCTCTCAACGTCGATCCCAAAGCTACTCCAAAACGGCAACGACTACGCCGGTTCGCTCAGGACAGACGAGACGCAATCAAGAAAGAGTTAGCAAAGCTACTCGCAGCAGGATTCATCAAAGAAGTCTTTCATCCTAACTGGCTCGCCAATCCTGTCCTTGTCCGAAAGAAAAACAACGAATGGAGAATGTGTGTCGACTACACCGACCTTAACAAACACTGTCCGAAAGATCCTTTTGGGCTACCCAGGATCGATCAAGTGGTTGACTCCACCGCTGGGTGCGCTTTGCTATGTTTTCTCGATTGCTACTCCGGCTATCACCACATAAGCCTCAAAGAGGAAGATCAAGCCAAAACAGCGTTCATCACACCCTTTGGAGCCTTCTGCTACAAAACAATGTCCTTCGGACTCAAAAACGTAGGAGCAACTTACCAAAGGGCCATACAGATGTGCTTCGAAAAGCAACTTCATTGCAATGTCGAAGCTTATGTTGACGACGTCGTCGTCAAAACAAGAAACCGGGAGGAACTCATTGCTGACTTGGAGGAAACTTTCTCCAGTCTCCGTGCCTTCCGATGGAAACTCAATCCTACTAAGTGCGTCTTTGGAGTACCTTTTGGAAAATTACTCGGGTTCATCATTAGCCATCGCGGCATTGAGGCCAACCCGGAGAAGATATCTGCCATCACAAACATGCAGGCACCAGCCAGCATTAAGGATGTGCAGAAACTCACAGGTTGCATGGCCGTCCTCAACCGGTCATCTCGAGACTTGGAGAACGGGGACTACCCTTCTTCAAGATTCTCAAACGCCAGGACAAGTTCAAATGGACGGAAGAGGCAGATAAGGCATTAACACAACTCAAAAACTTTCTGTCAAAGCCTCCTGTACTCACCGCGCCCTCGCCGAATGAAGACTTGCTCCTATACATCTCCTCTACTACTCATGTCGTCAGTACGGCAATAGTAGTCGAACGGTCTGAACTGGGCCACGCTTACAAGGTCCAACGACCTGTCTACTTCGTCAGCGAAGTACTCCCAAACTCCAAAACTCGGTATCCACCAATACAAAAACTCTTACATGCTATTCTGCTCACTTCCCGGAAGCTGTGCCATTATTTCCAAGAGCACAACGTCATAGTCATCTCCGATTTCCCGCTCGGCGAAATTCTCCATAACAGAGATGCCACGGGTCAAAAGTCTCAGGCTTTGGTCGACTTCATAGCTGAGTGGATCAAAAATCAAGTTCCAACACCAGTCGAACGACCAGAACATTGGGTAATGTACTTCGACGGATCCCTCAAACTTGAAGGGGCCGACGCAGGTGTCTTACTCATCTCCCCCAAGGGAGACCAGCTCAAGTACGTGCTGCAGATATTCTGGGAGGCATCTAATAATGAAGCCGAGTACGAAGCACTACTACACGGCCTTCGCCTCGCAATCTCCCTCGGCATCAAACGACTACTAGTGTACGGCGACTCCCTAGTCATCATAAACCAGGTCAATGACGAGTGGGACCGAAACAAGGACAACATGGACGCTTATTGCAAAGAAGTCCGTAAACTCGAAAACAAGTTCTCAGGCTTAGAGTTTCA
Source organism: Setaria viridis (assembly GCF_005286985.2). NCBI lineage: Eukaryota > Viridiplantae > Streptophyta > Magnoliopsida > Poales > Poaceae > Setaria > Setaria viridis. The sequence goes on from NC_048264.2 coordinate 16,544,641, forward strand.
TCACATCTTTCGCGACAACAACGTTGCCGCCGATGTTTTATCCAAAATGGGTTCAACTCGTGCAGAAGTTCCAGCAGGAATTTTTGTACACGAACTACGCAAGCCGTCCATACCTTAATAGGTCACACCGCCAGTAGTCCCGACTACTGACGTCTCTCGAGAAATCATGATGATAGAAGTCGACTGGAGGACACCCTTCATCGACTACATCAAAGATCACCAGCTACTATCCGACAGGAATAAAGCTGAGCAAATCTCCCGACGTGTAAAGAATTACGTTCTAGTCGGAGACAAGCTCTACAAGAAAGGTGCATCATCTGGAGTACTCATGAAGTGCGTCACCAAAGAAGATGGCCAAGAAATCCTAGAAGAGATTCACAGAGGAATCTGCGGCAACCACGCATCTTCAAGGACACTAGTTGGCAAGGCTTTCAGAGCGGGCTTCTACTGGCCAATGGCTTTGGCCGACGCCAAACAACTGGTTCAGAAATGCAAAGGTTGTCAATTCTTCACAAAACAGCAACATGTGCTGGCCTACAAGCTAGTCACAATACCTCCAACATGGCCATTTGCCTGCTGGGGGCTCGACATGATAGGTCCGTTACCAACTGCGCCAGGAGGATTCAACAGACCGGTCACTTGCCCCAAGGCAGACCGAGTCCTCAACTTCTTGGATGAAATCGTACACCACTACGGTTTTTTCCCAACAGGATCATCACAGACCTAGGATCAAACTTCAATAATCACGACTTTTGGGAATATTGCGAGAACAGCGGCATCGACGTCCGCTATGTCTCGGTTGCTCACCTGCGAGCCAACGGACAAGTCGAGCATGCTAATGGCATGATACTCGATGCTCTAAAGAAACGACTACATGATGTCGGCAACACCAAAGGTGACAGATGGCTCAAAGAGTTACCCAATGCCTTGTGGGGCCTACGTACCCAACCATGCAAGACTACGGGACTATCACCCTATTTTCTGGTATATGGCTCGGAAGCCATACTACCCGCCGACATAATGTGGCAATCACCATCCGTTGAGCACTACGACAAAGAACTTGCAATAGAAACGCGGCGAACGGATATAGACAGTTTGGAAGAAACAAGATGCGCAGCACTAGTGCAATCTTCCAGATACCTTGATTGTTTAAGGCGTTATCACGACCGCAACGTCAAGGAAAGATCTTTCAACTCGGGCGATATGGTCCTTAAATGTATTCAAGACACGTCAGGATTACATAAACTCAATTCACCATGGGAAGGTCCTTACATCGTATCAAAGGTTACAGGACCCAAATCTTATAGGCTCCAAGAGCTCTCAGGAGAACAAGTGCCAAATTCTTGGAATATCGAACATCTCTGTCGCTACTACCCATAGCAGCACCCAAGTAGTCGCTTCAAGGCTGCTACTCGGGCCAACTGCCCGACTACCAACTTCAAGATAACTCAGCTTCGACATGAGTTCTCTCCCACAAGGATCATTGCCCCGGTACAAAAATCTTCGTATTAATCTTTACTAAAACAAGAGTACATCATGTTACATACGAGTACAAGGACTCGGCTTACATGAAGACTACAAGCAACTGCCTACTGGCGGGCTGCATTTAAGCCTCAGGCTTTTACTATATCACAAGGCCACTCAGGTCTGCCGACCGCAGGAAGGGCCTACACGCAAGGAAGCTGCGCAAAATGCAGCCATGCCCAGGTACCCTACCCAAGGCAACGTCAGGTACTCCATCACCGCCATCGCCTTGGCAGCGGCAATGCCAAATCCGGCACGATGTGCCTAGAGGGAACCAAGGCTGCTCTTTTGGTAGCCTTGCGAAGCCCATCTATTCTACGGCCGCACCTCCACCCCTTTCAGAGCGGGATAAAGACTGCGGCACTCATCACCCATCACTAGTGAGTTCCAGCGCGTACTCCACTGAATCACGAGCTGCAAGATGAGGCGTGCGATGAAACCTCCTATGAGGATTCTTCTAGCATCGCGGCTATCCCTACGAGCGCAGGAGTCTGTGGAGGGAAGGTGGCCTCAATCTACGAGGAATCTTCTAGCACCGGTGCGCTCTTTGATGGCTCTGTACACTCAAACAGAAGCAACCGAAGGCAATCCATCGCTACTCAGGAACTTGAGTTGGTTCGCCCACCAGATGGCCCTATTTATAGCCGAAAGGCCACAACTACCACCTGCTCAAGAGTTACTATGCACCCATGATCAATGAGCCTGACGACTCCTGACTTTGCCCATGTGACCGCACTCATGCCACAACGGACAAAAGAGTACAGTACCCCCGTGCATCCACAAAGGACAAAAAAGTACAGTACACCTGTGTCCCTCAAAAAGACGAGTACTCAAACAGCATTACAACTACTCGGCACTCGGGACTAGTACAAGCCAAGCATGGCCTACATCTCGGGGGCTTCGACTACTCTGACCCCAAAGACTCAAGGTCAGGCGGGATGAATCTTCCACCATAGAGTGTCAGGCCCAGCCTACTCCAGTATTCTGGATTGGACAAAATAGAGTAGAACTACTCTTCGCAAGACAACGATCTTCAAAATCCAAAGGCTTGATATTCAAAAGTATCAAAGTATTCGGTACAAGAACAAGAGTACACACAAAAGCTCAAAGCTCCTCTAGGGAGAAAAACTCCGACATCTTGGCTGCAATAGGCTCCGCCTCCTCGAGGTACTGCGCATATGCTTCCTCTGTGCAGTTGCGAGCCACGCCATCTCCAGCTGCCGCCAAGTCTGCCCTCGGGTAGTAGGACTTCACAACTGCAAGAACCTGTTTGTAAACAGTCTTACAGAGTCCCGCCACTTGACTCGGGGCAGCTCTTAGTCGCTCTACTAGCGATTGCGGTCCTGCGCCTTCCTCCACGGGGGGCTATGGCATTCACCAAGTCTTCGGCTGCTCCAGACAGCTCTTGGAGTTCGCCTCGAAGTCTTCCCAAGGTCTGGGCATGATCTCTACATGCCACCATGGCCATGGCAAGCATCTTGACATTTTGCATCTTTCGGTCCCGCTAATGTTCGCAAGCAGCCTGTGCTTCCGTCAGCGCCGCACGAAGATGTTCGGCTTCATCTGCCACCCGGTCGTGAGCGTTTCTCCAGTCGATGACTTGGCTCCTTGTAGCCGCTTCCTGCTTCTTGAGCTCTACAAAAGAAAGAACTCAGGCCACAGCCAACTACAGTTGAACACACTCAGAGTAGTCGACATGCTCACCTTGATACTTCTTGTTCAAGGACTTGTAGCGGCTCTCCAGTTTTTCCTACAGAACCGCATGATCCGCGCGTTCCACGGCAAAGGACTTTGCCCCGACTTCATGAACCCGAAGAGCCTCTGTCAGTCGGGCACATTCCTGCTCCAACTGAAGGCTTCTCTCCTGAAAGCATCCAAGTATGGTATGATAAGTTTCAAAGCCACACGACTACTCGGGTCATACAACAAAATCAAAAAGGAAATCTACCTGGAAGATCCGGAAAACATCGATGGCTCTCTGGAACTCCAAATCAGAAGGCAGGCTAAGTACTGATCTTTGGGTACTCTCCACAAGATGAGGAACCATACCCAGAGTAGCACCTACAACATTCATCGCATCAGCTACCAGCCACGACTACAATAAACAGACTACAACAAAATACCTGGAGCAGTCGTTTGTTTGGCTTTCTCAACATCTACTACGGCCAGCGATCCGCCAGTGGATGACGATAACGCAGTGCTCTCCGAACCCGATGCAGCAGCGGGAATCTCCACCGAGCGAATCACCACTTGAAGCATCGACATAGTAGCTCCAAGATGGCTAGCGTCAACTTCGGGTACCTCTTCAACAGTCAAGTCCTCCAAAGGAACATATGCTGTAGCTGAGGGGTCCGGTGCTACCCCTGTTTCTACAGGGATAGTCTCCTCTGCATCTCTGCACCAAAAAAGTGTCACAGACGACTTCAAGACAATCCAATGTCATTCAAAAAAAGACAAGGAAGCTCACCGGGCTGAACGTGGCGGTAGTCGCACACGCTTCTTCTCAGCGACAGGCGGCCGAGTACTAGGCACCGCGGGCGCTGTCTTCTCACCAAGGCCTACAAAACCGAAGTTAAGACTACAATACTACTCGAACGAATACAAGCAGAGGGGACAACGTCTACCACTGGCGATCACATTGGATAGCAAGGTACCAGTAACGAGTACTGGTGACACCTCTTTTGCTGTACCCACTACTCCAGCAGGCAACCCCAGGACCGCCTAATCAGCAATAGGCGGCATGGCAGCCGATGGAGTTGGCACGGTCAACTCGGGGGCTACCCCAGTATCTGTTGATGGTACCCTCTCCGGCACCATGTCAATAGCCACATCGCCGACTTCTGGGTCAGTTCCGGCCATTTCTTCAGAAACAGCCTCATCTTCACCAAGCGCCGTATACACAGCCTTCACGAACCAAGACAAGATTCGCTACATCAATAACGAGTTCAAATCCATCATTAACAGACAAGTTACCGACTACATACCTTGGTACCCCGAGACTTCTCAGGGGTTGAAGCAGACTTAGCCGCGGACTAGTCTGTGTCTTTTAACAGGTGGAGAAGGCTCGCCCTAAGACTCCTCAACGACAGCTTCCGACTCTTCTTCCGACTGCGCCAAGTAGCCGGCAAGAACTCGGGACTTCAAAACAACAAAATCGGTATCAGCAACAAGAATCACCAGTCCAAAACAACAAGTCGGGAGCAAACGACATACCACTTCTGGCTCGTACCAGGCGTCATACTAGCGAAGGGCTGCAGGGATTACTGGTACTCCCTGATAGTTTCTAAAAAACTTAGCCAGCAGCGCCTCTACATCATCATCGGATATATCCTCATCGGACATACGCGACGGATCCTTCAGACCTACGTACTCACTTCCCGAGTGAGCACGTTGTTGGAGCGGCTGAACCCTTCTCTTCAGGAAGCTGGCCGCCACGTTGATCCCAGTCAAACCGAGTACCTTGAACTCGGTGATCTGCTGCATCAGGTGATCGAGCTTAGGGGTATCCTCAGGCTCGCTCACCCAGTTCTTCACATGCTTGGGCACGTGACCGGTCACCACAGGCAAGCAGGGTTCATGGTTCCCGATGTAGAACCACCTTTTCTTCCACTCCCCATGGGAGTCGGTCAGAGTATACTCAATATACACGCCCGAGTTCCTAAGCTGAAACACGACACCTCCAAAGACTTCCGTCTGCTAAGCACTCGGTTGAGGCTTACAACGGAACAGCTTCCTAAACAACTCAAGACTTGGAGGTACTCCTAGGTATACTTCGCACAGATGTACGAAAATAGACATGTGCAGTATACCATTGGGATTCAAGTGGACAAGTTGGAGTTTATAGTACTCAAGAATACCTCTGAAGAAGTCGGAGGTGGGCACCACTAATCCCCTTTCCACAAAATGTGCAAGCATCACTGTCTCGGCAGGATGTTCCTCAAACTACCACGCATTGGGAAACGCGGGGCGCCACTCAAGAATCTCCTTCGGCTGAAGGAGCTTTGCATCAACTAGCGCTTGGACAGCTTCCTCCTTCATCACCGAGTGTTGCCAAGTCACCCTAGGCGGCGGCGGTGCAGTTTGGTTCGTCGGCCCAACCTTCGATGCCGGCAGCACCAACTCCTTCCCCTTCTTGGATTTGACCTTGCCCGTCGCCGGAGCCTTGCCCTGGATCTTCTCGGGTTTCTTGCCCATCTTCTTGGTGCGCATTCGACGGACTCAACCTCAAGATAAGAGGGGTCTCTCTCAGAAAGCGGCAATGGCAGAGGCGGCGACACTGGTGGCGGCGAAACACCGAGCGGAGGCGCAGTGGGGGAAGGAAAAAGAGATCTGATTACCGTATGGCGTAACAGCAACCGAAAGGAGGCCTTCCAGTTTTATCTCCGCCGGATCCGGTTTTCCACGCGTCAGTTGCGCAACGGATAGATTAATCGCGTATCAATCGTCTTAAACATTCAACGGCTACTCTATTCAACGGACTGCTGACCACTTCAACGACAGAAATCGCCTAAGTGCTCGGGGACTACGGGTACCGTACCCGTTGGTCAGTTTTTTCTTTTCAAGATCTCCAAGGGTAAAATGGACAAAAGCTGGTTTGACCCTAAGCCTGACTCTTTGACTCAACCTAAGGCTTCGAGGGCTACTCCATATGGAGTGTGATGGACATCGCACTACCATATAAAACTACTCGAGAACGAAAACAGCTCGAAGATGCAGAAAAGAGTACCTTCCAGCCACGCGATAGTACGCGAGCACTTCAGTCTGCAAAACTACTCGGGTAGTGCCCGCAGTGCCCAAGACTATTGCGCACGACTACAAAGTACTCGGGGGCTTGTCGGGCATACTCCCCAGGCCCACGAGTAGGCCTTGGACGGCCCACTAAGGGACGTACTCGGACAAGATCAAAACAAGGATAGTATCCTTCTCGGACTAGTCTTGTATGTTTATGGAAAACTACTCAGGCCAGATGCCGAGTAGAACTCTGTAATAGTACCCGACTAGGATTCAGACTTGTAACCCTGTCCTCCCGCGTATATAAGGCCGGGCACGGACCCCCCTCAAAACAACTCCAGTTCATCAATCCTCAAGATCAATACAAACCAACACACAGGATGTAGGGTATTACGCGATCTAGCGGCCCGAACCTGTCTAAATCGTGTTCCTTGCGCCACCATTGATTCCTTGATTCTCGACGACCCTTACCGCATAAAAGACCACCTAGGGTACCCCCTAGGCGGGTTGCCGGTCTAAAACACCGACAGATGGTACCCTATTAAGTATGAAAGCTGCTGTTTCTAGAGCGTATCCCCAAAATGACAACGGTAGGTCCGATTGGCTCATCATTGATCGAACCATGTCTAACAAAGTTTAATTATGTCGCTCGGACACACCGTTTCTCTGAGGTGTTGCAGGCAGTATAAGTTGTGGAACAATTCCGCAACTCTTTAGATGATTGCTAAACTCGTGGCTCAAATACTCGCCTCCACGATCAGATCGTAAGGCCTTAATTTTCTTACCACGTTGATTTTCAACTTCATTCTGAAATTCCTTAAACTTTTCAAAGGTTTCAGACTTGTGCCTCATCAAGTAGACATAGCCATATCTACTAAAATCATCAGTGAAAGTTATGAAGTATTGGAATCCTCCTCTAGCCGTCGTGCTCATTAGTCCGTATACATCGCTATGTACGAGTTCCAACAAGTCTACTGCTCTCTCAGGAAATCCTGTGAAAGGCGTCTTGGTCATCTTGCCTAGCAACCAAGCCTCACATGTCTCGTATGATTCAAAATCAAACGAAGTTAGAAGTCCATCAGTGGAGCTTCTTCATGCGTTTTTCACTTATATGACCCAAACGACAATGCCACAAGTAGGTAGGACTCAAATCATTAGGCCGAGGCCTTTTAGCACATACATTACAAAATGTTTCGACTTCAACTAGGAACAAAACAACAATTATTCAACTCCATAATAAATCCTGATGGGAGGTGGAGTTGCATCGTCCTGACGGTCAACGCAGCAACTCTTGCATTATTGCCCACGCGGAAATCAACTTCTCCTCTTTCCACGCTTCTACTTCTTATCATTCCCTGCATCAAATTGCAAATATGAGCAACCGATTCGGTATCAAATACCCAAGAATTAACAATTGTATCAGCGAGAAATATGTAGTCTATAACATTAATAACAAGCGTACCTGAGGTGGAAGTACTCTTACTTCTGCCATTCTTCAACGAAGCTAGATACTGCTTGCAATTTCTCTTCCAGTGACCAAGTTCATGACAGTAAAAGCACTTTTTGTCTGGAGGAGGTCCAGGTCCAGCTTTAACCTTGGGCGCTAGGTTTGGCTTGGACGTTCCAGCCTTTCCCTTCTTCTTCCAAAAATTGTCCTTCTTCTTAAAGCTAGGCTTGTTCTGTATAGCCATCACATGGCTGCTACTAGCGCTTTTCTTGATGTCAGCCCTTGCTGTTTTAAGCATGCCACACAGCTCATTCAGACCCTTCTCCGTCCCATGCATATGGTAGTTCGAGATGAAGTTCCTATAGCTAGGCGGAAGAGACGAAAGAATGAAATCAGTGGCCAACTCTTGGCCCAGTGGGAAGCCCAACTTCTCCAACCGTTGAGTGTAACCAACCATCTTGATTACGTGTGGTCCTACTGCTGCGCCTTCTGCTAGCTTGCTCTCCACAAAGGCCTTAGACACATTGAACCTTTCAGTCCTGGCCTGTGTTTGGAACATGTCTCTAAGCGCCACGATCATATCGTGCGCCTCATGGTTTGTTTCGAACTGCATCTGCAGCTCGGGTTCCATGCAAGCAAGCATAAGGCAGCTTACTTCGAGGTTAGCATCACATGCTTTCTTGTAAGCATTCTTAGCAGCAGCGGGTGCATCATCAGCAGGTTCTTCTGGTAGTGGGTTGTCTAGAATATCTTCCTTTTTCTCAGCCCTGACAACAATTCTCAGGTTATGGATCCAATCTGAGTAGTTTGTTCCATTCAACTTGTCCTTCTCAAGGACCGAACGCAAAGCAAACGGTGTAGTGCTGCTAGGTGTCATTTAATCTACAACAAAAGTAATGCAAAATACACTAAGAGAAACGTATCCATGATAGAGCAAATCACATTAAACTATTTTAACAGAATCTACTCCCACTAAAATCAATATCCCTCTATTGATACTTAGTGATTCAGGATCCACAACTAACAAGTCTACTAGTGAGCTTTAGCATCACCGCTAGCAAACAAGGTAGATCGGTAAGCAACTTCTTGCTAATCATATCACATATGACTCCTGTTGTTGGGTGACATCTCTATATCTCGGCACCCAACCTTTATGCCCCAAGGTCCCTAACCATTAAGATAACCTTGTTAAGCAAACCAACCCTTATGCGTGTAAGTGTCCGACACGAACCCGTCTAGTCAAGGAAAACTAGTAGCACCCTAATTTCATAGACCCACCACTAATTGTACGAGACATGGGACGGTGCAAGTTTTAGTTGGGAGGGCATACTAACTTAAACTTTGTGAGGGATCGTTCTACTTCTAACATCACAACATGCAGAAAGTAAAACATAAACAGAATAGCATTCACACAGTTGTGACGCAGTATGGCCTGTTTTCTTATGGTGATCTCCATCTCCACAGAACCTGTTCACCATGGTGATCTCCATCTCCATGTTCAATGTGCGCCATCCTCCTGGTGATGAGTCCTCCAAGAACTAGAACATGCTATTACGCCTAATAGCTAGAAAAGAAGCTAGTAATGAAGATTACATAGTTGCTTGGATCATCACAGATTGGTACGCAGACCATTAAATACATTGAAGAGACAACACATATGGCTCCGGTCGTGTTGCCGTACGCGCGACACGGAGGTCACGAATGAGTTACACACATGCATCACATACACAAAGGGGCCATACTGATCACAAGATACATAAATCCTGCAAAACAGAGTTAAGCGTCCTAACGTTCCAAACTTCGGAGGCCTGAAACTCCATCTTCCAAGCCAAATTTAGGAAATCTAATTTTGCCGAAAATGGCAAAACCATTGAATTTCATGTGTAACTTTTTCTGTAGATCAATTTTCATATAAAATTCGCCTCGATCTGAGATCGTACCGAAAAGTTACGGCTGATTTACCGAAGCACACGCACACGGCAAAATCCCGACCCGGTAGTAAATCCAATCTACTATTGCACATCTCATGCACCTGGCGTATTGTTGGCATTAGAAATCATTTGATCGAATTCCCAGCGTCGGACACACGACCCGGGAGAATCTGCTTAGCTCCTGTTCAGGTGATCGCCCTGGTGCGGTTAACCCGGCGTGCCAGCCAATCTGACCTGTTGATTGGCAAGGAAATAAATGTGTCAGTCCCCAGAGGTTGCGATCGGCTAAGGTTCCGATCTTGAGAAAGCTTATCAGCGAATCGGCCGATTTGCAGTAATAAGGAAATCGGCTATGATGCAACCGATTACCAGGCAACGTTTGTGAAGAAAACTACTAGAGTAATCTAAACAACGCTACGGTAGCAACACTAGGAACAAATCTGATCGGCTATGCACGAAATAGGTAGATTAAACAACAAAATACAAGAAAAGCCAAAAATACTAATTCCTAGCTGGATAACTGGTGATAAAACTAGAACAACAGGCAAAACCTAGAATTCTAGTAAGTATCGATAACTGGTGAATAAATCTAAACGAAACGACAGCGATGCGCCCGAAGTTAAAGCTTAGAAATTACTCGATAAACGGAACTTACAAGATCAGCCGGAGGTCAAGTTGATGCAGCCCCGCCAACCCGTACGAACTCGTGAAAAAGGAGAAAAAGTGTTGGCGAAGTCGCCTGCTTGAAAGTAAGTACGAGGAAAAAGTAGTTTGTTGTATTGAGTTGATGATGATTACAGATCCATAAGGGTGGCTATTTATAGCCTGTTACAAACGACTTCTTATCCGAGTAGAACTCTATCCCTAAATTTAAACAGAAAAACTTCTTATACGACTAGAACTCTATCCCTAAGTTTAAACAGAAAAAGAATATTTACAAGTACGATTCGTACTATTTTCACGTGCTTCATGGGCTGACCTCTTCTTCATCTTCATAATCTTTTTTAAGCCCACATCGGCCCAACTATTCCAACCTTCTAATCGGCCGATCTCCTCTTTGGCAAGGGGGTAACCGATCATGACCCACACGTCGAGGGCTCAGACTCATCCCGACCCTGGGGACTAAGGTCGGACGAGGCGGAGATCCTCCCTCGGAGGGTCGGGCGCATCTGATCCCAAACCCCAAGGGTCGAGCGAGGCGGAGATCCTCCCTTGGAGGGTCGGGCGCATCCAATCCCAAACCTCAGGGGTCGAGCGAGGCAGAGATCCTCCCTTGGAGGGTTGGGCGCGTCCGATCCCAAGTCTCAAGGGTCGGTCGAGGCGGAAATCCTCCCCTGGAAGGTTGGGCGTGTCCGATCCAAAACCTCAGGGGTCGGGCGAGGCGGAACTCCAAGGATCAATCAGCCGATCCTCGACTGCAGCATCAATTGGCCGATCGTTGACTGTAGCACCAATCGGCTGATTTCCAATCATCGCCCTTGTATCTCGCCGCATCTCCTAATTCCTTCCACTTCCAACGCCGATTTTACACGTGTCAAAATCTGGCGTCAACACATGCCCCCCAGTTTCGGAGTAAAACATAGTCTTTACTTCGAAATTCTTTTCAACTTCTCATCCGAAACAGATGCCATTAAAATATCCTTCCGTTTCGCGGTCTCCAACCTGATGATTGCAATCTTTTTGAAATGGGTGCCCACGACATCCACTACTCCCGAAAAACTCGAAACGCCGGCACGGTAAAAATTCCGATTTTACCCCTTCTCAGAGCTTCTTTAAATATTAGCACATCCTGTACTCCTTACGAGCTCACGTCCTTCTTCTTCAGCGCACAAGCTTTTCTTCCCCCTTCAACACTTTCCTCAATCCTCCAATTCTTCAGCGCCTCCTTCCCTTCGCATTCCCTCCTACTTTTCCAATGGCGGCACCTTCAGGCACCTCACAAACGCGCGAAGCTCCAGAAATGGCGCCTTCGGCAGAGAATCCAGTAGCGACAGCGGCAGCTCCATTGACGGAAGAAGGAGCTCCATCGGCGAAAGCTGAAGCTTCATCCGAGATCCCATTGGCAGCTTCATCATCTGCAGTTGCACCGGCGACTCCGCCGATTACGAGGAGCTTCATCCCGGAGGTCATTATCGAAATTTTCCTTTATTAGTAATGCATTTACCTTAGATCTATTTCTTACTCTCGCACCCCCTTTTCTTTTTTAGGCAGTTAGGCATCGCATCACCATTCGCCTTACAGAAAGCCTCGGCCTTATCTGCCTCGGGCCCATGGGAAACCCAGATCCAACCGACCTAATCAACTTGGAAACCCATAGGATCCCCTTCAAACAATCAACTATGGACCTAGATCACTGGTCGGGTACCTTTAGGTCTTGGCTGAACGAAACTCCTGGTTGGAGGGAATGGTACCAACGGATAGCCGCCTCCAAGAAGGTCCGATGGGACGAGCTCAAAATTGGCCAATGCATCGATCTATCCTTGTCCCAAATGGAACGGAATGAGCCGTTAGTGATGGCAGCTTCTTACTTCTAGTCCGATGCTCTCAACGCATTCCTGTTTGGACACGGACCCATGACCCCCACATTGGCTGATGTAGTCTTGCTGACCGGCCTGGACATCTCTTCCCCGGACACCCCTTTCCGCCTTATAGCCGCAACATCACATCGGCTGGACACAAGGGGAATCGGCGGGTGGAAAGGCTTCATCAGATGCAACAAAAGGGCCGGATCTATCGAGAACAGAGAGCATACGGCCTTCCTGATGATGTGGCTAGAGAAGCACTTCTTCTGTGGGAGAGCAGCTGGTCCATCTACCAATACCCAAGCTCTGACCGAAGCACTATCAATAGGGACTTCTGTTCCTCTTGGAAAGCACTTACTGGGAGCGGTCTACCACATGCTTCACCAAATCGGCATTAAGCTATCCCAAGGGGAGCCGATTGGAAACCCAGGTGGACCATGGTGGTTCATTAACTTATGGCTGAACTTGTATATGAGCGAGATCTCTCAGCAGCGAGTGGAAAATATGACATTCCCCAACGTCGAATCGGAAGAGAATCTCACTGTCCGACGCCGGTGTACGTCTTTCGGCGAAGCGGCATCGGCCTTCTCTTGTTGCTCGTACTCTGCGACCAAGGTGGCCGAATACTTCCGGTGTTTTTATAACGGGTTCAATGAAGATGCAACCGTCTGGTTCCCTTATCGGAGAGATGACCCAATCTTTGAACTCCCTTCTTGCTTCGACTCAACCACCGGCCGATTCGACGAAGATCTCACAGATGAACTAATTAAACCAGGGATCTTACCGGCCAACTTCTTCTCAGGAAAAGATGCCCCTACATATGAATTCTACAACCCCTCTATTGTAGCACGGCAATTCGGCATGGGTCAACTGCCGATTCAGGCATACTTCATCGACCGAGCAAAGTTCAGAGATGAGCTCACCAAGGGCCTTGACTATAGTCGGCTGTGAAATCGGATACCAGACTCCAGCACCATAGACTTGAATGACTGGATAGTAGCCCCCTTTGCTGTCCAACAATTCAAGCTATGGTGGGCCGAATGGAAACAGTACCTGTTCTGCGCCTCCGCATCGACATACTGCAATCTCTTGGATCCAGCCAACATCGATCCGAACGCCGAGGTATTTCTCCCCTAGCCGATCTTCATTCCTTTATTAATGCGGTTAAATATGTACACTAACATCTTGCTGTTACTTCAGTCTGAAAACCGCGTTCCCCCAACACACAGTCGGAGTGGCCAGCCGATAGAGGATCATCACCCATACACCATCTTCCCCCTTATCGGCTATGATGCCCCTTCCGTGGATGTGATTGCCGGCCGATCGAAGCAGGCGCGGAAGAAGGTTACCAAAAAGACCAGTCGCCGAGTACGAACTCGTATAGAATCGGCCGACCCTCCTATGATCACATCGGCAGAAACTTTGGCCGCATTGCCCCTTCCAGCTGCTGGAGAAGTGGATACTCAAGTCATCACGCAAGCTGGAGCGGCCGCTGCATCATTATTGGTGGAGGCTATGCAGGTAAACTTGTTGTCTGATCCTACCGATTGCCATCTCTATACTGACTCATCTTATTTTAGACTGCACAAATCACTTCTGTGGACTCACAACAATCGGCAGCAACCCAATCGGTCATCAACACGCCCACGCTTCCATCTGCCGAGGTAGACTACTCTTCAACCGATTTTTCCAGTATTTGGATAATATTCTTATTCAATCTTTTGTCACAGGTCACTGGCACGCTTAGCGCCCCACCTAGCCAACCAATGGTCATCTTCCGGGAAGCTGGCCCGAGCACAGCACCAATCATGGTGGAGTCTTCTACTTCTGATGAACCAATGGTACTGGCCCCTGAACCGAGGATAACGGCTTCTCAACGCAATTTGAAGAAATTCATTTTAAGGAGGTAAGAGAATTCTCACCCTTACTCGGCCGATTTGCTATCATCATCGACTGATTTGTTCTTCTTCTTGGCCTATTATTTTCCAGGAACAGGACACTCCCAACAACAGCCTTTTCTCGTTTGCGCTCGCACTCTCCGATGACGAGGAAGTCGCCTCTCGCCAGGTCACCTTGAGCTCTGCCCCTGATGACGTCCATGCCAAACTGGCAAGCATCCGATCCCTTCTTCAAGAGGACATCGGCCGATTAGTAGAAGACGCCTCACCGATTCGGCAACTTTTTGGTGACGTCAGCGGGCGAGTACCAGAAGAAGCGGAAGAGGCCTTGGCGCCGGCCGCGTATATCGAGTCAATGAGGATTCCAGTCTTTAGAGCCCTGTGCCACATGGCCGATCGCGCCAAGTTGACCAAGACTCGTGAAGAAGAAGACACGTACAAGCGTCAAGCTCAAGAGGTGCATCAACGGATTCACTTTCTGGAAGACTCTCGCCCGGGGATCGTCGGCACGATAGATCGCCTCAAGCGCCAAAGGGCAGAGCTTGCCAAGGAGATGGAGCAGGTGACCAAAGCAATAGATGCCGAAGAGAAGAGGCTTCAAGAACTCCCTTCCGTTATTGCCGATCTGAAACGGGAGAGGCAGCACCTGGCTCACAAAGCCCTCAGACTCCACCTCCACATGTTAGAATCCCGGATCGGTAGAGGATGACCAACGGGTCCTGGACTCTGCCGATCAGATCCGGCGTCGAGCGGTCGCAGCTATCGATGCCCTTCTGGGTGACCTGTAAAAGTACTGGCAGTTCTTGTACAAACATTTAATGTCCCCTTTGACCGTCCTTCGCAGCGCCCCCTTTATTTATTACCTTTTTCACTTCTGATGGGACGCGTCTTACCAAACATTCACGCCTTCCTTTCTTATAAACGCCGGCCTAGGTCCCTGTTCCGAGAGCACCTGTCTAGCTTGGCTTCATCTTCCCAACCTGTTTTCGTCGGTGCGCCTTTCAGTCATGTCTTCTTCATCTTCTACCTCTTCTGTTAATCAGGTAAAAGATTTGCCTCCATTCTCTTTCTTAGTTTGACTCCTCTGAAGGAAATCACCTTTTCAGCGACTATACGTATATTGTTGTTCTCCGCAGCTGCGGCGTCTTAGCCCTGAACTAGAACGAGCCATCGGACTCGTGCATTCTGACGAACCGCTATCGCAAGAAGACAAGGACTTAATCAGGGCTCATCGCAACGAACTTCAAGAGCACGTCCCTGCTGACGTTCGCCGAATCTGGGATTTTCTGGACGGCAACGACCACTGGCGACCTCAAGCCGACCGAAGTCATCCGCTTCCCCATCAAATCATCCTCGAAGATGCAGCAGCAGGAACATCACGCCCGGCCATGGACCGGAGTCACCCTCTCCCCCGTCAAGTCGAAGCGGAGGCTTCGATGAAAGAGATAGAAGAAGAGTACATCCGACTTCTGATAGCACTAGGTCGGGCTGAGAGAGATCGTAAGAAAAAGCGTGATTAATTATTTTTTGTTCTAAGGGTGACTTGTACCTTGTCGGCCGTGTAACCCACCGTCCGTACCGAATGAAATATATCGGCCGATTTGGATGATTATGTGTTTTCTCTAGACGAATCCTTTTGCATCGGCTGTGTGTTGTTCATCGTGGTCGATCCTTATGCTCCGACCCATATACTAGGGTAGTACCTTTTCAAGTATCTTCCGTTCAGAGCCCTAGTAAACTCTTCTCCTTCGATTGTTTCCAGAATATAAGCGTTTCCTGGAGCACATCTGCCGATTTTATATGGCCCTTCCCATGTAGGAGACCACTTACCACATTTAGGATCTTTCGAACCAATCGACAACACTAACTTCCAAACCAGGTCCCCCGGAGAGAATTGTTTGACTTTGACCTTCTTATCATACCACCTGGCCACTTTCTTCTTGTTTTCTTCAATGCTTATCAAAGCTCTCAATCGTTGGCCAGCCAAGTCATCAAGTTCCCCTTTCATGAGTGAGGAATAGTCGTCGGCCGTCTACTGGTCCTGGAGTGAAGTGCGTCTCGACCCCGCCCTCAATTCCCATGGTAGTACTGCATCGTGACCGTACACCAACTGACAAGGGGACAACTTGGTGGCCCCATGGCAAGCCATCCTGTATGCCCATAGGGCTTCAGTCAGACATAGATGCCACTTTTTCGGCTGCTCCTCTATCTTCCTCTTGATTAACTTTATTATCCCTTTGTTGGAGGATTCGGCCTGGCCGTTAGCTTGGGCATAATATGGAGAGGAGTTTAACAATTTGATTCCCATATCGGCCGTGAACTCCTCGAATTCTCCTGACGTAAACATCGTCCCTTGATCGGTTGTGATAGTCTGGGGGATGCCGAAGCGGTAGACAATATGGTCCCTTACAAAGTCAACCATGGCAGCCGATGTCACAGCCCTTAACGGAATTGTTTCCACCCATTTGGTGAAATAATCGGTGGCCACCAGAATGAACTTGTGCCCTTTGCTTGACGGAGGATAAATTTGGCCGATGAGGTCTATTCCCCAACCTCTGAACGGCCATGGTTTGATATTGGGATTCATGGCCGATGCGGGCGCACGTTGGACATTCACGTATTTCTGACAATCCTGACATCCTTTATAATATTTGAAGCAATCTTCGAGGATCGTCGGCCAGTAATACCCATTATTCCTAATCATCCATTTTATCTTATGTGCCGATTGGTGGGCTCCACACACTCCTTCATGGATTTCTCCCATCAGAGTCTTAGCCTCCTCCGTTCCTAGACACTTGAGTAGGACGCCATCGATTGTTCGGTAGAACAAGTCGTCTTCCAGTAACACATATTTGGTAGCATGGAAACGTACCCGCCGATCCACTTTCTTAGATGGATCTTTTAGGTAATCAGCAATCTCTTTTCGCCAGTCATCGGCCGCGAGCTCTAGAGCCATAGCGCCTTGAATCGGCCAATACCCAGATGCGTGTTGGGCGAGCTTGTTGGCATCCTCGTTGTGATTCCTTGGGATGTGCTCAATAACTGCCAATTTGAATTCTTTCAGAAGCTGCAGGCAATCTTCATAATAAATCCTCAACACATTGTCCTTGCATTCGGACTTCCCTGTTAATTGATCCACAATAAGCATGGAATCTCCAAAAACTTCGACAGAATCGGCCTTGACTTCTCTTAGCAGTTGTAATCCCTTCAGTACAGCTCGGTACTCTGCTTGATTGTTAGTGGCGGATGCTTCTATCAGCAGAGAAAAATCATAGCTTGCCCCCCGAGGCGATATGAGGATGATGCCGATTCCTGATCCGGCCCCACATGACGATCCATCAAAGTATAAGGTCCAAGGTACCGGTTCCAGGAAGGTAGTCTCTGGTCCGCAGTGTTGGGCAACGAAATCGGCCATAACCTGACCCTTAACGGCCTTTGCCGATTCATATCGAAGGTCAAACTCTGACAGAGCCAAGATCCATTTTCCGATTCGTCCCTTCAAAATCGGCAGTGACAGCATGTATTTTACCACGTCGTCCTTGCATACGACCACACATTCCGCTGCAGCAAATAGTGCCTGAGTTTGGTGCATGAGAAGTAAAGGCATAGGCACAACCGTTCCACTGGAGGATACCTTGTTTCGGCGTCCAGAAGTCTTCTACTGACATAATAAATTACCCGTTCCTTTCCTTCAAACTCCTGGACCAGAGCCGACCCAATAGCTCGTTTATCGGCTGATAAATATAGTTTAAACGGCTTACCAGTTTGAGGAGGGACCAATACCGGTGGTGAGACCAAGTACTGCTTGATATCTTCCAATGCCTTGCATTGCTCTTCCCCCCATATGAACTCCTGGTCGGGCTTCAACTTTAATAATGGTGTGAAGGCTTGGATTCTCCCAGACAAATTAGATATGAATCTTCTGATGAAATTCACCTTGCCGATTAGAGATTGCAGCTCAGTTTTATTCTACGGGGCCATGACTTTGTTGATGGCCGCTATGGTCTTCCGATTGATCTCTATTCCCCGCTCGTGCACCATGAATCCTAAGAATTGTCTGGCGGATACGCCAAAGGCGCACTTGTTCGGGTTCATCTTCAGCCCATGTTTTTTAGTGCATTCCAATACTTGTCGTAAATCGGCCAGATGCTCCTGGTGTCCTTTTGACTTGACTACGACGTCGTCGATGTAGATTTCTACCAGTATGCTGATAAGTTTGTGAAATATGTAGTTCATGGTTCTCTGATACGTAGCGCCGATGTTTTTCAAGCCGAAAGTCATTACCACCCACTCGAATAAACCAAGGTGACATGGGCATCTGAAGGCCATTTTGGGTATGTCTTCTTCGGCCATAAGTATCTGATTGTACCTAGCGTTTCCATCCATGAAACTAATAACCTTATGTCCCACGGCGGCATCTATCAGCACATCGGCCGTCGGCATGGGGTATCCGTCCATTGGTGTGGCCTGATTGAGGTTCCTGAAATCGACGCATACACGTAGCTTTCCGTTTTTCTTGTATACTGGTACAATGTTGGAGATCCACTTGGCATAACGGCATTGCTGAATAAATTTTGCTTCGATTAGCCGCGTTATTTCGGCTTTTATGTCTGGTAGGATTTTAGGATTGCACCGCCGTGCAGGCTGTTGATACGGCCGATACCCTGGCTTTATGGGTAACCGATGCTCAACGATAGATCGGTCTAATCCGGGCATCTCATGATACTCCCAAGCAAAGCAATCCTTAAATTCTCTTAACAAACTTGTCAGTTTACATTTGTATTCCGGATCTAAATTTGCACTAATATATGTCGGCCTTGGTTTGGTGCCATCACCTAAGTCTATCATTTCTAATGAATCGGCCGACGTGAACCCGTGTCCCAGCTTCCCATCTTCTCGGGCGAACTGATCCATTTTAGTCTGAGTCTTCGGAGCCGACTGCTCGGATCGGCTGTAGGCCAAAGTCGGACACCTTCAAGAAGTCAGTATCCCATACTCTCCCGGATATGCACTTGATGGTTTCGCAGCTCCACTGCTGCGTGTCGGCTGCCGCGATGCTGTATGCGGAATCGGCGGTGACCACCTCGATGTTGTCGCCGACCCATTGCACGAGGCATTGATGCATTGTAGATGGGATATAGCAATTTGCATGTATCCAGTCTCGGCCGAGTAGCATGTTGTAAGATCCCTGGCCATTAATGATAAAGAAAGTGGTAGGAAGGGTCTTACTGCCGATGGTGAGGTCGACGCAGAGAGCGCCGCGAGCGGGGGATACGTTGCCCTCGAAGTCCTTGAGCATCATATCTGTCTTGGTCAGGTCATCATCGCTCTTCCCAAGCTTCCGGAACACGGCGTACGGCATGATGTTGACTGCAGCCCCTCCGTCTACCAGTAATCTGGTCAGGGGTCGGCCGTTGACATGCCCTTTAAGAAACAACGCTTTCAGGTGTTGCCGTTTGTCATCTTCGGGCTTCTCGAATGTGGCTGTCATTGGCTCCAAAGCCAATTGCGCCATCTGCTCTTCCATTGCCGACATGTCCTGTCGGTCGGCAGGAGTCATGAACTCCATCGGCAGTATGAAAACCATGCCGATGTCGGCTGCCGATTCG
This sequence comes from Setaria viridis, assembly GCF_005286985.2. Lineage (NCBI taxonomy): Eukaryota > Viridiplantae > Streptophyta > Magnoliopsida > Poales > Poaceae > Setaria > Setaria viridis. Next base: position 16,564,303 of record NC_048264.2, read on the forward strand.
TCGCCTGCCGATTCGTCGCCTCCTCTGTCGTTTCTTTTGGGGCGCCATACCTGAGACCTGCCTGTCTTCTCGTCCGTCGTGTACTGTTGTTCTTCCTCCTGCTGTTCCCACTGGCGGAGACGTTGGATTCTTCGTTTTTGAGACTTGGTCAATCCATCGGGGCACCACCTGGGGTTCACCGGTTTGGTTCGTGGTCTAGCACGTTCCCATTCCGGTCACTTCTGCCCCCAGCCGATCACGTACTGGAGGGTGCCGGTCGTCTTGGTCGTGCCAGTTCCTGCTGATCGGCTCTGGTCTCCCATCTCTGGAGTGAGACCTGCTGAACGGCCGATTGTTACGATACGGGCCGTTGCACTCCGGGCAATTATCGGCCGAAGGCAACCTGAGGTTGCTTTCCCAACAGTGGATGAAGAATGGGCATCGCCAGTGATCTTCATGTCGCCGCATTGCTTCTTCCCGGGATCTTGAGCGTTCATGTTGCCGCTGATATTTGTTGAGCAGGAATTGGGAAGTGATGCATGGTTCTCCTGATCCGTCGTCATCGTCCTCCATCCGCCGTTTCCCCTTGACATCTTCAGGCGCCGCTTGATTTCTAGGGTCTACAGCGCCACTCCTTTTAGCCGATTTGGATGTCAGCACCTTGGTTTGAAGCAAATTCTTTCCCGTGTCAACCATATTAGTGGGGAAGGGGTGCTGGTCGATCTTCATCGGCTTGGCTGGTTTTGTTGGCACCTCAAATTTGAGTCTGCCCTGCTCAATGGCCGACTGTATTTGCTGCCGGAAGATTTTGCATTCATTCGTGTCATGGGAGGTAGTGTTGTGCCACTTGCAATACTTCATCATCTTCAGCTGTTCGGCAGAAGGAATCGTATGGTACGGCGAGAGCTTGATCTGTCCTTCCTGGAGGAGGAGGTCAAAGATTTTATCGGCCTTTGATGTGTCAAATCCGAACTTTTCCGGCTCCTTCTTGCCAAATGGACATGATATCGGCTTCTTCCCTTTAATCCATTCCGCAAGACTGATTTCTGCATCTTCTTCGGTCTCAACCTCTTCTAAGTATGCCACCTTCTTCTGGAAGTTCCTCCGTGGATTGAAAGAACGTACCTCTTGACCAGACAATCGGTGGATGATTTGGCTCAAGCTCTCAAACTCCTGTGAGGCGTATTTTTCTTTGATGTGAGGTAAGAGACCTTGGAAGGCTATATCAGCCAACTGTGCATCAGTCAGGGCCAAGGAGTAGCACTTATTTCTGTTTTCCTTGAATCTCTGCACGTATGAGGATATCGACTCGTCGCTTCTCTGCCTGAGGCTGGTCAAATCGGACAGCTTCATCTCATGTACCCCGACGTAGAAGTATTTATGAAATTGCCTTTCCAGATTGGCCCATGTAATTATCGAGTTGGGCGGTAAGGTTGTGAACCACTGGAAGGCCGAACCAGACAGGGATGACAAGAAAAGTCGCACCCGTAGAGCATCCTGCGCCGCTGCTTCCCCGCATTGGATGATGAATCTATTCACGTGTTCCACGGTTGAGGTGTCGTCCAGCCCCGAAAACTTGGTGAAATTAGGAACTTTATACCGATGGGGAAACGGCAGTAAGTTGTATGTAGGCGGGTACGGTGTCCTGTATGTGTAGGTCTGCACCTTCGGTTTTAAGCCGAATTGTTCCTGAATCACCTCTGCTATACGTGCCGACCAGTCCGGCTGTTGCTGGTGTACCATCGGCTGAGGAACTGGTACGTGCTGGTATATTGGTGGCGGGATGACTTGATGTTGAGTGAAAGCATGTGGCATTTGATTTGTCATAGCCGGCTGCGTATTCAGGGTCGGCTGTTTGAATGAGCCGCTTGTTTCATCATATAGTACGAGCTCTGCTGCTTCGCTCATCTCTGGTGCGACAGGCTGGTACTGTGGCATGGTTGGTCGAGCGGCCGCCTGGAAAGACGCCTGGAATTGGGGACTTCCATGGTTAGCCGATTGATCCTGGACGGCCGTCGCCGATGGTGCCCCCCAAGGCGCTGGATTAAACGGAGGAAACTGCGCGGAGGACAAATGAATGGGACGTGGCTGAAGGTGTTGCGTTCGATTAAACCCCATAGGGATCAATGATGAGGAAGCGCCAGAACCCCCAACTGGAAATTGGATCGGCTGAGAAGCCGAATAAGGTGTATTTGGATAACTCTTGTTCGGAGCTGTAATCGGTGGAGCATACGCCAGCCCCTGGTACCCTTGAGATACACCGTTAGCGAAGGAGCTGATGACGGCATTGTACACTGTATTAGAAAGCACCAAGGATTGATCGATGAAAGATTGATAGACAGATTGCTAAACCATCTCGGACATCTTGTCCGAGTCCTCGGTGACTGTGATCTGGCGGGGAGTTGGAAACGGAGCCTTTTTGATAGTTTCCTCGCTCCTGGTGCGACTGAAGGACTGCAGACATGTCTTCCGGTAATATGCCGTCTGCCTCTCTAGTTCTTCCTTCTGGTCGTCCCTGAGATCTGCCTCTTTCACCTCGATGACGTTATCTTCGGAGACTTCAGCAGCTTTCGACATGGTGGCGGTTGTATTCGTCCCACCGGGCGTGCCAAAAGTGTGTTGGCGCTAGAAATCAACTGATCGAATTCCCAATGTCGGACACACGACCCGGGAGAATCGGCTTAGCCCCTGTTCGGGTGATCGCCCTGGTGCGGTTCGCGCGGCGTGCCAGCCAATCTGACCTGTTGATTGGCAAGGAAATAAACGTGTCAGTCCCCAAAGGTTGCGATCGGCTAAGGTTCCGATCTTGAGAAAGCTTATCAGCGAATCGGCCGATTTGCAGTAATAAGGAAATCGGCTATGATGCAACCGATTACCAGGCAACGTTTGTGAAGAAAACTACTAGATCAATCTAAACAACGCTACGGTAGCAACACTAGGAACAGATCTGATCGGCTATGCACGAAATAGGTAGATTAAATAGCAAAATACAAGAAAAGCCGAAAATACTAATTCCTAGCTGGATAACTGGTGATAAAACTGGAACAACAGGCAAAACCTAGAATTCTAGTAAGTATCGATAACTGGTGAATAAATCTAAACGAAACGACAGCGATGCGCCCGAAGTTAAAGCTTAGAAATTACTCGATAAACGGAACTTACAAGATCAGCCGGAGGTCAAGTTGATGCAGCCCCGCCAACCCATACAAACTCGTGAAAAAGGATAAAAAGTGTTGGTGAAGTCGCCTGCTTGAAAGTAAGTACGAGAAAAAAGTAGTTTGTTGTATTGAGTTGATGATGATTACAGATCCATAAGGGTGGCTATTTATAGCCTGTTACAAAGGACTTCTTATCCGACTAGAACTCTATCCCTAAATTTAAACAGAAAAACTTCTTATCCGACTAGATCTCTATCCCTAAGTTTAAACAGAAAACGAATATTTACAAGTACGATTCTTACTATTTTCACACGCTTGATGGGCTGACCTCTTCTTCATCTTCATAATCTTTTTTAAGCCCACATCGGCCCAACTATTCCAACCTCCTAATCGGCCGATCTCCTCTTTTGCAAGGGGGTAACCGATCAGGACCCACACATCGAGGGCTCAGACTCATCCCGACCCTGGGGACTAAGGTCGGACGAGGCGGAGATCCTCCCTCGGAGGGTCGGGCGCGTCCGATCCCAAACCCCAAGGGTCGGGCGAGGCAGAGATCCTCCCTTGGAGGGTCGGGCGCATCCGATCCCAAACCTCAGGGGTCGGGCGAGGCGGAGATCCTCCCTTGGAGGGTCGGGCACGTCCGATCCCAAGTCTCAGGGGTCGGTCGAGGCGGAAATCCTCCCCTGGAGGGTCGGGCGCGTCCGATCGCAAACCTCAGGGGTCGGGCAAGGCGGAACTCCAAGGATCAATCGGCCGATGCTCGACTGCAGCATCAATTGGCCGATCCTCGACTGCAGCATCAATTGGCCGATCCTTGTATCTCGCCGCATCTCCTAATTCCTTCCACTTCCAACGCCGATTTTACACATGTCAAAATCTGGCGTCAACACGTATGAACCTGGATTTCGATTCGACAAATCACATTGATCTTCGCTCGCTACATCTCAAATTACGTGTATCACTTAACTCCGATGGTGGAAACCCGACCGGTAGGAGTATATCGTTACACTACCATTGCAGCAAGAATACGAAACCAGGACATAGATCAAACTGAAAACTCGCATATCTCCATATGCACACATCCCGAATCCAAAACTAAACAGCTACGGCTCTGATACCACTGTTGGGATACGAGGTAGGCTACACTAGCGCAAATCAAAATTTTTCTACCGCGTAAACCAGGAAAACTGCCATATAAGGATCATGAGATTACCACTCGACGCACTGGTGCGGAAGATGTGGATTCGCGTCGATGCAGCGAAGTCGATCAGCGTAGTCATACGTAGTCGATCACGTCAACGTCCAGCAGCTCCTCAGCAGCTCGTCCACGTGCAGCAAGATCGCCCTCATGCCGCAACTCGTCGTCAGCTCATCGTGGCTCGTCGGCATCTCATCGTGGCTCGTCCAAGTGCTGCAGGCGCAACACCTCCAAGGTATTCACACGTGCAGGGAGGAAGCGTCGCAAGCCGGACTGCTAGGTCTGTGAGTTGCAACAGGCGAGAGCATGGGAGGCGCAGTAGATGTGCTTCGCCAAAAAAATGTAAACCCTAGGGCGCCCCCACCCCTCTATTAATAGAGGTTCCTAACGGGCCTCTGGGTCCGAGGCCCGTTAGTACTTCTAAACCTAATCCAACTCGGATCAGATCCGAATTGGGCTTCCAGCCCCTTAAGTGTGTGACCCTATGGGTTCGGATACGTATAGACATGGCCCGAGTACTCCTACTCGGCCCAATAGTCGGTAGCGGCCTCTAGCAAGATGTGCCAACTCCTATATGCACACGAAGATGATATCAGACGAACCATCACAACATTATATACATGCTATTCCCTTTGCCTCATGATATTTGGTCTAGCTTCAAGCCGACCGCTCTTTCTCGATCCTATGATTCGGAATCCCTTTGTAGGTTAACTCTTAACCGTACGTAGCATGGCCATGCATTTTCGGATCCGATGACTCGAGGGGCCCAGAGATATCACTCTCAATCAGAGAGGGGCGAATCCCATCTTGATTGACCATGTCTCATAGCATGCTTCTTGACAAACCCAAAAGCTAACCTTTATAACTACCTTGTTACGGTGTAGCGTTTGGTAGCCCCTAAGTAAGTCGATCCACATCTTGAATACATGCGACAATCTCAGGTCTAAGGACAAAGCGTATATGTTGTGTAAAGAGAGAACTACTTCTCGTGTTGGGTCAGTCCTAGCACATGTCTCCACATGTGCCCACATTATTAGTTCAACATCTCCATGTCTATGACTTGTGAAATATAGTCATCAACTAATACATGTGCTAGTCTAATATTCGTGTGTGTCCTCACATGAACTCCGACTAGGGACAACTTTAGAATAACCATACAAGTAAAGAGTTTCACATACAATTCACATAATTGCAAATGAATTCAAGTAGCCTTTAATGGATATTCAAGGAACACAATAAAAATCATGGATATAAATGGAATATCATCATCTCTATGATTGCCTCTAGGGCATACCTCCAACACCAACTTCTATACCAAATCTCCTTGGGAGAATTGCTTGACTTTGACCTTCTTATCGTACCACCTGGCTACTCTCTTTTTATTCTCCTCAATGGTGATCAGGGCCCTCAATCGCTAACCTACCAAATCATCGAGCTCTCCTTTCATAAGAAAGGAATAGTCATCGGCCGTCCACTGATGTTGAAGCGATTTACGTCTTGACCTCGTTCTTAATTCCCAAGGCAACACTGCTTCGTGACCATACACCAATTGATAAGGGGATATCTTAGTAGCCCCGTGGCAGGCCATCCTGTAAGCGCATAAAGCTTCGGTCAAACACAAGTGCCACTTTTTAGGCTGTTCCTCAATCTTCCTTTTGATCAACTTAACTATCCCCTTATTGGATGATTTAGCCTGGACGTTAGCCTGAGCATAATATGGAGAAGAATTTAGCAATTTAATTCCCATATCGGCAGTGAATTCCTCGAACTCTCCCGAAGTGAACATAGTCCCTTGGTCGGTCGTGATGGTTTGAGAGATACCGAAATGATAGACAATGTGGTCTCTTACAAAATCGATCATAGCGGCCGATGTCACGGCCTTTAGTGGGATCGCCTCCACCCATTTGGTAAAATAGTCAATAGCTACTAATATGAACTTATGTCCCTTGCTTGATGGTGGATAAATCTGACCGATGAGGTCTATTCCCCAACCTTTGAACGGCCATGGCTTGATTATCGGATTCATGGCCGATGCGGGCGCATGTTGTATATTTCAAAATTTTTGACAATCCTGACACCCTTTATAATATTTGAAGCAGTCTTCAAGGATCGTCGGCCAATAGTATCCATTATTCCTAATCATCCACTTCATTTTATGAGCCGATTGGTGAGCTCCGCACACGCCCTCGTGGATTTCTCCCATCAGGATCTTTGCTTCTTCTGTCTCCAGGCATTTGAGCAGAACCCCATTAATCATTCGGTAGAACAAATCATCTTCTAGTAACACATACTTTGTGGCTTGAAAATGCACTCGCCGATCCACTTTCTTAGACGGATCCTTCAAGTAATCGGCAATCTCTTTTTGCCAGTCATCGGCTACGATTTCCAGAGTTATGGTGCCTTGAATCGGCCGATACCCGGATGCGTGTTGGGCAAGTGTATTAGCTTCCTCATTATAGTTTCTGGGAATATGCTCAATAACTGTGGACTTGAATTCCTTTAAAAGCTGGAGGCAATCCTCGTAGTAAATCCTTAAGACATCATCTTTGCATTCAGACGTCCCCGTTAATTGGTCTACGATGAGCATGGAATCCCCAAAAATTTCCACAGCGTCGGCCTTGATCTCCCTCAATAACTGTATGTCTTTTAAGACGGCTCGGTATTCCGCCTGATTATTGGTCGCTGACACTTCTATCGGTAGAGAGAAATCATAACTTGCCCCCCGAGGCGATATGAGAACTATGCCGATTCCCGATCCGGCCCCACATGATGAACCATCAAAGTATAGGGTCCATGGGGCCGGCTCAACGACAGTGATTTCCGGTCTGTAGTGTTGGGCCACAAAATCGGCCATGACCTGACCCTTGACTGCTTTGGCCGACTCGTACCTTAAGTCAAATTCTGACAAAGCCAAAATCCATTTTCCAATCTGCCCTTTCAAAATTGGCAACGACAGCATGTATTTTACTACGTCATCTTTGCATACGACTTTGCATTCTGCCGATAACAGGTAGTGCCTAAGTTTGGTACATGAGAAATAAAGACATAGGCACAGTCGTTCTACCGGGGAATATCTTGTCTCGGCATCTAGAAGTCTTCTGCTAACATAATATATTACCCGTTCCTTTCCTTCGAACTCCTGTACCAGCGCCGATCCAATAGCCCGTTCATCAATTGATAAGTATAGTTTGAACGGCTTGTCAGCCCGTGGTGGGACCAGTACAGGTGGCGAGATTAGATATTGCTTGATGTCTTCTAGCGCTTTTCGTTGTTCTTCTCCCCACACGAACTCTTGGTCGGGTTTCAATTTCAATAATGGCGTGAAGGCTTGAATACGTCCGGACAGGTTGGATATGAATCTCCTGAGAAAGTTGACTTTGCCAATTACGGACTGCAACTCAGTTTTATTTTGTGGGGCCACAACCTTGTTGATAGCCACTGTGATTTTGCCAGTTGATTTCTATCCCGCGCTCATGAACCATGAATCCCAGAAATTGTCCGGCCGACACGCCGAATGCACACTTGTTCGGGTTCATTTTCAAACCATGTTTCCTTGTGCACTCCAATACTTCTCGCAAATCGGCCAGATGCTCCTGATGTCCTTTTGATTTGACTACAACATCATCGATGTAGATTTCCACCAGGACGCCAATGAGTTTGTGGAAGATGTAATTCATAGCGCGCTGATATGTAGCGCCGACATTTTTTAATCCAAAGGTTATTACTACCCACTCGAATAAACTGAGGTGGCCTAGGCACCTGAAAGCCATTTTTGAAATGTCTTCTTCGTCCATTAATATCTGATTTTACCCAGCATTGCCATCCATAAAACTGATGACTTTATGTCCTACGGCGACATCTATCACCACATCGGCTGTCGGCATTGGATACCCATCCAATGGCGTAGCCTGATTAAGGTTTCTAAAGTCAATGCACACGCGCAGCTTTCCGTTCTTCTTGTATACGGGTACAATGTTAGAGATCCACTCGGCGTAAAAGCATTACCGAATAAATTTTGCTTCAATTAGTCTCGTAATCTCGGCCTTTATGTCAGGTAGAATTTTAGGATTGCACCGTCGTGCGGGCTGCTGATATGGCCGATATCCCGACTTTATAGTCAACCGATGTTCAACAATGGACCGGTCCAGACCAGGCATCTCATGATATTCCTAAGCGAAACAATCTTTAAATTCTTTCAATAAATCTGTCAATTTACATTTATATTTTGGATCCAAGTTAGCACTAATGTACGTCAGCCTTGGTTTGGCGTCATCACCTAGATCTATCATCTTTAATGAATTGGCCGACATAAACCCATGCCCTAGCTTCCCATCTTCTCGGACGAACTGATCCATCTAATCTGAATCTTCGGAGCCAACTGCTCGGATCGGCTGTAGGCCAAAATCGGACACTTTCAGAAAATTGGTGCCCAAGTTCTTCCAGATATGCACTTGATGTGTTCACAGCTCCACTGTTGCGTATCGGCTGCAGCAACGCTGTAGGCGGAATCGGCGGTGACTATCTCGATGTTGTCACCGACCCATTGTATGAGGCATTGATGCATTGTAGATGGAATGCAGCAATTTGCGTGTATCCAATCGCGACCGAGCAACATATTGTAGGACCCTTTGCCATTAATAATAAAGAAAGTAGTGGGAAGGGTCTTACTGCCGATGCTGAGGTTGCGCAAAGCGTCCCGCGGGCAGGAGACATGTTGCCTTTGAAGTCCTTGACCATCATGTCCATCTTGGTCAGATCTTCATCGCTTTTACCCAATTTCCAGAACATGGCGTACGGCATGACGTTGACTGCAGTGCCTCCATCTACTAGTAGCCTGGTGACAGGTCGTCCATTGACGTGCCCTTTGAGGAACATCGCCTTGAGGTGTTGTCGTTTTTCATCTTCGGGTTTCTCAAAGGTGGCTGCCATTGGCTCCAAAGCCAATTGTGCCATCTGTCCCTCCATCTCCGACGCGTCATACCGATCGGCGGGAGCCATGAACTCCATCGGCAAGATGAACACCATGCTGACGTTAGTTGCCGATTCCTGGTTGCCGTCTTCTTCCTTGTCGTTTCTTTTGGGGCGCCAAACCCGAGGTCTATCATTTTTCTTATCCACCATCTGTTGCTGCTCTTCTTCCTGTTGTTCCCATTGGCGTAGACGTTGGATCCTTCATTTTTGGGATTTGGTCAATCCATCAGGGCACCACCTGGGGTTCACCGGTTTGGCCGTAGTCTGGTGCGCTCCCATTCTGGCTCCCATCCCAGGGGATTTTCATCTGATACCCGAGCATCGGCCATCTCTTGTAACCGATCGTATGCGCTGACTCTGCCCCCTGGTCGGTCGTGCTGGTCAGTCCTACCCCCCGACCTATCGTATCGCTCATGTCTGTCCTTTGGCCGATCATATCGGTCACTTCTGCCCCCCCAGCCGATCACGCACCGAAAGGCGCCGATCCTCTTGCTCGCGCCAGTTTCTGTTGATTAGCTCTGATCCCTTGTCCCTGGAGCGAGATCTCCTGAAAGGGCAATTGTTGCGATATGGACCACTACACTCTGGGCAATTATCAGCTGATGGCAACCTAAGGTTATTTTCCCAGCAATGGATGAAGAACGGGCATTGCCAATGATCTTCGTGTCGTCGCATCATTTCTTCGCGATATCTTGAACTTTCCTGCTGCCGTTGGTATTTGTTGAGCAAGAATTGGGAAGTGATGGGTCTGCGCGGTCCTTCCGATCCTTCGCTCTCATCATCCATCTGTCTCTTCCCCTTGACGTCTTCGACCGTAGCTTGATTCCTGGGGTCCACAGCGCCGCTCTTTTTAGCCGATTCCGATGTCAGCACTTTGGTTTGTAGCACGTTTCTCCCCGTATCAACCATGTTGGTGGGGAAAGGATGCTGATCAATTTTCATTGGCTTTGCTGGCTTCGTCGGGATCTCAAACTTGAGCTTGCCTTGCTCGATGGCCAATTGTATCTGCTGATGGAAGATCTTGCACTCGTTTGTGTCGTGGGACGTGGCGTTGTGCCATTTGCAATACTTCATCTTTTTCAGCTGCTCGGCCGATGGGATCGTATGATAGGGTGAGAGCTTGATCTGCCCTTCTTGGAGGAGTAGGTCAAAAATTTTGTCGGCCTTTGACGTATCAAAACCGAACGCCTCTGGTTCGTTTTTCCCGAAAGGACACGATATCGGCTTCTTCCCCTTAACCCACTCTGCTAGGCCGATTTCCGCCTCCTCCTCGGATTCAGATCCCTCCAGATATGCCACCTTCTTCTGAAAATTTCTCCGCTGATCAAAGGGGCGTACTTCCTGACCGGACAATCGGTGAACGATTTGACTCAAGCTTTCAAACTCCTGGGAAGTGTACTTCTCTTTGATGTGCAGTAGGAGACCTTGGAAGGCAATATCGACCAGCTGCGCATCGGTCAGGATAGGGTGTAGCACTTGTTTCGGACCTCTCTGAACCTCTGCACATAAGTGGACACTAGCTCGTCGCTCCTTTGCCTGAGGCTGGTCAGACCTGAGAGCTTCATCTCATGCACTCCCACGTAGAAGTACTTATGGAACTGCTTCTCCAAGTCGACCCAAGTAACTATGGAGTTGGGTGGCAGCTTGGTGAACAACTGGAAAGCCGACCCGGACAGGGATGATGAGAATAGCCGCACGCGCAGAGCCTCCTGTGTAGCCCCTTCTCCGCATTGGATGATGAATCTGTTCACGTGTTCCACAGTTGAGGTGTCATTGAGCCCCGAAAACTTGGTGAAGTCGGGAACTTTGTACCGATGGGGAAACGGCAGTAGATCATAGGCCGATGGGTATGGCGTTCTGTACGTGTAAGTCTGTACTTTTGGTTTTAAACCGAACTGGTCTTGGATCACCTCTGCTATCCTTGTTGTCCAGTCTAATTGCTGCTGATGAATTACCGGCTGGGGAGCCGGTATATGTTGGTGGATCGGCGGCGGGATGACCGGATGATGAACAAAAGTGTGCAGCGGATTTTGCGGTAACGTGGCCAGCTGAGTGGTCGGCATCTGGTGGCGTAGTGAACCGGCCGCCTCATCGTATAGTATCATCGGCACCGCACCCTGGAGCGCCTTAGCAGTATCTACCCCCCTGCTGATTTCTGACATGGCAGGTTGATACTGTGGAACCGTCGGCCGGACGGCCGACTGGAATGGTGCCTAGATCGGGGAGCTTCCGTAGCCAGCCGATTGATCTAGCACGGCTGCTGTCGACGGTGGCCCCCAAGGCACTAAGTTTGATGGCAATGATTGCGTAGAGGAAATCTGAGGAGGCTGAGGTGGCGCTTGTGACTGGAAGCATGGCGCACCGTTGTATCCTGGGTGCACTGGCAGCAAAGAAGCGCTGGGTCCTCCATGTTGAGCTTGCATCGGCTAAGGAGCCGAGTGAGATGTGCTTGGAAAACTCCTGACTGGGGCCGTAATGGGTGGGGCGTATTCTAGTCCCTGATATCCTTGAAATACGCCATTGGCTAGGGAGCTGATGACGGCATTGTATACCATGTTGGTTATCATCGGGGATTGGTCGATGAAAGCCTAGTAGACGGACTGCTGAACCATATCGGACATTTTGTCCGAGTCCTCAGTGATGGTGATCTAACGGGGAGCTGGGAAAGGAGCTTTCCTGGCGGTCTCCCCACTCCTGGTACGACTAAAAGATTGTAGGCATGTTTTTCTGTATTGTTCCACTTGCTTTGCCAACTCTTCTTTCTGGTCGTCCTTGAGGTTTGCTTCCGTCACTTCGATGACATTGTCTTCGGAGATTTCGGCAGCTTTCGACATGGTAGAGGTTGAAGTGGTCCCACTAGGCGTGCCAAAAGTGTGTTGGCGCTAAAAAGTCAGTCAATTGACCCTTAGCGTCGGACACATGACTCGGGAGAATCTGCTTAACTCCTGTTCGGGTGATCGCCCTGGTGCGGTTTGCGCGGCGTGCCAGCCAATCTGACCTGTTGATTGGCAAGGAGTAAAACGTGTCAAATTCCAGGAGTTGCGATCGGCTAAGGTTCCGATCTCGAGGAAGCGTATCAGCGAATCGGCCGATTTGCTATAAAAAGATAATCGGCTATGATACAGCCGACAACCACGCAACGATTATAAAGAAAACCACTAGAGTAAACTAGACAACGTCATAGGAGCAACACTTGAAATAGATCTAATAGGCTATATAAGGATAGTGAATGAAAATAACAATAATAAAGATAGCTCAAATCTCAAGCTGGATAACTGGTGATAAAACTAGAACAACAGGAAAACCTATAATTCTAGTAAATATCAATAACTGGTGAATAAATCTAAACGAAATGACAGCGATGCGCCCGAAATTAAAGCTTAGATATTACTCGATAAACGGAACTTACAGAATCGGCCGGAGATCGTGTCGATGCAGTCCTGCCAACCCGTATGAACTCGTGAAAGAAGAAAAGTATTGGTGAAGTCACCGACTTGAAAGTAAAGTACGAGGAAATAGTAGATTGTTGTATTGATTGATGTGTTGTTTACAGATCTCTAAAGATGGCTATTTATAGCCTGTTACAACCAATTCCTAATCGACTAGGATCTATCTCTAATTTTAAATGAAAAATAAATATTTACAAGTACAACTCGTATCGGAGATGGTTATTGTACTTCCACGGGCCAATCCCCCTTCATCTTCTCTTTCTACTCCACTTTAAGCCCATATTGGCCCAATTACTCTAGCCTTTCAATCGGCCGATCTCTGCCAACTCTATCCACCAGAACATTGCAGCGCCAATCAGCTGATCTCCAACTGTAGCACCAATCGGCCGATTCCTAATCGTGGCCTTTTAACTTGCCGTATCGGCCTATCCTTTCCTCCTTGACACTGATTCCATACGTGTCAAAATCTAGCATCAACAGAAGTAAACTAGATATCACCAGAAACTCAAGAAAATAATAATCACATTTTTAGCTTTTTTTACACATTTCTATGCATTTTTCAATTTTGCAGCTATTTAAATCTAGGAAATAAAACCAAATTGAGGTCAACTTTCAAAACAACCCTCAGATCTATTGAACTCTCGCACATAGGTCCCTGAAAATTCTTCATAACCCTCTCTCTTTCTTTCTTTTTCCCACCACACATCCTTCACGCGCACACACACAGGACAGAGGCATGGGCACAGCGCAGGCCGGCCGTGGCCCTACCGGTGGCGGCGGGGCCACGCCCTAAGCCCAAGCCCAAGGGGCTCACCAGCGGTAGCACATGTAGTGAGGAGGAGGTGGCGCTGGAGCTTCAAGTGGCGTCGGCACGCGGTGAACAGAGGCGCCGGCGAGCGGCCTGCACGGCGGAGGAGCAAGAAGGGTGAGGGGCAAAATGGATGAGGGACTTCTTGAGGAAGCCGTGGTCGTGAGGAATTGACGCGGGGCTTACCAACGGCGACGAATCGGCGGCGGTGCTTGGAGGTGGAGGGGCTAGGGTTTGGGGATGCCGGTGCCGGCATATAAAGGAGGAGCGGGGCGAGGGTAGAGGGGGGTTTTCGCGTGGCTGGTGTCGAGCATGCACCCCAGGCCCACGATTAGACCTTGGACGGCCCACTAAGGGGCGTACTCGGATATGATCAGGACAAGGGATAGGCGTATCCCACTCGGACTAGTCAAGTATGTGTATGGAAAACTACTCGGGGCATACCGAGTAGAACTCTGTAATAGTACTCGACTAGGACTTGGACTTGTAACCCTGCCTTCCCGTGTATATAAGGGTGGGTGGGGACCCCCCTCAAATAGAACAACTCTAGTTCATCCAAGATCAATACACACCAACATACAGGACATAGGGTATTATGCGATCTAGCGACCCGAACCTGTCTAAATCGTGTTCCTTGCATCACCATTGATTCCTTGATTCTCGACGATCCTTACCGCACAAAAGACCACCTAGGGTACCCCCTAGGCGGGTTGCCGGTCTAAAACACTAACAGCTGGCGCACCAGGTAGGGGAACTCGTCGAGTTTCTCAGCGCAAACTCAATGGCAACAGTTATCATCAAGCCTGTCTTCATCATGGAAACGGGCGCAACCTTCGTTTTTGGATCCTGGCTTTGCATCGCTGATGGCACTGGATCGTTCTGACGCCAGATCATCAACAACCAGGAGAAGAAATCAGAGAATCTGGTCGGAAAAAACCAAGATTTCAAAATCGACAACTTCGAGTTCGACTACGCGTCGGACTCGACTTTGCTTTGGACTAGTCGGTCTCCGTCACTTCCCAACTCGTCTTCGACTCCAAAACGGTTTCCGCATGGACTGCGCAATGCAGCCGAAGTCCGCCAGGGTTTTCTTACTCGAATCCAACTTGAACTCGGGCATGACAAAGACGACGACTCTGACTCGGTTTATCCACCAGAAATACCAATATCTGGTCCAGCTCAAGGATTGGTAATAACCTCAATGTCACAAGGCAGATTCGTACACCGGCTAGGTTTGAGACCATCTCTTCTTGACCGTGACTACGACTCACACCTTGTCGCTCGTATAGACAACCTCCCATATCAAGAGGGTGTTCCACTCGCTTCCAATCGCGAGGAAGGTTCCACGGAGATTGCAACATCAAGCTCCAGAAGCTACTACCCGGACAGGGAAGTCCTAGTTATTACTCAAAATAACAACCTGGGTACTAGCCAGAACAGAACCCCCAGGCAATTAGCACAACTCGATAACATCTCAAAAGATGAGTCTACAGCTGACTCCCCACAAGATGAAACCTCTGATCAAAGGAACCAAAGGAGGATGCGCAACGCTACTCGAGCCGAGCGACGGCAGTCAATGGTCACAAATATTCCCATCATGAACCTTGAAAGAGCTTTCAACGCAGGTCAGGCTCAAGAGCACAATACTCCACTTGCGGCAATCGCATCAATTAATCTTTTAACGACGTTGATGCCTCAAGATAGGGAAAACGAAGCCATAGCTCGGCTCGTGTAGCGCGGCAACTGACTAATCGCACAACTCACGGAGCAAGCCTACAAGCTACTTGACAAAGAATCACCAATTCCGTTTGTTCCTCGCATCACAGCTCACGAAGAAGGCAGCAGGGGACGTGCAGCCAATAACGATGCTCCAAGAAACGACAATGAAGTCATCAACCAGCCTCGGCAACACAGCCAAGGCCCAAGCAAACACAAGGCCCCAGTATGCCATAAGGATGTTGGAGAGGCCAGCTACACCAACTCGGTAAAAAGTATTCGCCCTACTTGGAAGAACCACGAAGTGTCAAACTTCAGCGATCTACAAGAAATCCTCAACAGTCGGTGCAAGCGAGAAGTCAACAACTACAACCACTTTCCCGCTTTCACAAGTTGGGTAATGAAGATAAGACTACCCGATAAGTTCAAGCCAATAGGAATCACCAAGTACGACGGCAAGCAAGATCCTATTCAATGGCTACGATGCTACTCCTTGGCAGTTTAGGTAGCTGGGGGCAATAACGACACCAAAGTCATCCACTTCCCTATATGCATGGAACCCGTGCCATTGACCTGGCTTGAGTCACTCAAACCCATGTTAATTGACTCTTGGGCAGACTTGACAAAGGCTTTCACCAACAACTTTGCCGGATCCATGGGTAGACCGGGCAACAAGATCGACCTAAGCCAAGTCAAGCAAAAAGAAGGTGAGACCTTGCGCGACTATTTGTGACGGTTCTTTGAGAAAAAGGCAACCATAGTTGACATTTCAGAAACAGATATCATCGAGTGCTTCCAGAACGGACTCTACGATCGACGGACATACCAAGACTTTGGTCGCCGACGGCCAGCTAATGTCAAAGACCTCAAAGTTATGGTGCAACAGTGGGTAGATGAAGAAGACAAAGAGCAAGAACGGTTCGGCTCCCACCGCAACCGTGGACGCGACAACAACAACAATGACCAGAATAGAACCCGGCACAACGATACTCGAAACAACTTCTCGGGTAATCACAATCGCAAAAGGAAGCCCGACAACACTGTTGCTGCCATGACCAACCCCGGAAAAAAGGGATCTCGCAAAAATGATGAAGGGCCGGCCTTCACTGAACTACTCAAAAAGCAGTGCCCATGGCACCCGACTAGCAAACACTCGGCAATAGACTGCTACAGCATGCGCCGAGTAATGCAAGACTTACCTGCGCCACCACCCCCTAAAGAGGACACCAAGAAAAAGGATAAGGGCAAGAACAAAATAAACAATGACGAAGAAGAAGAAGGCGACTTCCAAACCGCCTCAAAAACTGTCAAAGTCATCTTTGGCGGAATCCCAAGCACCGCATCCAAGCGAGCCAACAAACTCGTACTCGGGGAGATCATGGCCATCGAGCCAACAGATCCAACACCGCTAAAGTGGTCAGAAGTACCCATTTCCTTCAACAAAAAGGACCAATGGACCAAGTTCTCGGAACCAGGCCGGTTCCCCCTAGTACTTGATCCGGTCGTGGCAGACTCAAAGTTAACCAAAGTACTCATCGACGGTGGAAGTGGGCTTAACGTCATTTTTGCCAAGACATTGAGAAAGATGTGCCTCGATGTCACAGAAATGCTTACTCAAATAGATTCACCCTTCTACGGTATCGTACCTGGAAATGCAGCTATACCACTAGGACAAGTCATCCTCCCAGTCACCTTCGGCACCAAGGAACACTACCGTACCGAGTAAATCAGATTTGAAGTCGTCGACTTTGAGACATCTTACCATGTCATACTTAGAAGACTAGCACTCGCCAAGTTCATGCCCATACCACACTATGTTTACTTGGTACTCAAAATGCCAGACCCCAAGGGTGAACTAACACTACGAGGAGATCTACGGCGATCCTACGAATGCGACACCGAAGCCGTCGAAATTGCTGCGACTTCTCAAGCACCTAGTCCCATGCAACAAGTCTTCACAGCTTCAAAGAAGCTCCATCCAACTGAACTCGAGATCCTAGAAAACAAGTTGGGGTCTACAAAGGTGAAACCCACCAGCGAGCAAGACTTCAAACCAGTCGACCTCTAGACGGGTGACTCCTCCAAGACAGCCGTGATCGGAACAGGGCTAGATCCTAAATAGGAATCCGCGCTCGTCAGTTTCCTTCGGGCTAACCATGATATCTTCGCGTGGAAACCGGCTGACATGCCAGGTGTGCCCAAGGAGCTGATCGAGCACTCTGTAAATGTTGATCCCAAAGCTACCCCAAAATGGCAGCGACTTTGCAGATTCGCTCAAGACACACGAGAAGCAATCAAGAAAGAGTTGGCCAAGCTACTCGTGGCAGGGTTCATCAAAGAAGTCTTTCACCTTGACTGGCTAGCAAATCCCGTACTCGTGCGTAAGAAAAACAACGAGTGGAGGATGTGCGTCGACTACACCGACCTCAACAAGCACTGTCCAAAAGACCCTTTCGGACTACCCAGGATCGATCAAGTGGTCGACTCCACCGCTGGATGCGCTTTACTATGTTTTCTCGACTGCTACTTCGGCCATCATCAGATAAGCCTTAAGGAAGAAGATCAAGCCAAAACAGCTTTCATCACACCTTTCGGAGCTTTCTGCTACAAAACAATGTCCTTCGGACTAAAAAATGCAGGGGCAACTTATCAACGAGCCATACAAATGTGCTTCAAAAAATAGCTTCACCACAATGATGAGGCTTACGTCGACGATGTAGTCATCAAAACAAGGAACCAGGAGGAACTCATCACTGATTTAGAGAAAACTTTCTCCAGTCTACGAGCTTTCCGATGGAAACTAAATCCTACTAAGTGCGTCTTTGGAGTACCTTCTGGCAAGCTACTCGGGTTCATCATTAGGCATCGCGGCATTGAGGCCAACCCGAAAAAAATATCTGTCATCACAAACATGCAAGCACCAGCTAGCATCAAGGATGTGCACAAACTCAGAGGCTGCATGGCCGCTCTCAACTGGTTCATCTCGAGACTCGGAGAATGGGGACTACCCTTCTTTAAGCTTCTCAAACGCCATGACAAGTTCAAATGGACGGAAGAGGCAGACAAGGCACTAGCAGAACTCAAAGACTTCCTGTCAAAGCCTCCTGTACTCATCGCTCCTTCTCCGAACGAAGACTTGCTCCTATACATATCAGCTACTACTCATGTCGTCAGCACGGCAATAGTAGTTGAACGGTCTGAACCGGGCCATGCTTACAAGGTCCAACGACCTGTCTACTTCGTTAGCGAAGTACTCTCGGACTCCAAAACTCGGTATTCACCGATACAAAAGATCTTATACGCAATCTTGCTCACCTCCCGGAAACTGCGCCATTATTTCCAGGAGCACAACTTTAACGACCTCGGTTAAAATCCTTCATGTTAATATTAATCCGAGTCCCTGATCCCCTGTCTCAGCTTTACCAAGTCTAAGTGCTCAACCTCCAGTTCAGTCCCGACCCCTGTGATCCAACCCCTCGCCGTTTTTCCCCAGTTCCGACCCTGCCGACCCCAAACCCATACCGCCGGATCCTTTTAAGTCTCCCCACCGTATCCCTCTCGACCTGAGCAGTGGACCAAGCGAGACTGACCGGGGACCCACGAGATCTTTCTCCCAGATCTCCCGTGACAGGCGCACTTGAGTTGCATGCCCGCTTTAGAGTTCCCTTGCCACGTGGCTCAACTCCTCCGACGCCCGCCGCTCCGCCTCGTCGTCGGCCATGACCGGATGGATTCTCGCGCCCCCTTCCCCAATCGCAACGGAAGCTCCTCTGCTACCCTTTCTGCAGCACCTCGCCGCCTACGCCCATCATCACCTCGCCACATCCCGGCTACAAGGCCCGACGCCGCCCATCTTTTCCGTCGCCTCTCCACAGTCGCGCTGCCCCGGTCCGCGCTACGCGACAATTCCTCCTCCGCCAACCCAGACCGCGGCAGCGACAGCTCCTTTCCCGCCCTGTCAGAGCTCCACCCCCGACAATCTGTTGCTCCGCGCTCACCCGCGCGACCGCCGCCGCCTGTCTTCTCACCTGTGCACCCTCGTTTCTAGCGCCGTTCCCGCGGTCACTTCCAACAGATCCACCGCACGGCGACGCCCGCCTCCGCCAAATCTCAACCACCGGCAAACCCGCGCCTGCGCCGCCCTGTCATCGGTGCCCAATGACCGCCGGTGTCATCCCCGAAGTCCTGTTCCACCGCCCTCGTCGCTCAATCGCCGCTCTGGCAGCGCACTCCATCGTTTCTTCCTCGATCCTTGCGCCGCTCCAACCTTCTCTCTTCCGCGCAGCTATAAAAGGGAATGCCGGAGCCCTGCCAGAGTTCCCTCTTCGCCATCGCTGCCCTCCCGCTTTGCTCCCTATTCATGCTCACAGCGCCACCGCCTAAGTTCTGAAGAACTCTCCTCTCCGCTCCACACCGCTCTCTCAATCTGCCCAGCCTCTTGCTCCCCATGCTGCACAGAGTTTGCTTGTGGTTCACAAGAAGCATCGCCGCCGCCGGAGCACCACTGGACATCCTCGCCGCTGTCCCAAGCCTTAGTCTTCCCACCCAAGCCTGTTCTTTCCCGACCCCAAGCTTCATCTGCAAGACGAATGTAAGCTGCCGACCCTTTGTCCATCTCGCCCGACCCTATCTATTCTGCCGACCATTTTCCGCCTCGCCCGAGGGCTCGGCTATATCTTTTTCCTTGAACCGAGGGTGTATGTGTAAAACTTGGGGACTTTTCAGCGTTAAGTCTGAGGACCCCTAGCACATCTATTCCTCTAGATTAAGGGTCTGCTCATAAGTTCCTTCCCATCCGACCCTTATATCTTGATCTCCACCAACTCAAGCGAACCTCCCCACCCTCCCGTAACTTGCCGCAAGTTTCTGGGCTCAAACTTGAAAGTGATGCTGTTGAAATAACCGTCTAAATGCTAACCAATGCATTGCATTCGTGTAGAGTTGCGTCTCGCCGACGGCTTCTACGAGCTGCACTCGGCGCCAGAAGACGAAGGTGTAGCCGAGCTCCTACCTCCAAAAGCCGACGCCGCCCAAGCAGGAGAGCTGCTTCCCTCCTCCCTGTTCGAAGGCAAGCCCCGGATGCATGAATCCCCTGTGTTTTACCAAACTTGCGCATGCCTTCTTGATCATGCTTGTGCATTTACGTATAGGAGTTGTTTGGAACCGTAGATGCATGACTTAGTTTTCCCTTGACCTGAACACTAGCTGTTGGACCGAGTAGATGCTTTTGCTTAAATAGGAAACGGTAAAAGCCGAGTGATTTCCTGTCACTCGTGAGTTGTAGGAGTTGGCTGTTTTCCTTCTGTTACAACTATAAGGACGATGGACGGGGCAAGGTGTTGGGTAACTCTTTGGTGGTCGGCTGATCGCCCCGTCTGTCTATGAAACTTGCTAAGGCCCGACAGTGGTGGTGTTCATGATCAAGTGTTTGAAAGTACTAATCTCATACCTAGTATGGGATGGGGAAGCCTAGTACCTGATTGAACTAGGGCGTGGCTTATACCCCTGTTGTCCCTGGAACGAGGTTCCCATGGTGCATCATGTGGGTGCAAGTGCGGTCACAGTACAGTAGAGACTGAGACTGTGGAGCATTGCATGCCAAGGGAAGTTTGGACCTGACGCGTGCCTGGGAATTGATGGGGATGGCCGACACAGGAAGCGACCCTTGTGGTGCGCGGATGTCGTGAGATTAGGTTCACCATGCATGGTTAAGAAACTCGAATCGATTCGTTTGCCTCTCATAGTTTGAGACTGCTTGATCGCTATATCACCCTGAGTAACAAAGGAACCTGATGATGACATGGTCTTGATGATGATATGTATACCCTTTGGTTGGTTCTATGTTTGCTTAGAGTAAGTTGCTAACTTAGATTGGATAATGAACTTAGAACCGAAGCTAAAACTTGAAAGTAGGGATACCCCTAGCACGTTTGGCAAACAAACCCCTCAGCCAAAAAGCCTTGCATGTCTAGAAGTGGTGGAGTAGCTTCCTCCCTGTCGGTTAAGTCTTGTTGAGCTTAGTAGCTCAGCCTTGTTGTGGCTCTTCTTTTTCAGGTGAAGTCGCTATTCCTGAGCCCTCCTCTGTTGGCGCTTGGCCGCCCCAACTCCCTCCCGGTTGGACGGTTGAGTGGGATCCGTCCTCGGACGGCGAGGAGAGGGACCACTGACATCCCGGTTGGCCTCACCAGGGATGTCCGACCCCGACGAAGTAGCTTCCGCTTGTTGTTTTACCTTCTGTCATTTTCTTTTAAACCTTGTAAACTCTGATGTTATTTTATGGCCGAACTAAAATGTTTAAATTTGCTTTACTCAGTGGACTTGTTGTATTCTCTGGAACCGCTCACCCTCGTGTGAGTTTGCTATTCGGTCCTGTTCAGTGGTTAAATTGGATGAAATTCGATGGTGCTTCATGTTTACTTGGTTAAGGCATGAGTGTCGCATATGAGGCGGTTGAATCATGTTTAATCAAGCAAATCCGAAGTGGATCCACCACAACTGGTACCAGAGCCGGTTTAGCAAGACAGAGAACACAATAGGCCCTAACACACTTCTTTTGCATAAAAGTTGCAAGAAACTCTTTAAAAAAATCTCGTACGATCGTTAAGGCTGACTTTAGTACGAGAGGCCCTAGGAGATTTTGGGGTTGTTTTTAGGTGGCTAATATTTATTTGGTTATCTTGCTAACCCCTCCAGCACTTCACCATGTTTATCATACGTGTGCCGAGTTCCGCATCACGAGTATGCGAGGGTTGATAGGGAGTTCTATTCAAAGGACCCTATCATCGCGGTTGTTTCGCCCACGTTTATCATATGTGCGCAGGTTCCGTATGTTAACCCGTACGAAGGGTGGTACGGTTCGATTCCAACGAGCCTGTCATCACGGTTGTTCGCTACGTCTATTATACGTGCGCTGATTCCGCATCGCGAGTATGCGAAGGGTTATATAGTTCCATTCAAAGGGGACCTATTTCCATGGTTGTTGTGCTGTCCATGCAGTGTTAAATGCATGGGTGCCGTTTCTATAGTGAACGGTAATGTTTGGGGATGCTTTCGTGGGTGCTGGCATGAAAGGTTCATGTGGTTGTGTTTTCTGCAGGTACACTAACCGCGTTCGCTTAAGAGATGTTGCTAGAACCAACTAGTTACTATAGGGAGAGACGTACTGGTTGCCTTGCCACCGGCACTAACCGCATAAGACCAAGTTTTGGCAGTTGTTTTGGTTAAGAATGAGGTAGACCGTGCATGCGACATAAGCTTAAAATCGGTAAAGTCACCCTCCTCAAAAGCAACCTTGCTCGGAAAAGCTCTTCTTCGGTTCTAAGGATTTCTAGTTTCTTCCAGCTTGTTCTCGATTAAAATCCGGATGCTTTTTCTGTCCGACCCCTGGCTCTTATAGTTCATATCACGTTGTTTTGGTTCTTGGTTCCAGATGGCCACCCCCGGACACGTTCTGTATGGCGCAGATGGCACCTCTCACTCGACGTGCCTGCACTTCGAGGGTTTTCCCACTATCTTGTGGGACACCTTGAAGTAGTTCGGGTACCAGTCTCCACCTTTGTATGCGGGACGGTTGTACCTGGAGCAAGGCGTCCAAAGGTGCAACGTGCAGGCAGTAGTACCTCCCCCTCCTGTACGGCCCGACTGGCCCCAGTTTGGAATCTCAACATACGGCCACACACTGGAAGACACCTGGGAGTCAGCTGCTCTACAACTCCTCACTCAATTTTGTCAGCTCCACCTGCTGGAGGTCACCCTGGACCCCATCGGCCTGTTCCCTGCCACGAACCGGTTAGACCCGGCGTGGCTCGACCGCATCAGCAACATCGAGGTGTTGGCCACCTCTCACTCGATGGTCACCATCTCCACCAATGTCAGGTGTATGTCAGCCCTATATCGGCTGATTGAGCTCCAAGGACGGGCCATGGCTGTCCTTGCTCGGATTGCCGTGGATACTCAAGGACACCTCAACGCCGCCAGAAGAGACATGGTGGGCCAAATATATCAGCTCATCCAAAGAGGCATCCAAATCCACGACATGCAGGACCAAATCTCCGAGCTTGAAGGAGAAGTAGCCGATTTGGTGGATGGCATGATTGAGCTGTCAGAGGAAAAGATGGAAGTAGAAATGGAGTTGGCAGTTGCAAATGCTCATCTGGACGAGCATCACACCGAGCTCGATGACATGCATGCCCTCCAGATGCAGCTGGAAGCACAGGAAGACCCTAAGGAGGTTGAGGAAGCGTCCAGCATGGACATTGAAGAGGATGACGCCCCTTCTCCAACTCACAGTGTTCCCTCGTAGATGGAGAGTTGTAGGGAACCCATTCTTTTGTTGTACTCCTTGGCAGCCTTGAGTTGAGTATTCCTTGTGTTGTAGGAACAACCTTGTAAAGATCCCGGTGAAATCAGATCCTGAGTTTGACCTTTGACTCCTTGCAAAACGTTTGGGATGCCGGACTATGTGAGTTTGTGCTGTGACCACACACACCGTTTTCGGTGGGTCTGTCCAAGTTTGGCCGACCCCGGGTCACGAGAGTTGGATGCGCCCGACCCCTCGAGGCAGTTCTCCGCCTCGCCCGACCCCTTTTTGTGTGGTTCGTTTTGCCGACCCCTTTTCTTGAGTGTTTCGCCTAACCCGACCCCTTGGCCTAAGGTCAGACATAATGGAACTCCTGGAATCTGGTTAGGGTTCGCCCAAAGTCGTGTGCAGAGCTGAGATGGCTGCTAACTAGGATGGCAAGAGGAAGTGTGTGTCTCCTTTATATAGTTGTGTTGTGTTGCTTTGTGGCCAGAGATGCATTTGAGGATTTAGCATGTGCGCTCCCCTCTGTTGGAGTCCTTCTAAGGTTATGAATTTAATGGAACGTTAACTCTTGCAGATGGCGCACCGCACCAGATCCGGCTCTGCGCCCGGCAGCAGCGAGCAAAGATAGGATCTTCCCCCACCCCCACCCCCGTCTCCACTAGAGGCGATCTTAGCGGCTCAGATCGAGCTGCTGAGGCATCTGGTACAGGGGCAACAATAGTAGCAGCCCCATGGTGGAAGGGCTCAGCAGCAACCTCATGTTGCTCGTTATGAGGACTTCTTGGGGACGCAGCCCCCATTGTTCCAGAAGACCCAAGACCCGCTCGACGCAGACGCCTGGGTTCGCACCATCGAATCCAAGTTTGAGCTTCTCACCGCCCAGTGCTTCAACCACAATAAGGCCCGGTTTGCAGCTCAGCAGCTACGTGGTTCTGCCTGGCTATGGTGGGATCACTACCACGCCATGTTGCCAGCCGACCATATCGTCAGCTGGAACAAGTTCAAGACAGCGTTCAGAGCACATCACATTCCGGAAGGTCTCCTGGAGTGCAAGCTCAATGAATTCCTGGCTCTTACCCAGGGAACCCGAGATGTGTTGCACTACGCCCAAGCCTTCAACGATCTGTGCCGTTATGCCGGATATCACGCAGACACCGACGAGAAGAAGCGGGACAGATTCCGCAGAGGGCTAAGCTTGGAGCTCAGAGAAAGGTTAAACCTGATAAGGGTGGATACGTACAATGAGTTGGTCAACCTGGCCATCTCACAAGAGGACTGCATGAAGGCTCTGGCAGCCGAGAGGAAGAGGAAAGCTCCACTGCCAACGCCCAACCCACCTGCGCAGCATTTCAGAATGGTTCCACCCCAGGTGCCCAGCCGACCCCAGCTGTCGGGAAGATGGGTTGCCCGACCCCCGCCAGCGGCAGTGCCCCATTTTTCTGGTTTCCAACCACACGCGCCCCGGCCAACCCTGCCACCACCCCCACGCCCTGCAACGGGTAACCGCTGCTTTGCCTGCGGTGATGTGGGGAATTTTGCTAAGGACTGCCCCAGAAATCAGAGCCCGCGCCCAGGGCAGAGCAATGCAACGCTCAACAAAGGGAAGAGGCCCAAGGTCCAAGTTCGCCAGGGTCGACTGAACTTCACCCACGCAGCAGAGCTTCCTGAAGGTGCACCGATAATGACGGGTACCTTTCTGATTCACATTTTTTTAGCTTTGGTTTTGTTTGACTCAGTTGCTTCACATAGTTTTATCGGGAGGAAGACCCGCGACAAGTGTGGGTTACAGGAATGCCAAACCAGAGCGTCTTTTAGAATATCCACCCCAGGTGGAATAATCACATCTGATAGGATGAGTGTTAATGTGCCTATCCAGCTAGGCCAAAACCTTTTTAAGGAGAATATTGTTATCCTTGACCTGGAAGGAATAGATATCATCCTTGGGATGGATTGGATGGCCAGACACCAAGTGGTTCTAGACCCAGCTGCCCGAACCCTCCACATCAATTCACCCTTTCATGGCAGTTCTACCCTGTCCTTGAAATATCCTAAGTCTGCACTTCCCTGTGCGTACCCTCTGTCCCAAGCCTAGCTAGAAAGCCTCCCTATTGTCTGTGAGTACCCGGATGTGTTCCCAGAAGACTTGCCCGGCATGCCACCCGATAGAGATGTGGAGTTTGCCATAGAGTTGATCCCCGGCACCGCCCCTATCTCCAAAAGACCCTATCGGATGCCACCAGCCGAGCTGGCCGAGTTGAAGACCCAGTTGTATGATCTGTTGGAAAAAGGTTTCATCCGACCCAGTGCATCACCCTGGGGTTGCCCGGCCTTGTTTGTGAAGAAGAAGGATGGCAGTCTATGCATGTGTGTAGACTACCGACCCCTCAATGCGGTGACTATCAAAAACAAGTACCCACTCCCCCGCATTGATGTCTTGTTCGATCAGTTAGCTGGAGCTAGAGTGTTCTCCAAGATCGATCTTCGTTCAGGTTATCACCAGATCAAGATCCAACCATGTGACATCCCTAAGACTGCTTTCTTCACAAGATATGGACTCTACGAGTACCTGGTCATGTCTTTTGGACTCACCAATGCACCCGCATACTTTATGTATCTCATGAACTCGGTGTTCATGCCCGAGTTGGACAAGTCTGTAGTAGTGTTCATTGATGATATTCTGGTGTACTCGAAAAGCGAAGAAGAACATGTCAACCATCTTCATGTGGTTCTCCAACGGCTGAGAGATCATCAGCTCTATGCCAAGTTCTTCAAGTGTGAATTTTGGTTAGATAGTGTCATGTTCTTGGGACACACTATCTCTAGGAACGGCATAGCCGTCGACCCCAGTAAGGTACAGGAAGTCATGGACTGGAAGCCTCCCACCTTGGTGCACCAGATCCGAAGTTTCCTTGGACTAGCAGGCTACTATCGGCGTTTCATACCGGACTTCTCCAAGATAGCTAAGCCGATGACTGAGCTGCTGAAGAAAGAGGTCAAATTTGCATGGAACAATAAGTGTGAAGAAGCCTTCAAGACCCTGAAGCACTTGCTGACCACAGCCCCGGTTTTGGCTCAACCCGACCCCTCTAGGCCGTTTGACGTGTACTGTGATGCCTCTGGCACTGGACTTGGGTGTGTTCTTATGCAAGACAACCAAGTCATTGCCTATGCCTCACGGGCGTTACGACCTCATGAGCTGAACTACCCAACCCATAATCTTGAGTTGGCAGCGGTGATTCATGCCTTAAAGATATGGAGACACTAGATGGGCACCCACTACAATATCTACACCGACCACGAGAGCCTCAAGTACATTTTCACCCAAGCCGACCTCAACATGCGCCAAAGAAGGTGGTTGGAGTTGATAAAGGACTATGATTTGGAAGTGCACTATCACCCCGGCAAGACCAATGTGGTGGCCGATGCTCTTAGCCGCAAGACCTCTTGCAACTGCTTGTCGGCAACAACCTTCACCGAGACTTTGTGTCATGAGATGGGAAAACTCAGTTTGGAAATTGTTTCCCATGGAACCCTCGGCCACATCGCCCTTGAGTCTATGTTGGAAGACCAAATAAGGTCAGCACAAGTAGAGGATGAGGAGGTAAGGCGGATCACAAGGAAGATTTCCTTGAAGGATGAAGGATATAAGCAGTTTCGGCAGGATGAGACTGGAAAAGTGTATTATGGAAACCGACTGGTAGTCCCAGCCGACCCCAACTTGAGGAAGCAAATCCTAGATGAAGCCCATCTCTCTAAGTTCTCACTCCATCCTGGCAGCAATAAGATGTACCATGACCTCCGTCAAACCTTCTGTTGGAGTGGAATGAAGCCGGAAATTGCCCGGTATGTTTCAGAGTGTGACACCTGCCAACGCGTCAAGGCCAGTCATCTAAAGGTAGCAGGAACCCTGCAGCCCCTACCTATTCCCTCTTGGAAATGGGAAGATATCAGGATGGATTTCATAGTTGGACTACCCCTTACATCGCAACGACATGATTCCATTTGGGTTATAGTGGACCGTATGACCAAGACCGCCCACTTCCTTCCTGTCCACACCACCCACACGGTCAAGCAGTATGCAGACATGTACCTCAACCGCATAGTTTCCCTACATGGTGTGCCTAAGACTATCATCTTTGATCGAGGAGTTCAGTTTGTAGCATGCTTTTGGGAACAACTACAAGCATCCATGGGCACCAAACTCATATGTAGCTCAACCTATCATCCTCAAACCGATGGTCAAACCGAAAGAGTCAATCAGATCCTTGAAGACATGTTAAGAGCTTGTGTCATCCACTATGACAAAAATTGGGACAAGTGCTTGCCATTGGCAGAGTTCTCCTACAACAATAGCTACCAAACCAGCTTGAAGATGGCACCGTTTGAGGCATTGTATGGACGAAGATGCCGGACACCATTGAACTAGTCCCAAGCTGGAGAGAGACAAATTTATGGCCCTGACTTAGTGGTAGAGGCCGAAGAGCAAGTGAAGGTAATTCAAGCAAATCTCAAGGCTGCCCAATCCCGACAGAAGAGTTACTCCGACAGAAGAAGAAGGCCCCTACAGTTTGACATAGGTGACCATGTGTATCTTCGGGTCTCCCCGACAAAAGGAGTACAACGGTTTGGAATAAAAGGGAAATTGGCTCCCCGTTACATTGGCCCATATGAGATTGTGGAAATCTGTGGACCAGTTGCCTATCGAATCCAACTCCCGGAACAGCTCTCGGCCATACATGATGTTTTCCATGTGTCTCAATTGAAGAAATGTGTCCAAGTCCCAACCGAGATCTTGGAACAGGAACAACTTCAGATCGCGCCTGACCTAACCTATGCAGAGTATCCGGCCAAGGTCCTGGACCAGAAGGAGAGGCGCACCCGACGCCAAGTTGTTAAAATGTACAAGATCCTCTGGAGAAACCACACCGAGGATGAAGCAACGTGGGAAACAGAAGAGTACTTGAACAAACTTTTCCCACGTTTCCTCCCCAACCAAGGAGGTAAGGACTACACACCCCCACCAGTTACTTCTACATCCGAATCTCGGGACGAGATTCTTTTTAAGGGGGGTAGGCTATAACGACCTCGGTTAAAATCCTTCACGTTAATCTTAATCCGAGTCCTTGATCCCCTGTCTCATCTTTACCAAGTCTAAGTGCTCAACCTCCAGTTCAGTCCCGACCCCTATGATCCGACCCCTCACCGTTTTTCCCCAGTTCCGACCCCGCCGACCCCAAACCCATACCGCCGGATCCTTTTAAGTCTCCCCACCGAATCCCTCTCGACCTAAGCAGTGGACCAAGCGAGATTGACCGGGGACCCACGAGATCTTTCTCCCAGATCTCCCGCGATAGGCGCACTCAAGTTGCATGCCCGCTTCAGAGTTCCCTTGCCACGTGGCTCAACTCCTCCGACGCCCGCCGCTCCGCCTCGTCGCCGGCCACGACCGGATGGATTCTCGCGCCCCCTTCCCCAATCGCAGCGGAAGCTCCTCTGCTACCCTTTCTGCAGCACCTCGCCACCCGCGATCATCATCACCTCGCCAGATCCCGGCTACAGAGCCCGACGCCGCCCGTCTTTTCTGTCGCCCCTCCATAGTCGCGCCGCCCCGGTCCGCGCTACGCGACGATTCCTCCTCCGCCAACCCAGACCGTGGCAGCGACAGCTCCTTTCCCGCCCTGTCAGAGCTCCACCCCCGACAATCTGTTGCTCCGCGCTCGCCCGCGCGACCGCAGCCGCTTGTCTTCTCACCTGTGTGCCCTCGTTTCTAGCGTCGTTCCCGCGGTCACTTCCATCAGATCCACCGCACGGCGACGCCCGTCTCCGCCAAATCTCAACCACCCACCGGCAAACCCGCGCCTGCACCGCCCTATCATCGGTGCCCAATGACCGCCGGTGTCATCCCCGAAGTCCTATTCCACCGCCCTCGTCGCTCAATCGCCGCCTCGGCAGCGCACTCCATCGTTTCTTCCCCGGTCCTTGCGCCGCTCCAACCTTCTCTCTTCCGCGCAGCTATAAAAGGGAATGCCGGAGCCCCGCCGGAGTTCCCCCTTCGCCATCGCTGCCCTCCCGCTTTGCTCCCTGTTTGTGCTCACAGCGCCACTGCCTAAGTTCTGAAGAACTCTCCTCTCCGCTCCACACCGCTCTCTCAATCCGCCCAGCCTCTTGCTCCCCATGTTGCACAGAGCTTGCTTGTGGTTCACAAGAAGCACCGCCGCCGCCGGAGCACCACCGGACATCCTCGCCGCTGTCCCAAGACTTAGTCTTCCCGCCCAAGCCTGTTCTTTCCCGACCCCAAGCTTCATCTGCAAGATGAAGGTAAGCTGCCGACCCTTTGTCCGTCTCGCCCGACCCTGTCTGTTCTGCCACCCTTCTCCGCCTCGCCCGAGGGCTCGGCTGTATCTTTTTCCTTGAACCGAGGGTGTATGTGTAAAACTTGCGGACTTTTCAGCGTTAAGTCTGAGCACCCCTAGCACATCTATTCCTCTAGATTAAGGGTCTGATCATAAGTTCCTTCCCATCCGACCCTTATATCTTGATCTCCACCAACTCAAGCAAACCTCCCCACCCTCCTGTAACTTGCCGCAAGTTTCTGGGCTCAAACTTGAAAGTGATGTTGTTGAAATAACCGTCTAAATGCTAACCAATGCATTGCATTCGTGTAGAGCTACGTCTCGCCGACAGCTTCTACGAGCTGCACCCGGCGCCAGAAGATGAAGGTGTAGCCGAGCTCCTACCTCGAGAAGCCGACGCCGCCCAAGCAGGAGAGCTGCTTCCCTCCTCCCTGTTCGAAGGCAAGCCCCGGATGCATGAATCCCCTGTGTTTTACCAAACTTGCGCATGCCTTCTTTGGCATGCTTGTGCATTTACGTATAGGAGTTGTTTGGAACCGTAGATGCATGACTTAGTTTTCCCTTGACCTGAACACTAGCTGTTAGACCGAGTAGATGCTTTTGCTTAAATAGGAAACGGTAAAAGCCGAGTGATTTCCTGTCACTCGCGAGTTGTAGGAGTTGGCTGTTTTCCTTCTGTTACAACTATAAGGACCATGGACGGGGCAAGGTGTTGGGTAACTCTTTGGTGGTCGGCTGATCGCCCCGTCTGTCTATGAAACTTGCTAAGGCCCGACAGTGGTGGTGTTCGTAATCAAGTGTTTGAAAGTACTAATCTCATACCTAGTATGGGATGGGGAAGCCTAGTACTTGATTGAACTAGGGCGTGGCTTATACCCCTGCTGTCCCTGGAACGAGGTTCCCATGGTGCATCATGTGGGTGCAAGTGCGGTCACAGTACGGTAGAGACTGGGACTGTGGAGCATTGCATACCAAGGGAAGTTTGGACCTGACGAGTGCCTGGGAATTGATGGGGACGGCCGACACAGGAAGCGACCCTTGTGGTGCGCGGATGTCGTGAGATTAGGTTTGCCATGCATGGTTAAGAAACTCGAATTGATTCATCTGCCACTCACAGTTTGAGACTGCTTGATCGCTATGTCACCCTGAGTAACAAAGGAATCTGATGATGACATGGTCTTGATGATGATATGTATACCCTTTGGTAGGTTCTATGTTTGCTTATAGTAAGTTGCTAACTTAGATTGGATAATGAACTTAGAACCGGAGCTAAAACTTGAAAGTAGGGATACCCCTAGCGCTTTTGGCAAACAAACCCCTCAGCCAAAAAGCCTTGCATGTCTAGAAGTGGTGGAGTAGCTTCCTCCCTGTCGGTTAAGTCTTGTTGAGCTTAGTAGCTCAGCCTTGTTGTGGATCTTCTTTTTCAGGTGAAGTCGCTGTTCCTGAGCCCTCCTCTGTTGGCGCTTGGCCGCCCCAACTCCCTCCGGGTTGGACGGTTGAGTGGGATCCCTCCTCGGACGACGAGGAGAGGGACCACTGACATCCCGGTTGGCCTCACCAGGGATGTCCGACCCCGACGAAGTAGCTTCCGCTTGTTGTTTTACCTTCTGTCGTTTTCTTTTAAACCTTGTAAACTCTGATGTTGTTTTATGGCCGAACTAAAATGTTTAAATTTGCTTAACTCAGTGGACTTGTTGTATTCTCTAGAACCGCTCACCCTCGTGTGAGTTTGCTATTCGGTCCTGTTCAGTGGTTAAATCGGATGAAATTTGACGGCGCTTCATGTTTACTTGGTTAAGGCATGAGTGTCGCATATCAGGCGGCTAAATCATGTTTAATCAAGCAAATCCGAAGTGGATCCGCCACACGTGGCTGAATGGACTGAAAACCAAGTACCAACACCAGTTGAGCGGCCGGAGCACTGGGTAATGTATTTCGACGGGTCCCTCAAACTTGAAGGGGCCGGTGCAGGCGTACTCCTCATCTCCCCCAAGGGAGACCAGCTAAAATACGTACTGCAAATCTTCTGGGAGGCATCTAATAATGAAGCCGAGTACGAAGCACTGCTACATGGCCTTCGCCTTGCAATATCCCTCAGCATCAAAAGACTACTGGTGTACGGCGACTCACTAGTTGTTATAAATCAGGTCAATGACGAGTGGGACCGAAACAAAGATAACATGGACGCTTACTGCAAAGAAGTCCGTAAGCTGGAAAACAAGTTCTCAGGCTTGGAGTTTCACCACATCGTCCGCGACAACAACGTAGCCGCCGACATCTTATCAAAAATGGGCTCAACTCGTGCAGAGGTTCTAGCAGGAATTTTCGTACACGAACTACACAAGCCATCCATACCTGAACAAGTCACACCGCCAGTGGTCCAGACTACTGATGTCACTCGAGAAATCATGATGATAGAAGTCGACTGGAGGACACCCTTCGTCAACTACATCAAAGATCACAAGCTACCATCTGACAAAAATAAGGCTGAACAAATCTCCCGGCAAGTAAAAAGTTACGTTCTAGTCGGAGACAAGCTCTACAGGAAAGGTGCATCATCCGGGGTACTCATGAAGTGCGTTACCTGGGAAGACGGCCAAGAAATGTTAGAGGAAATTCACAAAGGAATTTGTGGTAACCACGCCTCTTCGCGGACAATAGTTGGCAAGGCTTTCAGAGCAGGCTTCTACTAGCCAATGGCTCTGGCCGACGCTAAACAGCTAGTTCAGAAGTGCAAAGGTTCTCAATTCTTTACCAAACAGCAGCATGTACCGGCCTACAAGCTAGTCACAATACCTCCAACATGGCCGTTTGCCTGCTGGAGGCTCGACATGATAGGGCCACTACCAACTGCGCCAGGAGGATTCAACCGAGTACTCATGGCAATCGACAAATTCACCAAGTGGATCGAGGTCAAACCAGTCACTTGCCCCAGGGCAGACCGGGTCCTCGACTTCTTGGATGAAATCGTACACCGCTACAGTTTTCCCAATAGGATTATCACAGACCTAGGGTCAAACTTCAACAATCACAACTTTTGGGAATACTGCGAGAATAACGGCATCAACGTCCGCTAAGTCTTGGTCGCTCACCCGCGAGCCAATGGAAAAGTCGAGCGTGCCAATGGCATGATACTTGACGCCCTCAAGAAAAGACTACACGATGTCGGCAACACCAAAGGTGGCAAATGGCTCAAAGAGTTACCCAATGCTCTATGGGGACTACGTACCCAACCATGGAAGACTACTGGGCTCTCGCCCTATTTTCTCATGTATGGCTCAGAAGCCATACTACCCGCTGACATCATGTGGCAATCACCCTCAGTCGAACAATACGACGAAGAGCTGGCAAAAGAAACAAGGCGAACAGATCTAGACAGTCCAGAAGAAGCAAGATGCGCAGCACTAGTGCAATCTGCCAGATACCTTGATGGTTTAAGGCGTTACCACGACCGTAACGTCAAGGAACGATCTTTCAACTTGGGCGATATGGTCCTCAAGCGAATCCAAGACATAATAGGGTTGCATAAACTCAATTCACCAAGGGAGGGTCCTTACATTGTATCAAAGGTTATGGAACCTGGATCTTACAGACTACAAGAGTTTTCAGGAGAACAAGTACCAAACTCTTGGAATATAGAACACATTTGTCACTCCTACCCATAGCAGTACCCGAGTAATCGCTTCAAGGCAAAAACTCATGCTGACTACTCGAGCTAACAACTCAACTACCGACTTCAAGATTCATTAGTCTTGACTCAAGATTATCAACTCCACAGCCATCACGGCCCCGGTACAAAGGTTCAACGGAGTAATTCTTTACTCAGGACCAAAGATACATCAACAAGTTACATACTAGTAAAAGTACTCGAAATACAAAAGGACTACAAGCAACTGCCTACTGGCGGGCTGCATTTAAGCGTCAGGCTTTTACAATATCACA
This sequence comes from Setaria viridis, assembly GCF_005286985.2. NCBI lineage: Eukaryota > Viridiplantae > Streptophyta > Magnoliopsida > Poales > Poaceae > Setaria > Setaria viridis. The sequence continues at coordinate 16,598,182 of NC_048264.2, forward strand.
AGGCCACTCAGGTCTGCCGACTACAATGGGAAGGGCCTACACGCAAGGAAATTGTGCAAAATGCAGCCATATCCAGGTCCTCTACCCAAGGCAACGCCAGGAACTCCTGCATCGCAATTGCCTTGACAGTGGCAATGATGAATCCCTCGCGTTGCACCTAGAAGGAACCAAGGCTGCTCTTTTGCTAGCCTCACCCAGCCAACCCCCTCTACGGCCACACCTCCACCTCTAAGAGAGTAGGATAAAGACTGCAGCACTCATCACCTATCACTCGCGAGTTCCAGCGCGTACTCCATTAGATCACGAGCTGCAAGATGAGGCGCGCGATGAAACCTCCTACGAGGATTCTTCTAGCATCGTTGCTATCCCTACGAGCGCAGGAGTCTGTGGAGGGAAGGTGGCCTCAATCTATGAGGAATCTTCTAGCACCGGTGCACTCTTTGACGGCTCTCTACACCCAAACAACAACAACCGAAGGCAATCCATGGCTACTCAGAAACTTGGTTCGGGTCGACCTCCAGGGGATCTATTTATAGCCAAGCGCTACAACTACCACCCACCCAGGAGTTACTATGTGCCCATGATCAATGAGTCTGACGACCTCTGACTTTGCCCACGTGAAAGCATTCACGCTACAAAGGACAAAAAAGTACAGTACACCTGTGCACCCTCAAAAGTAGAGTACTCGACAGCATTGCGACTACTCGAAACTCCGAACTACTCTAGCCAAGCACGACCTGCGCTCACATCATTGTCTCGGGGGCTTGGAAGGATCCAACCCTCTGTTCAGGGGTCGGGCGCACCCGACCCCGGGACCTTGGGTCGGGCGAGGCGGAGTTTTTCCCTCAAGGGGTCGGGCTCACCCGACCCCGGGACCTTGGGTCGGGTGAGACGGAGCGAACTACTCCTCACCCACATCAAGACAACTACTTCAAGCAACTAAAGAAAGAACTAGCATTCATTTCTTAAGAGTATCGTTCAAAGTACTCGAAACAACTACAAGAGTACATAAAAAAGCTCAAGGCTCCTCTGGAGAGACAAACTCCGACATCTTGGACGCGATGGGCTCCGCCTCCTCGAGGTACTGCGCATATGCTTCTTCTGTGCAGTTGCGAGCCACCCCGTCACCAGCTACCACCAAGTCCGCCCTCGGGTAGTATGACTTCACAACAGCAAGGACCTATTTGCAAACAGCTTTGCAGAGACCTGCCACTTTACCCGCCTTCAATCGCTCGACTAGCGATTGAGGTCCTGCGCCTTCTTCCACGGAGGCTATGGCATTCACCAAATCTTGAGCTGCCTCAGTCAACTCTTGGAGTTCGCCTCGGAGTCTTCCCATGGTCTGAGCATGATCTCTGCATGCCACCATGGCGATAGCAAGCATCACGCCTGTAACGACCGACCCCTAAGCCTTCCAGTTAATCTTGATCGCAGCCCTTAACCTTAGTGAGCTGTCTTGCTTGACCGCACCTAAGTGCTCAGTTTTCCGCCGGTCCCGACCCCTGAGATCCGACCCCTTCCCGCTTCGCTCCTCTCCCGACCCCGGCGAGTTCAGCCCACCGTCGGATTCTGCTGATCTTCCTCACCCGTCAGATCTATCCACAGGTGGACCCGTGAGATCTTTTCCAGATCCCCCGCGACAGCCGCACTCGAGTTGCATGGCCGCCTCAGAGCCTTCCTGCCGTGTGGCGAGTCTTCTCCGACGCCTGCCGCTCCGTTTTGTCTCTGGCCAGCGACCGAGTGGGTTCCCGCGCCCCCTTTCCCCCAATGGCAGCGCAAGCCCTCTGCACCCCTTTCTGCAGAGCCTCGCCGCCCGCGCCCATCATCACGCCACCAGATCCCGGCCCCAGAGCCCGATGTCGCCCGTCTTTTCCGTCCCTTCGGCCACAGTTGCGCCGCCCGGTCGCCGCTACACGACGATTCCTCCACCGCCAACCCCGACTGCGGCCACGACAGTTCCTTTCCCCGCTCTGTCAGAAGCCGCCCGACAATCTGTTGTCTCGCGCTCTCCCCCGCGCCCGCATCCGCCTGTCTTCTCACCGAGCGCCCTCGATTCTAGCGCTGTTAAGTCGGTCACTTCGATCAAATCTTCCGCTCGACGACGCCCGCTTTCCGCCAAATCTCAACCGCCAGTCTACCCGCCCCTACGCCGCCCTGATGGCAGAACGCAATGATCGCTGGCGTCACCCCCGGAGTTCTGCGCCACCACCCTCTCCGCTCAATCGCCGCCACGGCAGAGCACTCCATTGCCTCTCCCCGGCCTTCGCGCCGCTCCCCTTCTCTCTCTCCGCGCCGTTTCCTTTCCTCTGCTCCAGCAGCTATAAAAGGAATGCCCCCGTCGCCGGAGTTTCCCCCGCCCTTGTTGCCTTCAGCCTTGTCTAGCTCCCTGCTCAAGCTCCTAGCGCCACCCACCCAGCTCTTGAGGAATTCTTCTCTCAGTTCTCTCTCAGCTTTCTCCAAGTCACCCAGCAGCTTGCTCCTCCGTGCTGCGTAAAAGCTCTCTTGTGATCTGCAAGAAGCAGCGCCGCCGCCGGAGCATTGCCAGTCTTAGCCCTTGCTTGAAGCTTTAGCCCATCCGCCCAAGTTCGCTTCGTTCCGACCCCAAGCTTTCCTTTTAGGAAGAAGGTGAGTTGCTGAGGGCTTGGCTGTGATCTTTTTTCTTCAACTCGAGGGTGTATGTGTAAAACTTGGGAACCCTTCAACGCTTGCGTCTAAGGACCCCCAGTTATCACATCCTCTAGTTCAAGGATCAGACCACTAGTTCCTTTCCTACCCTTACCTCTTGATCATCATCAGCTCTCGAACCACCATAACCTCCCGCTCTTTGTCGCGAGTTTTTGGGCTCAGGCGAGCCAGTGTTGCTGTTGAAATAACTGTCTATGCTAACCCTTGCATTGCATTCGTGTAGAGCTGCACCTCGCCGACGGCTTCTACGAGTTTCACCCGGCGCCAGAAGAAGAAGCTGTAGCCGAGCTCCTGTCCTCCGAAGCCGAAGTCACCCCCGAAGTCGAGCAGATCCCGTCCTCCTTGCTTGAAGGCAAGCCCCGGTTGCATTGAAAATCCTACGTGTTTTGCCAGACTTGCGCATGCCTTCTATAACGTGCTTGTGCATTTACGTATAGGAGTTGTGTGAAACCCTAGATGCATGACTTAGTTATCCCAGTGATCTGAGCACTAGCTGTTGGACCGAGTAGCTGCATTGCTTAACTAGGAGAACGGTAAAAGTCGAGTGATTTCCTGTCACTCGCGAGTTATAGGAGTTGCATGTTTACTCTCCTGTTATAACTATAAGGACGATGGACGGGGCAGGGTTTCGGTAACTTTTTGGTGGTCGGATGGTTGCCCCGTCTGTCTATGAAATCTTGCTAAGGCCCGACAGTGGTGGTGTTCGTGATCAAGTGTTTGAAAGTACTAGCCTCATACTTAGTATGGGATGATGAAGCCTAGTACCAGATTGAACCTAGACGTGAGCGGTCGCCCCCATTGTTCTTGGAACGGAGTTTCCCCTGCTGGTTGTCGCACGTGGTGGCAAGCGTGGTCACAGAACGGCAGAGGCCGGGTCTATGGAACCTTGCACCAAAGGAAATGGGCCCGACACGGGTTAGGGGATTGATGGGGAAGGCCGACACAGGAAGCGACCTCCGGGTGCGCGGATGTCGTGAGGCTAGGTTCACCATGCATGGTTAAAGAACTCGAATCGATTCGTCTGCCTCTCACAGTTTGAGATTGCTTGATCGCTATGTCACCCTGAGTAAATGAGGAATCTGATGATGAAAATGTTTGTTGTTATATCTACACATCTTGTTTGGTTCTATGAATGTTTAGAATAGGTGGCACAACCTAGACTGGTAAATGAACCTAGAACCGGAGCTAAAACTTGAAAATAGGGTTATTTAGTGCTTTTGGCAAACAAACCCCTCAGCCAAACAGCTTGCATGTCTAGAAGGAGGAGTAGCCCTTACTCCTATCGGTTAAGTCTTGTTGAGCTTAGTAGCTCAGCCTTGTTGTGGCTCCTGTGTTTTTCAGGTGTAGTTGCTGCTTCCGACCCTTGGCCGCCCCGGCTCCCGCCAGGCTGGACGGTCGAGTGGGACCCCTCCTCGGACGGCGAGGAGAGGACTCAGTGATGTTCTGGCTGGCCTCGCCCGGACATCCGACCCCGACGAAGTCTTCCGCTAGTGTTTCTCCGATGTTTTTCTTGAAATCTTGTAAAACTCTGATGTTGGATTTTTATGGCCGAACCAATTGGGTAAAACTTGTTCAACTCAGTGGACTTGTTGTATTCTCTGTAACCGCTCACCTTAGTGTGGGTTTGCTGAACTCGATCCTGTTTAAGTGGTTAAATCGGATGAAATCCGACGGCACTTCGTATTAACTCGGTTTAGGCAGGAGTGTCGCGTGTTAGGCGGCTGAACCCTGCTTAATCAAGCTAATCCGAGGTGGTTCCGCCACAGCTGGTATCAGAGCCGTGTTTAGCATTTCAGAGAACCCAACGAGCCCTAAACACTTCTTGAAAAGGATAAAAGTTGCAAGAAACTTTTGAAAATCTCGTATGATCGTTAAGGATGACTTAGTACGAGAGGCTCTAGGGGATTTTGGGGTTGTTTTAGGTGACTAATAAGTAATTGGTTATTTTGCTAACCCTTCCAGCACTTCGCCACGTCTATCATACATGTGCCGAGTTCCGCATCACGAGTATGCGAGGGTTGATAGGGAGCTCCATTCAAAGGACCCTATCTTCGCGGTTGTTTTCGCCCACGTATATTACACGTGCGCAGGTTCCGTATGTGTTCCATACGAAGGTTGGTACGGTTCGATTCCAACGAACCTATCGGCACGGTTGTTTCGCCGCGTTTGTCATACGTGTGCCGATTCTGCATCACGAGTATGCAAAGGGTTATATGGTTCCATTCAAAGGGGACCTATTTCCACAGTTGAGTGCTGTCCATGCAGCCTTAAACGCATGGGTGCCGTTCCTATAGTGAGCGGTAATGTTTGGGAACGCTTTCGTGGGTGCTGGCACGAAAGGTTCGTGTATGGTGTTTTCTGCAGGTTGCTAACCGCGTTCGTTAAGAGACGTTGCTAAGACCGACTAGTTATTATAGGGAGAGACGTATTGTTGCCTTGTCACCGGCACTGACCGCGTAAGACCCGAGTTTCGGGCAGCTGTTTTTGGTTAAGAGTAAGGTAGGCCGTGCATGCGTCATATCGAAAAGGTTGTACGGTTCCCTTTCTCAACAGCAACCCTGTTCGAAAGAGTTCTTATGGATCTAAGGATTCCTAGTTTCTCTTAGTTGCTCTCGGCTAAACCCGTATGCTTCTCTATCCGACCCCTGATCCTTGGAGTTATCTCACGTGGTTTCCGGCTTTCTTGGTTCCAGATGGCTGTTCCCGGACATGTCGTTTTTGGAGCGAACGGTACCTTCCAGTCAACGTGCCTGCATTTTGAGGGGTTTCCCGCGATTCTGTGGGATACGCTGAAGTGGTTTGGGTATCAGTCCCCGCCCTTGTATGCCGGGCGGTTATATATGGAACAGGGCATTCAGACGTGCCAAGTGCAAGCGTTGGTACCACCTCCCCTTGCCTGGCCCGACTGGCCCTCTCTGGGCATAATCGCCTATGGTCTCGCTCCGGAAGATACATGGGAGTCCGCCGCCCTTCAGTTGCTCATCTAGTTCTGTCAGCTGCATCCCGTGGAAATCACGCTAGACCCGATCGGCCTCTTCCCCGTCAGGAACCGGCTGGACCCGGCATGGCTTGACCACGTCGGGAACATCGAGGTGTTAGCCACCACCTGCGCTATGGTCACCATATCCACCAACATCCGGTGCATGGCCGCTCTCTACCGGTTGATAGAGCTTCAGGGGCGAGCCATGACCCTTTTCGCCCGAACGGCTGCAGATACCCACGGTTACCTCCAGGCAGCAAGAAGAGACATGGTAGGCCAAACCTACCAGCTGATCCAACGTGGTATCCAGATCCACGATATGCGAGATCGGATCTCCGAGCTAGAAGGAGAAGTCGCCGACCTCGTGGACGGCATGATAGAGCTCTCGGAGGAAAAGATGGAGGTGGAAATGGAGTTGGCAGTCGCCAATGCCCACCTGGAGGAGCACCAAGCCGAGCTCGAGGATATGCATGCCCTCAACATGCAGCTCGAAGCTCAGGAGGACCCTGAGGAAGATGAGGGAGCGTCCAGCATGGACATAGAGGAAGATGGCGCCCCTTCTCCAACTCATAGTGTCCATTGGTAGATCAAGGGTTCTCAGGGAACCATCTTTTTGTTGTACTCCTCGGCAGCCTATATTTTGGAAAAGTTGTAATAGGTTAGCCTCGAGTTGAGTGCTCCCTGTGTTGAAACACCGTGGTATATAAAGTAACCCCGGTGCATAGCCTTCTCATCTTTGTATGGTGTGAATGCTAGGTTGAGTAAGTTGCGCCGTGACCATATGCTGTGTTCTGAGGATCTGTTCTTGGGCCGACCCCAGCTTGCAAAACCGAGTGCGCCGACCCTTTGAGGCAGTCTCCGCCTCGTCCAACCCTTTTTAAGTACAGACCGTGTCTGACCCCTTAGTTTGAGTGGATCAGATCATAGGAGTCTGTATGTGGCATGTGTTGCCTGAAGTGGAGTACCAGGTCAAGGTAGAGGTTATCTATGCTGAGAATGAGAGGAATGTGCTTCTCTATGCGGACGTGTGATGCACCATTGGCAAGAGTCGCATTAAAGGATTTAAGCTATACGTTCCATTTGTTGGAGTACACCTAAGATTATGAAATTTATGGGGCGTTAACTCTTGCAGATGGCGTACCGCACTAGGTCTAGTTCTGGACCCAGTGGTAGTGATCAGCGACAGGATCTTCCCCCGCCCCCGCCCCCATGGCCATTGGAGGCAATCCTAGCAACTCAAACTGAGCTGCTAAGGCATCTGGTGCAAGGACCACAACCACAGCCACATGGTGGAAGAGCTCAGCAGCAGCCGCATATCGCACGGTATGAGGACTTTCTGGGGACACAGCCCCCTCTGTTCCAAAAGACACAAGAACTGCTCGATGCTGACGCATGGGTTCGTACAATCGAATCCAAGTTCGAGCTCCTCACCGCTCCATGCCCCGATCACAACAAGGCGCGGTTTGCAGCTCAGCAGCTGCGTGGCTCCGCACAGCTTTGGTGGGACCACTACCATGCCATGCTGCCGGCTGGCCACGTGGTCAGTTGGAACGAGTTCAAGATGGCGTTCAAGGCGCATCACATTCCTGAAGGTCTCCTGGAGCGCAAGCTCAACGAGTTTCTGGCCCTCACCCAAGGAACTCGGGATGTGCTGCATTACGCCCAAGCTTTCAATGACCTATGCCGTTATGCTAGATATCATGCGGACACAGACGAGAAGAAGCGGGACAGATTCCGCCGAGGACTGAGCTTGGAGCTCAGGGAAAGGTTGAATCCCATCAAGGTGGACACCTACAACGAGTTGGTCAACCTGGCCATCTCTCAGGAGGACTGTATGCAAGCTCTCAAGGCCGACCAGAAGAGGAAAGCCTCTGTGGCATTTCCGAGTCCACCGACCCGAAGGTTCCGGATGGTTCCTCCACAAGCCCCTGGCCGACCCCAGCAGTCAGGGAAGTGGATCGCCCGACCCCCACCGGCGACAATGCCTCGTTTCCCAGGCTTCCAACCGCAAGTGCCCCGGCCGACCCTGCCAATGCCACCTCGCCCGGCAGCCAGTAATCGTTGTTTTACCTGCGGCAATGAAGGACATTTTGCAAAAGACTGCCCCAGGAACAAGAATCAGCAGCAAGGTCAGAACCCCATGGCAGCCAGAGGAAGAAGGCCCAAGGTGCACGTCCGACAAGGCCGACTCAACTACACCAGCTTGACCGAGCTCCCCGAAGGTGCGTCAGTAATGACGGGTACTTTCCTTGTTTTAAATCAAGCTGTTGTTGTGTTGTTTGATTCGGGAGCCTCTCATAGCTTTATCGGGAATAAGGCAAGGGAAAGATGTGGGCTAAGTGTCGGTCACACTAAGGAACCCTATGTGATCGCCACTCCTAGAGGAAGGATAACGTCGGATCAGGTCGTTATTCTTGTACCTCTCCAGCTAGGCCCCACCCTCTTCAAGGAAAATCTTATCATCCTTGACCTAGAAGGCATAGATGTCATCCTTGGTATGGATTGGATGGCCCGACATCATGTTGTTCTAGATACATCAGCCCGATCTCTATACATCAGCTCACCCTCCCATGGTAGCTCTACCGTATCCTTGACCCATCCTGAGTCTTCGCTTCCTTGTGCCTGCCCTCTCTTGGGAGCCCGTCTAGAAGACCTCCCTGTTATCTGTGAGTACCCTGATGTGTTTCCAGAAGATTTGCCGGGTATGCCACTTGATAGAGAAGTGGAGTTTTCCATAGAGTTGATTCCTGGCACAGCTCCGATATCTAAGAGACCCTATCGGATGCCACCCGCCGAGTTAGCCGTGTTGAAGACCCAGTTGCATGATCTGTTGGAAAAGGGCTTCATTCGACCCAGTACATCATCTTGGGGTTGCCCTGCCCTGTTTGTGAAGAAGAAAGATGGCAGTCTACGCATGTGTGTGGATTACCGACCCCTCAATGCTGTGACAGTCAAGAACAAGTACCCGCTGCCACGCATTGATGTCTTGTTTGATCAGTTAGCAGGAGCAAAAGTGTTCTCCAAGATCGATCTTCGTTCTGGTTATCACCAAATAAAGATTCGACCCTGCAACATACCCAAGACAGCTTTCTCCACCAGATATGGACTGTACGAGTACCTAGTCATGTCCTTTGGACTCACCAATGCACCCGCTTATTTCATGTACCTTATGAACTCGGTGTTTATACCCGAGCTGGACAAGTTTGTGGTGGTGTTCATTGATGATATCCTAGTGTACTCGAAGAACGAGAAAGAGCACGCCGACCATCTTCATATAGTTCTCCAACGGCTGAGAAATCACCAGCTCTACGCCAAGTTCTCCAAGTGTGAGTTTTGGTTAGATAGTGTCAAGTTTCTGGGACACACTATCTCCAAGGATGGTATTGCTGTGGATCCCAGCAAGGTACAAGAAGTCATGGAATGGAAGTCTCCTACCTCAGTACACCAGATCAGGAGTTTCCTTGGATTGGCAGGTTACTATCGGCGTTTCATACCGGATTTCTCCAAGATAGCTAAGTCGATGATCGAGTTGCTGAAGAAAGAGCTCAAATTTGTGTGGGACACCAAGTGTGAAGAGGCTTTCAAGACCCTGAAGCACTTGCTGACCACCGCCCCCGTGTTGGCTCAGCCCGACCCCTCTAGGCCGTATGACGTATACTGTGACGCCTCTGGCACTGGACTCGGATGTGTTCTTATGCAAGACAGCCGAGTCATTGCCTATGCCTCACGTGCGTTACGACCTCATGAGCTAAGCTACCCGACACATGACCTTGAGTTGGCAGCAGTGATACATGCCTTGAAGATATGGAGGCACTACCTAATGGGAGCTCACTGCAACATATATACCGACCACAAGAGCCTCAAGTACATCTTCACTCAAGCCGACCTCAACATGCGTCAAAGAAGATGGCTAGAGTTGATAAAGGATTATGAATTGGAAGTGCACTATCATCCTGGCAAGGCCAATGTGGTAGTCGATGCCCTCAGCCGCAAACCCCATTGCAACTGCTTGTTGTCCACAGCCTTCACCAAGACTCTGTGTCACGAGATGGGAAAACTAAGTCTGGAGATTATTCCTCATGGAACCCTGGATCACCTCATCCTTGACTTAGTTTTGGAGGACCGAATTCGGTCAGCACAAGTTAAGGATGAAGAAATAAAACGGATCGTTAGTAAGATCTCCGTAAAGGATGAGGGATATAAGCATTTCCGTCAGGACAAGACGGGAGGTGTGCGTTATGGAAACCGTCTAGTAGTGCCCGCTGACCCCGAGTTAAGGAAGCAAATCCTAGATGAAGCTCATCTCTCCAAGTTCTCGATCCATCCTGGCAGCAATAAGATGTACCATGATCTCCGTCAAACCTTTTGGTGGAGTGGAATGAAACCAGAGATAGCTCGTTATGTTTCAGAATGTGACACCTGTCAACGTGTCAAGGCCAGTCATTTGAAGGTAGCAGGAACCTTGCAGCCGCTACCTATTCCCTCTTGGAAGTGGGAAGACATCAGCATGGACTTCATAGTTGGATTACCCCTTACAAAACAACAGTATGATTCCATCTGGGTTATAGTGGACCGTCTGACCAAGACAGCACATTTCCTTCCTGTTCGAACCACCTACACCGTCAGGCAATATGCAGAGTTGTACCTCGACCGCATAGTTTCCCTACATGGTGTACCCAAGACCATCGTCTCTGATCGAGGAGTTCAGTTTGTGGCACGTTTTTGGGAGCAACTGCAAGCATCTATGGGCACCAAGCTCATCCGAAGCTCAACGTATCATCCTCAAACCGATGGCCAAACCGAGAGAGTCAACCAGATCCTTGAAGACATGTTAAGAGCTTGTGTTATCCACTATGATAAGAATTGGGACAAGTGTCTGCCTTTAGCAGAATTCTCCTACAATAACAGCTACCAGGCCAGTTTGAAGATGGCACCATTTGAAGCCCTGTATGGCCGAAGATGCAGGACACCCTTGAACTGGTCCCAACCAGGGGAAAGATAGGTCTATGGCCCCGACTTAGTGGCAGAAGCCGAAGAACAAGTGAAGGTAATTCAAGCAAATCTCAAGGCTGCCCAATCGCGACAGAAGAGTTACTCCGACTAGCGGAGAAGACCCCTGCAGTTCGACCTTGGTGATCATGTGTACCTCCGAGTATCCCTGACCAAAGGAGTGCAACGGTTTGGAATAAAAGGCAAGTTAGCTCCCCGCTATGTTGGCCCTTATGAGATTGTGGAGATATGTGGACCCGTTGCTTACCGGATCCAACTCCCAGAGCAGCTGTCGGCAATACATGATGTTTTCCATGTGTCTCAACTGAAGAAATGTGTCCGAGTTCCAATAGAGATCTTAGAGCAAGAACAGCTTCAAGTAGAGCCCGACCTGACCTACGCCGAGTACCCAGATCGAGTTCTTGACCAAAAGGAAAGGCACACCCGACGCCAAGTGGTAAAGATGTACAAGATCCTCTGGAGAAACCACACCGAGGATGAAGCCACATGGGAAACGGACGAATATCTGAACAAGCGCTTCCCGGGTTTTCTATCCTCTTAAGAAGGTAAGGACAGCACCCCCCTTGATCTCTGAATCTCGGGACGAGATTCTTTTTAAGAGGGGTAGGCTGTAACGACCGACCCCTAAGCCTTCCAGTTAATCTTGATCGCAGCCCTTAACCTTAGTGAGCTGTCTTGCTTGACCGCACCTAAGTGCTCAGTTTTCCGCCGGTCCCGACCCCTGAGATCCGACCCCTTCCCGCTTCGCTCCTCTCCCGACCCCGGCGAGTTCAGCCCACCGTCGGATTCTGCTGATCTTCCTCACCCGTCAGATCTATCCACAGGTGGACCCGTGAGATCTTTTCAAGATCCCCCGCGACAGCCGCACTCGAGTTGCATGGCCGCCTCAGAGCCTTCCTGCCGCGTGGCGAGTCTTCTCCGACGCCTGCCGCTCCGTTTTGTCTCTGGCCAGCGACCGAGTGGGTTCCCGCGCCCCCTTTCCCCCAATGGCAGCGCAAGCCCTCTGCACCCCTTTCTGCAGAGCCTCGCCGCCCGCGCCCATCATCACGCCACCAGATCCCGGCCCCAGAGCCCGATGTCGCCCGTCTTTTCCGTCCCTTCGGCCACAGTTGCGCCACCCGGTCGCCGCTACACGACGATTCCTCCACCGCCAACCCCGACCGCGGCCGCGACAGTTCCTTTCCCCGCTGTGTCAGAAGCCGCCCGACAATCTGTTGTCTCGCGCTCTCCACCGCGCCCGCGTCCGCCTGTCTTCTCACCGAGCGCCCTTGATTCTAGCGTTGTTAAGCCGGTCACTTCGATCAAATCTTCCGCTCGACGACGCCCGCTTTCCGCCAAATCTCAACCGCCAGTCTACCCGCCCCTACGCCGCCCTGATGGCAGAACGCAATGATCGCTGGCGTCACCCCCGGAGTTCTGCGCCACCACCCTCTCCGCTCAATCGCCGCCACGGCAGAGCACTCCATTGCCTCTCCCCGGCCTTCGCGCCGCTCCCCTTCTCTCTCTCCGCGCCGTTTCCTTTCCTCTGCTCCAGCAGCTATAAAAGGAATGCCCCCGTCGCTGGAGTTTCCCCCGCCCTTGTTGCCTTCAGCCTTCTCTAGCTCCCTGCTCAAGCTCCTAGCGCCACCCACCCAGCTCTTGAGGAATTCTTCTCTCAGTTCTCTCTCAGCTTTCTCCAAGTCACCCAGCAGCTTGCTCCTCCGTGCTGCGTAAAAGCTCTCTTGTGATCTGCAAGAAGCAGCGCCGCCGCCGGAGCATTGCCAGTCTTAGCCCTTGCTTGAAGCTTTAGCCCATCCGCCCAAGTTCGCTTCGTTCCGACCCCAAGCTTTCCTTTTAGGAAGAAGGTGAGTTGCCGAGGGCTTGGCTGTGATCTTTTTTCTTCAACTCGAGGGTGTATGTGTAAAACTTGGGAACCCTTCAACGCTTGCGTCTAAGGACCCCCAGTTATCACATCCTCTAGTTCAAGGATCAGACCACTAGTTCCTTTCCTACCCTTACCTCTTGATCATCATTAGCTCTCGAACCACCATAACCTCCCGCTCTTTGTCGCGAGTTTCTGGGCTCAGGCGAGCCAGTGTTGCTGTTGAAATAACCGTCTATGCTAACCCTTGCATTGCATTCGTGTAGAGCTGCACCTCGCCGACGGCTTCTACGAGTTTCACCCGGCGCCAGAAGAAGAAGCTGTAGCCGAGCTCCTGTCCTCCGAAGCCGAAGTCACCCCCGAAGTCGAGCAGATCCCGTCCTCCTTGCTTGAAGGCAAGCCCCGGTTGCATTGAAAATCCTACGTGTTTTGCCAGACTTGCGCATGCCTTCTATAACGTGCTTGTGCATTTACGTATAGGAGTTGTGTGAAACCCTAGATGCATGACTTAGTTATCCCAGTGATCTGAGCACTAGCTGTTGGACCGAGTAGCTGCATTGCTTAACTAGGAGAACGGTAAAAGTCGAGTGATTTCCTGTCACTCGCGAGTTATAGGAGTTGCATGTTTACTCTCCTGTTATAACTATAAGGACGATGGACGGGGCAGGGTTTCGGTAACTTTTTGGTGGTCGGATGGTTGCCCCGTCTGTCTATGAAATCTTGCTAAGGCCCGACAGTGGTGGTGTTCGTGATCAAGTGTTTGAAAGTACTAGCCTCATACTTAGTATGGGATGATGAAGCCTAGTACCAGATTGAACCTAGACGTGAGCGGTCGCCCCCATTGTTCTTGGAACGGAGTTTCCCCTGCTGGTTGTCGCACGTGGTGGCAAGCGTGGTCACAGAACGGCAGAGGCCGGGTCTATGGAACCTTGCACCAAAGGAAATGGGCCCGACACGGGTTAGGGGATTGATGGGGAAGGCCAACACAGGAAGCGACCTCCGGGTGCGCGGATGTCGTGAGGCTAGGTTCACCATGCATGGTTAAAGAACTCGAATCGATTCGTCTGCCTCTCACAGTTTGAGATTGCTTGATCGCTATGTCACCCTGAGTAAATGAGGAATCTGATGATGAAAATGTTTGTTGTTATATCTACACATCTTGTTTGGTTCTATGAATGTTTAGAATAGGTGGCACAACCTAGACTGGTAAATGAACCTAGAACCGGAGCTAAAACTTGAAAATAGGGTTATTTAGTGCTTTTGGCAAACAAACCCCTCAGCCAAACAGCTTGCATGTCTAGAAGGAGGAGTAGCCCTTACTCCTATCGGTTAAGTCTTGTTGAGCTTAGTAGCTCAGCCTTGTTGTGGCTCCTGTGTTTTTCAGGTGTAGTTGCTGCTTCCGACCCTTGGCCGCCCCGGCTCCCGCCAGGCTGGACGGTCGAGTGGGACCCCTCCTCGGACGGCGAGGAGAGGACTCAGTGATGTTCTGGCTGGCCTCGCCCGGACATCCGACCCCGACGAAGTCTTCCGCTAGTGTTTCTCCGATGTTTTTCTTGAAATCTTGTAAAACTCTGATGTTGGATTTTTATGGCCGAACCAATTGGGTAAAACTTGTTCAACTCAGTGGACTTGTTGTATTCTCTGTAACCACTCACCTTAGTGTGGGTTTGCTGAACTTGATCCTGTTTAAGTGGTTAAATCGAATGAAATCCGACGGCACTTCGTATTAACTCGGTTTAGGCAGGAGTGTCGCGTGTTAGGCGGCTGAACCCTGCTTAATCAAGCTAATCCGAGGTGGTTCCGCCACAACGCCATTCTTCATCTTCCTGTCCCGCTGATGCTCGCAAGCAGCCTGTGCTTCAGCCTGCGCGGCGCGAAGACGTTCAGCTCCATCTGCCACTCGATCATGCGCGTTTCTCCAGTCGAGGACTTGGCTTCTTGTAGCCGCCTCTTGCCTCTTGAGCTCTGCAAAATAGACAAGTTCAACCACAGCTGACTACAATCGGACATACTTGGAATATGCAAAGTACTCACCTTGATACCTTTTGTTCAAAGACTTGTAGTGGCTCTCCAGTTTTTGCTGCAGGACTTTGTGATCCGACCATTCCACAGCAAAAGACTTCGCTCCAACCTCGTGAACCCTTAAGGCTTTTGTAAGTCGGGCACATTCCTACTCCAATTGATGACTTCGTTCCTGAAGGGTCCGAGTGTGCAAAGTGTGTGAGATCAATCAAAGGCCTCACAATTACTCAATCTACGTAACAAAGCACAGGAAATTCACCTGGAAGCTCCGAAAAACATCGACGGCCCTCTGGAACTCTGAGTTAGATGGCAGGCTAAATACTGGTCTTTGAGTACTCTCCGCAAGATGAGGAGTCGCACCCAAAGTGGCACCTAAAACATTTATCATCAGTCACCTGATTGCTACGACTACAATAACAGGACTACAGAGACATACCTGGAGCAGTTGCCTCTTTGGATTTTTCCACACCCACTATAGCTAGAGATCCGCCAGTGGATGTTGATAAGGTAGCACTTCCCGAACCCGACGCGGCGGCAGGGACCTCCACCAAACGGATGACATCTTGAAGCATAGACATAGTAGCTCCAAGGAGACCGGCATCGACTTTGGGTACTTCATCAACAATCAAATCTTCCAAGGGAGCACATAAAGTAGTCGGGGGATCCGACTCTACCTCTGTCTCTACAGGGATAGTTTCCTCTGCATCTTTGCATCAAAATACGTCATTATACGACTTCAAGACAACTTAAAGATATAGACAAGACAAACAAGCTCACCGAGTTGAGTGTGGCGGAAATCGCACACGTTTCTTCTCGGCAATAGGTGGCCGAGTACTCAGCACCGCAGGAACAGCTGTCGGCGTTGTCTTCTCGCCAAGACCTGGGAAATAGAAGTCAAGACTACAATACAACTCGGACAAATGAAACTAGTCGGGACAGAAAGCTTACCACTAGCGATTACACTGGACAACAAGGAACCAGTAGCGACTACTGGCGATACCTCCTTCGCAACACCTGCTACTCTGGCGGGCAACCCCAGGACTGCCTGGTCAGTAACTGGCAGTGTGGTAGCCGGTGGAGCCTGTGCGGTCAGCTCGGGGGCTACTCTAGCATCTGTTGACGGCACTCTCTATGGTACCTCCTCAACAGATGCAATACCGATGCCTGGGTCGGTCACCACTACTTCTCCAGAAGCAGCCTCGTCATCACCAAGTGCCGTATCAACAGCCTTTTTGAACAAGACAAAGTAGTCACAATGATTGCAAGTTCAAATTCATCAGCTACAATTAAGTACACGACTACATACCTTGGTACCTCGAGACTTCTCAAGAGTTGAAGCAGACTTAGCTGCAGATATTTTGTGGACTACTCCGCGTTTCTTCACAGGAGGGGAGGGCTCATCCTCCGACTCCTCAACAACAGTTTCCTCCTCTTCTTCCGACTGTGCCAAGTAGCCGGCAAGAACTCGAGACTACAAAAAAAACAAGTCGATATTAATAACAAATATCACACAAGTCAAAAAGTACAAGTCAAGTGCCAGAACATACCACTTCTGGCTCATACCAGGCATCATACTGCTGAAGAGCTGCAAGGATCACTGGTACTCCCTGGTAGTTCCTGAAGAACTTGGCCAGCAGCGCCTCTACATCATCATCGGATATATCCTCATCGGACATACGCGATGGATCATTAAGACCTGTGTACTCACTCCCCGAGTGAGCACGTTTCTGAAGCGGCTGGACTCTTTTCTTCAGAAAACTGGCCGCCACATTAATCCTAGTAAGATCGAGTGCCTTCAACTCGGTAATCTGCTGCATCAAGTGGTCAATCTCCAGGGTGTCTTTGGGTTCGCTCACCTAGTTCTCTACATGCTTCGGCGCGTGGCCAGTAACCACAGGCAAGCGAGGATCATGGTTCCTAATGTAGAATCACCTTTTCTTCCACTCCCCATGGGAGTCGGTCAAGTTGTACTCAATATATGCGCCCGAGTTCCTGAGTTGGAACCCGGCGCCTCCGAAGACTTCTGTCCTATGTGCACTTGGCTGAGGTTTACAACGGAACAACTTCCTAAACAACTCAAGGCTTGGAGGAACTCCCAAGTAAACTTCGCAGAGGTGTACGAAAATGGACAAATGTAGCACACCATTGGGGTTCAAATGAACAAATTGGAGCTTGTAGTACTCAAGGATACCTCTGAAGAAGTCGGAGGTGGGCACTGCCAACCCTCTCTCCATGAAGTGTGCAAGCATCACCATCTCGCTAGGGTGTTCTTCAAATTGCCACGCATTCGCAAAAGTTGGGTGCCACTCGAGCACCTCCTTCGTCTGCAGAAGCTTGGCATCAACTAGCGCCTCCACGGCTTCCTCCTTCATCACCGAATGCTGCCACGTTGCTCCAGGTGGCAGCGGCGCAGTCTAATTTGTCGGCCCCACCTTCGGCGCCGGCAACACCAGTTCCTTCCCCTTCTTGGACTTCACCTTGCCCGCCGCCGAAGCCTTGCCCTAGATCTTCTCGGGTTTCTTGCCCATCTTCTTGGAGCGCATCCGCCGATTTCAACCTCAACAAAAGGCACTCACTCTCGGATCTCTCTCAAGGAGCAGCAATGGCGGCGGTGGCACTTGCGCAAGGGAGGAAGAACAATAGATCTGATTACAGCAGGGCGTAAACTTAACCGAAAGGGGGCCCTCCGGTTTTATCTCCACCACCTCCGGATTCCAAGCGTCAGTTACGCAACGGACGGATTTTAAGCGGATTAATTGCCTTAAACACCCAACGGCTACTCTTTACAACGGATTGCTGACCACTTCAATGACAGAGATCGCCTAAGTGCTCGGGGGCTACGGGTACCATACCCGATGGTTAGTTTTTTCTTTTTCAAGATTTCCAAGGGTAAAATAGGCAAAAAGTAGGATTGACCCTAAGCCTGACTCTTCGACTCAACCTAAGGCTCGGGGGCTACTCCATATGGAGTGCGATTGACATCGCACTACCATATAAAAATTCTCGGAACATAAACAACTCGAAGGAACAAGAAGAGTACCTTCCAGCCACGCGACAGTACTCAAGCACTTTGGTCCGCAACCTCTACGACGAACTACTCGGATAGTGCCCACAGTACCCAAGACTGTGGTGCATGACTACAAAGTACTCGAGGGCTTGTCGGGCATGCACCCCAGGCCCACGAGTAGACCTTGGACGGCCCACTAAGGGGCGTACTCGGATATGATTAGGAGAAGGGATAGGCGTATCCCACTCGGACTAGTCAAGTATGTGTATGGAAAACTACTCGGGGCATACCGAGTAGAACTCTGTAATAGTACTCGACTAGGACTCAGACTTGTAACCCTGCCTTCCCGTGTATATAAGGGCGGGCGGGGACACCCCTCAAATAGAACAACTCTAGTTCATCCAAGATCAATACACACCAACATACAGGACGTAGGGTATTACGCGATCTAGCGGTCCGAACCTGTCTAAATCGTGTTCCTTGCGTCACCATTGATTCCTTGATTCTTGACGATCCTTACCGCACAAAAGACCACCTAGGGTACCCCCTAGGCGGGTTGCCAGTCTAAAACACGGACAGCTGGGGACTTGCCGGCCGGTGTACAGCGACGACGTGGCTAGCGAGCTCTGGCCGCCTGACCAGTGGCAGAGAGAGGAGCGGGAGGAAGGAGAAGGAGATGCTGACGCGTAGGGCCGGCTGATTTCAAATCGTTCAACTTTCCTCCACTCAAAAGACCCAGCTAGAGGCATCTAAAAGTCTCCCAAATTTGAAAGATAAAAATGCAAAGAACACAACACCGCAAGAATCACCTCAAGAGCTGCTCAGATTTTCACGCAATTTACGAAAGGAAACAGCTAAAACTGAAAGTTAAACGAATTTTTAACACGGAAAAACATCACTGAAAAATTATGTAAAAATACTGTAAAATCATCAAATTGCATCTAGTATTTAAATAAACTAACATGAGGCACAGTTGAATAGTAAAAATTTGAGTTGCTTCACAAGTTGAATTTTCAACAATAAACAATAAATATGTGCACTTAAACAAATACATGACTATGATGATCAATTAAGCACAAATGATGCTCACAACTTTGGGACGTAAGACCTATTGCTGACGGATTCCTTTTTCTTTATTCAATCTGTCAGTAAATCAAACGGAGAAAGTTCATGGCAGTGACAGTAGGCACGCCATCGTGAGTTCCAGGGATGATAACCCGAGGATCTTGCACTTAAGCTCGTGCCTAAGTTGGGATTCCTCAGGTTAGAGCTGCCTCATGTCCTGTGCACAATCAAACCGAAGGACGAGCTCCTTGGCCATGAGAAGCTGTGCTTTGATCTATCCCACTAACAGGTGGCACTAGCTTTGTAGCTCCCGTGCTGTGTTCTTCAGCATCTGGTCGATGCTCCCGAAGGGATCCACCATGGTAGCAGGGCAGTGCCAACTTTTTTCGATTGACTCCATGAAGCCTGGGATCTTGAACCACCAATTTTCGAAGTTGAAGCGGCGCTTGGATTGAAATGCGGCATTTGTCAGGAGATGCAGTGGACAATGGTCCGACATGTCAGAGGATAGGGCCTGGAGGAAACAATTGCGGAATGTGAGCTCCTAATCCATGGACACCAGTACACGATAGTTTTTGCAGTGTCGCACACGTTCACGTTCGTTACTCCAGGTGAAACTCCTGCCATGTAGGTGTACAGCCTTCAGCTCCATCTCGTCCACGAAGCGGCAGAAACATCCCATATTCCGCCTGTTGATGTTGAGGTTGTTCCTGTCCGTAGCATCAAGGGTGAGGTTGAAGTCGCCAGCAATCATCCATGGGCAGGAGATAGAGTTTTGGATTGAACGGAGCTCTTGGAAGAACTCAATCTTGTCGATATCCGTTTGTGGACCGTATACCGAGGTGAGACACCATTGATCGGTATCCAGTCCCAAGTCAACGAGGACGGACGTGGAGAACATTCCAATGTGCCGTGTTGCACAAGTGGCTTCCAGTTAGCGGCACGCAATCAAATCTCCACCACTGGCGCCATTCGACGGGAGGTAGGCGAAGCTTGAGAACCGCGGCCCAAGAATTTCACTAATTAGGAAGCGATCAATTACACTGAGATTTGTTTCCTGAACACATACTACTGACGCATTTGCATCAGCCACAACCTCGCGGAGCATGTCCCTGCGACTTCGTGCATTCAGTCCGCGAGCGTTCCACACAATGAATATTATGGTTTTGCTGATCCATGGGGAACCAAAACGACCAGTGATTGGGGTGAACAGTAGCGGATCAGCAGGTGCTGTGATCGCGCCACCCGCCTGCTTGGTGGCATCCATGAGGTCGTCGTCGGAGAGGGGCGCCTGCGCCACTGGGAAGATACAAAACCATCAAGATCCAACATTAACAGGCGACAACAAGCAACCAGTCAAAAAACAAAAAACATGCATGGAGGAATGCAGGACTACCTGATGGTTTTTAGTGTCACCCACCGTTTCATGGTACACCAATATTCGCATGTAGACTCAGTCACAACAACGATATAATGGCATGCAAAGGTCAAAGCACACATACATAGGTCAAAAACATGCATGGAATATTTGTGGTGGTAGCATATATTCCTGGGAAACGTACTCAGTGTTCATGACTCTACTTCACATATGACAGGGATAGAGCTGTATACGTGGGACCTTTCTGAACCTGTAGACGTTTCTTCTAAAAACTTGGGTTTGCTATCCGGAAGTATTTTATTTGGGGCTTCATCTTCTATTTAAGAGAGGGCGCGAGGCTGGATGACAACAAGAGAAGTTTGAGCAGCCTTTAGAAAACTATGAACCTCAACCGGGCCAAGAGCCTAGTAATCGAAATGGATGCTTCAGCTATACTATTTCTCGTCTGCATTTCTGTTGGCTTTTTCCTTGTCCACAAAATCCTCGTCTCTGGAAAAGCCACGAGCACCAGCAATGCGCGGCGGCCTCCCGGCCCAGCAAGAGTCCCACTCCTCGGTAACATCTTGGACCTCCGTGGCGCCGAGCTGCACCACGCCCTGGCCAGGCTCGCCGGGGTGTACGGCCCTATCATGTCCTTGAAGCTCGGCACGAGCAACGCCATCGTGGTCTCCTCCGCCGCTGCCGCTCGCGACGTGCTGCAGAAGCACGACCACATCCTGGTCGGGCGGGCCGTCAACGACGCTGCGCGCGCACTTGGAAGCCACGAGCTCTCCATGTTGTGGCTCCCGGCCAGCAGCCCGCTCTTCAAGCGCCTCCGCGCCGTGTGCAACAATCACCTCTTCTCGGCACGCGGGCTGGACGCCACCAAGGCCGTGCGCGAGGAGAAGGTGAGGGAGCTGGTTGGCTTCCTCCGCAGCCGCTATGCCGGCCAGGCAGTGGAAGTCGGCAGCGTCGTGCTCTCGGGGATGCTCAACCTGATGTCCAACGTGCTCTTCTCGGAGGATGTGGCCGATCTGAGCTCGGACCATGCGCAGGAGCTCGAGACGCTGATCAATGACATGATCGAGGAGATCACCAAGCCCAACTTGTCGGACCTTTTCCCCGTGCTCGCCCCGCTTGACCTTCAGAGCCGCCGGCGGAACAACACGGTGTACATGAAGAAGCTCTATGATTTCATGGACCGTGTCATTAGTCGCCGTCAGAGTGCAGGAGGCGAAAAGAAAGTTGATTTTTTAGATGTGCTCCTCCGGCTTCACTCAGAGGATCAGTTCAGTCTTCAGTCAGTCAACTCATTTCTTTTGGTAAGGACGATTCTAAGTATTTTTTTCATCAAGACATCAATGGTAGTAAGATTATGAGTCATCAAGGCATGACATAATAGTTTAGCGTATACTTTTTTTTGTATTTATAATTTAGCATCATTGGAGGCTGCACAGCACTCTATACGAGTTCTAGCCTACTCAGCTGAACCATTTCTTCTGCCAAGGATCTCTTCGTGGCCGGGACAGCTACGACCTCGCTTACGGTGCAGTGGACGCTGGCCGAGCTACTCCGGCATCCGGCCGTTATGTCAAAAGTGCGCGGCGAGTTGCAGGAAGTGCTCGGCGCAAAGGAGTATCCAGACGAATCCGACATCGACAAGCTGCCCTACCTCCGCACTGTGGTGATGGAGATCATGCGGCTGCACTCGCCGAGCCCTATCATGATGCCGCACGTGGCCATGGCCGACGGCGCGGAGGTCGGTGGCTTCGTGGTGCCTAAGGGCACCATAGTGATCGTCAACGTGTGGGCCATCATGCGTGATCCGGCGTCTTGGGAGCAGCCGGAGGCGTTCATGCCGGAGAGGTTCCGAGGGACGGGTCTGGATTTCCGGGGCGGGGACACGGCGTTCCTGCCATTTGGGTCTGGGAGGAGGCTGTGCCCTGGGATGCCGATGGCGACGAGGTCGCTGACGCTGATCCTTGCATCTGTGCTGCACGCGTTCGAGTGGAGTCTACACGACGGGATGCAACCGTGCGATGTGGATGTCAGGGAACGATTCTCCACGTCCCTTAACATGGTTACACCACTAAAGGCCGTGCCAACGCCAGTTTGCCACTGATGCATGCACTGATAAATATCTCGGTTCTCAATTGTCAGGCGGCTCCACAAATCGTATTTTTATATAAGAATATACATATGCAGACTATGTAATGTCATCAAGACCAATCTAAATAAAAACACTTTCGTGAATGAAGATGATGAACAGCTATCTGTGTCCCATGCATGCCATGTGATGTCGGTGCCTTTTGTAGTTGGATGCATGCTGTTGGACTTGGGGCGTGATGGACGACATAGCACGGGTCAGTTGGGTGGTGTTGGAGCCTAAACGTGGCAGCAATGCCGACCAGCCTAGCGGATCTCGGGCGGTCGGAGGAGTCGGCACGGTTGTTGGCGCAGTCGGGGCGATCGTTGTGGTCGGCGCGATCCCTGGCGTGGTCAGGGTGATCATTGGCGTGGTTGGTGCGGTCGGGGCGGTCGCCGGCGCGGTCGGGGTGGTCGCCGGTGCGGTCGGGCAGTCGCTGGCGCGGTTGGCACGGTTGCTAGCGCGGTCGGGCAGTCGCAGGCATGGTCGGCACGGACGCCGGTGTAGTTGAGCGGTCCCTGGCACGGTTGGTGTGATCGCTGGCGCGGTCAGCTGGGTCGCTGGCACGGTCGGGCGCTCGCTGGCGCGGTCGGCTTGGTCCGAATCCCAGGCGGGCCTGGTGCAATCCCTCATGCAGGCGCGTACGTCGTCGAAGTCGTGGGTAGGAACGTATCCACGCGCGCTACGGTCCTCCACACGTTAAACCAAGAGTCTGGGACGAATATTAGAGTCCTAGCCGAATTGAAGTTGAAACGAGACTTCCTTACAGGAAAAGACCTCCCACCCTATAAATATAAAGGGTCCTGGCTGATTGAGGATCATCATCCAATCGACAAACACTTTTATCTATCTTTTTATCTCCAAACCCTAGCTTTTCCAACCACCTTGCTTTCCTCCTGTGTCCCAATAACTTTTGAGGATGTTCTGAGGGGCCTGACTGATCTTAGAGCAACCCTAGGCTCGCCAACTTCGACGGGGTCCCTCCCGAGATGGTGAATGTAGGATTTCGTGGTCCCTCTGCGAGGACCGGCCTGACTGGACCCCCTGACCGGATGGACTGGTCAGGTGCAGAAGCCCCGACAAGGTGATCTTTTGATCTACGCAAGAACAAGTGTGCTCATGTGTTGGCTAGAAAAAGCGCCAACACATTTTGGTGACTCCTCTGGGGAAAAAGATCTAAAAACCATTCTAGAAAACCCTAGCAAGATGGGATCTACTACAGAGATTAACAAAAACAATATCATCGAGGCTTCTGTGGAGGATCTCAGCAAGGAGCAGCAGAACATCGCGGTGCTCCAACACTACGTGAAGATGCGGTATCTAGTGGGCTTCAAGAAAGATTGCAAGGGCAAAGCGAGAAGAGCACGAGACTTCGAGATGCCCATGATCAAGATGAATGATAACATGATCGAGGAAGTATCCATTGTAAGTAACTTCCCCCTCGATCAATATGCTATCAACGAAGAGTTCATAAGAGCCTTTAAAGTTCAGAATCAGATTCCTACTTCTTTGGTAGATCGCTTGAACCAACTTGTGGAAGGTAGATCTGTTGAATCTAATAAAAATGATTCTTCTCAAGTTGATTTGCGTGGGGTCATGCCTATGAGTCCATCGGCAGACCTAGGGGCTACCCTCGAAAACCCTAAATATGGCACGCCATTGAACTTTTATGCAGGACAGACGCCGCCCCGGGTCCAACCGCCAAAGCCGAACACGGCTAAAGCAGTCAAACAAGTTCAGGCAGGCGGTCTGACCGGTCAGGCCTGTCATGCCGGCCAGTTTGCGATTGTCCCCGAATCCCCTATGTTGCTTGCTCTTGTGCCTAGTTTGGTCATTCCTAACCATACTAGCGAGCTTGGAGTGAATACTCCCTCGGTTAGCACAATAGCATACACGTCGCCCCCGATCTCTAATACCATTGTTGCTTCTAGGGGTATTTCAAATGATGTGTTTTTTTATTTACATCGCATTCAGAATGGCAATCCACCCTACCTGAATGTTGTGAATACATCAGCGCCAATGCTACAAGAGCCAAATCCTTATAGTGAGGTCAGAAAATGTAAAGAGGAAATTTTGGCTATGATTCAAAGAAAGTTCGGCATAGATACAGGCAATTCGAAGTTGTATCAAAAACCATATCATGCTGATTTTGACTATGTCCCATATCCTATCAGCTGGCGCATGCCCGATTTTGTTAAATTTAGTGGCGAAGATAACCAAACTACCTGGGAGCACATTAGTCAATATCTTGCTCAACTAGGCGAAGCTGGTTATTATAATGCTTTGAGAGCATGTTTATTTTCTTTGCCATTAACTGGAACCGCTTTCGCTTGGTATTTTTCTTTGGCTCCTGGCTCTATTGATTCATGGGATCAATTGGAGCAAAAGTTCCATGATCACTTTTACACCGGGAATTTCCAATTAAAATTGATAGATTTAGCATTGGTTAGGCAAGGCAAAGAGGAATCTATTTTTGATTACATGAAACGATTCAAAGAAACTAAAAACCGATGCTTTAATTTCTCACTTTCCAATAATGATTTGGCCGATCTTGCTCTTAAGGGTTTAAAATCATCTATTAGGGATTGGCTAGAGGGTTTCGAGCTTCATACCATTGCACAAGTAATCATGAAGGCTTTGACAATGGAACTTAGGCTTGCTAAGGAAAAAGATAGCTTCAAGTCTTGTCGGTCTAACATGCATGCTATTGAATATGATTCCGATAGCTCAAACGACGATGACAATGAAGTTTATGTTACTGAATTTGTGTGGCCTTCTAAAGCTAAATCATATTCTTGTGTGTCTCTTAAGCCGGCCCATAATTGTTGGCAAGAAGAAGTGAAATTTACTTTTGATGTTTCCAAGTGCGATCGTATTTTTGATGAGTTGCTTAAACTTGTACATCTAAAAAAAATCTCATACTATTCCTCCACTTGAAGAGTTGAAGAGGAAAGCATATTATAAGTTTCATAATATTTCTTCTCATGCAACTAATGATTGCAATGTGTTTCGTCGACAGGTTCAATCAGCTATAAATGAAGGCCGTTTGATGTTTCATGAGATGCAAGTGGACAGGACACCGTTTTCTGTTAACACCATGGACATACAGTAGCCCAAGGTACTGGTTCAGCCGCATCAAGCCAAAGCTGCTAAAGGCAAGGATGTTGTGATCAGGGAAGAGAAGCTCGATTTGAGGGGAAAAGAGTTGACTAGGGAAGTGGTGTATGAAAAGACTCCAGATGGCAGAGAGTCATTTAAAATTATTGTGAAAGCTTCTGTACACGAGGGGCAAGCAACGTCCATGGCATCTTGTCAAAAGTCGTTCAAATCTACTAGGCAGACTGAGCCGGTCAAGCCGGTGCAAGGGGCCGGTCAGACCGGTCAGCTATAGGAATGCCCCAGAATGCTGAAACCAAAGTGTCCAGAGATTCAGACTTGGAAGCTTAATGTGGCAAAAGATCAAGAGAGTAGCCCCAGGGAAAAGGTCACCTTTGATATACTTCTGGATAAATATTCCAAGCAAAAGGCCGTTACAAGTGATTGGCCAATAAAAAAGAGAATGAGGTCACCTACTCATAAAGAGAGGCAAGATTCACCAACAAGAGCGATGGCAAGATAGAGAAGTGACCAAGCTCAACCAAAGAAGTACCCCTCCACATCTTGGGCCCCTCCGGCATCAAATCCCCGAAGCCTAGTGTGGGATGACAATAGGGTAATCTGGGTGCCTTACCAGTCTGTACAACAACCATCTTTCCATCCTGAATGGGGAGAATCAAGGAAGTCGGTTTTGGACAGGATCTCACGCCTCATGCAAGGCTGGTGGGCACCCCGCTCATCTGGTCACAGTGCACAGACCCGACCGGTCTGATTGGTCTACACCAACTAGTCAGACCGGCCTGTCCAGACACCTAGAACGCCTCCTCCAAAGCAAGTGTATCGTCCTAAGAAGGAGGGGGAGGTTAAGAAGATGAAAACAGACTCAGGGAAAGATACATAGAAAGCTATTATCCAAATTGGGTCTAGGGATGTCCCCGTTGAGAATAGTGCCAAAAGACCTGTTGGTATAGACAATCTGGTCATGTCAACTGTTCAGAAGGCTCCTGCTACTAATAATCATGAGGCTAGTAGCGGTAGTTCAAGCTCCAAATAATTCTTGCCAAGTTGGTGTCCTCCCGGGTTGACTTGCCCCCAAAGGAGGAAGATGCAAAAGTTAAGGCTGCAAGAAAAGAGGGAACATGAGCTAGAGAAGCAAAGGGACGAAGCATTCAGCAAGTATAGGCCCATGGTGTTGGTGTTTTAACCTAGCAACCTACCTAAGTAGTATCCAAGGTAGAGTTTTTGGTTGGTGAGCATTGCCAAAATCAGGAACTTGATGGTGTACGTAGGCACGCGATTTAGACAGGTTCGGGCCGCTAGATCGCATAATACCCTACGTCCTGTATGTTGTTTTCTTGTATTGGATTGAACTTGTTTTGAGGGGGTCCCTGCCCGCCTTTATATACTAGGGGAGCAGGGTTACAGGGTAGTTGTCGTACAGGAGTACTAGTTTGATTTGACTAGAGAGTTCTACTCTAACTCGGAGGAGTAGTTTCCATGTCTTCGACTAGTCCTCTGGAGTCCATGTAGACTACACCACCCTGTACCGTAGTCTCCATGTCTTGATACGATTTGCTGTATGTCTCCTAGTGTGGATCCGTACAGGTCTTCCAGTGGGCCCATAGGTGTATGGCTGACACATGATCCCTCAGAAAAAGGAGTGGAGAGTCAAGGCAGATGCACCAACTCTACCGGTAAGACCGGTTGAGGCGCCAGCACTAGCGCCTGAACTAGTCGGGCTGGTCGGGGGGTCGGTCTGTGGCAGAACCACCCAAATTAACCTGACTAAAGTGTACTCAACATCACCTCATATGCGAGCAGACACTTTAATCAAGTTAAAATGGCAGTCGATCGGGTTTCACCCGATAAAACCACGTGTCTCGGATTGAAACAAAGCATACTCACAAGAGGTTGAGTCCAGAGATTACAAAAATCCAAGTAGATTAATACAGGTCCCAACTTCATTTATTACAACTCAAGAGTTCAAAAGCATAAAGGTAGAGGTTTAAAGTTTAAAAGCAGCAGAAAAGTAAACAATAGTCTAATGTCAATTCAAAATACCATGGTGAAACCTACCATGATATCAATCACCATGATCCTCACCGACCGAGGACGGATCCCACTTGACAGTCCAACCCGGAGGGAGTTAAGACGGCCGAGTCACACTAGCAACCAAGCAAACAACAGCACTTGTAAAAGATAGCTACAAGCAAGGTTGAGTATACTAATACTCAGCCATCAGGTGGTAACTACTCGACTGACTCCTAGACATGCAAGGCTTTTTGGCTAAGGGGTTTGTTTTGCCAAAAGCTTCTAAAGTAGGTCCTTACTTTCAAGTTTTATCATCAGGTTCTAGTTGATTATCCAGTCTAGGTAAGCACCCATTCTAACCAAGCATGCCAAACAAACAATTTAATCAAGCATCAATATTAATCATCATCCTTTGTTCCACTTCTTACTCTGTGCAGAATAGTGATCAAGCAGTCTCAAACTATGAGAGGCAGACGATTCGAATCGAGTTTCTTAACCTTGCAAGGTGAACCTAACTGTGGTGGAACACCTCGGATTAACTCAACTAAAGCATGGTTAAGTCACTTAACACGCGATCCGCCTGCCTTAATCAAGTTAACTCGATGTGCCGTCGGATTTCATCCGATTTAACCACTTAATAGGACCGAGTTAGCATAGCTCACACGAAGGTGAGTGGTTCCAAAGAATACAACAGATCCACCATTTGATTAACAATTCATGACACACTGGTTAAAAATAAGAGTTTTACAAGTTCTGAAGGAAACAACAGAAGGTAAAAGCGTCGGGTCGGATGTCCCTGGTGAGGCCAGACAGGACATCAATGATCCCATTCCCCGCGATCCGAGGAAGGATCCCACTCGACCGTCCACCCAGGAGGAAGCTGGGGCGGCCAAGTGCTAATAGCAAGCTCGGAGGTTTCAACTTCACCTGAAAAGAGAAGCCACAAACAAGGCTGAGCTGCTAAGCTCAACAAGACTTAACCGACTGGTGAAAAGCTACTTCACCACTTCTAGACATGCAAGGCTCTTTGGCTGAGGGGTTTTTGGTTACCAAAAGCGACTATGTTAGGTCCTTGCTTTCAAAGTTTTAGCTCAGATTCTAAGTTCATTGACCAGTCGATGTTGGCAACTTACACTAAGCAAACATAGATCAACTTGATGTATACAAGCTTAACATCAAGACCATGTCATCATCAGACTCCTTTATTACTCAGTGTAGCATAGCGATCAAGCAGTCTCAAACTGTTAGAGGCAGACGAATCGATTCGAGTTCTTTAACCGTGCATGGTGAACCTAACCTCACAACATCCACGCTCCACCGAGGGTCGCTTCCTGTGTTGGCCTTCCCCATCAATTCCCTAACCCGTGTGAGGCCCACTTCCCTTGGTGCAAGGTTCCACAGACCCGGCCTTTGCCGTTCTATGACCACACTTGCCACCACGTGCGGCCGCAGGGGAACTTCGTTCCAGGCTCAGTGAATCGAACCGCTCACGTCTAGGTTCAATCAGGTACTAGGCTTCCCCATCCCATAATAGGTATGAGATTAGTACTTTCAAACACTTGATCACGAACACCACCACTATCAGGCCTTAACAGATTGAGTAAACAGACGGAGCGATCAGCCGACCACCAAAAGAGTTCACCAAAACCCTGCCCCGTCCATTGTCCTTATAGTTGTAAACAAAAGAGAACATCCAACTCCTATATTTCGCGAGTGACAGGAAACCACTCGACTTTTACCAAGTCCTATTAAGCATTGCAACTACTTGAACCCAACAGACTAGTGTTCAGATCAAAGGAACTATGTCATGCATCTAGGGTTGCAAACAACTCCTATACGTAAATGCACATTCATGAGAAGGAAGGCATGTGCAAGTTTAGAAAGTTGGGTGCATGCTACGGGGCTTGCCTTCAAGCGGAGGGGAGGGAAACTGGTCTTCAGCAGTTGCTGCTTCGACTTCTGGGATTGGCGGCTCTGCTACAGCTCCGTCTTCAGGCGCCGGGTGTAGCTCGTAGGTGTTGTCGGCGAGATGTAACTCTACACGAATGCAAATGCAGAAGTTAGCCTATAGATGGTTATTGCAACAACACTTGCAAGTTAAAGCTCAGACACTTGTAGCAAAGCTACAAAAAAGGTGGGGGAGCTCAACTTTAGTTGGTGGAGAATAGGATAAAAGGGTCGGATGGCGGTAAACTTGAGATCTGACCCTTAAAGTTAAGGAATAACTATGCCGGGGTCCTCAGACTTAACACAGAGAAGTCCCCGATATTTTACACAGATACCCTCTAGTCAAGGAAAAAGATACAGTCGAGCCCTCGGGCAAGGTGGATAAGGGTCGGCGAACAGACAGGGTCGGGCAAGGCGGAAAAAAGGGGTTGGGCGAACCGGAAAGGGGTCGGCAACTTACCTTCAGGTCTACTAGTGAAGGTTTTGGGGTCGAGAAGGAACAGACTTGGGCGGAAAGGCTAAAGTGCTAAGGCTTGGGCGGCGGCGAGGTTTGACGGTGCTCCGGCGGCGATGGAGCTTCTTGTGGGCAACAAGAAAGCTCTAGCACAGCGCGGAGGAGCAGACGGCTTGGTGGATTGGGGAGAAGCGGGTTTGAGCGGAGAGGGGAACTTCTCAAGAGTTCAACGGGAGTGCTTAAGTGCGCTCAGAGTAGGGGTAGCGAAACAGCGATGGTGAACGAAACTCCGGTGGGACTTTGGTATGCCTTTTTATAGCTGCGCGGAAGAGAGAGATTTTCGAGCAGCACGAAGACCAGGAAGAAAAGGAAGGAGTGCGCTGCCATAGCGGCAATTGAGCGGCGATGGGCGGTGGAACAGGACCTTAGAGATAGAGTCTTTGGCTATTGGGCACTAGAGACAAGGCCGGCGCAGGCGCGGCTTTGCCGGAATTTAGATTTGGCGGAGGCGGGCGTGGTCTGGTCGCGTCGAGCGGCGGATTTGACTGGCGTGTGACAGGGAGAAGAGCGCTGCCAGCGAGGTTGCAGCAGGCGAAGTGATAGGGTGAGCGCGAAATAGCGGCTTGTCAAGGCACATTACTGGCAAGGCGGAAAAAGGAGCTGTCGCAGCCGGAGTCGGGCTTGGCGAGGGAGGTATCATCGCGCAGTGAGCTTGTGGGCAGCGCGACTGTGGAGAGGCGGAAAAACCAGAAGGCATCGGGGCTTGCAGCCGGGGATTCGGGCAAGATGATGGGCATGGGTCGCGAGGTGGTCTGACGCAGCAGCGGCAAAACTTTGCCACGGCGGCGACGGGGCACCTTGGCGTGGCCGGCGTGGGCGCGAGCGAGACGAGGCGAGGCAGAAGGGGTTGCAGGGGGCTTCCACTGCGATTGGGGAGGAGGGCGCGCTGATCCATCCTATCGCGGCCGGTGACTGGGCGAGGCGGCGGGCGTCGGAGAGATCAAGCCACGCGGCGGGGGAGCTCTGAAGCGGGCGCATGCTGCTCAGGTGCGTCTGCCTCGAGAGAACCAGGGAAAGATTTGCGGCTCCACCAGTTAGTCTTGGGTTCTCCACTGCTCCAAGATTGGAAGGAACACTGCCTTTGGACTTAGAAAGAACCGGCGGTTTTGGGTTGGGTTTTCAGGGGTCGGGACTGAGAACCGGACCTTGAGCGCTTAAGCTACGAAAAGGTGAGTCATCGGGATTAGGGACTTTGGTGGAAGATTAACTCGGCTGATTAACCAAGGTCGTTACAGCCTACCCCCCTTAAAAAGAATCTCATCCCGAGATTTGGGTCTAAGGGTAACCAGTGGGGGTGTGCAGTCCTTACCTCCTTGGTTGGAAAGAAAACTTTGGAAGAGTTTGTTAGATACTCTTCTGTTTCCCAGGTTGCTTCTTCCTCTGTGTGGTTGTTCCATAGTATCTTGTACATTTTCACAGTCTATCGTCGGGTATGTCTCTCTTTTCGGTCGAGGACCTTGGCTGGATACTCGGTGTAAGTTAGGTCGGGCTCGATTTGAAGTTGCTCCTATTCCAAGACCTCAGTTGGAACTTGGACACACTTCTTCAGTTGGGATACATGGAAAACATCATGTATGGCCGAAAGCTAATCTAGGAGTTGGATCTGGTAAGCAACGGGTCCACAAATTTCCAAAATCTCATAAGGACCAATGTAACGGGGAGCCAATTTTCCCTTTATTCCAAACCGTTGCACTCCTTTGGTCGGGGAGACTAGAAGATATACGTGATCACCAATGTCAAATTGCAGGGGTCTCCTTCTCCTGTCGGAGTAACTCTTCTGTCGAGATTGGGCGGCCTTGAGATTGGCTTGGATTATCCTCACTTGCTTTTCTGCTTCTACTACTAAATCAGGGCCATAGGTCTGTCTTTCGCCAAATTGTGACCAATTCAACGGTGTCCGACATTTCCGACCATATAGGGCTTCAAACGGTGCCATCTTCAAGCTAGTCTGGTAGCTGTTGTTATAGGAAAACTCTGCTAGGGGTAAGCACTTATCCCAATTCTTGTCATAACGGATGACACAAGCTCTCAACATATCTTCAAGGATCTGATTTACTCTTTCGGTCTGACCATCGGTTTGGGGATGATAGGTAGAGCTACGAATGAGCTTGGTGCCAAAAGATGCTTGCAGTTGTTCCTAAAAACGCGCTACAAACTGAACACCTCGATCAGATATGATTGTCCTAGGCACACCGTGCAGGGAAACAATGCGGTCAAGATACAACTCCGCATATTTCTTGGTTAGGTAGGTGGTGTGAACAGGAAGAAAGTGGGCAGACTTGGTAAGATGATCCACAATAACCCAAATGGAGTCATGTCACTGCGATGTAAGGGGCAGTCCAACAATGAAGTCCATGCTGATGTCTTCCCATTTCCAAGAGGGAATAGGTAGGGGTTGCAGGGTACCTGCTATCTTCAAATGGCTGGCTTTGACACGTTGGCAAGTGTCACATTCCGAAACATAGCGTGCAATCTCTGGCTTCATTCCACTCCACCAGAAAGTTTGACGGAGATCATGATACATCTTATTGCTGTCAGGATGGATCAAGAACTTGGAGAGATGAGCTTCATCTACGATTTGCTTTTTCAGATTGGGGTCGTATGGTACAACAAGTCGATTTCCATAATACACTCTCCCATTCTCATCCTGTCGAAATTGCTTGTACCCTTCATCCTTCCATGAAATCTTCCTTTTGATTCACCTTACATCCTCATCCTCTAACTGTGCGGACCCAATTTGGTCCTCTATAACAGACTCAAGAGATATATGGCCGAGGGTTCCGTGGGAAACAATTTCCAAACTGAGCTTTCCCATTTCCTAGCACAGGGTTTCTGTGAAGTTGGTTGCCATCAAGCAATTGCAATGAGTCTTGCAGCTAAGAGCATCGGCCACCACATTGGCCTTGCCTGGGTGATAATGCACTTCCAAATCATAATCCTTTATCAACTCCAACCACCTTCTTTGGCGCATGTTGTGGTCGGCCTGAGTGAAGATGTACTTAAGACTCTTGTGATCGGTGTAGATGTTGCAGTGGGTGCCCATCAGATAGTGTCTCCATATCTTTAAGGCATGAATCATTGCTGCCAACTCAAGATCATGGGTCGGATAGTTTAGCTCATGAGGTCGCAACGCCCACGAGGTATAGGCAATGACTCGGTGGTCTTGCATAAGAACACACCCAAGTCCAGTGCCAGAGGCATCGCAGTACACGTCAAACGGTCTGGAAGGGTCGGGTTGAGCTAAAACTAGGGCTGAGGTCAGCAGGTGTTTCAAGGTGTTGAAAGCTTCTTCACACTTGTTGTTCCACACAAATTTGACCTTCTTTTTCAACAGCTCAGTCATCGGCTTGGCTATCTTGGAGAAATCCGGGATGAAACGCTGATAGTAGCCTGCTAGTCCAAGAAAACTTCAAATCTGGTGAACTGAAGTGGGTGGCTTCCAATCCATGACTTCCTGTACCTTGCTGGGGTCAACTGCTATGCCATTCCGAGAGATGGTGTGTCCCAAGAACTTGACACTCTCTAACCAGAATTCACACTTGGAGAATTTGGCATAGAGCTGATGATCTCTCAACCATTGAAGAACCACATGAAGATGTTCGGCATGTTCTTCTTCACTCTTAGAGTACACCAGAATATCATCAATGAACACCACCACGAACTTGTCCAGTTCGGGCATGAACACCAAATTCATGAGATACATGAAATAGGCGGGTGCATTGGTGAGTCCAAAAGACATAACTAGGTACTCGTAGAGTCCATATCTTGTGGAGAAAGCAGTTTTGGAAATGTCACAGGGTCTGATCTTGATTTGGTGGTAACCGGAATGAAGATCAATCTTGGAGAACACTCTAGCTCCAGCTAATTGATCAAACGGAACATCAATGCGGGGAAGTGGATACTTGTTCTTGATAGTCACCGCATTGAGGGGTCGGTAGTCCACACACATGCGCAGACTTTCATCCTTCTTCTTCACGAACAGGGCTGGGCAACCCTAGGGTGAAGTACTGGGTCGGATGAAGCCTTTCTCCAATAGATCATGCAACTGGGTTTTTAACTCGGCCAGCTCAGCGGGTGGCATCCGATAGGGTCTCTTTGATATCGGAGCGGTGTCGGGCTGCAGTTCAATGGCGAACTCGATATCTCTATCTAGCGGCATGCCGGGTAAGTCATCTGGGAACACATCCGGGTACTCACGGATAACAGGAAGGTTTTCTATCCGGGCTTCTGATACAGGATACGCACAAGGAGTTGCGTACTCAGGGTGGGTCAAGGATATGGTAGAGCTGCCATGCAAGGGTGAGTTGATGTGGAGAGCTCGGGCAGCTACATCTAGAACCACTTGGTGTCGGGTCATCCAATCCATCCCCAAGATGATATCTATTCCTTCCAGGTGAAGGATGATGAGATTCTCCCTAAAAAGAGTTTGGCCTAGCTGGATAGGTACAAGGTTAACTATCTTGTCTGAGGCTATCTTCCCTCCCGGGGTAGATCACATATGACCCTTTAGTGCGACCAATGCTTAGCTTACATCTCTCACCAGTCTTATTCCCGATGAAGCTATGGGATGCTCCCGAATCAAACAAAACAACAACAGTTTGATTATGGACAACGAAGGTACCTGTCATCACTAGCGCGCCTTCGGGGAGCTCGGTCAGGCTGGTGTAGTTGAGCCGACCTTGGCGAACTTGCACCTTGGGCCTTCTTCCTCTGTTGGTCGTGGTGTTTTGGCCAGGCCGCTGATTCTTGTTCCTGGGGCAGTCCTTGGCAAAGTGCCCTTCATTTCTACAGGTGAAACAGCGGTTGCCATTTACAAGGTGCGGCGGTGGTAAGGTCGACCGGGGCGCCTACAGTTGGAAACTGGGGAAACAAGGTGCCACGGGCGGTGGAGGGCGAGCAATCCATCGTCCCGACTGCTATGGCCTGTGAGGCACCTGAGGGGGAACCATCCTGAATCGTCGAGCGGGCGGGCTCGGTAATGTCACTAAGGCCTTCCGCTTCTGGTCGTCCTTGAGGGCTTGCATGCAGTCTTCTTGAGAGATGGCCAGATTCACCAACTCATTGTAGGTATCCACCTTGATGGGATTCAACCTCTCCTTGAGCTCCAGGCTCAAACCTCTGCGGAACCTATTCCTCTTCTTCTCGTCGGTGTCCGCATGATAGCTGGCGTAGCGGCACAGGTCGTTGAAGGCTTGTGCGTTGTGTAGAATGTCACGGCTTCCCTGGGTAAGGGCTAAGAACTCGTTGAGTTTGCATTCCAGAAGACCTTCTGGAATGTGATGCCCTCTGAAAGTGGTCTTGAATTCGTTCCAGCTGACAGCATGGTCGGCCAGCAGCATGGCACGGTAGTGGTCCCACCAAAGCCGGGCGGAACCACGCAGCTGTTGAGCCGTGCACCGGGCCTTGTTCTGGTCGGGGCACGGGGTGGTGAGGAGTTCGAACTTGGATTCGATCGTACGAACCCATGCATCGGCATTGAGCGGGTCTTCAGTCTTGTGAAAGGTTGGGGGCTGCATGCTCAGGAAGTCCTCATATCGAGCAACTTGTGGTTGTTGAGGAGCCCTCCCTCCATGGGGCTGCTGTTGTTGCCCTTGTACAATGTGCCTTAGCAGCTCAGTCTGAGCCGCCAAGATGGCTTCGAGCGAAGGAGGGGGCGGAGGCAGCGGAAGGTCCTGCCTCTGCTCGCTACCACTGGGTGCAGAGCCTGATCAGGTGCGGTGCGCCATCTGCAAGAGTCAATGTTCCGTTAATTCCGAAACCTCAAAAGTATTCCAACCATGCGGGAACGTATACTTTAAATCCTCAAAATGTGAATCTTGCCGATACTGCAACACAACAACATTTCTCATTAAGGAGATACACACTTCTTCTTGCCGTCTCAGTTAGTCAACTGGCTTGGTTCTGCACACAACCTCGGGCGAACCAAAACCGTATCCCATGAGTTCCACTTTATTCGACCTTAGGTGCTCGGGTTGGGCAAAGCGAAACCGGGCAACAAGGGGTCGGGCGAGGCGGAGACCTGCCTCGACGGGTTGAGCGCATCTGACCTTGTGACTTGGGGTCGACCAAGCTTTGGGACAGACCCACAGAACTTCCCCATGCGGTCACAGTACAAAACTCACACAACTTGGCATCCAAGGCGAGTCAAGTCAAGAACGGATTTCACCAAGACCATTTCATTGCTGTTCTCATAGCACCGGAGGAATACTCAACTCAAGGCTAACCTATTACATTGCTACCCAAAACTTAGGTTGCCGAGGAGTACAACAAAAGATTAGCTTCCTATAGTTCTCAACCTAAAAGTTATCTAGGTTGCCGACTAAGGGAACACTATGAGTCGGAGAAGGGGCGTCGCCATCTTCAATGTCCATACTGGACGCTCCTACTACCTCCTCAAGATCCTCTTGTTCGTCCAGCTGCATCTCAAGGGCATGGATAGCATCGAGCTTGGCGTGGTGCTCGTCCAAATGAGCATTAGCAACTGCGAGCTCCATCTCAGCTTCCATCTTTTCTTCGGCAAGCTAGATCATGTCATCCTCCATGTCTGTCACCTCTTCCTCCAGCTCAGTAATCCTGGCCTGCATGTCATGGATCTGTATGCCTCTCTGGATGAGCTGATATGACCGTTCCACCAAGTCTCTCTTGGCGGCGTTGAAATGCCCTTGGGTGTCTACGGCTATCCGAGCCAAGACAGCCATAGCCCGGCCTTGAAGCTCAATCAGCCGGTACAGGGCTGACATGCACCTGGTGGTGGTAGAGATGGTGACCAACGAATGGGAGGTTGCCAACACCTCCATGTTGTTGACGCGGTCAAGCCAGGCTGGGTCCAGTCGATCCCTAGCGGGAAACAAGCCGATTGGGTCCAAAGTGACCTCAAGCGGGTGTAGCTGGCAAAACTGGTTGAGGGCCTGCAGAGCAGCCGACTCCCAGGTATCCTCCAGAGCGTGACCGTAAGTCAAGACCTCGAGCGAGGGCCACTCGGGCTGTACAGGGGGTGGAGGTACAGCCACCTGCACGTTGCATCTCTGCACTCCGTGCTCCTGGTACTCCCTTCCCACATATAGAGGCGGGGACTGGTACCCAAACCACCTTAAGGTATTCCACAAAATAGCAGGAAAACCCTCAAAGTGTAGGCACGTAGAATGGGAAGTGCCATCAGCACCGTAAAACATGTGTCCGGGAGTAGCCATCTGGAACCAAGAACCAAAACAAGCGTGAGATAGAAACCCCAAAAGAAGAACAGATCAAGTAGGAAAAGCACTCGGACTTTGATCAGAGTGCAAACTGGAAAGGTAGCTAGAAATCCTTAAAGCGAAGAGGAGCTTTTCCATGGCAAGGTTGTTTTAGGGAGGTGGTTTCACAGATTTTAGTTTATGATGCATGCACGACCTACTTCGTTCTCTCAACCAAAACAACTGCTGAAACTTCGGTCTTACGCAGTCAGTGCCGGTGGCAAGGCAACCAGTACGTCTCTCCTTATAGTAGCTAGTTGATTTCTAACAGCGTCTCCCTAAGCAAACGCGGTTAGTGTACCTGCAGAAAACACAGCCACTTGAACCTTTCATGCCAGCACCCACGAAAGCATCCCCAAGCATTACCATTCACTATAGAAATGACACCCATGCATTTAACGCTGCATGGACAGCACAACAACCATGGAAATAGGTCCCCTTTGAATGGAACTATATAACCCTTCGCATACTCGAGATGCGGAATCTGCGCACGTGTAAAAGACGTGGGTGAATAATCGTGATGACAGGCTCGTTGGAATTGAACCATACCACCCTTGGTATGAATTAACATACGGAACCTGCGCACGTATGATAAACGTGGGTGAAACAACTGCGATGATAGGGTCCTTTGAATAGAACTCCCTATCAACCCTCACTTACTCGTGATGCGGAACTCGGCACACGTATGATACACGTGGAGAAGTGCTGGGGGTTAGCAAAATAACCAATAAGCAATAGCCACCTAAAATGACCCCAAAATCCCCTAGGGCCTCTCGTACTAAAGTCATCCTTAATGATCGTACGAGATTTTTCAACCTTTTTCTTGCAAATTTTATTCAAAAAGATGTGTTTTTTGGACCCATTGTGTTCTTTGTCCTGCTAAACTAGCTCTGGTACCAGTTGTGGTGGAACACCTCGGATTAACTCAACTAAAGCACGGTTAAGTCGCTTAACACGCGATCCGCCTGCCTTAATCAAGTTAACTCGATGTGCCGTCGGATTTCATCCGATTTAACCACTTAACAGGACCGAGTTAGCATAGCTCACACGAAGGTGAGTGGTTCCAGAGAATACAACAGATCCACCATTTGATTCACAATTCATGACACACTGGTTAAAAATCAGAGTTTTACAAGTTCTGAAGGAAACAACAGAAGGTAAAAGCATCACGGAAGCTAGCGTCGGGTCGAATGTCCCTGGTGAGGCCAGACAGGACATCAATGATCCCATTCCCCGCCGTCCGAGGAAGGATCCCACTTGACCATCCACCCAGGAGGAAGCTGGGGCAGCCAAGTGCCAACAGCAAGCTCGGAGGTTTCAACTTCACCTGAAAAGAGAAGCCACAAACAAGACTGAGCTTCTAAGCTCAACAAGACTTAACCGACAGGTGAAAAGCTACTTCACCACTTCTAGACATGCAAGACTCTTTGGCTGAGGGGTTTTTGGTTGCCAAAAGCGACTATGTTAGGTCCTTGCTTTCAAAGTTTTAGCTCAGATTCTAATTTCATTGACCAGTCGATGTTGGCAACTTACACTAAGAAAACATAGATCCAACTTTATGTATACAAGCTTAACATCAAGACCATGTCATCATCAGACTCCTTTATTACTCAGT
This sequence comes from Setaria viridis, assembly GCF_005286985.2. Lineage (NCBI taxonomy): Eukaryota > Viridiplantae > Streptophyta > Magnoliopsida > Poales > Poaceae > Setaria > Setaria viridis. The sequence continues at coordinate 16,636,750 of NC_048264.2, forward strand.
GTAGCATAGCGATCAAGCAGTCTCAAACTGTGAGAGGCAGATGAATCGATTCGAGTTCTTTAACCATGGATGGTGAACCTAACCTCACGACATCCGCGCACCACCGAGGGTCGCTTCCTGTGTCGGCCTTCCCCATCAATTCCCTAACCCGTGTCGGGCCCACTTCCCTTGGTGCAAGGTTACACAGACCCGGCCTCTGCCGTTCTATGACCACACTTGCCACCACGTGCGGCCGCAGGGGAACTTCGTTCCAGAGACAGTGGATCGAACCGCTCATGTCTAGGTTCAATCAGGTACTAGGCTTCCCCATCCCATAATAGGTATGAGATTAGTACTTTCAAACACTTGATCACGAACACCACCAATGTCAGGCCTTAACAGATTGAGTAAATAGACGGGGCGATCAGCCGACCACCAAAAGAGTTCACCAAAACCCTGCCCCGTCCATTGTCCTTATAGTTGTAAACAGAAGAGAACATCCAACTCCTATAACTCGCGAGTGACCGGAAATCACTCGACTTTTACCAAGTCCTATTAAGCATTGCAACTACTCGAACCCAATAGACTAGTGTTCAGATCAAAGGAACTATGTCATGCATCTAGGCTTGCAAACAACTCCTATACGTAAATGCACATTCATGAGAAGGAAGGATGTGCAAGTTTAGAAAGTTGGGTGCATGCTCTGGGGCTTGTCTTCAAGCGGAGGGGAGGGAAACTGGTCTTCAGCGGTTGCTGCTTCGGCTTCTGGGATTGGCGGCTCTGCTACAGCTCCGTCTTCGAGCGCCGGGTGTAGCTCGTAGGTGCCATCAGCGAGATGTAACTCTACACGAATGCAAATGCAGGAGTTAGCGTATAGACGGTTATTTCAACAACACTTGCAAGTTAAAGCTCAAAAACTTGTAGCAAAGCTACAAAAAAGGTGGGGGAGCTCAACTTTAGTTGGTGGAGAACTGGATAAAAGGGTCGGATGGCGGTGAACTTGAGATCTGACCCTTAAAGTTAAGGAATACCCTCGGGTCCCCGATATTTTACAGAGATACCCTCGGGTCAAGGAAAAAGATACAGCCGAGCCCTCGACCAAGGTGGATAAGGGTCGGCGAACAGACAGGGTCGGGCGAGACGGGAAAAGGGGTCGAGCGAATTGAAAAGGGGTCAGCAACTTACCTTCAGGTCTATTGGTGAAGGTTTTGGGGTCGGGAAGGAACAAACTTGGGAGGAAAGGCTAAAGCGCTAAGGCTTGGGCGGCGGCGAGGTTTGACGGTGCTCCGGCGACGACGGAGCTTCTTGTGGGCAACAAGAAAGCTCTAGCATAGCGCGGAGGAGCAGATAGCTTGGTGGATTGGGGAGAAGCGGGTTTAAGCGGAGAGGGGAACTTCTCAAGAGTTCAGCGGGAGTGCTTAAGTGCGCTCAGAGTAGGGGCGGCGAAACAGCGATGGCGAAGGAAACTCTGGTGGGACTCTGGTATGCCTTTTTATACCTGCGCGGAAGAGAGAGATTTTCGAGCAGCACGAAGACCGGGAAGAAAAGGAAGGAGTGCGCTGCCATGGCAGTGATTGGGTGGCGATGGGCGGCGGAACATGACCTTGGACATAGAGTCTTTGGCTATTGGGCACTGGAGACAAGGCTGGCGCAGGCACGGCGTTGCCGGAATTTAGATTTGGCGGAGGCGGGCGTGGTCTGGTCGTGTCGAGCGGCGGATTTGACTGGCATGTGATAGGGAGAAGAGCGCTGCCAGCGAGGTTGCAGCAGGCGAAGTGACAGGGCGAGCGCGAAACAGCGGCTTGCTAGGGCACATTGCTGGCGAGGCGGAAAAAGGAGCTGTCGCGGCCGGAGTCGGGGTTGGCGAGGGAGGTATCGTTGCAGAGCGAGCTCATGGGCGGCGCGACTGTGGAGAGGCGGAAAAACCGAAAGGCATCGGGGCTTGCAGCCGGGGATCCGGGCGAGATGATGGGCGCGGGTCGCGAGGCGGTTTGACGTAGCAGCGACAAAACTCTGCCACGGCGGCGATGGGACACCTTGGCGCGGCCGGCGAGGGCGCGAGCGAGACGAGGCGAGGCAGAAGGGGTTGCAGGGGGCTTCCGCTACGATTGGGGAGGAGGGCGCGCTGATCCATCCTATCGCGGCCGGCGACTGGGCGAGGCGGCGGGCGTCGGAGACATCAAACCACGTGGCGGGGGAGCTCTGAAGCGGGCGCATGCTGCTCAGTCGCATCTACCTCGAGAGAATCGGGGAAAGATTTGCGGGTCCACCAGTTAGTCTCGGGTTCTCCACTGCTCCAAGATTGGAAGGAACACTGCCTTTGGACTTAGAAAGAACCGGCGATTTTGGGTTGGTTTTCAGGGGTCAGGACTGAGAACTGGACCTTGAGCGCTTAAGCTACGAAAAGGTGAGTTAGCGGGGTTAGGGACTTCGGTTGAAGATTAACTCGGCTGATTAACCAAGGTCATTACACTAACCCCACGACATCCGCGTACCACGACGGGTTTGCTTCACTTGTCATCCGTCCCCATCAATCCCCACGCACGTGGTCGGGCCCACTTCCCTTGGATACAATGCCCCATGGTCCTGGAATGACGTCATACTATGACTGCACTTGTACCCACATGCTACAGCAGGGGACCAAGTTCCAGACATAGTGGGGAGCTACGCCCTCGTCCCAGTTCAAACAGGTACTAGGTTTCCCCATCCCATACTAGGTATGAGATTAGTACTTCCAAACACTTGACCACAATCACCGTGATGGTTCAACCTTAGCATATTTTTCCACTAGACAGATGGGACAATCCCCCAATCCAGAATCATATAGCCCAGTTTCGCCCGTCAATCCTTATGATTCCAATATAAGTAAACAGACAACTCCTATAGCTCATGAGTGATAGGAAATCACTCGACTTTTACCATGTTCCTATTTAGCATAGCAACTACACGACTTAACATTCTAGTATTCAGGACATAGGTACCTAGGATCATGCAACTAGGGTTTCAAGCAACTCCTATGAACTTAAATGCACAAACATAAGTAATCATAAGTAGTGCATAAATTTAGAAAACTAGGTTATACTCCAAGGCTTGCCTTCTTGCCCTAACTCAGCCTTGGGCTCTTCTGAACTCGGTTCAGGCCTTGATTTTCCTTGATTATGCTTAGCTCAGCAGACACCCTCTTGCTTCGCGTTCCGAGCCGAGCTCATGTAGGGATACGAGGTAGGCTACACTAGCGCAAATCAAAATTTCTACCGCGTATAACCAGGAAGAACTGCCGTATAAGGATCACGGGATTACCACTCGACGCACTACTGGTGCGGAAGATGTAGATATGCGTCGATGCAGTGAAGACGATCAATGTAGTCGTACGTAGTCGATCACGTCAACGTCCAGCAGCTCCTCAGCAGCTCGTCCACGTGCAGCAAGATCGCCCTCGTGCTGCGGCTCGTCGTGGCTTGTCGGCAGCTCCTCGTGGCTCGTCGGCGGCTCATCCAAGTGCTGCAGGTGCAACACCTCCAAGGTATCCACACGTGCAGGGAGGAAGCATCACAAGCTGGACTGCTAGATCCGCGAGTTGCAATAGGCGAGGGCGTGGGAGGCGCGGCAGGTGTGTTTCGCCAAAAGGTGTAAACCCTAGGGCGCCCCCACCCCTCTATTTATAGAGGTTCCTGACGGGCCTCTGGGTCTGAGGCCCATTAGTACTTCTAAACCTAAGCCAACTCGGATCAGATCCGAATTGGGCTTCCAGCCCCTTAAGTGTGTGACCCTATGGGTTCGGATACATATAGACATGGCCCGAGTACTCCTACTCGGCCCAATAGTCGGTAGCGGCCTCTAGCAAGACGTGCCAACTCCTATACGCACACGAAGATCATATCAGACGAACCATCATAGCATAATATACATGCTATTCCCTTTGCCTCACGATATTTGGTTTAGCTTCAAGCCGACCGCTCTTTCTCGATCCTGTGATTCGGAATCCCTTTGTGGGTTAACTCTTAACCGTACGTAGCATGGCCATGCATTTTTGGATCCGATCACTCGAGGGGCCCAGAGATATCACTCTCAATCAGAGAGGGGCAAATCCCATCTTGATTGACCATGTCTCATAGCATGCTTCTTGACAAACCCAAAAGCTACCTTTATAACTACCCTGTTACGGCGTAGCGTTTGATAGCCCCTAAGTAGGTCGATCCACATCTAGAATACATGCGACAATCTCAGGTCTAAGGATAAAGCGTATATGTTGTTTAAAGAGAGAACTACTTCTCGTGTTGGGTCAGTCCTAGCACATGTCTCCACATGTGTCCACATTATTAGTTCAACATCTCCATGTCCATGACTTGTGAAACATAGTCATCAACTAATACATGTGCTAGTCTAATATTCATGTGTGTCCTCACATGAACTCCGACTAGGGACAACTTTAGAATAACCATACAAGTAAAGAGTTTCACATACAATTCACATAATTGCAAATCAATTCAAGTAGCCTTTAATGGATATTCAATGAACACAATATTCAAATCATGGGTACAAATGGAATATCATCATCTCTATGATTGCCTCTAGGGCATACCTCCAACAGCTCGTACGTTCCATTAGCACAATTAGCTTCTACACGAGATGCAAATGCAAGATTTCAAAAATAAGCTTTTATGTGTAGGTTGCATTTCATAAGTTATTGCACAAACATAAGGTGTATTTTGGACCACATTCACTTAGACAAGTTTCTAAAGATTTCTTTTCTTGTAAAGTAAGGTGTGTTGTGATTGAAAACTCGGAGATGACTTGGATGGTGATTGAGTACACATATATGATTTTAACGACTTTGACTTCACAAAAGAGGGGGGGTCACTTTAGGATTGCTTAACACTTATTTGGAAAGTTATCCTGTTTCTGAATTTTTAAACAACTTAAATTAGCATTTACCCTTTTACTCTTCCTATTTAACATTTGCTATTATACCATTTAACTAGCTTTAACTTCAAAAAGTGTTTCTAGTCGCATAAAGTGTGATCTAGGGCTGAAACTTTTCTAGAGGCTTTCTAAAGTCATCAGGGAGTTACTGTAAAAATTTGGGACTCATTGGACTTCTACAAAAATTATTAAAATTTAAAGAGTACCCTATGGTAGATTGTAAGGATCTAGTTTTAACTCCGGTTTGAGGGACAATCTGAATCTACAGATTTTACAAAAGGTTCCCCAGGCTTAACAGAGGCTACTGTAAATTTTCCAACATTTATTGAGCATGTTAACCATTTATCATATTTTAAGTTTATTAAACCACATTAAGGAAGAACCTAGAAAAAGTGTTGATTATCCTGCTGCCATTTCCTTAATCCAGTGGTCATTTTATGACTAACCAGGACTAAGTAAATTTGCAAGATTAAGCTACTAATTCACACTACTTAAGTGACCAGGTATGGCAGCAAGGCTAGGAAGGTCATCACAGTAAAATATAGGTTCTACTAAAGTGCTAAGATAACTTAAAAGAAACCCATAGTGACACCTAGTTACGCTTTCATTTTAAACAGTAAGTGAATATAAGCTAAGTGGTTGGACTTAATTCTTTTTGGGTTCAAGCTCTATTTTTTTTATACCGGCCTTGGCTCAAGGTTTACGTTCTCCGACAATTTGCTCTCTAACAGAATGAAATGCGTGCATGCATTATGGATAATGCTATGACTGCAAATGCTCATGAAATGCATGGAATGATAAAATAAACAATAAGAAATCATTGAGTAACAAAACAACCTTCCTAACAACAATACGAAATCACACAAGAACAACGAAAGAAACCATTTTGCACAATAAGCTAAACAAGCATGAAATTTTAAGATTCAAGTCTTTTGTTGAGAAATAAATATAAAATAAATCTCACTAGCAGGAGACTGCAACACAAAACTGTGTGAGGTGGATTCATTTCAAAATCAATTTTTAATGTGTAGATATAGCTTAAACAAGTTAAACGACCATTTAACATATTAAATCTAAAAAGGCATGTAAATCAACCATAAAGGTACCCACATCATTTTCCCTAGATTCTAGATGTAACACAAAGGCTATTAGAGGTGGTTTCATCATTTCATAACTTTTCCCCTATTCATCATGCAATTAGCAATATCAACATGGCAATAAGCATTTTAAATCTAAAAAATCATGAAAACCATCTAATCCAGTAGCACAACTTTCAGATCTTGAACACTCATGTCACAAGTGAACTAACAAAAGTGGTTTCACCATTTTTAGAGCACTAGGTGATTTATAATGCATCTAATGGCTCTCACACCAAATAAATCATAGCACAAGATATCAAACAGCAACATGCACATACTCAGCTCTAAAATAAACTAGGATTCACAAGGAATCCAACGCAACAACAAGCACATTTTTAGCATTTTTCTACTAGTTTCTGTGCATTTTCAAAGTTCTCAACATTTTAAAACTAGCCATTTTCAAACAAGTCCAAGGCTACTTGCATGATACTCTAGAAAGAAGTTTTCCCACATGGATCTGCCCTTTGCTTAACATTCTACCCCCTGCATTTTGCTATCTAGCCCCTGGAAACAATCCCACCTCAAACATAAAACCAACCCTTTATGGATAACCCCCTACACTTACCATTCTTCCTTGCAATTGGGTCCCTAAGTTTCTTCTACCTCCAGTCACGCACAGAAATAGTAGGTCACACACAACACGTCGCACGGCCGGCCAGGGATAGGGGGAGGAGCATGGCGGCTCTAGGGAGGAGGGTGGCAGGCCATGCCCCGAGGTGAGGGACCTTGCCCGTGGGGTTGCTGACGGGGGATGGGCGGCGCACCGGAAGCTCCGCAGGGCAGCGGCAAACACCGTCGACAAGCTCGGGAACGAGCATGGAAACTCGATGCAAATGGAAAATGGGTGTGAGCACCATGATTAGAGGCTCACCATGGTTCCGTTTGAGGCATTTGTTGGTGACGAGGAAGGCCAGAGCATGGGTCACCATGTGAGGTCGACGGCGGTGGTGGAAAATTAAAACTTGGGGGATACTTCGATTCCTGTTGACTCGGTGGACGATTGATGACGAAGAGGGGCTGAGGAGGAAGACAAGGGAGTGGCGCATCTCTGGGCGAGAGGAACCGAAGGGAGAGGGCCAGAGTAGGAAGGAATCGGCCGGCGATTGTAGGTCTGTCCGGAGCTCGGCAATGGGGAAGTTCACCGGAAAAGCTTGTTTGGGGAGAGGGGGCTTGGAGGAGGGGCGGCCTTTAAGGAAGAGACACGTGGAGATAAGGATGGGCAAGGTGACACGGCACGAGGGTCGTGGATTGGCGGCGAGGGGCGGTGCTGGAGGTGTTGCGCCTGGTGGCACTCATGCCGTCCAAGAGGAGCGCTGGCCAACCAGCGCCGACGGGAGGCGTGGGAGAGAGGGGGAGGGCACGTGGGAGATGCCCGATTGGCCTATGGCACTACAAGTATCCACCTCTAATGCCACGCCACATGATTGCAACACCACTAATTTGGTTGCCATAGGAGGGTCGTATTGCAACATTTCCATAAAATGGTTGAAATATGTGCCTATAATGCAACGGACTAAATGTGTTGCAATATGTGTGGTTTGTCGTTGCAATAGGCATGTGCTACTTCAACCATTTAAGAATTATGTTGCAATTAGTTGGCATTATTGCCATGGCACTTTTGAGTTGCATTACTATTGATTTTCGTTGCAATTACTTGGTGTTATTGCAACTATATTGGATTTGGTTGCTTTTGCTTGTAACTATTGCCATGCTTGTTCTGGGTTGCAATAATCTTCCATGGTGTTGTAGTTGCTAGGGTGGTTATTGCAACAAGAATTCTGAATGGATGCAATAGCATGTTCTATTGCCATGGTTTTCTGGGGTTGTAATAATTTTCTGTAGCGTTGCAATTGTTAGGTACTTATTGCAATGCAACGGCCTAAAAGTGTTGTACTATACAAAAAATGGTTGCAATAGACAAAATGCTCCACGCATTAGACTACCCCTGATGCAACGGCTTAAAAGTGTTGCAATATACCAAAAACTAAAGTACTAGCAAACCTTCATCTACCACTGGGGTACTGAGGTGTGTTCGACATTAAGCAACCTTTATATTACTTGTTTACATGATGAAAATGGCTAATTCACTTCATTTTTCAACATGGACGATCACCATCCGCATCTTCCATGACAATTTCAGAAAACAAAAAATTGTGCAGCTTGCTGATATTTGTGCTTATGATAGAAAATAAACATGAGTATAACAGTTTTTTAAGCCTCTCTGCGCGCTCCAACTCCAACCGCTCGCGTGCGTCACGTCTGCCGATCCACAACGGCTGTGCGCATCTGTCTATCCATCCCTTCTCTCGTTTCCTGTCCCGCCAGGTTTACAACGGAACGGCGATGCGCAACCGTGCGTTGGAGCCAACGCGGCACATGAAAATTGAAAACGGATGGAGTGAATCGATTTATGTCAGGACAAATTGATTTATTTTGGATTACTCGGGACATAACGTGTTGTACTAGTACTACTAGCATATATGAGTATAGGACTCGTCTAAATCCATCTACAGTGCTGTCCAAAATTCGAGTTCTCCAAGCATCATACGGTCACCGCGACATGCGCCGCTTTCACTTCCGTAGGTAGAAAAAGACACAGAACCCCAGCGCTTGTTCAAGGGGAGTAACCTTGTAAGGCATAAAACATAATTTTAGATCTATAAAAAATAAATACACATGACTAGCTCAATGATTGTGCTCTTTGGTTGGATGGTGTAGACTGTGGTTCAACTTCGTGATGGAGCATATTTTTTAGGGATCGAACCCCCAACCTCAGACCACAAAGAGGCGATACCACTTGACCACTACTTTAGTTGTGATGATGTGAGGATGTTTTATTCTATGTACACAATCTAGTGGACATCTCGCGACCATGTGGCCGCACCGGGATGGTTGAGCTGCTTCGCCCTGGACCACGTGGCGCGCTAAGCTTGCTGCCCGCAACACCTTTTTTTTCTTTTTAATCTATACTTAAAACTTGTAATTGGTATTTCTCGGTCATAGTAACTTCAAATTTGTTGGGTTTTTTTCTATTTTTTTGTAAAATCACGACCTTTCATGTAAATTCATTTGTTTGCCTACTACATTACAAAATCGATATTTTATGTATCATTTTTATATAGCTTCTTTTCTTCCACCAAAAAAGAATAGATAATACATGTTTTTTGCGTAACAATTCGTAACATAACTTCATATTTTCTAATGTCATGGTAAATATAAGGTTCTATCAAATTTTGAGGTGAATACGAGTTCGAACATGTGAAGTACTACTTAAATCTCAAAGTTTGACTTGAGTTACTACGAACTATGTGAGAGATGTCTCCATTTGTGAACAATGTATGCTCCAACTTTATCAAAATGCTTATTTTTTTACAAGCTTAATTATGAACCAAAATATGTTGCCACATCAATTTGTAGAATTTTTGGATCAAATTTAGATGTTATTGTAATTATTATGTGCCCTTAAACAATCTAGCTACAGGTGACAAAAAATTCCCCAAAAATACTCGTTGGAAATATAAAATCACCAAGAATATAATGCAATAAGAATCAACTCAAAAGATGCTATGGTTTGCACACAATTGTCAAAACAAAACAGCTAAAATTGAACTTTAACTGAATTTTTGGCATAAGAAAACATCTCTGAAAATTTTGGTAAAAGTATTGTAAAAATCAATAAATGGTGTCTAGTATTTAAATAATATATGTGGGGGCATAGTTGTACAAAAGAAATTGGGGTTGCTTCACAAATTTTGTTTTTCAACAATAAACAATCAATTTTTGGGCACCTAAACAATGCATGGTTAAAATGCTCCAATGTGCACAAATGATGCTCATGAGGTTCAACTATGCACAAATAGATGTTCATGATGCTTAAATATGCAGGATGATGCTTGTGTTACATGTCGTGCAAAGGAGTCGCGTTTAACTTGTGTTTTCTCAGCAAGTTTTAAATGTGCGCTTGTATGTCAAAAAACTGAAAGTTGGAGGTTAAGGTGTATGATATAATATATAACCTTTATGAAAGCTGACACAGGTGAGACTTGATGGATTTGGAATTTGGATGGTGGGATCTTTGGTAGAGCATCGGCCAAAGCTGTTTTGGAGTTGGATTGAAATTTGATCGAACTTTAACTCAGTTTTGAACTCCCTCTGCTCAAAATCAGAAGAAGTGTTGATTATGAAGGTTATTCCATGTAAAAAGTTGTACCACTTTTGTATTGGTCAATAGTTATGTTCTTATAGGAAAGTTGTTTTTATTGGCCTCTCTAGGTGATCATCAACATGAAAGAGTTTTAACAGTTGGCAAAATCTAAGGTGTGTTTGCCTCTTCTATCCCTATGACTTGTGACAATGAGTTGGCATCAGTCCATGAATCAGAGGACGATGAGTAGCTTGTTGATTACAGTTCTTTGCCTGAGTGCATGAACCTAGACATAAATGTGATTCGCATGTCAATGGATGGTTACGTCATCTCGAAGGAGGAATTGGCTCATCTTGACTTTGGGCCTAGGGAAGCTATGTCCCAGAAGCCCAAAGCTACTAAAAGTCATCTAAAGGCGTTGTACATGAAAGGCCATATTAATGGGAAACCAATTTCTCGAATGCTAGTTGATGGAGGAGCGATTGTCAATTTAATGCCGTCGGCCATACATCCCCAGGCCCACGAGGAAGCCCTGTACGGACTCACACAAACGTACTCGATCACATATCAGGACATGAAGACTACTACACAGGGAACGTAGACTACATGTACTCCTGAAGAACTAGTCGGAAGGTAGTATGACTACTCTGCCTAGTTAGAGTAGGACTCTCTAGTCACATCTGACTAGTACTCTTGTACAAAAGACTACCCTGTAACCTTGCTCCCCCAATATATAAGGGCGGGCAAGGACGCCCTCCAAACAAGTTCAATCGAATACAAACATACAACACACAAGACGTAGGGTATTACGTGATCTAGCGGCCCGAACCTATCTAAATCGTGTTTCTGCATCACCATCGACTCCTTGATTTTGGCGACACCTACCAACCAAAACACTATCTCGGGTACTCCCTTGATAGGTTGCCAGGTTAAGACACCGATAGCTGACGTGCCAGGTGTTGGAGGTATGCCCTAGAGGCAATCATAGAGATGATGATGTTCCTTTGTATCCATGTTTTATATTGTGTTCCTTGAATATCCATTAAAGGCTACTTGAATTGATTTGTAATTATGTGAATTGTATGTGAAACTCTTTACTTGTATGGTTATTCTAAAAGTTGTCCCTAGTCGAAGTTCATGTGAGGACACACATGAATATTAGACTAGTACATGTATTAGTTGATGACTATGTTTTACAAGTCATGGACATGGAGATGTCAAACTAATAATGTAGGCGTATATGGAGACATGTGCTAGGACTGACCCAACATGAGTTACGTAGTTCTCTCTTTACACAACGTGTATGCTTTGTCCTTAGACCTGAGACTGTCACATGTACTCAAGATGTGGATCGACTTACTTAGGGGCTATCAAATGCTACACCGTAACTGGGTAGTTATAAAGATAGCTTTTGGATTTGTCAAGAAGCATGCTGTGAGGCATGGTCGGTCAAGATGGAATTTGCCCCTCTCTATTTAGCAGAGATATCTCTGGACCCCTCAAGCGATTGAATCCGGAAATGCATGGCCATGCTACATGAGGTTAAGAGTTAACCTAGAAAGGGATTCTAAATCACAACATCGAGAAAGAGTGGTCGGCTTGGAGCTAGACCAAATATCGTGAGACAAATCACAGCTGCCGCACCTCCCACGCCCTCGCCTCATTGCAACTTGCGGACCTAGCAGTTTGGGTTGTGACGCTTCCTCCCTGCACGTGTGGAGACCTTGGAGGTGTTGCACCTGCAGCACTTGGATGAGCCACCGACGAGCCACGACGAGCCACCGACGAGCCATGATGAGCCAACAACGAGCCGCGGCACAAGGAGGACCTTGCTGTACGTGGATGAGCTGCTGAGGAGCTCCTCGATGCCAACGTGTTCGACTACGCTGATCAACTTTGCTGCCCCGACGTGATTCTACAACTTCCGCACCTGTGCGTAGCCTACCTCGTATCCCTACACCAGGTAGGGGCAGTTGCTGAAATTCTCCGCACGATGTCGATGGCTCTAGTCATCATCAAGCCTACGTTCATGTTCGAAGCTGGTGCAACTTTCATCTTCGGCTCCTGGTTCTGCATCGCTGACGGCGTTGGAGGTTTCCAGCACTGCATCGTCAAAGAACAAGAGAAGAAACATCTCATCAAAAAATTTTGTCTACCTGAGGTAGAGGATTCCGTTGGGAAATTCAAATTTTTCGATCTGACCAACACCGAGTCCAACAACAACTCAGACTCATCCACAACTTCGACTAGTTCATGCAAGCTGGCAATTCAGCCATCGTACCGACCAGATACAACTCCAAGGCAACTCCGAAACACGGTCATGGTTCATCAAAAAGCTCTATCCAAAATCCAATCTGGACTAGAGTCAATTGAGAACCACGATTACGACTCAGACTCTCTTGAAGAACTCCCCTTATCAAGTCCGCAGCACGACCTGGTAATTACATTAACACAGTGAGGCAGATTCGTCTACTGGCCGGGCATGAAGCCATCCTTCGTTGCCCAGGACAATGAATCACGTCTTGTTGCACACTTGGATATCCTCCCTTATCAAGAGGGTACTCCACTTTTACCAATCTGTGAAGAAGATGGCTCCACGGAGGTCATAACATCAAGCTCTGGAAGCTACTCACCGGATAGGGAACCTTTTGTTGTTGTTTCTCCGACCGATGGAATAGGCACCAGCGATCAACACCAGAGGACTCTTCGTTAGGAACGCCATGTTGAAGAAGTCTCCCAAGATGAATTATCGGCTAACACCCTAGAAGATGAAACTAGCGACCAGAGAACTCAAAGAAGGCCAAGAAACGCTCAGAGAGCAGATCGTCATCGACTACTTGCTGCAAGACTCCCCATAAGGAACCTCGAAAGAGCATTTGAAGTAGTTCAATCATGGGAACATAACACTCCACTTGCAGTTGTTGCTTCGATCAATCTTCTGACAACAATCATGCCCCAAGATAAGTTCAGCAAACTGATATCGCACTTGGCAGAGTGCACGTACAGGCTCCTCGACAACGAAGCACCAATCCCATCCTTACCTCGCATCCCAAGCAACCATGATGGCAGCAGAGACCATGCAAGACACTCAAACCAGCAACATGAAGAAGCAAGACAACATGGGGGTGCTATTGAGGGCCCGAGGCGAAGTCGGGATGTAGTCGAAGAACCAAGACAACATAGGGGCGTACTCGAAGGCCCAAGGCAAAGCACAGATGCATGTGAAGCTCCAAGATGAAATAGAGATGCAACCGAAGGTAGTCGTACAGTCTCCGCGGAAGGCCCACATCACCGCAAAGCTAATCCAGAACCCCCACACATCAGCGATTTTAAGGAAAGACTAAACCACAATCGGGATGCTCGAGATCTAATCAACAATCGCCGCTGTGAACGTGAAGCTGAGGATGATGACAATGACCACTTCCTCGCTTTCACAAGATGAATCATGAAGACTACTCTACCAGAGAAATCCAAACCAATGGGTATTACCAAGTATGATGGCAAGCAAGACCCAGTTCAGTGGCTTCGCTGCTACTCACTAGCAGTCCAAGCTGTAGGCGGCAGCGATGACACAAAGGTCATCCAATTCCCCGTATGCATGGAACCCATGCCACTAACCTGGCTCGAATCTTTGAAGTCTAACTCCATCAACTCATGGTCTGATCTAAAGAAAGCTTTTACAAGAAACTACGCGGGAGCTATGCAGCGCCCTGGCAACAGAATTGACTTGGCTTAGGTTAAGCAGCAAAATGATAAATCCCTACGCAGCTACCTACGCTGCTTTTTCGACAAAAAGGCTATAATTGTCGACATCTTAGAGGCAGACGTGACAGAATGCTTTCAAAATGGCCTCTAGGACCGACGCATGTTCCAAGACTTTGGCAGACGCCGTCCAGCGGATGTCAAAGAACTCAAAATTATGGCTTAGTCATGGGCAGACAAACAAGATAAGGACCGCAAAAGGTTCGACTCACACCGCAATCGTGGGCATGACAATAACAACCAAGGTAACAACCAAGAACAAGATAGAAACCACAACAGCGATCACCAAAACAACTACTCGGGCAATCAGAATTGCAAGCACAAACAAGAAAATATCATTGCAGCAATGTCAAACTCAAGCAAGAAAGGACCAAACAAACGAAATGATGGCCCTTCATTCAACAAACTACTCGAGAAACAATGCCATGGCACCCGCACAGCAAGCACGCTATAATGGACTGCTACAGCCTTCGCAGAGTAATGCAAGAGTTGCCAGAACCTCTCGCCAACAACAATAAGGACAAAGGCAAGGGCAAGATGGATGAAATTGAAGACGGCGAAGACAAGTTCCAGACAGCGTCTAAAACTGTCAACGTTATTTTTGGCAGAATTCCAGGCACTGCCTCCAAGCGATCCAACAAATTAGTACTTAGAGAAATCATGGATATCGAACTAGCCACCCCCACACCTCGCAAATGGTCTAAGGTACCCATTACCTTCAGCAGAAAGGATCAATGGACTAACTTCCCAGAACCAGGATGTTTCCCTCTGGTACTAGACCCAGTTGTTGCAGGCTCAAGACTAACCAAAGTACTCAACGATAGCGGAAGCGGACTCAATGTCATTTTTGCCAAGACTCTACGAAAGATGGGCCTCGACATCACTGAAATGCTTACCCCAACGGATTCTCCCTTCTATGGAATCGTCCCAGGCAACACAACTATTCCACTAGGACAAGTTGTCCTACCTGTCACCTTTGGCACCAAAGAGCATTACTGCACAGAGTACATCAAGTTTGAGGTGGTTTACTTCGAGACTTCTTATCACGCCATCCTTGGTAGGACAGCATTGGCCAAATTCATGGCCATCCCACATTACGTGTACGTGTTACTAAAGATGCCAGGACCAAAAGGAGATTTATCTCTTCATGGAGACCTGAGACGATCCTATGACCGCGACACAGAAGCTGTTGAGATAGCCGTGACTACTCAAATACCCAGGTCCATGCAACAAGTTTTTATTGCGTCAAAGAAGCTCACCCCGAAAAAACTCGAAATTCCAGACAACAAGTCGGGAGCCACTAAAGTCAAGCCAGCAAACGACAAGGATTTGAAAGCCATTGACCTCGAGACTGGCGACTCATCCAAAATAGCCCTAATCAGAACAGGGCTAGACCCCAAATAGGAAGGCGCGCTTGTCAGCTTCCTTCGGTCAAACTAAGACATTTTTGTGTGGAAATCGGATGACATGCCAGGTGTGCCCAAGGAACTGATTGAGCACTCTCTCAACGTCGATCCTAAAGCTAATAAAAAGACAACGACTACGAAGATTCGCTTAAGATAGAAGAGATGCAATTAAGAAAGAGCTAGCCAAATTACTCGTGGCAGGGTTCATAAAAGAAGTTCTCCACCCTGATTGGCCAACCCAGTTTTAGTTTGAAAGAAAAACAACAACGGGTGGAGGATGTGTGTTGACTACACAGACCTTAACAAGTATTGTCCGAAAGATCCCTTTGGGCTTCCAGAATTGACCAAGTAGTCGACTCCATAGTGGAGTGCACACTACTCTATTTCCTCGATTGCTACTTGAGATATCACCAGATAGCACTCAAGGAAGAAGATCAAGCCAAGACCGTGTTCATCACCCCTTTCGGAGCATTCCACTACAAGACAATGTCCTTTGGGCTGAAGAACGCAAGAGCGACTTATCAACGCGCAATTCAAATGTGCTTTGAGAAACAACTACACTACAATGTAGAAGCCTACATGGACGATGTAATAATCGAACCAGGAATCCAGATGATCTGATCGCAGACTTAGAAGAAACTTTCACAAGCCTGCGAGCGTTCCGATGGAAACTCAATTTTACGAAGTGCGTTTTCGGTGTACCATCGGGGAAACTACTCGGGTTCATCATCAGCCATCGAGGCATCGAGGAAAACCCTGAGAAAATCTCGGCCATCACCAATATGCAGGCCCCATCCGGCATAAAAGATGTGCAAAAGCTTACACGCTGCATGGTGGCACTAAACAGATTCATCTCAAGACTTGGAGAACGGGGTCTACCCTTCTTCAAACTACTCAAGCAACAAGATAAGTTTCAATGGATAGAGGAGGCGGATAAGGCTCTGTTACAGCTGAAAGACTTCCTATCAAAGCTACCGATCCTCACAGCTCCAACACCAAACGAAGACTTGCTCTTATACATCGCTGCAACCACTCACGTTGTCAATACAGCAATGGTAGTCGAAAGGTCTGAACCAGGCCATGTCTACAAAGTCCAGAGACCAGTATACTTTGTTAGCGAAGTACTCTCAGACTCCAAGACATCGTACCTGCTAGTCCAAAAGCTACTCTACGCCATACTACTCACTTTGCGGAAACTGCAACACTACTTCCAGGAACACAACATATCCGTCATCACTGACTTCCCGCTTGGCAAAATCCTCCACAATTGGGACACCACGGGATAAATCTCAAAGTGGGAAGTGGAACTCGGAGCGTTGTCCTTGGAATTTAAACCCAGAACAGCTCTAGTTGACTTCATGGCTGAGTGGAGGGAAAATCAATTGCCTACACCAATAGAACACCCTAAACACTAGGTCATGTACTTCGATGGATCTCTCAAGCTTGAGGGAGCCGGCGCAGGAGTACTCTTAATGTCCCCAAAAGGCGAACAACTCAAATACGTTCTTCAAATCTTTTGGGAAAAGTCAAATAACGAAGCCGAGTACGAAGAACTACTACATGTTCTTCTCCTAGCAATCTCACTGGGTATCAAAATATTACTAGTCTATGGTGACTCATTAGTAGTCATCTACCAAGTCAACGACGAGTGGGACCGCAACAAGGAAAATATGGATGCATATTGTAGGGAAGTCTGCAAACTAGAGAACAAGTTCTCAGGCGTCGAATTTCACCAGGTGGTCCACGTCAATAACATTGCTGCCGATGTTTTATCCAAAATGGGTTCAACGCGCACGGAAGTCCCAGCAGGCATCTTTCTTCACAAACATCGTAAGCCGTCCATAACAGAACAAGCAACTCTAGCAGCCACTAGTAAGGGTCCACCAGAACCTGACCGGGAGATCATGATGATCGAGGTAGACTAGAGGACTCCTTTTATCGACTACATTAAAGAGCACAAGCTACCTTCCAACAAGACGCAGGCAGAACAAGTCTCACGGCGAGGCAAAAGCAACATTCTAGTCGGAGATAAACTCTACAGAAGAGGAGCGTCCTCAAGAGTACTCATGAAATGCGTTACTCGTGAAGACAGCAAAGACATCTTGGAGGAAATACACAAAGGAATTTGCGGCAACCACACATCCTCACAAACAATACTAGGGAAAGACTTCAGAGCGGGATTTTATTGGCCAACTGTGCTAGCAGATGCAGAGGAACTCATCCGCAGATGTCAAGGCTGCCAGTTTTTCACCAAGCAACAACACATCCCTGCCTACAAACTCATCACAATACCTCCAATGTGGCCTTTCGGCCTACTCCCAACAGCTCCAGGGAAATTTAATCGAGTTCTCATCGCCATCGATAAGTTCACCAAATGGATTGTGGTAAAACCCGTCACTTGTCCCAAGGCTCATAAAGTTCTCGACTTTCTAGACAAAATAGTACACTGCTACGGATTCCCAAACAGAATTATCACAGACCTGGGCTCAAATTTTAACAATCACGAGTTCTAGGAGTATTGCGAGAATAGCGGAATCGATGTTCGCTACGTCTCCATTGCTCACCCAAGAGCCAATGGCTAGGTTGAGCAGGCCAACGGCATGTTACTCGAAGCTTTCAAGAAAAGACTGCACGACATTGGCAACACCAAAGGAGGCAAGTGGCTCAAAGAACTACCCAACGTTCTCTGGGGACTACGTGCTCAACCATGCAAGCCTACTGGGGAGTCGCCCTACTTCCTTATCTATGGGTCAGAAGCCATACTCCCTGCTGACATCATGTGGAGGTCCCCTGCAGTCAAGCAATACAACGAAGGGGCACCAGAGGAAACAAGGCGCTTAGACCTCGACAGCTTGGAAGAATCATGCCGTGCAGCACTCGTACACTCAGCAAGATACCTTGAAGGACTACGCCATTACTACGATCGCAACATCAAAGAACGTTCTTTCAACATTGGCGACATGGTCCTCAAGCGCATTCCAGACACAACAGGGCTGCACAAACTCAACTCGCAGTGGGAAGGGCCTTACATCGTGTCCAAAATCACAGGACCAGGATCATACAGGCTACAACAACTCTCCGGTGAAGAAGTAGCAAACTCCTGGAACATTGAGCACCTATGTCGCTACTACCCATAGTCAGCAGACTAAGCAGCACTGTATTGAGGCCATCGGCCTCAACCTTTCATTTATGATCAATAAATTTCCTTTCGGCAACTACCAACTACTCGTCTTTGCCTACAACTAGCGGCTTGCAAAGGCAAGCCAGCTGCCACTTGAGCTACTCAGCTCTACGAGCCTCTGCGCTCTGACTTTGACTTGTAATAACATGTGTAGTGGCTTGCAAAAGCAAGCCAGCTGCAACTTGCTACTCAGCTCTACGAGCCTCTGCGCTCTGACTTTGACTTGTAATAACAAGTCTAGCGGCTTGCAAAAGTAAACCAGCTGCAACTTGAGCTACTCAGCTCTACGAGCCTCTACGCTCTAACTTCAACTTGTTTCAATAGGTCTAGTGGCTCGCAAAGGTGGGTCCAGTGCAACTCGAGCTATTCAGCTCCACGAGGCTCAGCGCTCTTTTTCTCGACTTATTCCAACAAGTCTAGCAATTTGCAAAGGCGAGTCAGCTGCAAGTTGAGCTATTCAGCTCCACGAGCCCCAGTGCTCTGCCTTCGACTAGTCAACAAGTCATACAGTGGCTTACAGCTGCAATTTGAGCTACTCGGCCAACAAGTCTGCACAAACTACTCAGTTCCACAGGCATCAGTTTGTTACAACAGACAGACAAAGAGTACACAAAACTACTCATCTCATTTCATACATGCAATCTTCGTATTAACAAAATTTTGCAGGATTACAACAGATAAATCCACTTTAAGAAGTCGAAGTATTCAGAGTACAACATAAGTGCTCAACAATGACTACAAGCAACTGCCTACTGGCAGTCACAACAGAAGTCCCAGGCTTTTATTATATCACAAGGATACACTTGAGCCTGGTGACTACTCACATATCAAGAGCAAGAAACGCCAAGAGGCAGGAAGTGCACGCAAGGAAGCTGCGCTCTAGGTAGCTATGCCCTTCTCCTCTCCTCCGCGGTGGTATAGATGGAGATTGGGGCTCCACGCACTCTAGTCTCACTGCCCACCATCAACATCCATTCCCCTCTGCAAATACTCAGAACTATACTTTAAGTACACATCGTGCACTTGAGTCTCATCCTGAGACGTTGCAGAGGGAGTGAGCAGTCGGCACGACGCCTCTATCCTCGACCAGACAACTTGATAAAGATCGTGAAGCTCATCATCCTTCACTTGCGAGCTCCAGCATGGTTACTACCAGAAAGCAGGGGGAAAGACGAAGCACATGGCAAATCCCCCTATGAGGATTCTTCTAGTGTGAAGATCTATGGAGGGAATGTGGAACCTCACTATGAGGAATCTTCTAGCATTGGGGCACAAATTTGGAAACTTTCTACTGTCAAAGAGAAGCAACCTAAGGCCAACCAACACTATAATCGGATCCATGTTTCAACAATGGCAGCTGGGGCCTCTATTTATAGTTGGAAGGCCAGGAAAATCAAATCAAGGTTCATATCAACTTAATTTCTCAATCTCCCCCTTGATTAGTGTGTTGACAACATTCAAGCACAAAGAAATGGTTTGAGAGGCAAAATTTGAAAATCTCATCCAAGTGATCAAAAGCCAAGTAAAAGCCAAGATCAAAGTCATTTGAAACGAGAAGAACCATAAAAGCCAAGTTGTGACACCAATTAGGTAAAACTCTCCTCCAAGTGATCAAAAACTACATAAAGGCGAAGGTCAAAGTCACTCAGCATGAGAAGTATCACAAAGGCCAAATCAACTTGGAAAATCTTAGTCCCCAAAGACTTGGGCAACGGCTCAACACAACTGAGAAAAAACACATGATCTCTTAGGAAGAGGCAGAAAGGGCTCAACACCAATCATGTGAAGATTGAAAACTCAAACCAAACATTGGTTCCTCAAGAAGAGGTAAAAGTTCAACACAACCGGCAAAAGAGTAAAAGAGAGCACAAAACTCACAAGCTCCCCTGAACACATGCACTTCCTCTGAAAACATGCCACAATGAAATGCATGCACAAGAGCAAAAGAATGCATGCTCTCCCTCAAATGCAAAACTCCCCATTAAATGCAAGACTCCCCTTTAAATGTAGACATCAAGATTCGCATGGGAGCACAAAATGCATGCCATGGGGTGTACAACCTACCACGCTTCTCAAATATATCACAAAGCACTTACAAAGGCTACAAGTGAGATAATGCACAAGAAGGTAGATCATAAAGAGCAATTGCATCGCCATCAAGAGGATATTATGATATAAGCAAAAGATGCAGCAAGTTGTCAAGTTTTGCAGTTTATAAAAGTATCACCACATGAGCAAGCACCTAGTTATGAACCAATCAAGCAAGAAGTAAACTAGTCCATCAGAGCTCATACAAGGAAGATACATTCTCAACAAGAGATCATTGCAAACACCCACATATGCATCACAAGTCATGTTTAAAGCTTGTTGAAACCAAGTGCCTACTTCTTTTGGTAGACATCTTGTAACAACTAAGCAAGCAATAATATCAACATTAAGCACAAAAACTTTGTGAATTACTAATTTTTCTTATCATCATTTTTCATCATTCACATTAAACAAGTTACATGAAGTGCCATGATTCCCCAAGGAATGCATCATGGGCTAAATATTTGCAGTGATACCTAGATCATAGACCCAATTGAAAAGAACATGAATTCCAAGTAGAACTAAACATAGAGCTAGCATTCAAGCAAGAGCAATGCATAAACAAGTAGCTAGTCATGGGTGATAAGCATTTCATAATATATTGTTCAAGATTAACATTTGATTTAGAAAAGCATTTAGTTCAACATAGTTATATGACAATATCATCAAGGGCATATGCTGCACATTGCTACACAATCACCAACCAATGCACTAGCTCACAAATAGCATAAGGAAATGCTAAGGGTATATATGGGAAGCTCATCTAGTGCAAAGTGTACAAGGTGCAGTATGATACAAATGCAATGGTAAAAGAGATGGGGTTCGACTCAAAATGAAGAAAGCTCATGAGGGGTGAAACCAATCTAGGAAAAGTTCCGTGTCAAAAGAAGAACCACCAAGGATCCCAATTGAGGACCATAGAAAAGATACCAATTGAAGGATCAAAAATTGATATCACTTGAACAAAATGAACTCAAATTGAAAGATCAAATCTGATACGAATGAAAAGATCAAAAGCAAATACCGAAAACCAAAGCAAGTCCTTGGACCAAACTCCCCCTCGAATAAAGCTGAACTCCCCCTCAACAAAAAACACCTAGCAAAAGAAAAGCTAGGAAAAGAAGGGGCAAAAGAAAAGCTCCAACTCCCATCAAAAGGACAAGGAAATCAAAGGAAGGAGCAAAATGCAACCCAAAGACAAGGCAAGACCAAAAGTAAGATAAAGCTCAATTCATGCTATACAATGCAATGATGATACCAATAAGAGGAATTAAAGCATTGCAACATGATTCCACATTTATCAATAAAAGTTTGGGCTAGCAAATATGTCAACAAGGCGCAGATGATCATACAAAGATACTAAGCTAAAATAATACCAAATAAAACAACGTGCCAATACCCAATATGAAGCCTAAGTTAAAGCATGGCACGATGTTCATGTGGATCATCCATCAAGATATACTACAAAGCTAGCATGACAAGATATACATGAAGATCATACATGCTAACATGAAAAGGTGGCTAGCCTACCATGGTATATTCACAACATGATACAAGGAGAAAACATGCAAATAGTATACAAGTGAGTAGTATACAAGAAAGGAAAAACTCACTATACAAGTGTAAAAAGGCCTCTTAAGGGCCATCCAAATGGTGTGGAGAACCATTAAGTCTTGATCACCTCAAGCAAAAGATCAAGTCACTTCGAGCTCATGTTCTCCATCCGCATCCCCGTACCTACACATGAGGGGACAAAATTATACCGAGTCTTGGATCCCGAAGGGTTAGCAAGGCTGTACATAGGAATCCAATACTTGGTCACATGGGTAAAAGATGCACTCAACTTATCATGTGGGTTAGCATGATGAAAATGCTGGTTCAAATGTGATGATTTTGAAACACCCTTGGAAACATGCCTAAAAGGAGCAACTCAAGAAGAAGAACGAGTGCTACCACTAGCAAAAAGGCAATGATCCCCCGAGGTCTTAAGAGAAGAACCAACACAAGCAGCATGAGAACCATGTCATGGACCAACATAAGAAGAACTAGAAGCATGTCCATGTGCATGACCTAACTCACTAGAAAAGGAGTCATAAAACCCATCAATGAAATGTGGCTTCTTACTAGGCTCATAAGTGTTCATGCCATGAACAGGGCTATGAACAACCAAAGGCCTAGAAGCACGAGTTCGCCACATTTGTCTTACACGACAATAGCAAAAGCTCTCTTGATGCCCATCTTTCTCACAATAAGAGCAATGGTACAAAGGCCTATTTTGAGGCATGGTCCGAGAGGACGAATCACCATTCTCATTCAAGTGAGAAGTCCCTTGGGACTTAGAGCAAGAAGCATCAACGTCCACCTTGGTGTGCAATTTAGGATCACACGTGCCATGGGAAAGGCTACGTGGCTTCCTAAAAGCTTTAGCACGTACACGTCACTCGTGTTTGACACGACAAATGCAAAACTCAACGGTATACCCATCTTTCTTGCAAAAGGTGTAATGGAATTTCAGTTTGGAAGTATGAGTTCCAAAAATATGAGAAGCACCCTTGCCACTTGAATTATCTTGGGCAATACCGGAAGAGGTAACAAGCTTAGGAGTAGCTATAGAAGAGCTATCCAAAGCACTAGCACAAGTGCTATCGTCCAAAAACTCATGCTCAACACAAGAAGCCAACTCCGGTTGAGAAGTAGCAATTTTGGAAACATCAACATCGGAGTGACAAGAATTGCGAGAATCAAAAAAGTTAGCACAAAGACTCTTGCTTGTTGTGACCAAAACCTCATTTTCAAATTTGAGGCCATCACAAGTACCACATGGAGCATTTCTCAAATTATCCATCTTCTTTTCAATGCACTTAGCATATGCAGTACGCAAGAGTTTATTTTCTTTCTCTAGGTTGGTACTCATCTCATTGTGCTCAACCAACTTGGCGCTCATAGCATCACGCATTTGCTTTAAAGCCAAAACGTTATTTTCCAATTCAATGCATGATGTGCAAATAACACCACATGAACAAACATCATCATTCACATCAAGCACGATATCATGATTATCACAAGAAGTAAGGAAAGCATCATCATCAAGAACCAAAGAGCACATGCTACAAGGCATAGACTTCATTTCACAAATTTCAGCCCTAGCATGCTCAAGTTGATCTACACATGTGGTGTGAGTCAATTTTAGTTCATTAATTTTAGCAAGCAAAGACTCACATGAAACACATGGTAAAGAAGCATTCAACTTCAACAAAGTAATTTCATCTCTAGCCTTATAAAGATCACTATTCAAGATAACACATGAATTGCATGGAATAGAGGAATTGGATTTCCACATTTCATTTTCAGATTTTAAATCATCATAATCAATTGAGAGTTCATCAAGTAATCTTCTACGAGATTCAAGTTGCTTGTCACCAAGATAAATATCTCTTTTTAGTTTCTCATTTTCAATGAGCAAAACATCACAAGGTTTGCATGGAAAAGGTAAGCTAGACTTGCATGAAGTTGAAGCATTCGCATTATCAAGTCTAGACATATCTAAATTCTTCTTAAGCTCAGCAATCATCTCACCATGAGCACAAAGGCGAGTGAACAAACTAATTATACCTTGGGAGTGTTTACCTCTACTCATCTTGTGAAGCTTGCATCGGAGATCATCTTCTTGAGGCATCTCATCCATCAAAAGATGCATCAATGCCATCGCTTCATCATCCTTGTTCAACTCATCCCGCTTCTTTCTCCACTTGTGGCTGTCCTTGGATGCGACCACACCACCTAAGGACAAAGAACGAATAGAAAAAGAGCTTGGTGCCATAACTCAAAGCACTGGTTAGTATTAGTCAAAAGCAAGCTCAAATCGTGAAAACCAAATCCGCAAGCAAAAATGCCCTTTATCTTATCGCCCCATGGATCGCAAAGCCGATTAAGGTTGTGTGATCCTTAATCAAGCTCTGATACCAATTGAAGGATCAGAACGGGTGACCAGAGGGAGGTGAATGAGAGCCTTTAAAATTCTCTCCGAGAACAAGGCTATATCCCGATTGCCACCCGAAACACACCTCGTTTCTAATCGTAAAGATGACACAAGTCTACTCATGACAAGCTCACCCTAGGAATGATTAGAAATGCTCAAAGCGTAGTGAAAGCAAAAACACCAGCTTAGAACAACTGCTCACAAAGTACCCGAGGAAGCATTTGCTTTAATCAAACATGCAAGATAATTAATTCAAGTGCTAACTGAGAATCACAAAACAACAAGTAATAACCACAAGTAGATCATTGTTGTAAGCAAGAACCTTTACCAAGAATTAAATGGAGTTGTTTGTAGTGCTGAAAAGCACCAGCCAAACATGCATGAGATAACAGCTAAAAGAAGTAAACTAACTGTGTATGTATACTAGTACCACTACTGTTGGCCAAAGCAAATAATGCTTAAGTAATAAACTAATTGATCAAGTAATGATTGCCTATCACTGGCCTTGTAGCATGAAAGCAACGTTTTCACATGTATATCAAAACCAGAACGCTCCTGGCTGCCTATCTGCACCAAAGAGGAGTAGCAGCCTAGCAGATGGTGTTCACCTTGACAGGCTTGCAGGATTGCTGAGCGGTTTGCTATTGTCGTGGGCCAGCGTCATCCGCGCCCTAGGCCAACTGCTCACCTAGGCTGAATGCAGCTGAGCCTCCTGGCAGCTGTGCCGGCCTGGTTGCTAGCCGAGTCTGCCTGAACCGGCCAGGTATGCCTGCCTGGGCCACCAGCACCCCAGCCTGGCCTGCAGCTCCATCAGCCCGCCTAGGAAATGGCTTGCTACTCTAGCCAGCACAGCTACTGGTACCTGGCGTGCGGTGCACACACGCTGGGCACACCCTGCCGCTTGAAGCATGCATCCAGGGAAGAACAAGAACAGAGGAAGAACACAAAAGGCAAAAGAACAAAGCCGCAACTTCAAATAAAAAATAATTCCTCAATACTCCACGGATCGAAGCAAAACTTGAGCATAGAAGCACCTTCACAAGGGCTAATAGATCTATGAAAAAGATCTCGAAAAGCTCAAGTATTCATCACGGATTTTGGGGAAAACCGAACGCCCTTCACAAAGCTCGGTTCTGGGAAAATTTCAAATTCACACCGAATTCGTGAAGTATTTGAGTGGGGATTATACCAAACTTGCTCACAAGGATTGTAGCAAGAAAAGCCCACAACAAATTTCACCGGATTTGGAGCAAATCGCGAAGAACGACAAATCCCCAAAAATACCTCCAAAAAATACAAAAAAGAGAAATCTCAGATGTTGAGAGGATGGAACAAATGAGCACGAATTTGATCTTTGGATTCCTCCACAATGTTCGATTACAAGCCACTCTTAAGCACAACCAAAGCTAAGATGGAAAAAAGATCAAATCAAAGATCCACTCATCTCACTCCCTCTCTTACCCCCAAAGGCTCTCACCAAAAATGAGAAGCCCACCACCTAACAACCCATGAGATGTGGCTGCCCAACAGCCCACTCATCATATATATAGGCATTTGGCGAATGTCTAAAATGCTCTTACATGAAGCATACAACTCAAATACCCTATGGTGTAAAAGCATCCAACTTTTTGTCGGTACATCGAACGGACACGACACGTTCACGACTTCGTTTCGCGTCAATGCAAGCTTCGCGATGGTGCCACGCATCCTCAGACTCGATGCCATCCGGCCGCACCGAACCTGCCCCCCGGTTTTGAGCCAAACCAGTCAAACCCTCTCGCACGCCCTGCCAAGTGTGACACCCCTAGTTTTGAGGTTAAACCGGTTGAACCCTCTTGCACACCCCACAGGCGTGACTCACCCCTTGTTTTGAGGTCAAACCAGTCAAATCCTCTTGCATGCCGCGCATGACGTGACTCACTGATGTCGACGTGTGTCCGACCTCTGCCAAGCCTTCGACACCTCCAAGTATTTTGCTCCCGATCCTTGGCCACCTACTCGACTCGCCTCTATCCCGCTTGACTCAACCGACACCATCTTCATCCCAGTGTACTCTTGCTCTTGCATGCACCATGTGGATCACCCGTGACTCTGCCCGGATTCTTCAGTCCTAGTACATTGGCATGAACCTTTCGCTTGAAATTCACCTCATGCCGTCGACTGCTACGTCGCATCCATCACCTGCACATCACAACACGCACCTCCGGTTAGCTGTTAGCATAATCAAGAACTAGGATTCCTCAGTCCTAGTACATTGGCATGAACCTTTCGCTTGAAATTCACCTCATGCCATCGACTGCTACGTCGCATCCATCACCTGCACATCACAACACGCACCTCCGGTTAGCTGTTAGCATAATCAAGAACATATGGAATATGGACTCAACCAGTAAAGCCTCAAATCATCTAGTCAATCACTCATCACAAATAGACCAAGGCACATGTCAACTTGGTCTCACAGAAATGCACCGACCAACCTATGCGTGAGTTTGGCTGCTCTCTGTCTTGAGTTGCTTTGTTCAACGATGTATCCAGTGTGCGCCGTAGGGGCCACCGTATGAGTTGGTAATGTTCGCTCGGCTCGTGATCGGCTCAGTTTTGGCTTTGGATATTTTTATTTATACACCAAATAGTCTAGTGTGCATAGTGGAACATCATCCTTGGATGGGTTGGTGATGTGTAAGTGACCATGGTAAAGTAGATTTTTAAGGTGCACAGTATAGTCTGATGATCACAATGTAGACCAGATCAGTTGGTGATGGTGTTTTCAACGCATGTGAAGACAAGGCTAGTTCTTTGCCTTGGCCTATAAATACACCTTGGGCTAGTTCATTTCAATTCTCTTGGCACTCATGGAAGTTGATAGGTTTATTTGGAGGTCAAGGGAAAGTTAAGCATTAGGAGTGATTTGAGAGTCTCTTAATTCAAGATTAAGGGCATCATTAGTGTTTTGAGAGTAGCAAATGTATCGTACATACATCTATGGGCCCACTAGAAGGTTTGGACAGTCCCAAATATGGGGCTGGACACCAAGACGCATCTGACATGAAGACTATGGTGCAGGACGGTGTAGTCTACATGGAAAGATAGGAGCTAATTAAGGATTAGGAAAGTACTCATTGTAATAATAGTAGGACTTCTATAGTCATATCCAACTAGTATTTTTGTAAACAACTGACCTGTAACCCTGCCCCCGTGCATATAAGGTGAGGCAGGGACCCCCTCCAAAGCAATCCAATACAACCAACACATGGGACAATAGGGCATTATGCTATTCAGTGGCCCAAACCTATCTAAATCGTGTGTCTATATTTACCTTCGAGTTCCTGATCTTGACGAGCCCCACCAACCAAAACACTACCTCAGGTAGCCCCCTCGGTAGGTTGTTGTGTCTAAACACTGACAGCTGGCGCGCTAGGTAGGGTACCTTGTCGAGAATCCTCTGGCGAACTCGATGGCACAAGTCATCATCAAGTCAATCGTCATGTTTGAAGAAGGCACGACATTCATCTTTGGCTCCTAGGTTTGCATCGTAGACGGCACTGAAAGCTTCTGCCACCATATTACACTCGCCCCGGAGAAGAAGCAGTCAACCATGAAGCTCCAGTGCAAAGCTTAGGAGGATCTCGTCAAGAATTTCGGCGAATTTTCAATTTTTGACCTTGTCAGAGGCTGAGGGGTCAAGTCCGAGTACAACTCGACTTCTTCTTCCAATCGGATTGACTTGCACGAGCCAGTGTAGCAGCCATCGTGCGAGTTGGACTACTCCCCAAGTCGATTCCCATTCGGACTCCGCAAGGCGGCCACTGTCTACCAGGCGGCCTTGTCCAGATCACAATCTTATACGGATGAGATCGAGGACCTTGATTACTACTCAGATCTGAATGAGGAGACTCCTTTGTTAGGTCCGTAGCAGGGCCTGGTAATCAAATCAAGCCCGCAAGGCAGAATTGTCTATTGGCTCAACATGAAACCATCTGCTCCAGCCAAGGATGATGACTCATGCCTCATCACCTACCTTGAAAACTCTCCTGTACTAGAAGGGAGCTCCTCTATCCCCTATCCTAGAAGAAGGTGGCTCTATGGAAGTCATCGCCTCTAGTTCGGGAAGCTTCTCACTAGAGTAGGAAGGTTTTGCTATTCTTGCAAACCAAGATGGTGATCAAGAAGAAGAACAACGGGATAGGAACCCTCAATGTGAACGCCATCCATATGATGTCTCTCAAAATGAACACACTACTGACGTCGTTGGGGAAGAAACTGAAGCTGAAGGAACTCAACAAAGGGCTAGGAACGCGGCGAGAGCAGAGCGTCACCGCCGTCTTGTAGTAAACCTACCAATCCAGAATTTGGATAGAGCGTTCATAGTTCAAACTCGTCATCACCGTACTCCTCTTGCCACCATCACGTCCATAGATCTCATCACCCGTGCGATGCCCCAGAACAAGTACACTGACCAACTGGCAGACCTGGCAGAACTTGCGTACGGGCAACTCAATCGCATTAACCCCATACTGTCAATCCAACCCTCCGGGTCCCACGGGAGCAAACAAGGCAGGAGCCATAGAGGCCCTCCCCTAGGGGGAGCCGAAGGCACCAGACCAAGTCAAGACGGTGGCGCCAGACCAAGTCAAGTCGGAGGCAGAAGACCTAGCCAAGCAGGAGCTGAAGGGAGCTGGGTAGGACCCTCGGGAGGCCACGGCCACCATGGGGGCACACTAGAATGATGAGCAGAAGACCTCCGTAGCAAGGTAAATGCCAGCCATGACGCTCGTACCATCATCGAGGGCCAGCACTGTGAGCGCGAGCAAGATTCTGAACAATCAGCAAATGAAGTCGACGGGTTCCCCGCCTTCTCCAGACGCATGAGAAGGATGATTCTACCTGAGAAGTTCAAGCCCTCGGGTATCAGCAAGTACAACGACAAGCAAGATCCAGTGCAATGGCTCGGTGCATCTCGCTGTCAGTCCAATCAGCTGGCGGAAACAATGACACTAAAGTAGTCTATTTCCCCATCCACATGGAGGCGATGCCTCTCACATGGCTTGAATCACTGGAGAAGAACTCTGTTGACTTGTGGCAAGACCTAAAGGTGGCGTTCACCAGGAACTACGTAGGGGCAATGCAGTGTCCTGGCAACAGGATCGATTGTCCCAAGTCAAGCAACAAGAAGGTGAAACTCTGTGGAGGTACGTACATCGCTTCTTTGACAAAAAGGCCACAATCATGGATGTTACAGAGCGCGACGTCATCAACTATTTCCAAAATGGCCTCCTCGATCGGCGGATGTTCCAAGACTTTGGCAGAAGACGCCCCAGTGGTGTAAAATCTCTAAAGATCATGGCTTAGACTTTAGCGGATGAGGAAGATTGGGAGATCAAAAGGTTCGAATCCAACCGCAACAAGGGCCAAAGCAACAACAATCAAAACAGCAATGGCCAACACAATGACAAGAACCGCAATGATCGCCCTAACAACAACAACTAAAATAGCCACTCGGAAAGTCAAAACCACAAGTGCAAGCCAGACAACACAAACGTGGCACTACAACACTTTGTAGAATCCCCCAAGAGTAGTGGTAACAAGAATTGTGATAGGCCTTCGTTCAGTAAATTCCTACAGAAGCAGTGCCTATGGCACCCGTACCACAAGCACTCTAAATGGGACTATATCAGCCTACATAGAGCCATGAAGGACGCACCAAAACCATCAAGCACCAAAGACAAGGGCAAGGCCAAGGAAGACGAAGATGACGGGACCAATGATAAGTTCCAAACGGTCACCGCCACCAAACGGTCCCAGAAGCTTACCCTATGGGAGATAATTTCCATCGAGCCTGCAGCGCCTACATTTCTCAAGTGGTCCGAAGTGCCAATTACCTTCCCCAGGGTGGACCAATGGACTCGTTTTTCAAATCATAGGCGATATCCTCTCATCTTGGACCTGGTGGTCGCATGCTCCAGACTCACCAAAATACTCATCGATGGAGGCAGTGGCCTTAACGTCCATTTCGCCAAGACGCTAAAAAAAATGGGCCTCGACATCACTGACATGCTCACGCCGATGAACTCTCGATTCTACGGTATCATCCCAAGCAATGTGGTTGTACCCCTCGAATAGGTGGTTTTGCCAGTTACCTTCAGGATCAAAGAACGCTACCAGTTAGAGTACATTCAGTTCGAGGTGGCGGACTTCATAACATGATGCCTCACTCTAGTATCCCATAACCACGTAGATGAAATGTCAATGGTATGTGCATGGAACAAGAGATCACGAATGGTCCATTGCTTGTGACCCATGTGGCAAAAAGGGCAGACCCACATAGAACAATGCAATACGGTGAACTGATGAGTCAAGGCACCACCTATTTATTGAGCACTATGGAAGGCATGCAATCTCGGTGTGGCAGGCCAAAGTTGTAATGAAAAACGTGAGCACAGCTGATATATCAATTTTACACTCTGTAGAGGTTGTACACTTCCACCATAAGTTGCATAAAAGTTCAAGAAAACCTTAGACCCAAGCATGCTGTGCAAAAGTAGGCACTTATCACACTATCAAGGTGTGACTGCATAGGGACGCTACGAGGCCTTTTCAAACATTCCCTAATAACTGATAACCTGCTAAGGTTTCCTCATAAGGGGATGAACTCTCCCCCATGTGGTGCATACACCCCTTGGCTAGACAAGCCATGGCACAACCTATGAGCCCCTCTTGCCCTTACGGTAAGACTATCACAAACTAGAGTCTCTAATTAGTTAGCCAAGACCAAAGCCCATTGGTCTTACGGTTGTACTGTTTTCCTAGGTGGTCGCTCCATGTTCCAACTAATGCAAGATATTCTTGTAAAATAAGCATAGATAGTAGGATGGTTAGGGACACTTGCCTTTCTCCAAAGAAAAGTCACTTTGACTGCTCTTCAGCTCTTGCTCTCTTGAAACCCTTAATCTTTAAATCTTTCGAACAGCGATCCTTCTACTCAAAGCAATCACCGGCACAAACATACAAGCAAATAAACAAGTACCACTAAGAACAATACACCAAAACAAAAGAAAAGCTTTAAAAATAGTGTACTAAAGCATAGGGCTCGATTCTAGGATCACGCAAATGCAAGGAACTAAGGTTGAAATGGTACAACTATCGAGAGGTTTGGATTATAAAAGAAAAGACAAGGGCTACATGCTTCATTTGTCTTAGCTCAGGAAAACAATGTAAAGATATTTTAGAGAAATATCCTTAGTTGGAATTAATCAAGTCATATTCATAAATGAAAAGTTGATGTAAAACTTAGTCCAATTTTATTTATAAATATTTATGTACAATTTATGCAAATTAATATTTGAGTTTAAAAGAAGCATGTAAAAGCATCTAAGCATATAACTTTATGATTCGTGTTGAACTAACCAAATACAATTAAAAACACATTGATATTTATATTAGCCATAATAACATTCAATTACGAAAACTCGAGATATAACCTATGTAGCTTTTATTTATAAAATAAATTAAATACTCATTAATCAAGTTGATTTTAATTGATGAAAAGCTAAGGTATATCTCTAATTTGCTTTTAATTAGAAAACTTGTTTAAATAAACATTAATCAAACTAACATTTAGTATGAAAACACGGGGTTAACTCTAATTAGATTTTAGTTAGAAAAGCAAATATAAAGTACCTAATCATATTAATATTGTAAATTAATTACAAAATAGAAAATATGATTAACATTTCTTCTAATGCGTGATTTAAGTTGAGATGAATCTACCGCAACAAGAACAAGATTAAAGAGAGCTAAAACGTGATAGATAAGGAAGCTCTAGGGACTTGCTGGCAAGGCTTAGAAACTTCCAGGGGCTTAACTATGAGAAACCGAGGGCACAAACCTAATTTCATATAGAAACTTGATGGCTAATGTGCAAAAGCTTAGAGATGGACTGGATCGTGAGAATCTCAACTTTCTAAGGACTTTTTCACAAAACCTACGAGACACAAACTTTTAGATCAGGATTTCCTTTTTCTTCGAGGGTAAAGTGCAAAAGCATCTTATCTTCTTCAACCTTCAGTTTGATGGAGTCAGCTCATGGCTAGGACCGGACCAGGCGGCGGTGGCACCCGGGACGGGCAGCTTGCGTGGCCACCGTAGGCGGCGGCGGTGCGGCGCTCGGGTGGTGGCAAGGCTGCTCGGCGCGGGTGGCGTGTAGATGGGCAGTGGTGGTGGTGCAGGCGAGCGGTGGTGACGCGGAGGGGCGGGGCTTGGCGGCGGCCGTCGGTGGCGGCACGGCGTATGCGAGCGGTGGTGGCGGCGGTGCTAGCAGCTGCACAGGCCCCTATCACCCATGGCCGGCAGCCATGAACAACAGAGAGAAAAAGAAAGAGAAGGAGAGATCATCGGGGACAGCCACAATTCTCACACCGGAGCAGCAAAACAGAATGAGGACAACAAGAGTATCGTGTTGACGCCAGTTTTTGACACATGTTAGGGTCGGCGTCAAGGAGAGAAAAGTGGCCAATGCGGATAAGCAAGAAGTTGTGGCTGAGGGAGTCGGCCGATAGAGCTACAGTGTTTCAGCCGATTAGCCGAGGGAGTCGATGAGGATTGGCCGATTGGGAGCCAAAGCAGCTTGGCTGATATGGGCCTAAATGGGCCAAGGCAATGACAAGATGAAGACAGGGATTGGCCCATAGAAAAGTTGATTAGTGTTCGACTCCGATGTGAGTTATATCGGTATGTAAATATTTGTTATTTTGAATTAGAGATAAAATCATAGTCGGTTAGTAAATTAGTTCTAGCAATGTATAAATAGGTGCCTCGTAAGGCTTGTAAAAGAACACAACAATCATCAATATAAATCTACTTTTTCACGTAAACTTTACTTTTGAGTCAGCGACTTCGCCAAATCCTTTCTGTTTTCACAACTTCGTGTGAGTTCGTAGGACTGCATCGACACGACCTCTAACCAATTCGTAAGTTTCGCGTATTGACTAATATCTAAGCTTTAACTTCAGGCACATCACTGTTGTTTCATTTAGATTTATTCACCAGTTATTGATATTTACTAGAATTATAGGTTTTACCTATTATTTTAGTTTTATCAATAGTTATCCAGCTTGAGACACGAACTATCGGCTATATCAATATTTTACAGCCGATTAGATTTCTTTCAAGTGTTGTCTTTGTAGCATTGTTTAGGTTACTCCAGTAGTTTCTTTTACAATTGCCATGTGATCGTCGACTGTTTCATAGCTGGTTAACTTTACACTAATTTGGCCGATTCGCTGATACACCCTTTAAAATAGATCGGAACTTTAGCCGATCGAACCTTTAGAATTTAATACCTTTCTTTCCTTGTCAATCAATAGGTCAGATTGATTGGGATGCCACACGAATCACACCAGGGCGATAACCCGAACAGGAGCTAAGCAGATTCTTCCGGGTCGTGTGTGCGACGTAGGAGCCAGAACCATCATCCGATTTTTAGCGTCAACACACTTTTGGCACGCCCAGTGGGATAGAAGCAAGATCCAACATGTTGAAGGCTGCTGAAATCTCGAAAGACAAGTTCATTGAAGTCACCGAGGCAGATCTCAAGGACGACCAGAAGGATGAGTTGGCAAAGGCTATGGAAAACTTCAAGAAGGCATGCCTGCAGTCCTACAACTGTACCAGAAGCTCTTCGGACTCCTCGCCAGATCACCATCGCCGAAGACTCGGGGAAGATGTCCGAGATGATCCAGCAGTCTGTTTATCAGGCTATGATTGATTAGTCCAAGATGATGACCCACACGATGTACAATGTCGTCATCAGTTCTATGGCCAACGGTGCGGCATAGGGGTATCAAGGACCAGCTTACGCCCTCCTATCAGCGCACGGGTCAGAAACTTTTCGGCTGCACCCAACATGCTCCAATCGGCTCCTCAGCTGATGCAGGTGCAGGGCGGGGGGGCGGGGGGTACAGCACCACATTGCCCCTAGGTTATAGCGGTGCACCACCTTTCCAATCGCATGTATCGTTCCACTCTACATGTAACGCCCGTAAAAATCTACCAAATTAAATCACTCACTAAAAATGCATTCCAAAATTTTCCGACCGCTGAGCCCCGGCAAATCCCTTCCTTTCCGTCAGACCCGTCGTTCCGGCCCTGACCCGTCAACCCTCTTTTTCCGCTCCCCGTAATTTTCGCTGCGTGCCCGTCCAATCCATCACGCGTGCCGTCAAATTCCGCAACTTTCGCCGAGCTGCCCCTCCCTTTTTCCTCCTCCTTTTTCCTCTCCTCTTTCCCCTTTTTCTTTTTCCTATTTTTTTCCCTTCTTCTTCCTCCTTCCTCCTTTCTCTCTCTCCTTCCTTTTCTCCTGCTGCCCCCTTCTTTTCCCCTGGTGCCTAGCGCTTGGTTCCTGGCGCCGCCCGTGCGCCCCAGGCCACGACGGCCGTCCCCGGCCTCACCGGCGCGGGGGCCGCGCTGACCAGCGCCGTACCCGGCCGCCCGCTCCCGACCGCCCGCACACGCCCGCGCAAGCCCGAGCGCCCGCACCCGGCCGCCAGCTCCCGGCCGCCCGCGCCAGGCCGACGCCTGCCGCACGCGCGCCTGCGACTGCGTTGCGCCCGCCCGTGCGCCTCGGGCCGCACGTGTCAAGCCGACGCCGCCGGCCGCGCTGGACTGTCTGCCGGCCCGTCTTCGGCTGTCCCCTCCCGGCGCGCTTCCCCACGAAGTCGCCGCCCCCTGTGCCTCCTCGTCGACCACGCCGCCACGCCATCCACGAGCAAGCCCGCCCCGGCACACCACCGGCCGGAAAAATCCCGGCCACCATCATCACCACCGGCCGCTTCCTCGCCGGCCTATAAAAAGGGGCAACGCCCCGGCTCTCCACACCACCACCGCCGTTAGCCTCACCACCGCCCCTCCCCTGTTTCCCCCGTGCGCCCAACCGCCGCCTCCACCATGCGCCGTCGCCCCTACCCATTGCCGGCCACTCCACCTCCCATGTCCAACTCCCCAAGGTAAGGGGCAAAATGGGACCCCCTCCACCTCCTCCACCCCACGGCTCACCACCGGCGAGGCCCGGCCGGTCGGCCCCCCCACCGGCCCCTTCCCTTTTTCCACTCTTGGGCACGATTCAAGGAAGAAGAAGGGGAAAAATCCCCTTCAATTTTGATCTGCCCCTCCCCTTCCTCCTATTTGCAAACCGGCCCTTCCACCTCTCTCAGAAAAGTTTCGCGGATACGCCCTTCCACCCTTCAGAAGTAATTACAAATAGGTCCCTAGTTCTCGCGGTTTAGTCCTAAACCTCATTTTAAAGCCCCTAATACTCCTTTAACCCGTCATTTCATGCGCCAAACTTCCTCCAATCGATCCCAAATTCGACCACAACCTCCCCTCATATATTTCCGCTGAGGCATATCCAAAGTTCATGAAAATACCCTTCCTACCTATTTTCCGTTCACATTTCCTTTTCGGAGCTCAACGGGTAAAATCTTTTTCCTTTTTATTTATTGTGTGCTCATTGGTGTGTGCTGTAGATCGCGGAGTACCCGAGGAGGAGCACGAGGAGGAGTTCGACCGTGAGCCCGAGCCCGAGGACCAGTACCGTGAGCAGGAGCTCCCGGAAGGCTTTGAGAACGGCAAGTCCAATCTCACCCTTTGATGCATATTTAATACCTAGTTTTTCAGACACAACCTATTGGCCTGTTTTATAAAATGCATATTGTTTTATCGCAAGACATGGTTGGATAGCCACCCCTTGGTTGTTATGATCATTCCTTGTTGTCCTATATTTATCTCTAAATATCAGTTGCCTGTTTAGATGATAAATACTGCTAGAATGCTTAGGAACTCGTTACCTAAATTCAATCATGACTACATCTGTTTATTTGGAAAATAAATGTGTGAGTGTGTTCAACTGAGGAGTTTGGTTTTCGGGTGTAAAGAAAAGTGGTGCGTGGATGAGATGGATGGGCGTTTCTTGTGTGGAATGCCGCATTGTTGAGCTCGTACCTTAGTGGTTGAGCAGAGTTGGGAGATATCCATCTTGTCGTAGCTAAGGACCGAGTTGATGTGTCATCTTGCCTGATTCCACCATCGTGCAACCAATCGACCGTTGTATGGGCAACGGCTTAGCATAAACCCCACTAGCTAAACTGCTAGGCTTCAGGTGTGCTGGTGAGCGACGGGAGCCCATGGAAAAGGACTAAGCTCTTGGTGACTTAGGTCCCAGTTTCGGCCCTATGGATGGGTTGCTAACCCCTTGGGTGATTCCGTGTTGAGTAGTCAGTGTTGGCTAAGGTGGGTAATGGCTTTGTTAGGATCCGCACCATCACTAAGGTGATCATGATGTGGTACCCTACTTGTGGGAAAAGTGTACAACCTCTGCAGAGTTAAAACCTATCCGGGTAGCCGTGTCCACGGCATTGGACGAGTTACAGCTCGGTCACACAACTAGCTTTTGGAGATGGTTGCTTTTTGTCGGGATACGAGGTAGGCTACACTAGTGCAATTTAAAAATTCTACCGCGTATAACCAGGAAGAACTGCCGTATAAGGATCACGGGATTACCACTTGACGCACTACTGGTGCGGAAGATGTAGATATGCGTCGATGCAGTGAAGACGATGACGTAGTCGTACGTAGTCGATCACGTCCAGCAGCTCCTCAGCAGCTCGTCCACGTGCAGCAAGATTGCCTCCGGTGCCGCGGCTCGTCGTCGGCTCGTCGTGGCTCGTCGGCGGCTCGTCCAAGTGCTGCAGGCGCAACACCTCCAAGGTATCCACACGTGCAGGGAGGAAGTGTGGCAAGCCGGACTGCTAGATCCGTGAGTTGCAACAGGCGAGGGCGTGGGAGGCGCGGCAGGTGTGTTTCGCTAAAAGGTGTAAACCCTAGGGCGCCCCCACCCCTCTATTTATAGAGGTTCCTGACGGGCCTCTGGATCCGAGGCCCATTAGTACTTCTAAACCTAATCCAACTCGGATCTGATCCGAATTGGGCTTCCAGCTCCTTAAGTGTGTGACCCTATGGGTTCGGATACGTATAGACATGGCCCGAGTACTCCTACTCGGCCCAATAGTCGGTAGCGGCCTCTAGCAAGACGTGCCAACTCCTATACGCACACGAAGATCATATTAGACGAACCATCACAACATAATATACATGCTATTCCCTTTGCCTCACGATATTTGGTCTAGCTTCAAGCCGACCGCTCTTTCTCGATCCTATGATTCGGAATCCCTTTGTAGGTTAACTCTTAACCGTACGTAGCATGGCCATGCATTTTCAGATCCGATCACTCGAGGGGCCCAGAGATATCACTCTCAATCAGAGAGGGGCAAATCCCATCTTGATTGACCATGTCTCATAGCATGCTTCTTGACAAACCCGAAAGCTACCTTTATAACTACCCTGTTACGGCGTAGCGTTTGATAGCCCCTAAGTAGGTCGATCCACATCTAGAACACATGCGACAATCTCAGGTCTAAGGACAAAGCGTATATGTTGTTTAAAGAGAGAACTACTTCTCGTGTTGGGTCAGTCCTAGCACATGTCTCCACATGTGTCCACATTATTAGTTCAATATCTCCATGTCCATGACTTGTGAAACATAGTCATCAACTAATACATGTGCTAGTCTAATATTCATGTGTGTCCTCACATGAACTCTGACTAGGGACAACTTTAGAATAACCATACAAGTAAAGAGTTTCACATACAATTCACATAATTGCAAATCAATTCAAGTAGCCTTCAATGGATATTCAATGAACACAACATACAAATCATGGATACAAATGGAATATCATCATCTCTATGATTGCCTCTAGGGCATACCTCCAACAGTCTCCCACTTGCACTAGAGTCAATCTAGAAGGTACCTAATACCCATAGCTCTTACATGCGCATCATGCTTAGCCTGCGAGAGTGGTTTTGTCAACGGATCAGAAAAGTTCAGATCCGTGTGTATTTTGCATATCTTGATCTCACCCCGGTTAACGAAGTCTCGAATGAGATGAAATCGCCGCATTACGTGTTTGTTCTTCTGGTGGTTCCTTGGCTCCTTTGCTTGCGCAATTGCCCCATTGTTATCACAGTAGAGATTCAATGGGCTGGACGCATTCGGGAACACACCAAGCTCAATGAGGAAATTCCTTATCCAAACACCTTCCTTCACGGCTTCCGAAGCCGCGATGTACTCGGCTTCTGTCGTAGAATCGGCCACCGTCTCCTCCTTGGAACTCTTCCAACTAACAGCACCACCATTTAGCGTGAACACAAATCCTGATTGTGACTTTGAATCATCTCTGTCGGTTTGGAAACTAGCATCGGTGTAACCTGTTACAACGAGCTCCTCCTCACCTCCATAGACGAGGAACATATCTTTAGTCCTTCTCAAGTACTTAAGAATGTTTTTCACCGCTGTCCAGTGACTCTCACCTGGATCAGATTGGTGTCTGCTTGTCATACTTAGCGCATATGAAACATCTAGGCGAGTACTTATCATTGCATACATGATAGATCCAATAGCCGAGGCATATGGCACTCTACTCATGCGATCCCGCTCATCAGCAGTCGAAGGACACTGAGTCTTGCTGAGATGTATGCCATGTGACATAGGCAAGAACCCTTTCTTTGCCTCTTCCATGCTGAACCGCTTCAACACTTTGTCGATGTAAGTATCTTGGCTTAAACCTATAAGCCTTCTCGATCTATCTCTATAGATCTTAATGCCCAGAATATATGCCGCTTCCCCTAAGTCCTTCATCGAAAAACTATTTTTCAGTGAAGTCTTTACGGACTCAAGCATAGGAATGTTATTTCCAATCAGTAATATGTCATCCACATATAAGATTAGAAATACTACAGAGCTCCCACTAACCTTCTTGTAAACACAAGACTCTTCTTCGTTCTTGGTGAAGTCAAACCCTTTGACCACTTCATCAAAACGAATGTTCCAACTCCTAGATGCTTGCTTCAATCCATAAATGGATCTCTGAAGCTTGCATACCTTTCCAGCATTTTTCGGATCGACAAAACCCTCGGGCTGTATCATATACACGTCCTCAGCTAGGTTTCCATTCAGGAAAGCTGTCTTGACATCCATCTGCCATATCTCATAATCGAAATATGCAGCTATAGCTAGAATAATCCGAATGGACTTAAGCATCACTACGGGCGAGAAGGTCTCGTCGTAGTCAACTCCTTGAACTTGTTGAAAACCTTTTGCGACAAGTCGTGCTTTATAGATGTGAACATTTCCATCCACGTCCTTTTTCTTCTTATAGATCCACTTGCACTCTATGGCTTTAACACCATCAGGCAGGTCAATCAAGTTCCAAACTTGATTGTCTCCCATGGACTCTATTTCGGATTGCATGGCACTCTGCCATTTTTCGGAGTCTGGGTCCATCATTGCTTCTGCATATGTCGCAGGCTCATCATTGTCCAACAATAATATTTCCCGCATTTCGCGGAGCCTTGCTGACCTTCGTGGTTGTGGCGGTGCTTCTCTTGCCATGGGTATCTCAACTTGTTCTGCTACGTTAGCATCACTCATTGATTCTTGCCCGATCGGCTCATCTTGAACTTCTTCAAGATGCACTGTCTTTCCACTCTTTTCTCCTTTGAGAAACTCTTTCTCTAGGAAAACCCCGTTCTGAGCGACAAACACTTTGCTTTCTGATCGGTTGTAGAAATAATATCCCAAAGTTTCCTTTGGATATCCCACGAAAATGCACTTATCCGACTTGGGTGTGATCTTGTCTGACTGAAGTCGCTTGACAAAAACTTCACATCCCCAAATCTTTAGAAAAGACAAACTAGGAACCTTTCCAGTCCATATCTCATATGGTGTCTTAACTACGGATTTAGATGGTACCCTATTAAGTGTGAAAGCTGCTGTTTCTAGAGCGTATCCCCAAAATGACAACGGTAGGTCCGACTGGCTCATCATTGATCGAACCATGTCTAACAAAGTTCGATTACGTCGCTCGTACACACCGTTTCTCTGAGGTGTTCCAGGCGGCGTAAGTTGTGGAACAATTCCGCAACTCTTTAGATGATTGCTAAACTCGTGGCTCAAATACTCGCCTCCACGATCAGATCGTAAGGCCTTAATTTTCTTGCCACGCTGATTTTCAACTTCATTCTGAAATTCCTTGAACTTTTCAAAGGTTTCAGACTTGTGCCTCATTAAGTAGACATAGCCATATCTACTAAAATCATCAGTGAAAGTTATGAAGTATTGGAATCCTCCTCTAGCCGTCGTGCTCATTGGTCCGCATACATCACTATGTACGAGTTCTAACAAGTCTACTGCTCTCTCAGGAAATCCTGTGAAAGGCGTCTTGGTCATCTTGCCTAGCAAGCAAGCCTCACATGTCTCGTATGATTCAAAATCAAACGAAGTTAGTTTTCCATCAGAATGGAGCTTCTTCATGCGCTTTTCACTTATATGACCCAAACGACAATGCCACAAGTAGGTAGGACTCAAATCATTAGGCCGAGGCCTTTTAGCACTTACATTATAGACAGGTGAACCATCAAGATTTAAAACAAATAATCCATTCACAATGGGTGCAAAAGCCATAAACATATTATTCTTAGAGATCACACAACCATTGTTTTCACTCGCAAATGAATAACCATCCTTCATCAAGCATGAAGGAGACAAAATGTTTCGACTTAAACTAGGAACAAAATAACAATTATTCAACTCCATAATAAATCCTGACGGGAGGTGGAGTTGCATCGTCCCGACGGTCAACGCAGCAACTCTTGCATTATTGCCCACGCGGAAATCAACTTCTCCTCTTTCCACGCTTCTACTTCTTATCATTCCCTGCATCGAATTGCAAATATGAGCAACCGATCCGGTATCAAATACCCAAGAATTAATAATTGTATCAGCGAGAAATATGTTGTCTATAACATTAACAACAAGCGTACCTGAGGTAGAAGTACTCTTACTTCTGCCATTCTTCAACGAAGCTAGGTACTGCTTGCAGTTTCTCTTCCAGTGACCAAGTTCATGACAGTAAAAACACTCTTTGTTTGGAGCAGGTCCAGGTCCAGCTTTAACCTTGGGCGCTGGGTTTGGCTTGGACGTTCCAGCCTTGCCCTTCTTCTTC
The DNA here is from genome assembly GCF_005286985.2 of Setaria viridis. NCBI lineage: Eukaryota > Viridiplantae > Streptophyta > Magnoliopsida > Poales > Poaceae > Setaria > Setaria viridis. The sequence continues at coordinate 16,678,465 of NC_048264.2, forward strand.
CAAGAATTGCCCTTCTTCTTAAAGCTAGGCTTGTTCTGTATAGCCATCACATGGCTGGTACTAGCGCTTTTCTTGATGTCTACCTCTGCTGTCTTGAGCATACCACACAGTTCATTCAAACCCTTCTCCGTCCCAAGCATATGGTAGTTCGAGATGAAGTTCCCATAGCTAGGCGGAAGAGATGAAAGAATGAAGTCAGTGGCCAACTCTTTGCCCATTGGGAAGCCCAGCTTCTCCAATCGCTGAGTGTAACCAACCATCTTGATTACATGTGGTCCTACTACTGCGCCTTCTGCTAACTTGCACTCCAGAAAGGCTTTGGACACATTGAACCTTTCGGTCCTAGCCTGTGTCTGGAACATGTCCTTGAGCGCCACGATCATATCGTGTGCCTCATGATTTGTTTCGAACTGCATCTGCAGCTCGGGTTCCATGCAAGCAAGCATAAGGCAGCTTACCTCAAGATTAGCATCAAATGCCTTCTTGTAAGCAGCCTTAACGGCAGCAGATGCATCATCAGCAGGTACTGGTGGTAGTGGGGTGTCTAGAACATCTTCCTTTTTATCGGCCCTGAGAACAATTCTCAGGTTACGGATCTAATCCGAGTAGTTTGTTCCATTCAACTTGTCCTTCTCAAGGACCGAACGCAAAGCAAACGATGTGGTGGTGTTGCTAGGTGCCATTTAATCTACAACAAAAGTAATGCAAAATACACTAAGACAAACGTATCCATGATAGAGCAAATTACATTAAACTATTTTAACAGAATCTACTCCCACTAAAATCAATATCCCTCTATTAAAACTTAGTGATTCAGGATCCACAACTAACAAGTCCACTAGTGAGCTTTAGCATCACCGCTAGCAAACGAGGTAGATCGGTAAGCAACTTTTGCTAATCATATCACATATGACTCCTGTTGTTGGATGACATCTCTATGTCTCGGCGCCCAACCTTTATGCCCCAAGGTCCTTAACCGCTAAGATAACCTCGTTAAGCAAACCAACCCTTATGCGTGTAAGTGTCCGACACAAACCCGTCTAGTCAAGGAAAACTAGTGGCACCCTAATTTCATAGACCCACTACTAATTGTACAAGACATGGGACGGTGCAAGTTTTAGTTGGGAGGGCATACTAACTTAAACTTTGTGAGGGATCGTTCTACTTCTAACATCACAGCATGCAGAAAGTAAAATATAAACAGAATAGCATTCACACAGTTGTGACACAGTAGGCCCGTTTTCATATGGTGATCTCCATCTCCACAGAACCTGTTCACCATGGTGATCTCCATCTCCATGTTCCACGTGCGCCATCCTCCTAGTGATGAGTCCTCTAAGAACTAGAGCATGCTATTACGCCTAATAGCTAGTAAAGAATCTAGTAATGAAGATTACATAGTTGCTTGGGTCATCACAGATTGGTACGCAGACCATTAAATACAATAAAGTGACAACACATATGGCTCCTGCCGTGTTGCTGTACGCCCGACACGCAGGTCACGAATGAGTTACACACATGCATCACATACACAAGGGGGCCATACTGATCACAAGATACAAACATACATCCTGCAAAACAGAGTTAGGCATCCTAACGTTCCAAACTTCGGATGCCCGAAACTCCATCTTCCAAGCCGAATTCGGGAAATCTAATTTCGCCAAAAATGGCAAAGCCGTTGAATTTCATGTGTAACTTTTTTTGTAGATCAATTTTCATATAAAATTCGCCCCAATCCGAGATCGTACCGAAAAGTTACGGCTGATTTACCGAAGCATACGCATACGGCAAAAATCCCGACCCCGGCAGTAGATCCCATCTACTATTGCACATCTACTGCGCCTGGCGTATGACCCTGGATTTCGATTCGACCAATCATATTGATCTTCGCTCACTGCAACTGGATTTACGTGTATCACTTAACTCCGATGGCGGAAACCGACCGGTAGGAGTATGTCGTTACACTACCATTGCAGCAAGGGCACGAAAACAGGACATAGATCAAACGGAAAACACGCATATCTCCATATGCACACATCCCGAATCCAAAACTAAGCAGCTACGGCTCTGATACCACTGTCGGGATACGAGGTAGGCTACACTAGCGCAATTCAAAAATTCTACCGCATATAACCAGGAAGAACTGCCGTATAAGGATCACGGGATTACCACTCGACGCACTACTGGTGCGGAAGATGTAGATATGCGCCGATGCAGTGAAGACGATCACGTAGTCGTACGTAGTCGATCAACGTAGTCGTACGTAGTCGATCACGTCCAGTAGCTCCTCAGCAGCTCGTCCACGTGCAGCAAGATCGCCTCCGGTGCCACGGCTCGTCGTCGGCTCGTCGTGGCTCGTCGGCGGCTCGTCGGCGGCTCGTCCAAGTGCCGCAGGCGCAACACCTCCAAGGTATCCACACGTGCAGGGAGGAAGCGTAGCAAGCCGGACTGCTAGATCCGCGAGTTGCAACAGGCGAGGGCGTGGGAGGCGCGGTAGGTGTGTTTCGCCAAAAGGTGTAAACCCTAGGGCGCCCCACCCCTCTATTTATAGAGGTTCCTGACGGGCCTCTGGATCCGAGGCCCATTAGTACTTCTAAACCTAATCCAACTCGGATCTGATCCGAATTGGGCTTCCAGCCCCTTAAGTGTGTGACCCTATGGGTTCGGATACGTATAGACATGGCCCGAGTACTCCTACTCGGCCCAATAGTCGGTAGCGGCCTCTAGCAAGACGTGCCAACTACTATACGCACACGAAGATCATATTAGACGAATCATCACAACATAATATACATGCTATTCCCTTTGCCTCACGATATTTGGTCTAGCTTCAAGCCGACCGCTCTTTCTCGATCCTGTGATTCGGAATCCCTTTGTAGGTTAACTCTTAACCGTACGTAGCATGGCCATGCATTTTTGGATCCGATCACTAGAGGGGCCCAGAGATATCACTCTCAATCAGAGAGGGGCAAATCCCATCTTGATTGACCATGTCTCATAGCATGCTTCTTGACAAACCCGAAAGCTACCTTTATAACTACCCTGTTACGGCGTAGCGTTTGATAGCCCCTAAGTAGGTCAATCCACATCTAGAACACATGCGACAATCTCAGGTCTAAGGACAAAGCGTATATGTTGTTCAAAGAGAGAACTACTTCTCGTGTTGGGTCAGTCCTAGCACATGTCTCCACATGTGTCCACATTATTAGTTCATCATCTCCATGTCCATGACTTGTGAAACATGGTCATCAACTAATACATGTGCTAGACTAATATTCATGTGTGTCCTCACATGAACTCCGACTAGGGACAACTTTAGAATAACCATACAAGTAAAGAGTTTCACATACAATTCACATAATTGCAAATCAATTCAAGTAGCCTTCAATGGATATTCAATGAACACAACATACAAATCATGGATACAAATGGAATATCATCATCTCTATGATTGCCTCTAGGGCATACCTCCAACACTTTTTACGGTGTGTGTTGGATTTTGGAAGTGTCCGGCAGTTGTGCCGTGCGCTACGGCGGACGGGGAGTCCGATAGCGATAAAACTTGGATCCTTTGTGTAGGATCAACCCCACTTAATGTTTTGGTTACTAAAGAAAATGCATTACGGAAATTTCTTTGAAATAAAACCCTGCATGTGTCAAAAATCTAGCTTTATTGCAAATAAACCTTAACCATATCCTTGTTGAATCCTATGCATATTCTTGTTGTATCCCCCTCCGTGGATGGGGTTGGACTTGTTGAGTACTTTTGTACTCACCCTTGCGTTGTTGCTTCAAAGGAGGATCCGGACTTCGTCGCCGAGGACTTTGAGTAGGAGGTTGCGTCTGCACCTAACGCTACCTGCGGTGTTGGCCCTTTTGCAGGATGCTTCCGCTGACGCATAGTTTCGATTGCAGCCCGGAGTCCGACTGGACTGCAACTTGGATTTGTATTGTCATCGCTTTAGTCTTGCTTTGGGTGTGGCTTGCCCGCCCGCTCCTTCAGGAGTTGTGTGGTTTCTGAACTATCTGTTGAATAAATGTGTTATCAGCCTCCTGGGACTGATAATTGGATCACATTTAGTCTCTACTTATGTGGGGACGCTTCACTACACCTATCCCTTCCATGCAATTTCCGTTGATGATGTCGGCGCTGTGGGCAACAGCAGGAGTACCTGCCAATCTAGACCTATCCATTGGTTACGGAGTGCCTATAGGAGCTCACGCCTCAAGAGCTCCGGTACAGACATCATTTCCATCGGCCTCTCGGCCGACAGTCCTGCAATATCAACAACCTACTCCAGAAATCAGCAGGGGGCAGGCGTCCAGGGCCCTCTCAGAACTACAGTGCCAATGGTATTATACGACAAGGCAGCAGATGCGCTACGACACGCGGATCCCACTCGTCAGCAACCGTCGGCTCCTCAGCCGACAGTCCAGCCACAAGATCTACATGTTGGGATACGAGGTAGGCTACACTAGCACAAATCAAAAAATTCTACCGCGTAAACCAGGAAAACTGCCGTATAAGGATCACGGGATTACCACTCGACGCACTGGTGCGGAAGATGTAGATTTGCGTCGATGCAGCGAAGTCGATCAGTGTAATCATACATAGTCGATCACATCGACGTCCAGTAGCTCCTCAGCAGCTTGTCCACGTGCAGCAAGATCGCCCTCGTGCCATAGCTCGTCGTCGGCTCGTCGTGGCTCGTCGGCGGCTCATCGGCGACTCGTCCAAGTGCTGCAGACGCAACACCTCCAAGGTATCCACACGTGCAGGGAGGAAGCGTTGCAAGCCGAACTGCTAGATCCGTGAGAATTGCAACAGGCGAGGACGTGGGAGGTGCGGCAGATGTGTTTCGCCAAAAAGGTGTCCACCCTAGGGCGCCCCCACCCCTCTATTTATAGAGGTTCCTAACGGGCCTCTGGGTTCGAGGCCCATTAGTACTTCTAAACCTAATCCAACTCGGATCACATCCAAATTGGGCTTCCAGCCCCTTAAGTGTGTGACCCTATGGGTTCGGATACGTATAGACATGGCCCGAGTACTCCTACTCGGCCCAATAGTCGGTAGCGGCCTCTAGCAAGATGTGCCAACTCCTATATGCACACGAAGATCATATCAGACGAACCATCACAACATTATATACATGCTATTCCCTTTGCCTCACGATATTTGGTCTAGCTTCAAGCCGACCGCTCTTTCTCGATCCTATGATTGGGAATCCCTTTGTAGATTAACTCTTAACCATACGTAGCATGGCCATGCATTTTCGGATCCGATCACTCGAGGGGCCCAGAGATATCACTTTCAATCAGAGAGGGGCAAATCCCATCTTGATTGACCATGTCTCATAGCATGCTTCTTGACAAACCCGAAAGCTACCTTTATAACTACCCTGTTACGGCGTAGCGTTTGATAGTCCCTAAGTAAGTCGATCTACATCTTGAGTACATGCAACAATCTCAGGTCTAAGGACAAAGTGTATATGTCATGTAAAGAGAAAACTACTTCTCGTGTTGGGTCAGTCCTAGCACATGTCTCCACATGTGCCCACATTATTAGTTCAACATCTCCATGTCCATGGCTTGTGAAACATAGTCATCAACTAATACATGTGCTAGTATAATATTCATGTGTGTCCTCACATGAACTCCGACTAGGGACAACTTTAGAATAACCATACAAGTAAAGAGTTTCACATACAATTCACATAATTGCAAATCAATTCAAGTAGCCTTTAATGGATATTCAAGGAACACAATATAAATCATGGATACAAATGGAATATCATCATCTCTATGATTGCCTCTAGGGCATACCTCCAACACTACAGCACGCTCCAATCTTCCACCCAATCACGGTGCCGCAAGATCAACAGCACATGCCGATAACTCAGCCGATCGCACATCAGCAGCAGCAGGTGGATTGGACCGCGAAAATAGCTGATATAATACAAGATCAGTTCGGATTGAAACCAAAAGTGCAGACCTACACATACAGGACGCCGTACCCACCCGCCTACGACCTGTTGCCGTTTCCTCATCGGAAAAGGTGCACGACTTCACTAAGTTCTCGGGCCAAGATGATACGTCTACGGTGGAGCACATCAATATATATCAAGGCTGGTCAGCATTAGAACATCGGCCAAAGTGGGAGTCATCGGTCCATGGCCAAAAATAAATGTATTGAGGGCGTCAGACAAGAAATAAGATGCCATGATGAGTAGAGAGTCATTCCTTTCCATATGAGACAGGGATAGATTTATGCAGTCGCACGATTTTCCCCTCATCCCAAAAGACTCTCTTGGAATTCGACATCCTAAAGAACCACTCTCTTAAGCCGGGAGTTTCATTCGGCCAAGACTTGAAGGTGCCTGTCCAATTGTCCAAATCCATAGTTGATTGTTTAAGTGGGATCCTATGAGTTTCCAGGTTGATCAGATCGGTTGCATCAGGATCTCCCATAGGGCCAAGTCTGATAAGTCCAAGGGTATCAGCTATGGGGATGGTAATTCTTTGCCTAAGTTCCTGGGAAAATATAAAAAGACTCAGAACAGATCTGGGAATCGCGGAAAGGTAAAGGAAAAAGGGGGTGATCAGAAGATTTACCTCTGGGACGAAGGCCATGGTGGCTATAGGTACTGCCATTGGGAGACTGGCGCGATTGATGAAGAATGGGAGAAAGTCGCCGGAATGCACTGGAATGCACCTAGAGGTGGAACAAGCAGGGGCGTCGGAGTGCGCCGGGAGATGATTCGCCGAAAGGGAAGCCTTTTTCACCTAGGGAAGAAGAAGCGGTGGAAGAGATGAGTATCTGAAGGATGGCTTGAGAGAAGGGTAAATACAGAATTTTTACCATGCCGTCTGCGCAAATTTTGAAAAGAACAGTTGCCCGCGGGCGCTCTGTTCGAAAAAACGCGATCATCAAGGGGAAGATTTTGGAGCGGAAAGGGTTTTGCCACATTTATTGTTGCGGCAAGGAGAGAAAAGCTTGCCAGGGCTAGGGCGATGGAATCGGCCCGTGGCTAGGGCCGGACCTGCTAGCGGCGGCGGCCGGGGCTTGTGCCAGGGCTAGGGCGGTTTGCACAGCTAGCGCACATGGTAGCGGTGCAGCGCTCGGGCGGCGGTGAGGCTACTCGGCGAGGGAGGCATGCAGGCAGGCGGTGGTGGTGGCGCAAGCAAGCGGCGGCGGCACGCAGGAGGCACGGGCGGCGGTGCCAGCAGCGGCGGCGGCTCGGCGCGCAGTGTAGGAGGCACGGAGGGGTGGCGCTCGGCGATGGCGTGACGCAAGCGAGCAGTGGTGGCGGCGGTGCTAGCAGGAGCACAGGCCCTGTCGGACATGGCCGGAGGCCATGAACAACATAGAGAAAATGAAAGAGAAAGAGGGATCATTGAGGATAGCCACCAATCTCGCACTAGAGCAGCAAAATGGAAGGAGGACGATGAGACGATCGTGATGGTGCGCTCACCTTTGGTCGAGGACTGACAATTTCTTCGGATTTGCTTGCCGGAGTTTCGCTGAAAAAGTCGCTGGAGTTTAATAGATGCGTATGTTTGGCGTCGAACTATGGGAGCTAGGATTGTCAAAACGAGATGGGGTTTGCAGTTTTGAAACAAGGATGCCAAGGAGATCACGGGAAAGTATTTATAGGCCGGGTTGGAGTCCGGTTTTATTTTCCTCCATTTTCTAATTTAGGGAATTAATTTCGAATTCAAAAACAATTCCAGAAAATCCTAAAATTGTAACGAAATCATGAAAAATACTTCGAAAACTCCAAAAAATTAAGCAAAATTCCTAGAGATGATTTGGGAAACGAGGAACCCAAATAAAATACTTGGAGCTCCTTGAAAGACTTGTAGAACCATCCAAAAATTGGATTAAACTCTAGGAAAAATGAGAATAAATTCTAGAAAAATTTGGAAACTTCTCAGAGGAACCTAATCATCATCTGAACGCATTTTTGAAACTTTTGCACTCATGAATCACCAGAATGCATTAGCATGAGTGCAACACATGCATAGAACCATTATATTTAATTAAAAAAAACACTCAAACGTTTTCCTACACTAAATTTCCTGTAAATAAAATAAATGTTGCAAAAAGTTCTAAAATTATGAGAAAAATCATTGTTTACTTGTTCTTTTTAATATCATTCTGAAATCCAAAAATTTCAGGGTGTGACACACATCGGTTACATGTGTACATGACAGGTGTCATGGGATAATCCCAACGTGTGCATGTGTACATTTCACTGGACTATTCATCATACAACACAAGACATTCATGCAAAATAATTCATGGGAGATTATGAGTCATAGGTTCCCTTTTGAATGTTAATTAAATGAAAGAATGATATTGCCACTATTCATCTGGAGAAAGAGAATAAGTGTTGTCATGTTGCACAAATCGATAATGTCGGATAGTCCTTACGTTGTCAGACGCACAGTGCAAGATGTCATGACTAGTCCAAGTCATATATGGTGTGTGGCTGAAAAGGTCTGCCAAGGGCATGGATTCACACTAGATGATTCTTGCATGACAGCGGAGCCTAAAAAACGTGAATTGGTCGAGATGACTAGGCCTAGGCAGAATATGGCGGACCAAATACCGCCAAAGGGTGGGAATCAAGACTGGTAATGGGCGTTGATGACCGCCACTGTAGGGACGTGTCGATTCAAGATTGGTAACAAACGTTCAAGAATGGCCATTCTGGAATGACACACTCCCACTTATAAGAGGCAGTGTATCCAGGAGTCGATCATTGTCATTTGCAGTTATGGCATTACACACTACCTTGTTCCCGGCATTGCAAGTTGACTTCTCAGTCTGAAGCATGGAAAAAAGAAGCAAAAGGAACTATTAGGCAGTACTAGAAATCCAGTACATTCATGATCGGAGGCTATCCATGGAGGATACGTTACTACCCTACAGGTACTCATGATCCGTGGTACCCACTAGCAGGATCAGAAGGAATTTCTATCATCCTCGTTATGATGAACAACATGCAAAGGGTAGGTGTCTTGTTGCTATGAATACACATGCTTACATATATGCTCCAATGGTCAACCCTATGAATGCTTGCACGTAGGTACGAGTCTTGTTTCGTGCGGTGGTTGGAGACACAAGAGATTGTGATGATACATTTCGAGTTCAAGATTTAAAGGAACTTGAATTCAGAAATGGGAATCTAGAACATGGCTTTAACTGCCTCGTGGGGCATCATGAGACTGAGCATCTGTGGGACCATTCCAATTGCGTAAACAAATCCTGCACTATTACAGTACTGGAGGATGGCTGCATTGAAGTTCACCTCCATCAATAGGCAGAAGCATATGCACAACAATTACAGCCCAAGCCTCTGTGGACGCTGTCTTTGACATGGGCGACCGAGTGATTCGAGCAAGATGGGCTGATGTGGTGGCATTATCTCATGTGATGTAGGCATTGCTCTATGCCAGCGGAGTGGAGTTACAGTTAGAAACTTTTTCAATTTGTTGGCGCTAAAAATCGGCCGGTTGATCTTCAGCGTCGGACACATGATCCGGGAGAATCTGCTTAACTAGTGTTCAGGTTATAGCCCTGGTGCGTTTCGCATGGCGTGCCAGTCAATCTGACCTATTGATTGACAAGGAAAAAGTATTAAATTCTAGGGGCTCCGATCGGCTAGAGTTCCGATTTATCTTTAAAAGCGCGTCGGCGAATCAGTCGATTTACTGTAGAGGTAACTAGCTATAAGACAGCCGATACTATGTAGCATTGTAAAGAAAAACTACTAGAGGAAACTAAACAAAGCTAGTGAAACAACACTTGAGATAGATCTAATCGGCTATATGATAACAAAGAAAGAAAGCAATAAAAAGCCGACAGTTCATACCTCAAGTTGGATAATTGGTGATAAAAACTAAAATAACAGGTAGAACCTACGATTCTAGCTGATATCGATAACTGGTGAATAAATCTAAATGAAACAACAGTGATGTGCCTGAAGTTAAATCTTAGATATTACTAGGTAAGCGGAACTTACAGAATCGGCCGGAGATCGTGTCGATGTAGCCCTGCCAACCCATACGAACTCCTGAAAGAAAAAAGTATTTTGGCGAAGTCACCGACTTGAATGTAAAGTATGAGGAAAAAGTAGATTGGTTGTATTGATTGATGTGTTCTCCTTACAAACCTCTAGAGGTGGCTAATAATAGCTTGTTTACAACTGATTTCCTAACCGACTAGGACCTATCTCTAATTTTAAATGATAGCAAATATTTACAAACACAACTCGTATCCGAGTTGGTTATTATATCCCTACGGGCCAATCTCCTTCTTCAGCTGATCTTTTTCTTAGCCCACCTTAGGCCCATACTAGCCAAGCCGCTCCAGCTTCCAATCGTCCAACCTTCGCCAGTTCCTTTTGCCAGTCAGCTGAAACATTGTAGCTTCAATCGGTCAATTCCTAACTGTAACCTTGGCCTACCTTTCTCCTTCTTTGACGTTGATTCAAAACACGTGTCAAAATCCAGCGTCAACACATGTCCCCCAGTTTTTTAGTAAAACACACCTTTTTGCTTCGAAATTCTTCCTAATTTTAACTCTTCCTCCGAAGCAAGCGCGGCAAAAGCTCCTTTATGTTCCACAGTCTCCACTCTGATGATTATAATCTTTTCGAACTGAGCGCCTGAGGCAACCGCTCCCCAAAATTTGTGTAGGCGGCACAGTAAAAATCCCCGCCTTTACCCCTTTCTTGAGCCGACTTGAAATACACACGTCCTCTACCGCTTCTTTTCCACGAGCTCAGAAACTCCTCTTTCCCGGCGAATCATCTCCCGTCATCTTCCAGTCGCACTCCTCCGGCGATCCTTCTCTCATCCTTACCCCGCTTCATCTTCTTCAATGGCGGCTCCATCAGCAACCATGAACTTCATTCCAGAGGTAAATATCTGAAGCTTTACCCTTTTACCTTTCACTGCTCATGCATCTTTTAGATCTATTTTAAGTTTCCCTTTTGCATCTTTCTTAGGAGGTCAGGCAGCGAATCACCATCCACATTTCTGATGCACCCGGTCTCATCAGCCTTGGTCCTATGGGAAATTTAGATCCCACCGATTTGATCAACCTAGAAACCCATAGAATTCCATTTAAGCAGTCACCCATGGATTTGAACCAATGGACGGGCGCATTTAGATCCTGGCCGAACAAAATTGTTGGCTGGAAGGAGTGGTTCCAAAGAATGTTTAATTCTAAGAGAGTTCTTTGGGACGAACTGAAAATCGACCAATGTATAAATCTGTCTTTGTCTCAGATGGAGAAGAACGAACCCTTGGTGATGGCGGCCTCTTACTTCTGGTCTGACACACTCAATGCGTTTCTTTTTGGACACGGGCCCATGACCCCCACTTTAACAGACGTCCTGATGCTGACCGGCCTCAACATCTCTTCCCCCGATTCGCCCTTTGATTTTCTGGTCAAATCGACCCATCACCTGGAGACAAAAGGAATCGGCGGGTGGAAAGGATATATCGATAAAAACATGAAGACTGGGCCGATTGGCGACAGAGAATACATGGCCTTCCTAATGATGTGGTTAGAGAAGCACTTCTTTTGCGGCAAAGCAGTCGGCCCTTCTTCCAATACACAAGCTTTGGCCGAGGCCCTAGCAAGAGGATCCATTGTCCCTCTAGGAAAACACTTGCTAGGATCGGCTTACCACATGATGCATCAGATCGCCGTCAAGCTGTCAACCGGAGAGCCGATTCGGAACCCTGGTGGCCCCTGGTGGTTTATTACTCTCTGGCTCAATTTATAGATGAGTAAAGTTTTCCGGAAAAAAGTAGAGACCAAAACATTTCCCAATATTGAGTTACAGGAAAACCCAACAGTACGACGACGGTGCACTTCTTTTGGCGAGGCGGCGTCAGCTTTTCCTGGCAGTAAATTTACCTCTGCCAGAACAGCCGAGTATTTCAGATGCTTTTATATCAGCTTCAGTGAAGAAACCACTAGCTGGTATCCATATCAGAGAGCTGAGCCACTCTTCGAACATCCCATTTGTTTCAACTCAACGACCAGCTCCTTCGACAATGAGCTTACAGAAGTCCTAATCAAATCGGGGATCCTGCCAGCGAACTTCTTTTCGGGGAAGGACTCTCCAACTTACAAATTTTATAACCCATCAGTGGCAGCACGGCAATTTGGCCTTGGACAGCTGCCGATTAAGATCTATTTTGCCGGCTGAGCGAAGTTTCGGGATGAGCTTGCCAAAGGACTTGAATATAATCGGCTATGCAATCTGGCACCAGACTCCAATACTGTTGACTTCACCAACTGGGTGGTGGCTCCTTTTGCTGTTCAGCAATTCAAATTATGGTGGAGTGAATGGAAGCAGCACCTCTTCTGCGTACCTCCTGCAACATACAGCAACGATCTGGATCCTGACAACATCGACCCAAATGCAGCGGTACCAAACTTTTCTAGCCGATTTGACATTGTACTCTTTGTGCTACAAGATTACCACTGACTCCTTTTTTTGCAGTCTGGAAGCCAACTCCCCCAACGCGCAGCCATAGCGAAAGGCTGAAAGAGAATCGCCATCCACATACTTCATTTCCAATCATTGGCTTCTAGGCCCCATCCATCAAAGATATCACCACTGGCCGATTAAAACAGAAGTTGAAAATATCTTCTTCAAAGAAGACAAGCCGTTAGGTGCGCTCTCGTACAGAACTAGCCGATCAATCAGCGGCAGTACCAGCCGAGGCTTTAGTCACATTACCCCTGCTGATTACCCAAGAGGTCGACCCCCAGATTGCTACAGAAATCAGATCGGCAGCTGCATCTTTATTGGCAGAAGCTGTGTAGTTAATCCCATATGTTTCACATTTCTCTAAGCGTTTTATTGGCATTAACTTCTATTTTGCTAGGCCGCACAAATTTTTCTAGAGCAAACCCTGCAACAATCGACCGTTCCTCAAGCAGAAATACCCTCGACAATCCCCTCGGCTGAGGTAAAGAATATACATCTTATTCGAGCTTTTCCGATCCTTAACCAAAACTGACCGATTTTTGATGCAGGTCATCCCGGGCACGCTAATCATACCTTTCCAGCAGCCGTCGGCCGGACAATCCATAGAGGTAAAATGACCAGTATCACACTTCAGTTTTAATTATCCTTTCATTCTTACGAAGGCTTTTTCTTTGTCATTTTCCAGGAAGCTGGTCCAAGCACAACACCGATCATCGTAGAGTCTTCCTCTTCTGATGAACCAACTGCGCCGATCCCCATACCAAGGGTGCCAATCCCACTAACACAAACAGAAGAAATTCACTTCAAACAAGTAAGAAACTTTAGCATCCACCTCAACCAATTTCCACTATCATTGGCTGACCCATTTCTTCCCTTTGTACTCTTAAAAGAGCAAGACACACCGAATCACAGCCTCTTCTCATTTTCTGTTGCTGTCTCTGATGACGAAGAAGTAGTCTCTCAATAAGTAGCACTAGGGTCCATTTCTAAGGAAGTACGAGCAAAACTTCAGAGCATCCGAACCCTCCTCGAAGGTGACATCGGCCGATTGGTGGAAGACGCCTCGCCGAGAAGTAGTCTCTCGATTCGGCAGATTTTCAACAAGATAAAAGGGCGAGTTCCGGAGGATGCAGAAGAAGCCCTTGCGCTCGCAGCATTCATTGAATCGATACAAATTCCGGTGTTCAGGGCTCTGTGACATATGGCCGATCATGCCAAGCTGGCCAAGGCGTGTGAAGCGGAAGATTCTTATAAACATCGAGCTCAAGAGGTACACTAGAGAATCGGCGTTCTTGAAAATACCTGCCCAGATATCGTTGGCACCATAGATAATCTCAAACGACGTAGGGCAGAGCTTGCCAAGGAGATGGAGCAGGTAACAAAGGCTATCGCCACTAAAGAGAAGAAACTCAATGATCTCCCGTCCATCATCGCTAACCTGAAGTAGGAAAGACAAAACCTTGCTCATGAAGCCATCCGGCTTCATCGACACATGCCGGAGGTCCCTGGATTGGCTGATGATGATTAGAGGATTTTAGCTTCGGCCAATCAGATCCGTCAATAGGCGATCACGGCCATCAATACCCTCCTCGGGTGATTGTACTAGACATTGAATTGTCCTCTAAAGATTTCTGTGTAAACTTAATGCTCCTCTTGCCGTTTGTCGTGTGAATATGAATTTAAACGTTTCCTCTTTGCAGCTTTTAGCCCAACGGTCATTTGCTTTGAATGGATGCCTTTGCTAACCGTTGCCCCTTACCTTTTTCCCTCATATAAATACAAGATCTCTCTGCTCCTCCCAAGGGCACTCGCGTCCCATTCACCCTTCTGTATTCTCTTCGACCATTTGCAGATCTCCAAACAGGCGCAAAAATGTCCTCTTCCTCCTCCGTTAATCAGGTATGAAATCCTTTTCACACTCCTCGATCAATTCTTCTTGACGACTAACCGCCTATGGTCTTTTCAGCTGACCCGGCTCAGCCCTAATCTGGAGCGGGCTATCGAGATCATGCACTCTAAGGAACCACTGACGCAGGCAGACAGAGATCTGATTGCAGCTCATCGTGATGAACTTAAAGATCATCTTCCAGCCCATGTCAAGAAAATCATGGATCACATCGAAGCCAACAGCATCAGAAAACCAACTCCGCCATCGGTCGAGAGGAGTCATCAGCTACCTCGCCAGGTAGCCCTTGAAGACGCCATGGAGGATTTGGAGGAAAAGAGCACCCATCTCCTAATAGAACTAGGCCGGGTCCAAAGAGAGATTAATAAGAACGAAGCTCAGCTGAAACATGGTTAATAACTGTATTGGTACTTTTGGTCTAAGGGCGACTTGTACTGTGTCGGCCATGTATCCCATCGTTGTACCGAATAATAAATTGGCCAAACTGGTCAAATGTTTTGCCCTTAAGGCGATGTCTCTTTGAGTCGGCTATATGAGTACGAGCCAACAAGAATCGATCATAATGACTCGACATGCCTATGCACCCAACCATATTCTAGGATAGTATCTCTTCAAATACCTTCCATTTAGAGCTCTTGTAAATTCCTCTCCTTCGATGGTCTCTAATATGTACGCATTTCCTGGAGCACATCGGCCGATTCTATACGGCCCTACCCAAGTAGGTGACCATTTACAAAACTTGGGATCCTTAGACCCTATCGGCAGCACCAGGTTCCATACTAAGTCTCCTTGGGAGAACTGCTTGACCTTGACCTTCTTATCATACCACCTGGCTAGTCTTTTCTTATTTTCTTCGATGCTGATCAAGGCCCTCAATCGTTGTCCCACCAAATCGTCGAGCTCCCCCTTCATGAGGAGGGTATAATCATCAGCTGTTAACTGATCTTGAAGTGACATGCGTCTGGACCCCGTCCTTAATTCCCAAGGCAATACTACCTCGTGACCATATACCAATTGATAAGGAGGTATTTTAGTAGCTCCATGGCAGGCCATCCTGTAGGCCCATAAAGATTCAGTCAAGGATGCGTGCCACCTCTTGGGCTGCTCCTCTATCTTCCTCTTGATCAACTTGATTATCCCCTTATTGGATGATTCGGCCTGACCATTAGCTTGAGCATAATACAGAGAAGAATTTAACAGTTTAGTTCCCATATCGGTGGTGAACTCTTCAAACTCTCCCAAAGTAAACATTGTCCCTTGATCGGTTGTGATGGTTTGAGGGATACAAAACTGATAAATAATGTGGTCTCTCACAAAATCTATCATAGCGGCTGATGTCACAGTTTTCAGGGGAACTGCCTCCACCCACTTGGTAAAGTAGTCAGTGGCTACTAATATGAACTTGTGCCCCTTGCTTGATGGAGGATAAATCTGTCCGATGAGGTCTATTCCCCAATCCCTAAACGGCCATGGATTAATTATTGGGTGTTGGAGGTATGCCCTAGAGGCAATCATAGAGATGATGATATTCCATTTGTATCCATGATTTATATTGTGTTACTTGAATATCCATTAAAGGCTACTTGAATTGATTTGCAATTATGTGAATTGTGTGTAAAACTCTTTACTTGTATGGTTATTCTAAAGTTGTCCCTAGTCGGAGTTCATGTGAGGACACACATGAATATTAGACTAGCACATGTATTAGTTGATGACTATGTTTCACAAGTCATGGACATGGAGATGTCGAACTAATAATGTGGGCACATGTGGTGTGCTAGGACTGACCCAACACGAGAAGTAGTTCCCTCTTTAAAAAACATATACGCTTTGTCCTTAGACCTGAGATTGTCGCATGTATTCAAGATGTGGATCGACCTACTTAGGGGCTATCAAACGCTACGCTGTAACAGGGTAGTTATAATGGTAGCTTTCGGGTTTGTCAAGAAGCATGCTGTGAGACATGGTCTATCAAGATGGGATTTGCCCCTCTCTGATTGAGAATGATATCTCTGGGCCCCTCGAGTGATCGGATCCAAAAATGCATGGTCATGCTACGTACGGTTAAGAGTTAACCTACAAAGGGATTCCGAATCACAAGATCGAGAAAGAGCGGTCGGCTTGAAGATAGACCAAATATCGTGAGGCAAAGGGAATAGCATGTATATTATGTTGTGATGGTTCGTCTGATATGATCTTCGTGTGCGTATAGGAGTTGGCACGTCTTGCTAGAGGCCGCTACCGACTATTGGGCCGAGTAGGAGTACGCAGGCCATGTCTATACGTATCCGAACCCATAGGGTCACACACTTAAGGGGCTGGAAGCCCAATTCGGATCTGATCCGAGTTGGATTAGGTTTAGAAGTACTAATGGGCCTCGGACCTAGAGGCCCGATAGGAACCTCTATAAATAGAGGGGTGGGGGCGCCCTAGGGTTTACACCTTTTGGCGAAACACATCTGCCGCGCCTCCCACGCCCTCGCCTGTTGCAACTCGCGGATCTAGCAGTCTGGCTTGTGACGCTTCCTCCCTGCACGTGTGGATACCTTGGAGGTGTTGCGCCTGCAGCACTTGGACGAGCCGCTGACGAGCCACGACGAGCCGCCGACGAGCCACCACGAGCCAACGATGAGCCGCGGCACGAGCTGCTGAGGACGAGCTGCGGAGGAGCTGCTGGACGTCGATGTGATCGACTACGTACGACTACGTTGATCGACTTCACTGCATCGACGTGAATCTACATCTTCCACACCAGTAGTGCGTCGAGTGGTAATCCCGTGATCCTAATACGGCAGTTTTCCTGGTTTACGCAGTAGAAAAATTTTGTTTTGCGCTAGCGTAGCCTACCTCGTATCCCTACATTGGGTTCATAGCCGAGGCCGGTGCACGTTGCACATTACTGAACTTCTGGCAATCTTGACACCTCTTATAATATTTAAAGCAATCATCGAGTATCATCGGCCAGTAATAACCATTGTTCCTGATCATCCACTTCATCTTGTGAGCTGACTGATGAGCCCCACATATGCCTTCGTGAATTTCTCCCATCAGAACCTTTGCTTCATCTATCCCAAGGCATTTAAGTAGTACTCCATCAATCGTCCGGTAAAACAAATCATCTTCAAGTAACACATATTCGTGCCCTGAAAACGCACTCGCCGATCCACTTTGTTGGACGGATCCTTTAAGTAATCAGCGATCTCCTTTCTCCAGTCGTCAGCTGCAAGCTCCAGAGACATAACCCCTTGAATCAGCCGATACCCGGAGGCATGTTGGGCGAGCCTATTAGCTTCCCCATTATAACTTCTGGGAATGTGCTCAATAATCGCAGACTTGAACACCTTCAATAATTGGAGGCAATCTTCATAATAAATCCTTAAGACATCATCTTTGCATTCAGACTTCCTAGTTAATTGATCGAGAATGAGCGTGGAATCCCCAAAAATCTCTATTGCATCGGTCTTGATTTCTCTCAATAGTTGGAGACCCTTTAGGACAGCCCGATATTCCGCCTGATTATTGGTGGCGGACACCTCTATCGGCAGAGAGAAATCATAACTTGCCAACGAGGCGATATGAGGATGATGCCGATTCCTGATCCGACCCCACATGAGGAACCGTCAAAGTACGTGTCCATGGAGCTGGCTCAACGACAGTGATTCCCGGTCCACAATGGTGGGCCACGAAATCGGCCATTACTGGGCCCTTGATAGCCTTGGCCGATTCGTACCTCAGGTCAAACTCTGATAGAGCTAGAATCAACTTTCCAATCCTTCCTTTTAGAATTGGTAATGACAACATGTACTTGACCATGTCATCTTTGCACACGACTATGCATTCTGCCGTAACAAGTAGTGCCTGAGTTTAGTACATGAAAAATACAGACAAAGACAGAGCCGTTCCACTAGGGGATATCTAGTCTCAGCGTCCAGGAGTCTTCTACTGACATAATAAATTATTCTTTCTTTTCCTTCAAATTCTTGTACCAGCGCCGACCCAATAGCTTGTTCATCGGCCGACAAGTATAGTTTGAATGGCTTGTCAGCCTGCGGTGGAACCAACACCGGCGGCGAGACCAGGTACTGCTTGATGTCCTCCAACGCCTCTTATTGTTCCTCTCCCCACATGAATTCCTGGTCAGGTTTTAATTTCAACAAAGGAGTGAAGGCTTGAATACATCCAGACAAGGTGGATATGAACCTGTGGATAAAGTTAAATTTACCGATTAGGGACTATAGCTCAGTTTTGTTCTGCGGGGCTACAACTTTATTGATGGCAGCTATAATCTTCCGGTTGATTTCTATCCCGCGCTCATGGACCATGAATCCTAGAAATTATCCAGCCGAAACACCAAAGGCACATTTGTTTGGGTTCATTTTCAATCCATGTGTAACGACTCAGGTTCACCAGCCGAGTTAATCTCAAGACTAATCCCAATCTGCAGTTCCACCAGTCCGACCCCTAAAACCGCACCAACCGGCAAACGACAGCTCTTCTCTAAGTCCTAAAACAGTGTTCCTCCAAAATCTTAGAGCTGTGGGAGAACCAGAGACTGAGTGGTGGACCCACAACCAGATCCCCCGGTTCTCTCAAGTCAAACGTGCCAGAGCAGCGTGCGCCCTGCTTCAGAGCTTTCCCGCCACGTGGTTCAACTTCTCCGACGTGCGCTGCCTCGCCCAGTCGCCGGCCACGACAAGATAGATCAGCGCGCCTCCCTCACAATCGCGCGCGGAAGCCCCTACAACCCTTTCTGCCTCGCCTCGTCTCGCTTGCACCCTCGCTGGCCGTGCCAAGGTGCCCTGTCGCCGCCGTGGCAGAGGTTTTGCCGCTGCAGCGCTAGACCGCCTCGCGTCCCGCACCCATCACCTCGCCCGAATCCCCGACCGCGCGCCCCAATGTCCTCCAGCTTTCCCACCTCACCACAGTCATGCTGCCCACGAGCGCGCTCCACGACGATGCCGCCCTCGCCAACCACGACTCCGGCAGAGACAACTCCTTTTCCACCTCGCCAGTGATGTGCCCCGGCAAGCTGCTCTTTTGCGCTCGCTCGTGCCGCCGCTCACCTTATCACCTTGCCTGTTACGACCTCGCTTGCAGTGCCTCCCTTCCTATCACACGCCAGTCAGGTCGCCGCCCACAATCCGTCGCTTGACACGACCAGACCCTGCTCGCCTCCGCCAACTCTAAATCCCAGCAAAACCTCACCTGTGCCGACTTTGTCTCCAGTGCCCAATGACCAAAGACCCTATCCCCAAAGCTCTGCTCC
This sequence comes from Setaria viridis, assembly GCF_005286985.2. Classification (NCBI taxonomy): domain Eukaryota; kingdom Viridiplantae; phylum Streptophyta; class Magnoliopsida; order Poales; family Poaceae; genus Setaria; species Setaria viridis. Next base: position 16,698,155 of record NC_048264.2, read on the forward strand.
GTCGCCCATCGCCGCTCAATCACCACCAAGGCAGAGCACTCCATCCTTTTCTTCCTGATCTTCGCGCTGCTCAAACTCTCTCTCTCTCTCTCTCTCTTCCCGATCTGTGTAAAATTTCGGGGACTTCTCTGTGTTAAGTCTGAGGACCCCAGTACAGTTATTCCTTAAGTTTAAGGGTCAGATCATAAGTTTCTCCCCATCCGACCCTTTTATCCTATTCTCCACCAACTGAAGTTGGACTCCCCCACCTTTCCTGTAGCTTTGCTACAAGTCCTGGGCTAAAGCTTGCAAGTGTTGTTGAAATAACCGTCTAAGTGCTAACTCCTACATTTGCATTCGTGTAGAGCTACATCTTGCCGACGGCACCTATAAACTGCATCCGGCGCCAGAAGACGGAGCAGTAGTTGAGCCGCCGATTGCAGGAGCTAAAGCAGAATCCGCCGAGGACCAGTTTGCCTCCACCTCGCTTGAAGGCAAGCCCCGGAGCATGAACCCAACTTTCTAAACTTGCACATGCCTTGCTTCTTATGAATGTGCATTTATATTATAGGAGTTGTTTGAAACCATAGATGCATGAACTAGTTTCCTTGATCTGAAGACTAGTTTGTTGAGTTCGAGTAGTTGTAATGCTTAATAGGACTCGGTAAAAGTCGAGTGATTTCCTGTCAGTCGCGAGTTATAGGAGTTGGTTGTTCTCCTTCTTGTTACAACTATTAGGACGATGGACGGGGTAGGGTTTGGTGAACTCTTTTGGTAGTCGGCTGATCGCCCCATCTGTTTACTTGAATCTGTTTAAGGCCCGACAGTGGTGGTGTTCGTGATCAAGTGTTTGAAAGTACTAATCTCATACCCATTATGGGATGGGGAAGCCTAGTACCTGATTGAACCTGGACGTGAGCGGTTTGATCCACTGTCTCTAGAACGGAGTTCCCTTGCGGCCGCATGTGGTGGCAAGTGTGGTCATGGAACGGCAGAGGCCGGGTCTGTAGAACCTTGCACCAAGGGAAGTAGGCCCAACACGGGTCAGGGAATTAATGGGGACGACCGACACAGGAAGCGACCCTCGGTGGTGCGCGGATGTCGTGAGGTTAGGTTCGCCATGCATGGTTAAGGAACTCGAATCGATTCATCTGCCTCTCACAGTTTGAGACTGCTTGATCGCTATGCTACACTGAGTAAAGAAGGAATCTGATGATGACATGGACTTGATGTTGAGCTTATACACATAATGTTTGGATCTATGCTTGTTTAGTATAAGTTGCCAAGGTAGACTGGTTAATGAACTTAGAATCTAAGCTAAAATCTTGAAAGTAAGGACCTAACATAGTTGCTTTTAGCAAACAAAACCCCTCAGCCAAAGAGCCTCGCATGTCTAGAAGTGGTGGAGTAGTTTTTCCCACTGGCCGGTTAAGTCTTGTTGAGCTTAGAAGCTCAGCCTTGTTTGTGGCATCTCTTTTCAGGTGGAGTTGAAACTTCCGAGCTTGCTGTTGTTGGCACTTGGCCGCCCCAGCTTCCTCCTGGGTGGACAGTTGAGTGGGATCCTTCCTCGGACGACGGGGAGTGGGATCACTGATGTCCTGTTTGGCCTCACCAGGGACATCCGACCCCGGCGCTAGCTTCCGCTATGTTTTGTCTTCCATTGTTTTTGAACCTTGTAAAACTCTGATTTCAAACCAGTGTGTAATGAATTGTTGAACTAATTTGATCTATTGTATTCTCTGGAACCGCTCACCTTCGTGTGAGCTATGCTAACTCAGTCCTGTTTAAGTGGTTAAATTGGATGAAATCTGATGGATCGTCGAGTTAACTTGGTTAAAGCATGGGATTCACGTGTTAGGCGACTTAACCGTGCTTTAGCTAAGTTAATCCGAGGTGTTCCGCCACACCATGCTTCCTTGTGCACTCCAATACCTCTCGCAAATCGGCCAGATGCTCCTGATGCCCCCTTCACTTGACCACGACGTCGTCGATGTAAATCTCCACCAGGACACCAATAAGCTTGTGGAAAATATAATTCATAGCCCGTTGATATGTAGCTCCGGCATTTTTTAAACCGAAGGTCATCACTACCCACTCGAACAAACCAAGGTGGCCTGGGCATCTAAAGCCGTCTTTGAAATGTTTTCTTCAGCCATTAATATTTGATTATACCCAGCATTACCATCCATGAAGCTAATGACTTTGTGTCCCGCGGCGGCATCTATCAAAACATTAGCTATCAGCATTGGATACCCATCCATCGGTGTAGCCTGATTAAGATTCTTGAAGTCAATGCACACGCGCAATTTCCCATTTTTCTTGTATACGGGCACAATATTGGAAATCCACTCGGCATAATGGCACTACCGAATAAATCCTGCTTCAATCAATCTTGTAATCTCGGCCTTTATATCAGGTAGAATTTTAAGGTTGCATCATCGTGCATGCTGCTGATACGGCTGATACCCTAGTTTTATATGCAACTAGTGTTCAACAATGGACCGGTCTAGACCAGGCATCTCATGGTATTCCCAAGCAAAACAATCTTTAAAATCTTTTAACAAACTTGTCAATTCATGCTTATACTCATGGTCTAGACTAGCACTAATATACGTCGGCCTTGGCTTGCTGCCGTCTCCTAAGTCCACCATCTCCAATGAATCGCCCGACATAAATTCGTGCCCAAGCTTCCCATCTTCTCGGACGAACTGATCCATTTAGTCTGATTCTTCAGAGCTGACTGCTTGGATCGGTTGTAGCCCAAAATCGGACACCTTCAGGAAATCGGTCTCCCAAGTCTTGCCAGATATGCATCTGACATGTTCGCAGCTCCACTGTTGCGCGTCAGCCGCGGCAACACTGTAGGCGAAATCGGTGGTGACTATATTGATGTTGTCGCCGACCCACTAGATGAGGCACTGGTGCATTGTAGACGGGACGCAGCAGTTCGCGTGTATCCAATCTTGCTCAAGCAACATGTTGCAGGACCCTTTGCCATTAATAACAAAGAAAGTAGTGGGTCGGGTCTTACTGCCGATGGTGAGGTCGACGCAGAGTGCTCCTCGAGCTGGGGACACGTTGCCTTCGAAATCCTTAAGCATCATGTCCATCTTGGTCAGATCCTCATCACCTTTGCCCAATTTCCGGAACATAGCATACGGCATGATGTTGACCGCAGCGCCTCCGTCCACCAGTAGTCTAGCGACCGGCCGTCCGTTGACGTGTCCTTTGAGGAACATAGCCTTGAGATACTGGCAGTTTTCATCCTCGGGTTTCTAAAAAGTGGCTGTCATTGGCTCCGAAGCCAATTGTGCCATTTGCTCCTCTATTTCTGTTGCGTTGTCCCGATCAGCGGGAGCCATGAATTCCATCAGCAAGATGAACACCATGCTGATGTCAGCTGCCGACCCATGATTGTTGCCTTCTTCACCAGTTTTTCTTCTGGGGCACCAGACTCCAGACCTGCCCTCCTTCTTATCTATCGTCTGCCTCTGTTCTTCTTCCTATTGTTCCCATTGGCGCAATCACTGGACTCTTCATTTCTAGGAATTAGTCAAACCGTCTGGGCACCATCTGAGGTTCACTGGTTTACCCGGCGGTTTTGCACGCTTCCAGTCTTGCTCTCATCCTAGGAGGTTTTCGTCTAAGACTCTGGCATCAGCCATCTTCTTCAGCCGATCATGTGCGCTAGACCTGCCCCCTAGTCGATCGTGCTAGTCAACTCTGCCCCCCAGCCGATCACGCACTGAAACGCGTCGATCTTCTTGTTCGCGCCTATATCTGCTGATTAGCTCTAGTCCTCGATCCCTGGAGCGTGACCTCTTGAACGGGCGACCATTGCGATACTGACCATTGCACTCGGGGCAATTATCGGCCGATGGTAATCTAAGGTTGTTCTCCCAGCAGTGGATGAAGAATGGGCACCGCCAGTGATCTTCGTGTCGGCGCATCATCTCCTCACAGCATCTCGAACTTTCTTGCTATCGCTGATACTTGCTGAGTAAGCCTTGCGAGGTGATAGGCCTACGTGGCCTCTCCCTTGTCTTAGATCCGTCCTTTTCCTTTGACATCTTCAACCGTGGCTTGATTTCTAGGGTCCACAGTGCCACTTCTCTTGGCCGATTCTAACACCAGCACCTTGGTCTGGAGCGTGCTTCTTCTTGCATCGACCATGTTAGTGGGGAAAGGATGTTGATCGATCTTCATCGGCTTTACTAGCTTTGTTGGAACTTCAAACTTGAGTCTCCCTTGTTCAATGGCCAATTGTATCTGCTGTCGGAAGATCCTGCACTCGTTCGTATCGTGAGATGTGGTATTGTGCCATTTGCAATATTTTATCTTTTTGAGCTGCTCGGCCGATGGAATCGTGTGGTAAGGTGAAAGCTTGAGCTGCCCTTATTGGAGAAGCAAATCGAAGATTTTGTCAGCCTTCGACGTGTCAAAGCCGAATGTTTCTGGTTCCTTCTTTCCAAATGGGCACGATATCGGCCTTTTCCCTTTTACCCACTCTGCTAGACCGATTTCCGCCTCTTCCTCCGATTCGGACCCCTCTAGGTATGCCATCTTTTTTTGAAAATTCCTTCGTTGGTCGAATGGGCGCACCTCCTGGCCAGACAAATGGTGGACGATCTGACTTAAGCTTTCGAACTCCTGGGAGGCGTACTTCTCTTTGATGTGTGGCAGGAGACCTTGGAAGGCAATATCGGCCAGCTGGGCGTCAGTCAAGGCCAGGGTGTAGCACTTGTTCCTGATCTTTCTGAACCTCTGTACGTAACTGGTCACTGGTTCGTCGCTCCTCTACTTGAGGCTGGTCAGATCTGAGAGCTTCATCTCGTGGACTCCCGCGTAGAAGTACTTATGGAACTGTTTCTCCAAATTGGCCCAAGTAACGATGGAATTGGGTGGTAGCATAGTGAACCACTAGAAGGCCAATCCGGATCGGGATGATGAGAATAATCATACTCGCAGAGCATCTTGCATGGCAGCTTCCCCGCACTGGATAATGAATCTATTCATGTGCTCTACCGTTGACGTGTCATCCAGTCCCGAGAATTTGGTGAAATTGGGAACCTTATACCGATGGGGAAACAGCAATAGGTTGTAGGCAGGTGGGTATGGTGTCTTGTACGTGTAGGTTTGTACCTTTGGTTTCAACCCAAACTGATCTTGAATTACTTCTGCTATCCTTGCGGTCCAATCCACCTGCTGCTGATGTATGACCGTTTGAGGAATCGGTACATGCTGCTGGATTGGCGGTGCCACGGCCGGATGATGGATCAGAGTGTGCTGCAGATTTTGCAATTGGGCAGTCGGCTGAGTAGCCGATGGTTGATGGCGTAGGGAATCTACCACTCCGTCGTATAGTATCATCAGCGTTGCACCCCTGAGCGTTTCTGCAGTGTCTGCCCCCCTGCCAATTTCTAGCATGGCTGGCTGATATTGTGGGACCATCAGCCGAATGGCCGATTGGAATGAAGCCTGGGCTGGAGAGTTCTCGTAACTGGTTGACGGATCCAGCCCGGCCGTTGTTCTTGTGTTCCCCATGGCACCGAGTTTGAGGGTAGCGATTGCACGGAGGAAATTTGAGCAGGCTGAGACGACACTTGCGATTGGTAGCATGGCGCGCCATTGTATCCCAGGGGTATTGAAGCGTTGTACCCTCCATGTTGCATTGGTATCGGCTGAGGAGCCAAGTGAGATGTGCTCGGTACCACTAAGAAGCCTCTGATTGGAGGTATGATGGGTGGGACGTAAGCTGGTCCCTGATACCCCTAAGCTACTCTGCTAACCAATGAACTGATGACGGCATTGTATATCGTGTTGGTCATTACTGTGGACTAGTTGATCATAGCCTAGTAAACAGACTGTTGAACCATGTCAGACATCTTCCCCGAGTGCTCAGCGATGGTGATGTGGCAGGGAGTTGGAAGAGGAGCTTCCTTGACGGTTTCCCCGCTTCTGGTACGACTAAAGGATTGCAAGCATGTCTTCCTGTATTCTTCTAGATGTCTCGCCACTTCTTCCTTCTGGACATCCTTGAGATCTGCTTCAGTAATTTCGATGATGTTGTCTTCGGAGACCTCGGCAGCCTTCGACATGTTGGATGTTGTTTGGTCCCACTGGGCATGCCAAAAGTGTGTTGGCGCTAAAAATCGGCCGGTTGATCTTTAGCATCGGACACATGACCTAGGAGAATCTGCTTAACTCCTGTTCGGGTTATCGCCCTGGTGTGTTTCGCGTAGCGTGCCAGTCAATCTGACTTGTCGATTGATAAGGAAAAAGTGTTAAATTCCAAGGGCTTCGATCGGCTAGAGTTCTGATCTATCTTTAAAAGCGCATCGGTGAATCGGCTGATTTACTATAGAGGTAACCAGCTATAAGACAACCGATACTATGTAGCGATTGTAAAGAAAAAATACTAGAGCAAACTAAACAACGCTAGTAAAACATCACTTGAGATAGATCTAATCGGCTGTATGATAACAAAGAAAGAAAGCAATAAAAAGTCGGCAGTTCGTACCTCAAGCTGGATAACTGGTGATAAAAACTAAAATAATAGGTCAAACCTACGATTCTAGCTGATATGGATAACTGGTGAATAAATCTAAACGAAACAACAGCGATGCGCCCGAAGTTACAGAATCGGTCGGAGATCGTGTCGATGCAACCCTGCCAACCCGTACGAGCTCGTGAAAGAAAAAAGTATTTTGGCGAAGTCACCGACTTGAAAGTAACGTACGAGGAAAAAGTAGATTGGTTGTATTGATTGATGTGTTCTCCTTACAAACCTCTAGAGGTGGCTATTTATAGCTTGTTTACAACTGATTTCCTAACTGACTCTAATTTTAAATGATAACAAATATTTACAAACACAACTCGTATCCGAGTTGGTTATTATATCCCTACGGGCCAATCTCCTTCTTCAGCTGATCTTTTTCTTGGCCCACCTTACACCCATACTAGCCAAGCCGCTCCAGCTTCCAACTAGCCAACCTTCGCCGGTTCCTTTTGCCAGTCGGCCGAAACACTGTAGCTTCAATCGGCCGATTCTTAACTGTAACCTTGGCCTGCCTTTCTCCTTCTTTGATGCTGATTCGAAACACGTGTCAAAATCCAACGTCAACACAATTAAAGACGCTAACCCTGCTAGCTTCTCACTGCTGATCAAATACGCCTGCGAAAGATCACCCCCAGAGGAGGCTGATTTATGGGATACCCCTGTCAACGCCTAGCCCGTGTTACTCTCACTCACCGACATGTGCCGCATCGAACAGTTGAAGCTGACTGTGTGTCAAAGATTTGGGGAATGGTGTGTGAGAAAACTGTGACCACATTTCTATGATGGGCATTTGAGACTAACTGCATCCAATTGCACGAGAAGTGCACGTGTCTCGTAGCGCTAATCTTCCTAGACGGAATTGTCACAGAGGATTTTGTGTTCGTGTGTTGGCACCATCCCGAAGTAATCAAGAGGATCCATGTGCTTGCTTTAAAGAACATCAAGTAGGGATTAGGAGGCCACCGCTAGGGTCCGCTATAGTTTTAATGTATTATTTAAGTGTATTTATCATGTAAACAGTTGAACCAGTACATTAATTTGTTGCACTAAAGTACATTTGTAATGCAATAGTCAAATCATCCTGTAGACATGAATCTACCAAGGATGATAACCCGTGGAGTGCTCATCAATGCCATGATGCCACGGATTATCCCAGAATCCCTTCTGGAACTGGTTGTCTACGTAGGGTCACTAACGCTTGGGTCTAAGTCCCAAGCAGTCAAACGTGCCAGTAACCGATGCTGCCACTGTCGGTGTTTTAGACCAGCAACCCGCCTAGGGGGTACCCTAGGAGGTCTTTTGTGTGGTAAGGATCGTCGAGAATCAAGGAATCAATGGTGACGCAAGGAACACGATTTAGACAGGTTCGGGCCGCCAGATCGCGTAATACCCTACGTCCTGTGTGTTGGTTTGTACTGATGAACTGGAGTTGTTGTTGAGGGGGGGTCCCTGCTCACCCTTATATACACGAGAGGGCAGGATTACAAGTCTTGAGTCCTAGTCGGGTACTATTACAGAGTTCTACTTGGTAAGGCCTAAGTAGTTTTCCATAAATATACTTTGACTAGTCCGAGTGGGATACGCCTATCCCTTGTTATGATCGTGTCCGAGTACGCCCCTGAGTGGGTCGTCCAAGGTCTACTCGTGGGCCTGGGGTGCATGCCCGACAAGCCCCTTAGTACTTTGTAGTCGTGCGCCACAGTCTTGGGCACTGAAGGCACTATCCGAGTAACTAGTCGTAAAGTTTGCAGACCGAAGCGCTCGAGTACTGTCGCGTGGCTGGAAGGTACTCTCTTTGTTCCTTCGAGTTGCTTCTGTTCCGAGATTTTATATGGTAGTGCGATGTCAATCGCACTTCATATGGAGTAGCCCCCAAGCCTTAGGTTGAGTCGAAGAGTCAGGCTTAGGGTCAAACCAGTCTTTTGTCTGTTTTACCCTCGGCAGTCTGTGAAAAAGAAAAAACCGGCCAACGGGTATGGTACCCGCATCCCCCGTGCACTTAGGCGATCTCTGTCGTTGAAGTGGTCAGCAGTCCGTTGAAAAGAGTAGCCGTTGAGTGTTTAAGGCGATTAATCTGCAATTAATCTTTGAGTGCAGAGAGCCATCAAAGAGTGCACCGGTGCTAGAATATTCCTCGTAGATTGAGGCCACCTTCCCTCCACAAACTCCTGCGCTCGTAGGGATAGCTGCGATGCTAGAAGAATCCTCGTAGGAGGTTTCATCGCACGCCTCATCTTGCAGCTCGTGATCCAGTGGAGTACGCGCTTGGACTCGCGGGTGATGGGTGATGAGTACCGCGGTCTTTATCCCGCTCTCTTACAGGTGGAGTGTGGCCGTAGAGTGGATTGGCTCCGCAAGGCTAGCAAAAGATCAGCCTTGGTTCCCTCTAGGCGCGTCGTGCCAGATTCATCATTGCCGCTGTCAAGGCAGTGGCAATGCTAGAGTTCCTGGCGTTGCCTTGGGTAGAGGACCTAGATATGGCTATGTTTTGCGCAGCTTCCTTACGCGTGGGCCCTTCCCATTGTAGTCAGCAGACCTGAGTGGCCTTGTGATATAGTAAAAGCCTGAGGCTTAAATGCAGCCAGCCAGTAGGCAGTTGCTTGTAGTCTTCATGTATTCCGAGTACTTGTACTCGTATGTAACCTGATGTATCTTTAGTTCAGTAAATAAATACTTTACGGAAATTTTGTACCAGGGTAGTGATCCTTGTTGAGTTGATAACTCTTGTCAAAGCTGAGGTATCTTGAAGTCGCTAGTCGGGCAGTTAGCCCGAGTAGTCATCATGAGTTATTGCCTTGAAGAGATTACTCAGATGCTGCTATGGGTAATAGCGACAAAGATGTTCTATATTCCAAGAGTTTGGTACTTGTTCTCCTGAAAGCTCTTAGAGTCTATAAGATCCAGGTCCCGTAACCTTTGATACGATGTAAGGACCTTCCCATGGTGAATTGAGTTTATGCAACCCTGACGTGTCTTGGATACGCTTAAGGACCATATCACCCAAGTTGAAAGATCTTTCTTTGACGTTGCGGTCGTGGTAACGCCTTAAACTGTCAAGGTATCTGGCAGATTGCACTAGTGCTGCGCATCTTGTTTCTTCTAGACTGTCTATGTCTGTTCGCCTTGTTTCTGTTGCCAGTTCTTCATCATATTGTTCAACGGATGGTGATTGTCACATGATGTCAGCGGGTAGGATGGCTTCTAAGCCATATATGAGAAAATAGGGTGATAGCCCAGTTGTAACGACTCAGGTTCATCAGCTGAGATAATCCTAAGACAAGTTTCCTAATCTGCCGTCTCCATTAGCCGACCCCTGAAACCCAACCCAAAAACTGCCGGTTCTCTCTAAGTCCCCAAGACAGTGTTCCTTCAAATCTTGGAACTGTGGAGAACTAGAGACTGAATGGTGGACCCACAACCAGATTCCCCGGTTCTCTCGAGACAAACGCGCCAGAGCAGCGTGCGCCCCGCTTCAGAGCTTCCCTGCCGCGTGGCTCGATCTCTCTGACGCGCGCCGCCTCGCCCAGTCACCGGCCGCGACAAGATAGATCAGCGTGCCTTCCTCCCAATCGCAGCGGAAGCCCCTGCAACCCTTTCTTCCTCACCTCGTCTCGCTTGCACCCTCGCCGGCCGCACCAAGGCGCCCTGTCACCGCTGTGGCAGAAGTTTTGCTACTGCCGCACCAGACCGCCTCGCGTCCCGCACCCATCACCTTGTCTGGATTCCCAGCTGCAAACCCCGATGCTTTCTGGCTTTTCCGCCTCTCCACAGTCGCGCCGCCCACGAGCTCGCTCCATGACGATACTGCCCCCGCCAACCATGGCTCCGGCAGGGACAACTCCTTTTTCCGCCTCGCCAGTGTTGTGCCCCGGCAAGCCGCTGTTTTGCGCTCGCTCATGCCGCCGCTCACCCTGTCACCTCGACTGCTGCGACCTCGCTTGCAGTGCCTTCCTTCCTGTCACACCAGTCAAGTCGCCACCCACAATCTGCCGCTTGACGCGATTAGACCCTGCTCGCCTCCGCCAACTCTAAATCTCGGCAAAACCGCGCCTGCGCCGGCCTTGTCTCCAGTGCCCAATGGCCGAAGATTCTGTCTCCGAAGCTTTGCTCCGCCGTCCATTGCTACTCAATCGCCGCCAAGGTAGCGCACTCCATCCTTTTCTTTCCAATCTTCGTGCTGCTCAAACTCTCTCTCTCTTCCGCGCAGCTATAAAAAGGAGTACCAGAGCCCCTACCGGACTTTCCCTCGCCATCGCTGTTTCACCGCCCCATACTCTGCTCGCACTTGAAGCACTACCGCTTGAGCTCTTAAGAAGTTCCCCTCTCCGCTCAAACCTGCTTCTCCCCAACCCACTAGCCGCTAGAGCACCGTCGAACCTCGCCGCCGCCTAAGCCTTAGCGCCTTAGACCTTCCGCCCAAGTTTGTTCCTTCCCGACCCCAAGACTTCACTAGTAGACCTGAAGGTAAGCTGCCGACTCCTTCCCGGTTCGCTCGACCCCTTTTTCTGTCTTGGCCGACCCTGTCTGTTTCGCCGACCCTTATCCACCTCGCCCGAGGGCTCGACTGTATCTTTTATTTGAACCGAGGATATCTGTGTAAAATTTTGGGGCCTTCTCTGTGTTAAGTCTGAGGACCCTGGTACAGTTATTCCTTAAGTTTAAGGGTCAGATCATAAGTTTCTCCCCATTCAACCCTTTTATCCTATTCTCCACCAACTGAAGTTGGACTCCCCCACCTTTCCTGTAGCTTTGCTACAAGTCCTGGTCTAAAGCTTGCAAGTGTTGTTGAAATAACCGTCTAAGTGCTAACTCCTGGATTGCATTCGTGTAGAGCTACATCTCGCCGATGGCACCTACGAACTACATCCAGCGCCAGAAGACGGAGCAGTAGCTGAGCTGCCGACCACAGGAGCTGAAGCAGAACCCGTTGAGGACCCATTTGCCTCCACCCCGCTTGAAGGCAAGCCCCGGAGCATGAACCCAACTTTCTAAATTTGCACATGCCTTCCTTCTTATGTATGTGCATTTACGTATAGGAGTTGTTTAAAACCATAGATGCATGACTTAGTTCCTTTGATCTGAACACTAGTCTGTTGGGTCCGAGTAGTTGCAATGCTTAATAGGACTCGGTAAAAGTCGAGTGATTTCCTGTCACTCGCGAGTTATAGGAGTTGGTTGTTCTCCTTCTGGTTACCACTATAGGGACGATGGACGGGGCAGGGTTTGGTGAACTCTTTTGGTGGTCGGCTGATCGCTCCGTCTGTTTACTTGAATCTGTTTAAGGCCCAACAGTGGTGGTGTTCGTGATCAAGTGTTTGAAAGTACTAATCTCATACCCATTATGGGATGGGAAAGCCTAGTACCTGATTGAACCTGGACGTGAGCGGTTCGATCCACTGTCCCTGGAACGGAGGTCCCCTGCGGCCGCATGTGGTGGCAAGTGTGGTCACGGAATGATAGAGGCTAGGTCTGTGGAACCTTGCACCAAGGGAAGTGGGCCCGACATGGGTCAGGGAGTTAATGGGGACGGCCGACATAGGATGCAACCCTTGGTGGTGCGCGGATGTCGTGAGGTTAGGTTCGCCATGCATGGTTAATGAACTCGAATCGATTCGTCTGCCTCTCACAGTTTGAGACTGCTTAATCGCTATGCTACACTGAGTAAAGAAGGAATCTGATGATGACATGGGCTTGATGTTGAGTTTATTCACATAATGTTGGATCTATGCATGCTTAGTATAAGTTGCCAATGTAGATTGGTTAATGAACTTAGAATCTGAGCTAAAACCTTGAAAGTAAGGACCTAACATAGTTGCTTTTGGCAAACAAAACCCCTCAGCCAAAGAGCCTCGCATGTCTAGAAGTGGTGGAGTAGTTTTCCCACTAGTCGGTTAAGTCTTGTTGAGCTTAGAAGCTCAGCCTTGTTTGCGGCATCTCTATTCTAGTGAAGTTGAAACTTCCAAGCTTGCTGCTGTTAGCACTTGGCCACCCCAGCTTCCTCCTGGGTGGACGGTCGAGTGGGATCCTTCCTCGGACAGCGGGGAGTGGGATCACTGATGTCCTGTTTGGCCTTACCAGGGACATCCGACCCCAACGCTAGCTTCTGCTCTGTTTTATCTTCCGTTGCTTTTCGACTCTTGTAAAACTCTTATTTCAGACCAGTGTGTAATGAATTGTTAAACTAATTGTGGATTTGTTGTATTCTCTGGAACCACTCACCTTCCTGTGAGCTATGCTAACTCGGTCCTATTAAGTGGTTAAATTGGATGAAATCCAATGGATCATCGAGTTAACTTGATTAAGGCATGAGATTCGCGTATTAAGCGACTTAACCATGCTTTAGTTGAGTTAATCCGAGGTGTTCTGCCACAGCTGGTACCGGAGCTGGTTTAGCAGGACAGAGAACACAATGGGTCCAAAAGCACATTCTTTTTGAACTGATTTCTGAGCTTGAAGAAGAAGTGACGGACATGGCGCATGACATGATTCAGCTTGCCGAAGAAAAGATGGAGGCTGAGATGGAGCTCGTGGTTGCTAATGCACACTTGGACGAGCACCACGCCGAGCTCGATGCTATCCATGCCTTGGAAATGCAGCTGGACGACCAAGAAGATCCTGCGGAGGTAGTGGGAGCATCCAGTATGGACATTGAAGATGGTGACGCCCCTTCTCCGACTCATAGTGTTCCCTCAGTAGGCAACCTAGATAACTTTTAGGTTGAAGACTGTAGGGAGCTAATCTTTTGTTGTACTCCTCGGCAACCTAAATTTTTGGATAGTGATGTGATAGGTTAGCCTTGAGTTGAGTAATCCTCCTGTGTTAAAGAACCAGCCATATAATGATCTTGGTAAAATCAGTTCCTTTTGGGACTCACTTTGGATGCCAAAGTTGAGTGAGTTTTGCGCTGTGACCGCACGCAGGTTTCCGTTCTGTGGGTCTGTCCAAAGCTTGGCCAACCCCGGGTCGCAAGGTCGGATGCACCCAACCCCTTGCGGTAGGTCTCCGCCTCGCCCGACCCCTTGTTGCACGGTTTCGCTTCGCCCGACCCGAGCACTTAGGGTCGGATACAGTGGGACCCATGGGATACGGTTTTGGCTCGCCCGAGGTTGTGTGCAGGACCGAGCTAGTTGCTAACTAGGATGGCAAGAAGAGGTGTACATCTCCTTAATGAGAAATGTTGTTGTGTTGCACTATCGGTAAGAGTCACATTTAAGGATTTAACACATATGTTCCCGCATGATTGGAATACTTCTGAGATTATGGAATTAATGGAACGTTGACTCTTTCAGATGGCGCACCGCACCCGATTCGGCTCTGTGCCTAGTGGCAGTGAGCAGAGGCAGGACCTGCCCCCGCCTCCGCCCCCACCTTACTGGAAGCCATCTTGGCGGCTCAAACGGAGCTGCTAAGGCACATTGTCCAAGGGAAACAGCAGCAGCCCCATGGCGGGAGGACTCATCAGCAACCTCCGGTTGCTCGCTATGAAGACTTTTTGAGCACGCAGCCCCCGACCTTCCACAAGACAGAGGACCCTCTCGACACTGACGCATGGGTTCGCACAATCGAATCCAAATTCGAACTCCTCACCGCCCCGTGCCCCAACCAGAACAAGGCCCGGTCGCAGCTCAACAACTGCGTGGTTCCGCCCGGCTTTGGTGGGACCACTATCACGCCATGTTGCCGGCCGACCATGTTGTCAGCTGGAATGAGTTCAAGACCGCTTTCAGAGGGCATCACATTCCAGAAGGTCTTCTAGAGCGTAAACTCAATGAGTTCCTAGCCCTTACCTAGGGAAGCCGCGACGTTCTACACTACGCACAAGCTTTCAACGACCTGTGTCACTACGCAGGCTATCACGCGGATACCAACGAGAAGAAGAAGGATAGGTTCCGCAGAGGTTTAAGCCTGGAGCTCAAGGAGAGGTTGAACCCTATCAAGGTGGATACCTATAACAAGTTGTTGAATCTGGCCATCTCCCAAGTGTTGGAGGTATGCCCTAGAGGCAATCATAGAGATGATGATATTCCATTTGTATCCATGATTTGTATATTGTGTTCATTGAATATCCATTAAAGGCTACTTGAATTGATTTGCAATTATGTGAATTGTATGTGAAACTCTTTACTTGTATGGTTATTCTAAAGTTGTCCCTAGTCGGAGTTCATGTGAGGACACACATGAATATTAGACTAGCACATGTATTAGTTGATGACTATGTTTCACAAGTCATGGACATGGAGATGTTGAACTAATAATGTGGACACATGTGGAGACATGTGCTAGGACTGACCCAACACGAGAAGTAGTTCTCTCTTTAAACAACATATACGCTTTGTCCTTAGACTTGAGATTGTCGCATGTATTCTAGATGTGGATCGACCTACTTAGGGGCTATCAAACGCTACGCCGTAATAGGGTAGTTATAAAGGTAGCTTTCGGGTTTGTCAAGAAGCATGCTATGAGACATGGTCAATCAAGATGGGATTTGCCCCTCTCTGATTGAGAGTGATATCTCTGGGCCCCTCGAGTGATCGGATCCGAAAATGCATGGCCATGCTACGTATGGTTAAGAGTTAACCCACAAAGGGATTCCGAATCACAGGATCGAGAAAGAGCGGTCGGCTTGAAGCTAGACCAAATATCGTGAGGCAAAGGGAATAGCATGTATATTATGTTGTGATGGTTCGTCTGATATGATCTTCGTGTGCGTATAGGAGTTGGCACGTCTTGCTAGAGGCCGCTACCGACTATTGGGCGGAGTAGGAGTACTCGGGCCATGTCTATACGTATCCGAACCCATAGGGTCACACACTTAAGGGGCTGGAAGCCCAATTCAGATATGATCCGAGTTGGATTAGGTTTAGAAGTACTAATGGGCCTCGGATCCAGAGGCCCGTCAGGAACCTCTATAAATAGAGGGGTGGGGGTGCCCTAGGGTTTACACCTTTTGGCGAAACACACCTGCCGCGCCTCCCACGCCCTCTCCTGTTGCAACTCGCGGATCTAGCAGTCCGGCTTGCAACGCTTCCTCCCTGCACGTGTGGATACCTTGGAGGTGTTGCGCCTGCAGCACTTGGACGAGCCACGACGAGCCGCCGACGAGCCACGACGAGCCGACGACGAGCCGTGGCACGGGAGGCGATCTTGCTGCACATGGACGAGCTGCTGAGGAGCTGCTGGACGTTAACGTGATCGACTACGTACAACTACGTGATCGTCTTCACTGCATCGACGCATATCTACATCTTCCACACCAGTATTGCGTCGAGTGGTAATCCCGTGATCCTTATACGGTAGTTCTTCCTGGTTTTACGTGGTAGAAATTTTGATTTACACTAGTGTAGCCTACCTCGTATCCCAACAGTGGTATTAGAGCCGTAGCTGTTTAGTTTTGGATTCGGGATGTGTGCATATGGCGATATGCGAGTTTTCCGTTTGATCTATGTCCTGTTTTCGTGCCCTTGCTTGCAATGGTAGTGTAATGACATACTCTTACCGGTCGGTTTCCGCCATCGGAGTTAAGTGATACACGTAAATCCAGTTGCAGTGAGCGAAGTTCAATATGATTGGTCAAATCGAAATCCAGGGTCATACGCCAGGCGCATTAGATGTGCAATAGTAGATGAGATCTACTGCCGGGGTCGGGATTTTTGCCGTATGCGTATGCTTCGGTAAATCAGCCGTAACTTTTCAGTACGATCTCAGATCGGGGCAAATTTTATATGAAAATTGATCTACAGAAAAAGTTACACATGAAATTCAATGCCATTGCCGTTTTTGGCGAAATTAGATTTCCCAAATTCGGCTTGGAAGATGGAGTTTCGGGCCTCCGAAGTTTGGAACGTTAGGATGCTTAACTCTGTTTTGCAGGATGTATGTATGTATCTTGTGATCAGTATGGCCCCCTTGTGTATGTGATGCATGTGTGTAACTCATTCGTGACATGCGTGTCGCGTGTACAGCAACACGGCAGGAGCCATATGTGTTGTCACTTTATTGTATTTAATGGTCTGCGTACCAATCTGTGATGATCCAAGCAACTATGTAATCTTCATTACTAGCTTCTTTACTAGCTATTAGGTGTAATAGTATGTTCTAAGTTCTTGGAGGACTGATCACCAGAAGGATGGCACACATGGAACATGGAGATGGAGATCACCATGGTGAACAGATTCTATGGAGATGGAGATCACCATAAGAAAAACGGGCCATACTATGTCACAACTGTGTGAATGCTATTCTGTTTATGTTTTACTTTCTGCATGCTGTGATGTTAGAAGTAGAACGATCCCTCACAAAGTTTAAGTTAGTATGCCCTCCCAACTAAAACTTGCACCGTCCCATGTCTTGTAAAATTAGTGGTGGGTCTATGAAATTAGGGTACCACTAGTTTTCCTTGACTAGACGGGTTTGTGTCGGACACTTACACGCATAAGGGTTGGTTTGCTTAACAAGGTCATCTTAACGGTTAAGGACGTTGGGGCATAAAGGTTGGGCGCCGAGACATAGAGATGTCACCCAACAACAGGAGTCATATGTGATATGATTAGCAAAAGTTGCTTACCGATCTACCTTGTTTGCTAGCGGTGATGCTAAAGCTCACTAGTGGACTTGTTAGTTGTGGATCCTGAATCACTAAGTTTCAATAGAGGGATATTGATTTTAGTGGGAGTAGATTCTGTTAAAATAGTTTAATGTGATTTGTTCTATCATGGATACGTTTGTCTTAGTGTATTTTGCATTACTTTGTTGTAGATTAAATGGCACCTAGCAGCACTACACTGTTTGCTTTGCGTTCGGTCCTTGAGAAAGACAAGTTGAATGGAACAAATTACTCGGATTGGATCCGTAACCTGAGAATTGTTCTCAGGGCTGAGAAAAAGGAAGATGTTCTAGACAACCCACTACCAGAAGAACCTGCTGATGATGCACCCGCTGCTGCTAAGAATGCTTACAAGAAAGCATGTGATGCTAACCTTGAAGTAAGCTGCCTTATGCTTGCTTGCATGGAACCCGAGCTGCAGATGCAGTTCGAAACAAACCATGAGGCGCACGATATGATCGTGGCGCTTAGAGACATGTTCCAAACACAGGCCAGGACTGAAAGGTTCAATGTGTCTAAGGCCTTTGTTGAGAGCAAGCTAGCAGAAGGCGCAGCAGTAGGACCACACGTGATCAAGATGGTTGGTTACACTCAACGGTTGGAGAAGCTGGGCTTCCCACTGGGCCAAGAGTTGGCCACTGAGTTCATTCTTTCGTCTCTTCCACCTAGCTATGGGAACTTCATCTCGAACTACCATATGCATGGGACGGAGAAGGGTTTGAATGAGCTGTGTGGCATGCTTAAAACAGCAGAGGCTGACATCAAGAAAAGCGCTAGTACCAGCCATGTGATGGCTATACAGAACAAGCCTAGCTTTAAGAAGAAGGGCAATTCTTGGAGGAAGAAGGGCGAGGCTGGAACGTCCAAGCCAAACCCAGCGCCCAAGGTTAAAGCTGGACCTGGACCTGCTCCAGACAAAGAGTGCTTTTACTGTCATGAACTTGGTCACTGGAAGAGAAACTGCAAGCAGTACCTAGCTTCCTTGAAGAATGGCGGAAGTAAGAGTACTTCTACCTCAGGTACGCTTGTTGTTAATGTTATAGACAACATATTTCTAGCTGATACAATTATTAATTCTTGGGTATTTGATACCGGATCAGTTGCTCATATTTGCCATTCGATGCAGGGAATGATAAGAAGTAGAAGCGTGGAAAGAGGAGAAGTTGATTTCCGCGTGGGCAATAATGCAAGAGTTGCTGCGTTGACCGTCGGGACGATGCAACTCCACCTCCTGTCAAGATTTATTATGGAGTTGAATACTTTTTATTTTGTTCCTAGTTTAAGTCAAAACATTTTGTCTCCTTCATTTGCGAGTGAAAACAATGGTTGTGTGATCTCTAAGAATAATATGTTTATGGCTTTTGCACCCATTGTGAATGGATTATTTGTTTTAAATCTTGATGGTTCACCTGTCTGTAATGTAAGTGCTAAAAGGCCTCGGCCTAATGATTTGAGTCCTACCTACTTGTGGCATTTTCGTTTGGGTCATATAAGTGAAAAGCGCATGAAGAAGCTCCATTCTGATGGACTTCTAACTTCGTTTGATTTTGAATCATACGAGACATGTGAGGCTTGCTTGCTAGGCAAGATGACCAAGACGCCTTTGACAGGATTTCCTGAGAGAGTAGTAGACTTGTTGGAACTCGTACATAGTGATGTATGCGGACCAATGAGCACGACGGCTAGAGGAGGATTCCGATACTTCATAACTTTCACTGATGATTTTAGTAGATATGGCTATGTCTACTTGATGAGGCACAAGTCTGAAACCTTTGAAAAGTTCAAGGAATTTCAGAATGAAGTTGAAAATCAGCGTGGCAAGAAAATTAAGGCCTTACGATCTGATTGTGGAGGCGAGTATTTGAGCCACGAGTTTAGCAATCATCTAAAGAGTTGCGGAATTGTTCCACAACTTACACCGCGTGGAACACCTCAGAGAAACGGTGTGTCCGAGCGACGTAATCGAACTTTGTTAGACATGGTTCGATCAATGATGAGCCAGTCGGACCTACCGTTATCATTTTGGGGATACGCTCTAGAAACAGCAGCTTTCACACTTAATAGGGTACCATCTAAATCCGTAGTTAAGACACCATATGAGATATGGACTGGAAAGGTTCCTAGTTTGTCTTTTCTAAAGATTTGGGGATGTGAAGTGTTTGTCAAGCGACTTCAGTCAGACAAGATCACACCCAAGTCAGATAAGTGCATTTTCGTGGGATATCCAAAGGAAACTTTGGGATATTATTTCTACAACCGATCAGAAGGCAAAGTGTTTGTCGCTTGGAACGGGGTTTTCCTAGAGAAAGAGTTTCTCCAAGGAGAAAAGAGTGGAAAGACAGTGCATCTTGAAGAAGTTCAAGATGAGCTGATCGGGCAAGAATCAATGAGTGATGCTAATGTAGCAGAACAAGTTGAGATACCCATGGCAAGAGAAGCACCGCCACAACCACGAAGGTCGGCAAGGCTCCGCGAAATGCGGGAAATATTATTGTTGGACAATGATGAGCCTGTGACATATGCAGAAGCAATGATGGACCCAGACTCCGAAAAATGGCAGAGTGCCATGCAATCCGAAATAGAGTCCATGGGAGACAATCAAGTTTGGAACTTGGTTGACCCGCCTGATGGTGTTAAAGCCATAGAGTGCAAGTGGATCTATAAGAAGAAAAAGGACATGGATGGAAATGTTCACATCTATAAAGCACGACTTGTCGCAAAAGGTTTTCGACAAGTTCAAGGAGTTGACTATGACGAGACCTTCTCGCCCGTAGTGAT
Source organism: Setaria viridis (assembly GCF_005286985.2). Taxonomy (NCBI): domain Eukaryota; kingdom Viridiplantae; phylum Streptophyta; class Magnoliopsida; order Poales; family Poaceae; genus Setaria; species Setaria viridis. The sequence goes on from NC_048264.2 coordinate 16,718,074, forward strand.
GCTTAAGTCCATTCGGATTATTCTAGCTATAGCTGCATATTTTGATTATGAGATATGGCAGATGGATGTCAAGACAGCTTTCCTGAATGGAAACCTAGCTGAGGACGTGTATATGATACAGCCCGAGGGTTTTGTCAATCCGAAAAATGCTGGAAAGGTATGCAAGCTTCAGAGATCCATTTATGGATTGAAGCAAGCATCTAGGAGTTGGAACATTCGTTTTGATGAAGTGGTCAAAGGGTTTGACTTCACCAAGAACGAAGAAGAGTCTTGTGTTTACAAGAAGGTTAGTAGGAGCTCTGTAGTATTTCTAATCTTATATGTGGATGACATATTACTGATTGGAAATAACATTCCTATGCTTGAGTTCGTAAAGACTTCACTGAAAAATAGTTTTTCGATGAAGGACTTAGGGGAAGCGGCATATATTCTGGGCATTAAGATCTATAGAGATAGATCGAGAAGGCTTATAGGTTTAAGCCAAGATACTTACATTGACAAAGTGTTGAAGCAGTTTAGCATGGAAGAGGCAAAGAAAGGGTTCTTGCCTATGTCACATGGCATACATCTTAGCAAGACTCAGTGTCCTTCGACTGCTGATGAGCGGGATCGCATGAGTAGAGTGCCATATGCCTCGGCTATTGGATCTATCATGTATGCAATGATAAGTACTCGCCCAGATGTTTCATATGCGCTAAGTATGACAAGCAGACACCAATCTGATCCAGGTGAGAGTCACTGGACAGCGGTGAAAAACATTCTTAAGTACTTGAGAAGGACTAAAGATATGTTCCTCTTCTATGGAGGTGAGGAGGAGCTCGTTGTAACAGGTTACACCGATGCTAGTTTCCAAACCGACAGGGATGATTCAAAGTCACAATCAGGATTTGTGTTCACGCTAAATGGTGGTGCTGTTAGTTGGAAGAGTTCCAAGCAGGAGACGGTGGCCGATTCTACGACAGAAGCCGAGTACATCGCGGCTTCGGAAGCCGCGAAGGAAAGATGTTTGGATAAGGAATTTCCTCATTGAGCTTGGTGTGTTCCCGAATGCGTCCAGCCCGTTGAATCTCTACTGTGATAATAATGGGGCAATTGCGCAAGCAAAGGAGCCAAGGAACCACCAGAAGAACAAACACGTAATGCGGCAATTTCATCTCATTCGAGACTTCGTTAACCGGGGTGAGATCAAGATATGCAAAATACACACGGATCCTTTTGGGACTCACTTTGGATGCCAAAGTTGAGTGAGTTTTGCGCTGTGACCGCACGCAGGTTTCCGTTCTGTGGGTCTGTCCAAAGCTTGGCCGACCCCGGGTCGCAAGGTCGGATGCACCCGACCCCTTGCGGCAGGTCTCCGCCTCGCCCGACCCCTTGTTGCACGGTTTCGCTTCGCCCGACCGGAGCACTTAAGGTCGGATACAGTGGGACCCATGGGATACGGTTTTGGCTCGCCCGAGGTTGTGTGCAGGACCGAGCTAGTTGCTAACTAGGATGGCAAGAAGAGGTGTACATCTCCTTAATGAGAAATGTTGTTGTGTTGCACTATCGGTAAGAGTCGCATTTAAGGATTTAACACATATGTTCCCGCATGATTGGAATACTTCTGAGATTATGGAATTAATGGAACGTTGACTCTTGCAGATGGCGCACCGCACCCGATTCGGCTCTGTGCCTAGTGGCAGTGAGCAGAGGCAGGACCTGCCCCCGCCTCCGCCCCCACCTTCGCTGGAAGCCATCTTGGCGGCTCAAACGGAGCTGCTAAGGCACATTGTCCAAGGGAAACAGCAGCAGCCCCATGGTGGGAGGACTCATCAGCAACCTCCGGTTGCTCGCTATGAAGACTTTTTGAGCACGCAGCCCCCGACCTTCCACAAGACAGAGGACCCTCTCGACACCGACGCATGGGTTCGCACGATCGAATCCAAATTCGAACTCCTCACCGCCCCGTGCCCCAACCAGAACAAGGCCCGGTCGCAGCTCAACAACTGCGTGGTTCCGCCCGGCTTTGGTGGGACCACTATCACGCCATGTTGGCGGCCGACCATGTTGTCAGCTGGAATGAGTTCAAGACCGCTTTCAGAGGGCATCACATTCCAGAAGGTCTTCTATAGCGTAAACTCAATGAGTTCCTAGCCCTTACCCAGGGAAGCCGCGACGTTCTACACTATGCACAAACTTTCAACGACCTATGTCACTACGCAGGCTATCACGCGGATACCAACGAGAAGAAGAAGGATAGGTTCCGCAGAGGTTTAAGCCTGGAGCTCAAGGAGAGGTTGAACCCTATCAAGGTGGATACCTATAACAAGTTGTTGAATCTGGCCATCTCCCAAGAAGACTGCATGTAGGCCCTGAAGTCCAACTAGAAGCGGAAGGCCTCAGTGACATTACCGAGCCTGCCCGCTCGAAGGTTCAGAATGGTTCCCCCTCAGGTGCCCCACAGGTCACAGCAATCGGGACGATGGATTGCTCGCCCTCCACCACCAGCGGCACCTCGTTTCCCCGGTTTCCACCCGCAGGCGCCCCGGCCGACCTTATCGCCGCTGACGCACCCTGTGAATGGTAACTGCTGTTTCACCTGCGGCAATGAAGGGCACTTTGCTAAGGACTGCCCCAGAAACAAGAATCAGTGCCTCGGCCAAAACCCCACAGCCAACAGGGGAAGAAGGCCCAAGGTGCAGGTTCGCCAGGGTCGGCTCAACTACACCAGCCTAACCGAGCTCCCCGAAGGTGCGCCGGTAATGACGGGTACCTTCCTTGTCCATAATCATACTGTTGTTGTTTTGTTTGACTCGGGAGCATCCCCTAGCTTCATTGGGAAAAAGACTGGTAAGAGATGTAAGCTGAGCGTTGGTCACACCAAAGGGTCATATATGATCTCCACCCCAGGAGAAAAAATAGCCTCAGACAAGATAGTTAACCTTGTGCCTATCCAGTTAGGCCAGACTCTTTTTAGGGAGAATCTCATCATCCTAGACCTAGAAGGAATAGATATCATCTTGGGGATGGATTGGATGACCCGACACCAGGTGGTTCTAGACATAGCTACCCGAGCTCTCCACATCAACTCACCCTTGCATGGCAGCTCTACCCTACACTTGACCCACCCTGAGTACGCAAATCCTTGTGCGTACCCTGTAACAGAAGCCCGGATAGAAGACCTTCCTATTGTCCGTGAGTACCCTGATGTGTTTCCAGGTGATTTGCCCGGCATGCCGCCAGATAGAGATATCGAGTTCGCCATTGAACGATAGCCAGGCACCACCCTGATATCGAAGAGACCCTATCGGATGCCACCCGCCGAGCTGGTCGAGTTGAAAACCCAATTGCATGATCTATTTGAGAAAGGCTTTATCCGACCCAGTACTTCACCCTGGGGTTGCCCAGCCCTATTTGTGAAGAAGAAGGATGAAAGTCTACGCATGTGTGTGCACTACCGACCCCTCAATGCGGTGACTATCAAGAACAAGTATCCACTTCCCCACATTGATGTTCTGTTTGACCAATTAGCTGGAGCCAGAGTGTTCTCCAAAATTGATCTTCGTTCCGGTTATCACCAAATCAAGATCAGACCCTGTGACATTCCTTAAACTGCTTTCTCCACAAGATATGGACTCTATGAGTACCTGGTTATGTCTTTTGGACTCACCAATGCACCCGCTTACTTCATGTATCTTATGAATTCGGTGTTCATGCCCGAGCTGGACAAGTTCATGGTGGTGTTCATTGATGATATCCTGGTATACTCAAAGAGCGAAGAAGAACATGCCGAGCATCTTCATGTGGTTCTTCAACGATTGAGAGATCATCAGCTTTATGCCAAGTTCTCCATATGTGAATTCTGGTTGGAGAGTGTCAAGTTCTTGGGACACACAATTTCTTGGAATGGCATAGCAGTGGACCCCAACAAAGTACAAGAGGTCATGGACTGGAAGCCACCTACTTCGGTTCAGCAAATCCAAATTTTCCTTGGACTAGCAGGCTACTATCAGCGTTTCATCCCGGATTTCTCCAAGATAGCTAAGCCGATGACTGAGCTGCTGAAGAAGGAAGTCAAGTTTGTGTGGAGCAACAAGTGTGAAGAAGCCTTCCACACCTTGAAACACCTGCTGACTTCAGCCCCGGTTCTAGCTCAACCCGACCCTTCCAGGCCGTTTGATGTATACTGCGACGCCTCTGGCACTGGACTTGGGTGTGTTCTTATGCAAGACAACCGAGTCATTGCCTATGCCTCACGGGCATTGTGACCGCATGAGCTGAACTATCCGACCCATGATCTTGAGTTGGCAGCAGTGATTCAGGCCTTAAAGATATGGAGACACTATCTAATGGGCATCCACTGCAACATCTACACTGATCACAAGAGCCTCAAGTATATCTTTACTCAAGCCGACCTCAACATGCGCCAAAGAAGATGGTTGGAGTTGATAAAGGATAATGATTTGGAAGTATATTATCACCCCGGCAAAGCCAACGTAGTGGCATATGCTCTTAGCCGCAAGACCCATTGCAATTGCTTGTTGGCAACCAACTTCACAAAGACCCTGTGTCATGAGATGGGAAAACTTAGTTTGGAGATTGTTTCCCCTGGAACCCTCGGCCATATCTCCCTTGAGTCTATTTTGGAAGACCAAATTGGGTTATTATAGTTAGAGGATGAGGAAATAAGTCGAATCAAAAGGAAGATTTCATGGAAGGATGAAGGGTACAAGCAATTCCGACAGGATGAGAATGGGAGAGTGTACAATGCAAACCGACTTGTTATACCATCCGACCCCACTCTTAAGAAGCAAATCCTAGATGAAGCCCATCTCTCCAAGTTCTCAATCCATCCTGGCAGCAATAAGATGTATCATGATCTCCGTCAAGCTTTTTGGTGGAATGGAATGAAGCAAGAAATTGCACGCTACGTATCCGAATGTGACACTTGCCAACGTGTCAAGGCCAGCCATTTGAAGGTAGCAGGTACCCTGCAACCACTACCTATTCCCTCATGGAAATCGGAAAATGTCAACATGGACTTCATTGTTGGACTGCCCCCTACATCGCAGTGACATGACTCCATTTGGGTTATCGTGGATCACCTTACCAAGTCTGCCCACTTTCTTCCTGTTCACACCACCTACCCGGCCAAGAAATATGCAGAGCTATATCTTGACCGCATTGTTTCTCTGCACGGTGTGCCCAGAACGATCATATCCGATCGAGGTGTTCAGTTTGTAGCGCGTTTTTGGGAACAACTACAAGCATCACTTGGCACCAAGCTCATTCGTAGCTCTACCTATCATCCTCAAACCGATGGTCAGACCGAAAGAGTAAATCAGATCCTTGAAGATATGCTACGAGCTTGTGTCATCCATTATGACAAGAATTGGGATAAGTGCTTACCCTTGGCAGAGTTTTCCTATAACAATAGCTACCAGACTAGCTTGAAGATGGCACCGTTTGAAGCCCTATATGGTCGGAGATGTCGGACGCCGTTGAGTTGGTCACAAGTTGGAGAGAGAGAGACCTATGGTCCTGATTTAGTAGTAGAAGCAGAAGAGCAAGTTAAGATAATTCAAGCAAACCTCAAGGCAGCCCAATCTCGACAAAAGAGTTACTCCGACAGGAGAAGGAGACCCCTCCGGTTTGACATTGGTGATCACGTATATCTTCGAGTCTCCCCGACCAAAGGAGTGCAACGGTTTGGAGTAAAAGGGAAATTGGCTCCCCGTTACATTGGTCCTTATGAGATTGTGGAAATTTGTGGACCCGTTTCTTACCGGATCCAACTACCAGAACCGCTTTCACGCCATTCATAATGTTTTCCATGTATCCCAACTGAAGAAATGTGTCCAAGTCCCAACTGAGGTCTTGGAATAGGAGCAACTTCAAATCGAGCCCGACCTGACTTACACCGAGTACCCGGCCAAGGTCCTCGACCGTAAAGAAAGACACACCCGATGACAAGTTGTGAAAATGTACAAGATACTATGGAGCAACCACACCAAGGAAGAAGCAACCTGGGAAACAGAGGAGTATCTGAACAAGCACTTCCGAGGTTTTCTTTTCAACCAAGAAGGTAAGGACCGCACACCCCCACTGGTTGCCCTTACACCTGAATCTTGGGATGAGATTCTTTTTAAGGGGGGTAGGCTGTAACAATTCAGGTTCATCAGCTGAGATAATCCTAAGACAAGTTTCCTAATCTGCCGTCTCCATCAGCCGACCCCTGAAACCCAACCCAAAAACTGCCGGTTCTCTCTAAGTCCCAAAGACAGTGTTCCTTCAAATCTTGGAGCTGTGGAGAACTAGAGACTGAATGGTGGACCCACAACCAGATTCCCCGGTTCTCTCGAGACAAACGTGCCAGAGCAGCATGCGCCCCGCTTCAGAGCTTCCCTGCCGCATGGCTCGATCTCTCCGATGCGCGCCGCCTCGCCCAGTCGCCAGCCGCGACAAGATAGATTAGAGCGCCTTCCTCCCAATCGCAGCGGAAGCCCCTGCAGCCCTTTCTGCCTCGCCTCATCTCGCTCGCACCCTCGCCGGCCGCGCCAAGGCGCCCTATCATGCTGGGCTTGATGAAAGAAGCAACTACGCCTACAATGAGAATAGCAGGACTAAGGCGGAAAAGACAAGCATTGTGGTCTAATGACAAGGGCCGACAACGGAAGCTCGGGACAGAGCCGTATGATGTGGAAGTCTCACGTACGGTTCCCCGAGAAGGGAGTGGCACCTCACCCGGATCCCCGGCTGCAAGCCCCGATGCTTTCCGACTTTTCCGCCTCTCCACAGTTGCGCCGCCCACGAGCTCGCTCCATGACGATACCGGCCCCGCCAACCATGGCTCCAGCAGGGACAGCTCCTTTTTCCGCCTCGCTAGTGTTGTGCCCCAGCAAACCGCTGTTTTGCGCTCGCTCGTGCCGCCGCTCGCCCTGTCACCTCGCCTGCTGCGACCTTGCTTGCAGTGCCTTCCTTCCTGTCACGCCAGTTAAGTCGCCACCCACAATCCGCCGCTTGACGTGACCAGACCCTGCCCGCCTTCGCCAACTCTAAATCCCGGCAAAACTGCGCCTGCGCCGGCCTTGTCTCCAGTGCCCAATGGCCGAAGATCCTGTCTCCGAAGCTCTGCTCCGCCGCCCATTGCCGCTCAATCGCCGCCAAGGCAGCGCACTCCATCCTTTTCTTTCCAATCTTCATGCTGCTCAAACTCTCTCTCTCTTCCGCGCAGCTATAAAAAGGAGTACCAGAGCCCCTACCGGACTTTCCCTCACCATCGCTGTTTCACCGCCCCATACTCTGCTCGCACTTGAAGCACTGCCGCTTGAGCTCTTGAGAAGTTCCCCTCTCCGCTCAAACCTGCTTCTCCCCAAACCACTAGCTGCCTGTTCCTCCGCGCGGTGCTAGAGCTTGCTTGTTGTCCACGAGAAGCCCCGCCGCTGGAGCACCGTCGAATCTCGCCGCTGCCCAAGCCTTAGCACCTTAGACCTTCCGCCCAAGTCTGTTCCTTCCCGACCCCAAGACTTCACCAGTAGACCTGAAGGTAAGCTGCCGACCCCTTCCCGATTCGCTCGACCCCTTTTTCTGTCTCGCCCAACCCTGTCTGTTTCGCCGACCCTTATCCACCTCGCCCGAGGGCTCAGCTGTATCTTTTCTTTTATCCGAGGGTATCTGTGTAAAATTTTGGGAACTTCTGTGTGTTAAGTCTAATGACCCCGGTACAGTTATTCCTTAAGTTTAAGGGTCAGATCATAAGTTTCTCCCCATTCGACTCTTTTATCCTGTTCTCCACCAACTGAAGTTGGACTCCCCCACCTTTCCTGTAGCTTTCCTACAAGTCCTGGTCTAAAGCTTGCAAGTGTTGTTGAAATAACCGTCTAAGTGCTAACTCCTGCATTGCATTCGTGTAGAGCTACATCTCGCCAACGGCACCTACGAACTACATCCGGCGCCAGAAGACGGAGTAGTAGCTGAGCTGCCGACCGCAGGAGCTGAAGGAGAACCCGCTGAGGACCCGTTTGCCTCCACCCCGCTTGAAGGCAAGCCCCGGAGCATGAACCAAACTTTCTAAACTTGCACATGCCTTCCTTCTTATGTATGTACATTTACGTATAGGAGTTGTTTGAAACCATAGATGCATGACTTAGTTCCTTTGATCTGAACACTAGTCTGTTGGGTTCGAGTAGTTGCAATGCTTAATAGGACTCAGTAAAAGTCGAGTGATTTCCTGTCACTCGCGAGTTATAGGAGTTGGTTGTTCTCCTTCTGGTTACAACTATATGTACGATGGACGGGGCCGGGTTTGGTGAACTCTTTTGGTAGTCGGCTGATCGCTCTGTCTGTTTACTTGAATCTGTTTAAGGCCCGACAGTGGTGGTGTTCGTGATCAAGTGTTTGAAAGTACTAATCTCATACCCATTATGGGATGGGGAAGCCTAGTACCTGATTGAACCTGGACATGAGCGGTTCGATCCACTGTCCCTGGAACGGAGTTCCCTTGCGGCCGCATGTGGTGGCAAGTGTGGTCACGGAATGGCAGAGGCCGGGTCTGTGGAACCTTGCACCAAGGGAAGTGGGCCCGACACGGGTCAGGGAATTAATGGGGACGGTTGACACAGGAAGCGACCCTTGGTGGTGCACGGATGTCGTGAGGTTAGGTTCGCCATGCATGGTTAATGAACTCGAATCGATTCGTCTGCCTCTCACAGTTTGAGACTGCTTGATTGCAATGCTACGCTGAGTAAAGAAGGAATCTGATGATGACATGGGCTTGATGTTGAGTTTATTCACATAATGTTGGATCTATGCATGCTTAGTTTAAGTTGCCAATGTAGATTGGTTAATGAACTTAGAATCTGAGCTAAAACCTTGAAAGTAAGGACCTAACATAGTTGCTTTTGGCAAACAAAACCCCTCAGCCAAAGAGCCTCGCATGTCTAGAAGTGGTGGAGTAGTTTTCCCACTGGTCGGTTAAGTCTTGTTGAGCTTAGAAGCTCAGCCTTGTTTGCGGCATCTCTATTCAAGTGAAGTTCAAACTTCCAAGCTTGCTGCTGTTGGCAGTTGGCCGCCCCAGCTTCCTCTTGGGTGGACGGTCGAGTGGGATCCTTCCTCGGACGGCGGGGACTGGGATCACTGATGTCCTGTTTGGCCTCACCAGGGACATCCGACCCCGACGCTAGCTTCCGCTCTGTATTGTCTTCCGTTGCTTTTCGACTCTTGTAAAACTCTGATTTCAAACCAGTGTGTAATGAATTGTTAAACTAATTGTGGATCTCTTGTATTCTCTGGAACCACTCACCTTCGTGTGAGCTATGCTAACTCGGTCCTTTTAAGTGGTTAAATCGGATGAAATCCGACGGATCGTCGAGTTAACTTGATTAAGGCATGAGATTCACGTGTTAAGCGACTTAACCGTGCTTTAGTTGAGTTAATCCAAGGTGTTCCACCACACAAGTAGTCTTGCACGGTTGGGTACGTAGGCCCCACAAAGCGTTGGGTAACTCTTTGAGCCATTTGCGGCCTTTGGTGTTGCCAACGTCATGAAGTCTTTTCTTCAGGGTGTCGAGTATCATGTCATTACCACGCTCAACTTGTCCATTGGCTCGCGGATGAGCGACTAAGACATAGCGGACATCGATGCCTCTATTCTCGCAATATTCCCAAAAGTTGTGATTATTGAAGTTTGACCCTAGGTCTGTGATAATCCTATTGGGAAAACCGTAGCGGTGTACGATTTCATCCAAGAAGTCGAGGACCCGGTCTGCCTTGGGGCAAGTGACTGGTTTGACCTCGATCCACTTGGTGAATTTGTCGATTGCCACGAGTACTCGGTTCAATCCTCCTGGCGTAGTTGGTAACGGCCCTATCATGTCAAGCCCCCAGCAGGCAAACGGCCATGTTGGAGGTATTGTGACTAGCTTGTAGGCCGATACATGTTGCTATTTTGTGAAGAATTGACAACCTTTTCATTTCTTAACTAGTTGTTTAGCGTCGGCCAAAGCCGTTGGCCAGTAGAAGCCTGCTTTGAAAGCCTTGCCAACTAGTGTCCTCAAGGAGGCGTGGTTGCCACAGATTCCTCTATGAATTTCCTCTAGGATTTCATGGCCGTCTTCTCTAGTGACACACTTCATGAGTACTCCAGATGATGCACCTTTCTTGTAGAGCTTGTCTCCGACTAGAATGTAATTTTTACTCGCCGGGAGATTTGCTCAGCTTTATTTTTGTCGGATGGTAGCTGGTGATCTTTGATGTAGTCAATGAAGGGCGTCCTCCAGTCGACTTCTATCATCATGACTTCACGAGAGACGTCAGCAGTCGGGACTGCTGGTGCGGTGATTTGTTCGGATATGGATGGCTTGCGCAGTTCATGGACGAAAATTCCTCCTAGAACTTCTGTGCGAGTGGAGCCCATTTTGGATAAGACATCGGCGGCAACGTTGTTGTCGCGGACGATGTGATGAAATTCCAAGCCTGAGAACTTGTTTTCCAGTTTACGGACTTCTTTGCAGTAAGCATCCATGTTGTTCTTGTTCCGGTCCCACTCGTCATTGACCTGGTTTATAACGACTAGAGAGTCGCCGTACACCAGTAGTCGTTTGATGCCGAGGGAGATTGCAAGGCGAAGGCCGTGTAGCAGTGCTTCGTACTCGGCTTCATTATTAGATGCTTCCAAGAATATCTGCAGTACGTACTTGAGCTGGTCTCCCCTGGGGAAGATGAGCAATACGCCTGCACTGGCCCCTTCGAGTTTGAGGGATCCATCAAAGTACATTACCCAGTGTTCTGGCCGTTCGACTGGTGTTGGCACTTTATTTTCAGTCCATTCAGCTACGAAGTCGACCAAAGCTTAGGATTTGATAGTTGTCCTTGGCTTGAAGTCCAAGGTGAGAGCTCCAAGTTCAACTGCCCATTTGGAGATTCTACCCGTAGCATCACTGTTGTGGAGAATTTCGTCGAGCAGGAAGTCAGAGATGACTGTGATGTTGTGCTCTTGGAACTAATGGCGCAGTTTCCGGAAGGTGAGCAAAATTGCGTATAAGAGATTTTGTATCGGTGAATACCAAGTTTTGGAGTCCGAGAGTACTTCACTGACGAAGTAGACAGGTTGTTGGACCTTGTAAGCGTGGCCCGGTTCAGACCGTTCGACTAGTATTGCCGTGCTGACGACATGAGTGGTAGCCGAGATGTATAGGAGCAAGTCTTCATTGGGAGAAGGAGCGGTGAGTACAGGAGGCTTTGATAGAAAGTCTTTGAATTGTTTTAGTGCCTCATCTGCCTCTTCCGTCCATTTGAACTTGTCCTGGCATTTGAGAAGCTTGAAGAAGGGTAGTCCCCGTTCTCTAAGTCTCGAGATGAACCGGTTGAGAGCGGCCATGCAGCCTATGAGTTTCTGCACATCCTTAATGCTAGCTGGTGCCTGCATGTTTGTGAGGGCATAAATTTTTTCCAGGTTGGCCTCAATGCTGCGATGGCTAATGATGAACCCGAGTAATTTGCCGGAAGATACTCCAAATTCGCACTTAGTAGGATTGAGTTTCCATCGGAAAGCGCGTAGACTAGAGAAAGTTTCCTCCAAGTCAGCAATGAGTTCCTCCCAGTTGGCTTGAACTTCTCGCGTAATTTTTTTTCATTACCGGGTTTGTGAAAGCAGGAAAGTGGTTGTAGTTGTCGACTTCTTGCTCGCGCCGACTGTTGAGAATTTCTCGCAGATCACTAAAGCTAGACACTTCATTGTTCTTCCGAGTGGGGCGGATGCTTTTAACCGAGTTGGTGCAGCTGATCTCGCCAACATCCTTATGGCGAGCTGGGGATTTGTACTTGCTTGGACCTTGGCTGTGCTGCCGAGGTTGGTTAACTTCATTGCCATTTTTTGGGGCATTGTTGTCTGTAGCTCCCCTGCTACCTTCTTGGTGAGCTGTGATGTGAGGAACAGATGGAATCGGCGACTCTTTGTCGAGTAAATTGTAAGCTTGCTCCACGAGTTGTGCAATCAGTCTGTTGCCGCATTGCACGAGTTGAGCTGTGGCTTCGTTATCCCTATCCTGAGGCATCAACATTGTTCAAAGGTTGATCGAGGCGATAGCCGCGAGTGGAGTATTGTGCTCCTGAGCCTGAACTACGTTGAAAGCCCTTTCAAGATTTGTAATGGGAATATTTGTAGCCATCGACTACCGTCGCTCGGCTCGAGTAGCATTGCGCGTCCTTCTTTGGTTATGTTGCTCGGAGGTTTCATTGTGGGGGGCGTCAGCTGTAGACTCATCTTCGGAGATGTTGTCGAGTTGTGCTAATCGCCTGGGGGTTCTGTTCTGGCTAGTACCCGGGTTGTTATTCTGAGTAATAACAAGTATTTCCCTGTCCGGGTAGTAGCTTTCGGAGCTTGACGTTGCAATTTCCATGGAGCTTTCCTCGCGGTTGGAAGCGAGTGGAACGCCTTCTTGATATGGGAGGTTGTCTATATGGGCGACAAGGCGCGAGTCGTAGTCACGGTCAAGAAGAGATGGTCGCAATCCTGGCCAATGGATGAATCTGCCTTGTGATGTTGAAGTTATTACCAATCCTTGGGCTGGACCAGATAATGGTATCTCTGGCAAATAAGACGAGTCGGAGTTGACGTCTTCATCATGCCCGAGTTCAAGTCGGGTTCGAGTAAGAAAGCCTTGGTGAACTTTGGTTGTGTTGTGGAGTCCGTGAGGGAACCTCTTTGAAATCGAAACCGACTTGGACACTAGGGGGGAGGGGAGGGAACTCCGCCTCGCCCGACCCTATGTCCTGGGGTCGGGTGCGCCTGACCCCTGAGCAGAGGGTCGGAGTACTCTGAGGTGAAGTCGAATCCAACGCGTAGTCGAACTCGAACTCGTTGATTTCGAAATCTTGGTTTTTTCTAATCAGATCTTCTGGTTTCTTCTCTTGAGCGTCGATGATCTGGCACCGGAACGAATCCGAGCCGTCGGCGACGCAAAGCCAGGATTCGAAAATGAAGGTGGCACCGGCTTCGATGAGGAAAATGGGCCTGATGATGACCTTTGCCATTGAATTCGCGCTAAGAAAATCGATGAGTTCCCCTACCTGGTGCGCCAGCTATCGGTGTTTTAGACCGGCAACCCGCCTAGGGGGTACCAAAGGAGGTCTTTTGTGCGGTAAGGATCGTCGAGAATCAAGGAATCAATGGTGACGCAAGGAACACGATTTAGACAGGTTCGGGCCGCCAGATCGCGTAATACCCTACGTCCTGTGTGTTAGTTTGTGTTGATGAACTGGAGTTGTTGTTGAGGGGGGGGTCCCTGCCCGCCCTTATATACACAGGAGGGCAGAGTTACAAGTCTTGAGTCCTAGTTGGGTACTATTACAGAGTTTTACTCGGTAAGGCCCGAGTAGTTTTCCATAAACATACTTTGACTAGTCCGAGTAGGATACGCCTATCCCTTGTTCTGATCGTGTCCGAGTACGCCCCTGAGTGGGCCGTCCAAGGTCTACTCATGGGCCTGGGGTGCATGCCCGACAGCCACTGGCAGCTGCCATGCTCAACTACATGCGAAGAAGACCGAGGAAGCGGCGCATGCTCAGGTTGCTCCATCGAGGCGGCATTCGGCACCTCCTTCTCTTCATGTTCATTAGGTCAGCGGTCTCCTCCCCGTATTGCTAAATTAAATTATTTGATTGCTTCCCATGCTCTTTGGCTTTCAATATCATTGTTGCATGCTTTGGTGAATGTGGATCTGCTCTATCCTATTGCGAGAGTTAGTGAAAAATTACTGCTCCACCATATCCCCTTTATCTTTCACCTTCTCCAATTATTATTTTTGTGCCAAGTCAAATTATTTATATGGTTTGTAGAACTTAACAGATGGAATTATTAGATTGCTTCCCCATGCTCTTTGTCTTTCACTATTGTAGTTAGATTGGGGAATGTGGATCTGCTGTACCCTATTGGTAGAGTTTGGTGAAAAATTATTGCTCTTGTAGATGCCCTTTATCTTTCAGCTTTTCCAATAATTATTTTTGTAGAACTTAATAGATAAAATTGTTTCATTTTCTAGATGATCTCAACCATTCCCACATGTTCTTATGCTTGGTTATTTGTCCATTCTTAATTTATACTTAAACAAATGCATCAAATGAAGTTTGATTATATCTTATTTCAGCCGGCCAAAGGGTCAACATCTGTAGTCTCTCTTGTTCAGTCCAGCTCTAGGGTAACAAACTAAACGCATAATGATGATTGACATTCCTTCTTTCCTTAGTTTAAATCAATTACAAGATTACAATCTGATTTCGGATCCATTGTTGCTATATTGAAATTCTCAAATCAATGCTGCTTCTTGCTAAAAAAACCTGATGAGGCAGGGGAGTACTCAAGAAGCTCTACCAAATCCTCATGCAGCAGTGTTGATGGGGAGCAAGTTGATGCTGAAAAACCAGATGGGGTACAACTTTGACAATGGTTTGTTGCTCACCAGGAAGAGTTAGCTACCTTGAAGAAGAAGATAGAAGAATCAGAATCAACTCTCAAATTGCAGTCAGCCGAGATTGAGAAATTGAAGAAGGTAACTGTTGGATTTAGTAGCCCGTAGTCCACCAGGGGGTTATCCAAGTGGTTGATTTGTAGGCAGGGAGGATCGCGAGACCAAGAACTCAAAGGTGATCATGAGAACACGAGGGACATGAGGGTTTTAGACAGGTTTGGGCCTCTGGAGAGTAATACCCTATGTCGTGTATGTTGGTGGTTTGTATTGCTTGAGAGTTGAAATCGTATGGGATGGGATGAGTTATCCTCAGGGGGTGCCCCTGGTCATCTCATATAGCCTGATGACCTAGGGTTACAAGTCGGTTTGAATCTAATCTAGTCAGTAATTAAATGGAAGGCAATCTGAGTCGGATTACAATATGTATCCCATAATATCCGGGCTAATTTGAATCGCCCGGCCTCCTTGACTTGTGCTCCAAGGATCTTCATGTCCTTGGCCCGCTCGTTTTGGTCGGGTAGGCCCACTTGTTGGAACGGGCCAGTATCCTGGTCGGTGAGGGCCCATGGGGTACCCATATCCCTCAAGCCCTCGAGCGACGTGTAGGCAAACAAGAACTTGAGGTCATCACAGTGAAGCTTGGAATGTGCTCGGCTGAAGCTACGATGGCATCATGGTGACAGAGAGGTTGCGTAGTGCTCAATGAAGAAAAAGATCAAGACTTCACTATGGATTCTACAGAATACTGTCAAGAGCACAAAAGAGAGAGTTTTGGGAAAGCTTCAAATTCAAGCCGAATACGTGGGGGGTTTGAGGGGGGATCACATCAAAGATGCTCACAAGGATCCTAGCAACATTTTTCCCTAGCAAATCTCATGGGTTTTTGAGCTCAAACGCGAAGAACAAAAAATCCCCAAAAGTAGCTCCAAAAATACTGAAAAAGAAAAATGCTCCGGAATCAAAGATTTAGCACGAATTGTAATAGGGGTGTTGGTCCCAATCTTCCACTAGGTAGGGTATGTTGGATTTGTGGAGACTAGACGTTGGCGATTTAGGGCTCCTACCGAAACAGATTCACCCCGTGATCGTTGCATCACTGCTCCATTGGTTATCACCCCCATCCAGGACACGAATGACCTTGCCAAGAAGGCTAATCCCTGCAAGCGAATCCAAGAACACAAGAAAGAACGAGAAGAACACAATCCGAATTGTAGATGAATGATTAAGCACTCAAGTTGAGGTTTCACAAACCAATTGTAGCAGCCTAGTCAGTTCAGTGCAAGGCAAACTCTATCACAAAGCGTGAAGAATGAATCTAAGAAAAACCTAACCCTCGAAGGACGGCATCTACTAAGAAAATAAGGGTTTGTGGCGTGCATACCCCTAGGGGCGTGCCCCCTAATGGGCTCGACAGGATACATGGGCCAACAGCCCAAAGATGGTGACATAGCACCCGGACAGATTCTGGACGTCAACTTCTTTCGACGATTCCCGTTGACTCCGGCTGTATTTTTCCTCAAAATTATCTTTCCATCCATATAAAAAACGTCCAAAATGGCCTCGTATGCCACCGGGGCATCCAATTTACTACTTGCTGCTCCTGGAATCCGAGGCTGAAACAAACCCAAGTTGTATTGCATCTCCAACTTGATTTGGGCGCCCTTGCTGGTCTCCTCCACTTCCAAAACTCTCTCCATATCCTTGCTGGTCCTCTCCTAAGTTCCTAAGTACAATATTATCATTCGGTAGTATCTCATTCTTATAATCATGAAAGGACATACCTAAGAACAAGCTCACCTGTTGATTCATTTGTCGTGCTCTAGCTCAAGTGATTGGTCCTTGTACAACTTGAGGAGTATCGTGTGCATCCAAAGGAGTGATGTCCTCATCAAATTGAGACATCAAAACAAAACAAAATCATGAAGGCATCATCTTTACAAGATGATGACTAGCCTCCTCCCTTCATCCACCCAAGAAATCAAGAGAAAAGAGAAATCACCCTCTCATCTCCCTCTCTCCTCTCTCTCTCTAGGCATTTGGCTAGCCTCTAAGCAAATGGATTAGGGTTTTCTCAAGAAGTGCTGAAACAACCAGCCATCCACCCATATATATAGTCCATGGCAGATGACTAAACCATCCCTATAGCTACAACTAAGATAACTGCCCACGCAGGGGCATTTTGGTCCAGATTATTATTGGTTTAGCAGACGGACACGCCACCTTCACGACTTTGCTTCGCCTCGATGCAAGCTTCACGATGATGCCACATGCCCTCCTTCTCGAAGTTCCGGCCGCACCGGGCTCGCCCCTGGTTCTGAGGCCCAAATCGGGAAACTTGCCTGCGCGGTGGTTTTAAGGCCCAAACTACCCAAACCGTCCATCTCCGCTTGGACACCACGCGACCTCCTTGATGTCGAGACGTGTCCAGTCTCCGCCAATCCTCTCGCTCGACTCAACCGATGCCGTCTCCATCCCATCATGTTCTCTCGCCCTTTTGTGCACCATGTGGACTGCCCATGACTCCGCCCGGACTCCTCGGGTCTATCAGTCCAAGCCTACTTGCGTTCATGCTTCACCGCCCTTGGTCCATTGGTAGGAACCTTTTGCTTGACCTTCACTACATGCCATCTGCCGCCATGTCGTATCCTACACCAGCACATCACAAGCTAAGAGCAACATCAATCCAACACAACGTTGTCAATCATTCATCATCCAAAGGTGACCACCATTGGTCCTCAATCTCCCCTTCATGAGTGCATTGACAACACCTGACACAAATTCATAGTTGAAAGAAATAAAAGAAAGAGAAGAAAAATAAAAACTCATTCAAGTGATCAAAAAACCAAGTGAAAAGACAAATACAAGATCACCGGAAATGAGAAGTTTCAGTCCCCTAAGATAAGGGCAACGGCTCTACACAACTGAGATGAAAACACATGATCGCTGAAAAAGAGGCAGAAAAGGCTCAACACCAATCATGTGAAGATCAAATGCTCCAACTAAACACCGGCTCCTCAAGAAGCAGTAAACAGCTCAACGCGACTGGCAAAAGAGCATAAGAGAGCACAAAACTCCCCCTGAACATATGCACTCCCACTGAAAACATGCATACATGCAATCTCTCCCCCTTGTTGATAATACAAACATCAAGTATAGCATGAGAGCACAAAATGCATACCATGAGATGCAGAAATTACCATGCTTCTCAAATACACCACAAAACACTCACAAAGGCTACAAGAGAGATAATACAAGGTAGATCCTAAAGAGCAATTGCATTACCATCAAGAAGATATTATGATATAACCAGGAGATGAAACATGTGTCAAGTTATAGCAATGTGTAAAATGATCACCACATGAGCAAGCACCTAGTCATGAATCACCCAAGCAAGAATAAACTAAGCCATCAAAGCTCATACAAGGAAGATATATTCTCAACAAGAGATCATTGCAAGCACACACATATACATCACAAGTCATGTCAAGGATTGCTGAAACCATGTGTCTACTTCTTTTGGCAGACATCATGTAACAACTAAGCAGGGAAGCATATAAACATTAAGCATAAACACTTGGTGAATTATTGAAATTTTCTTTTCATCATTTTTCTTTATTCACACAAAACAAAGTGCATGAAGTGCCTTTGCGGCACAACGAAGCCATGCTTCCCCAAGGAATGCATCAAGGGCTAAATATTTGTAACGATACCTAGATCTTTGACCCAATTGAAAAGAATATGAATTCCAAGCAAAAGCTGAACATGGTACTAGCATTCAAGCAAGAACTAAGCATGACCAAGCGACTACTCATGGGTGACAAGCAAGTCAAGTTTATAGAGTAGAATTAGTATTGGATTCAAAAGTAGTTATCTGATCATGTTTATGAGACAATATCATCAAGAACAAAACTGCACATTGCATCAAAATCACCAAAGCAAAGCACTAGCTCACAAGTAGCATAAGGCAGTATACATGGTATATAGGAGAAGCTCATCTAGTACAATATGATACAGATGCAAAGAAACTAAACTAAAATGATATAGATATAATAAAGAGAAGCTCCAAAACTCAACTCAGAAAGGAAAGCACACACCCAACTCCCCCCGCAAACGAGCAAAGGTGGCTTGATCCAGGGGTTTGGTGAAGATGTTAGCGAGTTGGTTTTGGGTAGCAACATAGCCAAGGTCAATATCTCCTTTCTCAACATGATCTCTCGAGAAGTGATATCTCACATCTATGTGTTTAATTTTGGAGTGAGGAATAGGATTCTTGGCTACACTGATGGCACTTGTACTGTCACATAGGAGGGGTACATGGGAAAAACTCAAACCAAAATCTCTCAAAGTGGAGATCATCCACAACAGCTGGGAACATCAGCTAGCAGCAGCAACATACTTGGCTTCGGTGGTAGATTGAGCAGTATTGGAAACCAAAGAAGAACCAAGAAATTGGCAAGTACCAGAAGTGGACTTGCGATCCAACCAACAGCCAACAAAATCCGCATCGGAGTATCCGCAAAGTGTGTGTCGAGGAGGTAGAGTACCACAAACCAAACTTAGGCATGAAATGAAGGTACCTCATGATTCTCTTTACCGCTTGACGATGAGATGTTCTTGGTGAAGCTTGAAAATTAGCACATAGACACATGACGAAGTGTATGTCCGGCCTCGTCGCCGTGAGGTACAGGATGGAGCCGATCATGCTCTGGTACTACTTCTGGTCCACCAGTTCTCCATCTTCATCTAAATCCAAAGCCGTCGTTGTCGCCATGGGAGTTGATAATGGCTTGGCTTCAGCCATGTTGAATTTCCTCAACACATCCTTCATGTACTTGCCTTAATGCACAAAGGTTCCATCCTTGCTTTGCTTGTTTTGTAGCCTGAGGAAGAAGGTCAACTCTTCCATCATTGACATCACAAATCCTGTGCTCGTATCATCTGCCAACTTGGGAACCAAAGCATGAGAAGAACCACCAAAGATAATATCATCCACGTATATCTGAATAATCAACAAGTCATTGCCTGGCCTGAGGAGAAAGAGTGTTTTATCCACTGACCCCATTTCAAACCCATTCCCAAGCAAAAAGGATTTCAATCTAACATACCATGCTCCGGGTGCTTGTTTTAGGGCATAAAGAGCTTTCTGGAGTTTGAAAACATGATCAGGATGTTTAGGTTTCTCGAAACCAGAGGGTTGTTTCACATACACTTCCTCTTCAATAAAACCATTTAGAAAGGCACTTTTCACATCCATTTAGAAAAGCTTAAAACCTTTAGCCACAGAGAAGGCTAGAAGGATACTAATCGCTTCCAAATGAGCAATAGGGGCAAAAGTTTCCTCATAATCAATTCTCTCTTTTTGGCTAAAACCTTGGGCAACCAAGCTAGCTTTGTTTCTCACAACCAACCCATCCTCACCTTGTTTGTTTTTGAAAACCAATTTTGTTCATATGGGATGGCAATTTGGAGGTGGTTCAACTAAAACCCAAACCCTATTTCGCTCAAAGTTCTCCAACTTCTCATGCATGGCATTAACCCAGTTTGAATCAGACAAAGCGTGTCCAATATCTCGGGGTTCAAAAAATGCAACAAATGCAGAATGTGCAAAGTGTGAAATATGCCTAGAGTTGTGCCTAGTGGTGCGTTCATGTAAGTTACCGATCATCTATTGTGGAGGATGGTGACATCAAATGTGTCGTGGAGCCTCTTTCTCTGAAGTCGCCTCCCCCTCAATAGCAGTTGGATCACTCTGATCTTCTTCTTCATCATCATGTAGTGGTACTTGTTGATGGCTTGAAGCAGTGGAAGTAGAGGTAGGGCCATCAACTCTCGTAGTTGAAGTAGAAGATATAGGTGCAACAACTAAAGCATGGTCAATCTCTTCATTCTCTTCATCACCACTATCAGCATGCTCTTCCTCTTCCTCAAAGATGCTTTGCCCCCATTTCAAGTTCACCTGCAACCTCAAAGATAGGAGTTGTGCAAGGCATAGTTTCATCAAAGGTAATCTCACAAGTTTCCATGATCCGGTTAATTTCAAGGTTAACCACACGATACACATGACTATCAGAAGCATATGCTAGAAAAATTCCATCCATAGAACGAGAATCAAATTTGTCCAAATTACCTTGCTTGAGAATGAAACACTTGTAGACAAACACTCTCAGGTGACTTACTTTAGGGGTGCATCGATGCATCAGCTCATAAGAGGTTTTCTTCAGGAAAGCTCGCAAGAAGATTGGATTGGAAACATAGCAAGCAGTGGTGACGGCTTCGGCCTAATATTTTCTAGGAGTCCTATGCGCATCGAGCATCGTCCTAGCCATTTCACAAAGAGTCCAATTTTTTCGTTCAACAACACCATTCTGAGGAGGGACATAAGACGATGAAAACTGGTGTTCAAGACCAAGATCATTACAAAAGGATTTAAAACAAACATTTTTCTTGAATTCTGTGCCATTGTCACTGCGAATAGCTCTCATAGCATCTGTAGTTCACTCATTTCTCGACCTCAAGATCAAATCTCGAACAAAAGAAAATGCCTCATCCTTATATTCCATGAAAAAGACCCATGAATACCTCGAGAAATCGTCAACAACCACAAGAACATACCACTTCCCACCAACTGAGCAAACGTGAGCTGGACCAACCGTATCCATGTGCAATAGCTCCTCTAGATGCTCAGTCATCACCTGGTTCGCAGGTGGGTGAGAAACGGCAACCATTTTGACATGATGATAGGGAGCACAAACTAGATCCTTCTCAAATTTTAGCTTAGGCAAGCCTCGAATAAGATCAAGAGCACTCAAGAAGGAAAGCAAATCAAAGCTCAAATGATGCAATCTCCAATGCCACTTCCAAAGCTCAGAAGACGAACTAGCAACTAAACACCGAGAGAGACCAAATGACTTAGAGAAGTCAACTTGAAACACCTGAGCCTCGGGGATGATCATACACACAAGATCACCTCGAGAGTCTAAAATCCGTGAGGCCCCATGCTTGACATGAACCTCAAAACCATCATCAAGCAGTTGAGAAACTGAAAGCAAACTGAAGCCAAAGGAATCAACAAGAGCAACTCGTTTGAGCATGAAATTCTCAATTACCTGTATTGCTCCTTCAGACAATACGTTACCTTTGCTATTATTCCCGAAAGTGATGTACTCTCTGATCATCACCGAGGTGAGGCTGGAGAACCATCTGTGATCACCGGTCATGTGACGAGAACGATCGGAGTCAATAAGCCACGTGTTCTCCAAGCCTTCGACCTGCTCAATGAAAAGAAGACCAAGGATGAGCAAATGTCTCAACACTGGGGTTAGTAAAACAAGTAGAATACCAGTGTCGAACCATTTCCTCAAGAATGGGGTTAGCAAAATCAACCATCTCTCGACTCACTAGAGGACTATGGCCACCATGAGGGGAACACGTGGTTCGTTGTGCCTTTGAGACTTGAAACCACGGCCATGCTGTCCTAAGTCATATTGATCATGACGAGGAGTAAGCCTGGCAAACTTGTGAGAAGGAGTTGAACACACACTATCCACACGATGAGGTGGAGGAGCTATTCTAGGCGCATGTACACCATGGGAGGGGTGGTACATGTCCTTGTTGCCCCATGCACGCTCACGCCTCAAAGCTTTCTTCTTTCAAAAACAAGACTCCTCAAGATGACCCACCCTTTTATAGTACTCACAATGGAACAGAATAGATTGTTTTGGCTGTGGATTAGCTTTGGATTGAGGGTTAACTCTCAGCTGTAGGTTAGCTTTGGGTTGAGTGTTCATCCTTGGTTGTGGTTTGGCTTGGGGTTTTTGTGGAGTTTGCTTCAGAGGCATATCATGGAGTGTGTCAAGCTTGTTTCTAAGGTGATTGGGTTTTTCCACCCAAATGGCTTTATTTGATGCTTTTGGTGGTATCTCAATGACCATTCTATCTTAACACACTCTATAGAGTTTTTCTCACAATTTAGGTTAGGCTGCTCTCCACTCAGCTTGGGTGGCTCACTAGGTGTGGAAGTTGCTTGTTTTTCTCTCTCACCACTGCACTGACCAACCTTCTCATACAACCCATCAAGAACCTTCTCTTACAACCCATCAAATCTGCACTGCTTGATCACATTCCCAATCCCAAAACCATCAGCCCTTTTAAATTCATGAATCATCATACCCAACTGAGGTTCCCTACTTAACACCCAACTGAGAACTGTGCGCAAGTAGTAATTTTCATCCTTAGTATTTTGCAAAGAATGCTTAAGTTCAGGATATTTTGTGCATTCAAGAACTTTAGATTTAGCAATTAAATCAGATTTCTAAAGAACTTTAAACTTAGCACATGCAATATCATGTTGCATCTGTAAAGAAGGGCAAGATTTGAAAGCACCAAGTAAAACAAGTCTAGTCTTAACTTCATCAAGAGAAGCCCTAGTCAAATCAAGTTCATCTACAAGCAAAGCATGCTTAGATTGCAAAGAAGCTATACTAGCCATGTAAACAGCACATTCATCACACTCAACAACATCAGAAATAATAGGAGCAGATTTTAGCATATCTATTTCAATCAAAGCACTCTCCAACTTAGCCTTTAGCTCAATTCATTCACGAGCAGCCTTTTTAAGAAACTTATCTTGATTTAGCAAGCAATCATTAAGTTCCTCTACTTCTAAGGCAAGTTGTTTAGGAGTAGGCTTTACCTCTGTTTCTGTGTCAGAGTCGCTTTCCTTGCCATCCTTCTTGTTGTCGGTGTTGAGGGTCATGACGCAGTACCCATCACAGTTCTTGCCGGAGTAGGAACAGAGGCTGTTGAAGTTCTTGTTGTCCTTCTTCTTCGCCTTGCGGTTGTCGTCCTCCTCACTTGAGCTTGAGTCGGTGTGGTCATCAGTGTCGGAGTCGACATCGCTGAGGGAGGCGATGAAGGCGTGCGCTTTGGCCTTCTTGCGGTACTCCTTTTTCTCACGACCAATGCACTTCTTCCTCTTCTTCTTGCTGTCCTTGTCCTTGTACTTGTACTTGTTGTAGTCGTACTCATTCTTGGACTTGTTCTTGTCGGGACAGTCGGCGGTGAAGTGACTTGGCTTGCCACACTCAAAACAGTTGTTGTTGTTACTTCACCAGTTCTTGCGGTACATTGTTGTTGAAGCGCATGAACCACCTCATGATCAAAGCGAGCTCCTCATCGTCAAGAACCTCCAACTGCTCCTCTAAAATAGACACCAAAGAGGACAAAGCAAAGGATATGGTAGAAGTGATAGCCAAAGACGTAGACTGTCCAGAGCCTGACACAAGAGCCATACTATGAGGATCGGTAGGGCTCCCCTATTTTGCTCGGAGCCTCTTGTCAACCTCTGTCGACTTCGGCTTGGCAAAAAGCTCATCAATAGTAAGAGTCTCATAGTTTGTGGACTCGATGATAGCATCAACCTTCGTACTCCACACCTCGTGATCCAAAGCATGTAGGAGCTTTAAAGCTCTATCATGATCAGTGTAGGGCAAGTTGGTAGTGTTTGCTTTCATCTTGTTCACAATAGCAGGTCTAAGTGCCGGAACACAAGGATGGGTGAAGCCACTGAAGGACCGAAAAGAGCAACCAGAGGGGGGGTGAATGGGAGCCAATTCAAAAACTCTCCAAGAAACTCGATCTAAGTCCCAAAGAACCCTTCAACCCTATTTTCTAGCTACTATCAAGATCACGTAGTTACAGCGGACCTACTGACCTTAGGAACAAAGCTAGGAAGGCTCAGAAGTAACACGGAAGCAAACACAAAAGATTTATGCAAAAACAAGCTCAGACCACCTTCCTGGTATTGGAACTTCCGACCTCTTATTGGAACTTCCGAAGGTGGGATTGGAACTATCTTGAAAACTCTGACAGGGGTCCTCTGCGGTGTCATCGGAACTTCCGACCCTGTATTGGAACTTCCGGCACCTATCGGATGTATTGAAACACTACCAACAAAGGGCTCATGGGTTTTCAAAAATAACACGTCCGAACTTCTAGTTCTGTGTCAGAACTTCCATTTCGTCAGAACTTCCTACACAGTGTCAGAACTTCCTACAGCTCCGAACAATAGCTCGAAAAGTTTAGGTCAACACTTCAAAATTCAATCAAATGACCTCCAAAATTCACGAAATTTTAACCATAGATCCAAAATAACCTAGTGAGTCTTTTCCCAAAACATATCCTAAAAAAGATCAAGACTTCACTATGGATTCTATAGAATACGGTCAAGAGCCCAAAAGAGAGAGTTTTGGGAAAACTTCAAATTCAAGCCGAATCTGTGGGGGGTTTGAGGGGAGATCACATCAAAGATGCTCACAAGGATCCTAGCAACATTTCCCCCCAAAAAATCTCATAGGATTTTGAGCTCAAATGCAAAGAACGAAAAAACCCCGAAAATAGCTTCAAAAATACCGAAAAAGAAAAACGTTCAAGAATTAAACATTTAGCACGAAGAACGAAAAAACCCCGAAAATAGCTCCGAAAATACTAAAAAAGAAAAATGCTCAGGAATTAAATATTTAGCACGAATTGTGAAGGAACGAAAAGGCGACCAGAGGGGGGTGAATGGGAGCCTCAAATATTTCTTTCAATAACTTAGGCCTCTATCCTAAATTCAAACCCCAAATCCAAGCATCCGGAAGAAAAGAGATCCACGAGCCAACAAAGTGGCTGGGTGTCTGTGGTTATGACCAAAAGACACAGCGACACCCTCGAGAAGCAACCGGAAGCAAAACTCAAAAGCTTGAAGCAAAACAGAACTCAAAATACCTTTGTCGGAACTTCCGACACCTATCGGAGGTACCGGGAAACTCCCGAAGGGGTTTATGGGTTTGCAGCAATTTACCCTTCAGAACTTCCGATACTGTGTCAGAAATTCTTACCCGCTATTGGAACTTCCAACCATCTGTCGGAACTTCTGACAGCACAAAAATCAGCCTTCATGAGGAGAGCAGAAAAATCCGAAACTCGATCAAACGACCTCCAAAAATCACGAAATTTGAACCATAGCATCACAACAACAGACTAAAGCTAATATTAAAATATCTCATCAAAAAGATTTGTCAAACAATGGGAATTCCAAATCTTGTGAAGAATGACACTCTTTCAACCCTAGAACTTGAATCACCCCGATCTATGAACTCGTGAGGTTTCAATCAAATCCCTTCGATGGAAAGGTTCAACTCACCTCCTAGTTCATTTACAATAGATTGGTTTGACTAAAAAGCTCCCAAAAATCACGAATCAACCAAAAATGTGAGAGGAAGAAATGGGAGAAAATAGGAACGCGAAGAACACAAGCGAGAATTGCACAAAGCCGTCATCCCCCAACACACGGAGGACACGAAGAGGTTAGGGCCTCCATTCCTGCAGCAAAAACTTGGTTCAACACAAGAATTCGATGCTCAAAACATCCGAGCACCTCTAGAGAGATAAACTAGATAGAGAGACTAGGCTAATGAACTACTAAAACCCTAGATAGATGAAGTGCTTAGAGAGTTGCTCAAACAACCAGCCCCCCATCTCTATTTATAGTCCCAAACTAGTTACTAAACTACCCCTACAACTAGTACTAGGATAACTACCCACGCAGGGGTATTTTGGTCCAAGTTTTTCTATGCCCATCGAACGGACATGCCACCTTCACGACTTTGCTTTGCCTCGACGCAAGCTTCGCGATGATGCCACATGCCCTCCTTCTCGAAGCTCCAGCTGCACCGGGCTCGCCCCCGGTTTTGAGGCCCAAACCGGAAAACCTGCCTGCGTGGTGGTTTTAAGGCCCAAACCACCCGAACCGTCCATCTTCGCTTGGCCGCCACGTGACCTCCTCGATGTCAACGTGTGTCTGATCTCCACCAAGCCTTTGACGCCTCCAAGTCTTTCGCTCCCAGCTCCCGAGCCACCTACTTGACTTGCCTCCGTCCCGCTTGACTTGACCGACGCCGTCTCCATCACCGTCATGTTCTATTGCCGTTTCGTGCACCATGTGGACCGCCCTTGACTCCGCCCGGACTCCTCGGGTCCATCGGTCCAAGACTACTCACGTTTATCCTTCACCGCCCTTGGTACATCAGCATGAACCTTTCGCTTGACCTTCACCGCATGCCGTCAGTCGCAACACCGCATCCAACACCTACACATCATAAGCCAAGAGCAACTTCAAACCAACACAACATTATCAATCACTCATCATCCAAGGGTGACCACCATTGGTCCTCAATCTCCTCGTTGATGAATGCATTGACAACACACCACAAATTCATAGTATTTGAAAAGGAAAATAAGAAACTCAAAATAGAAAATCTCAATCCCCTAAGATAAGGGCAATGGCTCTACACGACTGAGAAAAAATCATGTGGTCCCTCAAGAAGAGGCAGAAAACGGGCTCAACACCAATCACATGAAAATCCAAATCTGGCTCCTCAAGAAGAGGTAAAACAGCTCAACACAACCAGAAAAAGAGAACAAGAGCATGACGAAGCTCACAAAGACTTGACTCCCCCTGAAATCAAGACATGCAAAAGCAAAGTACTCCCCCTTGTGAAACCAAAACAAGGCAAGAATTTGCAAGAATTTGTGCATTTCCAAAAATCTCCCCCTTGTTGACAATGCAACCATCAAGACAAGCATGGGAGCATAAAATGGATGCATGAAATGCAGAATCTATCAAGCTTCTCAGATATACCACATAATACTCTCAAAGACTACAAGAGAAAAAATGCTTGGTGGATCAGAAAGAGCTAGAGCATCGCCAACAAGATGATACGTCAGGAGGTGAAGTAGATGTCAAGTTTTAGCAATGTATAAAATGATCACCAGATGAGCAAGCACCTAGTTAAGAAACACCCAAGCAAGAACAAACTAGTCCATCAAGAGCTCATATAGCGAAGACATGTTCTCAACAAAAGATCATTGCAAACACCCATATATGCATCACAAGTCATGTGAAGCTTGTTGAAACCAAGTGCCTACTTCTTTTGGTAGACAACTTGTAACAACTAAGCAAGCAAGAGTATGAACAGTTAAGCATACAGACTTGGTCAATTGATGAATTTTTCTTTTTAGCATTTTTCTTTTCATTATTCACACATAGCAAAATACATGAAGTGCCTTTGCGGCACAAAGAAGCCATGCTTCCCCAAGGGGTGCATCATGGGCTAAACATCTACAATGATACCTAGATCTTTGATCCAATTGAAAAGAGCATGAATTCCAACTATAAGCTAAATATGGAACCAACATTCAAACAAGGGAAAATCATAACTAAGTATCTACTCATGGGTGATAAGAAAGTTAATAGAGTAGGATTTAGTATTGGATTTCAAAAACAGTTATCTCAACATGTGTACAATATCATCAAGAGCATAACTGCACATTGCATCAACCATAACCAACCAAGGCATTAGCTCACAAGTAGCATAAGATAGTAGTCAGGGCATATAAGAGAAGCTCAACTAGTGCAATATTATACAAATGCAACATGATATAGATGTAGTATGATACATATGCAGTATGATACAAATGAAAGCCAAACTAGCATACTACAAAGATGCTAAACAAGCAAAAAGACTATACGGATATCATTCAAGAGAAGCACCAAAACCTAACTCAGAAAGGAAAGCAAACACCCAACTCCCCCCGCAAATGAGCAAATGTGCCTTGATCTAGGGGTTTGGTGAAGATATCAACGAGCTGGTTTTGGGTAGCAACATAGCCAAGGTCAATGTCTCCTCTTCCAACATGATCTCTTAGAAAGTGATATCTCACATCAATGTGTTTGGTTTTTGAGTAGAGAATAAGGTTCTTGGCTACACTAATGGCACTCGTGCTATCTCAAAGAAGGGATACATGAGTAAAATCCAAACCAAAGTCTCTCAAAGTGGAAGTCATCCAAAGCAGCTGAGAACAACAACTAGCAGTAGCAACATACTCGGCTTCGGTGGTAGACTGAGCAACACTAGACTATTTGCGAGAAGACCAAGAGACCAAAGATGAACCGAGAAACTGGCAAGTGCCCAAGGTAGACTTGTGATCCAAGCGACACCCAGCAAAGTCCGCATCGGAGTATCCACGAAGCGTGAGTGTCGAGGAGGCAGAATACCACAAATCAAATTCAGGGGTGAAGCGGAGGTACCTCATGATTCTCTTCACTGCCTGACAGTGAGAAGTCCTTAGTGATGCCTGGAAACAAGCGTACAGACACACTGTGAAGTGTATGTCCGGCCTCGTCACCGTCAAGTAGAGGAGGGAGCCGATCATGCTCTGGTACTCCTTCTGGTCCACCGGTTCGCCATCTTCATCTGCATCTAGTGCTACCGTTGTCTCCATGGGTGTGGACAGTGGCTTGGCCTCAGCCATGTCAAACTTCCTCAGCACGTCCTTCGTGTACTTCCCTTGGTGCACGAAGGTTCCTTCCTTTCTTTGTTTGATTTGTAGCCCGAGGAAGAAGGTTAGCTCACCCACCATGGACATCTCAAACTCCCTGCTCATGTCATTTGCAAACTTGGCAACCAAAGCATGAGAGAAACCACCAAAGATTATATCATCCATGTAAATCTAAATAACTAGTAAGTCATTGCCTTGCCTGAGGAGAAAGAGAGTTTTATCATATGGTCCCATTTCAAACCCATTCCCAAGCAAAAAGGATTTCAACCTAGCATACCACGCTCGGGATGCTTGTTTTAGGCCATATAAAGCTTTCTGGAGTTTGAAAACACGGTCAGGATACTTAGGACTCTCAAAACCAGGGGGTTGTCTCACATACACTTCCTCCTCAATAAAACCATTTAGGAAGACACTTTTCTCATCCATTTGGAAGAGCTTAAAACCTTTAGCCATAGAAAAGGCTAGAAGAATTCTAATTGCTTTCAAACGGGTAATAGGGGCAAAGGTTTCTTCATAATCTATTCCCTCTTTTTGGCTAAAACCTTTGGCAACCAACCTCGCTTTGTTTCTCACAACCAACCCATTTTTACCCTGTTTGTTTTTGAAAACCCATTTTCTTCTTATGGGGTGGCAGTTTGGAGGTGGTTCAACTAAAACCCAAACCTTGTTTCTCTCAAAGTTTTCTAACTCCTCGTACATGGCATTTACCTAGTTAGAATTAGATAAAGCATGTCCAATATCCTGGGGTTCAAAAGAGGCAACAAATGCAGAATGTGCAAAGTGTGAAATCTGCCTAGAGCTATGCCTAGTGGTATGCTCATGCGAGTTACCGATCATTTGTTGTGGAGGATGGTTGCGCTGAACATGTCATGGAGCCACTCGCTCTAAAGTTGCCTCCCCTCAACAGCAGCTGGATCAGTCCGACCTTCTTCTGCAGCAGCATATAGTGGTACTCGTTGATAGCTTGAAGTAGTGGTAATGGAGGTTGGGCCATCATCCATTGTAGTCGAAGTAGGAGGTACAGGAGCAATAGCTGGAGCATGGTTCACTTGATCATCTTCTTCATCATCTCCATCAGCACGCTCATCCTCTTCCTCAAAGATGCTTTGTCCCATTTCATGTTCACCTGCAGTCTCAAAGACAGGAGTTGTGCAAGGCATAGTTTCATCGAAAGTAATCTCACAGGTTTCCACAGTCCGTTAGTTTCAAGGTTAAGTACATGATAAGCATGACTATGAGAAGCATAACCAAGAAAAATCCCATCAGTAGACCTAGACTCAAATTTGTCCAAATTGCCTTGCTTGAGAA
This sequence comes from Setaria viridis, assembly GCF_005286985.2. Taxonomy (NCBI): domain Eukaryota; kingdom Viridiplantae; phylum Streptophyta; class Magnoliopsida; order Poales; family Poaceae; genus Setaria; species Setaria viridis. The sequence continues at coordinate 16,748,208 of NC_048264.2, forward strand.
TGAAACACTTGCAGCCAAACACCCTCAGGTGACTCACTTTGGGGGAATGTCGATGCATCAGCTGATATGAAGTTTTCTTCAGGAAAGCTCGCAAGAAGATTCGATTGGAAACATAGCAAGCAGTCTTAACGGCTTCGGCCTAATATTTTCTAGGAGTCCTATGCTCATCAAGCGTCATGCTAGCCATTTCACAAAGGGTCCGATTCTTCCATTCAACAACACCATTCTGAGGAGGGACATAAGGCGATAAAAACTGGTGTTCAAGACCAAGATCATTGCAAAAGGCTTTAAAACGAGCGTTCTTGAATTCTGTGCCATTATCACTGTGGATAGCTCTCATGGCATCTTTTGGTCGCTCGTTTCTCAACCTCAAGATCAAATCTTGAACAAAAGGAAATACCTCATCCTTAGATTCCATGAAGAAAACCCATGAATACCTTGAAAAATCATCAACGATCACAGGCACATACCACTTCCCACCAACTGAGCAAACATGAGCTAGACCAACAGTGTGCATATTTAACAGCTCACCTGGATGCTCAGTCATCACCTGATTCACAAGTGAATGAGAAGCGGCAACCATTTTGCCATGACAACAGGGAGCACAAACAAGATCCTTCTCAAATTTTAACTTAGGCAAAGCTTGAATAAGATCAAGAGCACTCAACCGGGAAAGCAAATCAAAGCTCAAATGACCCAATCTTCTATGCCATTTCCAAAGTTTAGAAGATGAGCCAACCACTAAACACCAAGAGAGACCAAATGACTTGGAAAAATCAACTCGAAATGCTTGACCCTCAGGGACGATCATACACACAAGATCGCCTCGAGATTCTAAAATCCTTGAGGTCCCTTGCTTAAAACGGACCTCAAAACCATCATCAAGTAGTTGCGACACAGAGAGCAAATTGAAACCAAGAGAATCAACAAGAGCAACTCGCTTGAGCATGAAATTCTCACTCACCTTGATAGCACCTTCAGACAACACCTTACCTTTGCTATTATCCCCAAAAGTGATGTACTCCTTGGTCATCACCCGGGTGAGGCTGGAGAGCCATCTATGATCACCGGTCATGTGTCTAGAGCAACCGAAATCAATGGGCCACGTGTTCTCCAGGCCTTCGACCTGCTCAAACAAAGGCAGACCAAGGATGAGAAAATGACTCAACACTAGGTTTAGAAAAACAAGTAGAATACTAGTGTCGAACCATTTTCTCAAGAGTGGGGTTAGCAAAATCAACCATCTCTCGTCTCACAGGAAGACTATGGCCAACGCTAGAGGGAAAACGTGGTCCATTGTACCTCCGAGACTCAAAGCCATGGACATGCTGTCCTAGGCCATATTGATCATGGCGAGAAGCATGCCTGGCAAAACCACGCGAAGGAGCAAAATGCACACTATGCATACGACGAGGTAGAGGGACTGCTCTAGGCGCATGTATGCCATGAGATGGGTGGTACATGTCCCTGTTGCCCCACTCATGCTCACGCCTCAAAGCCTTCTTCTTGCAAAAGCAAAACTCCTCAAGCTGACCCCTTTTCTTGCAATACTCACAGTGGAATCTAGCAGGTTGTTTTGGTTGTGGATTCACTCTAGGTTGTGGCTTGGCTTGGGGTTTTGGTGGAGGTTTCTTAGGAGCAATTTCTGGAAGTGTGTCGAGCTTGTTCTTGAGGTGGTTTGGTTTTTCCACCCAAATGGCTTTCTTGGGTGCTTTGGGTGGTGTCTCAATGAAAACTCCATCTCTCACACACTCAGACAAGTTTTGCTCACAAGCTAGATTGGGTTGCTCTTTATTTTTAGTGGGTGACTCTCGAGGGGTGTAGTCAGCTCGTGGCTTACACTGGTTGTAGCTTGGTTTCTTTCTCTCACCACTATTTTGACCCACCTTCTCACCCAACCCATCAAAGAACTTGTGCAACCCACTAAAATGACAACCCTTCATAACAGACCCAAGCCCAAAACCATCAACCCTTTTGAACTCCTAAATCATCATGCCTAGCTGAGGTTCCCTACTTGACACCCAACTAAGAATAGTGCGCAACTAATAGTTTTCATCCTCAACATGTTGCAAATTAAGCTTGAGTTCAGGACAATCAGTGCATTCAGGAAGTTTAGATCTAGCAATGAACTCAGACTTCTCTAAAGCACTAAACTTAGCACATGCATCGTCCAACTGAACTTGTAAAGCAGGGCAAGACTTACATGCACCAAGTAAAACAGGCCTAGTCTTGACCTCATCTAAAGTAGCCCTAGTCAAATCCAATTCATTTAGCAACAAAGCATACTTAGATTGTAAAGATGCAAGACTAGCCATGTGAGCAGCACATTCATCACACTCAACAACATCAGAATAGTAGGAGTAGATTTAAGCATATCTATCTCAATCAAAGCACTCTCCAACTTAGCCTTAAGCTCAACTCGTTCACGAGCGGCTTTCTTAATCAACTTATCTTGATTAATCAGGCAATCATTCAATTTTTCTACTTCTAAGGCCAGTTGTTCTAAAGTAGGCTTTACCTCTATTTCTGTGTTGGAGTCACTTTCTTTGTCATCCTTCTTGTTGTCGGTGTTGAGAGCCATGACATAGTACCCGTAGCGGTTCTTGCCGGAGTATAAGCAAAGGCCATTGAAGTTCTTTCCATCCTTTTTCTTCGCCTTGCGGTCGTCGTCCTCCTCACTTGAGCTTGAGTTGGTGTAGTCATCGGTGTCAAAGTCTACGTCGCTGAGGGAGGCGATCAAGGCACGTGCTTTGGCCTTCTTGCGGTACTCCTTCTCATGATCGGTGTACTTATTCTTCTTCTTGGTGCCATCCTTGTTCTTGTGCTTGTTGTAGTCGTACCTGCTCTTGGATTTGTTCTTGTTGGGGCAGTCAGCGGCAAAGTGGCCTGGCTTGCCACATTCAAAGTAGGTGTTGTTGTTCCTTCGCCTGTTCTTGCGGTTGTCATTGAAGCGTGTGAACCGCCGTGTGATTAAGGCGAGCTCATCATCATCAAGAATCTCCAACTGCTCCTCTGAAACAGAAACCAAGGAAGACAAGGCCAACGACATAGAAGAAGAGTTCCCCAAAGACTTAGGCTGTCCAGAGCCAGACATGAGAGCCATACTATTTGGATCAGTAGGGTCTCCTTGTTTTGCTTAAAGTCTCTTGTCAACCCTATGGATTTAAACTTGGCAAAGAGTTCATCAGTGGAAAGTGTTTCATAATTGGGTGACTCGATGATAGCATCAACCTTCATACCCCACACCTCGTGATCCAAAGCATGCAGGAGCTTTAAAGCTCTATCATTATCGGTGTAGGGAAGATGGTGATGTTTGCTTTCATCTTGTTCACAACAGCAAAAAGGAGCTTGAAACAAAGAATCGGCAGACTCTCCAGGCAAATGAACAAAGTTCCCATACTCACGCATGTAAGTCTCAAAGAGTCTTGCCTTCACCTGACTATTTCCCTCATGGAAACTCTGAAGTCTGGACCAAATCTTATGAGCAAGAGATAGATCCTCGACACGGTCAAACTCTGCATGGCACAGACTCGCAAACAAGATATCCACCGCCTTGTTGTTGGCATGATATTTATCTCTTTATTCTTGAGTCAAGCGAGTAGCAGGGATCAATTATGTCACATCCTGAGTGATTTTCCAAACCCCTGCTCCTCTACTATTTAGATGGGCTCTCATGCAAGTTTTCCAATACTGATAGTCAGAGCCATCAAAGTAGGGTGCAGCGGTCGAGGAAGAACACTCAGAGGTCGCTATAATAAGTTTCAAAACTGATTAGGGTATGGAGAAACCTTAGCCGGCTCTGATACCAATTGAAGGACCGAAAATGTGATCAGAAGGGGTGAATGGGAGGCTCAAATATTTCTTTCAATAACTTAGGCCTCCGTCCCAAATTCAAACCCCAAATCCAACCAAGTGGAAGAAGAGAGATCCACGAGCCAACAAAGTGGCTGGGTGTCTATGGTTATGACCAAAAGAGACAGCAGGACCCTTGAGAAGCAACCAGAAGCAAAACTCAAAAGCTTGAAGCAAAACAGAACTCAAAATATCTTTGTTGGAACTTTCGACACTGTTTTGGTGTAGGGATATGAGGTAGGCTACACTAGCGCAAATCAAAATTTCTACCGCGTAAAACCAGGAAGAACTACCGTATAAGGATCACGGGATTACCACTCGACGCACTACTAGTGCGGAAGATGTAGATTTGCGTTGATGCAGTGAAGACGATCAACGTAGTCGTACGTAGTCGATCACGTCAACGTCCAGCAGCTCCTCAGCAGCTCGTCCACGTGCAGCAAGATCGCCCTCGTGCCGCGGCTCGTCGTCAGCTCGTCGTGGCTCATCGTGTAGGGATACGAGGTAGGCTACACTAGCGCAAATCAAAATTTCTACCGCGTAAAACCAGGAAGAACTGCCGTATAAGGATCACGGGATTACCACTCGACGCACTACTGGTGCGGAAGATGTAGATTTGCGTCGATGCAGTGAAGACGATCACGTAGTCGTACGTAGTCGATCAACGTAGTCGTTCGTAGTCGATCACGTCAACGTCCAGCAGCTCCTCAGCAGCTCATCCACGTGCAGCAAGATCGCCCCAAGTGCCGCGGCTCGTCGTCGGCTCGTCGTGGCTCGTCGGCGGCTCGTCCAAGTGCTGCATGCGCAACACCTCCAAGGTATACACACGTGCAGGGAGGAAGCGTCGCAAGCCGGATTGCTAGATCCGCGAGTTGCAACAGGCGAGGGCGTGGGAGGAGTGGCAGATGTGTTTCGCCATAAAGGTGTAAACACTAGGGCGCCCCTACCCCTCTATTTATAGAGGTTCCTAACGGGCCTCTCGGTCCGAGGCCCATTAGTACTTCTAACCTAATCCAACTCGGATCAGATCCGAATTGGGCTTCCAGCCCCTTAAGTGTGTGACCCTATGGGTTCGGATACGCATAGACATGGCCCGAGTACTCCTACTCGGTCCAATATTCGGTAGCGGCCTCTAGCAAGTACGCACACGAAGATCATATCAGACGAACCATCACAACATAATATACATGCTATTCCCTTTGCCTCACGATATTTGGTCTAGCTTCAAGCCGACCACTCTTTCTCAATCCTGTGATTCGGAATCCCTTTGTAGGTTAACTCTTAACCGTACGTAGCATGGCCATGCATTTTTGGATCCGATCACTCGAGGGGCCCAGAGATATCACTCTCAATTAGAGAGGGGCAAATCCCATCTTGATTGACCATGTCTCATAGCATGCTTCTTGACAAACCCGAAAGCTACCTTTATAACTACCCTGTTACGGCGTAGCGTTTGATAGCCCCTAAGTAGGTCGATCCACATCTAGAATACATGCGACAATCTCAGGTCTAAGGACAAAGCGTATATGTTGTTTTAAAGAGAGAACTACTTCTCGTGTTGGGTCAGTCCTAACACATGTCTCCATATGTGTCCACATTATTAGTTCAACATCTCCATGTCCATGACTTGTGAAACATAGTCATCAACTAATACATGTGCTAGCTAATATTCATGTGTCTCCTCACATGAACTCCGACTAGGGACAACATTAGAATAACCACACAAGTAAAGAGTTTCACATACAATTCACATAATTGCAAATCAATTCAAGTAGCCTTTAAGGAATATTCAATGAACACAATATACAAATCATGGATACAAATGGAATATCATCATCTCTATGATTGCCTCTAGGGCATACCTCCAACAGTCTCCCACTTGCACTAGAGTCAATCTAGAAGGTACCTAATACCATATCTCTTACATGCGCATCATGCTTAGCCTGCGGGAGTGGTTTTGTCAACGGATCAGAAATGTTCAGATCCGTGTGTATTTTGCATATCTTGATCTTACCCCGGTTAACGAAGTCTCGAATGAGATGAAATCGCCGCATTACGTGTTTGTTCTTCTGATGGTTCCTTAGCTCCTTTGCTTGCGCAATTGCCCCATTATTATCACAGTAGTGATTCAATGGGCTGGACGCATTCGGGAACACACCAAGCTCAATGAGGAAATTCCTTATCCAAACACCTTCCTTCGCGGCTTCCGAAGCCGCGATGTACTCGGCTTCTGTCGTAGAATCGGCCACCGTCTCCTGTTTGGAACTCTTCCAACTAACAGCACCACCATTTAGCGTGAACACAAATCCTGATTGTGACTTTGAATCATCTATGTCGGTTTGGAAACTAGCATCGGTGTAACCTGTTACAACGAGCTCCTCCTCACCTCCATAGACGAGGAACATATCTTTAGTCCTTCTCAAGTACTTAAGAATGTTTTTCACCGCTGTCCAGTGACTCTCAGCTGGATCAGATTATTGTCTGCTTGTCATACTTAGCGCATATGAAACATCTGGGCGAGTACTTATCATTGCATACATGATAGATCCAATAGCTGAGGCATATGGCACTCTACTCATGCGATCCCGCTCATCAGCAGTCGAAGGACACTGAGTCTTGCTGAGATGTATGCCATGTGACATAGGCAAGAACCCTTTCTTTGCCTCTTCCATGCTGAACCGCTTCAACACTTTGTCAACGTAAGTATCTTGGCTTAAACCTATAAGCCTTCTCGATCTATCTCTATAGATCTTAATGCCCAGAATATATGCCGCTTCCCCTAAGTCCTTCATCGAAAAACTATTTTTCAGTGAAGTCTTTACGGACTCAAGCATAGGAATGTTATTTCCAATCAGTAATATGTCATCCACATATAAGATTAGAAATACTACAGAGCTCCCACTAACCTTCTTGTAAACACAAGACTCTTCTTCGTTCTTGGTGAAGTCAAACCCTTTGACCACTTCATCAAAACGAATGTTCCAACTCCTAGATGCTTGCTTCAGTCCATAAATGGATCTCTGAAGCTTGCATACCTTTCCAGCATTTTTCAGATCGACAAAACCCTCGGGCTGTATCATATACACATCCTCAGCAAGGTTTCCATTCAGGAAAGCTGTCTTGACATCCATCTGCCATATCTCATAGTCGAAATATGCAGCTATAGCTAGAATAATCCGAATGGACTTAAGCATCACTACGGGCGAGAAGGTCTCGTCGTAGTCAACTCCTTGAACTTGTCGAAAACCTTTTGCGACAAGTCGTGCTTTATAGATGTGAACATTTCCATCCATGTCCTTTTTCTTCTTATAGATCCACTTGCACTCTATGGCTTTAACACCATCAGGCGGGTCAACCAAGTTCCAAACTTGATTGTCTCCCATGGACTCTATTTCGGATTGCATGGCACTCTGCCATTTTTCGGAGTCTGGGTCCATCATTGCTTCTGCATATGTCGTAGGCTCATCATTGTCCAACAATAACATTTCCCGCATTTCGCGGAGCCTTGCCGACCTTCGTGGTTGTGGCAGTGCTTCTCTTGCCATGGGTATCTCAACTTGTTCTGCTACGTTAGCATCACTCATTGATTCTTGCCCGATCGGCTCATCTTGAACTTCTTCAAAATGCACTGTCTTTCCACTCTTTTCTCCTTTGAGAAACTCTTTCTCAAGGAAAACTCCGTTCCGAGCGACAAACACTTTGCCTTCTGATCGGTTGTAGAAATAATATCCCAAAGTTTCCTTTGGATATCCCACGAAAATGCACTTATCCGACTTGGGTGTGATCTTGTCCGACTAAAGTCGCTTGACAAACACTTCACATCCCCAAATCGTTAGAAAAGACAAACTAGGAACCTTTCCAGTCCATATCTCGTATGGTGTCTTAACTACGGATTCAGATGGTACCCTATTAAGTGTGAAAGTTGTTGTTTCTAGAGCGTATCCCCAAAATGACAACGGTAGGTCCGACTGGCTCATCATTGATTGAACCATGTCTAACAAAGTTCGATTACGTCGCTCGGACACACCGTTTCTCTGAGGTGTTCCAGGCGGCGTAAGTTGTGGAACAATTCCGCAACTCTTTAGATGATTGCTAAACACGTGGCTCAAATACTCGCCTCCATGATCAAATCGTAAGGCCTTAATTTTCTTGCCACGCTGATTTTCAACTTCATTCTGAAATTCCTTGAACTTTTCAAAGGTTTCAGACTTGTGCCTCATCAAGTAGACATAGCCATATCTACTAAAATCATCAGTGAAAGTTATGAAGTATTGGAATCCTCCTCTAGCCGTCGTGCTCATTGGTCCGCATACATCACAATGTACGAGTTCCAACAAGTCTACTGCTCTCTCAGGAAATCCTGTGAAAGGCGTCTTGGTCATCTTGCCTAGCAAGCAAGCCTCACATGTCTTGTCTGATTCAAAATCAAACGAAGTTAGAAGTCCATCAGAATGGAGCTTCTTCATGCGCTTTTCACTTATATGACCCAAACGACAATGCCACAAGTAGGTAGGACTCAAATCATTAGGCCGAGGCCTTTTAGCACTTACGTTACAGACAGGTGAACCATCAAGATTTAAAACAAATAATCCATTCACAATGGGTGCAAAAGCCATAAACATATCATTCTTAGAGATCACACAACCATTGTTTTCACTCACAAATGAATAACCATCCTTCATCAAGCATGAAGGAGACAAAATATTTCGACTTAAACTAGGAACGAAATAACAATTATTCAACTCCATAATAAATCCTGACGGCAGGTGGAGTTGCATCGTCCTGACAGTCAACGCAGCAACTCTTGCATTATTGCCCACGCGGAAATCAACTTCTCCTCTTTCCACGCTTCTACTTATTATCATTCCCTGCATCGAATTGCAAATATGAGCAACCGATCCGGTATCAAATACCCAAGAATTAATAATTGTATCAGCGAGAAAAATGTTGTCTATAACATTAACAACAAGCGTACCTGAGGTAGAAGTACTCTTACTTCCGCCATTCTTCAACGAAGCTAGGTACTACTTGCAGTTTCTCTTCCAGTGACCAAGTTCATGACAGTAAAAGCACTCTTTGTCTGAAGCAGGTCCAGGTCCAGCTTTAACCTTGGGCGCTGGGTTTGGCTTGGACGTTCCAGCCTTGCCCATCTTCTTCCAAGAATTGCCCTTCTTCTTAAAGCTAGCCTTGTTTTGTATAGCCATCACATGGCTGGTACTAGCGCTTTTCTTGATGTTAGCCTCTGCTGTTTTAAGCATGCCACACAGCTCATTCAGACCCTTCTCCGTCCCATGCATATGGTAGTTCGAGATGAAGTTCCCATAGCTAGGCGGAAGAGATGAAAGAATGAAATCAGTGGCCAACTCTTGGCCTAGTGGGAAGCCCAGCTTCTCCAACCGTTGAGTGTAACCAACCATCTTGATTACGTGTGGTCCTACTACTACGCCTTCTGCTAGCTTGCTCTCAACAAAGGCCTTAGACACATTGAACCTTTCAGTCCTGGCCTGTGTTTGGAACATGTCTCTAAGCGCCACGATCATATCGTGCGCCTCATGGTTTGTTTCGAACTGCATCTGCAGCTCGGGTTCCATGCAAGCAAGCATAAGGCAGCTTACTTCGAGGTTAGCATCACATGCTTTCTTGTAAGCATTCTTAGCAGCAGCGGGTGCATCATCAGCAGGTTCTTCTGGTAGTGGGTTGTCTAGAACATCTTCCTTTTTCTCAGCCCTGAGAACAATTCTCAGGTTGCGGATCCAATCCGAGTAATTTGTTCCATTCAACTTGTCCTTCTCAAGGACCGAACACAAAGCAAACGGTGTAGTGCTGCTAGGTGCCATTTAATCTACAACAAAGTAATGCAAAATACACTAAGACAAACGTATCCATGATAGAGCAAATCACATTAAGCTATTTTAACAGAATCTACTCCCACTAAAATCAATATCCCTCTATTGAAACTTAGTGATTCAGGATCCATAACTAACAAGTTCACTAGTGAGCTTTAGCATCACCGCTAGCAAACAAGGTAGATCGGTAAGCAACTTTTGCTAATCATATCACATATGACTCCTATTGTTGGGTGACATCTCTATGTCTCGGCGCCCAACCTTTATGCCCCAAGGTCCTTAACCGTTAAGATGACCTTGTTAAGCAAACCAACCCTTATGCGTGTAAGTGTCCGACACAAACCCGTCTAGTCAAGGAAAACCAGTGGTACCCTAATTTCATAGACCCACCACTAATTGTACAAGACATGGGACGGTGCAAGTTTTAGTTGGGAGGGCATACTAACTTAAACTTTGTGAGGGATCGTTCTACTTCTAACATCACAACATGCAGAAAGTAAAACATAAACAGAATAGCATTCACACAGTTGTGACACAGTATGGCCCGTTTTCATATGGTGATCTCCATCTCCATAGAACCTGTTCACCATGGTGATCCCTATCTCCATGTTCCATGTGCTCCATCCTCCTGGTGATGAGTCCTCCAAGAACAAGAACATGTTATTACGCCTAATAGCTAGTAAAGGAGCTAGTAATGAAGATTACATAGTTGCTTGGATCATCACAGATTGGTACGCAGACCACTAAATACATTAAAGTGACAACACATATGGCTCCTGCCGTGTTGCCGTACGCACGACACGCAGGTCACGAATGAGTTACAAACATGCATCACATACAGAAGGGGGCCATACTGATCACAAGATACATACATACATCCTGCAAAATAGAGTTAGGCGTTCTAACGTTCCAAGCTTCGGATGTCCGAAACACCATCTTCCAAGCCAAATTTGGGAAATCTAATTTCACCGAAAATGGCAAAGCGGTTGAATTTCATGTGTAACTTTTTTCTGTAGATCAATTTTCATATAAAATTCGCCCCGATCCGAGATCGTACCGAAAAGTTACGGCTGATTTACCGAAGCATATGCATACGGCAAAAATCCCGACCCCGGCAGTAGATCTCGTCTACTATTGCACATCTAATGCTCCTGGCATATGACCCTGGATTTCGATTTGACCAATCATATTGATCTTCGCTCACTGCAACTGGATTTACGTGTATCACTTAACTCCAATGGCGAAAACCGACCGGTAGGAGTATGTCGTTACACTACAATTGCAGCAAGGGCACGAAACCAGAACATAGATCAAATGGAAAACTCGCATATCTCCATATGCACACATCCCGAATCCAAAACTAAGCAGCTACGGTTCTGATACCACTATAGGGATACGAGGTAGGCTACACTAGCGCAAATCAAAATTTCTACCGCGTAAAACCAGGAAGAACTGCCGTATAAGGATCACGGGATTACCACTCAACGCACTACTGGTACGGAAGATGTAGATTTGCATCGATGCAGTGAAGACGATCAACGTAGTCGTATGTAGTCGATCAACGTAGTCGTACGTAGTCGATCACGTCAATGTCCAGCAGCTCCTTAGCAGCTCGTCCACATGCAGCAAGATCGCCCTCGTGCTGCGGCTCGTCGTGGCTCGTCGTCGGCTCGTCGTGGCTCATCGGCGGCTCATCCAAGTGCTGCAGGCGCAACACCTCCAAGGTATCCACACGTGCAGGAAGGAAGCGTCGCAAGCTGGATTGCTAGATCCGCGAGTTGCAACAGGCGAGGGCGTGGGAGGCGCGGCAGATGTGTTTCGCCAAAAAGGTGTAAACCCTAGGGCGCCCCCACCCCTCTATTTATAGAGGTTCCTAACGGGCCTCTGGGTTCGAGGCCCATTAGTACTTCTAACCTAATCCAACTCGGATTAGATCCGAATTGGGCTTCCAGCCCCTTAAGTGTGTGACCCTATGGGTTCGGATACGCATAGACATGGCCCGAGTACTCCTACTCGGCCCAATAGTCGGTAGCGGCCTCTAGCAAGACGTGCCAACTCCTATACGCACACGAAGATCATATCAGACGAACCATCACAACATAATATACATGCTATTCCCTTTGCCTCATGATATTTGGTCTAGCTTCAAGCCGACTGCTTCTCGATCCTGTGATTCGGAATCCCTTTGTAGGTTAACTCTTAACTGTACGTAGCATGGCCATGCATTTTCGGATCCGATCACTCGAGGGGCCTAGAGATATCACTCTCAATCAGAGAGGGGCAAATCCCATCTTGATTGACCATGTCTCATAGCATGCTTCTTGAAAAACCTGAAAGCTACCTTTATAACTACCCTGTTACGGCGTAGCGTTTGATAGCCCCTAAGTAGGTCGATCCACATCTAGAATACATGCGACAATCTCAGGTCTAAGGACAAAGCATATATGTTGTTTTAAAGAGAGAACTACTTCTTGTGTTGGGTCAGTCGTAACACATGTCTCCACATGTGTCCACATTATTAGTTCAACATCTCCATGTCCATGACTTGTGAAACATAGTCATCAACTAATACATGTGCTAGTCTAATATTCATGTGTGTCCTCACATGAACTCCGACTAGGGACAACTTTAGAATAACCACATAAGTACAGAGTTTCACATACAATTCACATAATTGCAAATCAATTCAAGTAGCCTTTAAGGGATATTCAATGAACACAATATACAAATCATGGATACAAATGGAATATCATCATCTCTATGATTGCCTCTAGGTCATACCTCCAACATTTGGAACTTCCGACACCTATCAGAGGTACCGGGAAACTCCAAACAGGGGTTTACGGGTCTTCAGCAATTTACCCTTCGAAACTTCCGATACTATGTCGGAACTTCTGACCCTGTGTTGGCACTTCTGACGGCACAAAAATTAGCCTTCATGCTCCAAAAATCACGAAATTTGAACCATACCATCACAACAACATATAAAAGCTAATCCAAAAAGATCTCCTCAAAATGAGTCGTCAAACAATGGGAATTCTAAATCTTAAAAAAAGAACACCACTCTTTCAACCCTAGAACTTGAATCGATCCGATCTATGTAGTCGTGAGGTTTCAATCAAATCCCTTCGGTGGAAAGGTTCAACTCACGTCCTAGTTCATTTCCAAAAGACCGGTTTGACTCAAGAACTCCAAGAAATCATGAATCAACAAAAAACATGAGAGGGAGAAAAGGCAGAAAACAAGAACGCGAATAACACAAAGCCATCATCCCCCAACACACGGAGGACACGAGGAGGTTAGGACCTCCATTCCCGTAGGAAAAACTCAGTTCAACACAAGAATTTGATGCTCAAAACATCCGAGGATCTCTAGAGAGATAAACAAGAGAGAGAGATTGACTAGGCTAATGAACTACTAAAACCCTAGATAGATGAAGTGCTTAGAGAGCTGCTAAAACAACCGGCTTCATCTCTATTTATAGTCCCAAACTAGTTACTAAACTACCCCTACAACTACTACTAGGATAACTACCCATGTAGGGGTATTTTGGTCCAAGTTTTCCTACGCTCATGGGACGGACATGCCACCTTCACAACTTTGCTTCGCCTCAACACAAGCTCCACGATGATGCCACGTGCCTTCCTTCCTGAAGCTCCGGCCACACCAGGCTCGGCCCCTGTTTTGAGGCCCAAACCACCAAACCTGCCTGCGTAGTGGTTTTGAGGCCCAAACCACCCAAACTGTCCATCTTCGCTTGGCCGTGACGTGACCTCTGTTGGAGGTATGCCCTAGAGGCAATCATAGAGATGATGATATTACATTTGTATCCATGATTTCTATATTGTATTCATTGAATATCCATTAAAGGCTACTTGAATTGATTTGCAATTATGTGAATTGTATGTGAAACTCTTTACTTGTATGGTTATTCTAAAGTTGTCCCTAGTCGGAGTTCATGTGAGGACACACATGAATATTAGACTAGCACATGTATTAGTTGATGACTATGTTTCACAAGTCATGGACATGGAGATGTTAAACTAATAATGTGGGCACATGTGGAGACATGTGCTAGGACTGAGCCAACACGAGAAGTAGTTCTCTCTTTACACAACATATACACTTTATCCTTAGACCTAAGATTGTCGCATGTACTCAAGATGTAGATCAACTTACTTAGGGTCTATCAAACGCTACGCCATAACAGAGTAGTTATAAAGGTAGCTTTCGGGTTTGTCAAGAAGCATGCTATGAGACCTGGTGAATCAAGATGGGATTTGCCCCTCTCTAATTGAGAGTGATATCTCTGGGCCCCTCAAGTGATCGGATCCTAAAATTTATGGCCATGCTACGTACGGTTAAGAGTTAACCTACAAAGGGATTCCGAATCATAGGATCGAGAAAGAGCGGTCGGCTTGAAGCTAGACCAAATATCATGAGGCAAAGAAAATAGCATGTATATAACGTTGTGATGGTTCGTCTGATATGATCTTCGTGTGCGTATAGGAGTTGGCACGTCTTGCTATACTGACTAATGCTCCGAGTAGGAGTACTCGGGCCATGTCTATACGCATCCGAACCCATAGGGTCACACACTTAAGGGGCTGGAAGCCCAATTCGGATATGATCCGAGTTGGACTAGGTTTAGAAGTACTAATGGGCCTCGGACCCAGATGCCCATCAGGAACCTCTATAAATAGAGGGGTGGGGGAGCCCTAGGGTTTACACCTTTTGGCGAAACACATCTATTGCGCCTCCCACGCCCTCGCCTGTTGTAACTCGCGGACCTAGCAGTCCGACTTGTGATGCTTCCTCCCTGCACGTGTGGATACCTTGGAGGTGTTGCACCTGCAGCACTACGACGAGCCACCAACAAGCTACGACGAGCCACCGACAAGCCACGACGAGCCCCGACGAGCCGACGACGAGCCCCGACGAGCCGACGACGAGCTGCGGCACGAGAGCGATCTTGCTGCACGTGGACGACCTGCTGAGGAGCTGCTGGACGTCAACGCGATCGACTACGTATGACTATGCTGATCGACTTCGTTGCATCGACGCGAATCTACATCTTCCGCATCAGTGCATCGAGTGGTAATCCCGTGATCCTTATACGGCAGTTTTCCTGGTTTACGCGGTAGAAAATTTTTATTTGCACTAGTGTAGCCTACCTCGTATTCCTACAGTGGTATCAGAGCTATAGCTGTTTAGTTTTGGATTCAGGATGTGTGCATATGGAGATATGTAAGTTTTCAGTTTGATCTATGTCATAGTTTCATGTTCTTGCTGCAATGGTTGTGTAACGACATACTCCTACCGGTCGGGTTTTCGCCATCGGAGTTAAGTGATACACGTAATGCCAGTTGCAGCGAGCGAAGATCAATGTGATTGGTCGAATCGAGATGTAGGTTCATACGCCAAGCACATGAGATGTGCAATAGTAGATTGGATCTATTACCGGGTCAGGATTTTGCCGTATGCGTGTGCTTCGGTAAATCAGCCGTAACTTTTCGGTATGATCTTGGATCGGGGCAAATTTTATATGAAAATTGATCTACATAAAAAGTTACACAAGAAATTCAGCGGCTTTGCTGTTTTTGGTGAAATTAGATTTCCCAAATTCAGCTTGGAAGATGGAGTTTTGGGCCTCCGAAGTTTGGAACGTTAGAACGCCTAACTCTGTTTTGCAGGATGTATGTATCTTGTGATCAGTATGGCCCTTTGTGTATGTGATGCATGTGTGTAACTCATTCGTGACCTACGTGTCGCGTGTACGGCAACACGGCTGGAGCCATATGTGTTGTCTCTTTAATGTATTTAATGGTCTACGTACCAATCTGTGATGATCCAAGCAACTATGTAATCTTCATTACTAGCTTCTTTACTAGCTATTAGGCGTAATAGCATGTTCTAGTTCTTGAAGGACTCATCACCAGGAGGATGGTGCACATGGAACATGGAGATGTAGATTACCATGGTGAACAGGTTCTGTGGAGATGAAGATCACCATTAGAAAATGGGCCATACTGTGTCACAACTGTGTGAATGCTATCCTGTTTATGTTTTACTTTCTATATGCTGTGATGTTAGAAGTAGAACGATCCCTCACAAAGTTTAAGTTAGTATGTCCTCCCAACTAAAACTTGAACCGTCACATGTCTTGTACAATTAGTGGTGGGTATATGATATTAGGGTGCCACTAGTTTTCCTTGACTAGATGGGTTTGTGTCGGACACTTGCACGCATAAGGGTTGGTTTGCTTAACAAGGTTATCTTAACGGTTAAGGACCTTGGGGTATAAAGGTTGGGCGCCGAGACATGGAGATGTCACCCAACAACAGGAGTCATATGTGATATGATTAGCAAAAGTTGCTTACCGATCTACCTCGTTTGCTAGCGGTGATGCTAAAGCTCACTAGTAGACTTGTTAGTTGTGGATCCTGAATCACTAAGATTCAATAGAGGGATATTGATTTTTGTGGGAGTAGATTCTGTTAAAATAGTTTAATGTAATTTGCTCTATCATGGATACGTTTGTCTTAGTGTATTTTGCATTACTTTTGTTGTAGATTAAATGGCACCTAGCAACACCACCACATCGTTTGCTTTGCGTTCGGTCCTTGAGAAGGACAAGTTGAATGGAACAAACTACTCGGATTGGATCCGTAACCTGAGAATTGTTCTCAGGGCCGATAAAAAGGAAGATGTTCTAGACACCCCACTACCACCAGTACCTGCTGATGATGCATCTGCTCCCGTTAAGGCTGCTTACAAGAAGGCATTTGATGCTAATCTTGAGGTAAGCTGCCTTATGCTTGCTTGCATGGAACCCGAGCTGCAGATGCAGTTCGAAACAAATCATGAGGCACACGATATGATCGTGGCGCTCAAGGACATGTTCCAGACACAGGCTAGGACCGAAAGGTTCAATGTGTCCAAAGCCTTTCTGGAGTGCAAGTTAGTAGAAGGAGCAGCAGTAGGACCACATGTAATCAAGATGGTTAGTTACACTCAGCGATTGGAGAAGCTGGGCTTCCCAATGGGCAAAGAGTTGGCCACTGACTTCATTCTTTCATCTCTTCCGCCTAGCTATGGGAACTTCATCTCGAACTACCATATGCATGGGACGGAGAAGGGTTTGAATGAACTGTGTGGTATGCTCAAGACAGCAGAGGTAGACATCAAGAAAAGCGCTAGTACCAGCCATGTGCTGGCTATACAGAACAAGCCTAGCTTTAAGAAGATGGGCAATTCTTGGAAGAAGAAGGGCAAGGCTGGAATGTCCAAGCCAAACCCAGCGCCCAAGGTTAAAGCTGGGCCTGGACCTGCTCCAGACAAAGAGTGCTTTTACTGTCATGAACTTGGTTACTGGAAGAGAAACTGCAAGCAGTACCTAGCTTCCTTGAAGAATGGCGGAAGTAAGAGTACTTCTACCTCAGGTACGCTTGTTGTTAATGTTATAGACAACATATTTCTCGCTGATACAATTATTAATTCTTGGGTATTTGATATCGGATCGGTTGCTCATATTTGCAATTCGATGCAGGGAATGATAAGAAGTAGAAGCGTGGAAAGAGGAGAAGTTGATTTCCGCGTGGGCAATAATGCAAGAGTTGCTGCGTTGACCGTCGGGACGATGCAACTCCACCTCCCGTCAGGATTTATTATGGAGTTGAATCATTGTTATTTTGTTCCTAGTTTAAGTTGAAACATTTTATCTCCTTCATGCTTGATGAAGGATGGTTATTCATTTGCCAGTGAAAACAATGGTTGTGTGATCTCTAAGAATAATATGTTTATGGCTTTTGCACCCATTGTGAATGGATTATTTGTTTTAAATCTTGATGGTTCACCTGTCTGTAATGTAAGTGCTAAAAGGCAGCGGTGAAGAACATTCTTAAGTACTTGAGAAGGACTAAAGATATGTTCCTCGTCTATGGAGGTGAGGAGGAGCTCGTTGTAACAGGTTACACCGATGCTAGTTTCCAAACCGACAGAGATGATTCAAAGTCACAATCAGGATTTGTGTTCACACTGAATGGTGGTGCTGTTAGTTGGAAGAGTTCCAAGCAGGAGACGGTGGCCGATTCTACGACAGAAGCCGAGTACATCGCGGCTTCGGAAGCCGCGAAGGAAGGTGTTTGGATAAGGAATTTCCTCACTGAGCTTGGTGTGTTCCCGAATGCGTCCAGCCCATTGAATCTCTACTGTGATAATAATGGGGCAATTGCGCAAGCAAAGGAGCCAAGGAACCACCAGAAGAACAAACACGTAATGCGGCGATTTCATCTCATTCGAGACTTCGTTAACCGGGGTGAGATCAAGATATGCAAAATACACACGGATCTGAACATTTCTGATCGGTTGACAAAACCACTCCCGCAGGCTAAGCATGATGCGCATGTAAGAGCTATGGGTATTAGGTACCTTCTAGATTGACTCTAGTGCAAGTGGGAGACTGTTGGAGGTATGCCCTAGAGGCAATCATAGAGATGATGATATTCCATTTGTATCCATGATTTGTATATTGTGTTCATTGAATATCCATTAAAGGCTACTTGAATTGATTTGCAATTATGTGAATTGTATGTGAAACTCTTTACTTGTATGGTTATTCTAAAGTTGTCCCTAGTCGGAGTTCATGTGAGGACACACATGAATATTAGACTAGCACATGTATTAGTTGATGACTATGTTTCACAAGTCATGGACATGGAGATGTTGAACTAATAATGTGGACACATGTGGAGACATGTGCTAGGACTGACCCAACACGAGAAGTAGTTCTCTCTTTAAACAACATATACGCTTTGTCCTTAGACCTGAGATTGTCGCATGTATTCTAGATGTGGATCGACCTACTTAGGGGCTATCAAACGCTACGCCGTAACAGGGTAGTTATAAAGGTAGCTTTCGGGTTTGTCAAGAAGCATGCTATGAGACATGGTCAATCAAGATGGGATTTGCCCCTCTCTGATTGAGAGTGATATCTCTGGGCCCCTCGAGTGATCGGATCCAAAAATGCATGGCCATGCTACGTACGGTTAAGAGGTAACCTACAAACGGATTCCGAATCACAGGATCGAGAAGCGGTCGGCTTGAAGCTAGACCAAATATCATGAGGCAAAGGGAATAGCATGTATATTATGTTGTGATGGTTCGTCTGATATGATCTTCGTGTACGTATAGGAGTTGGCACGTCTTGCTAGAGGCCGCTACTGACTATTGGGCCGAGTAGGAGTACTCGAGCCATGTCTATACGTATCCGAACCCATAGGGTCACACACTTAAGGGGCTGGAAGCCCAATTCGGATCTGATCCAAGTTGGATTAGGTTTAGAAGTACTAATGGGCCTCGGATCCAAAGGCCCGTCAGGAACCTCTATAAATAGAGGGGTGGGGGCGCTCTAGGGTTTACACCTTTTTGGCGAAACACACCTACCGCGCCTCCCACGCTCTCGCCTGTTGCAACTCGCGGATCTAGCAGTCCGGCTTGCGACGCTTCCTCCCTGCACGTGTGGATACCTTGGAGGTGTTGCGCCTGCAGCACTTGGATGAGCCGCCGATGAGCCGTCGACGAGCCACGACGAGCCGACGACGAGCCGCGGCACCGGAGGCGATCTTGCTGCACTTGGACGAGCTGCTGAGGAGCTGCTGGACATGATCGACTACGTACGACTACGTTGATCGACTATGTACGACTACGTGATTGTCTTCACTGCATCGACGCATATCTACATCTTCCGCACCAGTAGTGCGTCGAGTGGTAATCCCGTGATCCTTATACGGTAGTTCTTCCTGGTTATACGCAGTAGAATTTTTTGAATTGCGCTAGTGTAGCCTACCTCGTATCCAACATTAACACCTCCAAGTCTTTCGTTCCTAGCTCCCGGGCCGCCTACTTGACTTGCCTCCGACCCGCTTGACTTGAATGACACCGTCTCCATCACCGTCATGTTCTCTTGACGTTCGATGTACCATGTGGACTGCCCATGACTTCACCCGGACTGCTTGGGTCCATCGGTCCAAGCCTACTCACATTCATCCTTCACCGCCCTTGGTCCATCAGCATGAACCTTTCGCTTGATCTTCACCGCATGCCGTCGGCCGCCACACCGCATCCAACACCTGCACATCACAAGCCAAGAGCAACATCAAACCAACACAACGTTGTCAATCACTCATCATCCAAGGGTGACCACCATTGTTCCTCATGAAGGCATCATCTTTACAAGATGAGGACTAGCCTCCTCCCTTCATCCACCCACTGAAATGAAGAAATCAAGAGAAAAGAGCAATCACACTCCCATCTCCCTCTCTCCTCTCTCTCTCTCTAGGCACTTAGATAGCCTCTAAGCAAATCAATTAGGGTTTTGTCAAGAGGTGCTAAAACAACCTGCCATCCACCCATACATATAGTTTATGGCAGATGACTAAACTACCCCTACTATGTAGGGGCATTTTGGTCCAGATTTTTATTGGTGCATCGGACGGACAGACCACTTTCATGACTTTGCTTTGCCTCGACACAAGCTTCGTGATGATGCCACGTGCCCTGCTTCTCGAAGCTCCGGCCACACCGGGCTCGCCCCTAGTTTTGAGGCCCAAACCGAGAAACCTGCCTGCACGGTGGTTTTGAGGCCCAAACCACCCAAATTTGTCCAACTCCGCTTCGCTACGACGTGACCTCCTTGATGTCGATGCGTGTCTAGCCTCCACCAAGCCTCCCACTCGATTCAACCAACGCTGTCTCCATCCTGTGATGCTCTCTCACCCTTCCATGCACCATGTGGACTGCCCATGACTCCGTCCGGACTACTCGGATCCATCGGTCCAAGCCTACTCGCATTCATGGTTCACCACCCTTAGTCCATCGGCATGAACCTTTTGCTTGACCTTCACCACACGCCGTTGGCTGCCATTTCGCATCCTACACCTGCACATCACAAGCCAAGAGCAACATCAATCCAACACAACATTATCAATCACTCATCATCCAAGGGTGACCACCATTGCTCCTCAGCCACGGAGGCTTGCCGATTAGAAGTAGGCACCTAGCCTCCGAGGACGAGCACTGGTGGAGACACGGAGGCACGCCAACTTGAAATAGGTGCCGAGCCCCAGAGGACGAGGACTGGCGGAGCCTTGGAGGTATGCTGACCTGAAATAGGTGCCTAGCCCCAGAGGATAAGGACTGGCGGAGCCGCGGGGGCAC
This sequence comes from Setaria viridis, assembly GCF_005286985.2. Classification (NCBI taxonomy): domain Eukaryota; kingdom Viridiplantae; phylum Streptophyta; class Magnoliopsida; order Poales; family Poaceae; genus Setaria; species Setaria viridis. Next base: position 16,769,123 of record NC_048264.2, read on the forward strand.
GCCGACCTGAAATAAGTGCCCAGCCCTCGAGGATGAGGACTGGCGGAGCCGTGAGGGCACGTTGACCTGAAATAGGGGCCTAGCCCCCAAGGACGAGGAATGGCAGAGTCGTGGGGGCACGCTAACCTAAAATAGGCACCCAGACCCCAAGGATGAGGACTGGCGGAGCCGCGGGGGCACGCCAACATGAAATAGGCACCCAACCCTCGAGGATGAGGACTGGTAGAGCCGCAGAGGCATGCCGACCGAAAATATGCGCCAACCACCGAGCATGAGCGCGAACACCGGCAGGGCCACGGAGGCACGTCGTTGAAAGCGTAATGGAAAACCCACGGACTCCATCCGGTGCATGCATCGCAACAACGGAAAACCCGCCAATTCTATTGCTAGGGTTACACGGTCACACCCTTCAAAAGCGCAAGGGGCGCAGTTGGGTTTTCATTTCCATCCGCCACACTCGCATTGACACCGCCATAGTTCATACAACACATCGCCGTCGCGCCCGTGAAACCTAGGCCACGCCGCCACAATTTCCATTCTGCTTGTGCACACTTCGTCGCCACTACCGGAGCCACCACGCCGCCGCCGCCCGAGCCACCACGTCGCCGTATGCGCATCAAGACCCTTGCGGGCATTAGATCCAGATTGCTGAGGACCAATGGATGGTCACCCTTGGATGATGAGTGAGTTACAACGTTGTGTTGGATTGATGTGCTCTAGGTTTGTGATGCGCAGGTGTGGACCTTGGAGGCGGTGATCAATGGCGAGGTGAAGGTCAAGTAGAGACGGGCCATGCCAATGGACCGGGAGCGGTGAAGGATGGACGTGAGGCTTGGACTGAGGAACCAGAGCGCCTGAGGATCAACCGCGATGGCTGACACTTGGGGACATTGACAAGCGCAAGTGTACATCGACAAGCCCGTGTTGACCAAGTCAAGATGGCGGACATGCAAGTCAAGCAAGGGCACTAGAAGACTTGGTGGCTGGGTGGTCGAGGCCGGTGGTGACATGTGTCGAGGAGCGGGTTTGGTGGTTTGGGCCAAAAAACCACAGGCGGATGGTTTCCGGGTTTGGGTCGCAAAACCCGGGCGGAGGTTCCGAGGAGGAACACGGAGGCACGTGGCGGGATCACAGAGGTTGCATCGAGGCGAAGCAAGTCTGTGCAGGAAGCGTGGCCGTCCGATCAACCGAACACACAGATGGACCAAAATACCCGTGCGTGGGTAGTTATCTTAATTTTAAGTTGTAGGGGTAATTTAGTCATTTGGGGAGTCTATGAATAGAGATGGGGGGCTAGTTGTTTCAGCACCTCTCTAAGCACTTCATCTATCTAGGGTTTTAGAAGTGCATTAGTCTACTCTCTCTCTCTAGTTTATCTCTCAAGAGGTCCTCGAATGTTTTGAGCACCGAGTCATTGTACTTAACTGAGTTTTAGTTGTGGGAATGGAGGCCCTAACCTCCTCGTGTCCTCCTTGAATTGGGGGATGACAATTTGTGCAACTCTCGCTCGAGTTCTTTGTGTTCTTAGTTTCTCCCGTTTTTCCCTTCTCACGTTTTTTTTTTGATTCGTGATTTCTGAGGAGTCTTGGCTCAAACCGATCATTGGGAAATGAACTAGAAGGTGAGGGAAGCCTTTCCACCAAATGAATTGATCTAACTCCTCATGAGTTCATAGATCGGGATGATTCAAGCTCTAGGGTTGAAAAACCGGCGTTCCTCACAAGCTATTTAATTCCCTTTGATTGGATGATCTTTTTGAGGAGATCTTTTGGGAACATGTTTGTTACGTTGTTAGAAAACTATGGTTAAAATTTTGTGAAGGCTGATTTCTGTGCTGTCGGAAGTTCCGACGGGAAATTTGCTAAAACGACAAAGACTTCCTGTCAGGAGTTTTCCGGTACTTCCGATAGGTATCGAAACTTCCGATAGGGTGTCGGAAGTTCCGACAAGAGCATTTTGATTCCTGTTTTGACTCAGATCTTTGGAGTTTGCTTTCCGGATCTTTGGAGTTTGCTTCCAGTTGTATCTTGAGAGTCTCGTTGTGTTATCGGTCATCACTATAGACACCCAGCCACCCAGTTGGCTCGTGGATCTCTTGTCTTCCGCTCGCTTCGGTTTTGGAGTTTAAATTTGGGATAGAAGCCTAATATTTCAAAAGAAATATTTGAGGCTCCCATTCACTCCCCCTCTGGTCGCCCTTTCGGTCCTTCATTTGGTATCAGAGCCGGTTAAGGTTTCTCCATACCCTAATCGGTTTCGAAACCTATTATGGCGACCTATGAGCATTTTTCCTCGACCGCTGCACCCTACTTTGATGGCTCTGACTATCGGTATTGGAAAACTCACATGAGAGCCCATGTAAAAAGTAGAGGAGCAGGGGTTTGGGAAATCACTCAGGATGTGACTTATGTGATTCCTACTACTCGCTTGACTCAAGAAGAAAGAGATAAATATCACGCCAACAACAAGGCGGTGGATATCTTGTTTGTGAGTCTGTGCCATGTCGAGGATCTATCTCTTGCTCATGAGGTTTGGTCCAGACTTCAGAGTTTCCATGAGGGAAACATTCAGGTGAAGGCAAGACTCTTTGAGACTTACAGGCGTGAGTATGAGAACTTTGTTCATTTGCCTGGAGAGTCTGCCGATGCTTTGTTTCACCGCTTTCTTGCTATTGTGAACAAGATGAAAGCAAGCATCACCGTCTTACCCTAGACCGATCATGATAGAGCTTTAAAGCTCCTGCATGCTTTGGATCACGAGGTGTGGGGTACGAAGGTTGATGCTATCATTGAGTCATCCAATTATGAAACACTTTCCACTAATGAACTCTTTGCCAAGTTGAAATCCATGGAGGTTGACAAGAGGCTCCGAACAAAACAAGGAGGCCCTACTGATCCAAATAGTATGGCTCTCATGTCTGGCTCTGGACAGCCTAAGTCTTTGGGGAACTCTTCTTCTATGTCATTTGCCTTGTCTTCCTTGGTTTCTGTTTCAGAGGAGCAGTTGGAGGTCCTTGACGATGATGAGCTCGTATTGATCACACGGCGGTTCATGCGCTTCAACGACAACCGCAAGAACAGGCGAAGGAACAACAACACCTGCTTCAGCTGTGGCAAGCTAGGCCACTTCGCCGCCAACTGCCCCGATAAGAACAAATCCAAGAGCGGGTACGACTACAACAAGCATAAGAACAAGGACGGCACCAAGAAGAAGAAGAAGTACACTGATCGTGAGAAGGAGTACCGCAAGAAGGCCAAAGCACTCGCCTTCATCGCCTCCCTCAGCGACATCGACTCCGACACTGACGACCACACCAACTCAAGCTCAAGTGAGGAGGACGACGACCGCAAGGTGAAGAAGAAGGATGGCAAGAACTTCAACGGCCTTTGCTTCTACTCTGGCAAGAACCGCGATGGGTACTGTGTCATGGTCCTCAACACCGACAACAAGAACGATGAGAAGGAAAGCGACTCCGACACAGAAATAGAGGTAAAGGCTACTCCAGAACAACTTGCCTTAGAAATAGAGGAATTGAATGATTGCCTGATCAATCAAGATAAGTTGATTAAGAAGGCAGCTCATGAACGTGTTGAGCTTAAGGCTAAGTTAGAGAGTGCTTTGATTGAGATAGATATGCTTAAATCTGCTCCTACTGTTTCTGATGTTGTTGAGTGTAATGAATGTGCTGTTCATATGGATAGTCTTGCATCTTTACAATCTAAGCATGCTTTGCTGGTAGATGAATTGGATTTGACTATTGCTGCTTTAGATGAGGTCAAGACTAGGCCTATTTTGCTTGGTGCATGTAAGTCTTGCCCCGCTTTGCAAGTTCAGTTGCACAATGCATGTGCTAAGCTTAGTGCTTTAGGGAAGTCTGAGTTCATTGCTAGATCTAAACTTCCTGAATGCACTGATTGTCCTGAACTCAAGCTTAGTTTGCAACATGCTAAGGATGAAAACTCTTACTTACGCACGGTTCTTAGTTGGGTGTCAAGTAGGGAACCTCAGCTAGGCATGATGATTCAGGAGTTCAAAAGGGCTGATGGTTTTGGGCTTGGGTTTGTTATGAAGGGTTGTCATTTTAATGGGTTGCACAAGTTCTTTGATGGGTTGTATAAGAAGGTGGGTCAAAATAGTGGTGAGAGAAAGAAACATAACTACAACCAGTGTGAGCCACCAGCTTACTACACCCCTCGAGAGTCACCCACTAAAGACAGAGAGCAACCCAATCTAGCTTGTGAGCAAAACTTGTCTGAGTGTGTGAGAGATGGAGTTTTCATTGAGACACCACCCAAAGCACCCAAGAAATCCATTTGGGTGGAAAAGCCAAACCACCTCAAGAACAAGCTTGACACACTTCCGGAAATTGCTCCTAAGAAACATCCACCAAAACCCCAAGCCAAACCACAACCTAGAGTGAATCAACAGCCAAAACAGCCTGCTAGATTCCACTGTGAGTATTGCAAGAGATGGGGTCACCTTGAGGAGTTTTGTTGTCGCAAGAAGAAGGCTTTGATGCGTGAGTGTGAGTAGGGCAACAGGGACATGTACCACCCTTCTCATGGTGTACATGCGCCTAGAGCAGCTCCTCCCACTACTAGGATCCAGCCCTATCGTGACGCCTATATTGGGTTGCAATATGGCTATTTTGGTTGCAATAAGGATCAATTACATCTATGTATGGTCGTTGACAGGTGGTTGCATTTGGAACGGTGCAATAGGTTCTTGCATCCTTTTGGAGTGGTGTTGCAATATGGTGGTTTTGCAATGCACATAAAAAAACTAACGCAACTATGATTTGGTTGCAAGCACGGATATTGCGACCAACAGAATGGTTGCCTGAATTATTGTTGCAATGAAGTACGTAGCTGCAATATGACAGTATTGCCACAAACAAATTTGTCTCAAAATAGGTTTATTGTCACCCCGTACTTACATGGGAATATGGCCATATTGCCATGCAATATGCTCCATTGCATCAAATAAATATTGCAACGTAACAAATTTGGTGGCTAGAGTCACAATTGCAAGGTTCACTTGATGGTAGCAATAAAAAGTAATGCAACGAATCATTGTTAGTGGTAATAGATGGAAAATGCAACGAATCATTGTTGGTGGTAATAGATGGAAAATGCAACGAATCATTGTTGGTGGTAATAGATGGAAAATGCAACGAATCATTGTTCGTGGTAGACACATCCTATAGCAACACATAAAGTTGGTGGCAATAATGTATATTGCAACAACAAACGGTGGTTGCGTAGTGGTTTGTTGCAACGAGGGCATTTTGGCCAGCACCTTTTTAATTTCATTTTGTAGCAACAAATTTAATTGTTGTTACAAAATAATTGTGCCATGAGTATATATTTCATCATCACATATAAGAACTCAAACCTTCATTAACCTCAAATATATGTCTCAACCAAAGTAATAACACAATGAACAAAGTACTGCTAAAATAAACATGATGTCTAACTACAAGTTTGTAACTATGTTTGGCATAATAAAATAAAACTAAATATGAGTTCTCTTATTGATCTCTTCATACCCCATCAGGACCGGCCATCACCAATAAAAATTTCTATAATTCATCATTCTTCTAGCTGTCCATCACCAACATATAGGCAGAAAGCTTTCTCTAAATATTTTAGCTATCCACCCTTTCCTGCAATTCATAAACACATATAATTTATTAATTTAATATAGGAACCTTGGTGATTAATTGCATGGAATAACTAATCACGTGCAAACTAAATGATCATGGTGACATAGTAAAGATATAAACTAAATTAAGGAACACTCTGCAATAATATCATATACTGTTTGAGATGACAAGATCCCCACTAGTTTGATGAACTTTATTGACATATCATACAAAGCATATTGCCCACCATTTCAAAGACAAATCACATTGTGTCGGGGGAAAATATTAACGACCTTTCGAAGCCCATGGAAACAACAAAGACGCGGAGGCCCAGGCCCGCCTAAGGGAATAACGACTGCCGTCGGCCCAACAGGGGAGGCACAAGTCATGCTCTGCCTCGCCCAACCTCATACCCTGAGGTCGGGCGCCCCCAACCTCTGGAGGAAAGAGCTCCGCCTCGCCCGACCACGGGCCTGGGGTCGGGGGCGTCCGACCCCCCGCCGCAGGTCTCCGCCTTGCCCGACTCCAAGCGTAAGGGGTCGGGCCACCTCGGGCTCTCCAGACCAAAATCCACCTCGGGCGCAAATCTCGTGGGTCCCCCTGGCAATTTTGCCATAAATGCACCGCAAAGCTGTCAGAGGGAAGGATATCTGCGCCCCCACGCAACCCGTCGCAAGTACCTATGCGCGGCCGCACAGTACTTGCTACAGTAGCTGCGACCTTCTCCGATTGGCCAGAGGGCACTCATGATCTGCACCGCCCAGAGCAGGAGGAAGCCTCGCCCGCTCTCGTGCCCCGCGCGCCCGGCGGCAGAGATGCGACGTCCGCTCTCCGTGGGCCGTCAGCAGGATGGCAAGATCCGCCGCCTCCCCCAACGGACACGGGGGTCATGACGAAACGAGATCATCACGTCCGGTGGCTACAGTCGTCGAGGAAGGCATCGACAGGATGCAGCGGCCACCACCCTCTTCTGGCAAACGCGCCGGTGGAAGCCGAAGGCCGGCAAGGACGCCGGCGACCTGGGAACTTGCTCCCCCCCTCGCGTTGTATCTTTTTTACCTAGCCATGTTTATCTCTTTACCGCTCCCCACACTCGGTCTCACCTGTAACTCCGGTGGCCTCCTTACGCTATAAAAGAGGCATCGGGGGCCTGAGACAGGGAGAGGCTGAACGCACAACTCAAGACACCATAACACTCCCTAGACAACAGAATGCATGAGCGCACCCAACTAGAGCGTCAGGGCACATCCAAGAGACTTGGGACCGGTTCCCTCTCTCGCACTCCTGTAACCCCTACTACAGAACCCTGCGTGGGCAACACGAGTAGCTCCCGATACTGGACGTATGGCGTTCCCTTGCCCGAACCAGTCTAAACCCCATGTCTCCCACGCCACCATCCGAAGCCTTACGCGCATAAAAGAAATTTACTAGTCTAAGTCTTGACCCGCTAATCTTGACAACGACAGTTGGCGCGCTAGGTAGGGGACCTTTGCGCGTACATCTCCGGCTTCAGATGGCTAGCCACGACGCCAGCTTCACTCCGGGCTCCCTGATCCGCTTCGGGAGTCCCGACTTCCTCACCACAGGGGAGGGGATCGAGCTGATCCCTCTCCTCATCTTGCTCGCTCGCCCCACCATCCCCGGCTCCACCACCGGGACAGCGGCAAGCAGCCAGGCGCGCGCTGGAGGGCCTTCCCCAGGGGGGTGGCTCTTTGGGCTGTGCAATGCCGTGGTGACCTACGGTCGCCTCCTGACACGATCCATGACCGAGTCGCCCACGAGCAACAAGCTCGCAGGCGTGGTGAGGACGGTTTCTGACACCGGCTCCGACAACGGGAGCCACCACCCCTCGCGCGAGTGCTTCATGGCCAACGTGCACTCCGAGGGGTCCAATGATGACGGTGCCAAAGGGAGGCAGAGGACTCCCCCACCGCGCGGCGTGGCTACGACTAGGGCCCTTGGCAAGGCCCCGGTGCGACCTCGGCAACCGGAGGCGCGCGCGGCGTCAAGCCAGGAGGTCGAGCGCCCCCGCAACGAAGGCGGAGCACAACAACGGGCGCACGACATCCAGCAGCGCATCTGCACAGATGAAGAACGCCCTCAGCTCTTCGCTCGCGCCAGCCAGAACATCGCCGCAGTGGCAGCCCTACTGCAGCGACTCCCGGAGCCGGCGACGCCCGAGGAGCGTCGGGCGCGCCAAGAGGTGCACAACCTGCTCGAGTGCGCCGCCGTCCAGCAGGCAGAAAGCTTCGCGTCCTGGCGACGTGGGCAACACGCCAGCAGGGCAGCGCCCGATGCACCCCCGGAGAGGCGGGGGGAGTCTGTTCACCAGCCTCCTCCTAGGGAAAACCAGGCCGCGTCCGCTCGATAGACACCACCGCTCGCAGGAGGCGGGGCAAGGCCCGTTCACCGACGTGTCGGCCCTGTCCGCGACGCCCACGACTCCCTGGACGCGTGGAGGCGCTCCCGCGCCGACAGGGAGGAGGGGGTAGATCGCAGGTACCACATCCACCGCGGCGGGCGCTACGACAGCGAAGAAGACCGCAGCCCGAGCCCCGACCCGGCGGGGCCCCGGGCCTTCTCCGCGCGCATCCTGAACGTGCCGTTTCCGCCGCGCTTCAGGCAACCAATGAATGTGGCCAAATACTCGGGGGATACAAACCCCGGGGTATGGTTCAGTGACTACCGGCTTGCATGTCAGGCCGATAGGGCAGACGATGACCTGTTCATCTTCCACTCTTTCTGGCTGACTCGGCACGAGCCTGGGTGGAACATATCCCTTCGGGTCGGATCCGCAGCTGGAATGACCTGAAGGAGATATTCGTGGGAAACTTCCAGGGCACGTACACGCGCCCCAGCAACTCCTGGGATCTCCGGAGCTGCCGCCAGGGATCAGACGAGTCCCTCCGGGACTACATCCGACGCTTCTCCAGGAAGGCCACCGAGCTCTCCAACATCACGGACGCCGACATCATAGGGGCCTTCCTGGCAGGAACCTCCTGCTGGCCCCTCGTCCACGAGCTAGGGCGCCAAGGCCCGCGAACCATGGAGGAGCTCCTCAATATTGCCACCAGCTATGCCTCAGGCGAAGAGGCTGTTGGAGAAATCTTCGACCGCTCCAAGGGCAAGGCAAAGCGGGAGGAGGATGCTGACGAGGGCACCTCCAACTGCCATCAGAAGAAGAAAAGCAAGCAGCGGCACGAGGCTCCCCTCGTGGCTGCTGTTGAGCGCAAGCGAGGACAGCCGCCCCCAGAGGGCACCCCCGGCTTCTTCGACAAGCTGCTCGAGGGACCATGCCAAAACCATGAGTTCCCCGTGAAGCACACCTACAAGGACTGCAACCTCATGAAGAGGTACTTCGTAGGCAACCCGGTGAAAGGTGACCGGAGACGGAAGCCTGATGAGGTGAAGAAGGCTGACGAGGAGAAGGAAGATGGCTTCCCCAAGGTTGATGGCTGCTTCATGATCTTCAGCGGCCCGGAGGCGTATGGCTCCAAGCGCCGTCAGAAGCTGGAGCGCCGCGAAGTCTACGCGGCCGAGCCTGCGACACCGGCCTTCCTCGTCTGGTCGAGATCCGCCATCACCTTCGACCGGTCCGACCATCCGGGACGTGTCTGGCATCCGGGGTGCTACCCTCTCGTCGTCGACCCTATTGTCGTTATGACGCGCCTTACCAAGGTGCTCATGGACGGAGGTAGCGGCCTCAACATCCTCTACGCCGAGACCCTTGACGCCATGGGGATTGACCGCTCCCGCCTCCACCCCAGCAAGGCACCATTCCACGATGTCGTGCCAGGGAAACAGGCAATGCCTGTTGGGTAGATCGACTTGCCCGTCACTTTCGGGACCCCTTCCAACTACAGGAACGAGGTCCTAACCTTCGAGGTGGTAGGATTCCGTGGAACCCACCACGCCATCTTGGGGCGGCCGTGCTACGCCAAGTTCATGGCCATCCCCAACTACACCTACCTCAAGCTCAAGCTTCCGGGGCCCAACGGGGTCATCACCGTCGGCACGTCTTTCCAAAAGGTGTACGAGTGCGACGTAGAATGCTGCGAGTACGCTGCGGCCATTACCTTCACAGAAGAATTGGCGGTCCAGCTCGCGGAGGGCACTGAGGACCAGCCCGACTCCAAGCAGTCGGCCACCTCCTTCGAAGCCACCGAAGGCATCAAGGAGGTCCTCCTCGACCCCAGCAGCCCCAACGGCCAGACCGTGCAGATTGGCGCTACCCTATCTCCCAAATAGGAAAGCGCGCTCGTCGAATTCCTCCGCGCGAATAGCGACATTTTTGCGTGGAAGCCTCGGACATGCCCGGCATTCCGAGAGAAGCCGCCGAGCACTCCTTGAACATCAAGGCTAGCTCCAAGCTAGTAAAGCAAGGTCTGCGCCGCTTCGACGAGGAGAGGCGCAAGGCCATCGGCGAGGAGCTCCAGAAGCTTTTGGTGGCCGGATTCATCAACGAAGTGTACCACCCTGAGTGGCTAGCTAATCCCGTTCTTGTACGAAAAAAGAATGGAAAATGGAGGATGTGTGTTGACTATACCGGTCTCAACAAGGCGTGCCCAAAGGATCCTCCTTTGCCACGCATAGATCAGATAGTCGACTCAACCGCTGGGTGTGAAACCCTTAGCTTCCTTGACGCATATTCCGGCTACCATCAGATCATGATGAAAGAGTCCGACCAGCTCGCTACCTCTTTCATCACCCCCTTCGGCCCCTACTGCTACGTCAAGATGCCATTCGGCTTCAAAAACGTGGGGGCTACGTTCCAGCGATGCATGCTGAAGTGTTTCGGGGACCTCATCGGGCGGACCATTGAGGCTTACATCGACGACATCGTAGTCAAATCCAAAAAGCGCGACCAGCTCATACCCGACCTCGAACTAGCCTTCGAAAGGCTGAGGGACAAGCATATTAAGCTCAATCCTGAAAAATGCGTCTTCGGGGTTCCGAGGGGCATGCTGCTAGGTTTCATCGTCTCCGTGCGCGGCATCAAAGCCAATCCAGAGAAGATAGCAGCCATCAGTGACATGGGGCCGATCCGAAATATAAAGGGAGTCCAGCGCGTCATGGGATGCTTGGCGGCTCTGAGATCTCGCGCCTTGGTGAACGGGGGCTCCCTCTCTATCGACTCCTAAAGAAGACTAACCGCTTCGAATGGACCGTCGAGGCCCAGGAGGCACTTGACCGACTCAAGGACCTCCTGACAAAGGCCCCGATCCTAGTCCCGCCGACCGACGGTGAGCCCCTCCTGCTCTACATCGCAGCGACCACCCAGGTGGTCAGCGCGACCCTAGTGGTGGAACGAGAAGAGGAGGGACACGCCCTCAAGGTGTAACGCCGGGTGTATTTCGTCAGCGAAGTCTTGTCCGAGTCCAAGGTGCACTACCCGTAGATCAAGAAGTTCATCTACGCCGTCCTCATCACGAAGAGGAAGCTGCACCACTACTTCACCTCCCACCCGGTAACGGTAGTTTCGTCGTTCCCACTTGGAGAAGTGATCTGAAACCAGGATGCCACGGGACGGATCGCGAAGTGGGCGCTCGAGCTCATGGACCAGGGCATCACCTATACCCCCCGCACTGCCATCAAGTCCCAGGTACTCGCCAATTTTGTAGCAGAGTGGACGGAGATCCAAACACCATCGGCACCGGAGAAGCAGGAGTACTGGACAATGTACTTCGACGGATCGTTGATGAGGGCCCGTGCCGGAGCGGGCCTCGTCTTCGTCTCTCCTCTAGGCGTGTGCATCAAGTACATGATCCGCCTCCACTTTCCTGCGTCCAATAATGTCACCAAGTACGAGGCCCTCCTCAACGGGCTTCGCATCACCATCGAGCTGGGCATCCGTCGGCTAGATGTCCGGGGTGACTCTTGTTGGAGGTATGCCCTAGAGGCAATCATAGAGATGATGATATTCCATTTGTATCCATGTTTTGTATATTGTGTTCATTGAATATCCATTAAAGGCTACTTGAATTGATTTGCAATTATGTGAATTGTATGTGAAACTCTTTACTTGTATGGTTATTCTAAAGTTGTCCCTAGTCGGAGTTCATGTGAGGACACACATAAATATTAGACTAGCACATGTATTAGTTGATGACTATGTTTCACAAGTCATGGACATGGAGATGTTGAACTAATAATGTGGACACATGTGGAGACATGTGCTAGGACTGACCCAACACGAGAAGTAGTTCTGATGAGGACACCACAAGTACATCTACACCAGCAGCACCTCAGGCGCCTCCAGTTGCTCCTCCACCTCAGGCGCCTACAGTTGATCATCCAGTTGGGCCAATCACTCGGGCCCGTGCGAGAGACTTAAACTTCATCATGGTGTTAAGGAACGAAGGCCCATCGGAATAGGAAGATGGCCCAACAAGGCAGCCTAGGTGGGGCGCCTAGGGTTGGGCGCGCGTGACCCCTTCGGACTCCAGGGGCTGTGCCCCCTTTATTTAGTCTGAGTCCTTTTTGTTTACGACTTGAGTTTTGTTTTACATCTAGCTTTAGCTACTCTTGAACACGCGCAAATACGCGCTGTCCTTGTGTGATTCAGAACTCCACCTTCGAGTGATATTTAGATTGCTCGCCTCTTTTTCTTGTTCGTTCTTCGATTGCGGACAGGAATCGATCTTCGTGATCAGGCTGATCTCGCACCGGCGAGGTTGGTAACCATCGGGAGTTGGTTCAGCGATTGCATTGGCGCTTCGGGTTCGCTCGTCGTAGTCGGATCGTGAGGGTCTACTTCCACCAAGTCGAATTTATCTCCACTCACCGAAAGATCGGGCACTCCGACTCTATCAAGTGGTATCAGCTTTCCAGGTTGATCGGTTAGTTTTACCGAGTGTTTTTCCCTTCCTACAGTCCACAAAACCCAAAAGAAATTTTTTCAGGTTAGATCCTTATCCCAGCAACCGTTTAGCCTCGCACATTCTTTCAATAAGTGTCTTTGTTGAATTTGTGTGCCTACTCGTTCAATTGTTGCTGGTTACTTGTGTTTAATCTCTTGTTTCTCGTTTTCCCTCTAACCCTAGTTTTCGCCGCCGCCGCCGTTCCGCTGCTCGCCAACCCTACCACGCCGCGCCCACCGCCCCCCCCTCGCGACAACCGCGCCGCGCCATCCTACCCCTCCGATCGCCCCTCCCCTGTCCAAAAACAAAAAAAAAGGGTAGAAAGCAATCACAAAAAAAAAAGAAAGGAAAGTGCAAAAAAAAAAGGGGAAAGAAAAAAAAAACAGGGAGAAGGAAGGTGATCCGGCTTACTCTAGAGAGAGAGAGAGATGGACCGGAATACCCCTGTACTTTCGGAAAAAGTGTGTGCCCCAATTTGCTATTTGAGATCCTCTGTGTTCATATTATCAGTTTTGGAGCACCCTCTGTGAAAAAAAAAATAGAAAAAAAACAAAAGAGGTGCGCCCTCTCCACCTTTGTCTCTGTTCTTTCGATTTCCCTTGTTACCAGCAACTCTTGTTACGTGTTTGGCACTATAATTCAACTTTGCATTATTGTTTGATTCTGCTAATCCTTCATTTGAGTGCAGCCTTCCCAAAAATCCACATAGTTCTACGACGAGCAGCTTTTGTTTCTCCAGGCAATCGCTCCTCCAATCTTTCACAAGTTCCACCGGTTGGTTGCAGTTCGCCCCTGTGTGCGTGGTAAGAACGGATAAGAATTTGATAACAGCACTAGTGTGAGTGCCTTGTGAGCCGTTACACCCCTGTTTTGTCGTCGCTTTTGTTCTTGTATTTGCGCTAACCATGGCAGATGATGTCGACGCGGGGGCTAACCAGCTGTAGGGCATACGGGCGCAAGTTGAAGGGCTTGTCACCGACATTCAGACGATTCATGAACGGCTGGACTCGATGATCTCCTCGACGACCGAGCGGTGTGATCAGCTCGACCTTGCACAGACGGCCGCTAAGGCCACACTCGACTCAGTTGTGGCAAGACTCGATGCATTGCACACAACAGTCGCAGAGTTGCAGCAGGGTTATGGTGGTGACTCGGACCAGGACGATGGTGACCGCCGAGGCTGTGCCCGCCGCGTGCCACGCCGTCCCGGTGGTAATGATTCCTTTTCCAAGATTAAATTTAAAATTCCACCTTTTAATGGCAAATATGATCCTGCTGCATATCTTGATTGGAATTAGAAGTTGAACAGAAATTTTCATGCCATGATATTCTTGCTAATTCTCAAGTTAAAGCTGCTATTAGTGAATTTACTGATTTTGCTTTAATTTGGTGGCGTGAATATAAACACAAACATCCCAATACCATTCCAACCACTTGGGAGCAATTAAAAACTGCTATGCGCCACAGATTTGTGCCTTCTTATTATGCTCACGATTTGCTTAATAAAATGCAACGTTTTCATCAAGGTTCCAAATCTGTTGAGGAGTATTTCCAGGAATTACAAATAGGCATGATTCGTTGTGGGTTATTGGAGGAAAATGACGCTGCTATGGCACGTTTTCGTGGTGGTTTGAACCACGAAATTCAGGATATACTTGATTATAAGGACTACACAGATAGGACAACATTATTTGAATATGCTTGCAAAGCTGAATGTGAAGTGCAGGGACGCCGCTCGAAGACATATTCTAACTCTTTTGCAGGAAGAAGCTCGACATCCAACTCCGCACCCGCTCTCCCTGCGCCACCCACGCCCACCACTACACCGCGCGAGCGAACGGCCAAACCTGCCAGCGCTGCCCCTTCCACAGGCGCCGCCCCTCCCACAGGCCGTACACGGGATATTCAGTGTCATCGTTGCAAAGGATTTGGCCATGTGATTCGGGACTGTCCGAACAAGCGCACTTTGCTTCTTCGTGACGATGGTGAGTACTCTTCCGCTAGTGATTCTGAAGATACTCGACATGCGATGCTTGCCACTGACCATGCAGCTATGGAGGTACATGTCAACCCGGGCGACGCCGATAGGTATGAAAGTCTTGTTGTGCAGCGTGTTCTTAGTACACAGGTCGCCCCGTCCGAGAAGAATCAGCGACACACTCTTTTCCATACCAAGGGCGTTGTGCAGGAGCGGTCGATTCGCATCATCATCGACAGCGGCAGCTGCAACAATTTAGCGAGTACCACGCTAGTTGAAAAGTTGTCTTTACCCACTCGTAAGCATCCACATCCATATCACATTCAATGGCTTAATGATGGTGGGAAAATTAGAATTACTCGATCAGTCCGTGTTCCTTTCTCCATGGGTGCTTATTCTGATTTTGTCGATTGTGATGTTATTCCCATGGAAGCATGCTCTCTGTTACTTGGGCGACCTTGGCAATATGATACTGATAGCTTGCATCATGGTCGTTCAAATCACTATTCTTTCATGTTTAAGGGTCAGAAAATAATTATACATCCAATGACACCTGAACAAATTCTTAAAGATGATCTTGCTAGAGCTGCTAAAACTGCTAAACAACTTGAACCATCGACATCTATTAATTCTGAAATCAAGTTGAATGCTCCTGTTTTGCTTGCCACACGTGCTGATTTTGATGAGTTACGCGATGCTCCTTTGCCATGCTATGCCCTTATATGCTCTAGTGTGCTCATTTCACTTGATGATGCACCATCTTTGGATATTCCCCCTGTGGTTGCTAACATTTTGCAGGAGTACGCTGATGTCTTTCCAAAAGATTTGCCACCAGGACTCCCACCACTTCGTGGCATTGAGCACTAGATCGACCTCATTCCCGGCGCACAGCTTCCGAACCGCGCACCGTACCGTACAAATCCGGATGAGATGAAGGAAATCCAGCGCCAGGTACAGGCGTTGCTTGACAAGGGTTATATTCGTGAGTCTCTTAGCCCTTGCTCCGTTCCCGTATTACTTGTTCCAAAGAAAGATGGCTCATGGCGTATGTGTGTAGACTGTCGTGCTATTAATAACATTACCATTCGCTACCGATACCCTATACCACGCCTTGATGATATGCTAGATGAACTTAGTGGTGCCATTATTTTCACTAAGATTGATTTGCGTAGTGGCTACCATCAGATTCGCATGAAATTAGGTGATGAATGGAAAACGGCTTTTAAAACGAAATTTGGGTTATATGAATGGTTGGTTATGCCGTTTGGTTTGACAAATGCGCCCAGCACATTTATGCGTTTGATGAATGAAGTTCTGAGGCCCTTCATAGGATTGTTTGTAGTTGTCTATTTTGATGATATCCTCATTTACAGCAAGTCTATGGAAGAGCATTTAGAACATTTGCGTGCTGTTTTTGATGCGTTGCGTGTGGCCCATTTATTTGCTAACCTCGAAAAATGCATGTTTTGCACACAACGTGTCTCGTTTCTTGGCTATGTTGTTACTCCACAGGGCATTGAGGTGGATAGCAGCAAGATTGATGCCATTCGGGAGTGGCCTACACCGACGACGGTCACACAAATTCGAAGCTTTCTTGGCCTTGCAGGTTTCTACCGCCGGTTTGTTCGTGATTTTAGCTCCATTGCAGCACCTCTACATGAGCTTACAAAGAAGGATGTTCCCTTTGCTTGGAGTGATTCGCAAGAGGTTGCGTTCAGCACCTTGAAAGATAAGTTAACCAATGCTCCTCTCTTGCAGTTGCCTGATTTTACTAAAGTGTTTGAGCTTGAATGCGATGCTAGCGGTATTGGGCTAGGTGCTGTTTTGTTACAAGAAGGAAAACCTGTTGCTTACTTTAGTGAGAAATTAAGTGGTGCTAGCTTGAATTATTCTACTTATGATAAGGAGCTTTATGCTTTAGTGCGCACTTTGCATACTTGGCAGCACTACCTTTGGCATCGCGAGTTTATAATTCATTCTGATCATGAGGCTTTAAAACATATTCGTACCCAAACAAACCTGAACCGTCGTCATGCTAAATGGGTAGAATTCATTGAGTCTTTCCCTTACATTATTAAACACAAGAGCGGGAAGGAAAATGTCATTGCTGATGCTTTTTCTCGTCGCTATACCATGCTGTCACAGTTAGATTTTAAAATCTTTGGCTTGCACACTGTGAAGGATCAATATGTGGATGATGCTGATTTTCAAGATGTTTTCGCCCACTGTATTCATGGCAAACCATGGGGCAAATTTCACATACAGGACGGGTTCCTGTTTCTCGCTAACAAGCTGTGTGTTCCAGCTAGCTCGGTTCGTCGTTTGTTGTTACAGGAAGCGCATGGAGGCGGTCTCATGGGGCACTTTGGCGTCTACAAGACGCATGAAGTGCTGGCTGCCCACTTCTTTTGGCCCCGGATACGCGCTGATGTTGAGCGCCTTGTTGCACGCTGCACTACATGCCAGAAAGCTAAGTCACGATTGAACAACCATGGTTTGTACATGCCTTTGCCTGTTCCTACTTCCCCTTGGCTTGATATTTCTATGGATTTTGTTTTGGGATTGCCTAGAACTAAGAAGGGGAGGGACAGTATTTTTGTGGTTGTTGATCGTTTCTCCAAAATGGCTCATTTTATACCTTGTCATAAGACTGATGATGCTAGCAATGTTGCTGAATTGTTCTTTCGCGAGATTATTCGTTTGCATGGTATTCCAAATACAATAGTCTCTGATCGTGATGCTAAGTTTCTCAGTCATTTTTGGAGATCACTGTGGAATAAAATGGGAACTAAATTGCTGTTTAGCACCACTTGTCACCCTCAGACTGATGGACAAACTGAGGTGGTTAATCGAACCTTGTCCACTATGCTTAGGGCTATTTTAGATAAACACTTGAAATGTTGAGAAGATTGCTTGCCTCATGTTGAGTTTGCTTATAATCATGCAACGCATTCTTCTACAAAGATGTGTCCTTTTCAAGTTGTTTATGGGTATATTCCTCGGGCGCCTATTGATTTGTTTGCACTTGATGCCGAGGACGCCCCACACATAGATGCCGCTGCACATGTTGATCAAATGATTAGCTTGCATGAGAAAACTCACCAAAACATTGCTGCTGCTAATGCTAAATATCAGGTTGCGGGTAGTAAAGGGAGAAAACATGTTACTTTTGCACCGGGTGATTTGGTTTGGTTGCATTTGAGAAAGGATCGTTTTCCTACCTTACGTCGTTCTAAATTGATGCCACGTGCTGCTAGTCCTTTTAAAGTGCTAACCAAGATTAATGATAATGCTTATATCCTTGACTTGCCTGCGGAGTTTGGTGTTTCCACGAGTTTTAATGTTGCAGATTTGAAACCGTATGTGGGCGAAGATGAGGAGTTGCCGTCGAGGACGACTTCAGTTCAAGAAGGGGAGGATGATGAGGACACCACAAGTACATCTACACCAGCAGCACCTCAGGCGCCTCCAGTTGCTCCTCCACCTCAGGCGCCTACAGTTGATCATCCAGTTGGGCCAATCACTCGGGCCCGTGCGAGAGACTTAAACTTCATCATGGTGTTAAGGAACGAAGGCCCATCGAAATAGGAAGATGGCCCAACAAGGCAGCCCAGGTGGGGCGCCTAGGGTTGGGCGCGCGTGACCCCTTCGGACTCCAGGGGCTGCGCCCCCTTTATTTAGTCCGAGTCCTTTTTGTTTACGACTTGAGTTTTGTTTTACATCTAGCTTTAGCTACTCTTGAACACGCGCAAATACGCGCTGTCCTTGTGTGATTCAGAACTCCACCTTCGAGTGATATTTAGATTGCTCGCCTCTTTTTCTTGTTCGTTCTTCGATTGCGGACAGGAATCGATCTTCGTGATCAGGCTGATCTCGCACCGGCGAGGTTGGTAACCATCGGGAGTTGGTTCAGCGATTGCATTGGCGCTTCGGGTTCGCTCGTCGTAGTCGGATCGTGAGGGTCTACTTCCACCAAGTTGAATTTATCTCCACTCACCGAAAGATCGGGCACTCTGACTCTATCAAGTTCTCTCTTTAAACAACATATATGCTTTGTCCTTAGACCTGAGATTGTCGCATGTATTCAAGATGTGGATCGACCTACTTAGGGGCTATCAAACGCTACGCCGTAACAGGGTAGTTATAAAGGTAGCTTTTTGGTTTGTCAAGAAGCATGCTATGAGACATGGTCAATCAAGATGGGATTTGCCCCTCTCTGATTGAGAGTGATATCTCTGGGCCCCTCGAGTGATCGGATCCGAAAATGCATGGCCATGCTACGTACGGTTAAGAGTTAACCTACAAAGTGATTCCGAATCAAAGGATCGAGAAAGAGCGGTCGGCTTGAAGCTAGACCAAATATCGTGAGGTAAAGGGAATAGCATGTATATTATGTTGTGATGGTTCGTCTGATATGATCTTCGTGTGCGTATAGGAGTTGGCACGTCTTGCTAGAGGCCGCTACCGACTATTGGGCCGAGTAGGAGTACTCGGGCCATGTCTATACGTATCCGAACCCATAGGGTCACACACTTAAGGGGCTGGAAGCCCAATTCGGATCTGATCCGAGTTGGATTAGGTTTAGAAGTACTAATGGGCCTCGGACCTAGAGGTCCATCAGGAACCTCTATAAATAGAGGGGTGGGGGTGCCCTAGGGTTTACACCTTTTGGCGAAACACATCTGCCGCGCGTCCCACGCCCTCGCCTGTTGCAACTCGCGGATCTAGCAGTCCGGCTTGCGACGCTTCCTCCCTGCACGTGTGGATACCTTGGAGGTGTTGCGCCTCCAGCACTCGGATGAGCCGCCGACGAGCCACGACGAGCCGCCGACGAGCCACGACGAGCCGCCGACGAGTCGCGGCACGAGGGCGATCTTGCTGCACGTGGACGAGCTGCTGAGGAGCTGCTGGATGTTGACGTGATTGACTACGTATGACTACGTTGATCGACTATGTACGACTACGTTGATCGTCTTCGCTGCATCGACGCAAATCTACATCTTCCGCACCAGTAGTGCGTCGAGTGGTAATCCCGTGATCCTTATACGACAGTTCTTCCTGTTTTTACGCGGTAGAAATTTTGATTTGCGCTAGTGTAGCCTACCTCGTATCCCAACAGTGGTATCAGAGCCGTAGCTGTTTAGTTTTGGATTCGGGATGTGTGCATATGGAGATATGCGAGTTTTCGTTTGATCTATGTCCTGGTTTCGTGCCCTTGCTGCAATGGTAGTGTGACGACATACTCCTACCAGTCGGTTTCCGCCATCGGAGTTAAGTGATACACGTAATTCCAGTTGCAGTGAGCGAAGATCAATATAATTGGTAGAATCGAAATCCAGGGTCATACGCCAGGGGCATTAGATGTGCAATAGTAGATGGGATCTACTACCGGGGTCGGGATTTTTGCCGTATGCGTATGCTTCGGTAAATTAGCCGTAACTTTTCGGTACAATCTCGGATCGGGGCGAATTTTATATAAAAATTGATCTACAGAAAAAGTTACACAAGAAATTCAACCGCTTTGCCGTTTTCGGAAAAATTAGATTTCCCAAATTCGGCTTGGAAGATGGAGTTTCGGGCATCCGAAGTTTGGAACGTTAGGACGCTTAACTCTGTTTTGCAGGATGTATGTATCTTGTGATCAGTATGGCCCTTTTTTGTATGTGATGCATGTGTGTAACTCATTCGTGACCTGCGTGTCGCGCGTTCGGCAACACGGCAGGAGCCATATGTGTTGTCACTTTATTGTATTTAATGGTCTGCATACCAATCTGTGATGATCCAAGCAACTATGTAATCTTCATTACTAGCTTCTTTACTAGCTATTAGGTGTAATAGCATGTTCTAGTTCTTGGAGGACTCATCACCAGGAGGATGGAGCACATGGAACATGGAGATGGAGATCACCATGGTGAACAGGTTCTATGGAGATGGAGATCACCATATGAAAACGGGACATACTGTGTCACAACTGTGTGAATGCTATTCTATTTATGTTTTACTTTCTGCATGCTGTGATGTTAGAAGTAGAATGATCCCTCACAAAGTTTAAGTTAGTATGCCCTCCCAACTAAAACTTGCACCGTCCCATGTCTTGTACAATTAGTGGTGGGTCTATGAAATTAGGGTACCACTAGTTTTCCTTGACTAGACGGGTTTGTGTCGGACACTTACACGCATAAGGGTTGGTTTGCTTAACAAGGTTATCTTAACGGTTAAGGACCTTGGGGCATAAACGTTGGACGCCGAGACATAGAGATGTCACCCAACAACAGGAGTCATATGTGATATGATTAGCAAAAGTTGCTTACCGATCTACCTTGTTTGCTAGCGGTGATGCTAAAGCTCACTAGTAGACTTGTTAGTTGTGGATCCTGAATCACTAAGTTTCAATAGAGGGATATTGATTTTAGTGGGAGTAGATTCTGTTAAAATAGTTTAATGTGATTTGCTCTACCATGGATACGTTTGTCTTAGTGTATTTTGCATTACTTTTGTTGTAGATTAAATGGCACCTAGCAGCACTACACCGTTTGCTTTGCGTTCGGTCCTTGAGAAGGACAAGTTGAATGGAACAAATTACTCGGATTGGATTCGTAACCTGAGAATTGTTCTCAGGGCTGAGAAAAAGGAAGATGTTCTAGACAACCCACTACCAGAAGAACCTGCTGATGATGCACCCGCTGCTGCTAAGAATGCTTACAAGAAAGCATGTGATGCTAACCTCGAAGTAAGCTGCCTTATGCTTGCTTGCATGGAACCCGAGCTGCAGATGCAGTTCGAAACAAACCATGAGGCGCACGATATGATCGTGGCGCTTAGAGACATGTTCCAAACACAGGCTAGGACTGAAAGGTTCAATGTGTCTAAGGCCTTTGTGGAGAGCAAGCTAGCAGAAGGCGTAGCAGTAGGACCACACGTAATCAAGATGGTTGGTTACACTCAACGGTTGGAGAAGCTGGGCTTCCCACTGGGCCAAGAGTTGGCCACTGATTTCATTCTTTCGTCTCTTCCGCCTAGCTATTGGAACTTCATCTCGAACTACCATATGCATGGGACGGAGAAGGGTCTGAATGAGCTATGTGGCATGCTTAAAACAGCAGAGGCTGACATCAAGAAAAGTGCTTGTACCAGCCATGTGATGGCTATACAAAACAAGCCTAGTTTTAAGAAAAAGGGCAATTCTTGGAAGAAGAAGGGCAAGGCTGGAACGTCCAAGCCAAACCCAGCGCCCAAGGTTAAAGCTGGCCTGAACCTGCTCCAGACAAAGAGTGCTTTTACTGTCATGAACTTGGTCACTGGAAGAGAAACTGCAAGCAGTACCTAGCTTCGTTGAACAATGGCGGAAGTAAGAGTACTTCTACCTCAGGTACGCTTGTTGTTAATGTTATAGACAACATTTTTCTCGCTGATACAATTATTAATTCTTGGGTATTTGATACCGGATCGGTTGCTCATATTTGCAATTCGATGCAAGGAATGATAAGTAGAAGCGTGGAAAGAGGAGAAGTTGATTTCCGCGTGGGCAATAATGCAAGACTTGCTGCGTTGACCGTCGGGACGATGCAACTCCACCTCCTGTCAGGATTTATTATGGAGTTGAATAATTGTTATTTCGTTCCTAGTTTAAGTCGAAACATTTTGTCTCCTTCATGCTTGATGAAGGATGGTTATTCATTTGCGAGTGAAAACAATGGTTGTGTGATCTCTAAGAATGATATGTTTATGGCTTTTACACCCATTGTGAATGGATTATTTGTTTTAAATCTTGATGGTTCACCTGTCTGTAACGTAAGTGCTAAAAGGCCTCGGCCTAATGATTTGAGTCCTACCTACTTGTGGCATTGTCGTTTGGGTCATATAAGTGAAAAGCGCATGAAGAAGCTCCATTCTGATGGACTTCTAACTTCGTTTGATTTTGAATCATACGAGACATGTGAGGCTTGTTTGCTAGGCAAGATGATCAAGACGCCTTTCACAGGATTTCCTGAGAGAGCAGTAGACTTGTTAGAACTCGTACATAGTGATGTATGCGGACCAATGAGCACGACGGCTAGAGGAGGATTCCAATACTTCATTACTTTCACTAATGATTTTAGTAGATATAGCTATGTCTACTTGATGAGGCACAAGTCTGAAACCTTTGAAAAGTTCAAGGAATTTCAGAATGAAGTTGAAAATTAGTGTGGTAAGAAAATTAAGGCCTTACGATCTGATCGTGGAGGCGAGTATTTGAGCCACGAGTTTAGCAATCATCTAAAGAGTTGCGAAATTGTTCCACAACTTACGTCGCCTGGAACACCTCAGAGAAACGGTGTATCCGAGCGACTAATCGAACTTTGTTAGACATGGTTCGATCAATGATGAGCCAGTCGGACCTACCGTTGTCATTTTGGGGATACGCTCTAGAAACAGCAGCTTTCACACATAATAGGGTACCATCTAAATCCGTAGTTAAGACACCATATGAGATGTGGACTGGAAAGGTTCCCAGTTTGTCTTTTCTAAAGATTTGGGGATGTGAAGTGTTTGTCAAGCGACTTCAGTCCGACAAGATCACACCCAAGTCGGATAAGTGCATTTTCGTGGGATATCCAAAGGAAACTTTGGGATATTATTTCTACAACCGGTCAGAGGACAAAGTGTTTGTCGCTCAGAATGGGGTTTTCCTAGAGAAAGAGTTTCTCAAAGGAGAAAAGAGTGGAAAGACAGTGCATCTTGAAGAAGTTCAAGATGAACCGATCAGGCAAGAATCAATGAGTGATGCTAACGTAGCAGAACAAGTTGAGATACCCATGGCAAGAGAAGCACCGCCACAGCCACGAAGGTCGGCAAGGCTCCGCAAAATGCGGGAAATATTATTTTTGGACAATGATGAGCCTGCGACATATGCAGAAGCAATGATGGACCCAGACTCCAAAAAATGGCAGAGTGCCATGCAATCCGAAATAGAGTCCATGGGAGACAATCATGTTTGGAACTTGGTTGACCCGCCTGATGGTATTAAAGCCATAGAGTGCAAGTGGATCTATAAGAAGAAAAACGACATGGATGGAAATGTTCACATCTATAAAGCACGACTTGTCGCAAAAGGTTTTCGACAAGTTCAAGGAGTTGACTACGACGAGACCTTCTCGCCCGTAGTGATGCTTAAGTCCATTCGGATTATTCTAGCTATAGCTGCATATTTCGATTATGAGATATGGCAGATGGATGTCAAGATAGCTTTCCTGAATGGAAACTTAACTGAGGATGTGTATATGATATAGCCCGAGGGTTTTGTCGATCCGAAAAATGCTGGAAAAGTATGCAAGCTTCAGAGATCCATTTATGGATTGAAGCAAGGATCTAGGAGTTGGAACATTCGTTTTGATGAAGTGGTCAAAGGGTTTGACTTCACCAAGAACGAAGAAGAGTCTTGTGTTTACAAGAAGGTTAGTGGGAGCTCTGTAGTATTTCTAATCTTATATGTGGATGATATATTACTGATTGGAAATAACATTCCTATGCTTGAGTCCCTAAAGACTTCACTGAAAAATAGTTTTTCGATGAAGGGTTTAGGGGAAGCGGCATATATTCTGGGCATTAAGATCTATACAGATAGATCGAGAAGGCTTATAGGTTTAAGCCAAGATACTTACATTGACAAAGTGTTGAAGCGGTTCAGCATGGAAGAGGCAAAGAAAGGATTCTTGCCTATGTCACATGGCATACATCTCAGCAAGACTCAGTGTCCTTCAACTGCTGATGAGTGGGATCGCATGAGTAGAGTGCCATATGCCTCGGCTATTGGATCTATCATGTATGCAATGATAAGTACTCGCCCAGATGTTTCATATGCGCTAAGTATGACAAGCAGACACCAATCTGGTCCAGGTGAGAGTCAATGGACAGCGGTGAAAAACATTCTTAAGTTTTTGAGAAGGACTAAAGATATGTTCCTCGTGTATGGAGGTGAGGAGGAGCTCGTTGTAACAGGTTACACCGATGCTAGTTTCCAAACCGACAGAGATGATTCAAAGTCACAATCAGGATTTGTGTTCACGCTAAATGGTGGTGCTGTTAGTTGGAAGAGTTCCAAACAGGAGACGGTGGCCGATTCTACGACAGAAGCCGAGTACATCGCGGCTTCGGAAGCCGCGAAGGAAGGTGTTTGGATAAGGAATTTCCTCATTGAGCTTGGTGTGTTCCTGAATGCGTCTAGCCCATTGAATCTCTACTGTGATAATAATGGGGCAATTGCACAAGCAAAGGAGCCAAGGAACCACCAGAAGAACAAACACGTAATGCGGCGATTTCATCTCATTCGAGACTTCGTTAATCGGGGTGAGATCAAGATATGCAAAATACACATGGATCTGACCATTTCTGATCCGTTGACAAAACCACTACCGCAGGCTAAGCATGATGCGCATGTAAGAGCTATGGGTATTAGGTACCTTCTAGATTGACTCTAGTGCAAGTGGGAGACTGTTGGAGGTATGCCCTAGAGGCAATCATAGAGATGATGATATTCCATTTGTATCTATGATTTGTATATTGTGTTCATTGAATATCCATTAAAGGCTACTTGAATTGATTTGCAATTATGTGAATTGTATGTGAAACTCTTTACTTGTATGGTTATTCTAAAGTTGTCCCTAGTCGGAGTTCATGTGAGGACACACATGAATATTAGACTAGCACATGTATGAGTTGATGACTATGTTTCACAAGTCATGGACATGGAGATGTTGAACTAATAATGTGGACACATGTGGAGACATGTGCTAGGACTGACCCAACATGAGAAGTAGTCCTCTCTTTAAACAACATATACGCTTTGTCCTTAGACCTGAGATTGTCGCATGTATTCAAGATGTGGATCGACCTACTTATGGGCTATCAAACGCTACGCCGTAACAGGGTAGTTATAAAGGTAGCTTTCAGGTTTGTCAAGAAGCATGCTATGAGACATGGTCAATCAAGATGGGATTTGCCCTCTCTAATTGAGAGTGATATCTCTGGGCCCCTCGAGTGATCGGATCCAAAAATGCATGGCCATGCTACGTACAGTTAAGAGTTAACCTACAAAGGGATTTCGAATCACAGGATCGAGAAAGAGCGGTCAGCTTGAAGCTAGACTAAATATCGTGAGGCAAAGGGAATAGCATGTATATTATGTTGTGATGGTTCGTCTGATATGATCTTCGTGTGCGTATAGGAGTTGGCACGTCTTGCTAGAGGCTGCTACCGACTATTGGGCCGAGTAGGAGTACTCGGGCCATGTCTATACGTATCTGAACCCATAGGGTCACACACTTAAGGGGCTGGAAGCCCAATTCGGATCTGATCCGAGTTGGATTAGGTTTAGAAGTACTAATGGGCCTCGAACCTAGAGGCCTGTCAGGAACCTCTATAAATAGAGGGGTGGGGGCGCCCTAGGGTTTACACCTTTTGGCGAAACACATCTGCCGCGCCTCCCACGTCCTCGCCTGTTGCAACTCGCGGATCTAGCAGTCCGGCTTGCGACGCTTCCTCCCTGCACGTGTGGATACCTTGGAGGTGTTGCGCCTGCAGCACTTGGACGAGCCACCGACGAGCGACGACGAGCCGCGGCACGAGGGCGATCTTGCTGCACGTGGATGAGCTGCTGAGGAGCTGCTGAACATTGACGTGATCGACTACGTACGACTACGTTGATCGACTACGTACGACTACGTTGATCGTCTTCGCTGCATCAACGCAAATCTACATCTTCCGCACCAGTTCTTCCTGTTTTTACGCGGTAGAAATTTTGATTTGCGCTAGTGTAGCCTACCTCGTATCCCAACAACTCTCAGCTAGTCGTCGAACAAGTCATGAAGGAGTGGAGCTGCCATGACCCCAAGATGGCAGCCTACTGCAACGAAGTTCGCAAGCTTGAAGATAAGTTCGACGGACTGGAGCTCAACCACGTCGCAAGGCATTTCAACGAGGCAGCCGATGAGCTGGCAAAAGCAGCGTCTGGCTGAACATACCCAACGGCATCTTTATCAACGACTAGTTCAAACCCTCAATTCGTTGCCAAGAGCCAGAGAGGGTCGGCTACGCACCACCGGCTCCGGGCTCGGGCCCCGACCTAGGAGAGGTCGGCAGCGCGCCACCTGTCCCAGGCTCGGGCGCTGGCCCTGACAAGGTCGGCACCACTCCACCTGTCTCAGACTCGAAAGCCGACCCCTCCGACCCCGCGGTCATGGAAATCGCTGCAGACCCCGCAGCGGGGGTCGACCCCCCACCCAATTGGAGAGCCCCGTTCCTCGACTACCTCGTCCGCGACACGCTCTCGGCGAACAAAACGGAGGCACGTAGGATTGCGCGTCGTGCCAAATCCTTTGTCATTATCGACCAAGAGCTCTACAAGAGAATCCACACTGGCATCCTCCAGCGCTGCATCCCTATCAAGCAGGGAAAGGCACTAATTCAAGACATCCACGTCGGAGCCTGCGGCCATCACGCCGCGCCAAGAACCCTCATTGGCAACGCCTTCCGGCAAGGTTTCTACTAGCCGACAGCGGTCGCCGACGCCACCCACGTGGTCCGCACCTGCGAAAGGTGCCAGTTCTTCGCGCGCCAAACCCATCTTCCCGCGCAGGCACTCCAGACCATCCCCATCACGTGGCCCTTCGCAGTCTGGGGGCTGGATCTCGTTGGGCCCTTCAAGAAAGCACCCGGGGGCTTCACCCACCTGCTTGTCGCCATCGACAAGTTCTCCAAGTGGATCGAAGCATGACCGGTCACGCAGATCAAGTCCGAATAGGTGGTACAATTCTTCACTGACATCATCCATCGCTTCGGAATCCCCAACTCCATCATCACAGACAATGGCACGCAGTTCACCGGAAAGAAGTTTCTCCAGCTCTGCGACGACCACCACATCCGAGTGGACTGGTCGGCCGTGGCATGTTCCCGCACTAACGGGCAAGTCGAACGAGCCAACGGCATGATACTCCAGGGTCTCAAGCCACGGATCTTCGACCGCCTCAAAAAGTTTGGCGGACGGTGGGTCGCGGAGCTCCCTGCAGTCCTTTGGAGTCTAAGGACAACCCCCAGTCGGGCAACTGGCTTCACCCCATTCTTCATGGTCTACGGGTCCAAGGCCATCCTGCCCACCGATCTGGAGTACGGATCGCCGAGGGTCAAGACATACGACGAACAAGGGAATCAGGCATCGCTCGAAGACGCACAAGATCAGCTCGATGAGGCACGCGCTGTGGCCCTGCTGCCCTCGGCCAAGTACCAGCAAGCCTTACGACGCTACCACAGCCGCAAGGTGCAAGGTCGAGCCTTCAACGTCGGCGACCTGGTGCTCCGTCTCGTCCAGGATAACAGGGGTCGGCACAAGCTGACCCCTCCGTGGGAAGGTCCCTTCATCGTCACGCAGGTACTGCGGCTAGGCACCTACAAGCTGGCGACCCTCGACGGACAAATCTTCAGCAATGCTTGGAACATAGAACAGCTAAGGCGTTTCTACCCCTAGATTTCATTTCCAAGTTCTGCACATAGACACTTCTGTACAATTAAAAAATTTTACGGAAAAAAGAATTTTGAGTTGGTCCCGTTCAAGTTTCAGTTCAAACTCAGGGATATCCGACCCTGGCTCTGCCTCAGGGCCGCATATCCCTCAGGGGCTATCAGGGGCTCCGGCCTAGGCCACTTGACACCCTCTCAAAATGCTTTTTCTTTTCGAGCCGACCCTCTTTTTGAACTTTTGGGCATGAAAAGGAGAAAGTGCACGAACGGTGTTCAGGCAAGATTGATCGGACCGCGAAAAAACCTACGCCCCAGCAGCTACGGTGCCCTCACTCATCAAAGCTTACTGACACAACCAATGACGTGCTCTAAACTTTCCAAGTCTGAAAAACAAGAAAGAGGATCGAAAAACTTTCTCACAACAATTTTTAGAAAAGCCTCTATGGCCATCACAAAATAAGTCTGAAACTGACATATTTACATCTTGGGCGCCAGCCCGATATAGTTAACTCGTCCGGGGATCCTCGGGAGGGATGGCTTCATCCTCCAGGAGCTTCACCAAGGCCTCCGCTGGATTGAGCACCGACGCGTCGATCTCGTCCAGCTCAGCCTCATAGTAGCCGGCGGCATACCCCCGCCGCTCATCCTGGCGAAGTTGATGCCGGAGTAGTGGGAGCCGAAGACCCCAAAAGCTCGCCTCACGCTGGTGTGGAGCGCCTCCAGGGCGATCTCGCGGGCTCGACGGTAGGCTCTGAGGACACGAGTCGCCAGCGAGCTCGTCCCCTCCTCCTGGACCATGCTAAGGCCGTCGCAGACGACGCGGACCGTATCCTGCAGGTTGTCGTGCTCAGCGCGCTCCGCGTCGAGCGCCTCCCTCAGCCAGGTGAGCTCACCTGAAAGGATCACCCAGAAGAACCCGCTAAATCGAAAATCACCACAACATCACAAAGACAAAGAAATAAACAGAGTCTTACCCTCGGACTGGGCCTTCAGCTGGCACTCCCGGTCAAGCCCCTAGGCCACGGAGGCCTGAAGCTCCCGCGCTTGCGCTTGAAGCTGACCGACCTCCGCCCCAAGGTCGGCCACCGCCTTCTCGGCCTCATCCTTCCGGACCATCTCGGCGTCCTGGTCCTGCCAAGCCTTTTGCCGCTCGCGCTGGATGCGCTCGACGGTCTTCTGAAGGGCTTCATGTTCCCCCTTCAGCCGTGCGAGCTCCTCGGCGTTGTGGTGGGCCTTTTCGGCAGCGGCCTGGAACTCCTTGCGGTCGCAGCAGGCCCTTTCGTCGACGACCTGGAGCTTGGCCTCCGCCCGCCGCGCATCCTCCTGCGCCGCTTGCTCGCTCCTCTGCAGATCGTCGATGACCTGCTGGGCGGCGGCAACTTGCATGGACAGCTCCCCGGTCCGCTGCCTCTCCAAGTTGAAGCGCTCCCAGAGCCCCCGCTCCAGCCGAAGGAAATCAGATTTCCCCCGACTGCATTCTTGGAGAGCCTGCAAAACAAGACGACATCAGGGGTAAAACAATGGGGAGGATACAACCACCAACGGAGAAGGTACCATACCTAGCTACCAGGGAGGACGATGCCGTCCAACTGCCCCAACACCGAGGATAGAGCCGCGCAGATGTTAGCGAGGCCGCCCTGCATCGCCTGCCACTTGACCCATTCCGTGGCATCATCCAATGTGAAGAGGGGCCTCTACGGGTCGTCACGGTACGACCAACACAAGATGGACCCTCTCCACGCCCTGGGAACAGGAGTGGCCGAGGCAGAGGTGAAAACCGACCTCGACGTCACTGTCAAAACGGGCTCCACCATCCCGGAAGCTGCCGGGCTCACCGACGGTCCCGGGGCACGCGCCCCTGCCCCCGTCGAGGCCGCCACGGGCCCGCCAGTTGGTGCCACCGCCTCCGACGTGGGCACCGGAGTGAGCGTCCGCGTGGCCGCCTCGCCCTCCATCGCGACCGCCGAGGCCAGCGTCTCCGCCCCTATCGGGGCCTCCGAAGCAGGCACCTCCGCCTCCGCCGCAGGTGCCACCTCCGTCATGGCTCCCCGGGCAGAAGTGTGGTATATTAGATATGCATCAGGCAATATAAATAGTGAGGGCATAACAGTATGAAATTAGGACTGCTTATTGATGCATAGAAAATATCACTGAAATTTAAATTATTTAAGATATGCAAAGAATATGACTGATAATTATTGGAACTGCCGTTGTCCTGCATATATGCTTTTTGTTCATACACAATGCGTATCGAAATCATCCTTTAAATTCCTACAGCAACGTAGAGGGCAATCACCTAGTAATTTTTAGGTGAGACCACACCCTATATAAAGGCTAGAATAAAGGATTATCAGAGGAAAAATATTGTGCTACCAGGTGAGTGAATAAACTTAAATTTTAGAAAAGAATAACCAGATCCTAATCCAAATATAAACATTATAGATCTCTTTATACTAACCAGAAAAGTTAATCCAGAAGGCATACTTCTATCTTGATTAGCATGTCAAAATTTCTACAACATATACAATTTCTACAATGTATACAACCCTCGGATCGATCAGGCCGATACCCATCACGTGCACCAACTAACACCAACAGTAGCATATCTATGTATACGTACCTACTGTAGAGAAAACGTAGCATCCCTGAGCCATCACCGTAGTCGTCGCTGTCATCTTCCTGGACGACGGCTTCCTTAGTAGGATGGTGCCTCTCTTGTGAAGCAGACACTAGATGATGAAGCATGGAAGATGGATGCGCAGACGAAGGAGGCGGCATCACGGCGCGCTTGCATATGGCGTCAGAGGAAGCAGCCGTGGGTGTGTCCATCAAGCTGCCGTTGTGGTCTCCGTGGTCGCCGCCGTCACTTGACCTAGCGTCAAAACCTACGCCGCTGCCACGCATGGTTGTTTCTGGAAAGAGGCACCGAAGGGTTGCCGTGTGATTGGATCTAATCCAGGAGCTAGCTATGGGGCTGTGCAGGTGGACCCAAAGATGCATGCCAATGAGGAGGCAGCAGGGAAACTGCAAATACGCAAGCCCGTACGCAGCTCGTCCTGGTGGGCGACCTGCTCGACGCGCTGGGCTCCAGCCTCTGGAAGGACTTTAACGGCTTGAGGTGCGCTCTGAGAGATGCTCGGATCCTGTTTGTCCATCAGCATGCCGTACAGGTCGTCCCTCTCATCGGAGCAGATGAGGTGAGGCGAGATGGCGAGCTTCTCGATGAGCATGGTGAGGTTTGCGTAGTGCAGCACCAGGGCGGCGATGCTGAGGGACGTCGCCAGCGCGTTTGAACGTCGTGCGTGGACTCGAACACGGACGTCGAAGGCCTCGCGTTCGTGTGATGATCCGCTGGTAGTCTTGCCAGATCTTGCATAGCATCCTCTGAGGACTAGTGTCCGCGGCCACGACGTCGGAAGGGTACACCATGGACTGCATGCATGCTGCTGCTCACGAAGCAGCTGCTCCATGAAAGCTGTGAGACCTTGGAGTTGGAGTCGTCATCCATGGTGGAGATTGAGATGTTCATTGGCTCCAGGTCGAACACCTCTGTGATCCTCGTCACGATGGTGAAGAGCTACCTGGCGAGCAGCCGGACGGCGTAGTCGAAGCTGCGGTTCCAGAGGGTTTCCCCTCTGCCGTTCGCCACGCGCGGTGCCCGCTGCGGCTGTCGCGGCACAGGGCCTAGTACAGCTCTGCGACCGCGTCGAGCTCGTGGCACAGGTGCGCTCGTGGTTCTGTTGTTCGTGGCACAGGTGCGCTCGTGGTTTTGTTGCAAACATGTCTACGTTAACATTCTATGGAAATAGCAGGGAAGAAGCTTACAATTTACCTTTTTGTACTTTGTATAAAGACACGTGCTCATTTTAGGTGATGTAAGCTCATATTTTTGTATTCTTTTTCTGCAGGCAAGACAATCGCTCATAGTTAGAGGCCTCTTTCCAATGCTTGCCGATCCACGCCGTCCAGTAAGTTTCTTTTATTGGCTACATGAACTGTGAACATGCACTACATATTTGTTCACCTTTAAAGTTCTTGGGTATAGGAAGCACACACTTGAATTCTTTATTGCTGGTTTGGAGCTTCTATGCTAATTCCGACAGCTTGAGCTTGGTTAGCTTGGTTGCTAAAATTATTCCTACTCTGACTGGGTGGTGACTTGTGCCTTACTGCTGATCCTACTTTGTCTTTCAGGCTGAATCTACCAGTCAGTTCTGAAGGTTGCTCTTGACCACAGCAAAGCTTTGGGTGTAACCAAGTCCCATGATCGCGTTGTCGTTTGCCAGAAGGTGGGAGATTCATCTGTTGTGAAGATCATCGAGCTGGATGATTAGACAAGCAGCCTATGCTTGTCGGCCAGGGCATGTTTTGCCAATTTTTGAATAGGCCTAAACTTGTTGGCTTTGTATAATCCTAAGGCCAGTTACCTAAGGTCGTTGGTTGATGACCTTTTACAGCTCTGGAAGGAAGAAGGTGTACGTGTGTGGGATGAGGATAGACAAGAGATCTTTAATCTACGAGCATTGTTGTTCGTAACCATCAACGATTGGCCTGCATTGAGTAACCTTTCAGGACAGACAAATAAGGGATATCGGGCATGCACCCACTGTTTAGATGACACAGACAGCATGTACTTGAAGCATTGTAAGAAGGTCATCTATATGGGTCATCGTCAATTTCTCCCTGCTCACCACTAGCTGAGAAAGAGCGGGATGCATTTCAAAGGGGCGCCAGACCATCGTAAAAAACCTGCACACCGTAATGGAAAGCGTGTGTTCAAGATGATGAAGGATGTAAATGTAGTCTTTGGAAAGGGACTTGGTAGCCAACCTGTTCCGAACGATGATAACGGACATGCACCCATGTGGAAGAAAAAGTCAATATTTGGGAGCTACCTTATTGGGAAATACTAGAGGTTCGCAACGTAATAGACGTGATGCACCTAACGAAGAATCTTTGCGTGAACGTGCTAGGCTTCATGGGTGTTTATGGAACCTCAAAAGATACATTGGAAGCACGACAGGACTTGAAAGCCATGGGGCAACGAGATGACCTACATCCGGAAAAGAGAGATAATGGACAGCACTACTTACGTCCTGCCAGAGTTACTCTCAGCAAGGATGAGAAGGATAGCATGTTTGAATGCTTGAATAGTATGAAGGTCCCGTCTGGGTACTCCTCGAATATAAAGGGAATAATAAATATGAAACAAAAGAAGTTTACAAATCTCAAGGCTCATGACTGCCACATGTTGATGACCCAGTTGCTTCCGGTTGCACTGAGGGGTGTTCTACCAGAAAATGTCCGGTTGCCGCTCGTAAAGCTATGCGCATTTCTCAATGCAATTTCGCAGAAGGCAGTCGATCCATCCAAGCTATCAAAGCTATAGAACGATGTGGTGCAATGTCTTGTCAGTTTTGAGTTGTTATTTCCACCATCCTTCTTCAATATTATGACGCACTTACTGGTTCACCTAGTAAAAGAGATTGGTATTCTCGGACCTGTATACCTACACAATATGTGGCCTTTCGAGAGGTTCATGGCAGTCCTAAAAAACTATGTTATTAATCATGCCCGTCCAGAAGGAAGCATCGCCAAGGGATATGGAACAGAGGAGGTGATCGAGTTTTGTGTTGATTTTATTGATTCAATTGACTCGATTGGGGTTCCAACTTCACGCCACGAGGGGAGGCTCCAAGGAATGGGCACCCTTGGAAGGAAATCAAGTTTGAGCAATGATACTGATTTGTTCGACAAGGCACACTACACTGTTCTACAACAGTCATCCTTTGTGTCTCTGTATATCGAGCAGCACAGGCAGATGGTAGCTTCCAAAAACCCAACCAAATCCGATGCTTGGCTTACCCGTCAGCACATGGAAACTTTTCCCACCTAGTTGCGCCAACAACTTATGGGTAACTCTGAGATTCACCCACAGCTTGCCTGGTTAGCCAAGGGACCTGCTAGCACAATCGTCAAATTCCAAGGCTATGAGATAAATGGTTACACATTTTACACGAGAGCCCAGGACCAGAAAAGCACGAACCAGAATAGTGGTGTCCGCATAGATGTCATGGACAGAAATAATAGCAAGGAGTCGTATTATGGTTTCATACATGAGATATGGGAACTCGAATACGGACCGCTGTACATCCCTCTATTTCTTTGCAATTGGGTGAAGCTAACTGCCATAACCAAAGATCAGTACGGAATGACAATAGTAGATCTGAGCAAGACTGGATACAGTGATAACCCATTCGTACTTGCCAATGATGTGCATCAGGTGTTCTATGTGAAGGACATGTGTAGCAAACCCAAGAGAAATCCAGAAGAGACATGGGAGCCAAAGTGCCATATAGTTCTTCCAGTTAAAAGAAAAATCGTGGGAGTCGAGGATAAAACAGACCAATCAGATGATTATGATCAGTTTGATGGCATGCCTCCATTCGCCGTTGAAGTTGATCCAAGCATCCTGCTATCCAAAGAAGAGGCTCCGTACTTACGCCGCGATCATGATCAAGGAACTTTCGTGAAGAAGAAATTTTAGAACGTTGTATTGTAATGCGTTAAATGTACATGACCTTTGTGTATTAATTGATACAATTTTTAATTTACCCTATGTATGATTTCATGTGTTCTTAAATTTGTTAGGTGAAGATTTTTTAGATAAACATGAACAATGTTAACCACATACAAACATGGATTTTTCTGCATATTGAAATTATTTAATTGAATAATTTCTTGATCACAGCTATGCAGTAAAATAAATATTTTAGAGGCTAAATGAACTGGTATAGCATTAATGATTAATTCATACTTATTGTAAATTTACTCGTTAATTAAATATATTTTTGCATGTACAAAATATGTGAAGGTTTTGTTTTACATCCTGAAATGCAGTGAAAAGATAAAATAAAATCCATTTCCAAAAAACAGGCGGGAGAAGAAAACTAGGAAAAAAGACCTGTTGTCTCAGGTGCCAACAGCAACCGGGACAAAAGGCCCCCCTTTTATCCCAATTGCAAACGGCAACCGGGATAAAAGGGTACTTTTCGTCTCCCGCTCGGACGTACCCTTTTATCCCGGTTGGTGGTGGCACCCGGGATAAAAGGGTACGCTCCCAGCCCCACCTGGCGGATGCACCCTTTTGTCCCGGGTCCCGTCACCAACCGGGATAAAGGGGGGGGGGCCTTTTATCCCGGTTGGTGACGGGACCCGGGACAAAAGGCCCTTTAGTCCCGGGTGCCATTACGAACCGGGATAAAAGGGGGGGGGTTAAAAGGCATTGTACTCCCTTCTACCCCCACGCCAGTTACACTTAGCAAAATTTTCGCCAAGTCCCGCGCGTTCTGCTCCGCCGTCGCCGCCCGTTTGCCTCCCTCACCGGCCGCCGCCGCCGTCGTCCCCCATTGCGCCGGCTGTCGTCGTCCCACCACCGACCGCGCCCAGACATCCTCCTCCTCCATCGCCCTGGCCGGCCCGCCTCGATCCTCCTCGTCCGTCGCATCCGGCCCCTACCTCATCGCCTCCAGCCACCAG
The DNA here is from genome assembly GCF_005286985.2 of Setaria viridis. Lineage (NCBI taxonomy): Eukaryota > Viridiplantae > Streptophyta > Magnoliopsida > Poales > Poaceae > Setaria > Setaria viridis. The sequence continues at coordinate 16,804,635 of NC_048264.2, forward strand.
AGCTCCATCGGCCGCCTCGTCACCGCCTCCATCCTGGTCGCCGCCTCGTCGCCCCTCGTCGCCCTTCATCGCCGTCCCGCCTACGCCGTCCCGCCGTCCCGCGCGCCTTGGCTCTGTCGTCGTCGCCTCGGCCGCCGTCCTCGCCGCACCGGCCACCGCCGTCCCACCGCCCGGCCGCTGTCGTCCCGCCGCCCGGCCGCCACCGTCCCGCCGACCCGGCCACCTCGTCGCCTCGGCCACCGTCGACGACCGCGCGCAAGAGGTCCGCCGCGCCGGCCGGCACTGGCGCCGGAGGGCCTTTTTTTTTTAAGTTAGAAAATTAAGTTATATTTTTATGATAGATTTTTAAGTTATATTGTTAAGTTAGAAAATTAAGTTATATTTTTCTATGACTGTCATGTATGATTCCATGTATGTTTCAATCAATAGTTGAAATGGCAGACGATGAGACCGCAAGGTATATCATGGAGCAGATAATCGCTGGTGATGGTAGTGGCAACAACGTTCCACTATCGTACACGAATGAAGAGGGCACCCAAGCGGACATGTTCCTCAACATGTCCGCCGATGGGAATGAAGAGCAACAGCCGCAGCAACACCTTGCCATGGTGGAAGGTTCCGGCGAGGTATATATAACGATTCTTGTATTGTTTCACGCCACTGTTACTACTACGTACTAATTAACGAATCTTGAACTGTTAGCCCTCCGGATCGACGCAAGGACAGAAGACCCGAGGTCGTACAAAGGTGATGGAAGGGAGGCTTGTCATCACGAAAGTGACAGAAGAGGGCAGGCCGGTTGCTCCCGAGAAAGTAGCAAAGAAGTACGTGAGTCAGATCGGGGCAATCGTCCGGGACAACGTGCCTATCAGCATCAGAGAATGGAAGGGCAGAAGCACTAATCCGTACGCCCTCCCGGAGACAGAAAAGAATATGCTGTGGGAAGACGTGAAGAGACATTTCACATTCCCCGAAGGATATAGTGAGAAGGATGTCAAAGCGTGGACGCTTAAGAAGATGGCTACACAATTCCAGACATTCAAGAAGATGCTGGATACCCACTACATTAAGAAGGGCCGAACTCCAGACTTCAACGCGTGGCCAAAGTTGAGGGACCACTGGGATGCATTTGTTGAATATAAGAGGAGTGAAGACGGTGTGAAAAAGATCACGACCAACACAACAAATGCTAGTCAGAAGGGCTACCACCATCATCTGGGGCGAGGTGGGTATGGCTCAGCAATTCCCAAGTGGAGGAAGATGGAACAAGATCTGATCGAACGGGGAATCGTACCTACAACTATTGAATGGCCCAAACGATCAAAAAATTGGTACTACGCTCATGGAGGCTCCCTGAGCCAAGAGGATGGGATGTTGATTTTTAATGACACAATACGTGAGAAGGCCGAACATCTTGTGAAGAACATTGAAGATTCTAAGGCTGGGAGGTTGAAGGTGGACCGAGAAAATGATGAGCTCACATTGGCCCTCGGTAATCCAGAGCACCCAGGACGTTGCCGAGGGTTCGGGGTGGTTCCGTGGAAGTTTGCTTTCTGAGGCGACAGCGCCTCGTACAGAAGCCGGAAGCGAAGAAAGGAACAGATCGAGGAGAGCTGGCGGCAGATGCTAGAATCTAAAGTGCAGGCACAAGAACAAAGAATGATGGATGAAATCAATCGGCGGGTGGCCCACGCAGTTGCGGAGTTGGCCCAATCTGGAGCATTGCCGAATCCTAACACCACCAGCCCTTCTCAACGCCTCTTGAGCAGTTGTGCTTCTACAGGGGTCCCCGATGCGCAGACGCCCAGGTTACCCGTGGAGGAGCAACGGTTCCCCGTGGATGCCATCACACAGCGGACCTCATGTGAGCTGCATGCACCGGTCGGCAACCTCACTATTAAGGTATACTTATACATAATATTTATGCAATCTTGTCAATTGATCCAGGCCTCGAGATCGGAGTTCAACTTGTTTACTTCTACTATATGTACAGGTAGCGTACGGGAGTGCGTTAGCAACCTTGGCGGGGCAGAGTAGTCATGGCATGGAAATTCCACCTGGCTACGCCAGCGTCCGCGTAGAGCAAATAGTTGATAGCCAGTATGAAGGTCTAGAGCTTGACCTCCCGGGAGGCGATGGGGAAAAGACATTGGCAAATGCGCTTCATGGGATCATTCTATGGTGAAAACGCTACATCATTATTCCCGGCACGGAGCCATCTCCTCAGAGCTCAAGACCGCTCCCCGTAGATCCCCAGCAGTGACCTTCTCCTCATACCTCGAGACCGTCATCTTCTGCTCCAGGACCATCCCTTCCATCTATATCAATGTCTCCATCTCCACCACATCCTGGTGCTGGGAGCGATGACGACAATAACAACACCCCTCCCCGATCACCGTCGCCGGCACCAAGAGCGGCCCCCGTGAAGGAACCTGCACCACCACTAAAGAAGTCACGAGCACCGCCTCCCAAGCAAAGACAGAGAAAGAAGAAAACAAAGGAGCCTGAAGTGACTCGTAAGGAACGCTGGGAGGCAATGTCTCATGCAGAACAGTGGGTAGAAATCCAACGAGAGGCCAGTGAGTGGTTCAAGAAACAAGCCGAAGAAAAAAAAGCAAGGGAGATGGAGCCACCGCCAGTAAGTCGGCGAGATTTAAACTTTTTTATCAGGATGGAAGAAGGAGCCAAGAAAAGGATACCACTCTTATCAAACTATGAACAAGCTTTAGTAAGGCTAATGAAAAGGATAAAAGGAAAGGAAAGTCATCTTCCAGCGGTCCTGTCCCCGACCTCAGCCATTTATCAAAAAAAGATGCTCAACGGGTAAAAGCAATGCCCTTGGATCAACAAGCAAATGTATTGAAGTTCATGGAAGAAACAGGTCTGGGACTTGATGAATGCATAGGGCAAGTTGAGACGCCAACTGCACCGCCCCCTGAGCCGAGATGGCCTTATGAGCTAGGCAAACCTCTAGTAAAGCTTTCATTGGTACGGAAGCTATCAACAAAGATGTACACATTCCATCAATGGTACATGATGGCATCCGCCGACTCGAGGGAGATGATCGGCCTGAAGGTAAAACCGATAGATTTTCACGGTGAAGGGGAGAAAGTGTTGTGGCTAGACTTCAAGGATATATACGAAGTGTACCATCATGATGCCCTGGACGTCTCTCTGATCAGCGCTTGGGTTCTGTAAGTGTCCATTTATCTCTACATGTAAATTTTGGCGTGCGTCACCGTACTAACTTTGTCTTCCATTTCACGTAGGATGCTAATTCAGACATGCCGCCGAGAGGCGTACCTACATATAGGCTTCATGGATCCATCTGTAGTTAACCAACAACAGATACAATTAGCGCCAGAAAAAACCTTGGTGGAAGTATACAATTTCCTAGACAAACAAACATTCAAGGATTTCATACTACTTCCATACAACTTCAAGTAAGTGTGTGTATACCGTCTACATTCGATGTCTTTTTCCTTATCTCTACATGTTAGTTAGCTCTAATATGCATGAACATTTTACGCACGCAGCTTCCACTGGATCCTTATTATAATTGAGCCTGAAAGAAGCCACGTCACTGTCTTCGATTCGTTGAGGAAAGATCCGGTGGAGTACCAAGAAGTGCAAGACATGCTAGGGTTGTAATAATTCTGGACCTTTATCTCTATGCAAAAGTTTATTTCCTAAATTTTATCCGTGTTACACTATATCATTCATTATTCTAATCCGCAGCGCATGGAAACAATTCATAAGGACACACAAAGGTCCATTCAAAGAAAAACTTACATGGAACACAGACTTCCCGGTACGTATGAAGTCGCACATTTATTACATTGTATAACACGAATATTTCATAACTTATTTTTTTCCGCACTAAAGTGCTTAAGACAGGAACCTGGGAATAATCTATGTGGCTACTACATCTGTGAGAACATGCACAGTTTTATGGGACCCAAGGGACTGAAGATGACGCCGCACAACTTTAAAGTACGTAAAATAAAACTATTACTAGTTAATTATTTTCTAGCTCCTTATATGTATTTGTTCGTGTAACATTCACAAATTTCCAAATTATAGATGTTAAATATTCAACAAGGACTCTTGAAGGAAGAAAGAGTAGCGGCAATATGTGAAGGTCTCATTGGATTCATAATGGACGAGGTGGTAGATCCAAAAGGAGAATTTTATTACGATGGACGACAATTAGACACTCCGATCAGCAACACCACGACGGGAAGATTGTAGACAGATACTTTGATTTATTTGTATATATAATACGCGCTAATTATGATCAATTTGTACTAAGCTACTTGAATTGTGTATATGAATTGTGTATAAGAATTGTGTATATATATAGTAATTGTATAATTACGAATCCCATTCGTTTAAATACTAGTTGATTTCGTTCTAAAAAAATCTCAACTACTAAAGGTTAACAAAAGGGCCGCGGTACTACGTACGTGATGCATGCATGAAAAATTCAGGCGCTAGGCAGTGCCATGCAGGCGCCATTTTGTCCCGGTTGGAATCCAGCCGGGACTAAAGGGTACAGGGTAACCCTTTAGTCCCGGTTGGAATCCAACCGGGACTAAAGGGTTCCCCTTTAGTCCCGGTCACTTCTACCATCCGGGACTAAAGGGGGACCTTTACTCCCAGTTAAAAGACCCGGGACTAAAGACCCCCCCTTTTGTCCCGGTTGGTTTATCCCGGATGGATTTTCGAGAGATATGCACCCTACCAACCGGGACTAAAGGCCAATTCTCTACCAGTGCCTCATCCCCAGCTAGGAAGTCGGTGCACGCACTGACCCAGCATGAAGTCACCGCTGGACATCGCGCCTCCCGCTTCGCAGCCTCAGCGTCCATGCTGCCGAGCTGCCGGCACGCCGGTACACGTAGTGGAAGCGGTCGGATGCCGAGGGCACCTCGGAGTCCCGTACGCTCCGAACAGGTTGTGCCGTCGCGACGTCGCAGCCGCTCATCCCTCCTCGTCTTGTACTCCTCGTACCTCCAGCCCCTCCCGGCCGCCGCATCATCCCCACCACGACGTTTCTCCTCGACATCCTCGGCGGTGGCCTGGGCCCTCCTCTACTCCTCGTACCTCCGGCCCCTCCCGACCGCCGCATCATCCCCACCGCGGTGTTCCTCCTCGACGTCCTCGGCGGTGGCTTGCGCCCTCCTCTCGATGAGCCGGTGCTTGTACCCGGTGAAGTTCCGCTCCAGCTCAGCCGCCTTCGCCCACAGGTGGTCCACACTCCGGCCATCTTCATCATGCCTGCATCTCTAGACCTACCCAGCTCCACCAGTGACCCACCTCTAACGAGCTTCGGCGACCAGACAAGTATGCATATCCATATATACTCAGGCCCGGCCCTGCGGGGGCAGCAGCTGTGCCCGGGTACCAAAAACGGAGGGGCTCATCCCATATATGTGTACATGTATGGTATAGGGTACATGGCTGATTACGTATTTACGTGGTTAGTTCATTAATTGGGCTAGGCCCATAGCCTGAGCACAAGTAGCCGCCAGCATGCCCTCCAGTAATCCACGAGACCATGAACGGATCGATCGTTCGCATGCCCAGATGCCCTCCGTTAGTCCGCTTGACGCCTGCGGCCCTGACACTGAAACCCTGATGCTTGACGGCTGACCGGCGAGTCCGCGTCCGCGAGTGGCGACTCGCCGACTCCTCGTCTGATCGTCTCCTCTGCGGCTCTGCAGCTCCGCCGAAACGGCGAAAGAGAAACCCTGCCGCTGCCGGTGAGTTCATATCAAGATTCCTACGAGATTTGATCTTTGCATGTATCATGTATGATGTATCCTTGTCCGATCTGCCTGCCTCCACCTGAATCCTGATCCAATCTCCAGGAACTTGCCTCCGACCGTCCGACGCCGAAAAACGCCACCGGCAGCCACCGAGCCGCGGCCAGAAGTAAAATAGGTAACACAAACTTGCCCCCTCCAATCCTCCATTGATATTCAAAGTTCAAAATTCATCTATACTGTAACTTATATCATTTACTAATAATTTGATTAAGTTGATCCAGAGACATGGCTGCCTGGTGACGGTTTCTTGTTCGATTGATCGATTTGTGTAGATACAACTAACCGGTGGCAGCGCCTTCAGTCCCTTTGGTAGCTGCTTGGCGTACGTTTCTAGTACTTTTTATTGTAATCTCTGGTGATGATGAGCAGGTTTTAATTTAGCTAATAGCGAGGGGAAAAAAGAGAGTGCCTAAGTAAAGTATTGGCCATACAGGAAGACTATGTCATGAAATTAAACTACATAACTTCAACTGGTTAATTGTGTATATATGCCGTGTTCTCTGGCCACACTTGCTTGATCACATAATTTTTTACGATATGGTACTGTGAGAATATTCCTAATTATTTTTAATTAATAGAAGATTATTTCTAATCTAGAAGCTACTCATGGTCACATTCTTAAAGTGAAACAGATAAGCTAAGAGGACGGACACGAGGAGGAGAAGAGAAAAACAAGGTAGGGGAGGAAGAAGCAAAGAGTGGGATTTCATCCAATTCTTTGCGATTTCTGTTCATGGCTGCAAAGGTGATCTCTAGTTTGTCCCGAGATACTTGTAAATAAATTTATGAAGTTCAATTCATAATTTCTAGATTGCAAATTCGTGCAAGAATATTATTTTCAAATTTTGGAATAATATTTGCGGAATTTGAATTTTTTTCTACAAAGAAAGTTTAAGCTCTGATTGATATCTTTCTACAGCGTTGGTTTCGTTTCAATCCAGTTAGTGGTTTAGGAATAAATGTCAAAAGAGTGATGCTGCTGGCTACAGAAAAAACTTTAGAATGATTTAGTTGGTTGAACGGTAGTTGTGGATGGGACAGTTGTTGGGAATGTTTTACTAATTGCTCCTTAGCTTGGGCTGTGATGCTTTATTATTGGTCATATATCAGTCAGGTGGATATTATTGTTAATTAATGTTTGTCCTGGTCGTTGCAGGGAGTACTTCTTTGGGAAGATTGTGTTGTTCTTGTTCTTTGATAGTGTGAAGAATGTCAGATGAAGATAGGAGGTGGGTGCGTATGTCCAGATTTACTTCTGAATGGCAAATAGGACTCAAGAACTCTGTTCAGAGTATATTTGAAGGCACATCTAAAGAAGAAACTGCTCCATGTCCATGTACTTGATGCCATTGCATGTCTTATCGAACTTAAAAAGAGGTTTGAACTCACGTGGCACAGAGAGGGTTTGATGATAGTTTCATCCGAGGAGAAGGTAATGGTGAGCCTTTAGCTGAGAGGGACAACACTGATGAAGGCACAAGAAGTCATGCGGATGGTTCCCACGAACTGGTTTTTTTCACTGATCAGCGGTGTTATACATGGAGAAGTCATAGGAAATGATGAGGAAGAGTCAAATGAGAGTGCAAAGAAACTTTATCGGTTACTAGAAGAGGCAAATAAGGAATTGTATCCAGCTTGCAAGGAGGTTACAAAGGTTTTTTTCATTGTCATGCTATTTCAGATATAGTGCATGCACGGTATTAGTAACAGTGGCTTGGAGCACATACTTCGCTTGTTCTTGCTTGTGCTCCCTGATGGCCATTGTATCCCAACTTCCTTGGAAAAAGTACGTAAGGTTGTTTGAGATCTTGGCCTTTACTACCAAAAGATTCATGCATGTGTGAACGACTGTGTGTTATTTCATGGGGATTATGCTGAAAAGGATAACTGTCCAACATGTGGTGAGTCTAGGTGGAATGAGACCGGGGGTACTGAAAAGGATGATCTTGTTGTCACTAGTGGTGGAAAGAAGCATTTTCCCCGTAAGATCCTTCGTTATTTTCCACTTATTCCTCATTTGCAAAGATTGTATATGAGAGCATCAACATCTTCACTGATGCGTTGGCACAATGATGAACTGGTGCGTGATGGGAAAATGTGTCACCCTGCAAACTCGTTGGCATGACAGCATGTGGATGGCAAGTATAAGAATTTTTCATCAGACCCTCGCAATGTAAGGCTCGGTCTTGCAGCTGATGGCTTCAATCCATTTGGGATGTTGAATGTTGCATACACTACACGGCCTGTCATCCTAATCCCTTACAACTTGTCTCCTTGGTTGTGTTTGAAACAATCGTATTGGATGATGTCTATGTTGATACCAGGGCCAAAATCTCCTAGAATGAATATTGATGTCTATTTGCAACCCTTAATTGATGAGCTGAAGGAATTGTGGGTTAAAGGTGTTAAAACATGGGATGCAAAGGTGAAGAAGAATTTTACTCTTTGTGCGCTTCTACTATGGACCATAAATAATTTTCCTGCCTATGCCATGCTATCTGGTTGGAGTACTAAAGGAAAGTTTGCATGTCCATACTGTCACAAAGATACAGACTACTTATGGTTGAAATTTGAGTCGAAGCACTGCTACTTGGGTCATCGCCGGTTTCTACCTCAGAACCATAGGTGGCATAGGAACAAAAACAGCTTCAACAACAAGATAGAGATGAGGGAGGCACCTGTGCCATTGACTGGTGCACAGGTTATACAACATTATGAAAGTTTTGAGCAACCAAAATTTGGGATAGCCACAGAGAAGAGGAAGTAGTGTGAAGAAGAGCGTAGGTGGTACAACTGGAGGAAGAAGAGTATATTTTTTGAGCTGCCTTACTCGAAAAAATTGCTTGTAAGGCATAATTTGGATGTTATGCACATCGAGAAAAATATCTGCGAGAGCATAATTGGGACGTTGCTTGACATAGATGGTAAGTGTAAGGATAGTGACAAGGCGTGGCTTGACATGCAACATCTTGGGATAAGGCAAGATCAGCATCCAGTGCTAGAGAATGGTCATTATACTTTGCCACCATCACTGTACTCCTTAGGCAAGGATGAGAAGATAATGTTATGTACATTCTTAGAAGGAGTTAGGATGCCTAATGGTTACGCGTCTAATATAAAGAGATGCGTGGATTTCAATGTTTGTAAGATTTCTGGACTGAAATCACATGACTATCATGTTATTTTGCAGAAACTGTTACCCTTAGTTGCACGCGACATATTGCCTAAAGATGTTGCTAGACCATTGATTGAGCTTAGCAGGTTCTTCAATGCGCTATGTTCAAAGGAGCTGGTGCAAAGTGACATTGAAAAAATAAGTTCTTCAATTGCAGAGACTTTATGTCGGTTTGAGATGATATTTCCACCAGCATTTTTTGATATTATGATGCACTTGCCTATTCATTTAGCTGAGGAGACTAAAATTGGAGGACCAGTGTGTTATCGATGGATGTATCCAATTGCGAGGTATCTGCGTACACTTAAAGGATATGTTAGAAACAAGGCACAACTAGAAGGTTCAATAGCGGAGGGATATATCTCAGAGGAGTGCATGACATTCTGCTCTCGCTTCCTAGAAGAAATTGATATGAAGCTGAATTGCCCAGCGCGTCATCAGAGCAGTGCAGTGAATGAACCACTGGCTGGGCCTAGCATATTTGGGAGCATGGACTATAGCAAGAAAGGTAGCAAAATTGAGCCTATTTCTAGATTCGACATGCTGCAGATGCGACACTACATATTATCAAACTGTGATGAGGCAATTCCATGGATTAAGTAAGCTGTTACTACCACCTATTTTGTGTTTTTGTATTTTTTCATAGTACATAAGTAAGAGCAGAATATTACTCAAGATTAATGTTGCACTAATGTAATCTGGTTGTTCGAACCAATAATATATAGTGAGCATAAGGAGCTAATGAGAAGAACTAGCGCACATGGTGTTGATAAGCATCATAGGGAGCATTTTGTTGGGTGGTTTGAACGTAAGGTGAGCAATGTTGTCATATACATGTAAAAAAATAGAAATTGTCTTATTTATTTATTTGAATTCAGTGCAGATGAAGGTAGTTTATGCAAAACGGAAGATTAGTGATGAGCTATATGCCCTTTCTGGGGGTCCCCATTACATGGCCCGTGTTTTCAGCAGATGCTTCATCCATGATTTCCTTTTTCGAATGGCTTCTACAGAGGTCAGCTTCAGTAGACAAAATTTTGGAGTTTTAGTGAAGGGTGATGTGTTGGGATACGAGGTAGGCTACACTAGCGCAAATCAAAATTTCTACCGCGTAAAACCAGGAACAACTGCCGTATAAGGATCACGGGATTACCACTCGACGCACTACTGGTGCGGAAGATGTAGATTTGCGTCGATGCAGTGAAGACGATCAACATAGTCGTACGTAGTCGATCAACGTAGTCGTACGTAGTCGATCACGTCAACGTCCAGCAGCTCCTCAGCAGCTCGTCCACGTGCAGCAAGATCGCCCTCGTGTCGCGGCTCGTCGTCGGCTCGTCGTGGCTCGTCGATGGCTCGTCCAAATGCTGCAGGCGCCACACCTCCAAGGTATCCACATGTGCAGGGAGGAAACGTCGCAAGCCGGACTACTAGATCCACGAGTTGCAACAGGCGAGGGCGTGGGAGGCGCAGCAGGTGTGTTTCGCCAAAAGGTGTAAACCCTAGGGCGCCCCCACCCCTCTATTTATAGAGGTTCCTAACGGGCCTCTAGGTCCGAGGCCCATTAGTACTTCTAAACCTAATCCAACTCGGATCACATCCGAATTGGGCTTCCAGCCCCTTAAGTGTGTGACCCTATGGGTTTGGATACGTATAGGCATGGCCCGAGTACTCCTACTCGGCCCAATAGTTGGTAGCGGCCTCTAGCAAGACGTGCCAACTCCTATACGCACACGAAGATCATATCAGACGAACCATCACAACATAATATACATGCTATTCCCTTTGCCTCACGATATTTGGTCTAGCTTCAAGCCGACCGCTCTTTCTCGATCCTGTGATTCGGAATCCCTTTGTAGGTTAACTCTTAACCGTACGTAGCATGGCCATGCATTTTCGGATCCGATCACTCGAGGGGCCCAGAGATATCACTCTCAATCAGAGAGGGGCAAATCCCATCTTGATTGACCATGTCTCATAGCATGCTTCTTGACAAACCCGAAAGCTACCTTTATAACTACCCTGTTACGGCGTAGCGTTTGATAGCCCCTAAGTAGGTCGGTCCACATCTAGAATACATGCGACAATCTCAGGTCTAAGGACAAAGCGTATATGTTGTTTAAAGAGAGAACTACTTCTCGTGTTGGGTCAGTCCTAGCACATGTCTCCACATGTGTCCACATTATTAGTTCAACATCTCCATGTCCATGACTTGTGAAACATAGTCATCAACTAATATATGTGCTAGTCTAATATTCATGTGTGTCCTCACATGAACTCCGACTAGGTACAACTTTAGAATAACCATACAAGTAAAGAGTTTCACATACAATTCACATAATTGCAAATCAATTCAAGTAGCCTTTAATGGATATTCAATGAACACAATATACAAATCATGGATACAAATGGAATATCATCATCTCTATGATTGCCTCCAGGGCATACCTCCAACAGTCTCCCACTTGCACTAGAGTCAATCTAGAAGGTACCTAATACCCATAGCTCTTACATGCGCATCATGCTTAGCCTGCGGGAGTGGTTTTGTCAACAGATCAGAAATGTTCAGATCCGTGTGTATTTTGCATATCTTGATCTTACCCCGGTTAACGAAGTCTCGAATGAGATGAAATCGCCGCATTACGTGTTTGTTCTTCTGGTGGTTCCTTGGCTCCTTTGCTTGCACAATTGCCCCATTGTTATCACAGTAGAGATTCAATGGGTTGGACGCATTCGGGAACACACCAAGCTCAATGAGGAAATACCTTTTCCAAACACCTTCCTTCGCGGCTTCCGAAGCCGCGATGTACTCTGCTTCTGTCGTAGAATCGGCCACCGTCTCCTGCTTGGAACTCTTCCAACTAACAGCACCACCATTCAGCGTGAACACAAATCCTGATTGTGACTTTGAATCATCTCTGTCGGTTTGGAAACTAGCATCGGTGTAACTTGTTACAACGAGCTCCTCCTCACCTCCATAGACGAGGAACATATCTTTAGTCCTTCTCAAGTACTTAAGAATGTTTTTCACCGCTGTCCAGTGACTCTCACCTGGATCAGATTGGTGTCTGCTTGTCATACTTAGCGCATATGAAACATCTAGGCGAGTACTTATCATTGCATACATGATAGATCCAATAGCCGAGGCATATGGCACTCTACTCATGCGATCCCGCTCATCAGCAGTCGAAGGACACTGAGTCTTGCTGAGATGTATGCCATGTGACATAGGCAAGAACCCTTTCTTTGCCTCTTCCATGCTGAACCGCTTCAACACTTTGTCAATGTAAGTATCTTGGCTTAAACCTATAAGCCTTCTTGATCTATCTCTATAGATCTTAATGCCCAGAATATATGCCGCTTCCCCTAAGTCCTTCATCGAAAAACTATTTTTCAGTGAAGTCTTTACGGACTCAAGCATAGGAATGTTATTTCCAATCAGTAATATGTCATCCACATATAAGATTAGAAATACTACAGAGCTCCCACTAACCTTCTTGTAAACACAAGACTCTTCTTCATTTTTGGTGAAGTCAAACCCTTTGACTACTTCATCAAAACGAATGTTCCAACTTCTAGATGCTTGCTTCAATCCATAAATGGATCTCTGAAGCTTGCATACCTTTCCAGCATTTTTCGGATCGACAAAACCCTCGGGTTGTATCATATACACGTCCTCAGCTAGGTTTCCATTCAGGAAAGCTGTCTTGACATCCATCTGCCATATCTCATAATCGAAATATGCAGCTATAGCTAGAATAATCCAAATGGACTTAAGCATCACTACGGGCGAGAAGGTCTCATCGTAGTCAACTCCTTGAACTTGTCGAAAACCTTTTGCGACAAGTCGTGCTTTATAGATGTGAACATTTCCATCCATGTCCTTTTTCTTCTTATAGATCCACTTGCACTCTATGGCTTTAACACCATCAGGCGGGTCAACCAAGTTCCAAACTTGATTGCCTCCCATGGACTCTATTTTGGATTGCATGGCACTCTGCCATTTTTTGGAGTCTGGGTCCATCATTGCTTCTGCATATGTCGCAGGCTCATCATTGTCCAACAATAATATTTCCCGCATTTCGCGGAGCCTTGCTGACCTTCGTGGTTGTGGCGGTGCTTCTCTTGCCATGGGTATCTCAACTTGTTCTGCTACATTAGCATCACTCATTGATTCTTGCCCGATCGGCTCATCTTGAACTTCTTCAAGATTCACTGTCTTTCCACTCTTTTCTCCTTTGAGAAACTCTTTCTCTAGGAAAACCCCGTTCCGAGCGACAAACACTTTGCCTTCTGATCGGTTGTAGAAATAATATCCCAAAGTTTCCTTTGGATATCCCACGAAAATGCACTTATCCGACTTGGGTGTGATCTTGTCCGACTGAAGTCGCTTGACAAACACTTCACATCCCCAAATCTTTAGAAAAGACAAACTAGGAACCTTTCCAGTCCATATCTCATATGGTGTCTTAACTACAGATTTAGATGGTACCCTATTAAGTGTGAAAGCTGCTGTTTCTAAAGCGTATCCCCAAAATGACAACGGTAGGTCCGACTGGCTCATCATTGATCAAACCATGTCTAACAAAGTTCGATTACGTCGGTCGGACACACCGTTTCTCTGAGGTGCTCCAGGCGGCGTAAGTTGTGGAACAATTCCGCAACTCTTTAGATGATTGCTAAACTCGTGGCTCAAATACTCGCCTCCACGATCAGATCGTAAGGCCTTAATTTTCTTGCCACGCTGATTTTCAACTTCATTCTGAAATTCCTTGAACTTTTCAAAGGTTTCAGACTTGTGCCTCATCAAGTAGACATAGCCATATCTACTAAAATCATTAGTGAAAGTTATGAAGTATTGGAATCCTCCTCTAGCCGTCGTGCTCATTGGTCCGCATACATCACTATGTACGAGTTCCAACAAGTCTACTGCTCTCTCAGGAAATCCTGTGAAAGGCGTCTTGGTCATCTTGCCTAGCAAGCAAGCCTCACATGTCTCGTATGATTCAAAATCAAACGAAGTTAGAAGTCCATCAGAATGGAGCTTCTTCATGCGCTTTTCACTTATATGACCCAAACGATAATGCCACAAGTAGGTAGGACTCAAATCATTAGGCCGAGGCCTTTTAGCACTTACGTTACAGACAGGTGAACCATCAAGATTTAAAACAAATAATCCATTCACAATGGGTGCAAAAGCCATAAACATATCATTCTTAGAGATCACACAACCATTGTTTTCACTCACAAATGAATAACCATCCTTCATCAAACATGAAGGAGACAAAATGTTTCGACTTAAACTAGGAACGAAATAACAATTATTCAACTCCATAATAAATCCTGACAGGAGGTGGAGTTGCATCGTCCCGACGGTCAACGCAGCAACTCTTGCATTATTGCCCACGCGGAAATCAACTTCTCCTCTTTCCACGCTTCTACTTCTTATCATTCCCTTCATCGAATTGCAAATATGAGCAACCGATCTGGTATCAAATACCCAAGAATTAATAATTGTATCAGCGAGAAAAATGTTGTCTATAACATTAACAACAAGCGTACCTGAGGTAGAAGTACTCTTACTTCCGCCATTCTTCAAGGAAGCTAGGTACTGCTTGCAGTTTCTCTTCCAGTGACCAAGTTCATGACAGTAAAAGCACTCTTTGTCAGGAGCAGGTCCAGGTCCAGCTTTAACCTTGGGCGCTGGGTTTGGCTTGGACGTTCCAGCCTTGCCCTTCTTCTTCCAAGAATTGCCCTTCTTCTTAAAGCTAGGCTTGTTCTATATAGCCATCACATGGCTGGTACTAGCGCTTTTCTTGATGTCAGCCTCTGCTGTTTTAAGCATGCCACACAGCTCATTCAGACCCTTCTCCGTCCCATGCATATGGTAGTTCGAGATGAAGTTCCCATAGCTAGGCAGAAGAGACGAAAGAATGAAATCAGTGGCCAACTCTTGGCCCAGTGGGAAGCCCAGCTTCTCCAACCGTTGAGTGTAACCAACCATCTTGATTACGTGTGGTCCTACTGCTGCGCCTTCTGCTAGCTTGCTCTCAACAAAGGCCTTAGACACATTGAACCTTTCAGTCCTGACCTGTGTTTGGAACATGTCTCTAAGCGCCACGATCATATCGTGCGCCTCATGGTTTGTTTCGAACTGCATCTGCAGCTCGGGTTCCATGCAAGCAAGCATAAGGCAGCTTACTTCGAGGTTAGCATCACATGCTTTCTTGTAAGCATTCTTAGCAGCAGCGGGTGCATCATCAGCAGGTTCTTCTGGTAGTGGGTTGTCTAGAACATCTTCCTTTTTCTCAGCCCTGATAACAATTCTCAGGTTACGGATCCAATCCGAGTAATTTGTTCCATTCAACTTGTCCTTCTCAAGGACCGAACGCAAAGCAAACGGTGTAGTGTTGCTAGGTGCCATTTAATCTACAACAAAGTAATGCAAAATACACTAAGACAAACGTATCCATGATAGAGCAAATCACATTAAACTATTTTAACAGAATCTACTCCCACTAAAATCAATATCCCTCTATTGAAACTTAGTGATTCAGGATCCACAACTAACAAGTCCACTAGTGAGCTTTAGCATCACCGCTAGGAAACAAGGTAGATCAGTAAGTAACTTTTGCTAATCATATCACATATGACTCCTGTTGTTGGGTGACATCTCTATGTCTCGGCGCCCAACCTTTATGCCCCAAGGTCCTTAACCGTTAAGATAATCTTGTTAAGCAAACCAACCCTTATGCGTGTAAGTGTCCGACACAAACCCGTCTAGTCAAGGAAAACTAGTGGTACCCTAATTTCATAGACCCACCACTAATTGTACAAGACATGGGACGGTGCAAGTTTTAGTTGGGAGGGCATACTAACTTAAACTTTGTGAGGGATCGTTCTACTTCTAACATCACAGCATGCAGAAAGTAAAACATAAACATAATAGCATTCACACAGTTGTGACACAGTATGGCCCGTTTTCATATGGTGATCTCCATCTCCATAGAACCTGTTCACCATGGTGATCTCCATCTCCATGTTCCATGTGCGCCATCCTCCTGGTGATGAATCCTCCAAGAACTAGAACATGCTATTATGCCTAATAGCTAGTAAAGAAGCTAGTAATGAAGATTACATAGTTGCTTGGATCATCACAGATTGGTACGCAGACCATTAAATACAATAAAGTGACAACACATATGGCTCCTACCGTGTTGCCGTACGCGCGACACGCAGGTCACGAATGAGTTACACACATGCATCACATACACAAGGGGGCCATACTGATCGCAAGATAAAAACATACATCCTGCAAAACACAGTTAGGCGTCCTAACGTTCCAAACTTCGGATGCCCGAAACACCATCTTCCAAGCCGAATTTGGGAAATCTAATTTCGCCGAAAATGGCAAAGCCATTGAATTTCACGTGTAACTTTTTCTGTAGATCAATTTTCATATCAAATTCGCCCCAATCCGAGATCGTACCGAAAAGTTACGGCTGATTTACCGAAGCATACGCATACGGCAAAATCCCAACCCCGGCAGTAGATCTCATCTACTATTGCACATCTAATGCGCCTGGCGTATGACCCTGGATTTCGATTCTACCAATTATATTGATCTTCGCTCACTGCAACTGGATTTACGTGTATCACTTAACTCCGATGGTGGAAACCGACCGGTAGGAGTATGTCGTCACACTACCATTGCAGCAAGGGCACGAAACCAGGACATAGATCAAACGAAAACTCGCATATCTCCATATGCACATATCCCGAATCCAAAACTAAACAGCTACGGCTCTGATACCACTGTTGGGATACGAGGTAGGCTACACTAGCGCAAATCAAAATTTCTACCGCGTAAAACCAGGAAGAACTGCCGTATAAGGATCACGGGATTACCACTCGACGCACTACTGGTGCGGAAGATGTAGATTTGCGTCGATGCAGTGAAGACGATCAACGTAGTCGTACGTAGTCGATCAACGTAGTCGATCACGTCAACGTCCAGCAGCTCCTCAGCAGCTCGTCCACGTGCAGCAAGATCGCCCTCGTGTCGCGGCTCGTCGGCGGCTCGTCGTGGCTCGTCGGTGGCTCGTCCAAGTGCTGCAGGCGCAACACCTCCAAGGTATCCACACGTGCAGGGAGGAAACGTCGCAAGCCGGACTACTAGATCCGCGAGTTGCAACAGGCGAGGGCGTGGGAGGCGCGGCAGGTGTGTTTCGCCAAAAGGTGTAAACCCTAGGGCGCCCCCATCCCTCTATTTATAGAGGTTCCTAACGGGCCTCTAGGTCCGAGGCCCATTAGTACTTCTAAACCTAATCCAACTCCGATCACATCCGAATTGGGCTTCCAGCCCCTTAAGTGTGTGACCCTATGGGTTTGGATACGTATAGGCATGGCCCGAGTACTCCTACTCGGCCCAATAGTCGGTAGCGGCCTCTAGCAAGACGTGCCAACTCCTATACGCACACGAAGATCATATCAGACGAACCATCACAACATAATATACATGCTATTCCCTTTGCCTCACGATATTTGGTCTAACTTCAAGCCGACCGCTCTTTCTTGATTCTGTGATTCGGAATCCCTTTGTAGGTTAACTCTTAACCGTACGTAGCATGGCCATGCATTTTCGGATCCGATCACTCGAGGGGCCCAGAGATATCACTCTCAATCAGAGAGGGGCAAATCCCATCTTGATTGACCATGTCTCATAGCATGCTTCTTGACAAACCCGAAAGCTACCTTTATAACTACCCTGTTACGGTGTAGCGTTTGATAGCCCCTAAGTAGGTCGGTCCACATCTAGAATACATGCGACAATCTCAGGTCTAAGGACAAAGCGTATATGTTGTTTAAAGAGAGAACTACTTCTCGTGTTGGGTCAGTCCTAGCACATGTCTCCACATGTGTCCACATTATTAGTTCAACATCTCCATGTCCATGACTTGTGAAACATAGTCATCAACTAATACATGTGCTAGTCTAATATTCATGTGTGTCCTCACATGAACTCTGACTAGGTACAACTTTAGAATAACCATACAAGTAAAGAGTTTCACATACAATTCACATAATTGCAAATCAATTCAAGTAGCCTTTAATGGATATTCATTGAACACAATATACAAATCATGGATACAAATGGAATATCATCATCTCTATGATTGCCTCTAGGGCATACCTCCAACATGATGATAGTACGGGAAATATGGATTGGTATGGTGTCCTTAAGAAGATAATCACATTACATTTCCCTAGTGAAAAAGAAGTCATATTGTTTCAGTGTGATTGGTATGACGTTCCTGCCGCTACTAAGAACAAAAGTAGAGGGTACAGTAAAGATCAATATGGGATTATAGATATTGATACAACTCGTCGTCGATATGTAAATGATCCTTATGTTCTGGGGACTCAAGTTGAGCAGGTTTTTTATGTCAAATGCGCAAATAAATCCAACTGGAGCAATATTGTTAGAATGAAGCCTAGGACTTTGTTTTCCATGCAAGAACTAGAAGAGACTGAACAACAAGGACATATTGATATTGACTTACTCGACGTCGGTATGGAGGCCATGAATATTTCTAGCCAACATGAAGAGTTGATAAATTGGGCAAGGAATGACCTCCAAGGACTGACTAGAGATGCTAGGATCATCGAAAAAGCTATACCTGTGCCAGAACCAAATGATGAACACTTAGTTGATGAACATGATGATAATGATGACACCTACATCGACGATGGATATGTTGCACCTGTCAATTCTTTCAGCCAAGGACAGGATGATGAGTTTTTTACATAAATGTGATTCTATATGTATTGGTGTGATTTTTTTAATTGAAGGCTTAGTACCTATGAAATATTGAACTCAAATATTGTTATGGGCATACATATTTGTGTTGGTGTTGAAAATTCTTGTGTCTGTGAATGTTTTGTACTCATCGACTCAAATGCTCCCTGCTCCTTGTCAGCTTCCAGGTGATTTTTCTTTGTTTTGGTTTTCCTCTATCAACTTCTATTACTCATATGTACATCTGTTGGTTTGTTATGTGTAATGGTTTTTTCTCTTTATTCTGTCACGCATGCGTGAAGGCATGCAGTGGATGGAAAAGGGGAGATAACTTCAAGAAGAAAAGGTAATGTCAAAATTATTTGGGATCTGAAACATGATAGTTACCAGATTCTTCAATACCTTAGATCACTATTATTTCTGTTGTGTGATTTCATTTTTGTGAATACAAGTGATCTGTCTCCTCAGATAAAAAAATTCATTCTCTAAACCCAAGCTCTTTCCTCATATATTTGTCTATCAGGGAATTGAACACCACGGTTGCTGGCACATATGTGCCAAATGTCTCGTGAGTACAGTCATTTGCTTGATTTCCTCTTCTATACATGCAGTACTATTGTACAATCAATTTCTAAAACATCTTTTATACTGGTACATGAAATGGGAAGATAATGTGCCTTAGGTTAATCCTAAAGAGAACTGCATGTGGCTTCCAATGGTAAGAGCTCCATGCCAAGCCCCTGCTTGTCCAATTGCCACTGCATATAATATGTCCACTGAAATGACTAACAGAAGAAAATAGGCAGGAGTTTTGACACTGATTGGCTTATCTATGCATGCATTGCAGGGAGCAAAGTCTACCTAGGTGATTGGCTAAGTTCTCACATTTTAGTTCAAGATTATATGAAAACCTATAAAGCTCCGTTGAGATGATAAACCTGAGGATGGCAATGGCGATGGGGTCGGCAGGTTCCATCAGATGGTGGCGGCGGAGGGTGAGGGGCAAGACGCGCTCATGGCAGTGTTGATGGAAGCGGCCACGCACCTGCAGGGAGAGGTAGTACAGGGTTGCCATCAAGTTCGCCACGTGCCGACCTCCACCACCTCCGGTAGTTCATCGCTATGCGGCAGGTCGACGCGCCACTGGAGGCCCTGCAGGTCCTCGACATCGTTATCCAGGAGCTCGCAGATGATTAAACTCCTTGTGCTCCCATGAATCTGTCTTTTTTAGTTTCCTTATTAGGCTGTCACCGTGTGTTTTGTCATACAAAATCTGCATAATTAATCAGGAGTTGACAACCCAGTGCATTCGAATACAATAGCAATTGCATAACATGAATAAGATTCTACATCTATTTTTGCCCGTAACAGCAACGTACAGGCGCGCACCTTGTATTGTTAAATAAGTATATGGCTATATCACTGCATGCCATTAGAAATACTTCATACATCTAAGATTTGATGCTTAAAGAAGAAATTTCCTTCACCCATAACTAAGTTCTTGGATTAAATACCTCTTATTTTTGCATTATTAGTCTGGTTGAATTTTGTGTATTTTAATACAAATATTTTGTTGCCTAACGCACGGGCACGATGGCCACACGCCGCAGAAGCAGCTCCGACTACTTATTGCTTATTTTATTACTCATTGCAAAGTCATTTTATTCACATTGGGGGCATTTGGCATGTTTGCGTTTGTAGAAGTAAATATTTCACACAATAATGTTTGATACTTATAGACGAAATTTGTTTTGTCCGTAGCAACGCACCGGCATGATCCTAGTATAGATCTAAACATAAACGTATGCAATGACCTAATTAGAGCCACCAATTTTATTTTTTTCCCAAAATATATCACATTCTTGACACTAGTGCATGAATATCAAGCCTTTTAATGAAGATTTTACGTAATTGGTCGAAAGATTAGCGCACTAGGGGCGCGCTCCAGACTCTAGTGTATATGATATACAATGCCCACGAATAAATTTTAGTGGCAATACAAAATATTCTAGCAACCAAATATACTCAAATGTAGCCACATATGATGCTAGTGGCAATAGAACCTCAATGGATGCAATGGATGACTTTTTTGATGCAATATAATTAGATCTTTTGCAACACAGGACAAGATTAAAACAACACAATTTCATCGTGGCCATATTCACAACTACTTGCAACTAACCTTTTTTTGGATGCAATATAGCAACAGCTTTTGCAATGCAGGTCACGATTGAGATGATGTAATTACACCGTGGCCATATGCACAGCTACTTGCAACCAACTTTACAATTGTAGCAACAACACCTAGCTATCACAACAAAAAATCAATATTATCACAACTCAACACTAGTCATGGCAATAGGAACCCATACTCGCAACCACCTTTTCCACTGTAGCATTAGCGCCTCCCTCTTGCAACAGAGCTTATGACTAATGCAACACACAAATTTTGTGGCCATAAGGCCCATATATCGCTACCAATTATGCCGTTGGTTGCCATAGAACCAAATATTGCAACCAAATGTGTGGTGTTGCGAAAACAAGTGGTGCTAAAAGGGTCAAATCCTTGTAGTGTCCACCTCATCGTGTGGATAGTGTGCGTTTTGCTCCTTCGCGTGTTTATGCCAGGTGTGCTCCTCACCATGATCAATATGGCCCAGGACAGCATGACCGTGGCTTTGAGTCTCGAAGCTACAATGGACCACATTTTCCTCCTAGCATTGGCCGTAGTCCTCCTGTGAGATGAGAGATGGTTGATTTTGCTAACCCCATTCTTGAGCAAATGGTTCAACACTGGTATTCTACTTGTCTTTCTAACCCTAGTGTTGAGTCATTTGCTCATCCTTGGTCCTATTTTGCTTGAGCAGGTCGGAGGCCTAGAGAACACGTGGCTCATTGATTTCGGTTGCTCTCAACACATGACCGGTGATCACAGATGGTTCTCCAGCCTCACCCCCATGATGACCAAGGAGTACATCACTTTTGAGGATAATAGCAAAGGTAAGGTAATGTCTGAAGGTGCCATCAAGGTGAGTGTGAACTTCATGCTTAAGTGAGTTGCCCTTGTAGATTCTCTTGGCTTTAATTTGCTTTCGGTTTCTCAACTCCTTGACGATGGCTTTGAGGTGCGTTTCAAGCATGGGTCTTCAAAGATCTTGGACTCTCAGGGCGATCTTGTGTGTGTGATCGTCCCTGAGGGTCAAGTGTTTCGGGTTAATTTTTCCAAATCATTTGGTCTTTCTTGATGTCTTGTGGCTGGCTCATCTTCTGAACTTTGGAAATGGCACATAAGATTGGGCCATTTGAGCTTTGACTTGCTTTCCCGGTTGAGTGCTTTGGATTTGATTCGAGGTTTACCAAAATTGAAATTTTAGAAAGATTTGGTTTGCGCTCCCTGTTGATATGGGAAGATGGTTGCTGCTTCTCACCCACCTGTGAATCAGGTGATGACTAAGCATCCGGGTGAACTATTGCATATGGACACTGTTGGTCCAGCCCGCGTTTGCTCAGTTGGTGGGAAGTGGTACGTGCTTGTGATTGTCGATGACTTTTCAAGGTATTCATGGGTTTTCTTCATGGCTTCTAAGGATGAGACTTTCTCTTTTGTTCGAGATTTGATTTTGAGGTTGAAAAATGAGCCACCAAAAGATGTCATGAGAGCCATCCGTAGTGACAATGGCACAGAATTCAAAAATGCTCATTTAACTTTTTGCAAGGATCTTGGTCTTGAACACCAATTTTCATCGCCTTATGTCCCTCCTTAGAATGGTGTTGTTGAAAGGAACAATCAGACCATTTGTGAGGTGGCTAGGACGATGCTTGATGAGCATAGGATTCCTAGAAAATACTTGGCCGAAGCTGTTAACACTGCTTGCTATGTTTCCAATCGAATTTTCTTGCAAACTTTCATGAAGAAAACTTCTTATGAGTTGATGCATCGACGTTCTTCAGAAGTGAGTCACCTGAGGGTTTTTGGTTGCAAATGTTTTATTCTGAAGCAAGGCAACTTGGACAAATTTGAGTCTCGGTCCACTGATGGCATTTTTCTTGGTTATGCTTCTCATAGTCACACTTATCGTGTGCTTAACTTTGAAACTAACTGGATTGTGGAAACCTGTGAAATTACTTTCAATGAAACTATGCCTTGCACAACCCCTGTCTTTGAGACTGCAGGTGAACATGAAATGGGACAAAGCATTTTTGAGGAAGAGGAAGAGCGTACTAGTGGTGGTGATGAGGAAGATGATGAAGCTAATCATGGTTCAGCTGCAAGACCTGTACATTCTACTTCAACAACAAGAGTTGATGGCCCTACCCCTACTACCACTACCTCAAGCCATCACCAAGTACCACTCCAAGATGATGAAGAAGAAGATCAGGTTGAGCTAGCTGCTGCTGAGGGGGAGGCAACTTCAGAGTGAGGAGCGCCACGACACATTCAGCGTGACCATCCTCCACAACAGATGATCGGTAACTTGCATGAGCATACCACTAGACATAGCTCTAGGAAGATTTCACACTTTGCATATTCTGCTTTTGTTGCCTCTTTTGAACCCTGAGATATTGGACATGCTTTACTTGATTCAAACTGGGTCAATGCCATGCATGAGGAGTTAGAAAATTTTGAGCGAAACAGGGTTTGGGTTTTAGTTGAACCACCTCCAAATTGCCATCCCATAGGAACAAAATGGGTTTTTAAGAACAAACAGGGTGAAAATGGGTTGGTTGTGAGAAACAAAGCGAGGTTGGTTGCCCAAGGTTTTAGCCAAAAAGAGAGGATAGATTATGAGGAAACTTTTGCCCCGGTTGCCCGTTTGGAAGCGATTAGAATTCTGCTAGCCTTCTCTGTGGCTAAAGGTTTTAAGCTCTTCCAAATGGATGTTAAAAGTTCCTTCCTTAATGGATTCATTAAGGAGGAAGTGTATGTGAGGCAACCCCCCAATTTTGAGAGTCCAAAACATCCTAACACTATTTTCAAACTCCAGAAAGCTCTCTATGATCTAAAACAAGCACCCCAAGCATGGTATGCAGGGTTGAAATCCTTTTTGCTTGGGAATGGGTTTGAAATGGGTTAAGTTGATAAAACTCTCTTTCTCCTCAAGCAAGGCAAAGATTTGCTAGTTATTCAGATTTACGTGGATGATATTATCTTTGGTGGTTCCTCTCATGCTTTGGTTGCCAAGTTTGCAGATACTATGAGCAGGGAATTCGAGATGTCAATGATTGGTGAACTAACCTTCTTCCTCGGGCTACAAATCAGGCAAAGCAAGGAAGGAACTTTCATGCACCAAGGGAAGTACACAAAGGACGTGCTAAGAACATTGGACATGGCTGATGCTAACTGTCCACACCCATGGCGACGACGATGGCGCTTGATGCGGATGAAGACGGCGAACCGGTGGATCAGAAGGAATACTGAAGCATGATCGGCTCCCTCCTCTACTTGATGGCGATGAGGCCTGACATCCACTTCGCAGTATGTCTGTGCGCCTGATTTCAGGCTTCTCCAAGAACCTCTCACCGCCAAGCAGTTAAGAGGATCATGAGATATTTACGCTTTACCCCTGAAATCGGTTTGTGGTAATCTGCCTCCTCGGCACTCACGCTCCGCGGATATTCCGATGCGGACTTTGCTGGGTGCTGACTAGATCGCAAGTCTACCTCGGGCACTTGCCAGTTTCTTGGTTCATCTTTGGTCTCTTGGTCTTCTCGCAAACAGTCTAGTGTTGCTCAGTCTACCACTGAAGCTGAGTATGTTGTTGCTGCTAGCTGTCATTTCCAGTTGCTTTGGATAATTTCCACTCTGAGAAACTTTGGTTTGAGCTTTTCCCATGTGCCTCTTCTTTGTGATAGCACGAGTGCCATAAGTGTAGCCAAGAACCCTGTTCTCCATTCAAAAACCAAACACATAGATGTGAGATACCATTTTCTGAGAGATCATGTTGAGAGAGGAGACATTGACCTTGGCTATGTTGCTACCCAAAACTAGCTCGCTGACATCTTTACCAAGCCCTTGGATCAAGCCTCGTTTGCTTGTTTGCGGGGGGAGTTGGGTGTTTGCTTTCCTTTCTGAGTTGGGTTTTAGTGCTTTTCTTGTATCATATATGTATAGTCATTTTTCTTGTTTGGCTTTCATTGCATCTGTATTAGGTTGCATTTGTATCATATTGCATTAGAGGAGCTTCTCTTATATGCCCTATATACTACCTTATGCTACTTGTGAGATAGTGCTTTGGTTGGTTGCTTTGAGGCAATGTGCAGTTATGCTCTTGATGATCTTGTTTACTTAATGAGATAAATGCTTTCTGAAATCTAATATTATATCACCCATGAGTTGATGCTTAGTTATGATTTGCCCCTGTTTGAATGCTAGTTCCATTTTTAGCTTATGTTTGGAATGAATGTTCTTTTCAATCGGGTCAAAGATCTAGGTATCATTGCGGATGTTTAGCCCATGATGCACCCATTGGAGAAGCATGGCTTCTTTGTGCCGCAAAGGCACTTCATGTACTTTGTCTTGTGTGAATCATGCAAAGAAAATTTCAAGAAATTCACCAAGTCTTTATGCTTAATTGTTTATATTTTGGCTTGCTTAGTTGTTACAAGATGTCTACCAAAAAAAAGTAGGCACATGGTTTCAACAAACCTTCACATGATAAGAGATGCGTATGTGGGTGTCTGCACTGATCTTTTGTCAAGAATGGTTGTTCCTTGTATGAGTTTTTGATGGCCTAGTTATTCTTGCTTGGGTATTTCTTAACAAGGTATTTGCTCATGTGGTGATCTTTCTAAACATTGCTAAAACTACTTCTCATACTTCCTATAACATGATTTCATCTTGCTGGCGATGCAGTTGCTTCCTGTAATACTCCAAGCTTATCTCTCTTGTAGCCTTTGAGAGTATTTCATGGTATATCTGAGAAGCTTGTTAGCTTGTTAGTTTCTGCATTCCCATGTCATGTTTTTCAATTTTCATGCTTATCTTGATGTTTGCATTGCCAACAAGGGGGAGAGATTGCACACAAACTCTTCTTTTGTCAAGAGGGAAAGTTTTTCATGCATTTGTTCAGGGGGAGTTTTGATTTCAGGGGGAGCTCTGTGAGCTCTGTGAGTTTTTTATGCTCTTGTGCTCATTTGCTCTTTTGTCGGTCGCATTGAGCTGTTGTACCTCTTCTTGAGGAGATCGGATTTGGATTTTCATGTGATTGGTGTTGAGCCTATTTTCCTGCCTCTTCTTAAGGGATCACATGTTTTTGTCTCAGTCGTGTCGAACCGTTGCCCTTATCTTAGGGGGTTGAGACTTTGCAGTTCAAGTTTCTTTTTTTCTTTTCTTATCAAACTATGAATTTGTGTTGGGTGTTGTCAATGCACTCACCAAGGGGGAGATTGAGGACTGATGGATAGTCACCCTTGGATGATGAGTGATTGACAACGTTGAGTTGGATTGATGTGCTCTTGGTTTGTGATGCTCAGGTGTGGAGCTCGGAGGTGGTGATCAATGGCGAGGTGAAGGTCAAGTAGAGACGGGCCGTGCCGATGGATCGGGAGTGGTGAAGGACGAACGTGAGGCTTGGACTGAGGGACCAGAGCGCCCGAGGATCAGCTGTGGTGGCTAACACTTGGGGACATCGACAAGCACAAGTGTACATCGACAAGCCCGTGTTGACCAAGTTAAGACGACGGACGTGCAAGTCAAGCAAGGGCACTAGAAGACTTGGCAGCCGGGCGGTCGAGGACGGTGGTGACACGTCTCGAGGAGCGGGTTTGGTGGTTTGGGCTGAAAAAACCACAGGCGGATGGTTTCCGGGTTTGGGCCGTAAAACCCGAGCGGAGGTTCCAAGGAGGAACACGGAGGCACGTGGCGGAATCATAGAGGTTGCATCGAGGCGAAGCAAGTCTGTGTAGGAAGCGTGGTCGTCCAATCAACCGAACACACAGATGGACCAAAATGCCCTTGCGCGGGTAGTTATCTTAATTTTAAGTTGTAGGGGTAATTTAGTCATTAGGGGAGTCAATGAATAGAGATGGGGGGCTGGTTGTTTCAGCACCTCTCGATTCTATGACACGTAATCTATGACCCGAACGATGCGCGGAAGAGGGAAAGGTCCTTAGGGCAAGTACATTGGTGTCGTCTAATAGGCGGTCTCATGCATTGACATGTAATCTTGAAACAATTTAACAGGCAACCTATACAATGGGTTGTCCTATAAGTTGTCTTGTAGTGGTATATAATTTCTTAATTTGTGCATAAGAAAAATAAAATATTATGAGTTGCATGGAAACAATAACTCATACAATGGTTGTTAAGTTGTCTCGTAGTCCTACAATTTAGCTCATGAGGTGGTTGTTTCGCGAAGCAACGACCTCTTTCTCTCTCCTCGCTCTCTCTCCTCCACATCATCAAAAATCCTACGTGGCACCACATGAGACGACCTATGAGACCGCTGACGTGTAGCACTGTACTTGCCCTTAGGGCAATGCCTGTTGAGGTTGGTGTAATCGATACACATTCTCCATTCACAAGTTTTTTTTACAAGGACTAGATTGCTAACCAGTCAGGGTGCTTACATTCACGGATAAAACCAGCAGTTAAGAGCTTATTAAGTTCTACCCTAATGACCTCCTTGCTATCTTGGGTGAAATGGGGAAGCTTTTGCTTGACCGGTCTTGCTGTCTTGCTCAAGTCCAAGGAGTGTTCAGCCAGCTCTAGTGGGAAACTGGGCTTATCTGATGGCTTCCACGCGAATATGTCCGAGTTGTCCCGGAGGAAACTGGTGAGCGCGAGTTCCTATTTGGCAGAGAGGTCAGACCCTATGAGGGCCGTCTTGGTGGTTCATTTAGGCCGAGCTAGATTCTCTTAACCTTGGGGTCGGGCTGCAGCGTTGTGGGCGTTGGCTCGATCTCTAGGATCGTGAGCTGGTCTTTGTCCACCTTATGGGCCTTGGCAACCATGGCGGTGGCCTTGGCCGAGTAGTCTAGAGCTTCAGCGAGCTATACTGCCTCTGTGTCTGTGGCGGAACCGTCCAACTTAAACTGGTTTAAATGCGCCTAATTGCTACCGACGCAGCAATTATCCGAAACGCACTTAAAACAGTATAAGTCCGGTCGTCCGTCGAGTGTCCCTAGGACTCCTCGAAAGATCCACGTTGTGTCTCATAGCCATACATCAGGATAGTATCCGCGATGGGATAGCATCAACAAATATTACATTTTTACATACATACAATAGGTACGAGTTATTACAAGACTTAGTTTGAAGCAAACTTAATAGTGCAGTGTTAGTTGGAGTTCAAGGACTTAAAACATAAACGGTTCAGGTGGAGATGAGCATTTAAAAACTTCTTCTAAGGGTATTGTGAGACTCATAACAATACCCTAGGGCTTTGGGGCTTCCTCCTCGGTAGACTCCTGCGGTGCTTCTGAAAAGATGGCCACAAGGGATAGCCCTGAGTACGGGGTACTCAGCAAGTCTTATCCGACTAACCAATATAATAGTTTTTCTTTGGAAGTATATGCTAGCTTTTTGGTGTACTTGGCTGATATATTTTTGCCGAAAAGCTTACTACAAGTGATGCCTTAGTTTTATCTTTTATTTGAGTTAAGTTGTTACCTAACCATTCTAGATGATGAGAAAAGATTAAATGCAACAGTAAGGCATTAAGTCATACATCAATCATTATCAGAAGGATATAACATTCATGGATTTATGCTACGATGCTCAACAGTGATCAAGTGCATTCATAACCGAGAATTGCAGCGATCCGGATCATATTACATCCTGCAGGAGAGTACCCTGATCACTAGTTATATACGACTGTCCAGGTCGTACGTAATGACCTTTCGATTAGCAAAATCAATGATTGGGAATAAGACTACCCGGACCCAGGGACGCACCCTCACATGGGACCCCACGTCTGGCCCGATCACCATGTGAGTTTCGGGCTACGCCCCTGCCAATCTCCAGCACGTCAAGCGCGGGTACGAAGTATTCCCGATCAGAGAGTTTACTAACCTACTGGGCTTTACTGGTCCCATACCCAGTAAGTGATCAGATGATTATCACTTGATCAAAGGTTAAGACAACGAATCGAGCCTTAACCAAATTAATCTAGCAGACAGAACTACATCCCTAGCTTCTGTCTGCTTCTCAATTTCCAAGTCATCTTCCCATAAATAACATGTATGACTCAAAAAGTTTCCCTTAAGGTTGGTAAACCAAGCATTTAAGCAACTAAGCAATTCTAGACTTGGGTTATCTACTAAAGGTTTGAACAAGTGGCAAAGATGTCCTTAAAACAAGGTATGATCATGCACAAGAATAGGTTTCAAGCAACTCCTAGACTTAGTGCATACATATAGCAAATAACTGAATATAGGACACATGAAATATCGACTTCAAAATAATAGGTGTAATACACCGGGGCTTGCCTTGTTCGCTTAAAAAGTTAGTACTGTCCGAAGGGTTGGCCTCGCAAGGGACCAATTCAAAGACTTCTTCAAACTCCGAAGATCCTTCTGAAAATTCCAAGTAATCTCCTTCTGGCGCTTCGGGGTCTATAGCACAACATATGCAGGGGTTAGGAATGCAAATTTTTGAATACAAGACTATACAACTTTCCTTCATGATAAAGTTGCAAGCCAACAAGGACTATACAATTTATCATGATAAAGTTGCAAGCCAACACACAAAAACCCGAAAAGATTAGCCCACAATTTTTATTTCCTTACTTAACCTTACTTAAGGCTTTTTCTTTTATTTTTAGAAAAGGTTATAATTATTTTCTAACTTGAAAACCCTATTTCCTATGAGTTAAGAATAATTTGTGATTATGAAAATGTTATTCCATATTTTATGCATTTTATAAAGATTAAGTATTTATTTAATTACCATAAAAGAAAGGCATTAAATAAATACCTAACTTTTTATTATTTTTCTAGGGTATAAAAATTTTAATGCATAAAGGAAAATAAAACAAGCCTAACAAAATTGGTTTCACTAATTTTGGACACTCCTAGAAATTTCTGTGATTTAAATGGTGAAATTCGGATTTAAACTAATTATTCTATAAAGGAAATCTAATTTTTCCCGAAAAACTCCCCCGACGACTTTTCTCACGCGGCTCGACTCTACCCCCTCTCACTTGCACTGGGCCCGTGGCGCGGACCCACCCCTTCTCCTATTCCTTCTACCCGCCGGCCTCCTTTCTTCCCCGGCCGGGCCTTACTGGGCCGATTCCTCTTTCTGCTTCTTCTCTTTTCACCCGCGACGGCCCAATGGCCCTCTTTTCTTTTTCCTTTCCCTCACGAGCGCGGCCTGTCTTCCACTGGGCCTCCGGCCCCTTTTCTCTCCACAGTCGACCGCGCGCGCTCCTGCGGCCCAACTGGCCTCCGCGTCCGGTCGGTCGACTCCCTCTCCCTCTCTTCCCCACTGACGCGCGGGCCCAAGGCTCTAGCGCCTTCTTCTTCCTCCCGCCAAATCCCGCGCGCGACAGGGGGCGGCGCGGCTCGCCGGCCGGCGCCCTACCGGCGACGGAACTAGGTCAGGAAAGCATCTCCGTGCCTTCACGCACCCGCGCGCGGCAACAGTTCCTTGGGAGATGGCCGGAACCATTCCTTCCACGGAGGCGGGCGGCGGCAACCACGGCCGATCGCGGCTACGCGCGACGACGGCGCAACCTACCCCAACGGCTACTACTACACCATCCTAGCATCCTAAGGACCTGCCTAAGACTACCCAAGAAGGAAGAGAACAAGCGCAAGGGGGTGCTCACCGTGAGCGGGAGGTGCGGCGACGGCGGACAGAAACGGCAGCGGTTTAAGGCGTGCTGGCGGAGAGGCTGGGCAACAAGCTGCTAGGGTTGCTGGTGGGGTGTGGGTGGAGGTGTGGACGGAGGGAATTGACGGGAGCTGCGGTGTGGTAGGAGTATTTCACCCAGCGGCGGTGGATTGGACAGAGGAGATGGCGGCGGTAAAAAGGACAGCGGTAGAAGCGGCGGCGCGGGAGCGATAGTTATTCAAGCTTTCACCGCGCGCATGGGCGACACCGTGGCCTACTCGTAGGCTTGCATGGTGAGGAGGTGGCGTAGCTGCTGCGCTGGCGAGCGACCGACGACGGCGGCGGCGACACGTTGAGCGCGACTCTGTCATCCTCCCCCCCCCCTTTCTTCTGATGCCCGAAACTTCAGAGCCAAATTGCGGTCGATTTCCAATCCGACGGTCCCCAAGTGTCTTAACCGAAGTTGTAGATAATCTTGAGCTTTTCAATTCACATTTAAACCTTGGCCCGAGATAAACATCCAAAAGTCTTCAAATTTGAATTTTTCTCCGGCACATAAGTGAATCTTTTTGTTCTTCCATTCACTTTCGTCAGTCTCCTGACAGTGTCATCTACCTAACTTTGTGAATCAATTTAGTGATCCAAATCCTTTTCTTCCAGTCCCACTTCTCTCCATTTGTGTTCTACAACATTCAAAGTTTCCATTTTGCCCATAAACACTTGCACCTTTTGTTCTACATTGTTCTGAAATCGGCTCCAAACTTGGCCATTGAATGCTGTTTCAGACTTAGTGAATTTCAGTAATGCAGTTTACAGTGACGAGATGCTAACTTTAGGCCTTCATTTGAAATAGCTCCCTCTGCTATTCTTGATCAACAACACCCAAATCTATTAGTCCAAAGTCCACACTTTAATATGGTGTAGTTGTTTTGATTCACTTATTTGAAAAATTCATCAGAAATCAATTTTGAAAATGGACTCTGCTGCTGTTTTTCTGAATTTTTCCTATTGTCAGATGGCGAATAGTGCATTTCGGTTTTACTTTCCTTCTTTGATTCTTTTGAGATATCTAGGACCAATTCTGTTCCAATTTCTTGATCCTCAAGTTCTAATCACCCTTACAGGTCTATTCCATATTTTGGCCGAATTTTTCTGAATTTCAAATTCAAAATTCAAATTTCGGTCAAATTTGACCCGAATTTGATTTTTGGCCAATTTCTTTTTCTTTTCTTCTCGAATTGCTTCCAATTCTTCAGAGTCACTTTGATGACTAAAATGGCAAGGTATTACAGCCTCTCCCCCTTAACAGAATCTCATCCCGAGATTCCCGGGGTTAAATCCTCGGCTTTGAGAATGGAAAGGAAACTGCGTCAGGTCAACTATTTTTCTCTTTTCTGTACAAGGATAGTGGGGTGATGGCTTTTTTTCATCTGTTCCTGACGGTTTCAAATAATTCAGGATATTTAGACTCTAGGTCTTCAGCCTGTTCCCAAGTAGCTTCATCCGGAGTATGATTTTTCCATTGTACCTTATAAAAGGTGATACTCCGAGTTTGGGTATCTCTTGTCTTTTGATCCAGAATTTTAATAGGCCTTTCCTCATAGGTTAGATCTGGTTCGAGCTCAATTTCTGGATCTTCTAGAATCTCTTCTGGAACTCTTAAGCACTTCTTAAGCTGGGATACATGAAATACGTCATGTATAGAAGTAAGTTGGTCTAGTAGTGACAGCTTGTATGCCACTCAACCCTTTCGTTCCAGAATTTCATAAGGACCAATATATCTTGGGGCTAACTTACCCTTTATTCCAAATCGTTGTACTCCTTTCATCGGGGATACTTTCAAGTATACAAAATCTCCGGTATGAAATTCCAAGGACCGTCTCCTTTTATCCGAATAACTCTTTTGTCGGGACTGGGCTATTTCCAAATGTTTGCGAATTTTCTGGACCTTTTCCTCGGTTTCCATAACCAGGTATGATCCCAAATGTGTCCTTTCTCCTACTTCTGACCAATTCAAAGGGGTTCGGCATCTTCGACCATACAGGGCTTCGAAAGGTGCCATTTTAATGCTAGCTTGATAACTATTATTATAGGAGAACTCGGCTAGGGGCAAACATTCATCCCATAGCTTAGAGAAGGTAAGGACACATGCTCTCAACATGTCTTCCAAGATTTGATTAACCCTTTCTGTCTGTCCTCCAGTTTGAGGATGATAGGTAGAACTTCTAATTAGAGTAGTGCCCATGTCCTTTTGCAACTGTTCCCAAAATCTGGAAACAAACTGGGAACCTCGATCAGAGATAATTGTCTTTGGTACTCCGTGCAAGGATACGATCCGGGCTATATAGAGTTTAGCATATGTCGACACTGGATAGGTAGTCTTGACTGGAATAAAGTGAGTTGACTTAGTAAGGCGGTCGACAATAACCCATATGGAATCATATCCTTTTGAAGTGGTAGGCAATCCAACTATAAAGTCCATGGAAATATCCTCCCACTTCCAGACAGGGATTTCTGAAGGTTGAAGTAAACCTGCCGACTTTTGTAGTATGGGCTTAACTCTTCGGCAAGTATCACATTCGGCTACATATCTTGCAATTTCAGGTTTCATCTTGGCCCACCAAAACCTTTGCTTTAAATCTTGGTACATTTTATTGCTTCCGGGATGAATAGCGAACTTAGACAGATGTGCTTCTTCTAAGATCAACTTTCGTAGGTTCTCATCCTTAGGAACTACTATCCTTTTCTTGAAGTATAGTCCTCCATCTTCTTCTTTATTGAATTCGGGGATCTTTCCTTCTCCTTTTTGTTGATAGAGTATCTTAATCCATGGATCTTCTTTTTGAGCTGTTATAATCCTTTCCTTTAGGGTATCTTGTATCATAATATTCTGAAGGGTGCCTTGTTTTACTATTTCCAAACTCAAATCTTCCATTTCCTCACATAAGGTCTTAAGGTTAGACTGGACGGTAGTGCAGTGGCATTGGGCCTTTCTGCTTAAGGCGTCGGCCACCACATTAGCCTTGCCAGGATGATAATGGATTTCTAATTTATAGTCTTTAATCAGTTCCAGCCACCATCTTTGCCTCATGTTTAAATCCATTTGAGTGAAGATGTACTTCAAGCTTTTGTGGTCAGTAAAGATACGACATTCACTACCCAAAAGATAGTGTCGCCATATCTTTAATGCATGCACTATGGCAGCAAGCTCTAAATCATGGGTAGGATAATGCTCTTCATGACGCTTCAGTTGACGTGAAGCATAAGCAATAACTCTGCCTTCTTGCATAAGAACACACCCTATGCCTGTTCCCGAGGCATCACAGTATACGTCAAAGGGCTTCTCTATATCAGGTTGAGCTAGCACCGGGGCTGTAGTCAGCAATTTCTTTAAGACTTGAAATGATTCTTCACACTCAGGTTTCCATTCAAATTTCACTTCTTTCTTCAATAACTCTGTGATTGGTTTGGAAATTTTTGAGAAATTGGGGATGAACCTACGGTAATAGCCAGCCATCCCCAAGAAACTTCTTACTTCATGAACAGAGGTCGGTGATTTCCAATCCAATATGTCCTTGACCTTTCCGGGATCTACTTCAATTCCTTTTTCGGACAATATGTGCCCAAGGAATGGAACTTTCTTTAACCAGAATTCACATTTACTGAACTTGGCATACAACTGATGTTCCCGGAGTCTATTTAGAACAATACGCAAGTGTTGCGCATGTTCCTCTTCATTTTTAGAAAAGACAAGGATATCATCTATAAAGACGACCACAAATTTATCTAACTCCGGCATGAACACTGAATTCATGAGGTACATAAAATGCGCTGGGGCATTTGTCAGTCCGAAAGACATAACCAAGTATTCATACAGTCCATATCGGGTTGAGAAGGCTGTTTTAGGTATGTCTTCGGGTTTTATCTTAATTTGATGGTATCCTGACCGAAGGTCGATTTTTGAAAAGACCTTGGCTCCAGCTAATTGGTCAAACAACAAGTCAATCCGTGGCAACGGATACTTGTTTTTAATGGTTACCGCATTCAAAGGGCGGTAATCCACACATAATCTTAATGTGCCATCCTTCTTTTTAACAAATAGAGCAGGGCAGCCCCATGGCGAAGTGCTAGGTCGGACAAATCCTTTATCCAACAATTCTTGGAGTTGTATTTTTAATTCTGCTAAGTCTTTAGGTGGCATTCGATACGGTCTTCTCGAGATAGGAGCAGTGCCTGGTTCTAACTCAATGGTAAACTCTACCGCTCTATCAGGCGGTAGTCCAGGTAGATCTTCTGGGAACACATCTATAAACTCATTAACCACAGGAATAGATTCTAGAGTCACTGCTCTAGTCTTTTGACCATCTGGTCCAAACAAGGATGAGCGGGTATTTGGAGCTCAAAAGGGTGGCCTTGGTCATCTTTCATACTAACGACCCGATTATCCATATCGATTTGAACTTTATGTTCCTTCATCCAATTTACTCCCAAAATAATATCTATTCCTTGATCTTCCAGAATTAAAGGATAAGCACCCACCTTATTTCCTTCTAGGTTTAAAATCACATTGCGAGCTACTTGATTTGTATTGTGTGTAGCTCCAGTAGCTTGAATAGCATATTTGACATTTAATGTATGTACTTCTAGTTGGTGTTGCGTAACAAACCTTCTACTTATAAAAGTATGTGATGCACCCGAATCAAATAAAACCATGGCAGGATAATTGTTAACAAGCTACATACCTGCCAGAATAGGCTCTCCTTCTGGAATTTCCTCCACGTTCATATAATGAGCTTGTCCTGTCTTTGTGTTCACAAACTTACGACGGACAAACTTCTGCCCAGTGCCTTGACCCGAGGTTTGAGCCCTTAAATTTGCGTTTCCCCCAACCTTGGGAAAACGACAGTCCCGGGCAAAGTGTCCTGGCTTTCCACAGTTAAAACAAACCTGTGGATTCCCTGGAGGAGTAGGGTTACGAAACCCGAGAGGTGGTGCATTTCCAGGATGAGGAGCATTATTGGGAGTTCTAACATTCTAGGGCTGGAAGGGTCTCTACTGAAATGAAGGTCGATACATGGGTCGAGGAGGACCTCGATATACCACCTTCATTCTTTGTGGAGCACTCCCAAAGGTTCCAAAAGGAACATTCTTCCTTTTCAAAGCTTCTTCTTTCCTTAAGGTTTCGTCTAGGATTCTCATCTTTTCTTCCGCGGTAATGGTTGTACTTACCGCAGAGCTATAGTCGGCAAAAGTGCAGGTGGACAACTTCTCCTGCATTCTTGCATTGAGCCCTCAAAGATAACAATCTCTTTTTCTGGACTCGGTATTGACATGTTCTGGTGCATATTGGGCTAAGTGGTCAAACTCATTGGTATACTCAAGAATACTGCGGTTCCCTTGCTGTAGCCCTAAGAATTGCTCCAGTTTCATCCGCATGATACCTTACAGCACAAACTGTGTCCTGAAGGCTTCCCTAAAGTTCTCCCATGTAACCACCCTTCCAACTAGCTGCCTAGCCAGATAGCTGGTCCACCAGGTCCCAGTGGGACCTTGGAGCTGGAGTCCTCCAAACTCTGCCTTTTGAGTGGTGGTGCACTGGGGGATTACTCGAAACTTCTGTTCCATTGTTTGAAGCCATTCGTTAGCTTCAAGGGGATGCTCAGCCTTCAAAAATATTGGAGGACGAGCCTCCAGGAACTGGGTGTACGATACACCCCGCTCTGGATCCCGCCGATTTCCACCGTTACCGGTGTTCTGTACGATCATTTGAAGTAATCGAGCATGTTCGGCCCCTGAGTTCATAAGGCTGGCTATAACATCTGCCAGCGTTGGAGCTCTCGGTAAATTCTCCTCCTGGCCCCCTGACCCTGAAGCTCGTGGACCTCTTGGATCCGTCATGCTGTCAAGAGTAAACAGAACATTAATATTTAGGGTGCATTTTATCAACAGTTCCCTGCACACTAATATTTCACACATCACAGCATGACCATACATAAACCACACTTATATACATATTTATTTATAGTACATGACTTGAAGTTACTCTTTACAAAACCACCGTGCTACTCTGTCCATCACACGTATCTTACATAAATATATTACAACATCTCTTAGATAAGGTCTCGCTTCAACCATCGTAAGGGTAGATGCCTAGTTCTTTGGCATTGAGTCCTAGTCGGGCCATTGCTGCTTGTAGAATATCTTGGTCTACTGTCATCAACGTTTGCCCTGGAGGAGGGACAGGTGGGGCTTGATTCACTGAGTTCTCACTTTCTGATTCCAGCCCGGGGTCGCTCGAAGTGTAAGAAGTATAGGATGCAGAGGTACTAACTCCGGAATTTCCCTCCATCTCTTGGGGATCTTCCTCTTCTTCCCCATCTTCTTGCTCTGCTTCTTCCCACTGCTGCATCGGCCCGTAGCCTTGTGGATCTAGCCCATCGGCGTTGGCATTGGCCCAGGAAAATTGTTGATTTCCCATGGGAGCTTCACCCTGATCATCTTCCATGTCAACATCAAACCCTTCTAAGTTCTCATGAGCGTACAGATCAATCTCAGGAGCTGCAGGTGGAGCAAGATCTTCCTCCACTCCTACCACATCCACTAACTGGTCTGCTTCTTCTGGGTTCGGTGGCTAGGGCTCTTCTGGTGGTGGAGGCGGTGGAACATTGACGATGTTTTGCGCAGGTACCTGGGCCTGCATCTCTTCCAAAGCCAGACGAAGTGATAAGATCTCATCCAGCTGCTGGAATCTTTCTGCTTCATGCCTATTAACATTGGATTTGGCTTCCTCCCTTGCTCTATCTGCCATGCTCCTGCTGGCCTCTATGAATCCTTGCATCACCCTGAGTTTCTCTTCATATTCGTCTATTCTTCTGGACTGTTCCCTCATTATTTTCTCCATGTCGTGTTCCCTTGTCAATGCCGCCTTTTTGTACAATTCCTTATCATGTCGGGCGCCCATTAACTCCATCTTGGCATCTTCATTTTTCTGCCTCTGATTGTAATACTCTCTAATGCAAGACTGATGTAAGTTGTACATAGCCGTCATGTAGTCAGAAGCAGCAGGAACCAAGATGTCGTGCTCTACACGAGAAGAGTTCTTCAGAGCTTTAATTCTCCTCTTCCAGATCCCATCATCTTGATTCTTGATAGGATAGAACCGAGCAGAGCTCGATCCTATCTCTACTTTATGCTTTTCACATAACTCGGTGAGAGCAGTCATAGCCACCCTTTCAATTGTGTCATTGAACTCAACGCCTGATTCCATTACTTCTTCTAAACGCCAATTGGGATTGGTGTCCTCATCTGGAATATGCACATAAACAGTGCAGTACTGTTTGTGACCCGTATCTTCCTTCCTCCAATAATATTCTGGAGGGTTATGAAAGCCTAATTCCTGCAGCGTCTTCCATAGCAACTGCACAAACCCTGGCTTATCCAGATAATGGCCGCGGGTCCATCCATC
Source organism: Setaria viridis (assembly GCF_005286985.2). NCBI lineage: Eukaryota > Viridiplantae > Streptophyta > Magnoliopsida > Poales > Poaceae > Setaria > Setaria viridis. Next base: position 16,842,681 of record NC_048264.2, read on the forward strand.
TTGATCGGTGTAACCTTCTTGAAACATCCTATAAAAGAAACGAGGTCAGGTCTAACGGCACTCACCAAACCCAAAAGTTTTTAAAATATGCTTATGCAACATGATGCAACGATTCCTACGGACTCACAGACTCATATACACACTCGTAAAGAAATTGGTGGCATCGTAATCTCTCCCTAAATAACAGACTACCGAATACAAGCGACACGCAGCAAACAGTTAGCATCTGCAAAACAAACAACCAGTTAACACTACTGCCACCTGTGACTCATGTTTTCTTTATTTTAAAATAGAGTCTTAGTTTTTAAATGGTAATATCTGTTGATTATCCCAACCTACGGCTCTGATACCAGCTGTGGTGGAACCGTCTAACTTAAACTGGTTTAAATGCGCCTAATTGCTGCCGACGCAGCAATTATCCGAAACGCACTTAAAACAGTATAAGTCCGGTCGTCCGTCGAGTGTCCCTAGGACTCCTCGAAAGATCCACGTTGTGTCTCATAGCCATACATCAGGATAGTATCCGCGATGGGATAGCATCAACAAATATTACATTTTTACATACATACAATAGGTACGAGTTATTACAAGACTTAGTTTGAAGCAAACTTAATAGTGCAGTGTTAGTTGGAGTTCAAGGACTTAAAACATAAACGGTTCAGGTGGAGATGAGCATTTAAAAACTTCTTCTAAGGGTATTGTGAGACTCATAACAATACCCTAGGGCTTCGGGGCTTCCTCCTCGGTAGACTCCTGCGGTGCTTCTGAAAAGATGGCCACAAGGGATAGCCCTGAGTACGGGGTACTCAGCAAGTCTTACCCGACTAACCAATATAATAGTTTTTCTTTGGAAGTATATGCTAGCTTTTTGGTGTACTTGGCTGATATATTTTTGCCGAAAAGCTTACTACAAGTGATGCCTTAGTTTTATCTTTTATTTGAGTTAAGTTGTTACCTAACCATTCTAGATGATGAGAAAAGATTAAATGCAACAGTAAGGCATTAAGTCATACATCAATCATTATCAGAAGGATATAACATTCATGGATTTATGCTACGATGCTCAACAGTGATCAAGTGCATTCATAACTGAGAATTGCGGCGATCCGGATCATATTACATCCTGCAGGAGAGTACCCTGATCACCAGTTATATACGACTGTCCAGGTCGTACGTAACGACCTTTCGATTAGCAAAATCAATGATTGGGAATAAGACTACCCGGACCCAGGGACGCACCCTCACATGGGACCCCAAGTCTGGCCCGATCACCATGTGAGTTTCAGGCTACGCCCCTGCCAATCTCCAGCACGTCAAGCGCGGGTACGAAGTATTCCCGATCAGAGAGTTTACTAACCTACTGGGCTTTACTGGTCCCATACCCAGTAAGTGATCAGATGATTATCACTTGATCAAAGGTTAAGACAACGAATCGGGCGTTAACCAAATTAATCTAGCAGACAGAACTACATCCCTAGCTTCTGTCTGCTTCTCAATTTCCAAGTCATCTTCCCATAAATAAGATGTATGACTCAAAAAGTTTCCCTTAAGGTTGGTAAACCAAGCATTTAAGCAACTAAGCAATTCTAGACTTGGGTTATCTACTAAAGGTTTGAACAAGTGGCAAAGATGTCCTTAAAACAAGGTATGATCATGCACAAGAATAGTTTTCAAGCAACTCCTAGACTTAGTGCATACATATAGCAAATAACTGAATATAGGACACATGAATATCGACTTCAAAATAATAGGTGTAATGCACTGGGGCTTGCCTTGTTCGCTTAAAAAGTTAGTACTGTCCGAAGGGTTGGCCTCGCAGGGGACCAATTCAAAGACTTCTTCAAACTCCGAAGATCCTTCTGAAAATTCCAAGTAATCTCCTTCTGGCGCTTCGGGGTCTATAGCACAACATATGTAGGGGTTAGGAATGCAAATTTTTTAATACAAGACTATACAACTTTCCTTCATGATAAAGTTGCAAGCCAACAAGGACTATACAATTTATCATGATAAAGTTGCAAGCCAGCACACAAAAACCCGAAAAGATTAGCCCACAATTTTTATTTCCTTACTTAACCTTACTTAAGGCTTTTTCTTTTATTTTTAGAAAAGGTTATAATTATTTTCTAACTTGAAAACCCTATTTCCTATGAGTTAAGAATAATTTGTGATTATGAAAATGTTATTCCATATTTTATGCATTTTATAAAGATTAAGTATTTATTTAATTACCTTAAAAGAAAGGCATTAAATAAATACCTAAATTTTTATTATTTTTCTAGGGTATAAAAATTTTAATGCATAAAGGAAAATAAAACAAGCCTAACAAAATTGGTTTCACTAATTTTGGACACTCCTAGAAATTTCTGTGATTTAAATGGTGAAATTCGGATTTAAACTAATTATTCTATAAAGGAAATCTAATTTTTCCCGAAAAACTCCCCCGACGACTTTTCTCACGCGGCTCGACTCTACCCCCTCTCACTTGCATTGGGCCCGTGGCACGGACCCACCCCTTCTCCTATTCCTTCTACCCGCCGGCCTCCATTCTTCCCCGGCCGGGCCTTACTGGGCCGATTCCTCTTTCTCCTTCTTCTCTTTTCACCCGCGACGGCCCAACGGCCCTCTTTTCTTTTTCCTTTCCCTCGCGAGCGCGGCCTGTCTTCCACTGGGTCTCCGGCCCCTTTTCTCTCCACGGTCGACCGCGCGCGCTCCTGCGGCTCAACTGGCCTCCGCGTCCGGCCGGCCGAGTCCCTCTCCCTCTCTTCCCCACTGACGCGCGGGCCCAAGGCTCCAGCGCCTTCTTCTTCCTCCCGCCAAATCCCGCGCGCGACAGGGGGCGGCGTGGCTCGCCGGCCGGCGCCCTACCGGCGACGGAACTAGGTCAAGAAAGCATCTCCGTGCCTTCACGCACCCGCGCGCGGCAACAGTTCCTCGGGAGATGGCCGGAGCCATTCCCTCCACGGCGGCGGGCGGCGGCACCCACGGCCGGTCGCGGCTATGCGCGACGACGGTGCAACCTATCCCAACGGCTACTACTACACCATCCTAGCATCCTAAGGACCTGCCTAAGACTACCCAAGAAGGATGAGAACAAGCGCAAGGGGGTGCTCACCGTGAGCGGGAGGTGCGGCGACGGCGGACAGAAACGGCAGCGGTTTAAGGCGTGCCGGCGGAGAGGCTGGGCAACAAGCTGCTAGGGTTGCTGGTGGGGTGTGGGTGGAGGTGTGGACGGAGGGAATCGACGGGAGCTGCGGTGTGGTGGGAGTATTTCACCCGGCGGTGGTGGATTGGACAGAGGAGATGGCGGCGGTAAAAAGTACAGCGGTAGAAGCGGCAGCGCGGGAGCGGTAGTTATTCAAGCTTTCACCGCGCGCATGGGCGACACCGTGGCCTACTCGTAGGCTTGCATGGTGAGGAGGTGGCGTAGCTGCTGCGCTGGCGAGCGACCGACGACGGCGGCGGCGACACGTTGAGCGCGACTCTGTCATCCTCCCCCCCCCCCTTTCTTCTGATGCCCGAAACTTCAGAGCCAAATTGCGGTCGATTTCCAATCCGACGGTCCCCAAGTGTCTTAACCGAAGTTGTAGATAATCTTGAGCTTTTCAATTCACATTTAAACCTTGGCCCGAGATAAACATCCAAAAGTCTTCAAATTTGAATTTTTCTCCGGCACATAAGTGAATCTTTTTGTTCTTCCATTCAGTTTCGTCAGTCTCCTGACAGTGTCATCTACCTCACTTTGTGAATCAATTTAGTGATCCAAATCCTTTTCTTCCAGTCCCACTTCTCTCCATTTGTGTTCTACAACATTCAAAGTTTCCATTTTGCCCATAAACACTTGGACCTTTTGTTCTACATTGTTCTGAAATCGGCTCCAAACTTGGCCATTGAATGCTGTTTCAGACTTAGTGAATTTCAGTAATGCAGTTTACAGTGACGAGATGCTAACTTTAGGCCTTCATTTGAAATAGCTCCCTCTGCTATTCTTGATCAACAACACCCAAATCTATTAGTCCAAAGTCCACACTTTAATATGGTGTAGTTGTTTTGATTCACGTATTTGAAAAATTCATCAGAAATAAATTTTGAAAATGGACTCTGCTGCTGTTTTTCTGAATTTTTCCTGTTGTCAGATGGCGAATAGTGCATTTCGGTTTTACTTTCCTTCTTTGATTCTTTTGAGATATCTAGGACCAATTCTGTTCCAATTTCTTGATCCTCAAGTTCTAATCACCCTTACAGGTCTATTCCATATTTTTGCCGAATTTTTCTGAATTTCAAATTCAAAATTCAAATTTCGGTCAAATTTGACCCGAATTTGATTTTTGGCCAATTTCTTTTTCTTTTCTTATCGAATTGCTTCCAATTCTTCAGAGTCACTTTGATGACTAAAATGGCAAGGTATTACAGCCTCTCCCCCTTAACAGAATCTCATCCCGAGATTCCCGGGGTTAAATCCTCGGCTTTGAGAATGGAAAGGAAACTGCGTCAGGTCAACTATTTTTCTCTTTTCTGTACAAGGATAGTGGGGTGATGGCTTTTGTTCATCTGTTCCTGACGGTTTCAAATAATTCAGGATATTTAGACTCTAGGTCTTCAGCCTGTTCCCAAGTAGCTTCATCCGGAGTATGATTTTTCCATTGTACCTTATAAAAGGTGATACTCCGAGTTCGGGTATCTCTTGTCTTTTGATCCAGAATTTTAATAGGCCTTTCCTCATAGGTTAGATCTGATTCGAGCTCAATTTCTGGATCTTCTAGAATCTCTTCTGGAACTCTTAAGCACTTCTTAAGCTGGGATACATGAAATACGTCATGTATAGAAGTAAGTTGGTCTAGTAGTGACAGCTTGTATGCCACTCAACCCTTTCGTTCCAGAATTTCATAAGGACCAATATATCTTGGGGCTAACTTACCCTTTATTCCAAATCGTTGTACTCCTTTCATCGGGGATACTTTCAAGTATACAAAATCTCCGGTATGAAATTCCATGGACCGTCTCCTTTTATCCGAATAACTCTTTTGTCGGGACTGGGCTATTTCCAAATGTTTGCGAATTTTCTGAACCTTTTCCTCGGTTTCCATAACCAGGTCTGATCCCAAATGTGTCCTTTCTCCTACTTCTGACCAATTCAAAGGGGTTCGGCATCTTCGACCATACAGGGCTTCGAAAGGTGCCATTTTAATGCTAGCTTGATAACTATTATTATAGGAGAACTCGGCTAGGGGCAAACATTCATCCCATAGCTTAGAGAAGGTAAGGACACATGCTCTCAACATGTCTTCCAAGATTTGATTAACCCTTTCTGTCTGTCCTCCAGTTTGAGGATGATAGGTAGAACTTCTAATTAGAGTAGTGCCCATGTCCTTTTGCAACTGTTCCCAAAATCTGGAAACAAACTGGGAACCTCGATCAGAGATAATTGTCTTTGGTACTCCGTGCAAGGATACGATCCGGGCTATATAGAGTTTAGCATATGTCGACACTGGATAGGTAGTCTTGACTGGAATAAAGTGAGTTGACTTAGTAAGGCGGTCGACAATAACCCATATGGAATCATATCCTTTTGAAGTGGTAGGCAATCCAACTATAAAGTCCATGGAAATATCCTCCCACTTCCAGACAGGGATTTCTGAAGGTTGAAGTAAACCTGCCGACTTTTGTAGTATGGGCTTAACTCTTCGGCAAGTATCACATTCGGCTACATATCTTGCAATTTCAGGTTTCATCTTGGCCCACCAAAACCTTTGCTTTAAATCTTGGTACATTTTATTGCTTCCGGGATGAATAGCGAACTTAGACAGATGTGCTTCTTCTAAGATCAACTTTCTTAGGTTCTCATCCTTAGGAACTACTATCCTTTTCTTGAAGTATAGTCCTCCATCTTCTTCTTTATTGAATTCGGGGATCTTTCCTTCTCCTTTTTGTTGATAGAGTATCTTAATCCATGGATCTTCTTTTTGAGCTGTTATAATCCTTTCCTTTAGGGTATCTTGTATCATAATATTCTGAAGGGTGCCTTGTTTTATTATTTCCAAACTCAAATCTTCCATTTCCTCACATAAGGTCTTAAGGTTAGACTGGACGGTAGTGCAGTGGCATTGGGCCTTTCTGCTTAAGGCGTCGGCCACCACATTAGCCTTGCCAGGATGATAATGGATTTCTAATTTATAGTCTTTAATCAGTTCCAGCCACCATCTTTGCCTCATGTTTAAATCCATTTGAGTGAAGATGTACTTCAAGCTTTTGTGGTCAGTAAAGATACGACATTCACTACCCAAAAGATAGTGTCGCCATATCTTTAATGCATGCACTATGGCAGCAAGCTCTAAATCATGGGTAGGATAATGCTCTTCATGACGCTTCAGTTGACGTGAAGCATAAGCAATAACTCTGCCTTCTTGCATAAGAACACACCCTATGCCTGTTCCCGAGGCATCACAGTATACGTCAAAGGGCTTCTCTATATCAGGTTGAGCTAGCACCGGGGCTGTAGTCAGCAATTTCTTTAAGACTTGAAATGATTCTTCACACTCAGGTTTCCATTCAAATTTCACTTCTTTCTTCAATAACTCTGTGATTGGTTTGGAAATTTTTGAGAAATTGGGGATGAACCTACGGTAATAGCCAGCCATCCCCAAGAAACTTCTTACTTCATGAACAGAGGTCGGTGATTTCCAATCCAATATGTCCTTGACCTTTCCGGGATCTACTTCAATTCCTTTTTCGGACAATATGTGCCCAAGGAATGGAACTTTCTTTAACCAGAATTCACATTTACTGAACTTGGCATACAACTGATGTTCCCGGAGTCTATTTAGAACAATACGCAAGTGTTGCGCATGTTCCTCTTCATTTTTAGAAAAGACAAGGATATCATCTATAAAGACGACCACAAATTTATCTAACTCCGGCATGAACACTGAATTCATGAGGTACATAAAATGCGCTGGGGCATTTGTCAGTCCGAAAGACATAACCAAGTATTCATACAGTCCATATCGGGTTGAGAAGGCTGTTTTAGGTATGTCTTCGGGTTTTATCTTAATTTGATGGTATCCTGACCGAAGGTCGATTTTTGAAAAGACCTTGGCTCCAGCTAATTGGTCAAACAACAAGTCAATCCGTGGCAACAGATACTTGTTTTTAATGGTTACCGCATTCAAAGGGCGGTAATCCACACATAATCTTAATGTGCCATCCTTCTTTTTAACAAATAGAGCAGGGCAGCCCCATGGCGAAGTGCTAGGTCGGACAAATCCTTTATCCAACAATTCTTGGAGTTGTATTTTTAATTCTGCTAAGTCTTTAGGTGGCATTCGATACGGTCTTCTCGAGATAGGAGCAGTGCCTGGTTCTAACTCAATGGTAAACTCTACCGCTCTATCAGGCGGTAGTCCAGGTAGATCTTCTGGGAACACATCTATAAACTCATTAACCACAGGAATAGATTCTAGAGTCACTGCTCTAGTCTTTTGACCATCTGGTCCAAACAAGGATGAGCGGGTATTTGGAGCTCAAAAGGGTGGCCTTGGTCATCTTTCATACTAACGACCCGATTATCCATATCGATTTGAACTTTATGTTCCTTCATCCAATTTACTCCCAAAATAATATCTATTCCTTGATCTTCCAGAATTAAAGGATAAGCACCCACCTTATTTCCTTCTAGGTTTAAAATCACATTGCGAGCTACTTGATTTGTATTCTGTGTAGCTCCAGTAGCTTGAATAGCATATTTGACATTTAATGTATGTACTTCTAGTTGGTGTTGCGTAACAAACCTTCTACTTATAAAAGTATGTGATGCACCCGAATCAAATAAAACCATGGCAGGATAATTGTTAACAAGCTACATACCTGCCAGAATAGGCTCTCCTTCTGGAATTTCCTCCACGTTCATATAATGAGCTTGTCCTGTCTTTGTGTTCACAAACTTACGACGGACAAACTTCTGCCCAGTGCCCTGACCCGAGGTTTGAGCCCTTAAATTTGCGTTTCCCCCAACCTTGGGAAAACGACAGTCCCGGGCAAAGTGTCCTGGCTTTCCACAGTTAAAACAAACCTGTGGATTCCCTGGAGGAGTAGGGTTACGAAACCCGAGAGGTGGCGCATTTCCAGGATGAGGAGCATTATTGGGAGTTCTAACATTCTAGGGCTGGAAGGGTCTCTACTGAAATGAAGGTCGATACATGGGTCGAGGAGGACCTCGATATACCACCTTCATTCTTTGTGGAGCACTCCCAAAGGTTCCAAAAGGAACATTCTTCCTTTTCAAAGCTTCTTCTTTCCTTAAGGTTTCGTCTAGGATTCTCATCTTTTCTTCCGCGGTAATGGCTGTACTTACCGCAGAGCTATAGTCGGCAAAAGTGCAGGTGGACAACTTCTCCTGCATTCTTGCATTGAGCCCTCAAAGATAACAATCTCTTTTTCTGGACTCGGTATTGACATGTTCTGGTGCATATTTGGCTAAGTGGTCAAACTCATTAGTATACTCAAGAATACTGCGGTTCCCTTGCTGTAGCCCTAAGAATTGCTCCAGTTTCATCCGCATGATACCTTCCGGCACAAACTGTGTCCTGAAGGCTTCCCTAAAGTTCTCCCATGTAACCTCCCTTCCAACTAGCTGCCTAGCCAGATAGCTGGTCCACAAGGTCCCAGTGGGACCTTGGAGCTGGAGTCCTGCAAACTCTGCCTTTTGAGTGGTGGTGCACTGGGGGATTACTCGAAACTTCTGTTCCATTGTTTGAAGCCATTCGTTAGCTTCAAGGGGATGCTCAGCCTTCAAAAATATTGGAGGACGAGCCTCTAGGAACTGGGTGTACGATACACCCCGCTCTGGATCCCGCCGATTTCCACCGTTACCGGTGTTCTGTACGATCATTTGAAGTAATCGAGCCTGTTCGGCCCCTGAGTTCATAAGGCTGGCTATAACATCTGCCAGCGTTGGAGCTCTCGGTAAATTCTCCTCCTGGCCCCCTGACCCTGAAGCTCGTGGACCTCTTGGATCCGTCATGCTGTCAGAGTAAACAGAACATTAATATTTAGGGTGCATTTTATCAACAGTTCCCTGCACACTAATATTTCACACATCACAGCATGACCATACATAAACCACACTTATATACATATTTATTTATAGTACATGACTTGAAGTTACTCTTTACAAAACCACCGTGCTACTCTGTCCATCACACGTATCTTACATAAATATATTACAACATCTCTTAGATAAGGTCTCGCTTCAACCATCGTAAGGGTAGATGCCAAGTTCTTCGGCATTGAGTCCTAGTCGGGCCATTGCTGCTTGCAAAATATCTTGGTCTACTATCATCAACGTTTGCCCTGGAGGAGCGACAGGTGGGGCTTGATTCACTGAGTTCTCACTTCCTGATTCCGGCCCGGGGTCGCTCGAAGTGTAAGAAGTATAGGATGCAGAGGTACTAACTCCGGAATTTCCCTCCATCTCTTCGGGATCTTCCTCTTCTTCCCCATCTTCTTGCTCCGCTTCTTCCCACTGCTGCATCGGCCCGTAGCCTTGTGGATCTAGCCCATCGGCGTTGGCATTGGCCCAGGCAAATTGTTGATTTCCCACGGGAGCTTCACCCTAATCATCTTCCATGTCAACATCAAACCCTTCTAAGTTCTCATGAGCGTACAGATCAATCTCAGGAGCTGCAGGTGGAGCAAGATCTTCCTCCACTCCTACCACATCCACTAACTGGTCTGCTTCTTCTGGGTTCGGTGGCTAGGGCTCTTCTGGTGGTGGAGGCGGTGGAACATTGACGATGTTTTGCGCAGGTACCTGGGCCTGCATCTCCTCCAAAGCCAGACAAAGTGATAAGATCTCATCCAGCTGCTGGAATCTTTCTGCTTCAAGCCTATTAACATTGGATTTGGCTTCCTCCCTTGCTCTATCTGCCATGCTCCTGCTGGCCTCTATGAATCCTTGCATCACCCTGAGTTTCTCTTCATATTCGTCTATTCTTCTGGACTGTTCCCTCATTATTTTCTCCATGTCGTGTTCCCTTGTCAATGCCGCCTTTTTGTACAATTCCTTATCATGTCGGGCGCCCATTAACTCCATCTTGGCATCTTCATTTTTCTGCCTCTGATTGTAATACTCTCTAATGCAAGACTGATGTAAGTTGTACATAGCCGTCATGTAGTCAGAAGCAGCAGCAACCAAGATGTCGTGCTCTACACGAGAAGAGTTCTTCAGAGCTTTAATTCTCCTCTTCCAGATCCCGTCATCTTGATTCTTGATAGGATAGAACCGAGCAGAGCTCGATCCTATCTCTACTTTATGCTTTTCACATAACTCGGTGAGAGCAGTCATAGCCGCCCTTTCAATTGTGTCATTGAACTCAAAGCCTGATTCCATTACTTCTTCTAAACGCCAATTGGGATTGGTGTCCTCATCTGGAATATGCACATAAACAGTGCAGTACTGTTTGTGACCCGTATCTTCCTTCCTCCAATAATATTCTGGAGGGTTATGAAAGCCTAATTCCTGCAGCATCTTCCTTAGCAACTGCACAAACCCTGGCTTATCCAGATAATGGCCGCGGGTCCATCCATCTTGATCGGTGTAACCTTCTTGAAACATCCTATAAAAGAAACGAGGTCAGGTCTAACGGCACTCACCAAACCCAAAAGTTTTTAAAATATGCTTATGCAACATGATGCAACGATTCCTACGGACTCACAGACTCATATACACACTCGTAAAGAAATTGGTGGCATCGTAATCTCTCCCTAAATAACAGACTACCGAATACTAGCGACACGCAGCAAACAGTTAGCATCTGCAAAACAAACAACCAGTTAACACTACTGCCACCTGTGACTCATGTTTTCTTTATTTTAAAATAGAGTCTTAGTTTTTAAATGGTAATATCTGTTGATTATCCCAACCTACGACTCTGATACCAGCTGTGGTGGAACTGTCCAACTTAAACTGGTTTAAATGCGGCACTTATCCGAAATGCACTTAAAACAGTATAAGTCCGGTCGTTCGTCGAGTGTCCCTAGGACTCCTCGAAAGATCCACGTTGTGTCTCATAGCCATACATCAGGATAGTATCCGTGATGGGATAGCATCAACAAATATTATATTTTTACATACATACAATAGGTACGAGTTATTACAAGACTTAGTTTGAAGCAAACTTAATAGTGCAGTGTTAGTTGGAGTTCTAGGACTTAAAACATAAACGGTTCAGGTGGAGATGAGCATTTAAAAACTTCTTCTAAGGGTATTGTGAGACTCATAACAATACCCTAGGGCTTTGGGGCTTCCTCCTCGGTAGACTCCTGCGGTGCTTCTGAAAAGATGGCCACAAGGGATAGCCCTGAGTACGGGGTACTCAGCAAGTCTTATCCGACTAACCAATATAATAGTTTTTCTTTGGAAGTATATGCTAGCTTTTTGGTGTACTTGGCTGATATATTTTTGCCGAAAAGCTTACTACAAGTGATGCCTTAGTTTTATCTTTTATTTGAGTTAAGTTGTTACCTAACCATTCTAGATGATGAGAAAAGATTAAATGCAACAGTAAGGCATTAAGTCATACATCAATCATTATCAGAAGGATATAACATTCATGGATTTATGCTACGATGCTCAACAGTGATCAAGTGCATTCATAACCGAGAATTGCAGCGATCCGGATCATATTACATCCTGCAGGAGAGTACCCTGATCACTAGTTATATACGACTGTCCAGGTCGTACGTAATGACCTTTCGATTAGCAAAATCAATGATTGGGAATAAGACTACCCGGACCCAGGGACGCACCCTCACATGGGACCCCACGTCTGGCCCGATCACCATGTGAGTTTCGGGCTACGCCCCTGCCAATCTCCAGCACGTCAAGCGCGGGTACGAAGTATTCCCGATCAGAGAGTTTACTAACCTACTGGGCTTTACTGGTCCCATACCCAGTAAGTGATCAGATGATTATCACTTGATCAAAGGTTAAGACAACGAATCGAGCCTTAACCAAATTAATCTAGCAGACATAACTACATCCCTAGCTTCTGTCTGCTTCTCAATTTCCAAGTCATCTTCCCATAAATAACATGTATGACTCAAAAAGTTTCCCTTAAGGTTAGTAAACCAAGCATTTAAGCAACTAAGCAATTCTAGACTTGGGTTATCTACTAAAGGTTTGAACAAGTGGCAAAGATGTCCTTAAAACAAGGTATGATCATGCACAAGAATAGGTTTCAAGCAACTCCTAGACTTAGTGCATACATATAGCAAATAACTGAATATAGGACACATGAAATATCGACTTCAAAATAATATGTGTAATACACCGGGGCTTGCCTTGTTCGGTTAAAAAGTTAGTACTGTCCGAAGGGTTGGCCTCGCAGGGGACCAATTCAAAGACTTCTTCAAACTCCGAAGATCCTTCTGAAAATTCCAAGTAATCTCCTTCTGGCGCTTCGGGGTCTATAGCACAACATATGCAGGGGTTAGGAATGCAAATTTTTGAATACAAGACTATACAACTTTCCTTCATGATAAAGTTGCAAGCCAACAAGGACTATACAATTTATCATGATAAAGTTGCAAGCCAACACACAAAAACCCGAAAAGATTAGCCCACAATTTTTATTTCCTTACTCAACCTTACTTAAGGCTTTTTCTTTTATTTTTAGAAAAGGTTATAATTATTTTCTAACTTGAAAACCCTATTTCCTATGAGTTAAGAATAATTTGTGATTATGAAAATGTTATTCCATATTTTATGCATTTTATAAAGATTAAGTATTTATTTAATTACCTTAAAAGAAAGGCATTAATAAATACCTAAATTTTTATTATTTTTCTAGGGTATAAAAATTTTAATGCATAAAGGAAAATAAAACAAGCCTAACAAAATTGGTTTCACTAATTTTGGACACTCCTAGAAATTTCTGTGATTTAAATGGTGAAATTCGGATTTAAACTAATTATTCTATAAAGGAAATCTAATTTTTCCCGAAAAACTCCCCCGGCGACTTTTCTCACGCGGCTCGACTCTACCTCCTCTCACTTGCACTGGGCCCGTGGCGCGGACCCACCCCTTCTCCTATTCCTTCTACCCGCCGGCCTCCTTTCTTCCCCGGCCGGGCCTTACTAGGCCGATTCCTCTTTCTCCTTCTTCTCTTTTCACCCGCGACGGCCCAATGGCCCTCTTTTCTTTTTCCTTTCCCTCGCGAGCGTGGCCTGTCTTCCACTGGGCCTCCGGCCCCTTTTCTCTCCACGGTCGACCGCGCGCGCTCCTGCAGCCCAACTGGCCTCCGCGTCCGGCCGGCCGACTCCCTCTCCCTCTCTTCCCCACTGACGCGCGGGCCCAAGGCTCCAGCGCCTTCTTCTTCCTCCCGCCAAATGCCGCGCGCGACAGGGGGCGGCCGGTGACGGAACTAGGTCAGGAAAGCATCTCCGTGCCTTCAGCACCCGCGCGGGCAACAGTTCCTCGGGAGATGGCCGGAGCCATTCCCTCCACGGCGGCGGGCAGTGGCACCCACGGCCGATCGCGGCTACGCGCGACGACGGCGCAACCTACCCCAACGGCTACTACTACACCATCCTAGGATCCTAAGGACCTGCCTAAGTGAAGCGTCCCCACATAAGTAGAGACTAAATGTGATCCAATTATCAGTCCCAGGAGGCTGATAACACATTTATTCAATAGATAGTTCAGAAACCGTACAACTCCCGAAGGAGCGGGCGGGCAAGCCACACCCAAAGCAAGACTAAAGCGATAACAATACAAATCCAAGTTGCAGTCCAGTCGGACTCCGGGCTGCAATCGGAACTATGCGTCAGCGGAAGCATCCTGCAAAAGGGCCAACACCGCAGGCAGCGTTGGGTGCAGACGCAACCTCCTACTCGAAGTCCTCAGCGACGAAGTCCGGATCCTCCTCTGGAGTAACAACACAAGGGTGAGCACAAAGTACTCAGCAAGCCCAACCCCATCCACGGAGGGGGATACAACAAAAATATGTATACGAATAATCAAGGATTAAGCTATGGTTTATTTGCAGTAAAGCTGAATTTTCAGACACATGCAGGTTTTCATTTCAAAGGAGTTTCGTGAAAACATTTTCGTAAATGATAAATCAAGTGGGGTGGATCCTACACAAAGGATCCAAGTTTTATCGCTACCGGACTCCCCGTCCGCCGTAGCGCACGGCACAACTGCCGGACACTTCCAAAATCCCACACACCCACACACGCCGTAAATACCAGTCATCCCCCAAAAACTAGTTGTGTGATGGAGCCGTAACTCATCCAATGTCGTGGACACGGCTACCCGGATAGGTTTTTAACTCTGCAGAGGTTGTACACTTTTCCCACAAGTAGGGTACCGTATCGCGATCACCTTAGTGACGGTACGGATCCTAACAAAGCCATTACCCACCTTAGCCAATACTGACTAGTCAACTCGGAAGCACCCAAGGGGTTAACAACCCATCCACGGGGTCGAAACCGGGACCTAAGTCACCAAGAGCTTAGTTCTGTTCCAAGGGCTCCCGCTGCTCACCAGCACACCTGAAGCCTAGCAGTTTAGCTAGTGGGGTTTATGCTAAGCCGTTGCCCATACGACGGTCGAGTGGTTGCACGATGATGGAATTAGGCAGGATGACACATCAACTCGGTCCTTAGCCATGACAAGATGGATATCTCCCACTCTGCTCAACCACTAAGGTACGAGCCCAACAACCCGGCATTCCACACAAGAAACACCCATCCATCTCATCCACCACCACTCTTTACACCCGAAAGCCCAACTCCGCAGTTAAAACATACTCACACATTTATTTTCCGAATAAACAGGTGTAGTCATGTTTGAATTTGGATAATGAGTTCCTAAGCATTCTAGCAGTATTTATCATCTAAACAGAGCAACTCATATTTAGAGATAAATATGGGACAACAAGGAATAACCATAACAATCAAGGGGTGGCTATCCAACTAGGTCTTGCGATAAAACAATATGCATCTTATAAAACAGGCCAATAGGTTGTGTCTGAAAAACTGGGTATTAAATATGCATCAAAGGGTGAGATTGGACTTGCCGTTCTCAAAGCCTTCCGGGAGCTCCTGCTCGCGGTACTGGTCCTCGGGCTCGGGCTCGCGGTCGAACTCCTCCTCGCGCTCCTCCTTGGGTACTCCGCCATCTACGGCACACACAAACGAGCACACAATAAATAAAAAGGAAAAAGATTTTACCCGTTGAGCTCCGAACAGGAAATATGAACAAAAAATAGGTAGGAAGGGCATTTTCATGGAATTTTGATATGCCTCGGCGGAAATATATGAGAGGGGGCCGTGGTCGAATTTCGGATCGATTGGAGGAAGTTTGGCGCATGAAATGAAGGCTTAAAGGAGTATTAGAGGCTTTAAAATAGAGTTTAGGACTAAATTGTGAAAACCGAGGACCTATTTGTAATTTCTCTAAAGAGTGGAAGGGCTTATTTGTGGAAGTCTCTGGAGAGAGGTGGAGGGACCGGGTTGTAAATAAAGGAAACTAGAGGGGCAGATCGAAATTCAGGCCTTCTTCCTCCTTCTTTCATTTGCTCCAGAACAGAGGAAGGGGGGGGGGTGCACGGCCGGCGGCAAGCCGGCCGGCTTGACCCACCGGCGACGAGGCCAGGTAGTGCGGGATGGGGAGGAGGGGTAAGGGGGCCCATTTGACCCCTTACCTTGGGCGATTGGGAGGCGGCACCCAAGGGGCGGCGGCGGCAAGGAAGGCAGCGGTGGGAGCTTGGGTGGCGGCGGCGGTTGGTGCTGAGGGGGCGGAAGGAGGAGGGCCGGCGGCTTGGAGATGGTGTTGGAGGTGTGGGGGAGGCGGCCGAGCTCGGCCCCTCTTATATAGGCGGCGAGGAGGGCGGCACCCGAGGCGGCGGGGCTGGCGATTTGACGGCGGCCGAACCTGTCCGGCCGGTGGCGTGCCGGAGTGGTCGTGCGCGTGGTAGGCGTGGCGGGGAGGCGCGAGCGTCGAGGCGTACGGGGGCAGCGACTGCGCAGTGAGTCGAGCCGGGGGGGGATGTGCGGCGGCCGACGGGCGACCTGGCGGAACCGGCGGCGCTCGGCGCGGCACTTGCGGCCCAGGCGCACGTGCAAGCGGCGAACGGGAGGACGGCCGGGCGCTGCTGTGCGCGCGGCGCGCGGAGCGAGGCGGCCGGGCGCAAGCGGCTGGGAGCGGGCGGGCGCACGCGGTCGGCCGGGAGCGGGCGGGCGCACGCGGTCGGCCGGGAGCGGGCGGGCGCACGCGGTCGGCCGGGAGCGGGCGGGCGCACGCGGTCGGCCGGGAGCGGGCGGGCGCACGCGGTCGGCCGGGAGCGCGCGGGCGCACGCGGTCGGCCGGGAGCGCGCGGGCGCACGCGGGCGGCCGAGCTTGCGCCGGTCAGCGCGGCGCTCGTGCTGGTGGGGCTGAATCGGCCGGCACGGCCTGGGAGGCCAGGCATCAGGCGCCAGGGGCCAGGCGCTAAGCGCCAGAGAAAAAGAATGTCCGGCAGGAGAGAAAGGAAAGAGAGGGAGCGAGGAAGAAGAAGAAGAGGGAGAAAACGAGAAAGGGAAAATGGAGTGGGAAAAAGGAGAGGGGCAGCTCAGCAAAAGTTGCGGGATTTAGACGGCTCGCGCGACGGATTGGACGGGCACGCGGCAAAAATTACGGGGAGCGGAAAAAGAGGACTGACGACGTCGGGCCAGAACGACAGGTTCGACGGAAGGGAGAAGATTTGATGGAGCTCAGCGGTCGGAAAATTGCGGTCGATTTCCAATCCGACGGTCCCCAAGTGTCTTAACTGAAGTTGTAGATAATCTTGAGCTTTTCAATTCACATTTAAACCTTGGCCCGAGATAAACATCCAAAAGTCTTCAAATTTGAATTTTTCTCCGGCACATAACTGAATCTTTTTGTTCTTCCATTCAGTTTTGTCAGTCTCCTGACAGTGTCATCTACCTCACTTTGTGAATCAATTTAGTGATCCAAATCCTTTTCTTCCAGTCCCACTTCTCTCCATTTGTGTTCTACAACATTCAAAGTTTCCATTTTGCCCATAAACACTTGCACCTTTTGTTCTACATTGTTCTGAAATAGGCTCCAAACTTGGCCATTGAATGCTGTTTCAGACTTAGTGAATTTCAGTAATGCAGTTTACAGTGACGAGATGCTAACTTTAGGCCTTCATTTGAAATAGCTTCCTCTGCTATTCTTGATCAACAACACCCAAATCTAGTAGTCCAAAGTCCACACTTTAATATGGTGTAGTTGTTTTGATTCACTTATTTGAAAAATTCATCAGAAATCAATTTTGAAAATGGACTCTGCTGCTGTTTTTCTGAATTTTTCCTATTGTCAGATGGTGAATAGTGCATTTCGGTTTTACTTTCCTTCTTTGATTCTTTTGAGATATCTAGGACCAATTCTGTTCCAATTTCTTGATCCTCAAGTTCTAGTCACCCTTACACCTCTATTCCATATTTTTGCTGAATTTTTCTGAATTTCAAATTCAAAATTCAAATTTCGGTCAAATTTGACCCGAATTTGATTTTTGGCCAATTTCTTTTTCTTTTCTTCTTGAATTTCTTCCAATTCTTCAGAGTCACTTTGATGACTAAAATGGCAAGGTATTACAGTGTCGCATTTCTATGATGTCTCAATGTCGTCGTAGATGGAGAGGACACTGTTTGGAGACAACATCTTGAGGATGAGGTAGGTGTGGTGTGGAGTCGCCATAAACCTCGCGAGCATGGGCCTGCCAAAGATGGCATGGTAGAAAGTCTTGAAGTTGTCCAACTCGAAGGTTAGGTGCTTCGTACGGTAGTTGTCGGGCGTGCCAAAGGTGACAGGCAAAAAAACTCGGCCAATAGGATAGGATCCTTTGCCAGGCACGATGCCGTAGAAGGGGTCTTCATAGGGCTAGAGGCAGTCGAAATTGAAGTCCATGCTCTTTAGGGTTTGGGTGAAGATGATGTTGGGCCCGCTACCACCGTCAATCAGCACTTTGGGGAGGAACGCTCGGTCTATGGTTGGGCAGACCACCAATGGGTAGGACCCGGGATATGGAATGTGTACCCAATGATCTTCCTTGGAGAAGGTTATGGGCTACTCTGACTAGCGCTATTGACCGTATGGAGACGAAGTGGACCTCTCGTTGGTGCAGCTTGTGCTTGTGGTTGCTGCAGAATGCCTTAGGGCCACCCACGATGATGTTGACTTCACGGTTTGGTCACTGGAACTCCCCACTCTGGTCAGCACTGGCCTAGTGGGTGTCTGGGTTTGGCTGGTCACAGCACTCCTCCCTGCGCTGGTCGTTACGATCGTTGGGTCGGCGGTCATTGCGATCATCGTGGCAGCGGTCACGGTCGTCTTGATCGTCATGGTGGTGGTCGCGGTCATTGCAGCAATGGTCACCTGGGTCATCACTGTCAATGTGGTGGCGGTTGTCGCAATGAATGCCCTCCCTGCGATATTCGTTGCGGCGAGGTCCTTTGTACTCCACCGACGCACCGAGCTCTTTCTTGAGGACTGTGCAATCCCAAAGATTGTGATGTGCGTCCTTGTGGAAGGGGCACGAAGCGTTGAGGGTGTCATCAAACTCTTCCCGGAGGAAGGTCGTTTGCCTAGCAGGGTCGGCTTCAGCAGTGAGGACCTTGGGGGCCCTTTTTCAAAATCGGGAGGACTCCGATCGTTCTTGATGTTCATCATGGGTCAGCCTAGGTATTGACGACCTGCATCATCTACCCGACCGTCTTGGGGGCAGCCTTATACAGCTTGCAGAACATGTTGCAGTTCATCAGGCTGAAGCGGAAGTACTAGATGATGTCGTGGTCCTCGACGCCAGCCAGCCTGTTGTGGTTCTTGAAGAAGCGGTTCAATTACTCTCGGAGAGTTTTGTTCTTCCTCTGATGGACTTGACCAAGATTCTCCGTGTTGCCAAGTCGGCTGTAGGTGGCCTAGTAGTTCGGGGTAAAAGCTCTAGTGAGCTGACCATAGCTATTGATGCTGCTTGGCGGGAGGTTTTCTAGCCACAGAGGGGTGGGACCCATCACCACCGGGAAATAGGTGGCCATCTAGTCGTAGGTGCCGTTGGCGGCTTTCACCGCAGTGCTGTACATTTTGAGCCATATAGTGGGGTTAGAGCGGCCATCATACTTTTCCTTGATAGCCATCTTGAACAAGGCTGGCCATGCAATGGCCCTGAGGTGGGGAGTGAAGGTGGTGAAGCCATCGATCACTGTGTCATAGCCGTCCTCAAGGTTGTACACGACTGGTGGTGCCCTAGGGCATCCACCGCTGCTGCACCTGGGCAGGACGTAAGCATCTTTAGGGGTGGCGTACATGCGGTTGTAGTCGGCACGACGATGCATCTGATCATCTTGTCATCGGTGGTCCTCTCGTTCCATGTTGTGGTTGTGTCCAGGAGCACCGTAATCACGGTCGTACTCAGCGCGGTGGTGGAGCTCGGTCTCTTCCCGCTCGTGGTGACAGTTTTTGAGGTCGGCGCGGAAGTCACGGCGGTCGCATACCTCTTCACAAACATCAGGTTGCTGACCTTGTCTGCCATTGTCCTCACCATCGCCTCTCCTGCCACGGCGGTGGTTGTCGTGGTTGTCCAGTTGACGGTTGTTGTTGGCGGGTGGGTTGGCAGGTTGCTCCACCAAGTTCTTCATGGACGGGCTCTAGCCAACCTCCCTCGTAGTTTCCATGGTTGCCTCGGTAGTGACCGGATCTGCTATGAGTAGATCAGCTTCGAGAGTGCTGGGTAGATGTGGACAGGGAGCATGCTGACCGGCTATGGGCCCGTTCTTCGATCTGGGCATTAGCAACGCGAATACGTGCTCGGATCCGCCGGAGTGGCTCCGAGTCTAGAAGGTTTTCCAGGTCAGCAAAAGCAGCCCCAAGGTTGGCCTGGGGTGTAGTGAAGACATTATGGGCAGCCTCTTCGAGGTCGGTTTGTATATTGCGGGCGCGCGGGGGGCGCCTGCGTTTGCCCCGGGCACCATCCTGGTCGGTGTTATGAAGGACCGAAACTGCGACCAGACGAGGGGTGAATGGGAGCCTCTAAAATTTCTTTCGAAAACTTAGGCCTGTGTCCAAAAAACAAACCACAAATTCAAAATAAGCGGAAGAGGAGAGATCCACGAGCCAACTAGGTGATTGGATGCCAATGGTAAAGACCAATAGACACAGTGAGATCCTTAAGAAGCAACTGAGCCAAAACCTCAACACAAACTCCTTGAAGACTACACAGTATCTGACTGTTCTGCGGAGAACAGGCAGACGGTCCACAGCATAGGGGAGAACGGTCCGGCCCTAGACTGCACAGTCTCTAACTATTCTGCGGACGAAATGTGAATGGTCCGTGGCAAGAGAGCCGTACGGTCTGGACCAGGTGGACGGTCCGCATGCTGCCACCAAAATTCGCCCACGAACACCACGAACACCAATTCGCCCGAATCTCGATCAAATCAAAACCAAATGCAACCAAAATTGAACCAAGGCATTACAAGGCAGTAGGGAAGCTACTCCTAAGAGATCATCGCTCAAAGATTTGTCAATCAACGGGAAATTCAAATCTCGTGAAAAGCATCACTTTCTCAACTCCAAAAATTGAATCACCCCGATCTATGAACTCGTGAGGTTTTAATCAAAATCCTTTGGTGGAAAGGTTCAACTCACGTCCTAGTTCATCTCAAGACAACCGCTTTGACTCAAAAACCCGCACAAATCACGAATCAAATAAGAACACGAAAGGGGTGGAGAGGAAGCAAATAACACGAAGAACACAAATGGGAATTGCACAAAGAGATCATCCCCCAAATCCCGGAGGACACGAGGAGGTTAGGGCCTCCATTCCCGCAACAAACTTTGGTTCAATTACACGGATTAGGTGCTCAAATCATCCAAGGACCTCTAGAGTGATAAGCTAGAGAGAGAGAGAGATTAGACCCTAATGAAGGGCTAAAACTAGAGAGATGGAAGAGATCATGAAATAACCAGCCTCCCATCCCTATTTATAGTTCAGGACGAAAGACTAAACTACCCCTACAACTACAACTAGGATAACTACCCATGTAGGGGCATTTTGGTCCAAGTTTTCCTACGCTCATCGGTCGGACACGCCGCCTTCATGACTTTGCTTCACCTCGACGCAACCTTCACGATGACGCCATGTGCCCTCCTTCTCGAAGCTCTGGCCGTATCGGGCTCACCCTCGGTTTTGAGGCCCAAACCGGCAAACCTACCTGCGCGTGGTTTTAAGGCCCAAACGACCCAAACCGTCCATCTCGGCTTGGACGCCACGCAACCTCCTCGATGGCAACGCATGTCCGGCCTCCGCCAAGTCTCCTGCTTGACTCGACCAACGCTGTCTCCATCCCATCATGTTCTCTTGCCATTCCATGCACCATGTGGACCGCCCATGACTCCGCCCAGACTCCACGGGTCCATCGGTCCAAGCCTACTCGCGTTCATCCTTCACCGCCCTTGGTCCATTAGCATGAACCTTTCGCTTGACCTTCACCGCACATCGTCAACCGTCACACCGCATCCTACACCTGCACATCACAAGCCAAGAGCAACATCATTCCAACAGAACATTGTCAATTACTCATCATCCAACGGTGACCACCATTGGTCCTCAATCTCCCCCTTGATGAGTGCATTGACAACACCCAACACAAATTCATAGTTTGAAAAAGAAAACAAAAAACTCAAAATAGAAAATCTCAGTCCCCTAAGACAAGGGCAACGGCTCTACACAACTGAGATTAAATCACATGATCCCTCAGGAAGAGGTAGAAAAGGGCTCAACACCAATCATGTGAAGATCACAAGCTCAAGTCAACCGTCGGCTCCTCAAGAAAAGGTAAAAAGCTCAATACAACCAGCAAAAGAGTAAAAGAGCATAAAAACTCACAAAACTCCCACTGAACATATGCACTGCCCCTCCCCTGACACTACAAGGTTTTGTCACTAAAGCCACGGGGTTTTTTTGCAACAGGTGATTTTCGTTGTAATACATAGGGCTTATTACGACAATAGTCCTTGTTGGTTGTAATAGGGTGCCATATTGCCACCATTTTTGTAGCGTTGTGATTACAATTTTAGTGGTTGCAATAGGTACGCTATAGCACAATGAATATATGTTGGTTGTAATTGCGGCGACGTTATTGCCATGCTATTTTATAGTGGTGGTAATAGTTGTCCATATTACAATGATTATAACACGCTGTGATAAGTACTATCGTGCGTTGCAAAAGAGTCTTCGATATAGAAACGAACACAGTGTTGTTGCAAAAGAAATCTTGTTTATTACAATGAAAATGGTGTTGTTGCAATAGAAATCTTGGTTATAACAACAAAAATAGACAATGTTGCAAATGAGTCTTAGATAGTGCAACACTAACATGTATCGTTGCAACTAGTATTAGATATAACAATGAAAATGGTATTGTTGTAAAAGAAATCTTGGTTATAACAACAAACACTTGAATCATTGCTAGACAGAAGGTGCTATTGCAATAATATATAGTCGTTGCAATGTAGGGGAACGCATGGTTGTAATAGATGAGTTTGTGGGTGCCGCCAGCTTGGTTACGTTAGTGGGCCTTTATTTTAGCCCACACATATGGCAGGCCTTTCTTTCACGAGTTGAGAGGCCTAATCCTGATCTATCTCCAAGCGTCGCCTCCTCTCCTTCTTCACATGACACCTCCCCTTCTTCACATGATGCTGCCTTCGTCACGCGATTGCCGCCTGCCGTCACCTTCCCTAGCGTGCGAGTTGTCGAGTGCCAAGGAAGAGTCCCCTTGTTAGTCCTCCACAACCTCTCGACGTGGGACAACACGGGCGTTGTCCGATTCCATCCTCTCAATGCAAGGTATAAAATTGATCCAGATCTATCGCAATTAATGTGCATGCTAATAAACTTGAGTTCTTCAATTTGTATATATATTCATTCAGTTTTTATAATACTTGTTGATAATAATGATACCGATGGAGGAACCTACATTTTATGTAGGTTATTCAGGAATTGTATGGTAGTACAAACCTATGCTTAAATTATTAGTTGGGTTTTTTGCAATATGGCACATGATCATGAGGATCGTAGTTGGATGGAATTGTTACATACATATGCTGCGTGGCAAAATGGAGTTGCTAAATTCATTGAAGATACCTTTGATAGTACCTTTCCAGGATAGACTGTGCCCTGTCCATGTAGTGGATGTCGTCGCATGGCCTATCAAAATAAACAAGTTGTTGAGTTGCACTTGAATGCTAGAGGGTTTGATCCGTATTACAAAAAATAGCATCATACTGGCAGATCTACTAAACGTATTGTTGTGGACGATGATGATCGGGACATTTGTGAAGGTGAAGAAGGTGATAATGATGATGGCATCTCATCCACTAAACTGCTATCATCGCTAATTAGTGGTGCCATACATGGTGAAATTGGAGGTGGTAATATTGAGGAGCCAAATGAGTCAGCAAGGAAATTTTTCAAGTTAGAGGAAGAAGCTAGGAAAGAACTGTACCCAGGTTGCAAGGAGGCTACCCAAAAATCTTTTATTGTGAGGCTATATCAGATTAAGTGCATGTTCGGTATTAGCAACAATGCTCTAGAGCAAGTACTATTATTATTCTACCATGTGCTCCCCAAGGACCATTGTGTCCCAGATACCCTGGACAAAGTTCGAAAGGTAGTTCGAGACCTTGGCTTGGAATACAAAAAGATTCATGCTTGTGTTAATGATTGTGTGTTATTCCATGGAGAAGTGTATGAAAAGCTGAACGCATGTCCAAAATGTGGGGAGAGTAGGTGGAAAGATACATATTTAGAGTGTGGTGCTGATGACACTGGTGGAGTAAAGAAGAAGCTCTTACCTCATAAGATACTGAGGTATTTTCCACTTATTCCTCAACTACAGAGATTATATATGAACAAGACCAGATCAGCGCATATGCGTTGGCACAAGGAAGAATTGGTTGAAGATGGGAAAATGCGGCACCCAGCTAACTCAAAGGCATGGAGGCACGTAGATTCCAAGTATAGTGCATTTGCAAGTGATCCACGTAATGTTAGGGTGGGACTTGCATCAGATTGCTTCAATCCATTTGGGATGTTGAATCTGACTTACACTACATGACCAATAATCATAATTACTTATAACCTGCCTCCTTGGTTGTGCTTCAAACAATCGTATTGGATGATGTCAATGCTAATTCCTAGGCCTAAATCTCGAGGAATTAACATTGATGTATATTTGCAGCCTCTGATTGATGAGCTTAAAGAGCTATGGGAATGGAGTTGATACTTGGGATGCGGAAAAAAAGGAAAATTTTACTCTACATGCAATGCTACTTTGGACAATTAATGATTTTCCTACATATGCGATGTTGTCTGGTTGCAGCACAAAAGGCAGGTTTGCTTGTCCTTATTGTCCTAAGGATACTGATTACTTGTGGTTAAAATATGGTCCAAAACATTGCTACATGGGCCATCATCATTTCTTGCCTACGAACCATAGGTGGTGGAGGAACAAGGTCAACTTCAATAACAAGGTAGAAATGAGGGAGACTCCAGTGCCCCTCAGTGGTGCACAAGTAGTGGAGCAGTACAAGAGTTTCAAGCAAGTCACTTTTGGAGTGACGACTTCGAGGAAGAGGAAGCAGCGCGATGAAGATAATAGATGGCACAACTGGAGGAAGAAGAGTATTTTCTTTGACCTTCCTTACTGAGATTATCTGCTTATACGCCATAATCTCAATGTGATGCATATTGAGAAGAATATATGTGAGAGCCTGCTAGAGACTATGCTTGATTTAGCTGGTAAAAGTAAGGACGGGTGAGAAGGCTAGACTCGATATGCAAGAATTGGGTATAAGGCAGGATCAACATATATGGTTCGATGATAAAGGAAAATACACTTCGCCACTAGTGTTGTACAAGTTAGATGATGATCAAAAGGAAATTCTGTGCAATTTTCTTCAAGGTGTTAAGATGCCCGATGCTTGTGCCTCAAATATCAAGAGATGTGTTGATGTCAATGGTTTTACAGTTGCTGGACTTAAAAGTCATGACTACCATGTTATATTGCAAAAACTTTTACCCTTGGTGGTGTGCCAAATATTGCCTGATGAAGTAGTGATCCCATTGATCGAGATCAGCAGGTTTTTTAGTTTGGTATGTTCAAAGGAGCTTGAGGAAATTGAGATGAAAGAACTTACCAAATCGATTGGAGAGACCCTTTGTCGGCTTGAGATGATATTCCCTCCAGCATTTTTTTATATTATGATGCACTTACCAGTTCATATTGCTTGGGACGTTGAACTCGAGGGCCCTATTTCCTATAGATGGATGTATCCAGTTGAGAGGTACCTACGTACCCTCAAAGGCTATGTTAGCAGAGGGGTACATCTCGGGGGAGTGCCTTACATTCTGTTCTCAGTTCTTTGAAGGTGTTAGTACAAAGCTGAATCGGCCAGAGCATCAAGAAAGGAGCATTGTTAGTGAACCACCAGCTGGTCTAAGTGTATTTGTGAGCATGGACTTGACTAGAAAAAAAAGTAGTCATAGGCACAATATGGAGATACCTTCTCCTGATGACTTGTGTAGGATGAGGCACTACATAATATCCAACTATGATGAGGCTACTCCATGGATAAAGTAAGCTACATGCCTATGTGTTTTTTATATTTTCTTCACTATCTAACTGACATAAGTTTATTGTTTCATCAGTGAGCACATGGACGAATTGAGGAACACCAACTCGCATAATGTTGATAGAAGGCACAAGGCTGAATTTGTACATTGGCTCGAGCGTAAAGTGAGTCATATATATTTATGTTCAATTTTATTCATCACACTTGAATATATATGTTCGTAACATATTTTCTAAATATTTCTGAGTATAGATCAGGAACCTACATGCAGAGGGAAAAGCAGATCAAATGATTTATTCTCTGACTCGTGGTCCTAAACAAATAGTTAGTGTGAGGAACAGGTGTTCCATTAATGGGTTTTTCTTCCAGACATCAGATGTAGAAAAAAATCTGTCAGCATAGAACAATGGTGTTATCATCAAGGGTGATGATGGCATGGAATGGTATCGAGTGATTAAAAAAATCATCATCCTTGATTTTCCTAACCAGCATGAAGTCAGATTGTTTGAGTGTGACTGGTATGATGTTCCTACACCAACTAAGAGCAAATCCAGAGGGTATAGTAAAGATAAATTTGGAATTATCGATATTGATAGCACTCGGTTTCGCTACTCAAATAATCCATACATCCTGGCAACACAAGCGGAGCAAGTGTGTTATGTGAAAGGTGGGAAGTAAGGTACTAAATGGTGCAGTGTCCTCAAAATGAAACCTAGGACCCTGTTTGCCATGCGAGAAGTAGAGGACAGTGATAATAATGTTGGTGATACCAATGTGGAGTCGGTTATCCTAATAGTGGAACAAATTAATGTTGAGGACCAGCAGGAGGCTTTGACAAACTGGATTACGCTAGATATGCAAGGGTTAACTGGTGATGCATCTGTAGTTCAAAAGGTGGTGCCCATGCCTGAACCAGATCGTGCAGACATATCAAAAGATGAAGATGATTTTGATGACACCTACATTGGTGATGGAGTTGTTGCTCCAGTCAATATGCCTGGAGAAGATGAAGATATTTTCTTTGTGTAATTTGGACATGCAAAGTTTACTTCGTGAACTAATGTGCATTTGATATGTCGAATATTCTATGTTATCATGAATAGTGTGCATTAATGATGGATTGATTTAATTAATGATATATATGTGGCATCAATTTTTGTTTTGGATCTTCCGTTGTATTAAAAAAATAAGCATATGCTGACGGCCAACATTTTCGTTGTGCTACCCCACAAGCAAATGACGACGACATATTTTCCGTTGTGATATCCATTGAGCGTATAACCACGATCCATATTGTGTTGCACTACCCTGTACGTATATAACCACGACATATTTCGTTGCGATATGGTTGAAGCATATAACGATGGCACATACCTCGTTGTGATACCTTGTAAGCATATAACAACGCTTTCTCATCGTTGCGATATCCGTTGAGCATATAGTTGCGGCACCCTGTATTTGTAACACGACGACATATTTCGTTGGGATATGGTTGATGCATATAGCAACGACTAGTACTTCGTTGAGATATCCTGTTAGCATATTGCAATAGTATAAGTCTCATATTACAACAACATTCTTACGTTGTATTAACGCTTGTTTGCAACAGCGCAATGTCGTTGCAATAGCCACTATAGCAACGACGCCTATCGTTGCAATTACCAAAATTGCAACGACAATGGGCATTGTAATTTTCACTGATTACTACGACACATGTCATTGCAACAACTCACCCTTATGCCAACGGCTTCCTGTGTCGTTGTAATACCATATTACAACACATGTTTAAGCAACGACAAAATTTTTAAGATAACGACACAAAATCATTGTAATAGCTTGCTATTGCAACAAAACGACCCATATTGCAATGATTTCGTGCTGTGGCGCTAGTGACAAAACCTTATAGTGTGAAAACATGCATACATGCAATCGCTCACAAAACTCCCCCTGAACATATGCATTGCCCCTTTAAAGATAAATGAGTTTGAGTAAATTTCTCTCCCCCTTGTTGACAATGCAAACATCAAGATGAGCATGAGAGTACAAAATGCAAATGATGAAATACATAATCTATGAAGCTTCTCAAATATACCACAAAATACCCTCAAAGTCTACAAGAGAGAAAAATTCTTGCTGGATCAGAAAGAGCAAGAGCATCGCCATTAAGAAGATATTATGTTATAACCAGGAGGTGAGGCAAATATCAAGTTTTAGCAATGTATAAAAAGATCACCAGATGAGCAAACACCTAGTCAAGAATCACCCAAGCAAGAATAAACTAGTCCAAGCCCATACAAGGAACATACATTCTTAATAAGAGATCAGTACAAACACCCACATATGCATCACAAGTCATATGAAGTTTGTTGAAACTAAGTGCCTACTTATTTTGGTAGACATCTTGTAACAACTAAGCAAGCAAGAATATTAACATGAAGCACAAAACTTTTGTGAGTTATTGAATTTTTCTTTTAACATCATTTTTCATCATTCACACAAAAATAAAGTACATGAAGTGCCTTTGCGGCACAAAGAAGCCCTGCTTCTACAAGGAATGCATCATGGGCTAAACATTTGCAATGATACCTAGATCTTTGACCCAATTGAGAAGAACATTAATTCCAACCACAAGCTAGATATGGAACCAGCATTCAAACAAGGGCAAACCATAATCAAGCATCTACTCATGGGTGATAGGTAAGTTAATAAAATAGAATTTAGCATTGGATTTCAAAAACAGTTATCTCATCATGTATATAATATCATCAAGGGCATAACTGCACATTGCATCAAACATTACCAACCAAGGCACTAGCTCACAAGTAGCATAAGATAGTAGTCAAGGCATATAAGAGAAGCTTATCTAGTGCAATATGATACACATGCAATGAAAAGCCAAACAAGCATACTACAAAGAGCTAAATAGAAAAAAATAGCTATACGAGCCACGACGAGCCACCGACGAGCCACGACGAGCCGCCAACGAGCCACGACAAGTCGACGACGAGCCGCGGCACGAGGGCGATCTTGCTGCACGTGGACGAGCTGCTGAGGAGCTGCTGGACGTCGACATGATCGACTACGTACGACTACGTTGATCAACTTCACTGCATCGACACAAATCTACATCTTCCGCACTAGTAGTGTGTCGAGTGGTAATCCCGTGATCCTTATACGGCAGTTTTCCTAGTTTACGCGGTAGAAAATTTTGATTTGCGCTAGTGTAGCCTACCTCGTATCCCTACAGTGGTATCAGAGCCGTAGCTGTTTAGTTTTGGATTCGGGATGTGTGCATATGGAGATATGCGAGTTTTCAATTCGATCTATGTCCTGGTTTCGTGTTCTTGCTGCAATGGTAGTGTAACGACATACTCCTACCGGTCGGGTTTCCGCCATCGGAGTTAAGTGATACACGTAATTCCAGTTGTAGTGTGCGAAGATCAATGTGATTGGTCGAATCAAAATCCAGGTTCATACGCCAGGCGCATGAGATGTGCAATAGTAGATGGGATCTACTGTCGGGGTCGGGATTTTGCCATGTGCGTATGCTTCAGTAAATCAGCCGTAACTTTTCGGTACGATCTCGGATCGGGGCGAATTTATATGAAAATTGATCTACAGAAAAAGTTACACATGAAATTCAATGGCATTGCCATTTTCGGCGAAATTAGATTTCCCAAATTCGGCTTGGAAGATGGAGTTTCAGGCCTCGGAAGTTTGGAACGTTAGGACGCTTAACTCTGTTTTGCAGGATGTATGTATCTTGTGATCAGTATGGCCCCTTTGTGTATGTGATACATGTGTGTAACTCATTCGTGACCTACGTGTCACGCATACGGCAACACGACAGGAGCCATATGTGTTGTCACTTTAATGTATTTAATGGTCTGCGTACCAATCTGTGATGATCCAAGCACCTATGTAATCTTCATTACTAGCCTTTTACTAGCTATTAGGTGTAATAGCATGTTCTAGTTCTTGGAGGACTCATCACCAGGAGGATGGCGCACATGGAATATGGAGATGGAGATCACCATGGTGAACAGGTTCTATGGAGATGGAGATCACCATATGTAAACGGGCTATACTGTGTCACAACTGTGTGAATGCTATTCTATTTATGTTTTACTTTCTGCATGCTATGATGTTAGAAGTAGAACGATCCCTCACAAAGTTTAAGTTAGTATGCCCTCCCAACTAAAACTTGCACCGTCCCATGTCTTGTACAATTAGTGGTGGGTCTATGAAATTAGGGTGCCACTAGTTTTCCTTGATTAGACGGGTTTGTGTCGGACACTTACACGCATAAGGGTTGGTTTGCTTAACAAGGTTAACTTAACGGTTAAGGACCTTGGGGCATAAAGGTTGGGCGCTGAGACATGGAGATGTCACCCAACAATAGGAGTCATATATGATATGATTAGCAAAAGTTGCTTACCGATCTACCTTGTTTGCTAGCGGTGATGCTAAAGCTCACTAGTAGACTTGTTAGTTGTGGATCCTGAATCACTAAGTATCAATAGAGGGATATTGATTTTAGTGGGAGTAGATTCTGTTAAAATAGTTTAATGTGATTTGCTCTATCATGGATACGTTTGTCTTAGTGTATTTTGCATTACTTTTGTTGTAGATTAAATGAAACCTAGCACCACTACACCGTTTGCTTTGCGTTCGGTCCTTGAGAAGGACAAGTTGAATGGAACAAATTACTCGGATTGGATCCGTAACCTGAGAATTGTTCTTAGGGCTGAGAAAAAGGAAGATGTTCTAGACAACCCACTGCCAGAAGAACCTGCTGATGATGCACCTGCTGATGCTAAGAATGCTTACAAGAAAGCATGTGATGCTAACCTCGAAGTAAGCTGCCTTATGCTTGCTTGCATGGAACCCGAGCTGTAGATGCAGTTCAAAACAAACCATGAGGCGCACGATATGATCGTGGCGCTTAGAGACATGTTCCAAACACAGGCCAGGACTGAAAGGTTCAATGTGTCTAAGGCCTTTGTGGAGAGCAAGCTAGCAGAAGGCGCAGCAGTAGGACCACACGTAATCAAGATGGTTGGTTACACTCAACGGTTGGAGAAGCTGGGCTTCCCACTGGGCCAAGAGTTAGCCACTGATTTCATTCTTTCGTCTCTTCCGCCTAGCTATGGGAACTTCATCTCGAACTACCATATGCATGGGACGGAGAAGGGTCTAAATGAACTGTGTGGTATGCTCAAGACAGCAGAGGTAGACATTAAGTAAAGCGCTAGTACCAGCCATGTGATGGCTGTACAGAACAAGCCTACCTTGAAGAAGAAGGGCAATTCTTGGAAGAAGAAGGGTAAGGCTGGAGTGTCCAAGCCAAACCCAGCGCCCAAGGCTAAAGCTGGACCTGCTCCAGATAAAGAGTGCTTTTATTGTCACGAACCTGGTCACTGGAAGAGAAACTGCAAGCAGTACCTAGCTTCGTTGAAGAATGGCGGAAGTAAGAGTACTTCTACCTCAGGTACGCTTGTTGTTAATGTTATAGACAACATTTTTCTCGCTGATACAATTATTAATTCTTGGGTATTTGATACCAGATCGGTTGCTCATATTTGCAATTCGATGCAGGGAATGATAAGAAGTAGAAGTATGGAAAGAGGAGAAGTTGATTTCCGCGTTGACCGTCGGGACGATGCAACTCCACCTCCCATCAGGATTTATTATGGAGTTGAATAATTGTTATTTCATTCCTAGTTTAAGTCAAAACATTTTGTCACCTTCATGCTTGATGAAGAATGGTTATTCATTTGCGAGTGAAAACAATGGTTGTGTGATCTCTAAGAATGATATGTTTATGGCTTTTGCACCCATTGTGAATGGATTATTTGTTTTAAATCTTGATGGTTCACCTATCTGTAACGTAAGTGCTAAAAGGCCTCGGCCTAATGATTTGAGTCCTACCTACTTGTGGCATTGTCATTTGGGTCATATAAGTGAAAACCGCATGAAGAAGCTCCATTCTGATGGACTTCTAACTTCGTTTGATTTTGAATCATACGAGACATGTGAGGCTTGCTTGCTATGCAAGATGACCAAGACGCCTTTCACAGGATTTCCTGAGAGAGCAGTAGACTTGTTGGAACTCGTACAGAGCGATGTATGCGGACCAATGAGCACGATGGCTAGAGGAGGATTCCAATACTTCATAACTTTCACTGATGATTTTAGTAGATATGGCTATGTCTACTTGATGAGGCACAAGTCTGAAACCTTTGAAAAGTTCAAGGAATTTCAGAATGAAGTTGAGTATTTGAGCCACGAGTTTAGCAATCATCTAAAGAGTTGCGGAATTGTTCCACAACTTACGCCGCCTGGAACACCTCAGAGAAACGGTGTATCCAAGCGACATAATCGAACTTTGTTAGACATGGTTCGATCAATGATGAGCCAGTCGGACCTACCGTTGTCATTTTGGGGATACGCTCTAGAAATAGCAGCTTTCACACTTAATAGGGTACCATCTAAATCCGTAGTTAAGACACCATATGAGATGTGGACTGGAAAAGTTCCCAGTTTGTCTTTTCTAAAGATTTGGGGATGTGAAGTGTTTGTCAAGCGACTTCAGTCAGACAAGATCACACCCAAGTCAGATAAGTGCATTTTTGTGGGATATCCAAAGGAAACTTTGGGATATTATTTCTACAACCGGTCAGAGGGCAAAGTGTTTGTCGCTCGGAATGGGGTTTTCCTAGAGAAAGAGTTTCTCAAAGGAGAAAAGAGTGGAAAGACAGTGCATCTTGAAGAAGTTCAAGATGAGCCGATTGGGCAAGAATCAATGAGTGATGCTAATGTAGCAGAACAAGTTGAGATACCCATGGCAAGAGAAGCACTGCCACAACCACGAAGGTCGGCAAGGCTCCGCGAAATGCGGGAAATATTATTGTTGGACAATGATGAGCCTGCGACATATGCAGAAGCAATGATGGACCCAGACTCCAAAAAATGGCAGAGTGCCATGCAATCCGAAATAGAGTCCATGGGAGACAATCAAGTTTGGAACTTGGTTGACCCGCCTGATGGTGTTAAAGCCATAGAGTGCAAGTGGATCTATAAGAAGAAAAAGGACATGGCTGGAAATGTTCACATCTATAAAGCACGACTTGTCGCAAAAGGATTTCGACAAGTTCAAGGAGTTGACTACGACGAGACTTTTTCGCCCGTAGTGATGCTTAAGTCCATTCGGATTATTCTAGTTATAGCTGCATATTTCGATTATGAGATATGGCAGATGGATGTCAAGACAGCTTTCCTGAATGGAAACCTAGCTGAGGACGTGTATATGATACAGCTTGAGGGTTTTGTCGATCCGAAAAATGCTGGAAAGGTATGCAAGCTTCAAAGATCCATTTATGGATTGAAGCAAGCATCTAGGAGTTGGAACATTCGTTTTGATGAAGTGGTCAAAGGGTTTGACTTCACCAAGAACGAAGAAGAGTCTTGTGTTTACAAGAAGGTTAGTGGGAGCTCTGTAGTATTTCTAATATTATATGTGGATGACATATTGCTGATTGGAAATAACATTCCTATGCATGAGTCTGTAAAGACTTCACTGAAAAATAGTTTTTCGATGAAGGACTTAGGAGAAGCGGCATATATTCTGGGCATTAAGATCTATAGAGATAGATCGAGAAGGCTTATAGGATTAAGCCAAGATACTTACATTGACAAAGTGTTGAAGTAGTTCAGCATGGAAGAGGCAAAGAAAGGGTTCTTGTCTATGTCACATGGCATACATCTCAGCAAGACTCAGTATCCTTTGACTGCTGATGAACGGGATCGCATGAGTAGAGTGCCATATGCCTCGGCTATTGGATCTATCATGTATGCAATGATAAGTACTCGCCCAGATGTTTCATATGCGCTAAGTATGACAAGCAGACAGCAGTCTGATCCAGGTGAGAGTCACTAGACAGCAGTGAAAAACATTTTTATGTACTTGAGAAGGACTAAAGATAGGTTCCTCGTCTATGAAGGTGAGGAGGAGCTCATTGTAACAGGTTACACCAATGCTAGTTTCCAAACCGACATAGATGATTCAAAGTCACAATCAGGATTTGTGTTCACGCTAAATGGTGGTGCTGTTAGTTGGAAGAGTTCCAAGCAGGAGACGGTGGCCGATTCTACGACAGAAGCCGAGTACATCGCGGCTTCGGAAGCCGCGAAGGAGGGTGTTTGGATAAGGAATTTCCTCATTGAGCTTGGTGTGTTCCTGAATGCGTCCAGCCCATTGAATCTCTATTGTGATAACATTGGGGCAATTGCGCAAGCAAAGGAGCCAAGGAACCACCAAAAGAACAAACACGTAATGCGGCGATTTCATCTCATTCGAGACTTCGTTAACCGGGGTGAGATCAAGATATGCAAAATACACACGGATCTGAACATTTCTGATCCGTTGACAAAACCACTCCCGCAGGCTAAGCATGATGCGCATGTAAGAGCTATGGGTATTAGGTACCTTTTAGGTTTACTCTAGTGCAAGTGGGAGACTGTTGGAGGTATGCCCTAGAGGCAATCATAGAGATGATGATATTCCATTTGTATCCATGATTTATATTGTGTTCCTTGAATATCCATTAAAGGCTACTTGAATTGATTTACAATTATGTGAATTGTGTGTGAAACTCTTTACTTGTATGGTTATTCTAAAGTTGTCCCTAGTCGGAGTTCATGTGAGGACACACATGAATATTAGACTAGCACATGTATTAGTTGATGACTATGTTTCATAAGTCATGGACATGGAGATGTTGAACTAATAATGTGGGCACATGTGGAGACATGTGCTAGGACTGACCCAACACGAGAAGTAGTTCTCTCTTTAAACAACATATACGCTTTGTCCTTAGACCTGAGATTGTCGCATGTATTCAAGATGTGGATCGACCTACTTAGGGGCTACCAAATGCTACGCCGTAATAGGGTAGTTATATAGGTAGCTTTCGGGTTTGTCAAGAAGCATGCTGTGAGACATGGTCAATCAAGATAGGATTTGCCCCTCTCTGATTGAGAGTGATATCTCTGTGCCCCTCGAGTGATCGGATCCGAAAATGCATGGCCATGCTACATACGGTTAAGAGTTAACCTACAAAGGGATTCCGAATCACAGGATCGAGAAAGAGCGGTCAGCTTGAAGCTAGACCAAATATCGTGAGGCAAAGGGAATAGCATGTATATAATGTTGTGATGGTTCGTCTGATATGATCTTCGTGTGCATATAGGAGTTGGCACGTCTTGCTAGAGGCCGCTACCGACTATATGGCCGAGTAGGAGTACTCGGGCCATGTCTATATATATCCGAACCCATAGGGTCACACACTTAAGGGGCTGGAAGCCCAATTCGGATGTGATCCAAGTTGGATTAGGTTTAGAAGTACTAATGGGCCTCAGACCCAGACGCCCATTAGGAACCTCTATAAATAGAGGGGTGGGGGCGCCCTAGGGTTTACACCTTTTGGCGAAACACATCTGCCGCACCTCCCACGCCCTCGCTTGTTGCAACTCATGGATCTAGCAGTCCGGCTTGCGACGCTTCCTCCCTGCACGTGTGGATACCTTGGAGGTGTTGCGCCTGCAGCACTTGGATGAGCCACGACGAGCCGCTGACGAGCCATGACGAGCCGCGGCACGAGGGCGATCTTGCTGCACGTGGACGAGTTGCTGAGGAGCTGCTGGACATCGACGTGATCGACTACGTACGACTACGTTGATCGACTTCGCTGCATCGACGTGAATCTACATCTTCCGCACCAGTAGTGCGTCGAGTGGTAATCCCGTGATCCTTATACGGCAGTTTTCCTTGTTTGCGTGGTAGAAAATTTTGATTTGCGCTAGTGTAGCCTACCTCGTATCCCTACAGTGAACAGTCTGGCCCTAGACTGCACAGTCTCTGCCTATTCTGCAGACGAAATGCGAATGGTCCACGGCAAGAGAGCAGGATGGTCCAGACCAGGCGCACGGTCCGCATGCTGCGAGACAGAACCCCCCAAACAAACCTACAAACACCAATTTGCCCGAATCTTGATCAAATCAAAACCAACTACCACCAAAATTGAACCAAGGCATTACAAGGTAGTAGGGAAGCTACTCCTAAGAGATCATCACTCAAAGATTTGTCAATCAACGGGAAATTCAAATCTCGTGAAAAACACCACTTTTTCAACTTCGAAAATTGAATCACCCCGATCTATGAACTCGTGAGGTTTTAATCAAAATCCTTTGGTGGAAAGGTTCAACTCACATCCTAGTTCATTTCAAGACATCAGTTTGACTCAAAAACCCCCCACAAATCATGAATCAAACAAGAATGCAAAAGGGGTGGAGAGGAAGAAGCAAAGAACATGAAGAACACAAACAGGAATTGCACAAAGGGATCATCCCCCAATTCCCGGAGGACACGAGGAGGTTAGGGCCTCCATTCCTGCAACAAACTTCAATTCAATTACACAGATTAGATGCTCAAATCATCCAAGGACCTCTAGAGAGATAAACTAGAGAGAGAGAAATTAGACCCTAATGAAGTGCTAAAACTAGAGAGATGGAAGAGATCATGAAATAACCATCCCCCATCCCTATTTATAGTTAAGGACAAAAGACTAAACTAGCCCTACAACTACAACTAGGATAACTACCCACGTAGGGGCATTTTGGTCCATGTATTTCTACGCTCATCGGATGGACACACTGGCTTCACGACTTTGCTTCGCCTCGACGCAACCTTCACGATGACGCCAGGTTCCCTCCTTCTCAATGCTCCAGCCGCACTGGGCTCACTCCCGATTTTGAGGTCCAAACCGGCAATCCTGTCTGCGTAGTGGTTTTGAGGTCCAAACCACCCAAACCGTCTATCTTCGCTTGGCCGCCACGGGACCTCCTCGATGTCAACGCGTGTCCAACCTCCGCCAAGCCTCCCGCTTGACTCAACCGACGCCATCTCTATCCCGTCATGTTCTCTTGCCATTCCGTGCACCATGTGGACCACCCATGACTCCGCTCGAACTCCTCGGATCCATCTGTACAAGCCTACTCGCGTTCATCCTTCACCGCCCTTGGTCCATTGGCATGAACCTTTCGCTTGACCTTCACTGCATACCGTCGACCATCACACCGCATCCTACACCTGCACATCACAAGCCAAGAGTAACATCATTCCAACACAATGTTGTCAATCACTCATCACCCAAGGGTGACCACCATTGGTCCTCATGTTGTCACCATCGTCGCGCGGTGGTTGGCGCTGGTCCCCTGCTGCCTCCTCAATAGCAGCAGGTTGTTGGTGTTGTTGGGCGTTGACTTGCTTGTGTTGGCGCCATACTGCACACTCCTAGTTCTTGGCATTGTGGCCTACTTCCTGAGAAGAGGTTTCGCCATCCCTGGGTTTATCATCAGTGGAGAGCATGAATGCTTCATGATCTGGCATGGTGGAGTTGCACTCGACGTTACTTCCATAGGGGTTTGGAGTCAGAATGATGCGAGGGATCTTGAATTCACCACAGTCCAAAAATTGGGCGGGTACGGGTGGGTCTCCAGATTGGATCTGAAGGGACTGCACGAGTTTAGCGAAAAATGCGGCAGCTGAGTTCCTCAAACTGAAGGGGGTGAGGGAAGGACCCTTCGTTGACCTTGTTGGGCGTAGCGTCATCTCCAAGAGATTAATGCACTAAGAAAATGTGTTGCTAATGCGATCTATGCTGGGTTACAAGGTAGGCTACGCTAGCGCAAAATAAAATTTTTCTACCGCATAAACCAGGAAAACTGTTGTATATGGATCACGGGATTACCACTCGACGCACTGGTGCGGAAGATGTTGAATCGCGTCAGGGCAACGAAGTTGAGCAATGTAGTCGATCACGTCAACGTCGAGCAGCTCGTCCACGTGCAGCAAGGTCGTCCTCGTGCCGCAGCTCATCGTCGACTCGTCGTGGCTCGTCTGCGGCTTGTCGTGGCTCATCAGCGGCTCGTCGTGGCTCATCGACAGCTCGTCCAAGTGTTGCAGGTACAACACCTCCAAGGTATCCACACGTGCAGGAAGGAAGCGTCACAAGCCGGACTGCTAGGTCCGCGAATTGCAACAGGGCGAGGACGTGGGAGGCGTGGCCGATCTATTTTCAGCCAAAGGGATGAAACCCTAGGGCACCCCACCCCTCTATTTATAGAGGTTCCTGACAGGCCTCTGGGTCCAAGGCCCATTAGTACTTCTAAACCTGATCCAACTCGGATCATATCCGAATTGGGCTTCCAGCCCCTTAAGTGTGTGCACCTATGGGTTCGGATACGTATAGACATAGCCCGAGTACTCCTACTTGGCCCAATAGTCAGTAGCGGCCTCTAGCAAGATGTGCCAACTCCTATACGCACACGAAGATCATATCAGATGAACCGTCACAACATCACGTACATGCTATTTCCTTTGCCTCATGATATTTGGTCTAGCTTCAAGCCGACCGCTCTTTCTCGATCCTGTGATTCGGAATCCCTTTGCAAGTTAACTCTTAACCGTACATAGCATGGCCATGCATTTTTGGATCCGATCACTCGAGGGGCCAAGAGATATCACTCTCAATCAGAGAGGGGCAAATCCCATCTTGATTGACCATGTCTCACAACATGCTTCTTGACAAACCCGAAAGCTACCTTTTTAACTACTCTGTCATGGTGTAGCGTTTGATAGCCCCTAAGTAGGTCGATCCACATCTTGAATACATGCGACAATCTCAGGTCTAAGGACAAAGCGTACATGTTGTGTAAAGAGAGAACTATTTCTCCACACATGAACTCCGACTAGGGATAACTTTTAGAATAACCATACAAGTAAAGAGTTCCACATACAATTCATATAATTGCAGATCAATTCAAGTAGCCTTTAATGGATATTCAATGAACACAATATAAATCATGGATACAAATGGAATATCATCATCTCTATGATTTCTTCTAGGGCATACCTCCAACAATCTAACCACGCGATCAGGTCGGAGGGTGTGGGTGGGCGGGTCGCAGCAAGAATGTTAGGAATCCTCTTGGAGAGGGAGAGATTACCAACCTGCTGGGCAAGCGGTGTGATGATCCTCGGGTGAAGATCTTGCTCCATCGAAGTACATCCGACGGACGCTGAGCCGGCAGCAAACGCCAAGTCATCGAAGAAGGCGGTAAAGTCAGAGTCCACTAGCATGCTCCTAAAGCAGAGCTGGATCAGATTGGCGAGGAGGTCCTTCATGCTTTCGGAGAAGATGATGTCAGGGTGAGATGCCATCGAGCTCGCTGGGGAGGATCTCACAATCTCCCCTACCTGGCGCGCGAATTGTCAAATTTAGTAGCCCGACAGTCAAGCAGGGGGTTACCCAAGTGGTTGATTTGTAGGTAGGAAGGATTGCGAGACCAAGAACTCGAAGGTCATCATGAGAACATGAGGGACACGAGGGTTTTAGACAGGTTTGGGCCTCCGGAGAGTAATACCCTACATCCTATATGATAGTGGTTTGTATTGCTTGAGAGTTGAGATCATATGGGATAGGATGAGTTACCCTTATGGGGTGCCCCTGGTCACCTTTTATAGGCTGATGACCTAGGGTTACAAGTCGGTTTGAATCTACCATAGTCAGTTGTTACATGGAAGAAAATCTGAGTCGGATTACAATATGTATCCCGCAATATCCGGGCTGATTTGAATCGCCCAGTCTCCTTGACTTGTGCTCCAAGTATCTTCATGTCCTTAGCCCACACGTTCTGGTAGGGCGGGCCCACTTGTCGGGACCGGTCAGTATCCTGGTTAGTGAGGGCCCATGGGGTACCAATATCCCGCAGTAACACAACCAGTCCTTTCATCGACAGCTAACCTATAGAAGAGGTTAAGATCAATGCTGTAATTTGTCTCTTGAGATTATGACCTGGATGCAGCTATGTTAATCTCCGTTCTTTGTGAGACAATTATCTTGTAATAGTTTGTGATATGTGATAAACAATATGGTAGTAGTTGTCTCGATGGGGAATAATAATTTGTTTTCTTGTATACATATTTATGTGTTCTATTTATTGTTTTGCCAACCGGATCGGAATTGAAATAAAATCAATTATTTGTCAGGCCCAATTGGTTAAATTTATGTTTGCCTTAAGCGGCCTTAGCCTACATATAATTGGGCCAAAAGTTAATTTCATTCATAAATCGAGACCAAGAGGGCCGCAAAAAATTTGCACAACTTTTGGGCTCGACCTAACAACAAATGAGCCTACCGGAATCAATTTTTGACTATCTGAACAATATTGGCCTGTGGGAATAAATTTGACCTCGATCTAATAAAAGTGGGCCTACCGGAATCAACTTTAGGCTATTTGAACAACATTGTCCTATGAGAACAATTTTGGAGTCGACCCAACAACAAATAGGCCAAATTCATTTTATGATGGAACAATTTGTCACAATTGTCATGCCACATCAGATTCTATTGATCGTGGCAAAATAGTAGGAACCAATTTATGATGTTTCTATTTGACGATTCATATGTGTCATAATCTTAGTGACGCAGCAAAATAAGGAACGTCAGTAGTTGCGGTTTATGATGTTTGACTAATGACGAACGGTTTTCATCACTCCCACGTCATAAATCATGTTTTATCACGCAAAAACGCGTTCATGACACTTTTTGGTTCCTCATAGGTCGGAAGATTTCTTGTAGTGAGAGAAACACGCTCAGGTTTGATCCAGCACGTGGGATTGAGGTCGGTTTGATATGAGGGACTAGGTGTACCTCCCTTGAATCCATGGACCCACCAAATGGAAGAAACGCACTGAAGGGACGATCTTGGTGGTGATCTGGTGATGAACAATCCATCATTGATATGCAATAATTCATGAGTTTTGATTCATTATTTGGGCATGTAAATGACCTTAAATTAAAAATATTCAACTGCAAATTTGTAGATCTCGTGAAGCCATACAATTTTCATATAAAGTTTGTCTTCATCCAAGTTTGTATGCAAAAGTTATGAATTTTCTATACAAGGTACATTCGAATTGCATAGGTGGCAATCTTATTCGTGCTGGCGTATTTTCGAGCCGGCATGAATAACATATTATCCTTGCCGGCTCAATTTTGACATCATGGTTTGGGAAGACGGGTTTGGAGTGGAGCACTCAGTTGTGTTCTTTGGCCAGTACCATTTGGGTTGTTGTGTTGCCTGTAATTTCACTTTCTGATCTTTAGGTTTTGGGTTGCTATATATGTTGAACATGGCTTGTAATTTCTGGTCTGTTCCTTTCGGGTTCATGGTCTGTAGCTTCCTAGACACCGGAAACTTGCTCCTTTTACTTGCTAGCAGTGTGGCCTACAATTGTGGAACAAACTTTGGACTAGTTCATATGCTTCAATGTCAATGTTCGTATGCATGATGTATCAGTGCCCATGCTCTTATGGATCATATATCTTGTGATCAAAGTTGATGCACCAACAATAAATTTCTAGCTATCATATACAGATTAGTGATCTATTTATTATATAACCTCCATTTGAATGATCTGCGTTGAACCGTTAGTTGCTAAAAGTATAAATATATCTCCTACTGGTTGGTCGGTAAAGGTTGCCCAATCAGTTGGATGGCAAAACATGTCCGTGAGTATTTATCCTGTGGCCATTTGACTATCAGTTGAAAAAGCGAGTTGGTAGGTACAACCTTATCCTTACATCACATGCACCGATTAATAGTTGTGGTTGCTATAATTCTATTACGGACGAATCGTTTATCACCATAACGACTTATACCCACCACAATTTTATCATGATCTGAGGTTGTGGAATAGTCTACTCACCTGATATAAGTATATTTTCACATTTATAGTTGCAGCTTGTATGATATAGTAGTTCTTGTTACTCTAATCCCAAAACTATTGTGTGAATGAATGCAAACACTATAGTGTTGATCATGCTTTTTGGAAGATTGTCCTAATTCATCCCGCCCCCCTTAATTAGGTCCTTCGAGCACCCATTCCTTACACATCTACGTTCTAATATTGTATATAATTATTTAGTGACTTCTTTCAGTTTGCAATCATCTCTAGTAGTGTTGCTCCGATCGCTCTCACTACTAGTGACTTTAGATCCCCTTTAGTCTCGTTTTAATTTCGACCCGGAAGAAAAGGGGCTGCGCCACAGTAGGCTGGAATGGGGCGCACCTTTACTCTCGGTTCTTTTTGGCAACCGGGACTACAGGCCACCCTTTAGTCTCTGTTAAAACGGCTAGTTTCCGAGCACCGATGGCGCCACCCTTTACCCCCGGTTGGAGCCACCAACCGGGACAAAAGATCCAACCTTTTGTCCCAGTTGGAATTACCAACCGGGAGGGCGTTACCAACCGGGAGTAAACACCAACCAGGACAAAAGCTCTAATCTTTTGTCCTTGTTGAATTTACCAACCGGGATAAAATCTTATCTACAAGAGGCCTTTCTTCCTCCTCCACTCCTCCAGCCTGAGCCACTCCACTCCACAAAGACAGAGAAGCTCGTCCTCTCCATGGCGCCGAAGCAAGCATAGGGGAGGTGCTGCTGAATTTTTTTTCTCATTTCCGTGGGGATTTCACTCATCCAAAGTGTTGTGAAGGTTAGCTACTTCATGCTCCGTTCATTTATTGTTGTTAAGCTTTGTTTTATACTTTAGACAGGGAGAAAAATGAGTTTGTTTGTTATTCAGCATGTAGAGGATATGTATTTATACATATTTTTGAGCTACAATGTGATGGATAGTTTGAATGTGAGGGAGAATGGACAGTAAATGTGAGGTAGAATTGAGATTATTTCAATTTTATGTATTAGGGAAAAATTAGAGTAAATATGTTTTTAATATTTATAAATTAGCCATATAAATTGTAAGTGTAATTTCATACTTTAGTACATTTCAAATACACGTATGGAATTAGCCATTTTTAGAATAAGTAAATTATGTGGGAAATATTGAAATTTTTAGTAGTTTCGTTATTTGTAAATTAAATATGAGCTAAATAATTTGTGTATTTCTATATAAACTTTCAGCAATATTTGAGTTTATCGTAGTGTATCATGTTGTTTTCTTCTGAAATTTTAATTTGTGTATTTCTATCTAAAATTTTAGCAATGTGATGGATAATTTTATTGTAATCCATTTTATTGATGGCTTGCGTAATACGATGCAGATGGACCGGCAATGGATGTATAATGAGGATAGGCAGAGCAAGGTGTTTATTGTTGGCATGAATAATTTTCTTGAAGTGGCCAAAGCGAACAAGCCAGAGAACGGGTTCATATCTTGTTCATGCGCCCAATGTAGTTAGCAAAAGTGCTATTCAAAGGCTTCCTGGGGTAAGATACGGTTTCACGCCTAACTATTTGGTTTGGACCCGTCACGGCGAAAGAGGGGTTGTAATGGAAGACGGTGAAGAGGAGGAGGATGATGACAACATTACGAACTGTGCTATAGGCCAAGCTTTTGTAGATACTACAATAGGTGAGGCTGATGAAGATGAATTTGCAGAAGATGGCCATACAGATGACCTCGGTCAGGTGCTTAGGGTTGCACACAGAGATTGTGAAACTGAGAAGGAAGCATCAAAGTTGTAGCGCATGATAGATGATCACAGGAAATTGCTACACCCAGATTGCCAGGGAGGCTATAAAAAGTTAGGTACCACACTAGAATTTATGCAATGGAAGGCCAAAAATGGTGTGTCCGATAAGGCATTTTAGGGGATGTTGGAAATTGTCAAGAAGATTCTTCCCAAGAAAAATGAATTTCCATCCACAACATATGAAGTTAAACAGATTGTTTGCCCTCTGGGATTAATGATAGATGATAGTGATGCAGTAAAATAATTATTTAAGAAGGTAATATAACTAGTGTAGAATTAATGAGTCATTCAAAATTATTGTAAATATAATTGCTAATTAAATATATTTTTGTATGTATTAATTTTTGCTTCATCAAATCCAGCGAAACCCGACGAGATTCGAAGCCTACAAGTTCCACCGATGAGAAGAAATAGAATAAATTTCCAAATAGAAGCTGAAAAGAAATAGTATAGAATTTATGACTAGTTAAAACTTATTGTAAACAGACTTGCTACTTTAATATATTTTTGCATGTTTGAAATATGTTATTTCTTGCTTCCTGAAATCTAGTGAAAACATAAATAGAATAAATTTCCAAATAGAAGCGAAAAGAAATAGTATAAAATTTATGACTAATTAAAACTTATTGTAAATAAACTTGTTAATTTAATATATTTCTGCATGTCTGAACTATGTAAATTTCTTATTTTTTGGTTCCTGAAATCCAGTGAAAACATAAATAGAATAAATTTCTAAATAGAAGAAAAAAGAAATAGTATAGAATTAATGACTAGTTAAAACTTATTATAAACAAACTTGCTAATTTAACATATTTTTGCAAGTTTGGAATATGTAAATTTCTAATTTTTTTGCTTCCTGAAATCCAGTGAAAATATAAATCGAATAAATTTCCAAATAGAAGAAAAAAAAATAGTACAGAGTTTATAACTAGTTAAAACTTATTGTAAACAAACTTGCTAATTTAATATATTTTTGCATGTTTCAAATGTGTAAATTTCTTATTTTTTCTTCATGAAATCCAGTGAAAATATAAATCGAATAAATTTCCAAAAATCAGTCGGGAGATGAAAAATAAAAGAAGGCCCCCATTTATCTCGGTTATGAAGTAGAACTGGTATAAAAGGGTACTTTTATATTCCCACCTAGAAGTACCCATTTATCCCGGTTGATCATAAACCGAGATAAAAGGGGGCCTTTTATCGCGGGTGATCATAAACCGAGATAGCCCTTTTATCTCGGTTTGTATTAGAAACCGGGGTTAAATTGCCTTTAA
Source organism: Setaria viridis (assembly GCF_005286985.2). Lineage (NCBI taxonomy): Eukaryota > Viridiplantae > Streptophyta > Magnoliopsida > Poales > Poaceae > Setaria > Setaria viridis. The sequence continues at coordinate 16,887,256 of NC_048264.2, forward strand.
TCCCGATTTTAGTTACAAACCGGGATAAAAAGGGGTACTGTAAAAAAGTTATAGTGTCTTCTACACCCCCCCGCGCCCAACACTTAGTGATTTTTTCACTCGTTCTCGTCATCCTCGTCCTGCCCATCGCCGGCCTGCTCCGTCTCCGTCGTCGCCACCATCATCTTCGCCCCCAATCATCGACGGCGTCCTCCTCCGTCCCCGTCGCTGCCGCGGGCGCGTCCATCCCTGTCGCCGCGACCTCCGCGCGTGCCCCTCATCGCGCACCAGCGCCACCTCCTCCCCGTCATCGTAGCCGTCCCTGTCGCCACGACCGCCGTCCCCGTTGCCAGCCAGCCTGCCGCCTCCCCCGTCGATGCCGAGCATCCTCATCGCCGTCGCGCCCCCCTCCAACTCCGGCCGTCCCCCCGAATTAATTTTTGAAATTTGGTAGATTACATACAAAATAAATTTTGTATATATTTAGGCCCCATTTGGATCATTGCAATTGTTTGTAGAATATTGTTGTACACTTATAATTAATTCTTAGAAATTAATTGAACTTTGGTACAAATGTTTAGAAATTTTTGTTGAAATGCTTAGAAATTAGTTGAAATTTAGTACATTTTGTATACATTTTGTATGTGACATTTTTGATATTACATTTTGTATATTAAATTTTATATATTTCAAATATATTTTGTATATTTCAAAAAAAATTATTGAAATGAATTTTTTTCATGGTTGTTCTATATATAATTTCATGTACAAAGTAGTTGAAATCGATGGCAGACGACGATGCCAGAAGGTATCTAATGGAGCGGATTATTGCTGGTGATAGTAGTTCCAACCTTCCCATAGCATACACCCATGAAGATGGTAAGGAAGAGCCCGAGCCCCAGCAAAATGTTACCATGGCAGAAGGTTCCGATGAGGTATAGATCATATTTTAACCCTCTCTATATATAATATATGATCTTATTCATTATTACTATGTACTAATTAATTAATGAATCTTGAACTCTTAGCCCTCTGGATCGACAAACAATTATTTGAAGCCCCGAGGTCTTTCCAAGGTGAAGACTGGAACAAAAAAGGCTATCATCACGGAAGTCACAGAAGAGGGCAAGCTGGTTGCTCCCAAAATACTGGCAACACAATACGTGAGTCGGATTGGGGCAATCGTAAGGGAGAACGTGCCCCATCAGAATAAGGGAATGGAAGGGCAAAACGACTAATCCACACGCTCTTCAGGATATAGAAAAGAATATGCTGTGGGAAGAAGTTAACAGACATTTCACATTTGCCAACGGATATATTGAAAATGATGTTAAAGCATGGACACTAAAGAAGCTGGCCACACAATTTCTGACATTCAAGAAGATGTTGGATACCACCTACATTAAGAAGGGCCGAACTCTAGATTTTACTGTGTATCCACAATGTAAGAACCATTGGGAGGCATTTGTACAATACAAGAGCACCAAAGACAGTAAGAACAAGGTCGCCCAGAACACAGGCAATGCTAGGGGGAAGGAGTACCATCATAAGCTAGGGCGAGGTGGTTATGCCAAAGCAACTCCCAAATGGAATTAGATGGAAAAAGGCCTGATTGATCGGGGTATCGTATCAGGGTATCGTATCAGGAACAATTGATTGGCCCGAACGATTGAAAAATTTGTATTACGCTCATGGAGGTGAGATAAACCTAGATAATGGGATGCTGGTCTTCGAAGAGCTGTTACGTGAAGTGGCCACAAAGCTTGACTCTATTATTAAAGATGTTAAGGATGGGACATTGATAATGTGTCGAGAGAATGATGAGCTCACAATGGCCCTCGAGAATCCCAAACACCCAGGACGTACCCGAGGGTTTGGGCTTATTTCGTGGACGTTTGCATTCCGAGGCAACTTGGATATGTACACAAGCCAGAAACCGAAGGAAGGAGCAAGAAGATGAGAGGTGGCGGCGCACGATAGAATCCAAACTGCAATCTGTAGAAGTAAGAATGCAGGAGGGAGGTAGTAGTCGAATGGCTAACGAAGTTGCCAGCCCTTCTCAACACCTAGGGAGCAACTGTGCGTCCATAGGGCTCCTTGAGCCACATACGCCAGCATTACCCGTGGAAGAGCAACTATTCCCTGTGGATGCCATCACGCAACGCACCACATGTAAGCTGCATACACCAATTGGCAACCTCAGCATTAAGGTACATATATATACATAATATTTATGCACCGAAGCCTCGGAATGCCTTGGCAATTTGAAGTTTAAGAACTTCATTTTCTTTTATATATCCAGGTGGTGTACGGGAGTGCCTTGCCAATCCTGCCAAATCATATATGCCATGGCATGGAGATTCCACCTGGCTATGCTAGTGTTGGCGTAGAGAGAATCGCTGATAGCCAATTTGAAGGCCTAGAGCTCGACTTCGCTTGAGGCGACGGGTCAGCAACACTAGGAGAAGTGGTTCACGGAGTCATTCTATGGCGCAAATGCTACATCATCATCCCCGCCGTAGAGGCACCTCCTGAGAGCTCAAGACCACTCTCCGCAAATCCACAGCAGAGACCATCTCCTCAAACATCCAGACCATCATCTCCACCACAACCTGCTCCACGATTGGCATCACCATGTAACCATCGCTTTGATCAAGGTGTAACGGCCTCGGACAAAAATCCTTCACATCAATCTTAATTCGAGCCCCTGATCACCTGTCTTAGTTTTTCCAAGCCTAAGTGCTCAACCTCCAGTCCGGTCCCGACCCCTGAGACCCGACCCCTCTCCGCTGGCCTCCAGTTCCGACCCCACCGACCCCAACTCACCCGCGGGATCCTTCTAAGTCTTCCCCCAACACCTCCCTTCAATCTGACCGGTGGGCCCACGAGATCTTTTCCCCCAAATCTTCCGCGACAGGCGCACTCGAGTTGCATGCTCACTTCAGAGTTTCCCCGCCGCGTGGCTCAACTCCTTCAACGCCCGCCGCTCCGCCTCGTCTTCGGCCCGCGACCGGATGGATTCTCGCGCCCTTTTCCCCAATCACAGCGAAAGCCCCTCTCGAACCTTTCTGCAGCACCTCGCCACCCGCGCCCATCATCACAACGCCGAAATCCCGGCCGCAGAGCCCGATGTTGCCCATCTTTTCTGTCACCTCGCCACAGTCACGCCGCCCGATCTTCGCTACACGACGATTCCTACTCCGCCAACCCAGACCACGGCAGCGACAGCTCCTTTTCCCGCCCTGCCAGAAGCCGCCCGACAATCTATTGCTCCGCGCTCGCCCGCGCGCCCGCAGCCGCCTGTCTTCTCACCTGTGCGCCCTCGTTCCTAGCGCTGTTTTCCCGGTCACTTCCATCAGATCCACCGCACGATGACGGCCGCCTCCGCCAAATCTCAACCACCGGCAAACCCGCGCCTGCGCTGCCCTGACGCCAGTGCCCCATGACCGCCGGCGTCATCCCCGAAGTCCTACTCCACCGCCCTCGTCGCTCAATCGCCACCCGGGCAGAGCACTCCATTGCTTCTTCCCCGGCCTTCGCGCCGTTCCCCTTCTCACTCCCGCGCCGCTATAAAAGGGAATGCGCAAGCCCCGCTGGAGTTTCCCTTGCCCTAGCTGCCATATCTCTTGCTCCCTGTTCGAGCTCACAGTGCCACCACCTAAGTCTGAGGAACTCTCCTCTCCGCTCCACACCACTTTCCCCCAATCCACCCAGCCGCTTGCTCCTCCGTGCTGCGTAAGAGCTTACTTGTGATCCACAAGAAGCACCGCAGCCGCCGGAGCACCGCCGGACATCTCCGCTGCAAGTCTTAGTGTTCTAGTTCCTCTGCCCGAACCTGCTCTTTCCCGACCCCAAGCTTTCCTTGTAAGACGAAGGTAAGCTGCCGACCCCTTGTCCGCCTCGCTCGACCCTGTCTGTTCTGTCGACCCTTGTCCGCTTCGCCCGACCCCTATTATCCACCCGACCCCGGTTCCGTCTCGCCCGACCCTGTCTGTTCCGCCGACCCTTCTCCGCCTCGCCCGAGGACTCGGCTGTATCTTTTTCTTCGAATCGAGGGTGTATGTGTAAAACTTGGGGACCTTTCAGCATTGGGTCTGAGGACCCCTAGCACACCAAATCCTCTAGATTAAGGGTCAGATCCTAAGTTCCCTTCCTCCGACCCTTACCTCTTGATCTCCACCAACTCCATTGAACCTTCCCACCCTCCTGTAACTTGTCGCAAGTTTCTGGGCTCATACTTGCAAGTGTTGCTGTTGAAATAACCGTCTATGCTAACTCTTGCATTGCATTCGTGTAGAGCTGCATCTCGCCGACGGCTGCTACAAGCTGCACCCGGCGCTAGAAGACGACGGTGTAGCTGAGCTCCTGCCCCCAGAAGCCGTAGCTACCCCAGGAGTCGAGCAGTTCCCTTCCTCTTTGCTCGAAGGCATGCCCCGGATGCATGAATCCCCTATGTTTTGCCAAACTGGCGCATGCTCTCTTGAACATGCTTGTGCATTTACGTATAGGAGTTGTTTGGAACCCTAGATGCATAACATAGCTCCCCTGATCTAAACACTAGCTGTTGGACCGAATAGATGCTTGCTTAAATAGGAGTTGTAGGAGTGATTCCCTGTCACTCGCGAGTTGTAGGAGTTGGATGTTTACCCTTCTGTCACAACTATAAGGACGATGGACGGGGCAGGGCTTGAGGTAACTCTTTGGTGGTCGGATGATCGCCCCGTCTGTCTATGGAACTTGCTAAGGCCCGACAGTGGTGGTGTTCGTGATCAAGTGTTTGAAGGTACTAATCTCATACCTAGTATGGGATGGGGAAGCCTAGTACCTGATTGAACTAGGGCGTGGCTTATATGTTGGGATACGAGGTAGGCTACACTAGCGCAAATCAAAATTTCTACCGCGTAAAACCAGGAAGAACTGCCGTATAAGGATCACGGGATTACCACTCAACGCACTACTGATCCAATAGCCGAGGCATATGGCACTCTACTCATGCGATCTCGCTCATCAGCAGTCGAAGGACACTGAGTCTTGCTGAGATGTATGCCATGTGACATAGGCAAGAACCCTTTCTTTGCCTCTTCCATGCTGAACCGCTTCAACACTTTGTCAATGTAAGTATCTTGGCTTAAACCTATAAGCCTTCTCGATCTATCTCTATAGATCTTAATGCCCAGAATATATGCCGCTTCCCCTAAGTCCTTCATCGAAAAACTATTTTTCAGTGAAGTCTTTACGGACTTAAGCATAGCAATGTTATTTCCAATAAGTAATATGTCATCCATATATAAGATTAGAAATACTACAGAGCTCCCACTAACCTTCTTGTAAACACAAGACTCTTCTTCGTTCTTGGTGAAGTCAAACCCTTTGACCACTTCATCAAAACGAATGTTCCAACTCCTAGATGCTTGCTTCAATCCATAAACGGATCTCTGAAGCTTGCATACCTTTCCAGCATTTTTCGGATCGACAAAACCCTCGGGTTGTATCATATACGCGTCCTCAGCTAGGTTTCCATTCAGGAAAGCTGTCTTGACATCCATCTGCCATATCTCATAATCGAAATATGCAGCTATAGCTAGAATAATCCGAATGGACTTAAGCATCACTACGGGCAAGAAGGTCTCGTCGTAGTCAACTCCTTGAACTTGTCGAAAACCTTTTGCGACAAGTCATGCTTTATAGATGTGAACATTTCCATCCATGTCCTTTTTCTTCTTATAGATCCACTTGCACTCTATGGCTTTAACACCATCAGGCGGGTCAACCAAGTTCCAAACTTGATTGTCTCCCATGGACTCTATTTCGGATTGCATGGCACTCTGCCATTTTTCGGAGTCTGGGTCCATCTTTGCTTCTGCATATGTCGCAGGCTCATCATTGTCCAACAATAATATTTCCCGCATTTCGCGAAGCCTTGCTGACCTTCGTGGTTGTGGCGGTGCTTCTCTTGCCATGGGTATCTCAACTTGTTCTGCTACGTTAGCATCACTCATTGATTCTTGCCCGATCGGCTCATCTTGAACTTCTTCAAGATGCACTATCTTTCCACTCTTTTCTCTTTTGAGAAACTCTTTCTCTAGGAAAACCCCGTTCCGAGCGACAAACACTTTGCCTTCTGATTGGTTGTAGAAATAATATCCCAAAGTTTCCTTTGGATATCCCACAAAAATGCACTTATCTGGCTTGGGTGTGATCTTGTCCGACTGAAGTCGCTTGACAAACACTTCACATCCCCAAATCTTTAGAAAAGACAAACTAGGAACCTTTCCAGTCCATATCTCATATGGTGTCTTAACTACGGACTTAGATGGTACCCTATTAAGTGTAAAAGCTGCTGTTCCTAGAGCGTATCCCCAAAATGACAACGGTAGGTCTGACTTGCTCATCATTGATCGAACCATGTCTAACAAAGTTCGATTACGTCACTCGGATACACCGTTTCTCTGAGGTGTTCCAGGCGGCGTAAGTTGTGGAACAATTCCGCAACTCTTTAGATGATTGCTAAACTCGTGGCTCAAATACTCGCCTCCACGATCAGATTGTAAGGCCTTAATTTTCTTGCCACGCTGATTTCCAACTTCATTCTGAAATTCCTTGAACTTTTCAAAGGTTTCAGACTTGTGCCTCATCAAGTAGACATAGCCATATCTACTAAAATCATCAGTGAAAGTTATGAAGTATTGGAATCCGCCTCTAGCCGTCGTGCTCATTGGTCCACATACATCACTATGTACGAGTTCCAACAAGTCTACTGCTCTCTCAGGAAATCCTGTGAAAGGGGTCTTGGTCATCTTGCCTAGCAAGCAAGCCTCACATGTCTCGTATGATTCAAAATCAAACGAAGTTAGAAGTCCATCAGAATGGAGCTTCTTCATGCGCTTTTCACTTATATGACCCAAACGACAATGCCACAAGTAGGTAGGACTCAAATCATTAGGCCGAGGCCTTTTAGCACTTACATTACAAACAGGTGAACCATCAAGATTTAAAACAAATAATCCATTCACAATGGGTGCAAAAGCCATAAACATATTATTCTTAGAGATCACACAACCATTGTTTTCACTCGCAAATGAATAACCATCCTTCATCAAGCATGAAGGAGACAAAATGTTTCGACTTAAACTAGGAACAAAATAACAATTATTCAACTCCATAATAAATCCTGACGGGAGGTGGAGTTGCATCGTCCCGACGGTCAACGCAGCAACTCTTGCATTATTACCCACGCGGAAATCAACTTCTCCTCTTTCCACGCTTCTACTTCTTATCATTCCCTGCATCGAATTGCAAATATGAGCAACCGATCCGGTATCAAATACCCAAGAATTAATAATTGTATCAGCGAGAAAAATGTTGTCTATAACATTAACAACAAGCGTACCTGAGGTAGAAGTACTCTTACTTCTGCCATTCTTCAACGAAGCTAGGTACTGCTTGCAGTTTCTCTTCCAGTGACCAAGTTCATGACAGTAAAAGCACTCTTTGTCTGAAGCAGGTCCAGGTCCAGCTTTAACCTTGGGCGCTGGGTTTGGCTTGGACGTTCCAGCCTTGCCCTTCTTCTTCCAAGAATTGCCCTTCTTCTTAAAGCTAGGCTTGTTCTGTATAGCCATCTCATGGCCGGTACTAGCGCTTTTCTTGATGTCAGCCTCTGCTGTTTTAAGCATGCCACACAGCTTATTCAGACCCTTCTCCGTCCCATGCATATGGTAGTTCGAGATGAAGTTCCCATAGCTAGGCGGAAGAGACGAAAGAATGAAATCAGTGGCCAACTCTTGGCCCAGTGGGAAGCCCAGCTTCTCCAACCGTTGAGTGTAACCAACCATCTTGATTACGTGTGGTCCTACTGCTGCGCCTTCTCCTAGCTTGCTCTCAACAAAGGCCTTAGACACATTGAACCTTTCAGTCATGGCCTGTGTTTGGAACATGTCTTTAAGCTCCACGATCATATCGTGCGCCTCATGGTTTGTTTCGAACTACATCTGCAGCTCGGGTTCCATGCAAGCAAGCATAAGGCAGCTTACTTCGAGGTTAGCATCACATGCTTTCTTGTAAGCATTCTTAGCAGCAGCGGGTGCATCATCAGCAAGTTCTTCTGGTAGTGGGTTGTCTAGAACATCTTCCTTTTTCTCAGCCCTGAGAACAATTCTCAGGTTACGGATCAAATCCGAGTAATTTGTTCCATTCAACTTGTCCTTCTCAAGGACCGAACGCAAAGCAAACGGTGTAGTGCTGCTAGGTGCCATTTAATCTACAACAAAGTAATGCAAAATACACTAAGACAAACGTATCCATGACAGAGCAAATCACATTAAACTATTTTAACAGAATCTACTCCCACTAAAATCAATATCCCTCTATTGAAACTTAGTGATTCAGGATCCACAACTACCAAGTCCACTAGTGATCTTTAGCATGACCGCTAGCAAACAAGGTAGATCGGTAAGCAACTTTTGCTAATCATATCACATATGACTCCTCTTGTTGGGTGACATCTCTATGTCTCGGTGCCCAACCTTTATGCCCCAAGGTCCTTAACCGTTAAGATGACCTTGTTAAGCAAACCAACCCTTATGCGTGTAAGTATCCGACACAAACCCGTCTAGTCAAGGAAAACTAGTGGTACCCTAATTTCATAGACCCACCACTAATTGTACAAGACATGGGACGGTGCAAGTTTTAGTTGGGAGGGCATACTAACTTAAACTTTGTGAGGGATCATTCTACTTCTAACATCACAGCATGCAGAAAGTAAAACATAAACAGAATAGCATTCACACAGTTGTGACACAGTATGGCCCATTTTCATATGGTGATCTCCATCTCCATAGAACCTGTTCACCATAGGGATCTCCATCTCCATGTTCCATGTGCACCATCCTCCTGGTGATGAGTCCTCCAAGAACTAGAACATGCTATTACGCCTAATAGCTAGTAAAGAATCTAGTAATGAAGATTACATAGTTGCTTGGATCATCACAGATTGGTACGCAGACCATTAAATACAATAAAGTGACAGCACATATGGCTCCTGCCGTGTTGCCGTACGCGCGACACGCAGGTCACGAATGAGTTACACACACATGCATCACATACACAAGGGGGCCATACTGATCACAAGATACATACATACATCCTGCAAAACAGAGTTAGGCGTCCTAACGTTCCAAACTTCGGATGCCCGAAACTCCATCTTCCAAGCCGAATTTGGAAAATCTAATTTCGCTGAAAATGGCAAAGCCATTGAATTTCATGTGTAACTTTTTCTGTACATCAATTTTCATATAAAATTCGCCCCGATCCAAGATCGTACCGAAAAGTTACGGCTGATTTACCGAAGCATACGCATACGGCAAAAATCCCGACCCCGGCAGTAGATCTCATCTACTATTGCACATCTAATGCGCCTGGCGTATGATCCTGGATTTCGATTCGACCAATCATATTGATCTTCGCTCACTGCAACTGGATTTATGTGTATCACTTAACTCCGATGGCGGAAACCGACCGGTAGGAGTATGTCGTTACACTACCATTGCAGCAAGGGCACGAAAACAGGACATAGATCAAACGGAAAACTCGCATATCTCCATATGCACACATCCCGAATCCAAAACTAAACAGCTACGGCTCTGATACCACTGTTAGGATACGAGGTAGGCTACACTAGCGCAAATCAAAATTTCTACGGCGTAAAACCAGGAAGAACTGCCGTATAAGGATCACGGGATTACCACTCGACGCACTACTGGTGCGGAAGATGTAGATATGCGTCTATGCAGTGAAGACGATCACGTAGTCGTACGTAGTCGATCATGTCAACGTCTAGCAGCTCCTCAGCAGCTCGTCCACGTGCAGCAAGATCGCCCCCGGTGCCGTGGCTCGTCGTTGGCTCGTCGTGGCTCGTCGTCGGCTCGTCGTGGCTCGTCGGTGGCTCGTCCGAGTGCTGCAGGCGCAACACCTCCAAGGTATCCACACGTGCAGGGAGGAAGCGTTGCTAGCCAGACTGCTAGATCCGCGAGTTGCAACAGGCGAGGGCGTGGGAGGCACGGCAGATGTGTTTCACCAAAAAGGTGTAAACCCTAGGGCGCCCCCACCCCTCTATTTATAGAGGTTCCTAACGGGCCTCTGGGTCCAAGGCCCATTAGTACTTATAAACCTAATCCAACTCGGATCAGATCTGAATTGGGCTTCCAGCCCCTTAAGTGTGTGACCCTATGGGTTCGGATACGTATAGACATGGCCCGAGTACTCCTACTCGGCCCAATAGTCGGTAGCGGCCTCTAGCAAGACGTGCCAACTCCTATACGCACACGAAGATCATATTAGACGAACCATCACAACATAATATACATGCTATTCCCTTTGCCTCACGATTTTTGGTCTAGCTTCAAGCCGACCGCTCTTTCTCGATCATGTGATTCGGAATCCCTTTGTAGGTTAACTCTTAACCGTACGTAGCATGGCCATGCATTTTCGGATTCGATCACTCGAGGGGCCTAGATATATCACTCTCAATCAGAGAGGGGCAAATCCCATCTTGATTGACCATGTCTCATAGCATGCTTCTTGACAAACCCGAAAGCTACCTTTATAACTACCCTGTTACAGCGTAGCGTTTGATAGCCCCTAAGTAGGTCGATCCACATCTAGAATACATGCGACAATCTCAGGTCTAAGGACAAAGCATATATGTTATTTAAAGAGAGAAGTACTTCTCGTGTTGGGTCAGTCCTAGCACATGTCTCCAGATGTGTCCACATTATTAGTTCAACATCTCCATGTCCATGACTTGCGAAACATAGTCATCAACTAATACATGTGCTAGTCTAATATTCATGTGTGTCCTCTCATGAACTCCGACTAGGGACAACTTTAGAATAACCATACAAGTAAAGAGTTTCACATACAATTCACATAATTGCAAATCAATTCAAGTAGCCTTTAATGGATATTCAATGAACACAATATACAAATCATGGATACAAATGGAATATCATCATCTCTATGATTGCCTCTAGGGCATACCTCCAACAGTCTCCCAGTTGCACTAGAGTCAATCTAGAAGGTACCTAATACCCATAGCTCTTACATGCGCATCATGCTTAGCCTGCGGGAGTGGTTTTGTCAACGGATCAGAAATGTTCAGATCTGTGTGTATTTTGCATATCTTGATCTCACCCTGGTTAACGAAGTCTGGAATGAGATGAAATCGCCGCATTACGTGTTTGTTCTTCTGGTGGTTCCTTGGCTCCTTTGCTTGCGCAATTGCCCCATTATTATCACAGTAGATATTCAATGGGCTGGACGCATTCGGGAACACACCAAGCTCAATGAGGTAATTCCTTATCCGAACACCTTCCTTCGCGGCTTCCGAAGCCGCGATGTACTCGGCTTCTGTCGTAGAATCGGCCACCGTCTCCTGCTTGGAACTCTTCCAACTAACAACACCACCATTTAGCATGAACACAAATCCTGATTGTGACTTTGAATCATCTCTGTCGGTTTGGAAACTAGCATCGGTGTAACCTGTTACAACGAGCTCCTCCTCACCTCCATAGACGAGGAACATATCTTTAGTCCTTCTCAAGTACTTAAGAATATTTTTCACCGCTGTCTAGTGACTGTCACCTGGATCAGATTTGTGTCTGCTTGTCATACTTAGCGCATATGAAACATCTGGGCGAGTAGTTATCATTGCATACATGATAGATCCAATAGCCGAGGCATATGGCACTCTACTCATGCGATCCCGCTCATCAGCAGTCGAAGTGCTCAACCTCAAGTCCGGTCCCGACCCCTGAGACCCGACCCCTCTCCGCTGGCCTCCAGTTCCGACCCCGCCGACCCCAACTCACCCGCCGGATCCTTCTAAGTCTTCCCCCAACACCTCCCTTCAATCTGACCGGTGGGCCCACGAGATCTTTTCCCCCAAATCTTCCGTGACAGGCGCACCCAAGTTGCATGCTCACTTCAGAGTTTCCCCACCGCGTGGCTCAACTCCTCCGACGCCCGCCGCTCCGCCTCGTCTTCGGCCCGCGATCGGATGGATTCTCGCGCCCTTTTCCCCAATCGCATCGGAAGCCCCTCTGCAACCTTTCTGCAGCGCCTCGCCACCCGCACCCATCATCACATTGCCAGATCCCGGCCGCAGAGCCCGATGTCACCCGTCTTTTCCGTCACCTCGCCACAGTCGCGCCGCCCGGTCTTCGCTACAAGACGATTCCTCCTCCGTCAACCCAAACAACAGCAGCGACAACTCCTTTTCCCGCCCTGTCAGAAGCTGCCCGACAATCTGTTGCTCTGCGCTCGCCCGCGCGCCCGCAGCCGCCTGTCTTCTCACCTGTGCGCCCTCGTTCCTAGCGCCGTTTTCCCGGTCACTTCCATCAGATCCACCGCACGACGACGCCCACCTCCGCCAAATCTCAACCACTGGCAAACCCGTACCTGCGCCTCCCTGATGCCAGTGCCCCATGACCGCCGGCGTCATCCCCGAAGTCCTGCTCCACCGCCCTCGTCGCTCAATCGCCACCTAGGCAGAGCACTCCATTGCTTCTTCCCCGGCCTTCGCGTCGTTCCCCTTCTCACTCCCGTGCCGCTATAAAAGGGAATGCGCAAGCCCCGCCGGAGTTTCCCTTGCCCTAGCTGCCATCTCTCTTGCTCCCTGTTCGAGCTCACAGCGCCACCACCTAAGTCTGAGGAACTCTCCTCTCCGCTTCACACTGCTTTCCCCCAATCCACCCAGCCACTTGCTCCTCCGTGCTGCGTAAGAGCTTACTTGTGATCCACAAGAAGCACCGCCGGACATCTCCGCTGCAAGTCTTAGTGTTCCAGTTCCTCCGCCCGAACCTGCTCTTTCCCGACCCCAAGCTTTCCTTGTAAGACGAAGGTAAGCTGCCGTCCCCTTGTCCGCCTCGCCCGACCCTGTCTGTTCTGCCGACCCTTGTCCGCTTCGCCCGACCCCTCTTATCCACCCGACCCCGGTTCCGTCTCACCCGACCCTGTCTGTTCCACTGACCCTTCTCCGCCTCGCCCGAGGACTCGGCTGTATCTTTTTCTTTGAACCGAGGGTGTATGTGTAAAACTTGGGGACCTTTCAGCATTGAGTCTGAGGACCCCTAGCACACCAAATCCTCTAGATTAAGGGTCAGATGCTAAGTTCCCTTCCTCTGACCCTTACCTCTTGATCTCCACCAACTCCATTGAACCTTCCCACCCTCCTGTAACTTGCCGCAAGTTTCTGGGCTCATACTTGCAAGTGTTGCTGTTGAAATAACCGTCTATGCTAACTCTTGCATTGCATTCGTGTAGAGCTGCGTCTCGCCGAAGGCTGCTACGAGCTGCACCCAGCGCCAGAAGACGACGGTGTAGCTGAGCTCCTGCCCCTAGAAGCCGAAGCTGCCCCATGAGTCGAGCAGTTCCCTTCCTCTTTGCTCGAAGGCAAGCCCCGGATGCATGAATCCCCTATGTTTTGCCAAACTTGCACATGCTCTCTTTAACATGCTTGTGCATTTACGTATAGGAGTTGTTTGGAACCCTAGATGCATAACATAGCTCCCCTGATCTGAACACTAGCTGTTGGACCGAATAGATGCTTGCTTAAATAGGAAATGGTAAAAGCCGAGTGATTCCCTGTCACTCGCGAGTTGTAGGAGTTGGATGTTTACCCTTCTGGCACAGCTATAAGGACGATGGACGGGGCAGGGCTTGAGGTAACTCTTTGGTGGTCGGATGATCACCCCGTCTGTCTATGGAACTTGCTAAGGCCCGACAGTGGTGGTGTTCGTGATCAAGTGTTTGAAGGTACTAATCTCATACCTAGTATGGGATGGGGAAGCCTAGTACCTGATTGAACTAGCGCGTGGCTTAGACCCCTGCTGTCCCTGGAATGTGGTTCCCATGGTGCATCATGTGGGTGCAAGTGCAGTCAGAGTACGGTAGAGGCCGGGACTTTGGAGCATTGCCTGCCAAGGGAAGTTTGGACCTGACACGCGCCTGGGAATTGATGGGGACGGCCCACACAGGAAGCGGCCCTTGTGGTGCGCGGATGTCGTGAGATTAGGTTCGCCATGCATGGTTAAGAAACTTGAATCGATTCGTCTGCCTCTCACAGTTTGAGACTGCTTGATCGCTATGTCACCCTAAGTAAATAAGGAATCTGATGATGACATGGTTTTGTTGATATATATATACCTTTTGGTTGGTTCTATGATTGCTTAGAATAGGTTGCAAACTTAGACCGGATAATGAACTTAGAACCAGAGCTAAAACTTGAAAGTAGGGTTACATCTAGCGCTTTTGGCAAACAAACCCCTCAGCCAAAAAGCCATGCATGTCTAGAAGAGGTAGTTTAGCGCGCTCCCTATCGGTTAAGTCTTGTTGAGCTTAGTAGCTCAGCCTTGTTGTGGCTTTTCTTTTTCAGGTGAAGCCGCTGCTCCCGAGTCTTCTTCTGTTGTCACTTGGCCGCCTCAACTCCCTCCTGTTGGATGGTTGAGTGGGATCCCTCCTCGGACGGTGAGGAGAGGGATCACTGACATCCTGGCTGGCCTCACCAGGGATGTCCGACCCCGACGAAGTAGCTTCCGCTTGCTGTTTTACCTTCTGTTGTTTTTCTTTTGAACCTTGTAAACTCTGATGTGTTTTATGGCCAAACTAAATGGGCAATTTGTTAACTCGGTGGACTTGTTGTATTCTTTGGAACCGCTCACCTTCGTGTGGGTTTTGCTAATTGGTCCTATTTAAGTGGTTAAATCGGATGAAATCCGAAGGCACTTCGTGTTTACTCGGTTTAGGCATGAGCGTCGCGTATCATGCGGCTAAATCATGTTTAAACCAAGTAGATCCAAAGTGGATCCGCCACAGCTGGTACTAGAGCAGGTTAGCAATACAGAGAACACAACAAGCCCTAACACACTTCTTTGAAAAGATAAAAGTTGCAAGAAACTCTTTGAAAACTGTCTCGTACGATCGTTAAGGATGACTTTAGTGCGAGAGGCCCTAGGGGATTTTGGGGTTGTTTTAGGTGGCTAATATTTATTTGGTTATCTTGCTAACCCTTCCAGCACTTCGCCATGTTTATCATACGTGTGCTGAGTTCCGCATCACGAGTATGCGAGGGTTGATAGGGAGTTCTATTCAAAGGACCCTATCATCGTGGTTGTTTCGCCCACATCTATCATACGTGTGCAGGTTCCGTATGTAATCCATACGAAGGTTGGTACGGTTCGATTCCAACGAGCCTATCAGCACGGTTGTTCACCACGTCTATGATACGTGCGCTGATTCCGCATCACGAGTATGCGAAGGGTTATACGGTTCCATTCAAAGGGAACCTATTTCCACGGTTGAGTGCTGTCCATGCAGCCTTGAACGCATGGGTGCCGTTCCTATAGTGAGCGGTAATGTTTGGGAACGCTTTTGTGGGTGCTGGCACGAAAGGTTTGTGTGGTGGTGTTTTTCTGCAGGTACACTAACCGCGTTCGCTTAGGAGACGTTGCTAGAACCGACTAGCTATTATAGGGAGAGACGTACTGGTTGCCTTGCCACTGGCACTAACCGCGTAAGACCAAGTTTTGGCAATTGTTTTGGTTGAGAACGAGGTAGGCCGTGCATGCGACCTAAGCTTAAGAATCTGTTAAGTCACCCTCCTCAAAAGCAACCTTGCTCGGAGAAGCTCTTCTTCGGTTCTAAGGATTTCTACTTTCTTCCAGCTTGTTCTCGGTTAAAAACCGAATGCTTTCTCTGTCCGACCCCTTTTTGTGTGGATCGCTTGCCGACCCCTTTTTCTCGGGATGATCGCCTAGCCCGACCCCGTGGCTTAAGTTCGGATGTAAGGGAATTCCAGGAGCCTGGCTATGGATCGCCCGAAGTGGAGTACAATGCCAAGATAAACGCTAACTAACATGACAATGAGAAGAGTGTACCTCCCTTATGAGGACGTGAGTTGCATTATCAGCAAGAGTTGCATCAGAGAATTTAACTTATGCGTTCCATCTGTTGGAGTACTTCTAAGATTATGAATTTAATGGAATGTTAACTCTTGCAGATGGCGCATCGCACTAGATCTGGTTCTCTGCCCGGCAGCAGCGAGTAAAGACAAGATCTTTCCCCAACCCCGCCCTCGTCTCCACTAGAGGCAATCTTAGCGGCTCAAACCGAGCTGCTGAGGCATCTTGTACAAGGACAACAGCAGCCGCCCCATGGCAGAAGAGCTCAGCAGCAACCACATGTTGCTCGGTATGAAGACTTTTTGGGGACGCAGCCCCCATTGTTCCAGAAGACCCAAGACCCGCTCGATGTAGACGCCTGGGTTCGCACCATCGAATCCAAGTTTGAGCTTCTCACAGCCCCGTGCCCCGACCATAACAAGGCCCGATTTGCAGCTCAACAGCTGCGTGGTTCCGCCCGGCTCTGGTGGGACCACTACCATCCTATGTTGCCGGCCGGCCATGTGGTCAGCTGGAACGAGTTCAAGGCCGCGTTCAGAGCGCATCACATTCCAGAAGGTCTCCTGGAGTGCAAGCTCAACAAGTTCCTAGCTCTTACCCAGGGAAACTGAGATGTCCTGCACTACGCCCAAGCTTTCAATGACTTGTGCCGTTATGCCGGCTATCATGTGGACACAGACGAGAAGAAGCGGGATAGATTCCGCCGAGGACTAAGTTTGGAGCTCAGAGAGAGGTTGAACCCCATCAAGGTGGATACCTACAACGAGTTGGTCAACCTGGCCATCTCGCAAGAGGATTGCATGCAGGCTCTCAAAGCCGACCAGAAGAGGAAGGCCTCCGTGGCATTTCCGAGCCAGCCAACTCGAAGGTTCAGGATGGTTCCCCCACAAGCGCCCAGCCGACCCCAGCAGTCGGGAAGGTGGATTGCCCGACCCCCACCAGCAGCAGCGCCCCGTTTTCCTGGTTTCCAACCACAGGCGCCCCGGCCAAGCCTGCCGCCACCTCGCCCTGCAACTGGTAACCGCTGCTTCACCTGCGGCAATGAAGGGCATTTCGCCAAGGACTGCCCCAGAAATCAGAGCCCGCGCCCAGGGCAGAGCAATGCAACACCCAACCAAGGAAAGAGGCCCAAGGTGCAAGTTCGCCAAGGATGACTAAACTTTACCCATGCAGCAGAGCTTCCCAAAGGTGCGCCGATAATGACGGGTACCTTTCTGATTCACAGCTTTTCAGCTTTGGTTTTGTTTGACTCGGGAGCTTCACATAGTTTTATCGGGAGAGAGACCCGTGACAAGTGTGGGTTACAAGAATGCCAAACCAGAGAGTCTTTTAGAATATCCACCCCGGGTGGAATGATCACATCTGATAGGATAAGTGTCAATGTGCCTATTCAGCTAGGCCAAAACCTTTTTAAGGAGAATCTTATCATCCTTGACCTGGACGGAATAGATATCATTCTTGGAATGGATTGGATGACCCGGCACCAAGTGGTTCTAGACCCAGCCGCCCGAACCTTCCACATCAACTCGCCCTTTTATGGCAGTTCTACCCTGTTCTTGAACCCTCCTAAATCCGCACTTCCTTGTGCGTACCCTCTATCGGAAGCCCGGCTTGAAAGCCTCCCTGTTGTCTGTGAGTACCCGGATGTGTTCCCAGAGGACTTGCCCGGCATGCCGCCCAATAGAGATGTGGAGTTTTCCATAGAGTTGATCCCCGGCACCGCTCCGATATCCAAGAGACCCTATCGGATGCCGCCTGCTGAGTTGGCCGAGTTGAAGACCCAGTTGCATGATCTGTTGGAAAAAGGCTTCATCCAACCCAGCACATCACCTTGGGGTTGCCCCGCCCTGTTTGTGAAGAAGAAGGATGGGAGTCTACGCATGTGTGTGGACTACCGACCCCTCAATGCGGTGACTGTCAAGAACAAGTACCCACTTCCACGCATCGATGTCTTGTTTGATCAGTTAGCTAGAGCAAAAGTGTTCTCCAAGATCGATCTTCGTTCAGGTTATCACCAAATCAAGATCCGACCATGCAACATCCCCAAAACAGCCTTCTCCACAAGATATGGACTCTACGAGTACCTGGTCATGTATTTTGGACTCACCAATGCACCCGCCTATTTCATGTACCTCATGAACTCGGTGTTCATGCCCGAGCTGGACAAGTTTGTAGTGGTGTTCATTGATGATATCCTCGTGTACTCGAAGAGCGAAGAAGAACATGCCAACCATCTTCGCGTAGTTCTCCAACGGCTGAGAGATCATCAACTCTATGCCAAGTTCTCCAAGTGTGAGTTCTGGTTAGATAGTGTCAAGTTTTTGGGACACACTATCTCCAAGGATGGCATAGCCGTCGACCCCAGCAAGGTACAGGAAGTCATGGACTGGAAGCCTCCCGCCTCAGTGCACCAGATCCGAAGTTTCCTTGGACTGGCAGGCTACTACCGGCGTTTCATACCGGATTTCTCCAAGATAGCTAAGCCGATGACAGAACTGCTGAAGAAGGAGGTCAGATTCATGTGGGACGAAAAATGTGAAGAAGCCTTCAAAACCTTAAAGCGCTTGCTGACCACAGCCCCAGTTTTGGCTCAACCCGACCCCTCTAGGCCGTTTGACATGTACTGTGACGCCTCTGGCACTAGACTTGGGTGTGTTCTTATGCAAGACAACCGAGTCATTGCCTATGCCTCACGGGCGTTACGACCTCATGAGCTGAACTACCCGACCCATGATCTTGAGTTGGCAGCAGTGATTCATGCCTTAAAGATATGGAGACACTATCTGATGGGCACCCACTGCAACATCTACACCGACCACAAGAGCCTCAAGTACCTCTTCACTCAAGCCGACCTCAACATGCGCCAAAGGAGATGGTTGGAGTTGATAAAAGACTATGATTTGGAAGTTCACTATCATCCCGGCAAGGCCAATGTGGTGGCCGACGCTCTTAGCCGCAAGCCCTGTTGCAACTGCTTGTTGGCAACAACCTTCACCGAGACTTTGTGTCACGAGATGGGAAAACTTAGTCTGGAAATTGTTCCCCATGGAACCCTCGACCACAGAGCTCTTGAGTCTGTTTTGAAAGACCAGATAAGGTCAGCACAGCTAGAGGATGCGGAAGTGCAACGAATCAAAATGAAGATTTCATTGAAGGATGAAGGGTATAAGCATTTCCGACAGGATGAGACTGGGAAGGTGTATTATGGAAACCGGCTTGTTGTACCATCCGACCTCAACCTTAAGAAGTAGATCCTAGATGAAGCTCATTTCTCCAAGTTCTCAATCCATCCTGGAAGCAATAAGATGTACCATGATCTCCGTCAAACCTTCTGGTGGAGTGGAATGAAGCTGGAAATTGCCCGGTAAGTTTCAGAATGTGACACCTGTCAACGTGTCAAAGCTAGCCATCTAAAGGTAGCAGGTACCCTGCAGCCCCTACCTATTCCCTCTTGGAAATGGGAAGACATCAGCATGGACTTCATAGTTGGACTGCCCCTTACATCACAGCGACATGACTCCATCTGGGTTATAGTGGACCGCCTGACCAAGTCTGCCCACTTCCTTCCTGTCCACACCACTTACACGGCCAAGAAGTATGCGGAGTTGTATCTTGACCGCATTATTTCCCTACACGGTGTGCCTGGGACGATCATTTCTGATTGAGGAGTTCAGTTTATAGCACGCTTTTGGGAACAGCTACAAGCATCAATGGGCACCAAGCTCATCCGTAGCTCAACCTATCATCCTTAAACCGATGGTCAAACCGAAAGAGTCAATCAGATCCTTGAAGACATGTTGAGAGCTTGTGTCATCCATTATGACAAAAATTGGGACAAGTGCTTGCCCTTGGCAGAATTCTCCTACAACAACAGCTACCAGGCCAGTTTGAAGATGGCACCATTTGAAGCCTTATATGGCCGGAGATGTCGGACACCTTTGAATTGGTCACAAACTGGAGAAAGACAAATCTATGGCCCTAACTTAGTGGTAGAAGCCGAAGAGCAAGTAAAGGTAATTCAAGCAAATCTCAAGGCTGCCCAATCGCGACAGAAGAGTTATTTCGACAGGCGAAGAAGGTCCCTACAGTTTGATATTGGTGATCATGTGTATCTACGAGTTTCCCCGACCAAAGGAGTGCAACGGTTTGGAGTGAAAAAAAAGTTGGCTCCCCGCTACATGGGCCCTTATGAGATTGTGGAGATCTGTGGACCCGTTGCTTACCGGATCCAACTCCCAGAACAGCTATCGGCCATACACGATGTTTTCCATGTGTCTCAACTGAAGAAATGTGTCCAAGTCCCAACCGAGATCTTAGAGCAAGAGCAGCTTCAGATCGAGCCCAACCTAACCTACGCTAAGTACCCAGACAGAGTTCTTGACCATAAGGAGAGGCGCACCCGACGCCAATTGGTTAAAATGTACAAGATCTTATGGAACAACGACACGGAGGATGAAGCAACGTGGGAAACAGAAGAGTACTTGAACAAGCACTTCCCCGGTTTTCTTTCCAGCCAAGGAGGTAAAGGCTACACACCCCCACCGGTTACTTCTACATCCAAATCTCGAGGCGAGATTCTTTCTAAGGGGGGTAGGCTGTAACGGCCTCGGACAAAAATCCTTCGCGTCAATCTTAATCCGAGCCCCTGATCACCTGTCTTAGTTTTTCCAAGCCTAAGTGCTCAACCTCCAGTCCGGTCCCGACCCCTGAGACCCGACCCCTCTCTGCTGGCCTCCAGTTCCGACACAACCGACCCCAACTCACCCGCCGGATCCTTCTAAGTCTTCCCCCAACACCTCCCTTCAATCTGACCGGTGGGCCCACGAGATCTTTTCCCCGAAATCTTCCGCGACAGGCGCACTCGAGTTGCATGCTCACTTCAGAGTTTCCCCGCCGCGTGGCTCAACTCCTCCGACGCCAGCCGCTCCGCCTCGTCTTCGGCCCGCGACCGGATGGATTCTCGCGCCCTTTTCCCCAATCGCAGCGGAAGCCCCTCTGCAACCTTTCTGCAGCACCTCGCCGCCCGCGCCCATCATCACATTGCCAGATCCCGGCCGCAGAGCCCGATGTCGCTCGTCTTTTCCGTCACCTCGCCACAGTCGCGCCGCCCAGTCTTCTCTACACGACGATTCCTCCTCCGTCAACCCAAACCACGGCAGCGACAACTCCTTTTCCCGCCCTGTCAGAAGCTGCCCGACAATCTGTTGCTCTGCGCTCGCCCGCGCGCCCGCAGCCGCCTGTCTTCTCACCTGTGCGCCCTCGTTCCTAGCGCCGTTTTCCCGGTCACTTCCATCAGATCCACCGCACGACGACGCCCACCTCCGCCAAATCTCAACCACTGGCAAACCCGTACCTGCGCCTCCCTGATGCCAGTGCCCCATGACCGCCGGCGTCATCCCCGAAGTCCTGCTCCACCGCCCTCGTCGCTCAATCGCCACCTAGGCAGAGCACTCCATTGCTTCTTCCCCGGCCTTCGCGTCGTTCCCCTTCTCACTCCCGCACCGCTATAAAAGGGAATGCGCAAGCCCCGCCGGAGTTTCCCTTGCCCTAGCTGCCATCTCTCTTGCTCCCTGTTCGAGCTCACAGCGCCACCACCTAAGTCTGAGGAACTCTCCTCTCCGCTCCACACCGCTTTCCCCCAATCCACCCAGCCGCTTGCTCCTCCGTGCTGCGTAAGAGCTTACTTGTGATCCACAAGAAGCACCGCCGTCGCCGGAGCACCGCTGGACATCTCCGCTGCAAGTCTTAGTGTTCCAGTTCCTCCGCCCGAACCTGCTCTTTCCCGACCCCAAGCTTTCCTTGTAAGACGAAGGTAAGCTGCCGACCCCTTGTCTGCCTCGCCCGACCCTGTCTGTTCTGCCGACCCTTGTCTGCTTCGCCCGACCCCTCTTATCCACCCGACCCCGGTTCCATCTCGCTCGACCCTGTCTGTTCCGCCGACCCTTCTCCGCCTCGCCCGAGGACTCGGCTGTATCTTTTTCTTCGAACTGAGGGTGTATGTGTAAAACTTGGGGACCTTTCAGCATTGAGTCTGAGGACCCCTAGCACACCAAATCCTCTAGATTAAGGGTCAGATCCTAAGTTCCCTTCCTCCGACCCTTACCTCTTGATCTCCACCAACTCCATTGAACCTCCCCACCCTCCTGTAACTTGTCGCAAGTTTCTGGGCTCATACTTGCAAGTGTTGCTGTTGAAATAACCGTCTATGCTAACTCTTGCATTGCATTCGTGTAGAGCTGCGTCTCGCAGAAGGCTGCTACGACCTGCACCCGGCGCCAAAAGATGACGGTGTAGCTGAGCTCCTGCCCCCAGAAGCTGAAGCTGCCCCAGGAGTCGAGCAGTTCCCTTCCTCTTTGCTCGAAGGCAAGCCCCGAATGCATGAATCCCCTATGTTTTGCCAAACTGGCGCATGCTCTCTTTAACATGCTTGTGCATTTACGTATAGGAGTTGTTTGGAACCCGAGATGCATAACATAGCTCCCCTGATCTGAACACTAGCTGTTGGACCGAATAGATGCTTGCTTAAATAGGAAATGGTGAAAGCCGAGTGATTCCCTGTCACTCGCGAGTTGTAGGAGTTGGATGTTTACCCTTCTGTCACAACTATAAGGACGATGGACGGGGCAGGGCTTGAGGTAACTCTTTGGTGGTCGGATGATCGTCCCGTCTGTCTATGGAACTTGCTAAGGCTCGACAGTGGTGGTGTTCGTGATCAACTATTTGAAGGTACTAATCTCATACCTAGTATGGGATGGGGAAGCCTAGTACCTGATTGAACTAGGGCGTGGCTTATACCCCTGCTGTCCCTGGAATGTGGTTCCCATGGTGCATCATGTGGGTGCAAGTGCGGTCAGAGTACGGTAGAGGCCGGGACTGTGGAGCATTGCATGCCAAGGGAAGTTTGGACCTGACACGCGCCTGGGAATTGATGGGGACGGCCGACACAGGAAGCGGCCCTTGTGGTGCGCGGATGTCGTGAGATTAGGTTCGCCATGCATGGTTAAGAAACTCGAATCGATTCGTCTGCCTCTCACAGTTTGAGACTGCTTGATCGCTATGTCACCCTGAGTAAATAAGGAATCTGATGATGACATGGTTTTGTTGATATATATATACCTTTTGGTTGGTTCTATGATTGCTTAGAATAGGTTGCAAACTTAGACCGGATAATGAACTTAGAACCAGAGCTAAAACTTGAAAGTAGGGTTACATCTAGCGCTTTTGGCAAACAAACCCCTCAGCCAAAAAGCCTTGCATGTCTAGAAGAGGTAGTTTAGCGCGCTCCCTGTCGGTTAAGTCTTGTTGAGCTTAGTAGCTCAGCCTTGTTGTGGCTTTTCTTTTTCAGGTGAAGCCGCTGCTCCCGAGTCTTCTTCTGTTGTCACTTGGCCGCCTCAACTTCCTCCGGGTTGGACGGTTGAGTGGGATCCCTCCTCGGACGGTGAGGAGAGGGATCACTGACGTCCTGGCTGGCCTCACCAGGGATGTCCGACCCCGACGAAGTAGCTTCCGCTTGCTGTTTTACCTTCTGTTGTTTTTCTTTTGAACCTTGTAAACTCTGATGTGTTTTATGGCCAAACTAAATGGGTAATTTGTTAACTCGGTGGACTTGTTGTATTCTCTGGAACTGCTCACCTTCGTGTGGGTTTTGCTAATTGGTCTTGTTTAAGTGGTTAAATCGGATGAAATCCGACGGCACTTCGTGTTTACTCGGTTTAGGCATGAGCGTCGCGTATCATGCGGCTAAATCATGTTTAAACCAAGTAGTTCAGAAGTGGATCCACCAGACAAGGTCTCCATCTCCACCACATCCTAGTGGTTGGAGCGACGACGACGACAACAACACCTCTTCATGATCACCTTCGCCGGGACTAAGAGCACCATTTAAGAAGTCGCGATTACCGCCTCCTAAGCTAAGATAGCGTAAGAAGAAAATAAAGGAGCCTGAGGTGTCTCCTGAGGAATGTTGGGAAGCAATGACTCATGAGGAACGCTGGACCAAAACCTAAGTGCAAGCTAGTGAGAGGTTGAGGAAATAGAGGGAATTAAGAAAAGCAAGGGAGATGGAGCCATCGCCAGTGGATCGAAGAGAATTACATAAATTCATCAAGGCACAAGAACAAGTTAAGAAGAGTCAACCACTACTATCGAACTATGAACAGCCGTTAGTCAAGGTTGATGAGAAGAAAAAAAGAAAAAAGTCGAGCTGCCAGCTGCACCGCCAAGTGAACCGAAATGGACCTTTGATCTAGGCAAGCCTATGGTTAGCCCTGATTCGCTAAAGAAGCTATAAATGAAGATGTACGAATTCCATCAATGGTACATGAAGTTGTCTACAGATGAGAGGGAGATGTTGGGCCTTAAGATAAAACCGATAAATTTTCATGGCGAAGGTGAGACAGTCCTGTGACTACATTTCAAGGATATATACAAAGTGTACCATCATGGTGCCCTAGATGTCTCTCTGATGAGCGCCTAGACTCTGTAAGTGTCCATTTATATCTACATTTGAATTTTGGCTCATATCATTTTTTTTGCATGCGTCGCCGTACTAATTAACTTCATCTTCCATTTTATATATAAGATGCTAATTCGGACGTGCCGACATGAAGCGTACCTCCATGTTGGCTTCATGGATCCATCCCTAGTAAACCAAGCCTAGATACGAGATTTTCCAGAAAAAACGTTGCTGGCAGTATACAATTCCCTAGATAGACAAAAATTAAAGGATCACATACTACTTCCATACAACTTCAAGTAAGTGTGTGTATACCGTCTATTTTCGTTCTCTTTTTCTTTACCTGATTAATGTTAGTTACCTCGAACATTTACATACGCAGCTCCCACTAGATCCTCATTATTATTGGCAGCTCCCACTGGATCCTCATTATTATTGACATTGATCAAAGTGATGTCACTGTCTTCAATTCGTTGAGGAGAGATCCGAAGGAGTACCAAGACGTGAAAGATACGCTAGACATGTAATAATTCTGAACCTCTATCTCTATACAAAATTTTGTTTCGTAAATTTTCACCTAACACTATATTATTCATTATTTTAATCCGCAGAGCATTGAGAGAATTCATCAGGGCAGACAGATCAGGTCAATTCAAAGAAAAACTTACATGGAGAACAGACTTCTAGATACGTATGAAGTCTACAGATTTTGTACATTCTATAGCATGAATATTTAATAACTTAATTATTTTTCCCCACTAAAGTGCATAGGAACCTGGGAATGATAATCTATGTGGCTACTATCTGTGAGCACATGCACAATTTATTGGGACCCAAGACCATCAAGGCCACGGAGCACGAATTTAAAGTATGTAAAATAAAATTATTAATAGTACTTTATTTTCTATAATTGTTAGTGTAAAATTCACATATATGTATCCAAATTGCAGATGTGGAATATTCAATGGGACTCTTGAAGAAGGAAAGAGTAGCGGTAATATGTGAAGGTCTCATTGGATTCCTGGTGGACAAGGTGATAAATCCACAAGGAGACTTTCATTACGATGGACAAAAATTAGACGCTTCGAGCACCTCGACAGGAAGATCATCGTAGATATATATATAGTTTGATTTAGTTTGTATATATATGTAATACATACGCTAATTAGATTTGTATATAGTACACTAAGAATTTTATAGTATTTGAATAAATACTTGTTTGATTCATTTAAATACTAGTTTAATTTGATTGATAATTTCATTATAAAAAAACTCTCAACTACTAAAGGTTAACTAAAAGGGTACGTGATGCATGAAATAATAGGCGCCACGCAGTAGTTTGATTCGTTTAAATACTAGTTTGATTGATTTCATTATAGAAAAAACTTCTCAACTACTAAAGGTTAGCTAAAGGGGTACCTGATATGCACGAAATTATAGGCACCATGCAGGCGCGTGAATGTCGCTGTATGCA
Organism: Setaria viridis; assembly: GCF_005286985.2. Classification (NCBI taxonomy): domain Eukaryota; kingdom Viridiplantae; phylum Streptophyta; class Magnoliopsida; order Poales; family Poaceae; genus Setaria; species Setaria viridis. The sequence goes on from NC_048264.2 coordinate 16,913,117, forward strand.
CGCACTTTAGTCCCGATTTGTTTTACAAATTGTGACTAAAGAGGCGACCTTTAGTCCCGGTTTGTAACACCAACAGGGACTGAAAGGGTCTGTCCAGCGCTTGGCGTGGCAGCTCTGTTAGTCCCGGTTGGTTTTACAAACCGGGACTAAAAGGGGATCTTACCAACTGGTACTAATACCGAGTTCTCTAGTAGTGTCTCTATGTCTAATTTTTTTTTCCGCCCTTGCTGCTAGACATGTTTTTGACCTGTGAGCTCGGACATTCAGGGCATTTCTTTATAGTGTTGACAAACAGACATCAACATGAAGCAGCCAGTTCTGCATTCTTCCAGGCATGTTTTTTTTGACGTTTCATTCCTTCTCGGTCGCCTTGTGATCCGGAAGATTGATGGTTATGTATTTTTCTCAGATGGAACTACTGCATAAATGTTGGGTCTCTGTCTCATCTGTGCTTCCCCATGTCCAACTTGCGAGCTGTTTTCCGCAAGACCAGTTAAATACTGCTTGGCGACGGGGACATGATTATTGTTGATGTGCCACCACGAAAAATCTTGCTGCCAGTTCTGCATTACTCATTAAGACTTCCACAACCTCTGTGTGTGCAACGGGGAGTATTTTCTATGCATGCTTTTTGACTTTTGGTTTGTAGTCGTTTTCTATCTGTAGAAGTTTCTATTGTACCCATCCGGAACTAATTCATATCGGCCACTGGGCCTCTGTGTATCAGCTACTCATTCTCCTCGTGACAGGGACTAGTGATTGGTGAGGCCGGCAGCGGTGCATTATTTTTCCTTTGCATGGTTTTTGACGTTTGGTTTCTCGTTGTTTTTTAGATGGATGTTTATATTGCCCTCGGTAGCAACTAAAATGTTGGTCCTCTCTCCGCCATTTCTAATTCTCCAGGCATGTGACGACGATAATTCTGAATAACAACGCATGCATCTTTGACTTCATCTGATAGCCACGGCTAAGGATCGGCGTCGTCAGAATGGAATGAACATAGGCCCATCTAAACTCGTTTTCTTTGCAACGCCACATCCACAAGAAAATTTCCAACCATAACTCAGAAGAAACAAAACCGAGATGCTATCAATTGCCGCTCGTAAGTCCAAACATGTGCTTGAGGCCTGTCAATTGCCGATTGGCCGTACATTCTGAGGATCTTTCGTTCACATATTCCAATGCACACTCTACTCATCAAGAACAGAAATAGAAGGATGTGACCGGCGTATATTGTTGGAAATATCAACTAAGTGTGAACACAAGCTTAATGTGAATGTGACTTAGGCTATATTTAATAGCCCACAATTGTTTACCTTATCTTAATCGGAGATAAGGTTCCTCCTAGAAGACACTAGGTGTCACTAGTAGAGAACTCGCCTTCAATCCCGGTTGATAGGGAGCAAATCTCCCGAAAAACTATCCGGGATAAAACAATCGAGATAAAAGGGAAGGTCTTTTATCCCGGGCCACTCAACCGGGACTAAAGACCCCCTTTAACCCGGTTGGGAATACCAACCGGGATAAAAGAGTTTTCCAAAAAAAATCAAAAAGCACGCGTGGGCGGAGGCCCGCCTCGGCTCCCGCGCCGCCACCTCCGTGCACCGCCGTCGAGCCCCCATCCCGCCGCCGCCGAGCCACCGCATCCGACCACCACCTGCACCACGCGCCGGTGTGCCTGCTCCGGCCTCGCTCGCCCGCGCTGGTACGCCTGCTCCGGCCCCGCCGCCTCCTCCTCCGCCGCATCCACCCGCCGCTCCTCGGCCGCCGCCACCGCCTGCAAAAACTCACCACAACAACACTGACACTGCACTGAGCTCGCCGCCGCCGCACCTCTTACTGCTGCTCCTCGCGCGCCGCTGCCGCCTGCAACAAAAAACTGCGAGAACTCACTACCACAACTACACTAACTTGGCCCCCGAGCTCGCCACCGGCCGGCCACCTCTTACTGCGCTGCCCTGCACTTCACCCCACTGCTGCTCCTCAATGGCAGTGAGGGGTGAGCATAGGGGGCGGTGGCGCCAGCCGGTAGGGAGGGGAGGGGCCCGCGGTGGCACCGGGAGGGAGGGGAAGGGGGGGCGGCGGCGCCGGAAGGAAGGGGAGGGGTGGCGGCGGCGCAGGGAGGGAGGGGTAGGGGGCGGTGGCGGCGTGGGGTGGGAGGGGAGGGAGCGGCGGCACCGGGAGTGAGGGGAGGGGTGGCGGCAGCGTGGGGAGGGAGGAGGAGGGGGCAGCGATGTCGGGAAGGAGGGGAGAGGGCAGCGGCGCCGGCTGGTAGGAAGGCCAAGGAGGGGCAGCGGCGCTAGGGAGTCCTACCGGCCAGTACACACGCCTTAGATAAGAAAGGAAGAGATAAGAAGCCTGGAGGGGAATAGGAGGGGAATAACGCGCTAAGGAAGGAAGAGAGAGGGTAATTGGAGGGGCGTACGGAAAACAAGGGTAGGGACTCTTTATCCCGGTTGGAAACACCAACCGGGAGAAAAGGGGGGGCCCTTTAGTCCCAGTTGGTGTTTCCAACTGGGGTAAAAGGTCCCTCCAGACCACTAGTCTTTACAACCAGGATTAAAGGGGTTCTTTAGTCCTAGTTGGTGAGCCCCTCACCAGTAGGGGGTGGTTTAATCCCGGTTGGTGAATCTTTTATCCCGAGCCAACTTTAAACCGAGATAAAATGGGGTGGATGGAAGGTGAGTTCTCTATTAGTGTGTTGTCCCCCCAATGTGTAGTGCTATAAAAGGGAATGGGCCCCATAGGACAAAGGCATCAATTCATGCTCTACTTCCTTTCCCTAACCAAGCCCAATCAAGTCTAGCACTACAACATTGGGAAAGAGCACCTACCAGCCCTAGAAAGAAGAACAGAGATGGGGAGCTCAAGTGGAGAAGGTATGTGCCTCATCCGATCTTATTTCTATGGTTTAATCTTGGTCTAGTTGATCCTAGCAATCAACAATATTATTTTCATGATCAAAAGTTTCTATATAAGAAAAATGATCATGTTTCTAAGTTCAATTTCATGTTCTTGCTCTAGTACATATACTGTGGTAGCCTATCATTATGAATTCCATGTTGAAGTTCATGTTGTCCATAGTTATGTTCAAAGTTCTCGTCATCCATAGCCTCTGTTTAGTTCAAGATCACAAAGATTCATGCTCTGATCATGAAATTCGTCCAGAAATGAGTTGAAGACCTAGGGTTTCCTCGGATTAAACATTGAAATGGAAGGGGAATTAAGAAATTAAGCTAAACCCTAAGTTTTGGTATTAAGAAATTAAGCGAAACCCTAGGTTTTCTCCCAAATCTGAAACCCTAGCTACAGAGCCATCCCAATATCCCCAAATTTTGATGAACTCTAAGCTAAAGAAAGGGTGGTGGACATACTTTAAAGGGCGTGGTGGTTGTCATTGACCACAGCGCTGCCGTGGCTGCCACCTCAGTAGCGAGCGAGCGCTCAGTGGACTTGGTCCCCTAGGAGCTTCACCATCCCTGCTGCCCAACGCGACGCTAGCCCTCCTCGTGTGCATGTAACATCTAGGAGGTTGCTACCGGCCGGAACTGAGGCTCATTGGCGATTTGTATGAAGATGTATGCATGGCTCCACTAGAAGCCTTTATTGTGGAAGAAAAAGAACATTTGGGATGTCGACTAAAGAAATTAATTTATGGATTAAAGCAAGCAAGCGTCAAGACAGTGGTATCTTAAGTTTGACAAAATTATAAGACAATTTGGTCTTTAAGAAAACAAAAGGGATAACTGCATTTATGCTAAGTTCACAGGGAGTAAATTTGCTACTCGAGACAAAGAGATTTCTCACCTCCAGATTTGAAATGAAAGATCTCAGTGAAGCCGCTTATGTTCTGGGTATAGAAATTTACAGAAATAGATCCAAAGGGATCTTGGGGTTATCTCAGAAGGCATACATTGAAAAGGTACTACCTCTGTATCAAATTTTTGTCACTGTTGATTTTTGGTCATGACGTTTAACCATTCTTTTTATTTAAAAAATTATGTAAGTATCATTTTATTTTATTTGTGGCTTACTTTACTATCATAGGTATTTTAAGTATGACTTATCTTTTTGTACATTTGCAATAAACTTTTGAATAAGACGAATGGACAAATGTTGCAAGACAAAGTCAATAGTGATAAATATTTTGATACGGAGGGAGTACTAAAGAATTACAATATGCATAAGTGTTTAGCCTCACCTGCTCCTATTGTTAAGGGTGATAAGTTTAATAAATTCCAATGTCCAAAGAATGAATATGTAGCTGCGCAGATGATGTCAATTCCACATGCTTCAGCTACCGGGAGCATAATGTATGCACAAATGTGCACTCACCCTGATTTGGCATTTGTAACCGGGATGCTTGGTAAATATCAGTCAAATCCAGGACCAGAACACTGGAAACTAGCTAAAAAGACATTTCGCTATTTGCATGGCACTAATAATCTCATACTTAAATATAGAAAGTCTGATAATCTGGAAGGCATAGGTTATTCAGATGCTGATTTTGCGCGATGTATTGATACTAAGAAATCCACATCAGATTACATCTTCAGACTTGCAGGAGGAGCTATGTCATGGAAAAGCTCCAAACAAAGTATTACTGCATCGTCGACAATGCAGGCTGAGTATGTGGCATGTTATGAGGCTACCGGGCAGGCAGTATGGGTGAAGATTTTTATCCCTGGACTGAGAGTGGTTGACAGCATATCTAAACCACTCACATTATACTGCGATAATAAATTAGCAGTAATCAATTCAAGTAACAACAAGTCAATGAGTGGTGCCAAGCACATTGACATCAAGTACCATGTTGTGAAAGAAAGGATACATGGTCAAACAATAAGTATTAAGTACATAAGTACTAAGATGATGCTAGTAGATCCACTCACTAAAGGCTTACCACCCATTATATTTAAAGAGCATGCTGCCGGCATGGGTTTGGTAGAAAAGCCCTTGATCCTGGAATAGTTGGGACAATTATAAAACCATCTCCCCATAAGCTTAAGAGGACTCATTTTGGGATTAGATGGGAATCATAGTCACTTAGTTCAATACTACTTAATTGACTATTGTAGTCTAGTGTCATGGTGTACTATTTGACCAATAGTGAGTCTGTAAGTTTCTATAAGCCTAATATAATGATCTTATGGAGCTCCTAAGTTAAACAAGTTAATTTTGAAATAAAGTGGTGTCCTATAGTCACTGTTTTATATGGTATCTTGTATTGACCGTTGTAATCTTTTGTCTTGGTATGCTATTTTTATTGAAAAGCGGACTTGTAAATTTAACCTTAGGATCAAGGGGGGTAATGTTGGAAATATAAACCAAGGTGAACAGAAGGCTACTGTTAATGTAATCTAGGCTAAATTTAATAGCCCACAATTGTTGATCTTATCTTGATTGGAGATAAGGTTGCTCCTAGAAGCCACTAGGTGTTGCCCCCCTAATGTGTAGTGCTATAAAAGCGAATGGTCCCCATGGGACAAAGACACCAATTCATGCTTTACTTCCTTTCCCTAACCAAAGCCCACTTAGATCTATCTCAACAACATTGGGAAGGGGTGTAACATCCCTAGCTTTAGTAAGCTTTTAAGAGGCTAATTAAAGTGTTTAAGAGTACATTTTTCACTTAGGTTTTAAACTTGCCAATTGATTGAAATACAAATGCACTCAACTTATGAAATGTCACCAAAAAGGGGAAAATTAAGTCAAACCAAGTCAAAAAAAAGCTAAGTGTGAAAAACACCCAAACTAGGATGTAAATGTAGAAAACATCTAAAAAATCCAAAAGACAAATTTAAATTAAGTTTGCAAACCCTTAAATGGCTAAAAATGCCCAAAAAGCACTAATCAGGGGCAGTTGGTAATTTCAAGATTTCATATAACAACGTAACTTTTTGCAATATAAAACTTGTAGAGCTTTTCAAAACAACCAACTTTTCTTATTTTAGTTTCCCCTGGTTTCGAGTGGAAGAGGTCCAAAAATTGGGTTAAAGTGCAGTGATTTTCAAACTTAATTCAAAATCCAACTAACTCTTTTGAACCAGCATTTTTCCAAACTTTTCAATCTTTTATCTCCTGAACTAGCAGAGTTTGGAGTATGAGGCCTTTGTAGGATTTTTAGTTGGAGCTTAGGAAAACAACTTTTGTTTTTGGGTTTTGCCAAGTTTGGATTCAAAAGTTTGAGAAAAACTCACCCAAAGATAGCCCCACGCCAGCCCTACGCGCACGCCACACGCGCCAGTGCGCAGTCACCACGCACGGTGTGCTCACTAGCGCCACGCCGCGCTGGCTCGTTCGTGCAGGCATGGACACCAATGATGGCCGTTGATGGGATGCATCAGCCCAGCCCCTCGCCCAACCACTCGCCAGCGCCATCCTATCCTCTGCATCGCATCCCGCCTGACCAATCGCTGCGACGAGCCCACGCGCGCCTCTGCCGCTCACCATGCACGTCGTCACCACACCAGTGCTCACCGCCTGCCAATGTTGTTGCTGACACGACCAGATGGCGCACCACCTCTGCCACTTCACGCACGGGTCTAAGGGAGGGAATCCTGCACTGATCTCCCTCTGCCACTCGTCGTTGAGCTCCTGCGCTCGCCGCACACCATCGCCACCCTATCCATGCTGTTAACCTCTGCACGCCAGTAGCCGGCCACACCGATGCTCCCCAACCCCAGCCAAGCCTCTCCGAGCACCCCTAGCACCCCCTCCGCACCCCGGCCAACTATAAAATCTGTTACTCCCCCTCACCGGCGCACGCGTGCAACACCACCTCCGCCAGAGCCCGGCACCACCACCTGACCATGGAGCTTGCCCTTTCAAGCCTCCCTGCCACCTCCTGAGCTCACCCGTGCACCACCCATGTGCCACCACAGCTCCTAGAGCCATCCCTCTGTAAAAATTTCAGAGCCAAACTCTTAGTGGAACTTGGGTTAAAAATAGTTATATGAAACCAGCCTTAGGGTGTTGTTTTATTTTTAATGATTTTTGTGGAAATCATATGAGTCTTAAAGTTTTACAATAGCTCATTCATGATGCTAAGGAGACTCTGTAAAAGTTTCAATACCATATCACACTTGATGTAACCAGAATAAATTTTTGAAGTTTTGGCTAGATAAATGGAATAAGAATGAATATTAAATGAAGGGTAGAATGGGAAAATGAACATCTAAGTTGTTAAGAAATTCAAAAATAGGGTAACTTTCCAAATGAATAGTGAGCAACCCTCAACTAACCTGACCTGTGAAATCTAAGTTGCTAAAACCTTATATGTGTAAACAATAACCATCAAAGTCAACCCCAGGTTTTAAATCACAACACACCTTACTTCATGAAGAAATGAAAGTTTGGAATCTTGTCTAGGTGAATGTGGTCTAAATGCAATTTACACCTGTGTTGTAACTCATGAAATGCATCTTTCTCGTGAAATCGTGAAACTTGAATATTGTATATGCATCTCGTGTAGAAGCAAACCTTACAGACAGGATGTACAAACTGCTACCGACTGCTGAGGAAGGACATGTCGAGCTGCACCACGTCGAGGCTGAGCAAGAGCCTAGCCAAGCGTCCAACGAGCTCCCTACTAACTTAGAGCAGGAAGGCAAGCCCTAGAGCATAACCCTGAATTTAAAGTTCATACAATATCTATGCTACTTATGTTTGTGCATTTAAGTTCATAGGAGTTGATTGAAAACTTAGTTGCATGATCTCAGGTACCTATGTTTGAAGACTAGTATGATAGGTCGAGTAGCTGCAATGCTAAATAGGACTCGATAAAAGTTGAGTGATTTCGAGTTATAGGAGTTGCTTCCTTACTTATATTACAACCATAAAGATGACGGGCGGGGCCAGGCTATTGGTCTGAATCGGTGGATTGCCCCGTCTGTCTAGTGATAAATGTGCTAAGGTCGAAATGTGTTGGCGTTCGTGGTCAAGTGTTTGAAAGTACTAATCTCATACCTAGTATGGGATAGGGAAGCCTAGTACCTGATCGAACCAGGACATGGGCATACCTCCCTACTCTCTTTGGAACGTAGTTCAACTGGTGCATCATGTGGGTACAAGTGTTGGGATACGAGGTAGGCTACACTAGCGCAAAACAAAATTTCTACCGCGTATAACCAGGAAGAACTGCCGTATAAGGATCACGGGATTACCACTCGACGCACTACTGGTGCGGAAGATGTAGATATGCGTCGATGCAGTGAAGACGATCACGTAGTCGTACGTAGTCGATCAACGTAGTCGTACGTAGTCGATCACGTCCAGCAGCTCCTCAGCAGCTCGTCCACGTGCACAGCAAGATCGCCTCCGGTACCGCGGCTCGTCGGCGGCTCGTTGGTGGCTCGTCCAAGTGCTGCAGGCGCAACACCTCCAAGGTATCCACACGTGCAGGGAGGAAGCGTCGCAAGCCGGATTGCTAGATCCGCGAGTTGCAACAGGGCGAGGGCGTGGGAGGCGCGGCAAGTGTGTTTCGCCAAAAAGGTGTAAACCCTAGGGCGCCCCCACCCCTCTATTTATAGAGGTTCCTGATGGGCCTCTGGATCCGAGGCCCATTAGTACTCCTAAACCTAATCCAACTCGGATCAGATCCGAATTGGGCTTCCAGCCCCTTAAGTGTGTGACCCTATGGGTTCGGATACGTATAGACATGGCCCGAGTACTCCTACTCGGCCCAATAGTCGGTAGCGGCCTCTAGCAAGACGTGCCAACTCCTATACGCATACGAAGATCATATCAGACGAACCATCACAACATAATATACATGCTATTCCCTTTGCCTCACGATATTTGGTCTAGCTTCAAGCCGACCGCTCTTTCTCGATCCTGTGATTCGGAATCCCTTTGTAGGTTAACTCTTGACCGTACGTAGCATGGCCATGCATTTTCGGATCCGATCACTCGAGGGGCCCAGAGATATCACTCTCAATCAGAGAGGGGCAAATCCCTTCTTGATTGACCATGTCTCATAGCATGCTTCTTGACAAACCCGAAAACTACCTTTATAACTACCCTGTTACGGCGTAGCGTTTGATAGCCCCTAAGTAGGTCGATCCACATCTAGAATACATGCGACAATCTCAGGTCTAAGGACAAAGCGTATATGTTGTTGTTTAAAGAGAGAACTACTTCTCGTGTTGGGTCAGTCCTAACACATGTCTCCACATGTGTCCACATTATTAGTTCAACATCTCCATGTCCATGACTTGGGAAACATAGTCATCAACTAATACATGTGCTAGTCTAATATTCATGTGTGTCCTCACATGAACTCCGACTAGGGATAACTTTAGAATAACCATACAAGTAAAGAGTTTCACATACAATTCACATAATTGCAAATCAATTCAAGTAGCCTTTAATGGATATTCAATGAACACAATATACAAATCATGGATACAAATGGAATATCATCATCTCTATGATTGCCTCTAGGTCATACCTCCAACAGTCTCCCACTTGCACTAGAGTCAATCTAGAAGGTACCTAATACCCATAGCTCTTACATGCGCATCATGCTTAGCCTGCGGGAGTGGTTTTGTCAACGGATCAGAAATGTTCAGATCCGTGTGTATTTTGCATATCTTGATCTCACCCCGGTTAACGAAGTCTCGAATGAGATGAAATCGCCGCATTACGTGTTTGTTCTTCTGGTGGTTCCTTGGCTCCTTTGCTTGCGCAATTGCCCCATTATTATCACAGTAGAGATTCAATGGGCTAGACGCATTCGGGAACACACCAAGCTCAATTAGGAAATTCCTTATCCAAACACCTTCCTTCGCGGCTTCCGAAGCCGCGATGTACTCGGCTTCTGTCGTAGAATCGGCCACCGTCTCCTGCTTGGAACTCTTCCAACTAACAGCACCACCATTTAGCGTGAACACAAATCCTGATTGTGACTTTGAATCATCTCTGTCGGTTTGGAAACTAGCATCGGTGTAACCTGTTACAACGAGCTCCTCCTGACCTCCATAGACGAGGAACATATCTTTAGTCCTTCTCAAGTACTTAAGAATGTTTTTCACCGCTGTCCAGTGACTCTCACCTGGATCAGATTGGTGTCTGCTTGCCATACTTAGCGCATATGAAACATCTGGGCGAGTACTTATCATTGCATACATGATAGATCCAATAGCCGAGGCATATGGCACTCTACTCATGCGATCCCGCTCATCAGCAGTCGAAGGACACTGAGTCCTGCTGAGATGTATGCCATGTGACATAGGCAAGAACCCTTTCTTTGCCTCTTCCATGCTGAACCTCTTCAACACTTTGTCAATATAAGTATCTTGGCTCAAACCTATAAGCCTTCTCGATCTATCTCTATAGATCTTAATGCCCAGAATATATGCCGCTTCCCCTAAGTCCTTCATCGAAAAACTATTTTTCAGTGAAGTCTTTACGGACTCAAGCATAGGAATGTTATTTCCAATCAGTAATATGTCATCCACATATAAGATTAGAAATACTACAGAGCTCCCACTAACCTTCTTGTAAACACAAGACTCTTCTTCGTTCTTGGTGAAGTCAAACCCTTTGACCACTTCATCAAAACGAATGTTCCAACTCCTAGATGCTTGCTTCAATCCATAAATGGATCTCTGAAGCTTGCATACCTTTCCAGCATTTTTCGGATCGACAAAACCCTCGGGCTGTATCATATACACGTCCTCAGCTAGGTTTCCATTCAGGAAAGCTGTCTTGACATCCATCTGCCATATCTCATAATCGAAATATGCAGCTATAGCTAGAATAATCCGAATGGACTTAAGCATCACTACGGGCGAGAAGGTCTCGTCGTAGTCAACTCCTTGAACTTGTCGAAAACCTTTTGCGACAAGTCGTGCTTTATAGATGTGAACATTTCCATCCATGTCCTTTTTCTTCTTATAGATCCACTTGCACTCTATGGCTTTAACACCATCAGGCGGGTCAACCAAGTTCCAAACTTGATTGTCTCCCATGGACTCTATTTCGGATTGCATGGCACTCTGCCATTTTTCGGAGTCTGGGTCCATCATTGCTTCTACATATGTCGCAGGCTCATCATTGTCCAACAATAATATTTCCCGCATTTCGCGGAGCTTTGCAGACCTTCGTGGTTGTGATGGTGCTTCTCTTGCCATGGGTATCTCAACTTGTTCTGCTACGTTAGCATCACTCATTGAGTCTTGCCCGATCGGCTCATCTTGAACTTCTTCAAGATGCACTGTCTTTCCACTCTTTTCTCCTTTGAGAAACTCTTTCTCTAGGAAAACCCCGTTCCGAGCGACAAACACTTTGCCTTCTGATCGGTTGTAGAAATAATACCCCAAAGTTTCCTTTGGATATCCCACGAAAATGCACTTATCCGACTTGGGTGTGATCTTGTCCGACTGAAGTCGCTTGACAAACACTTCACATCCCTAAATCTTTAAAAAAGACAAACTAGGAACCTTTCCAGTCCACATCTCATATGGTGTCTTAACTATGGATTTAGATGGTACCCTATTAAGTGTGAAAGCTGCTGTTTCTAGAGCGTATCCCCAAAATGACAACGGTAGGTCCGACTGGCTCATCATTGATCGAACCATGTCTAACAAAGTTCGATTACGTCGCTCAGACACACCGTTTCTCTGAGGTGTTCCAGGCGGCGTAAGTTGTGGAACAATTCCGCAGCTCTTTAGATGATTGCTAAACTCGTGGCTCAAATACTCGCCTCCACGATCAGATCGTAAGGCCTTAATTTTCTTGCCACGCTGATTTTCAACTTCATTCTGAAATTCCTTGAACTTTTCAAAGGTTTCAGACTTGTGCCTCATCAAGTAGACATAGCCATATCTACTAAAATCATCAGTGAAAGTTATGAAGTATTGGAATCCTCCTCTAGCCGTCGTGCTCATTGGTCCGCATACATCACTATGTACGAGTTCCAACAAGTCTACTGCTCTCTCAGGAAATCCTGTGAAAGGCGTCTTGGTCATCTTGCCTAGCAAGCAAGCCTCGCATGTCTCGTATGATTCAAAATCAAACGAAGTTAGAAGTCCATCAGAATGGAGCTTCTTCATGCGCTTTTCACTTATATGACCCAAACGACAATGCCACAAGTAGGTAGGACTCAAATCATTAGGCCGAGGCCTTTTAGCACTTACATTACAGACAGGTGAACCATCAAGATTTAAAACAAACAATCCATTCACAATGGGTGCAAAAGCCATAAACATATTATTCTTAGAGATCACACAACCATTGTTTTCACTCGCAAATGAATAACCATCCTTCATCAAACATGAAGGAGATAAAATGTTTCGACTTAAACTAGGAACAAAATAACAATTATTCAACTCCATAATAAATCCTGACGGGAGGTGGAGTTGCATCGTCCCGACGGTCAAAGCAACAACTCTTGCATTATTGCCCACGCGGAAATCAACTTCTCCTCTTTCCACGCTTCTACTTCTTATCATTCCCTGCATCGAATTGCAAATATGAGCAACCGATCCGGTATCAAATATCCAAGAATTAATAACTGTATCAGCGAGAAATATGTTGTCTATAACATTAACAACAAGCGTACCTGAGGTAGAAGTACTCTTACTTCCGCCATTCTTCAAGGAAGCTAGGTACTGCTTGCAGTTTCTCTTCCAGTGACCAAGTTCATGACAGTAAAAGCACTCTTTGTCTGGAGCAGGTCCAGGTCCAGCTTTAACCTTGGGCGGTGGGTTTGGCTTGGACGTTCCAGCCTTGCCCTTCTTCTTCCAAGAATTGCCCTTCTTCTTAAAGCTGGGCTTGTTCTGTATCGCCATCACATGGCTGGTACTAGTGCTTTTCTTTATGTCAGCCTCTGCTGTTTTAAGCATGCCACACAGCTCATTCAGACCCTTCTCCGTCCCATGCATATGGTAGTTCGAGATGAAGTTCCCATAGCTAGGCGGAAGAGATGAAAGAATGAAATCAGTGGCCAACTCTTGGCCCAGTGGGAAGCCTAGCTTCTCCAACCGTTGAGTGTAACCAACCATCTTGATTACGTGTGGTCCTACTGCTGCGCCTTCTGCTAGCTTGCTCTCAACAAAGGCCTTAGACACATTGAACCTTTCAGTCCTGGCCTGTGTTTGGAACATGTCTCTAAGCGCCACGATCATATCGTGCACCTCATGGTTTGTTTCGAACTGCATCTGTAGCTCGGGTTCCATGCAAGCAAGCATAAGGCAGCTTACTTCGAGGTTAGCATCACATGCTTTCTTGTAAGCATTCTTAGCAGCAGCGGGTGCATCATCAGCAGGTTCTTCTGGTAGTGGGTTGTCTAGAACATCTTCCTTTTTCTCAGCCCTGAGAACAATTCTCAGGTTGCGGATCCAATCCGAGTAATTTGTTCCATTCAACTTGTCCTTCTCAAGGACCGAACGCAAAGCAAACGGTGTAGTGCTGCTAGGTGCCATTTAATCTACAACAAAGTAATGCAAAATACACTAAGACAAACGTATCCATGATAGAGCAAATTACACTAAACTATTTTAACAGAATCTACTCCCACTAAAATCAATATCCCTCTATTGAAACTTAGTGATTCAGGATCCACAACTAACAAGTCTACTAGTGAGCTTTAGCATCACCGCTAGCAAACGAGGTAGATCGGTAAGCAACTTTTGCTAATCATATCACATATGACTCCTGTTGTTGGGTGACATCTCCATGTCTCGGCGCCCAACCCTTATGCCCCATGGTCCTTAACCGTTAAGATAACTTTGTTAAGCAAACCAACCCTTATGCGTGTAAGTGTCCGACACAAACCCGTCTAGTCAAGGAAAACTAGTGGCACCCTAATTTCATAGACCCACCACTAATTGTACAAGACATGGGACGGTGCAAGTTTTAGTTGGGAGGGCATACTAACTTAAACTTTGTGAGGGATCGTTCTACTTCTAGCATCACAGCATGCAGAAAGTAAAACATAAACAGAATAGCATTCACATAGTTGTGACACAGTATGGCCCGTTTTCATATGGTGATCTCCATCTCCATAGAACCTGTTCACCATGGTGATCTCCATCTCCATGTTCCATGTGCGCCATCCTCCTGGTGATGAGTCCTCCAAGAACTAGAGCATGCTATTACGCCTAATAGCTAGTAAAGAATCTAGTAATGAAGATTACATAGTTGCTTGGATCATCACAGATTGGTACGCAGACCATTAAATACAATAAAGTGACAACACATATGGCTCCTGCCGTGTTGCCGTACGCGTGACACGCAGGTCACGAATGAGTTACACACATGCATCACATACACAAGGGGGCCATACTGATCACAAGATACATACATACATCCTGTAAAAGAGAGTTAGGCGTCCTAACGTTCCAAACTTCGGAGGCCCGAAACTCCATCTTCCAAGCCGAATTTGGCAAATCTAATTTCGCCGAAAACGGCAAAGCGGTTGAAATTCACGTGTAACTTTTTCTGTAGATCAATTTTCGTATAGAAATCGCCCCGATCCGAGATCGTACCGAAAAGTTACGGCTGATTTACCGAAGCATACGCATATGGCAAAAAATCCCGACCCCGGCAGTAGATCCCATCTACTATTGCACATCTAATGCGCCTGGCGTATGACCCTGGATCTCGATTCGACCAATCATATTGATCTTCGCTCACTGCAACTGGATTTACGTGTATCAGTTAACTCCGATGGCGGAAACCGACCGGTAGGAGTATGTCGTTACACTACCATTGCAGCAAGGGCACGAAATCAGGACATAGATCAAACAGAGAACTCGCATATCTCCATATGCACACATCCCGAATCCAAAACTAAGCAGCTACGGCTCTTGATACCATTGTTGGGATACGAGGTAGGCTACACTAGCGCAAAACAAAATTTCTACCGCGTATAACCAGGAAGAACTGCCGTATAAGGATCACGGGATTACCACTCGACGCACTACTGGTGCGGAAGATGTAGATATGCGTCGATGCAGTGAAGATGATCACGTAGTCGTACGTAGTCGATCAACGTAGTCGTACGTAGTCGATCACGTCCAGCAGCTCCTCAGCAGCTCGTCCACGTGCACAGCAAGATCGCCTCCGGTACCGCGGCTCGTCGTCGGCTCGTCGTGGCTCGTCGGCGGCTCGTCGGTGGCTCGTCCAAGTGCTGCAGGCGCAACACCTCCAAGGTATCCACACGTGCAGGGAGGAAGCGTCGCAAGCCGGATTGCTAGATCCGCGAGTTGCAACAGGGCGAGGGCGTGGGAGGCGCGGCAAGTGTGTTTCGCCAAAAAGGTGTAAACCCTAGGGCGCCCCCACCCCTCTATTTATAGAGGTTCCTGATGGGCCTCTGGATCCGAGGCCCATTAGTACTCCTAAACCTAATCCAACTCGGATCAGATCCGAATTGGGCTTCCAGCCCCTTAAGTGTGTGACCCTATGGGTTCGGATACGTATAGACATGGCCCGAGTACTCCTACTCGGCCCAATAGTCGGTAGCGGCCTCTAGCAAGACGTGCCAACTCCTATACGCATACGAAGATCATATCAGACGAACCATCACAACATAATATACATGCTATTCCCTTTGCCTCACGATATTTGGTCTAGCTTCAAGCCGACCGCTCTTTCTCGATCCTGTGATTCGGAATCCCTTTGTAGGTTAACTCTTGACCGTACGTAGCATGGCCATGCATTTTCGGATCCGATCACTCGAGGGGCCCAGAGATATCACTCTCAATCAGAGAGGGGCAAATCCCTTCTTGATTGACCATGTCTCATAGCATGCTTCTTGACAAACCCGAAAACTACCTTTATAACTACCCTGTTACGGCGTAGCGTTTGATAGCCCCTAAGTAGGTCGATCCACATCTAGAATACATGCGACAATCTCAGGTCTAAGGACAAAGCGTATATGTTGTTTAAAGAGAGAACTACTTCTCGTGTTGGGTCAGTCCTAACACATGTCTCCACATGTGTCCACATTATTAGTTCAACATCTCCATGTCCATGACTTGTGAAACATAGTCATCAACTAATACATGTGCTAGTCTAATATTCATGTGTGTCCTCACATGAACTCCGACTAGGGACAACTTTAGAATAACCATACAAGTAAAGAGTTTCACATACAATTCACATAATTGCAAATCAATTCAAGTAGCCTTTAATGGATATTCAATGAACACAATATACAAATCATGGATACAAATGGAATATCATCATCTCTATGATTGCCTCTAGAGCATACCTCCAACAACAAGTGCAGTCATGGTATGATGACGTTCTGGGACCATGGGGCATTGTATCCAAGGGAAGTGGGCCTGACCACATGCTTGGGAATTGATGGGGACAGCTGGCAAGTGAAGCAAACCCGACATGGTACGCAGATGTCGTGGGGTTAGGTTCACCTTACAAGGTTTTTAAAACTGGTTTCGAATCATCTACCTCTCACAGTTTGTGACTGCTTGATCATTGTGCTGCACTGAGTAAGAAGTGGAACAGAGAATGATTGTCTTAATGATGATGCTTGGAGTAAAATGTCTTGAACAACATGCTTGCTTAGAACAGGTGCTTACCTAGAATGAATAATCAACTAGAACCTGATGTTAAAATTTGAAAGTAAGGATCTATTTTAGTTGCTTTTGGCAAAAACACCCCTTAGCCAAAAAGCCTTGCATGTCTAGAAGTTGGTGGACTAGCTACCACCTAACAATTAAGTCTTGCTGAGTATTAGTATACTCTGCCTTGCTTGTGGCTTCTTTTTCAGGTAATGTGGTAGATGTCGATGTATGTGCTGCTAGTTTGACTTGGCCGACCCAGCTCCCTCCAGGTTGGACGGTCGAGTGGGACCCGTCCTCGGTCTGCGAGGATCGTGGTAATTGATGACATGGTCAGCTTCACCATGAAATCTCTACTCCAACGTCTAGTTGCCATTCTTTTTCTGCTACTCAAACTCTCAACAATTTACTTATGCACTTTTGAACTATTGTGGTGTAATAATTAAATTGAGACCTATGTTTTCATCTTCTGGAATGTTGTAATATCTGGACTCGCCTTTGTGTGAGCATGCTTTTCGTTTTGATCCAAAACAAGTGGTTTATCAGGTATAACCCAACAGACTACCAGGTTTACTTGATTAAAGTGTCGGTTCGCATGTGAGGCGAAGTTGAGTACACTTTAGTTAGGTTAATTTGGGTGGTTTTGCCACAAGGAGCTCCTACCAGCTCTAAAAAGAAGAACAGAGATAGGAAGATGAAGTGAAGAAGATATGTGCCTTATCCCATCTTATTTTTGTCGTTTAATCTTGGTCTTGTTGATCCTAGCAACCTAACATATATATGGCAGCCACAAGCAATGTCTGAATAACAAAATTGTAGTCAAAGTCAAGCAAGCAGTTAGAACCTAAAAAAACATTCAAGACACCCCATATTTTCCCACTGGTGGAACATATGCTACCAAACATCTTTGGAAGGGGCTAGGGCTGCCAAACTGCCAAGGCATTTCAACAAGTAGCATGTTAAGAAAACTGTCTATGAAAATTGTTGAAGATTAGGTTGCATGCATATTAAATATTGGCAGTTCATTTATATTTTAAAACACGCCTCGTATGGATGCTCCCACAGGCCTCATATGTACAAATAGGAGTCAGTCGCTATTATTTTATTTAATCACACTAGCTAGGATTTAAACTTAAGACCTGCCTTTTTATCGAATCTTTGAATGATAGACATTGTGATTAGTCCATTTCATTACTATCTACAATATTATATTGAGTTGCATGCACCGATCAGCTCAACACAAAAGTTTATGCTTAAAAGGTGGGTCATTCATTTATACTTCAACAAAATGAACTGATTACAACATGTGGCGCACATCATGAAAGGTCGCATGTATAAAAAGGATTATAGCATGCAGTCATGATTGTTGGTGAATGGTCTCTGTCCGAACTAACTTTGTCCATGAATTATTTATTCTTATTGCGTTCTCACTTTATCATCAAATACAAGGAATCTAAGTATTCAAAATATTTATCCTCAAATATAAGGTATTTTTGGCCTATGCTTGTTGCCAATGCCTACCGACCAATGGTCAATACACATGGTTCAAAAATAAGATAATGGACGTGCATCGAGGAGTGTACATAAGGGTTGGAAATATAGCCTCCTCCTGTAAACACTATAATCAAAGTTTGCATGGAGTCAATCATTGTTGATGGGTGATCCACCGATAAGTTGATCGTAAGGCAGATGCGTCTTCTTCAAGGATCAGCAAGGGGCGGATGCAGTGCTGTCGATCAGCAAGGGGCGGATGCAGTGCTGTCCTAGTAGGTGTGTGTATGGAAGAGCACGAAGAGGTCACAGAGGCTTGTGCAGTGAGTCTGCACAGTCACAAGGGATGCTTCAGTGTGAAAAGTGCATAGCGCCGGATCATCCTATGATGGGTTTTGTTAGGATACAAGGTAGGCTACACTAGCGCAAATCAAAATTTTCTACCGCGTAAACCAGGAAAAAACTGCCGTATAAGAATCACGGGATTACCACTCGACGCACTGATGCGGAAGATGTAGATTCGCATCGATGCAACGAAGTCGATCAGCGTAGTCGTACATAGTCAATCACGTCAACGTCCAGCAGCTCCTCAGCAGCTCGTCCACGTGCAGCAAGATCGCCCTCGTGCCGCGGCTCGTCATCAGCTCGTCGTGGCTCGTCGGCAGCTCGTCGTGGCTCGTCGGCGGCTCGTCGGTGGCTCGTCCAAGTGCTACAGGTGCAACACCTCCAAGGTATCCACACGTGCAGGGAGGAAGCGTCGCAAGCCGGACTACTAGGTCCACGAGTTGCAACAGGCGAGGGCGTGGGAGGCGCGGCAGATGTGTTTCGCCAAAAAGGTGAGTAAACCCTAGGCCAGCCCCACCCCTCTATTTGTAGCGGTTCCTAATGGGTCTCTGGGTCCGAGGCCCATTAGTACCTCCAAACCTAATCCAACCAGATCACATCCGAATTGGGCTTCCAGCCCCTTAAGTGTGTGACCCTATGGGTTCGGATACGAATAGACATGGCCCGAGTACTCTTACTCCGCCCAATAGTCGGTAGCGGCCTCTAGCAAGACGTGCCAACTCCTATACGCACACGAAGATCATATCAGACGAACCATCACAACATTATATACATGCTATTCTCTTTGCCTCATGATATTTGGTCTAGCTTCAAGCCGACCGCTCTTTCTCGATCCTATGATTCGGAATCCCTTTGTAGGTTAACTCTTAACCGTACGTAGCATGGCCATGCATTTTTGGATCTGATCACTCGAGGGGCCCAGAGATATCACTCTCAATCAGAGAGGGGCAAATCCCATCTTGATTGACCATGTCTCATAGCATGCTTCTTGACAAACCCGAAAGCTACCTTTATAACTACCCTATTACGGCGTAGCGTTTGATAGCCCCTAAGTAAGTCGATCCACATCTGGAGTACATGCGACAATCTCAGGTCTAAGGACAAAGCGTATATATTGTGTAAAGAGAGAACTACTTCTCGTGTTGGGTCAGTCCTAGTACATGTCTCCACATGGGCCCACATTATTAGTTCAACATCTCCATGTCCATGACTTGTGAAACATAGTCATCAACTAATACATGTGCTAGTCTAATATTCATGTGTGTCCTCACATGAACTCCGACTAGGGACAACTTTAGAATAACCATACAAATAAAGAGTTTCACATACAATTCATATAATTGCAAATCAATTCAAGTAGCCTTTAATGGATATTCAAGGAACACAATATAAATCATGGATACAAATGAAATATCATCATCTCTATGATTGCCTTTAGGGCATACCTCCAACAGGTTTTGGCTGCTGTCTGTCTCGTAGGTGTTGTGATCAACGATCGGTCTGGCAAGAATAGGGAAATGCACCGGCCAACCTATGCACAAGTTTGGCTGCTCTCTTTCTTGAGTTGCTTTGTTCACCAGTTTATCCAGTGTGCACCGTAGGGGCCACTTATGAGTTGGTAATGTTGGCTCGGCTCGTGATCGGCTCAGTTTTGGCTCTGGATGTTTTTATTTATACACCAAATAGTCTGGTGTGCACAGTGGAACATCATCCTTGGATGGGTCGGTGATGTGTAAGTGACCGTTGTAAAGTGGATTTTTAAGGTGCACAATATAGTCTGATGATCACAATGTTGACACAATGGATCAGTCAGTGATGGCGTTTTCAGTGCATGTGAAGACAAGGCTAGTTCTTTTCCTTGGCTTATAAATACACCTTGGGCTAGCTCATTTCAATTCTCTGGGTACTTGCGGAAGTTGATAGGTTTATTTGGAGGTCAAGGGAAAGTTAAGCGTTAGGAGTGATTTAAGAGTCTCTTAATTCAAGATTAAGGGCATCATTAGTGTTTGGAGAGTAGCAAATGTGTTGTACATATATCTATGAACCCACCAGAAGGGTTGGACAGCCCCAAATATGAGGCTGGACACGAAGACACATCTGACATGAAGACTATGGCGCAGGACGACGTAGTCTACATGGAAAGACAGGAGTTAGTCGAGGATTAGGAAAGTACTCATTGTAATAAGAGTAGGACTTCTCTAGTCATATCTGACTAGTATTCTTGTAAACAACCGACCAGTAACCCTGCCCCCGTGCATATAAGGCGAGGCAGGGACACCCTCTAAAGCAATCAAATACAACCAACACACGGGACGTAGGGTATTACACTATTCAGTGGCCCCAACCTATCTAAATCATGTGTCTATGTTTACCTTTGAGTTCCTGATCTCGACGAGCCCCACCAACCAAAACACTACCTCGGGCAGCCCCCTCGGTAGGTTGTTGGGTCTAAACACCGACAGCTGGTGCGCCGGGTAGGGTACCTCACCGAGAATCTACTGGCAAACTCAATGGCACAAGTCGTCATCAAGGCAATCGTCACATTTGAAGAAGGCACAATGTTCATCTTTGGCTCCTGGGTTTGTGTCATAGATGGCTCCGAAAGCTTTCGCCACCATATTGTGCTGGCCTCGGAGAAGAAGCAATCAACCATGAAGCTCTAGCGCAAAGCTCTGGAGGATCTCGTCGAGAATTTTGGCGAATTTGAAATTTCTAACCTAGTCAGAGGTTGGGGGGACGAGTCCGAGTACAACTTTACTTCTTCTTCCAGTCGGATTGACTTGCACAAGCCGGCATAGTAGCCATCGTGCGAGTCGAACTACTCCCTAAGTCGATTCCCGTTCGGACTCCGCAACGCGGCCGTTGTCTACCAGACGGCCTTGTCCAGATCGCAATCTGATACAAATGGATCGAGGACCTCGATTACTACTCAGATCCATACGAGGAGACTCCTTTGTCCGGTTCGCAGTAGGGCCTGGTAATCAAATCAACCCCGCAAGGCAGATTCGTATATTGGCTCAACATGAAGCCATCCGCTCTAGCCAAGGACGATGACTCGCGTCTCATTGCCTACCTTGACACTCTCTCTGATATGAACCCGCTAGGGTTGATTCCTGATCTTTCGATGAGAGAGGCATGGATAACTTGATTGGTGGATGGAGACGACGTTCACGGCCCAACTACAGCCTTCCAAGCTGCACCTTAGCAACCGATACACCACCTCTAATGGCTGCCGCGATCTTGTGGAGCACATCACCCGGCCACTAGGGCACTCGTCCTGCAAACAATCGAAGAACTAGCAAGAACAAGTATAACAAGTACTGAATTTACTAGATGAAGATGAAAGTTTCCAACTCAATATCAATAAGGTGGGGTTCCGAAGACAGGAAGACGGGCGGCTGATCCAGCACGCGCGCTTACAAGAGGGTAGCAAGAGCTAAACTTGATCTAATCAAAACCCAATCTATTTGTGGCGGCTCTAATCCTTATTAATACCTAGGAGGATGACCAGGGGGGTGTTGGGGTCGTGCTCCAACCCTAGGACATGTCCCTAATGGACCCAACTTGATACACGGCCCATTGGGCTAAAATAAGGTGACGCAGCACTAGAAAATCTCTCGGTAGTAAATTGGCCATTGCGACCGTCTTAGACAAGATATGGACTTAAGTCCAGATCCATATTAAAATAGACTTCATAAAGAATCCGTGAAGTACTTGAACACCCCAATCGGAGTCCGTATGCAACCGTGGTGATCATCACAAATTGGTACTCTCCTGGAGTCCGAATCCAGCCTGCGCGAGTCCTTTTCCCTTTCGGTCTTCTCTCTGGTTCCTAACCAAAACAAGAGTGCACGTGTCTCCATGGTCTAAATAGGATGGACAAGAACTCAAAAGTGAACTTACTTGATGATTAAGTTGACGAGCACGGGCGCGAGTAATAGGACCAGAAACTGGTACTTGTGTAGGTGTGGATGTATCGTTGGTGTTGATGTCCTCATCATCCTCCACTTCTTGCATTTGATTTGTCCTCGACTCAAACTCTTCATATTCTCCCAAATATGGCTTCAAATTTGCAATGTTAAATGTGGGACTAACCCCAAAATTGGCAGGCAGATCGAGCTTATATGCATTATCATCAACTTTCTCCAACACTTTAAAGGGTCCATCAGCCCGAGGCATCAATTTAGACTTTCGCAGTTCAGGAAACCTATCCTTTCTCAAGGGCAACCAAACTAAGTCGCCAGGTTCAAATATTAGTTCCTTTCTACCTTTATCACCGGCAAACTAATATTTAGCATTCATACGCTCTATATTTTCTCTAGTTGTTTCATGCAGTTTTAACATCAATTCAGCACGCTTAGTAGCATCAAAATTTAATTTTTCAGAAGATGGCAAAGGCATCAAATCAATAGGAGCACGAGGCAAGAAACCATATACAATATGAAATAGGCACATCTTTGTAGTAGAATGCAGCGAATGATTATAAGCAAATTCAATATGAGGCAAACAATCTTCCCACATCTTAATATTTTTCTTTAAAATAGCCCGTAACATAGTAGACAAAGTTCTATTGACAACTTCAGTTTGACCATCAATTTGGGGATGACATGTAGTAGAAAATAAAAGCTTTGTTCCTAGTTTTCCCCATAAAGTCTTCCAAAAATGACTAGGAAATTTAGCATCACGATCAGAAACAATTGTGTTGGGCACACCATGCAAATGAACAATTTCTCGAAAGAACAAATTAGCGATATGGGAAGCATCATCAGTTTTATGACATGGTATGAAATGTGCCATTTTAGAAAATCTATCAACAACCAAAAGCACACTATCACGACCCTTCCTAGTCCTTGGCAAACCGAACATAAAATCCATAGAAATATCTTCCCAAGGAGCACTAGGAACAGGTAGAGGCAAATACAAACCGTGTGGATTTAATCGTGACTTAGCCTTTTGGCATGTCGCGCAACGAGCAACAAACCTCTCCACATCTCTTCTCATCTTTGGCCAAAAGAAAATGACCAGCAAGGACATCCTCCGTTTTCTTTGCTCTAAAATGCCCCATCAAGCCACCTCCATGCGCTTCCTATAGCAACAACAAACGAACGGAGCTAGCTGGAATGCATAGTTTGTTAGCTCTAAACACAAACCCATCACTAACGATGAATTTGTTCCATCCTTTTCCATCTTTGCAATGCGGCAACACATCTTTAAAATCAGCATCATTAACATATTGGTCTTTAATTATTTCTAATCCAAAGATTTTGTAATCAAGTTGATTCAGCAAAGTATATCTCCTAGACAAAGCATCAGCAATAACATTCTCTTTCCCTTTCTTGTGTTTAATAACATAAGGAAAAGGTTCAACAAATTCAACCCACTTAGCATGTCTACGGTTCAAATGTCCTTGACTACGAATATGTTTCAAAGATTCATGATCAGAATGAATAATAAATTCTTTGGGCCACAAGTAATGCTGCCATGTTTCTAATGTGCGAACAAGACCATACAATTCCTTATCATAAGTAGAATAATTCAGAATAGGCCCGCTCAATTTTTCACTAAAATATGCAACAGGTTTGCCTTCTTGTAACAAAACACCACCCAATCCAATTCCACTAGCATCACATTCAAGCTCAAAAGTCTTATTAAAATCAGGGAGTTGGAGGAGGGGTGCATGTGTCAACTTATCTTTCAGCATGTTGAAGGAGTTTTCTTGTACTTAGCCCCAACTAAAAGGCACTCCCTTCTTCGTAAGATCATTCAATGGTGCAGCAATGGTGCTGAAGTCCTTCACAAAACGACGATAGAAACCAGCAAGTCCTAGGAAACTACGCACTTGTGTGATAGTCTTTGGTTCAGGCCAGCCCTATATAGCTTCTACCTTAGCTTCATCAACCTCAATTCCCTGTGGAGTCACAACATAACCAAGAAAAGACACTCGATCGGTGCAAAAGGTGCACTTCTCAAGGTTACCAAATAAACGCGCATCTCGTAAAGCATTAAAAACAACACGTAAGTGATCAAGGTGGTCATCCATAGATTTGCTATAAATCAATATATCATCAAAATAGACCACAACAAATTTTCCAATGAAAGCATGCAGAACCTCGTTCATTAATCTCATGAAAGTACTAGGTGCATTAGTTAACCCAAAAGGCATGACTAACCACTCATATAAACCAAATTTAGTTTTAAAAGCAGTTTTCCATTCATCTCCTAATTTCATACGAATCTGGTGGTACCCACTACGCAAATCAACTTTGGAAAACACAACAGCACCACTAAGTTCAACAAGCATGTCATCCAATCGTGGAATAGGGTGTCAATATCGAATGGTGATATTATTGATAGCTCTACAATCAACACACATACGCCATGTTCCATCTTTTTTACGCACCAAAATAACTGGAACAGCACAAGGACTAAGAGACTCACGCACATAATCTTTGTTGACTAGTTCTTGCACTTGTCGCTGAATTTCTTTTGTATCTTCCGGATTTGTCCTATATGGCGCACGGTTTGGCAAAGATGCACCAGGAATAAGATCAATTTGGTGCTCAATCCCTCGTATCGGTGGTAGCCCCGCTGGGATCTCACTTGGAAACACATCAGCATACTCCTACAAAATGTTAGCAACAACAGGGGGCAAAGAATGCTGCATGCCGTGAACCGAAATCAAAGCATCCTTGCATACCAAAGCATAGGTAACAGAAGTGGAAGCAACCAATTCATTAATATCAGATTTAGTAGCAAACAAGCAATGTCCTTTCAATCTTATCTCATCTTTCTTTCTACTAACAGATTTGACATTTTTTTCGCTCTCGGTTTTAGTTTTCTTAGCTTTAGCAACATGATCACGCACAATAGCTTCAGGAGACATAGGAAGCAAAATAATTTTCTTATCATGGTGTATGAGAGAATACTGATTTGATCTACCATGATGCATACAATCCGTATCAAATTGCCATGGTCTACCTAGCAGAATATGACAAGCTTTGATAGGAACAACATCGCATTCAACAATATCATGATATGATCCAATAGCAAAATTAATTCGCACCAGTCTCGTTACC
Organism: Setaria viridis; assembly: GCF_005286985.2. Classification (NCBI taxonomy): domain Eukaryota; kingdom Viridiplantae; phylum Streptophyta; class Magnoliopsida; order Poales; family Poaceae; genus Setaria; species Setaria viridis. The sequence continues at coordinate 16,938,558 of NC_048264.2, forward strand.
TTATCCTTACCACTATTGTTGAGCCATCGAATATGATATGGATCTGGGTGCGGTTTGGTTGTAAGTGCAAGCTTCTCCACCATATCGCTGCTAGCCAAGTTGTTGCAGCTACCTCCATCAATTATCAAATGGCACGAACGCTCTTTAATGACACACTTTGTTTGGAATAGTGTATGCCGCTGATTTTGCTCCGCCTTCTCCATTTGTGCGCTAAGCACACGCTGCACAATGAGGCTCTCATAATGATCTGCATCCTCTGCACCAATCTGCTCTTCTAGTTGTTCCTGACTACCTACATGGTCAGCAACAAGCAAACCAAGTGTATCTTCATCAAATCACTAGCAGAGGAATACCCACCATCTTCTTTGACCACCAAAACACGCTTGCTAGGATAGTCACGCTGCACGTGTCCAAAGCCCTTGCATCGATGGCACTGAACATTTCTTGTTCTACCCGTGGATGCAACTGAAGTGGTACTAGTGGCTGGTTTCTGGGTAGTCTTGGTTGCTGAATTTGTGGCAGGAGCACGTTGCTTGTCGCTGGATGGAGATGGTGGTGCCGGCCGACTCGGAGAGGGAGCGGGTGGAGGTGCACGTCTGGTCAAAGAGGTAGTCATGCGCGGCTGCCATGATGTAGATTTTCCTGCAGAAATATTAGTCTTGGTACTAGCACGTCGCCCCTGCACTTCCCTTTCAGCTTTACAAGCAAGATGAAACAAACGGGTTACGTTAGTATAATCTTTATAAGCAAGGATGTCCTGAATTTCACGGTTTAAACCACCAAAAAATCTAGCCATAGTAGGTTCCTCACCCTCCTCTAAGTTACAATGCAGCATACCCATTTGTAACTCCTGATAATATTCTTCTACACTTTTAGCACCTTGTCTCAATTGTTGCAACCTATTTAAAGGATCACGTGCATAGTAAGAAGGAACAAATCTAGCTTGCATGACCCGTTTCAAAGCATCCCATGTTTGTGGCATGTTATTAGGATTTTTCTTGCCATCTTCTATCCACCAAACAGAAGCAAAATCAGTGAACTCACTAGTAGCAGCCCTAACACGTGTATTTTCAGGAAACTCATGACATGCAAACTTTTGATCAACAGCAATTTCCCAAGTAATATACGCATCAGGGTCATATTTACCATCAAAAGGAGGTATATTAAATTTTATCTTACTGAAAGCATCATCATTATTATGTACCTCGCGTCGTCCGTAACCCCCCATACCTCTGCGATTATTGCGTAGTCATCGGCGATCATGAGCATCTGGGTCATCTTGTTCAGTATCAGCATCCCAATTGTCCTCGATACGCTCATCCTTGTTGTTATCTCCATCATGCCCATTAGTGGTTTTGGCGTGCATCTCATCAAAGCATCTCAAAATAGCAACAAGGCTTTTGTCAATACGAGCGACTGACGTCTCCAGCCCTGTAAGCTTGGTGTTGGTGGCAAGCTGCGTAGCCTCCAACTGCCCAATCTTCTCATTCGTCACCTGCAAATCATCATCGAGCCCCTTGATGCCCTTGGTGCGGGGACAATGTGGCATATTCTGACTATCCTCTGATCCTGTCATGATTAGATGAACAAAGGCAACAAAAAAATAGGTGAAGAAATACAAACCCTATAGCTATTAGGATGTAGCTACTGCAAGGTGCTCACTCTCAACCCGTTACATAAGCTCTTACCAATTCTTACCTTGCTCAACAGGAGGGGATGGCTACCAACAAGTCTGCAACCGTGGAATGAAGTGTATCGATGCCGCAACAACAGGACCTGCCAAGCTGTAGTCGAAATATATGGAGCTATAGGTGGGCTGAAGCAAGGAAGTACTAGCACCACGTTAGTCACAAAAGCAAGCTGAATAATCATTCAATGGTGGTACTGTGCTGGTCCTAGACTAGACCATGCTAGAGACGCGAGCATGGACACAAAGGAAGTCACAAGACACCACCGAAAAACAATAGAGAAGCACAACGAACAACCCCTTTTCTTCCTATTTTTTTATCTTTCTTTTCTTCTTTTCTTTTCTTCTTCTTTTTTCTTTTTTTTCAGGGGATCCTCCAATCTGATTATATGAACAAAAGGACTTCACAACAGTCACACACCACACAAACGTTTTCCATAAGGATAGGGGTATTCCGAAAGGATAGAAATCAGATTCGGACTCAAGACAGCAACAAGGCAGCTGTTAATTCAGACTCCAAACTGATTCCAACTTGAACTCAGCACCACATGGGATTCAGTCTTAAACAAACTCAGAGTCCTACTCGAACTTGAACACAAGGATGTATTCAGATCCAACCAACAGAAGGTTTTATATGGTAGCACACGGCTGTGACCGGAACATGACAAGAATTCAAAACTCTAAAGGACTAAAACTAAGACCAGCAACTCGACACAACCGATGCAACCGAAAACTCAACAAGCCCTAACTAAGCAGTGCTAGCAAAGGCTCAATGGATTTATAGGATTGTGGGTAAACTAATCTACTAATTTTTTTAGCTTTTTCTGGACTATGGGAAAGTAAAACAGCGAAGGATTGGAAGTCTCTCACCGATAAACCTTGCTCTGATTACCAACTGATATGAACCCGCTAGGGTTGATTCCCGATCTTTCGATGAGAGAGGTGTGGATAACTCGATTGGTGGATGGAGACGACATTCACAGCTCGACTACAGCCTTCCAAGCTGCACCTTAGCAACCGATACACCACCTCCAATGGCTGCCGCGATCTTGTGGAGCACGTCACCTGGCCACTAGGGCACTCGTCCTGCAAACAATCGAAGAACTAGCAAGAACAAGTATAACAAGTACTGAATTTACTAGATGAAGATGAAGGTTTCCAACTCAATCTCAATAAGGTGGGGTTCCGAAGACAGGAAGACGGGCGGCTGATCCAGCACGCGCGCTTAGAAGCAAGTAGCGAGAGCTAAACTTGATTTAATCAAAACCCAATATGTTTGTGGTGGCTCTAAAACTTATTAATACCTATGAGGATGACCAGGGGGTGTTGGGGTCATGCTCCAACCCTAGGATATGTCCCTAATGGATCCAACTTGATACACAACCCATTGGGCCAAAATAAGGTGACGCGGTACCAGAAAATCTCTCGGTAGTAAATTGGTTATTGCGACCTCCTCAGACAAGATATGGACTTGAGTCTAGATCCATATTAAAATAGACTTCATAAAGAATCCGTGAAGTACTTGAACACCCCAATCCGAATCCGTATGCGATCGTGGTGACCATCACAAGTTGTAATGTCCTGGAGTCCGAATCCAGCCTGCGCGAGTCCTTTTCCCTTTCGGGCTTCTCCCTGGTTCCTAACCAAAACAAGAGTTCACACATATCCATGGTCTAAATAGGATGGACAGGAACTCAAAAGTGAACTTACTTGATGATTAAGTTGAGGAGCACGGGCGCGACCAGAAACTGGTACTTGTGTAGGTGTGGATGTATCGTTGGTGTTGATGTCCTCATCACTCTCGTACCAGAAGGGAGCTCCTCTATCCCCTATCCTAGAAGAAGGTGGCTCTATGGAAGTCATCACCTCTAGTTCGGGAAGCTTCTCACTAGAGCGGGAAGTTTTTGCTATTCTTACAAACCAAGATGATGATCAAGAAGAAAAAGAAGTTAGGAACGCTCAATGTGAAAGCCATCCAGATGATGTCTCTCAAGATGAACACACTGCTGACATCGTTGGGGAAGAAACTAAAGCTCGAATAACTCAACAGAGGGCTAGGAACGCGTCGCGAGTAGAGCATCACTGCCATCTTACAGTAAACCTACCAATCTAGAATCTGGATTGAGCTTTCAAAGTAGTTCAAACTCCTCATCACCGTACTCCTCTAGCCACCAGAACGTCCATAGATCTCATCACCCGTGCAATGCCGCAAAACAAGTACACTAACCAACTAGTGGACCTAGCCGAACTTCCGTACGGGCAAATCGATCGCATGAACCCCATACAGTCAATCCAACCCTCCAGGTCCCACGGGAGCTAGCATGGTAGCAGCCATAGAGGTCCTCCCACAGGGGGAGCTAGAGGCACCAGACCAAGTCAAGACGGTGCCGCAAGACCAAGTCAAGTCGAAGGCAGAAGACCTAGCCAAGCAGGAGCTAAAGGGAGCCGGGCAGGACCCTCGAGTGGCCATGACCACCGTGGGGGCATACTAGAATGCCCAGCAGAAGACCTCCACAACAAGATAAATGCCAGCCGTGATGCGTGTACCATCATTGAGGGCCGTCGCCACGAGCGTGAGTAGGAAGCTGAACAACCGTGAGATGACATCGATGGGTTCCCCGCCTTTTCCAGACGCGTGAGAAGGATGATTCTACTCGAGAAGTTCAAGCCCCTGAGTATCAACAAGTACAACGGCAAGCAAGATCCAGTGCAATGGCTCCGGTTTTACTCACTGTTAGTACAATCAGCTAGCAGAAACAATGACAGTAAAGTAGTCTATTTTCCCATCTGCATGGTGGCGGTGCCTCTCACATGGCTCAAATCACTGGAGAAGAACTCCATCGACTTGTGGCAAGGCCTGAAGGCGGCGTTCACCAATAACTACGTATGGGAAATGCAGCATCCTAGAACCAGAATCGACTTGTCCCAAGTCAAGGAACAAGAAGGTGAAACTTTGCGGAGGTATGTATGTTGCTTCTTTGACAAAAAGGCCACAGTTGTGGATGTTACGGAGCGCAACGTCATCGACTATTTTGGCCTTCGCAACTGCCAGATGTTCCAAGACTTTGGCAGAAGATGCCCCAGTGGTGTTAAATATCTGAAGATCATGGCTCAGACTTGGGTGGATGAGGAAGATCGGGAGATCGAAAGGTTTGAGTCCAACCGCAATAAGGGCCAAAGCAACAACAATCAAAACAGCAATGGCCAACGCAATGACAAGAACTGCAACGATCACCTAACAACGATAACCGAAATAACTAATCGAGATGTAAGAACCGCAAGTGCAAGCCAGATGACACAATCGCTGAACTACTACGCACGCCTAAGAGTAGCGGTTACAACAATTCTGACAGGCCTTCATTCAACGAACTCCTATAGAAGCAGTGCCCATGGCACTCATACCACAAGCACTCTACGTGGGACTATTTCAGCCTCCAGAGCCATGAAGGACACACCAGAACCATCGGGCACCAAAGACAAGGGCCAGGCCAAGGAAGATGAAGACGACGAGACCAACAGCAAGTTCCATAACCCATCCAACATAGTCAATGTCATCTTCGGTGGAACCCTGGGCACCGCCACCAAACGGTCCCAGAAGCTTACCCTACAGGAGATGATGTCCATCCAGCCCATGGCGCATACGTTCCTCATATGGTTCGAAGTGCCAATTACCTTCGCTAGGGTGGACCAATGGACTAGTTTCTTAGATCCTTGGTGATATCCTTTCATCCTGGACCCGGTGGTCATAGGCTCCAGACTCACCAAAGTACTCATCGATGGTGGCAGCGGCTTTAACATCCTATTCGCCAAGATGATGAAGAAAATGGGCCTCAACATCACCGACATGCTCACCCCGATGAATTCTCCATTCTACGGTATCGTCCTAGGCAACATGGTTGTACCCCTCGGACAGGTGGTTTGGCCAGTTACCTTCGGGATCAAAGAACACTACGGATAGAGTACATCCAGTTCGAGGTGGTGGACATCAAAACATTGTATCACGCTATCCTTGGAAGACCAGTATTGGCCAAATTCATGGCCATCCCGCACTACGTGTACTAAGTGCTCAAGATGCCGGGACCCAAGAGAGTACTTACCCTGTGCGGAGACTCAAAGAGGTCATACAACTGTGACACGAAAGCCGTGGAGCTTCCAGCAACTCCTCAAGTATCAAATTCGATGATGCAAGTCTTCGCGGTGTCCAAGAAGTTGTCCCTGTCAAAGCTCGAGATACCAGAAAAGAAGTTGGGGGCAACTAAGGTCAAGCTAGCACGCGAAGTCGACATCAAACTCATTGACCTTGAGACTAGTGATAGCTCCAAAACAGCCCTAATTGGCGTAGGGCTAGATCCTAAATAGGATAACGCGCTGGTCAGCTTCCTCCGGACCAACCGAGATATTTTCACATGGAAACTAGCAGACATGTCGGGGGTGCCCAAGGAGCTGATCGAGCACTCACTCAACGTGAATCCAAAAGCCACACTGAAGAGACAACGCCTACGACAATTCGCCCAAGACAGAAGGGAAGCCATCAAAGCAGTGCTAGCCAAACTACTCGCAGTGGGCTTCATAAAAGAAGTTTTCCATCCAGAGTGGCTCACCAATCCTATCCTGGTCCGAAAGAAGAACAACAATGAGTGGAGGATGTGTAAAAAAGTCGACTACACAGACCTCAATAAGCACTATCCAAAGAATCTCTTTGGGCTCCCTAGGATTGATCAAGTGATCAACTCCACAGCTGGATGCGCCCTCCTCTATTTCCTAGATTGCTACTTAGGGTATCACCAAATAGCTCTCAAGGAAGAAGACCAGATAAAGATCGCATTCATCACCCCATACGAAGCTTTCTGTTACACAACAATATCATTTGGGTTGAAGAACGTAGAAGCCACATATCAACAGGCAATCCAGGAGTGCTTCAAAAAATAGCTACACCTCCATCCATCTTTTTAGCTTGTATAGGTCAAGTGAGGTTCTTAGGTTGTTACTCTTAGTGATTGGCATGACCTAGATGGCTTGGTGGCGATGTTCGTCTTGGTAAGCTCTTAATATAAGAAGGAGTCTTGCTAGTAGCCCCAAGAAGTGTTGTGCTCGGTTTTGGAATCGGACGATCTAGAGTGGACAATGGATTACTTGACAACGACACGCTTACGATGTCCATATATTTGTTCCATTGTTTCACGGTACAATTAGCAACCAAATCACTCAGTCTTTGATCTCTTTCTATTATCTGTTCAAATAGGATCCTTTCTTGTGCTTTGGTACAGTAGCTATATTGGTAATGATAATGAATTTATAACAGCACAGGAACACTACTGGATCACTCCTCGGCCAAAGCTGTTAACCCATAGCAGAATCCAAACATCAGTTGTGTTCTCACGAGTAATAGACGATGACAACAACAACATAGCCTTTCAGTCCTAAGCAAGTTAGGGTGGGCTTGAGTTGAAACCCAACAACAGCCAAAAATTAGGGTTCAGGCACATTAATAGCTGTTTTCCAAGCACTCCTATCCAGGACTAAATCTTTGGGTATATTCCATCTTTGCAAATCTTTGGGTACATTATTGCCTCTTCCCATGTCAATTTTGATCTTCCTCTACCTGTCTTCATATTACTATCACGCTTTAGGGTTCAACTACGCACCGGTGCCTCAAGAGGCCTTCGTTGGACATGTCCAAACCATCTCAGCCGGTGTTGGATAAAATTTTTCTTTAATTGATGCTACCCCTAACCTATCATGTATATCCTCATTCCGGACTTGATCCATTCTCGTATGACCAGAAAATCCAACACAAGATACACATTTCCGCAACACTTGGTGGACTTATCATGAGTAATAGAGTAGAGATTAATTTATCTTCCCAACCAATCACAGACAGCAGAGATATAATATGTGGGATTCACGCAAATATCAGAAACCAAGGAAAATATAGTAGTAGTTGTATCACAACAGGATCAAATTTCGAAATCAAACAATTACTCAGCCAAATTGATAGCAGTTATAACTTGGTTGGCAAGGTAAATCCATTTGATAAATCAATTACAAGCTGTAGGAATAATTGAGGGGGATCGGCTTACAGTTGAAATGCAATTCAAACCCTAGATAGGTCTTCTACTCGTAGCGAAGAAGATTGGGATTCCGTAGGAATCCATGGCTAGTTCGAGACAGATCTTGATCGCGCACCAACACAATGCAAATCAAAGTAGAGATCGGCAGTCATCACCATGGTAGGGACGCTAGCAGCGCCACGCGTTTGCTGGAGAGGAGAAACCCTCGACGAAAAACTTACTGATAAAAATCAAGTCTAACTGTTTCATGGCCGGCCCTAGGCTATCTATGTGGACGCAACACTACTAGATAACTCACCTTCCATCCAACCCTTCTTATCCTGATTGACTTTTGATCTAGAACTAAACTGCCTTTAGTCCCAGGTCAAAAAAGAGCCACTGACGAGGGGAGCTTCAGTCCCGGTTGTAAAGACCAACCGGGACTAAAGCCCCCCTTTAATTCCAGTTGTAATGGCTAAAAAATCTAGCACCGACGGTGGGAGCTTTTGTCCCTGTTGGAAATTCCAACTGGGATAAAAGAGAAGGCCTGCACCAGGAGAAGATAAGCAGCGTCCCTTATCTTCTCTTAGTGCAGGCCTTCTCTCTCTTAATTTCTCCTCGCGCAGGCCTTTCTTTCTTCCTAGCTCTCTCACTCCTCATCTCCCATTCTTTCAGGCGGAGCGGCGGGCGAGCGGTGGCGTGGTGCGGACGAGTGTGGGCGAGCGAGCGGTGGCTGACGTGGGCGGCGGGCGGGTAGCGGGCGAGCGGTGGGCCGGCGTGGGTGGGCAAGCGGCGGCGCGGTGCGGGCAAGCGGCGGGCGAGTGCGAGCGAGCGGCGGTGGGCAAACGGCGGGCAGGTGGTGGGCGAGCGAGCGCGGGTGAGCGGCGTCAGGTGTGCGGCGAGCCTTTTTTATTTTTTGGATCTTTCTAGTCCCGGTTGGTAAAGCCAACCGAGACTAAAGGGAGACAGTCCTGGCCCGGGGCTAAAAAGAGTCCCTTTTAGTCCCAAATAATTAGTTTAGTTTCGGTTATAATTAGTTTAGTTTCGGTTAGTCTTTCAGGATCTATATCTCTTACCAACCGAGAATAAAGCTGGGTTTTGCAGCAGTGCAGCCGAAGCTGACGCTGCTCTTAGATCCGGACATCGGATAACTGCTGCCTCCTCTGCTGATACGTACACGCACAGAGGAAGCTGTCATCTAGTTCTAGCGGTGCCGCGCCCCCCGGCGCTGGCGCCTAGCTCGGACTGCTCGGTGACGGCGCTCCGATTCATGGAGGCTCTCGTAACGTGGAGGCCAGAGACGGCCTGAGGAAGCCCCTGCATGCCTATTTTACCAGACCCCAGTGGCAAATCCATGGAGGGGAGAGCAAGGCAAGCATGATGAAGAGCTAGGAGGTGAAGAAGGCACGAGAAAGGTAAAGTGTGTGTGGAGGATTTTGCGTGGAGGGAAAGAAGCCACGTCACTGACAAGAGAAATAACCAGATGGTATTAAGATATAGACGAATGGATAAGAGGCTCACGTGAGAGATAACCAGATGCTATTTTTTTTCTAATCCATCGGAGACCGCTTAATAGCATTACCGAATTAAAAATATACCTTCATAACACGATATTGTCCCTAGTTATTTATATTTATTTATCCATTCCCTTTGGACAAACAAGACATGCACCTTTCGAATTATGAGGGTCACCAAACATGCTTACTGGTCGATCAAGTTTGCACGGGAACCACTTTATATGGTGACGCCACTAGGTGAAGCTGGTTCTTTCTTCTTGCCGTTGCGCCAACCAACATGTCCATGTCAATCTCATGCATACCACTTGGGAGACTCCAGTCAACGTAGTAGAGCAGGCGTGCAATAATGAGCTCTAGGGAAACCAGCCCAAAGGTATCACCAGGGCATCTTCTTCTACCCATCCCAAATGGCAAGTACTCGATCCGGGAGCCTTTGTAATCGATCGTGCCATCCTCAAATCTCTCCGGCTTGAACTTCTCTGCATCATGCCAATACTCGGGATTTCTTGCCATAGCCCACGTATTGACCATGACCCTGGTGCCCTCCTTGACTTCGAACCCACCAATATCGCACGTTTCCCGACAGAGATGGGGGATCATCAGTGGCAGCACTGGGTTTAGCCTCATGCTTTCCTTGATCACCATCCTAGTGTAGTGTAGCTCGTCCATCATGCCTTCATGGTCTTGTGGGTTCTTGTTGTCGAATACTTGTCTCACCTCAGCCTGTGCCTTGATCATTACCTCTGGGTTCCTCATGAGTTCGGACATGACCCACTCCGCAGCTGATGACGTTGTCTCCGTCCCACCAGTGAACATATCCTACACGGAATCGACTAAATGATCAAGACTGAAATAAAAGGGTACAACAGCTAGTATGATTCACCACAAAATTATTACCATAATAATTGCCTTGATGTTTGTTGTGCCCATGGGGAATTCAAGCTCCTCCTCGTCCCTGATCCGAAGGAGGACGCTCACAAGGGAATCACCTCGCAGTGCCTCACATTGAGTTATGATCTTGTCAAAGACGGCGTCCAGCTGACGGTGTGCTCGCCACATCCTACGCCTCCGTCCAGAGATGACGTCAATGAACCTCAGCGATGGGAAGAGGTCACCGATGGTGAAGCCCCCACTGAACTGCATTCCCACATCAAGCCCCGACAGGAACTGCTCGCGGAGTTCGCTGCTGCAGACATGGCCGAATGCCGCCTTTGCAGTCATCATGTTGGAGCAGGACAAGAGCAGACTTCCGAGATTGACTGGCTTGCCACGTTGGCCAGCGGCTTGGATACTTCTAATGAGGGACAAAGTCTCGTTATCCCTGACAGGTGCGAGCTGCCGCACCATCTTTGCACTGAGGAGCTCTACAGTGCAGAGCTTGCGCAGTGTCCGCCAATATGCACCGTATGGCGAAAAGCCGATATCGAGGTTCCCATAGCAGAAGATCTCCGAGGCAACAATGCTTGGCCGCGATGCGAAGATGATATCCTTTTCCCGGAGCACCTCCTGCGCGGCTGCCGGTGAGGATATCACGACGGTGTCGATCTGGCCCATCCGGAGGAACATCACAGGACCATACTTCTTGGCAAGGTCGCGTAGAGCGACCTGCGGAAGCGACTTGAGGAAGTGGTGGAGGCTTCCGATCAAGGGGACGTTCCACGGGCCAGGTGGCCGCCTCTTCTTGGAGCTTGGCGTTCGTTTCCGGCTGAGCAAGGTCACAAGAATCGGCAGGGAGAGGAGGGAGAGGAAGATAAGCGTTGCTGCACTTAGCTCCATGACGATGGCTTGTTTAATTTTACTTTGCAGTTTTGCTTGAGAACCAGCAGCAGCAGTTCATGGCCTTTTATAAGCCCTTGTCGTGCCAACTATCGGACATGCTCCTCACCTGTACTATAAACTTAAACCATGATAGTATTACTTAAGAAACTTCCATATTACATCCATATCATATGGCCAATTTTTCCAAGCACGTGATACGACCGGTTTAGGACGTGTTACGTCGACACCATACTTGCGGCGTGGGAACCAATGGAAAAAGCTGACTGCAATAGCTTTATAACCAACCAAGCACAACTACCGTCCGTTTTGTAGGGTCACCACAAGTTTGGTGATGTGATGAGTCATCGCTGGGAAGCACCAACACACTCTTTTTCTTTTGTAGACCAAAATGTTGTGCGCAAATTGCGGATACGACACGGAAGTTGATAGCTTTTTCTAACCTAAATAGATATCATATGGTGAATTTTTCCAAGCACGTGATATGGCAGGTTACATTAGACCAAATGTCGCGCACAAAATTTTAATATGGCATGGACGTTGCTAATCTAACCGAAATCCATTTCAGATGCGAGCTATGAAGTCCTCGCGCGCGAAGTTACATGCTTCCCCATCCCAAAAAAAACAAGTCAATCTAAGATTTAAACTTTATCCAAAAATAAATCATTATACTTAATTTGGCATATCTGCGTATGCATGTGGGCATCCAGCCATTAATTAGCGCTAAATATAGCTAATAAGAAGGGACAATCAAGATCATTTTACCACCTTGTTAATCTATCCTAAAATTCCTAGGATGATTTGTTTTTTTTTGTATGGAGCGAGTATTTCGGATCAGTGCATGGTGGACGCGATGTAAGAAACATGATCCCATTAGGCTATAGTTTGTGATTTTGGTGATTGAATGACAAAATAGTCATTGAGGCTAATGGTATGTCAAGCATGCACTTTGTAGATTTTATAGGTCCAAGAATGCGAACCAATCTATGGCCAGATCGAAATCACAGTATTTAATCCATGTCAAGGTATCTAGGATTATTCTATGGTATCAAATTCACGTTATTTGAGCCATGGTATTCAAGTAGCGGGAGTCAAATGATAGCCAGAATCTAGAGATGGTATTCAAGTGGCGGTATTCCAATCAGAAAAATACACAGCATCAGATGATCCGACGATACACTGGAGCAAGCATCGGAGAGCAATTGGTACAACGCGCAGAAGGGCTCCGGATTATCTGATGGGCATCGAACGAATGGATGGGATTATCCGATGACTACAGAACGCAGCTGTATATGAACAGGACCACCGGATGTTCCGACGGTGCTTATTTTGTGAGCATAGGATGAACCAGTGAAAATAAGGCATGCAAGAATGAAGCACCGGATGATCCAGTGCTTTTGTTGAAGTTACTATTAGACTAAGCATATTCACTTTAATATCATCCAGAGAGTTTCAAGCATAATCTCTTCGTCAGCAGATTATTGCGCCCATCGGATGAAGCATTGTAGCAAATTGGGGTAGGGGATCCAACAGCTATATGTGCGCCAATAGGGTGCACTGGATAATTGGATGCCTACCCCAAGTGACCATCGGATTATCCGATGCTCACAGTTTCAGCTAGCCGTTAGAGAAACAACTTCCTTGATGTCTTGGGCTATTTGTACCCGCTCTACATGCCCATTTGAAGTTGCTGGTGTATGCAAAAGTTCATTGAAGGCCAAGAATACATCCATACCAAAAAAAATACATCCATACCACCAAAAGAGCAAAAGTGGTAGTCTTAGCACAAGTTTAGAAGAGTGATTAGTACTAGAATAGGCCTAAAGTGAGTGAGTGGAGGGTGTTGCTACTTTGTGATTGGTTCAAGGAGTGAACCACCATTGTAAGCTTGGTGCACCAGCACCTTTGGGTCTTTAGTAGCTCGTCAGCAAGTCTTTGACCCCCTAGGTTGGTGTCGAGTGGGGACAATGTCCGTGTGGGGGATGCGAAGACTCCCTCCTTCGCGGAGAAGCTTTACAGTGGAGACGGCATCAAGTGGACCGGAATAGAAGGAGTGGTGAGCCTTGCCTTTGTAGCAGGCTTCTCATCCGGCTTAGCGAGAGCCTTTGTGGCGAGCTTAAGATCTTTACTGGAAGAGACTTGGTGACTGGAAGTATATCGATGGAGCTTCAACATGGACTAGGGGCATTTGCCTGCCAATACCATATGATAAATTATTGTACAAGTTTGCATCCTTTCTAACCCACTCCTTTTACATTTCCGCATTTCATAGTTGCAACTTGAGTGCCTTTACATTCTTAAAGTAGTTCTTGGTAGGATTAGCTATACGTCGCAAAACTCTTTGTGGGAGGGATGTTTACAACCATAGATGCATATCTAGATACAATAATCTAGTCTATATTTTGATGCAAATAGTGAAAGTCGTCATAGGCTAAGATTTTTATATTTGTCTAATTCACCCTCTCCCCATTTTAGGCTAAGAGCATCTCTTCCTTTCACCTGGCTAGATTAATATTATCTCTCCTCCCTTTTCCCTCCCACACAGTAGCTCTCTTTCGTCTTATGTTTTCTTTGGTAGCCATCAGTGCAGATGAGCTCCGCCGAGGGACAAACGATGGTGTGGCCCACTGATTCCGCAGCTGCCCATCTCCACATATGCACAAAATCCTCAACAGCTAGTGAGTCCAAGGGCAGTAGTGGCCGCAAGCTCATCGGTCGAGGACTGGCAGATGAAGGCTAGTAATTGTGTGGGCCGCACAGTGGCAAGATGCGTCAAGCTGCATCGGAAGCAGCTAGCGGCGGCAGCCATGAGGCGGGCTATATGACTGGAGGCGTGTTAGAAGCAGCCGACAATGGAGTGGGGCACATAGCCGCAACCTTCTTGTATGTTTTTAATATTTTTTAAGTAACATTTTAGTGAAACACTTGTCTAATAAAATTTCTAAAAAATTTAACTAATATTTATCTGACAAAGTAATTTAAATAACTTTTGCATATAAAACCTTTCCAAAAATTATTTAATTTCTTAGATATATTTTTGAAAATATTAGTTCTTAAGAACTTTTTTCTGAAAAGTTGTTACTGTAACAATTTAATGAAATGTTTATATAATTTTTTCACTAAATAAATTTTAAACAATATATATTTATATTTTTTGTTAACATTTTTTTTCATTTTTAGCATTTTGTCCTATGTTTACCATGTTTGTGTTCATGGTGATTAGGGACCGGATAAAAAAGAGAAAATGTGAGCGTGCAGGAGCCACAGAAAATATGAGCATGCACGAACCACAGTGAGGACAAATAAATTCTTTCTGAATTTATATGGTGTTTTGTCTGTGATATATAATATGCACTTGGTCACATTAGAACCAGATAAAATGTTAGCGAAAGAAGGTGAGCGATACATATCCCTGACAAACAGCTATATAGTAACTTGCTGAAACAAAATAAGAGCATCTAGATTCATGCTTGTGAAATATATAATCCACTGATGAACAATTCATATCCCACTCCGACCTGTTATTTGGTTTTTCTAGTTCACTTGGTGAAGTAGTTGGTAATGATGATATCACTAAAAAATTTTCTCTGTGGCCTTGCAGAATTTAAGTGCTGCCGGGGAAAAAAATTACATGCTGGGAAGTTATACATTGTGGCAAATTCTAACCTTTGGTTTAGTTCCAGCCAAGCTAATAATCAAGTTTAAAGATATCTAAACATACATGGGTGAGACACCAGATGTCAAAGAAACATGCCCGGAAACTTGACTCATCATTCACAAGTTCATGTCACACAATTGACAATGATACAACGGATTTGTCCACAACTAACTATGGTTATGACATCACAAGACCATTCCCTATTTTTCGATGTGCACCGCATATGACTATTCAAACTGATACAGCGAGCTCGGAAGAACATCAGACAGGGATGTATATGCGGGACTGCATGTGGACTATTTAAACTGATACCGCGAGCTCGGAAGAACATCAGACAGCGATGTATATGCGGGACTTTTCTAGATACTTGTACACGTTTCTTTTCCAAAAACATGTAAACGAGTGAGCTAGTCATACAAGGGAACTGAAAATTCACTCCTATAGTTTCCACAATCAACATTATTCCATGCATCATATGAGTATTGAAACTGATGGTCCAATGGCGGGATTGCACGTGCACGACTTTTTATTGTTAAAAAGAAAAGTGAGAACAGATATGTTGAAAGGGAGATTGCGTGCATGTTTGAGTCTATGTATACATACGAACAACTGAAACAGGCTCTCCCTAGACGTACACATCAATGCTGCGGTAACATATACTCACTACTAAAAAACCATTTTTTAGTAGCGGTTAAATGCCATTTGAAGAGGCTGCTACATGGGCACATTTAAGCAAGAGCCTATGGAAATGACCCATTGCCGAGGTGATCGCTCACTAAGTAGGGAACTGATCTTACATGCGTCTCCTTTTGTCCCGGTTTAAAGTTGGTCCGGGATAAAAGGGGGCGCGCCACGGTAAGCTGAAATGGAGTGGAGCTTTACTCCCGAATGGTATTTGCAACCGGGACTAAAGGCCCCCTTTAGTCTAGGTTGTAACGGCCAGAGTTCAGAAGTCGGTGGCGTGCCCCTTTTCTCCTGGTTGGAGCCTCCAACCAGGACAACACCAACCGGGATAAAAAGTTTAGTCACGGTTGGTAAGGTGGCCCTTTTGTCCCGATTGGAATTACCAACCGGGAGTAAATTTCAACAAGGACAAAAGGTGTCTCTTTTTGTCCCGGTTGGAGTTTTTAACCGGGATAAAAACTCATCCCCCATTATATCCCAAGACAGAGGCCTTTATTCCTCCTCCAGCCCGAGCCAGTCCACTCCACAAAGACAGAGAGCTTCACTTACTCTCCGGTGGCGCCAAAGCAAGGGAGGTGCTACCCAAATTTTTTTCCCCTCATTTCCGTGGGAGTTTCACTCATCCAAAGTGTTTTGAAGGTTAGCTACTTCATCCTCTTGTTATGCTTTGATTTATGCTTTAGAGTGGGAGAAAAATGAGTTTGTTTGTTAGAAAGAGGGAGAATGAAGAGGATTTGTATTTATACATGTTTTTGAGCTAGAATGTGATGGATAGTTTGCTTGTTATATACGATTCGTATTAGTTAAAACAACTTGATGTGTAGAATGGAGATGAATAGTTTATTTGCTAGAATGTGAAGTAGAAAATGGAGAGGATTTTGAGCTAGAATGTGAGGGAGATTGGAGTGTAAATGTGAGGCAGAATTGAGAGGATTTAAATATTAATTATGAGGACAAAATTAGTATGTCATATGTGTCATATATAGTATTTATCCTTGCAGCGGTTTAAGAATGATGCTACCCTTGTCTAGACGGTTTATCTTGTCGAATTCAATATGGTTTTTCAAATCCATACTTGTTGAACTTGTATACCGTGTTCATCTCGGTAAGCATATTCTCTGCCGAGCAGCAACGGACGTCAAGGAGGAGCTCCGATTCTACGAGAAAGAGCAGATATGGACATCGTGGAAGACCGTGTCCCCTTTCTCATAGAGTCAAAGCTCTTCCATGACGAAGTATGGTGCCACCTAGTGGAGAACATGCTCGCTGAGATGATCATGATCTTCAAGTTCAACAAGTTCTGCAAGCATACCTTGTTCATCTCGGTAAGCATGTTCTCCACCGAGTAGCAACGTACATCAAGGAGGACCTCTGATTCTACGAGAAAGAGCGGCAATGGACATTGTGGAAGACCGTGTCCCCTTTCTCGTAGAATCGAAGCTCTTCCATGATAAAGTATGGTGCCGCCCAGTGGAGAACATGCTTGCCGAGATGATCACGGTCTTCAAGTTCAACAAGTTCTGCAGTGCTAAGGTATGAATTTTTGTACATAGAGATGGATTCTGCTACTGGAGGTAGTGGTGATGGTGGGAGCGATCGTCGTTCCTCTCGAGGCAAGGGGAAAACCATAATTGGCCCTGATGATAAGCTGAAGAAAATGAGCACATGGGAAAAAGCAATGCTTTGTTTTTTGCAGAGACGTCATGAAAATGCTGTTGCGGCGGGTTTGAAACCTCCTTTTGGTGGTCGTTATGCTCCACCATCAGTCCCGGGTGTTTCACGTCCACTTAGTACTACCGTTGCAAGAGGCACAAATAAACCACAAGATGAGGCTGGGTTAGCGGAACCTTCGTCTTCGCCGCCCAAGGATGCTTAAAGTCATCCTTGATAATACTTAGTGGATGGCTTGTCGTAGTGTATCATGTTGTTTGGATCTGTAGTTTAAATATGTGTATTTCTATCTATATCTAAACTTTCAGCGTTAATTTGCACTACAAAGTTTGACATGCTTTCAATCATGAATAGCATGTAGATAAGTTGTAAAGCGTATAAAAAAAATCATAATCCATTTTTATGTGTAATCCATTTTCAAGTGTAATCCATTTTATGCGTAATACGATGCAGATGGACCGGCAATGGATGTATAATGCGGACAGACGGAGCAAGGTGTTTATTGATAGCTTGCATTATTTTCTCGAAGTGGTCAAAGGCAACAAGCCAGAGAACGGGTTCGTATGTTGTCCATGCTTCCAATGCAGTAACAAGGAATATTCAAAGGATTCCTGGGGGACTATTCACAGCCATTTGTTTAGATACGGTTTCATGCCGAACTATTTGGTTTGGACCAAGCACGGCGAAAGAGGGGTTATAATGGAAACTGACGAAGAGGAGGAGGATGATGACAACATTTCGGACTGGGCTGCAGGCCAAGCTTTTGTAGATACTACAATGGGCGAGGCTGATGAAGATGAGTTTGCAGAAGATGGCCAAACTGATGACCTTGGTCAGGTGCTACGAGATGCACACAGAGATTGCAAAACTTAGAAGGAAGCAGCAAAGTTACAGCGCATGATAGATGATCACCAAAAATAGTTGTACCTAGATTGTCAGCAAGGCCATAAAAAACTAGGTACCACACTAGAATTTATGAAATGGAAGGCCAAAAATGATGTGTCCGATAAAACATTTCAGGGGATGTTGAAAATTGTCAAGAAGATTCTTCCCGAGAATAATGAATTGCCGTCCATAACATATGAAGCTAAATAGATTATTTGCCCTCTGGGATTGGAGGTTCAGAAGATACACTCATGCCTTAATGACTGTATCCTCTATCATGGTTCTGAATATGAGAAAATAGATGCTTGTCCTGTGTGCGAAGCGCTGTGGTATAAGATTTGGCGAGATGATCCTGGTGATGTCGAGGGGCAGCCTCCCAAGAAGAGAGTTCCCGCGAAGGTGATGTGGTATTTTCCTATAATACCATGCTTGAAGCGCTTGTTCAGGAACAAGGCAAATGCTAAGTTGATGCGATGGCACAAAGAAGAATGTAAGGAAGATTAGATGTTGAGACACCCCGCAGATGGGGCCCAGTGGAGATCAATTGATAGAGCATTCCTAGACTTTGAAAGTGATGCAAGGAACATAAGGTTTGGTTTAAGTACTGATGGATTCAATCCATTCGGTGAGTTGAGTAGTGGCCATAGTACTTGGCCTGTGACCCTATGTATGTTCAACCTTCCTCCTTGGTTGTGCATGAAGCGGAAGTTCATTATAATGCCAGCGCTTATCCAAGGCAACGACATTGACGTGTACCTATGACTGTTGGTTGATGAACTTTTACAGCTTTGGAAGGAAGAATGTGTACGTGTGTGGGATGAAGCTAAACAAGAGATCTTTAATCTACGAGTATTGTTGTTCGTAACCATCAATGATTGGCCTACACTGAGTAACCTTTCGAGACAGACAAACAAGGGATATCGGGTCTGCACCCACTATTTAGATGACACAGACAACATGTATTTAAAGCACTATAAGAAGGTCATCTATATGGGTCATCGTCGATTTCTCCCTGCTCACCACCAGCTAAGAAAGAGTGGGATGCATTTCAAAGGGGCGCCTGACGATCGAAAAAGTAAAAACTTGCACACCGTAATGGAAAGTGTGTCTTTGAGATGATAAATGATGTAAATGTAGTCTTTGGAAAGGGTCTTGGTAGCCAACCTATTTCAAACGATGATAACAGGCGTGCACCCATGTGGAAGAAAAAGTCAATATTTTGGGAGCTACCTTATTGGGAAATCCTAGAGATCCGCAATGCAATAAACGTGATGCACCGATGAAGAATCTTGTGTGAACGTGCTAGGCTTCATGGGTGTTTACGTGATGTACCTGACAAAGAATCTTTGCGTGAACATACGTCCCTTACTGACGCAAGCCACCGGCTTGCTGACGCAAGGGTCTTTTTCTATTTTTTAGTTAGAAAATCAATAGAAATTTGTAGAAAATCAGCATATTAGTAAAAGATCAATAGGAAATTACTATTATTAGTTGAAACTCAGTATAATAAGTAGAAAATTGTATAAATTTGGTAGAAATTCTTAAAAATTACTAGTAATTTGTAGTAATTTAGTAGAAATACTTAGAAATTAGAAGAAATTTGGTATAAATTCTTAAAATTAGTAGGAATTAGTAGAAATTTTCTAGAAATTCCAATAAATTAGTAGAAATTTGTATAAATTTGGTAGAAATACTTACAAATTACTAATTTGTAGAAATTTAGTAGAAATACTTAAAAATTAGAAGAAATTCGGTAGAAATTCTGAAAATTAGTAGGAATTAGTAGAAATTTTCTAGAAATTCCAATAAATTAGTAGAAATTTGTATATACACTTGAAATTTGGTAGAAATTAGTAGAAATTTGTATAAACACTTCAAATTTGGTAGGATTCATTCAAGACTGTCATGTATGGTTTCATGTTATTCTATGATTTCATGTATATACCTTAACATACATGTAACTAAGGCGATTTCATGTAAGTTTCATTTCTTGTGAGCTGCCTATTTCATGGTTGTTCTATGATTCAAGACTGTCATGTATGGTTTCATGTTTACGTTTCAATCAGTTTGTTTTTTTTCCATGGTTGTTCTATGATTTCATGTATATACCTGAACGTACTTGTAACTATGATTTCATGTGTGTTTAAAGTAGTTGAGGTGGCAGACAACAAGACCGCAAGGTATCTAATGGAGTGGATTATTGCTAGTGATGGTAGTAGCTCCAACCTTCCGATAACGTACACCAATGAAGAGGGTACCCAGGCGGACATGTTCCTCAACATGTCCGGCTGTGACAATGAAGAGATTGAGCCCCAGCAAAACCTTGCCGTGGTGGAAGGTTCTGGCAATGGCAATGAAGAGCTCAAGCCCCAGCAAAACCTTACCATGGCGGAAGGTTCCGGTAAGGTATATATAATTTCCATTGTTTTATCCCATCTATAATGTCTTTTTGTTATTACTATGTACTAATTAACGAATCTTGAACTGTTAGCCCTCTGGATTGTCGAAACATAAGAAACCCTGAGGTCGTACAAGGGTGATGAATGGCAGGCTTGTCATCGATTAAGTCACAGAAGAGGGCAGTCTGGTTGCTCCCAAAAAAGTGGCAAAGAAGTATGTGAGTCAGATCGGGGCAATCGTAAGGGACAACATGCCCATGAACATTAGGGAATGGAAGGGCAAAAGAACTAATCCATACGTGCTCCCGGATACACAAAAGAATATGCTGTGGGAAGGTGTCAAGAGACATTTCACATTTCCCGAAGGATATATTGAAAAGGATGTGAAAGCGTGGACGCTTAAGAAGATGGCAACACAATTCCAGACATTCAAGAAGATGCTAGATGCCAACTACCTTAAGAAGGGCCGAACTCCAGATTTCGATGTGTGGCCAAAGTTGAGGGACCACTGAGTGGCATTTGTCGAATACAAGAGGAGCGAAGACGGTGTGAAACAGATCCAAACCAACACTACAAATGCTGGTAAGAAGGAGTACCATCATCGTCTAGGGTGAGGTGGTTATGGCATAGCAATTCCCAGATGGAAGAAGATGGAACAAGACCTAATCGATTGGGGTATCGTACCAGCAACTATTGAATGGCACGAATGATCGAAAAATTGGTATTACGCTCATGGAGGCTTCCTGAGCCAAGAGTATGGGACGTTGATATTCAATGAGACAATACGTCAAACGCCGAAAGGCTCATCAAGAACATTGAAGATTCTAAGGCTAGGAAGTTGAAGGTGGACCAAAAGAATGATGAGCTCACATTGGCCCTCGAGAATCCAGAGCACCCAGGACGTTGCTGAGGGTTTGGGGTCATTCCGTGGAAGTTTTCTTTCCAAGGTGATAGTGCATCGTACAGAAGCCGCAAGAGAAGAAAGGAATAGATCGAGGAGAGCTGCTGGCAGATGCTAGAATTCAAAGTGCATTCACAAGAAGTAAGAATGTTGGAGGAAATCAATCATTGAGTGGCCCATGCAGTTGCGGAGTTGGCCCAATCTGGAGCATTGTCGGATCCAAATTTCGCCATCCCTTCTCAACGTCTCTTGAGCAGTTGTGCTTCTACAGGGCTCCCTGATGCATGGACGCCAAGATTACCCGTGGACGAGCAACGGTTCGTTGTTGATGCCATCACACAATGCACCTCATGTGAGCTGCATACACTAGTCGGCAACCTCACTATTAATGTATAATTATACATAATATTTATGCAATCTTCTCAATTGATCCACACCTCAGGATCAGAGTTTAATAACTTGTTTACTTCTGCTATATGTACAAGTGGCATACAGGAGTGCTTTACCAATCCTAGCAGGGAAGACAAGCCATGGCATTGAGATTCCACCTGGCTACGCCAGCGTCAGCCTAGAGCAGATCACTGATAGCTAATATGAAGACCTAGAGCTCAACCTCCCGGGAGGCATTGGGGAAAGGACACTAGGAGATGCGCTTCACGAGATCATTCTATGGCACAAACACTACATCATCATCCCCAGCACGGAAGCACCTCCTCAGAGCTCAAGACTACTCCCTGCAGATCCCCAGCGGCGACCATCTCCTCAAAGCTCAAAACCGTCATCTCTAGCACATTCGGCTCCAAGACCGTTGCTTCCAGCTCGATCAAGGTCTCCATCTCTACCACATCCTGGTGGTGGGAGTGATGAAGACAATAACAACACCCCTCCCCAATCACTGTCACCGGGACTAAGAGTTGCCCCGAGGAAGGAACTTGCAGCACCACTTAAGAAGTCGCGACCACCGCCTCCCAAGCCAAGACATAGAAAGAAGAAAAGAAAGGAGCCTGAAGTGACTCATGAGGAACGCTAGGAGGCAATGACTCATGCGGAACAGTGGGCCGAAATCCAAGCAGAGGTCAGTGAGTGGTTCAAGAAATAGGCCAAAGAAAAAAAGCAAGGGAGATGAAGCCACCAACAATAAATCGAAGAGAATTAAATATTTTTATCAGGATGGAAGAAGGAGCCAAAAAGAGGGTACCACTACTATCGAACTACGAACGAGCATTAGTCAAGGCTGATGAGAGAGAAAAAAGGAAAGGAAAGTCATCTTTGAGTGGTGCTGTCCCCAACCTCGAGCACCTACCAGAAAAAAACGCTGAAAAGATAGTAGCAATGCCCCTGGATCAACAAGCACAAGTATTGAAATTCATGGAAGAAACAGGTATGGGACTTGATGAATGTCTAGGGCAAGTTGAGCCGCCAGTTGCACCGCCAGTTGAACCGAGATGGACCTTTGAGCTAGGCAAATCTCTTGTAAGGCTTGAATTGGTATGGAAGCTATCAATTAAGATGTATGAATTCCATCAATGGTACATGAAGGTGTCTGCCGACTCAAGGGAGATGTTCGATATTAAGGTAAAACCGATAGATTTTTACAGCGAAGGCGAGAAAGTTCTGTGGCTTGAATTGAAGGATATATACGAAGTGTACCATCATTATGTCTTGGACGTCTCTCTGATCAGCGCCTGGGTTCTGTAAGTATCCGTTTATCTACATGCAAATTTTGGCTCATATCATTAGTTTTTTTGTGTGCGTCATAGTACTAACTTCGTCTTCCATTTTATGTAGGATGATAATTCAGACGTGCCGACGAGAAGTGTACCTCCATATTGGCTTCATGGATCCATCCGTAGTTTACCAAAAATAGATACAGGTATCGTCGAAAAAACCTTGGTGGAAATATACATTCATGACAAACAAAAATTCAAGGATTTCATACTACTTCCATACAACTTCAAGTAAGTGTGTGTATACTGTCTACTTTTGTTTTCTTTTTCCTTACCTAATTAATGTTAGTTAGCTCTAATATATATGAACATTTATGTATGCAGCTTCCACAGGATCCTCGTTATAGTTGAGCCCGAAAGAAGTCACGTCACTGTCTTCGATTCATTGAGGAAAGATCCGGTGGAGTACCGAGACATGCAAGACATGCTAGGCTTGTAATAATTCTGGACCTTTATCTCTATGCAAAAGTTTGTTTCCTAAATTTTATCCCGGTTACACTATATCATTAATTATTTTAATCCATAGCACATGGAGACAATTCATGAGGACACACAAAGGTCCATTCAAAGAAAAACTTACATGGAACACAGACTTCCCGGTACGTATGAAGTCTGCACATTTTGTACATTCTATAACATGAATATTTGATAACTTATTTTTTCCCCACTTAAGTGCTTAAGATAGGAACCCGGGAATAATCTATGTGGCTACTACATCTGTGAGCACATGCACAGTTTTGTGGGACCCAAGGGACTAAAGATGACATCGCAAAAATTTAAAGTACGTAAAATAAAACTATTAATAGTTAATTATATTCTAGATCCTTATATTTAATTGTTCGTATAACATTCACATATTTTCAAATTATAGATGTTAAATATTCAACAAGGACTCTTGAAGAAGGAAAGAGTAGCGGCAATATGTGAAGGTCTTATTGGATTCCTGATGGACGAGGTGATAAATCCACAAGGAGAATTTTATTACGATGGACGAAATTTAGATGCTCCAAGCAACACCTCGACGGGAAGATTGTAGATATATAGTTTGATTTGTATATATAATACGCTAAGATCGATTTGTATAGTATGCTAAGAATTGTATATATAGTAATTGTATAATTACTAGTTTCATTCGTTTAAATACTAGTTTGATTTCATTATAGAAAAAGTCTCAACTACTAAAGGTTAACAAAAGGGTTGGGGTACGTACGTGATGCATGAAATTATAGGCACCATGCAGCCACCTGCATGGCACGTGGCTGCAGGACTTTAGTCATAGTTGGTTTTACCAACCGGGAGTAAAGAGCCTGTCCCGCACCTGGCGTGGCAGGCCCTTTAGTCCCGATTGGTAGCTTTACTCGCGGTTGAAGGACCCGGGACTAAAGACCCCCCCCCTTTGTCTCGATTTGGTTTATCCCTGATGGATTTTCGGGAGATTTGCAGCCTACCAACTGGGACTAATACTGAGTTCTCTACTAGTGGCTTAAGACGGAACCTACACAAATGTAACTCATAACTAGCTGACTGTGGAATTGAATTTTCATAGGTGGCTGATTTAGGAGCTATCGGCAGGTGAATTTTCATAGGCAGCTCGGCCAACCTCACGCGGGACATCACTTGACGTGCGTCCATGACGCTTCACAAGACAAAGGCTACAAGATCAATCATTTTTCTTTGAGCATTGCGTAGCCTCTCAGCAACCAGATGACAAAAGCACTTGGACGATGCTTATCGAACTCAGCATTCGTGTTGGGCTGCCACTCAACTTCATACCACTCGAGGGCTTGACATTTATAGAAACCTGGGTACCCAAATAGAGGGCCTAGTCTATGGCGGAACCGCCCAAATTAACCTGACTAAAATGCACTTAAGTCGCCTGACACGTGATCATGCACTTTAAGCAAGTCAACTTGGTCGACCGTCAGATTTCATCCGATAAACCACTTACACATGATTGAGAAGCATTGCTCACACAAAGGTGAGTAGCACAGAGATTACAATATTCCCATCACATTAACGTGGTTCAACAATTTATTACATCAGAGTTTTTCAAAATTCAAACAAGTTTGCAAGGTTTGACCAAACGAAGTAAAACAAGTGAAAGCTAAATGTCGATACACAATATCATAACAAAGCCGATCATGACATCAATAATCCCTGCCCTCGCCGTCTGAGGAGGGATCCTACTCAACGGTCCAGCCCGGAGGGAGCTGGGTAGGCCAAGTGGTGCCAGCAGCCAAACTATTAACATCACCTAAAAAGTTAAGCCACAACAAGGCTGAGCAACTAATACTCAGCAAGACTGACCCATCGGGTGATAACTATTTTCACCAAACGTAGACATGCAAGGCTTTCTGGCTTTGGGTTTGCTTTGCCAAAAGCATCTATTGTCAGTCCTTACTTTCAATATTTTAGCTTAAGTTCTATGTTCTTTAATCAGTCTAGATTAGCAACTTATACTAAGCAAGCATAGTTTCCAAGCAATTAAAGAACAAGCATCAAGATTAATATCATCGTCATGTTCCATCTTTACTCAGTGCAGAATAGCGATCAAGCAGTCCCAAACTTTGAGAGGCAGACGAATCGATTCGAATTTATTAACCATGCATGGCGAACCTAATCTCACGACATCCGCACACCACGAGGGGTCGCTTCATTTGTCAGCCGTCCCCATCAATCCTTTAGGCACGTGTCAGGGCCAACAACCTTTGGCATGCAATGCTCCATAATCCCAGCCTCTGCCATACTATGACCACGCTTGCACTCACATGATGCACCATGGGAACGACGTTCCAAGGACAGCCGGGGGAGTATGCCACGCCCTAGTTCAATCAGGTACTAGGCTTCCCCATCCCATACTAGGTATGAGAATGGTACTTTCAAACACTTGATCACGAACACTGACACGTTTCGACCTTAGTCCAAATTCATTTAGACAGATGGGGCAAACTACCAAGTATCGAACATAAGCCCGACCTCGTCCGTCGTCCTTATAGTTGCAACATAAATAAAACATTCAACTCCTATAACTCGCAAGTGACAGGAAATCACTCGACTTTTACCGGGACCTATTAAGCATTGCAACTACTCGACCTTAGCAACTAGTATTTAGATCAAGGTACTAAGTTCATGCATCTACGGTTTCAATCAACTCCTACAAACGTAAATGCACAATCATTAGCATCAACAATTGGCATAAATTAAAAAAAGGGAATTCATGCACAGAGGCTTGCCTTCAGGAAAAGTTAGCGGTTCTACGGGGTCTTGATCTACCTCGGGCTCACCCTCCAAGTGATGAAGCTCCACGGCAGGTTCTTCCTTCGGTGCAAGATGGAGCTCGTAGGTTCCGTCGGCGAGATGAGGTTCTATACGACATGCACATGTAGTAGTTTAGTTGTATTCGCGCGAGTACCCAAACGATGCAAGGCATGGCTTAAAGTAGAAAGGAAGTTGCATATAGGCCACATTCACCTCGACAAGGTTTTTACTTTCTTTAACTACAAAAAGAATGGTGGTCGGGTTAAACTTGAGGTTCACTTTGATGGCAATTTTGTACATATATAGCTTCTTACAACTTAGAGTTGCACAAAGAGAGTGGAATGTCATGTTTGGGGTGGTTCGAGTGCATTAGGAGAGTTACTTACTTCTGAATATTTTTATATACCTCTTCCAATTCCACTTATTTAGCGTATTAGGATTTGTGCTTATTTTTATTCCTTTAAGTCGATTAATTAACCAAAAATGATTTCATAAACAAACAGCAGCTAAAGGTACTGAGAAATTTACAGCACCTCACTTAAACCATTAATAAGTTACTGTAAAATTTTGGAAGCTATTGGATTACCGCAAAAGGAATTATAAGCATTTCATTATTAAAGGTAGCACGAGCTTAATCTTTTCTATCTCCAAACTTATAGTGAATCAGAGGCTGAAATTTTACCAGTATGTTGAAGGTGTGTTACAGGAGCTTTGGTGAATGTTTCATAATTTTCAGAGAAGGACAACTATTTTCCCTATTTACCTTGTATTTAAACATGCTTAACAAGGAAGGTGATTTTCTTTCTGATTTTTACCACAACTCATTTTTTTCCTGTAAACTTTACTGCAAAACAAAGTCAACCCAACTGGTTTCACATTTTTTGGAGCTCTGGATCAAAACTTATGCAAAAAGGAAGATTTAACCCTAGATTCCCATATAAAGTTAAAGCAGTGACTTTAAGTTCTAGATCAGAGCCCTAATTATTTTTTTAAGCTTCTACTCATAGGAACAAGCACCACAAAGTTGGTTTTACATTTTTCTCACTTTTCTTCTATTTGCTATGATTTAAAAGGCCTAAACCAGAACTAAAAGCATAGGATATCATTTACGTCCGTAACATGAGCAAACTTATTTTTGTGAGAAACTAGACAGAACAAGGATTCCAACAAAAGTGATTTGGCCTTTTTCTAATTTTCTATGACTTACTAGGCATTTACAAAGTTTAACACTTTTTCTATCGATTTTTAATCTAAAACCGTGGCAAACTTGCATTCTACCCCCTAAGTCTATGGTTTAAACATGTAGGGGTCCCTGAGTTTTGCGACTAGGCCCCTGGAAAGATTGGGGAAGATCCAATGAGATCCCTGTGGGTGTGCATGGCGGCGACGGCGAAATCCCCGCCGGTTCGCCAATGGGGACCGGGCAACAAGTTGCCGAAGAGGCTCAGGGGCTCACCTGAGCTCGACTGGGCGGGGTTGGGGCAACGGAGATGGCCCGCGAGGGTCAAAAGATAGCAGCGGCGATTGGGCTTGGCGGGTGGCAGTGCAGCGGCATTCCGGCACACCGGCGGCGTCGGGAAGGCCACGAGCTGCTCGGAGACGTGCGCGGAGGGGTGGCGAAGCGGGCGGAGAAGTCGTCGGAGCGCGGGGTGGTGCGGAGGTGGGAGCTCCACAGGAGCCTAGCAGCGATGCAGAGGAAAGCAGGGGTGTGGCGAGCGGGTGGTGGCAATGGAGTGGCGCTAACGGCGAGCTCGGCCCTTTTATAGGGTAGAGGTGGAGCAGAGGGTCGAGGCGGGGCTCCGGTGGCGGGAGGATAAGGCCGTGGGAAGGCGGGTACGCGGGTGAGGTGGCCATTGGCCAGCGACGCCATTGGCCGGGGGAAGCGGAGCTCCGAGTGCGCTCTTGCCGTGGTTGGCCTCGGGCGCAGTGTGGCGTGCACATCTGGTCTGTCGAGTGGGTGAAGCGGAGTGCCAAGGCTCTGGTTGGATGAGCGGGCGGAGGCGCGGGACTACGGCGGCATGGCGGTTTCTCCGGCGAGTAGGTGAAGCTCTGGTTGGGCGGAGCGGGATCGCGGTAGGGGTGAGGGATGTGCTCGGCTGGTGGTTGGCCAGCCTAGCGCTCGCCCCATCTTGTCGTAGGTGTGGGTTGGGGGTCGAGGCTCCCACCCTGTCGCTCTCTCGCTGGGGATAGGGCGCGGGCAAGCTGCCGGTGGCCGGTGGCCACTCGGCGCGCAGCGCGTGGCTGAACATGCCCGGGCGCGCTGGCATCGAGGTAGTGTCGGGCACCAAGCTTGACCGGTTTTGGAGGCTCTCCCCTCAAGATTTTAAACTTAACGTTCGAATTTCCTTTAAGAGAACTTGTAAAACTCTGGTTGTAGTTCAAACTTTATTAAAAGTGTTTGTTCAGATTTTGAAAGAATTTGGAGATATCTCGAGCTAAAGTTTGCCAAAAACTAAAGTTCTCAGACTTGGCATTTTGGCCGAGTGAGTGAAAATCAGGAGTTTGGCTATCTTTGAGTCGACTTTAGGGTAGATTCTGAGTTTAATTCGACCAAAGTGTTATTGAAGGAGTTGCTCTCCAATTTGAGGACTTCAACTTCTATTAAGGGTTTTTCTTGAGTTTAGTTCAAAAATTTGGAGGAACGCCCTCACCAAGAGGCGCACTCTGGACGGTTTCCAGACTTGGTGTTGGAATGCCCCGAGGGCTGAGTTGACTGTTTTACCCGACTTTGACCAAGATTTTGAGCAGGTTTGGATTCAATTTGGACCTGGGTCAGTGTAACAAAGTTGGAACACATTCAAAGGACTACAACTCTTATTAAAGGCCTGATTTGAGGTTAGATATGAATTTGTTAGATAACAGGTTGCAAAGTTGAAGGAAAACTCGATTTCTAGGACTTAGGTGGTTTATAGGGTTCTATAATATTCCTGTTTTGACTCCTGTTTTTGACCTTCTCTCACTCTGAATTAGTCGAAGTGTCTTTAACAAAAGTTGTTTGAAATTAAATGTTTTACAACTCTTATTTGGGAAAAAAATTATGTTTGCATATAAAATCTCAAGTGACTAACCACTTGTTTAGGTTTAAAAACACTTAATTAAGGTAGAGTTGTTACAGCCTATCTCCCTTAAGGAAATCTCGTCCCAAGATTCAGGTCCAGAAAGAAACTAGTGTGGCTGGTGCAACGTACCTCCCTGGTCGAAAAGAAAACCGCGGAAGTTAGTGTTGAGATACTCTTTTGTTTCCCAAGTTGCTTCATCTTGCGTATGGTTACTCCACTGAATTTTGTACATTTTCACCATTTGCCTATGAGTATGTCTTTCTTTCCGGTCAAGGATCTTAACAGGATATTCCTTGTATGATAAATCGGGTTCGATCTCCAATTCTTCTGGGGCAAGGATTTCGGTTAGAACTCGAATACACTTCTTGAGTTACGAGACATGGAAAACATCGTGTGTCACAGCAATCTTCTCTGGGAGTTTAACTCGATACGTTGCGGGTCCACAAATTTCCACAATCTCATCTGGACCAACATAGCGTGGAGCCAACTTTCCTTTCACTCTGAAATGTTGTACGCCTTTGGTCGGTGATACTCGAAGGTATACAAAATCCCCAACCTCAAATTGGATAGGTCTTCTTCTTTGATCAGAATAGCTCTTTTGTCGGGACTGGGCGGCCTTAAGATTTTCTCGGATAACTCTCACTTTTTCTTCGGCCTCCATGACCAGGTCAGGTCAATACACTGTTTGCTCTACTGGTTGCGACCAGCTTAGCGGGGTTCGGCATCTACGTCCATACAAGGCTTCAAAAGGTGCCATTTTCAAGCTGGCTTGGTAGCTATTGTTGTATGAGAATTCTGCTAATGGCAAACATTTATCCCAATTCTTGTCATAATGAATGACACAAGCGCGTAGCATATCTTCTAATATCTGGTTAACTCTTTCAGTTTGTCCATCGGTTTGAGGGTGATATGTGGAAATACGAATCAGCTTAGTGCCAAGTGAAAACTACAATTGCTCCCAAAAGCATGCTACAAACTGACTACCTGGATCAGAGATGATCGTCTTAGGTACACCATGCAAGGAAACAATTCGGTCAAGGTACAGCTCCGCATATTTCTGTATGGTGTGGGTGGTGTGTACCGGAAGGAAATCCGCTGTTTTGGTAAGTCGGTCCACTATAACCCATATGGAATCATGCTTGTGAGAGGTACTGGGCAATCCGACTATAAAGTCCATGCTTATGTCTTCCCACTTCCACGAGGGAATAGGCAGCGGCTCCAAGGGGCCAGCTACCTTCAAGTGGCTTGCTTTAACTCGTTGACATGTATCACATTCTGAAACGTATCGTGCAATATCTGGTTTCATTCCACTCCACTAGAAATTGTGTCGGAGATCGTGGTACATCTTGGTACTACCAGGGTGAATCGAAAACTTGGAAAGTTGTGCTTCATCCATAATCCATTTCTTAAGATTAGGATAAGTCGGGACAACCAGTTGAGCTTCATAATGTACAACTCCCTTCCAATCCTGTCGGAAGTGCTTATATCCCTCATCTTTCTGAGCGAGTTTCTCCTTGATAAGTTTTATCTCTTTATCTTCCAATTGTACTAAAACAATCTGGTCATGTAGGGTAGGCTCAAGAGAAATATGACTTAAGGTGCCGTGGGGAACAATTTCCAATTTAAGCTTAGCCATCTCATGACATAAGGTCTCGGCATAGTCGGTCGCAGACAAGCAGTTACAATGGATTTTGTGGCTGAGAGCATCTGCAACTACATTTGCTTTGCCTGGATGATAATGTACTTCTAAGTCATAGTCCTTGACCAATTCTAGCCATCTTCTCTGATGCATGTTGAGGTCTGCTTGAGTGAATATATACTTGAGACTCTTGTGATCTATATAGATATTTCATCGAGTCCCCATAAGATAATGTCTCCATATTTTCAGAGCATGAATGACTGCTGCTCACTCAAGATCATGGGTAGGATAATTCAGCTCATGTGGCCGTAGCGCTCGCGAGGCATAGGCAATGACTCGGCTGTCTTGCATAAGAAAACATCCAAGTCCAGTGCCAGAGGCATCACAATAAACGTCGAACGGCTTAGTGGTGTCTGGCTGAGCTAAAACTGGTGCAGAGGTCAGCAATTGTCTCAGGGTGTGGAAAGCTTCTTCACATTTGTCGCTCCACACAAACTTATCTCCTTTCTTCAACTGTTCCTTCATTGGCTTAGCTATTTTTGAGAAGTCAGGAATGAATCGACGGTAGTAGTCTACTAAATCGAGAAAACTTCAAATTTGATGAACTAAAGTGGGAGGCTTCCAATCCATTACTTCTTGAACTTTGCTTGGGTCTACTGCTATGCCATTGCTGGATATGATGTGCCCCAAGAATTTAACACTGTCCAGCCAGAAGTCACACTTGGAGAATTTGTCATCGAGTTGGTGATCTCTTAAGCGTTGGAGCACAGTATGAAGGTGCTCTGCATGTTCTTCCTCATTCTTCGAGTACACCAAGATATCGTCGATAAATACCATGACGAATTTGTCAAGTTCGGGCATGAACACCGAATTCATGAGATACATGAAATAAGCCGGCGCATTAGTAAGCCCAAATGACATGACTAAGTACTCATAGAGTCCATACCGTGTAGAGAAGGCAGTCTTAGGAATATTGCACGGGCGGATCTTGATTTGATGGTAACCAGAACGAAGATCAATCTTGGAAAACACACTGGCTCCAGCTAACTGATCGAACAGAACATCAATGCGGGGTAGTGGGTACTTGTTCTTTATCGTCACCGCATTGAGAGGTCAGTAGTCCACACACATACGTAGACTCTCGTCCTTCTTTTTCACAAACAAGGCGGGGCAGCCCCAAGGTGACGTACTTGGACGAATAAAACCTTTTTCCAACAAATCATGCAATTGAGTTTTCATTTCTGCTAGCTTTGCGGGTAGCATCCGGTACGGTCTCATTGAAATTGGGGTAGTGCCTGGTTATAACTCAATAGCAAACTCGATATCTCTATCAGGCGGCATACCTGGAAAATCATCTGGAAACACATTGGGATACTCACACACTACTGGAATGTCCTCCAAACGGGCTTCAGTTATGGGATAGGCACAAGAATTTTTGTACTCGCGGTGGGGTAAGTGTATGATTGAGCTACCATAAATGGGTGAATTTATGTGGACTGCTCTGGCAGGGATGTCTAGTGCCACTCGGTGCCGAGTCATTCAATCCATACCCAAGATAATATTTATCCCCTTTATCCCAAGGATAAGGAGGTTTTCCTTAAAAAGGGTTCTCCCCAATTTGATAGGCACCTTGTGGCTCATTTGGTGTGAGGCTACTTTCCCACCCAGGGTAGAGATTATATATGCACCTTTTGTGTGACAAAAACCTAACCCACACTTAGCACTGGTTCTAGTCCCAATCAAACTATGGGATGCTCCCAAATCAAACAGAATAAGGACGGGTTGGTTATAGATAGAAAAGGTACCCGTCATCACTGGTGCACCTTCCGGAAGTTCGGCAAGGGTGGTGAAGTTCAGCCTGCCTTGTCGGATCTGAACTCTAGGCTTCTTTCCCTTGCTGCCCAGTGCATTGCTCTGACCGGGCTATTGATTCTTGTTGCGGGGGCAGTCCTTGGCAAAGTGCCCTGGATTCCTGCAGGTGAAGCAGCGGTTTCCAGTAGCAGGGCGCGGCGGCATTGGAACAATAGGCTAGGGCCCTTGCGGCTCGAATCCAGGGAAACGAGGTGCTGCCTGCGGTGGGGGTCGAGCAACCCATCTCCCAGGCTGTGCGGGCCTGCGAGACGCCTGTGGGGGAACCATCCTGTACCTCTGTGCAGGTGGGCTGGGTGCCAGCATTGGAGCCTTCCGCTTCATGTCGGCCTTGAGGGCCTTCATGCAATCTTCCTGGGAAATTGCCAGGTCCACCAGTTCATTGTACAAATCCACCTTAATGGGATTCAACCTTTCCTTGAGCTCCAGACTCAAGCCTCTGCAAAAGTGGTCCCTCTTCTTCTCATTGGAGTCCCAATGGTAGCCTGCATAGCGACACAGGTCATTGAAAACATGCGCATATTGCAGGATGTCGCGGCCTCCCTGGGTAAGAGTCAGGAACTCATTGATCTTGCGCTCTAGGAGACCCTCTGTGACATCCTGGCCCAAGGCTTAATAGGATTGATAGAATACTCATACCAACAAGTTGCAACTTCTTTTCCGGAAGCTCATCCTCAAAGAACTCCGAGGTTAAGCGTGCTTGGCCCAGAGCAATTTTGGGATGGGTGACCGACCGGGAAATTATTCCCGGGTGCGCATGAGTGAGGACAAAGTGTGCAGAAAAGACTTGTGCTGGTCTGTGAGGGAATTCTTGATATCCTAGAGAGCTGCTAGGTATAAGCGGGCCTGGCCCCGGGGGGGGGGGGGACGCCACACCCTGAACGCCACCTTGAACTCCTCCCAGCTGACGATGTGGTCGGCCGGCTGCATGGCGTGGTACTAATCCCACCATAGGAGGGCAGAACCACGCAGCTGCTGCGCGGTGAACCGAGCCTTGTTCTCATCCGGGCAATGGGCGGTGAGGAGGGAGAACTTGGACTCGATGGCATGAATCTAGACGTCGGCGTCGAGCGGATCCTCCGTCTTGTGGAACAGAGGAGGCTGTGTCCCCAGAAAGTCCTCATAGCAAGCAACATGAGGTTGCTGATGAGCTCTTCCTCCCTGGGGCTGCTACTGTTGCCCCTAGGAGATGTGCCTCAGCAGCTCAGTTTGAGCAGCCAAGATTTCCTCTAGGGTGGGTGGAGGCGGAGGTGGTGGAGGCACCTGCCTCTGCTACTGGGAACAGAGCCGAAGCGTGTGCAGTGCACCATCTGCAAGATTCACCTTTCCATTAGTCACATAATCCCAAAAGCTTGTCCAACTATAAGGAAAAATTTATGTGCCAAATTGTTAAACGCTAGTCTTGCCGATAGTGCGAAAACAACAATCATATCTTTTATTGAGTAGGTGCATATCTCTTCTTCGAAGTGTACAAGGTTCTCATCCTTATTCGAGGGTTAGGACACGTCATACACAACCACTTCCATTTTACACTTGTTGACCAAAAAGGAAGGAAAAGGTGTCGTTTAGTCGATCTAGCAAGTTGCTGTCCGGGCTGATTTTTCAGCAAGCTGAGCAGAGGGGTTTTGGCTCTAATGTGAGTTTGACAGATCCAAAGGAGCTGAAAATTTACGAGCAGTTAGAACAGAAGTTTTCACACAACTTTGGTATTCAAACTTTGGATACAAACGAGTGGAGACAGGGGTAAAACTGAGGAGAAACAGCCGCTGAATTTCTGCCATTATTTTTCAGACATTACACTAATTGGTAGCAACGGCAAACCCTACATGGAATCAGTTTTTCAACACCCGAATAATCAACTCAAGTTAACCTATTACATCACTGGCCAAAAATATAGGTCGCCAAGGAGTACAACAAAAGAAATCGCTCACAACAAGCCGATACATCTAAAAGTCGTCAAGGTTGCCTACGGAGGCAAAGCTGAGTGCAGGAGACTGAGCGTCGCCAACTCGAGGCTATGGAGCGGCCTCCTCAAAGTCCATACTCGAAAAGCCCTCGATCTCCTCAGGTTCCTCCTCCTGAGCCATAGGCTCATCCTGTTGCATCTCTAAGGTGTGAATATCATTAAGCTCATCGTGGTGCTCCTGTAGGTGCTCATTGGCGTTTGCCAGCTCCATGTTCACATCATAGAATTGGTCGGCCAGCATCTCCATATCATGCTCCATATCTACTATCTCCTCCTCCAAACTATTAATCCGGTTTTGCATATTAGAAATCTGGACATCCTTCTGTACTAACTCAAGTGACAAGTCCACCATGCCATTCTGCACGGTAGTGAGGGCAATCTGGTTGGCCACGGCCATCCCAATCACAGTGGTCATCGCCCTGCTCTGCATCTCAATCATCCGGTAGAACACATTCATGCAGCGAGAGGAAACAAAGATCGTGCGCTGTGGGTCCAACACACCTAGCAAGTCCATGTGCTCCATGCAGTCCAACCAATCCGGATCTCTCCTATCTCTGGCAGGGAACAACCCAATTGGGTCTAACACAATCTCCAGGGGATGTGCCCTGCAAAACTGTATCAGTGCCTGCAAAGCTGCAAACTCCAACGTGTCCTGCAACATGTGTCCCTCAGCCACAACCTCCAAAAGTGGCCACTGTGGCTGGTCTGGAGGTGGGGGCACCTTCACGTGCATGCAGCTCCAAGGAATCCCGTGGTCCTGGTACGCGCGTCCCGCATAAACAGGCGGTGACAGGTACCTAAAGGAGTGTAGGGTGTCCCACAGTATGGCTGGAAAACCCTCGTAGTGGAGGCACCTCGAGTGAGTGGTGCCATCCGCACCAACCACAACGTACACGGGGTGAGCCATCTGTAACAAAAGGACAAGTGAGAAACGGAATCAACACTCGGAAATCAAAACAGATTTCTAGCAGTTAGAGAAAAGCTCATAACTCAGCAAGTATTTATCCAAAATTTCTCAAATTTTACCAGAATGTTCTTTATATAGTGTGTAACAAGTTTGGTATTCAAAGGTAGAGCTAGAACAGATCCTAACAAGTTGATAAGCTCAGATTTCCATTAAGTGGTACATGCTGAAATTTTTCAAACTCGAGCCAAAGTAAACTGAGCATAACTCCAAAACCAGAGACCTAATGAAGCTGAAATTTTAGCAACAAGTTATTTATTAAGTTTTGAGAAACTTTGCTTAAGAGACTCCTAGCATAAAAAGTTTTAAGGTGGTCGAAACAGTAAAATTCCAACTGGTGTGCACTCAGGGCTAACAGCCAAACAGGGGGTCACAAAACCGATCACAACTTTCAACCTAAGCGGTAGTATTTTGTGAAACAATTTCAGCAGGTTATTTAGGATATTTAACACAAATTTCTTATACCAAGTTTCATGTGATATCATTTGGAACAACCTGAAAGATTTTATCAAACGTGCATGGCGAAAAAAGGACAGCTAGAAAATCCTTATCGCGGTGCATTTCTTTTACGACATACACGAGCTCGGATTTATTTCTTTAGGTTGCAATTTTGATTTCCCAATGCATGCACGTCCTAGTCATCCTCACAACCAAAATAATTGCCAAAAAGCTTTGGACTTACGTGGTTCGTGCCGGTGGCAAGGCAACCAAACGACTCTCACTATAATAACTAGTCGAGTTGCTAGGCATCATTTCCTACGTAAATGTAGTTAGTGTACCTGCAGAAAATCACATCACATCTTGAACTTTCCATGCCAGCACTCACGAAAGCATCCCCAATCATTACGGTTCACTATAGAAACGGCACCCATGCGTTTAACACTGCATGAACAGCGCAACAACCGTGAAAATAGGTTCCTTTGAATAGAACCATATAACCCTTTGCATTCTCGTGATGTGGAATCATGCACATGTATAATAGACGTGGGCGAACAACCATGACGATAGGCTCGTTGGAATCGAACCATTCCATCCTTCGCATGAGTTAACAAACGGAACCAGCGCACGTATAATAGACGTGGGCGAAAACAACCGTGATGATAGGCTCGTTGGAATCGAATTCCCAACACCCTTCGCATACTCGCAATGTGGAACTCTGCACATGTATGATAAACGTGGTGACAAGTGCTGGAAGTTAGTAAATAACCAATAGTTATTAGCCACCTTAAATGACCCAAAATTTTCCTAGGGCTTCTCGTACTAAACTCATCCTTAACGAACTTACGAATTTTTCAACTCGTTTCTTGCATATTTTATTCAGAAAAAGTGTTTTAAGGTCTGTTGTTCTCCGTACCGTGCTTCAAGCTCTGATGCCAGCTGTGGCGGAACCATCCACATTAACCTGACTAAAATACACTTAAGTCACCTGACACGCGATCATGCACTTTAAGCAAGTCAACTTGGTCGACCGTCGGATTTCATCCAATAAACCACTTACACAGGATCGAGAAGCATTGCTCACATGAAGGTGAGTAGCATAGAGATTACAACATTCCCATCACATTAATGTGGTTCAACAATTTATTACATCAGAGTTTATTAAAATTCAAACAAGTTTGCAAGGTTTGACAAGACGAAGTAAAACAAGCGAAAGCTAAATGTCGATACACGATATCATGACGAAGCCGGTCATGACATCAATAATCCCTGCCCTGACCGTCCGAGGAGGGATCCCACTCGACGGTCCAGCCCAGAGGGAGCTGGGTAGGCCAAGTGGTGCCGGCAGCCAAACTATTAACATCACCTGAAAAGTTAAGCTACAACAAGGCTGAGCAACTAATACTCAGCAAGACTGACCCGTTGGGTGATAACTATTTTCACCAAACGTAGACATGCAAGGCTTTCTGGCTTTGGGTTTGCTTTGCCAAAAGCGTCTATAGTCGGTCCTTACTTTCAATATTTTAGCTTAAGTTCCACGTTCTTTAACCAGTCTAGATTAGCAACTTATACTAAGCAAGCATAGTTTCCAAGCAGTTAAAGAACAAGCATCAAGGTTAATATCATCATCATGTTCCATCTTTACTCAGTGCAGAATAGCGATCAAGCAGTTCCAAACTGTGAGAGGCAGATGAATCGATTCGAATTTATTAACCATGCATGGAGAACCTAATCTCGCAACATCCGTGCAGCACGAGGGGTCGCTTCATTTGTCAGCCATCCCCATTGATCCCTTAGGCACGTGTCAGGGCCAACTGCCTTTGGCAAGCAATGCTCCATAATCCCAACCTCTGTCGTACTATGACCGCGCTTGCACCCGCATGATGCACCATGGGAATGATGTTCCAAGGATAGCCGATGGAGTATGCCACGCCCCAGTTCAATCAGCTACTAGGCTTCCCCATCCCATACTAGGTATGAGATTAGTACTTTCAAACACTTGATCACGAACGCCGACACGTTTCGACCTTAGTCCAAATTCATTTAAATAGACGGGGCAAACCACCAAGTATCGAACATAAGCCCGACCCCATCCGTCGTCCTTATAGTTGCAACATAAAAAAAACATTCAACTCCTATAACTCGTGAGTGACAGGAAATCACTCGACTTTTACCGGGACCTATTAAGCATTGCAACTACTCAACCTTAGCATCTAGTATTCAGATCAAGGTACTAAGTTCATGCATCTATAGTTTCAATCAACTCCTACAAACGTAAATGCACAATCATAAGCATCAACAATTGGCATAAATTTAAAACAGGGAATTCATGCACCGGGGCTTGCCTTCAGGAAAAGTTAGTGGTTCCATGGGGTCTTGATCTAGCTCGGGCTCGCCCTCCAAGTGATGAAGCTCTGCAGCGGGTTCTTCCTCTGATGCAGGGTGGAGCTCATAGGTTCCGTCGGCGAGATTATCTTCTATACGGCATGCACATGCAGTAGTTTAGTTGTATTCGCGCGAGTACCCAAACGATGCAAGGCATGGCTTAAAGTAGAAAGTAAGTTGCATATAGGCCACACTCACCTCGACAAGGTTTTAACTTTCTTTAACTTCAAAAAGAATGGTTGTCGGATTAAACTTGAGGTTAACTTTGATAGCGATTGTGTACGTACATAGCTTCTTAGAATTTAGAGTTGCACAGAGAGAGTGGAATGTCGTGTTTGGGGTGGTTCAAGTGCATTAGGAGAGTTACTTACTTCTGAATGTTTTTATATACCTCTTCCAATTCCACTTATTTAGCGTATTAGGATTTGTGCTTCTTTTTATTCCTTTAAGTTGATTAATTAACCAAAAATGATTTCATAAACAAACAACAGCTAAAGGTACTAAGAAAATTACAGCACCTCACTGAAATCATTAATAAGTTACTGTAAAATTTTGGAAGCCATTGGATTACCCCAAAAGGAATTATATGCATTTCATTATTAAAGGTAGCATGAGCTTAACTTTTTCTATTTGCAAACAAACAGTAAACCAGAGGGTGAAATTTTACCAGTATGTTGAAGGTGTGCTACAGGAGCTTTGGTGAATTTTTCATGATTTTCGGAGAAGAACAACTATTTTCCCTATTTACCTTCTATTTAAAAATGCTTAACAAGGAAGGTGATTTTCTTTCTGATTTTTACCACAACTCATATTTTTCCTGTAAACTATACTGCAAAACAAACTCAACCCAACTGGTTTCACATTTTTCAGAGCTCTGGATCAAAACTTATGCAAAAAGGAAGATTTAACCCTAGATTCCCATGTAAAGTTAAAGCAGTGACTTTAAGTTCTAGACCAGAGCCCTAATTATTTTTCTGAGCTTCTGCTCATAGCAACAAGCACCACTAAGTTGGTTTTACATTTTTCTCACTTTTCTTCTATTTTCTATGATTTAAAAGGCCTAAACCAGAACTAAAAGCATAGGATATCATTTACGTTCGTAACATGAGAAAACTTATTTTTGTCAGAAACTAGACAGAACAAGGATTCCAACAAAACTGATTTGGCCTTTTTCTGATTTTCTATGATTTACTAGGCATTTACAAAGTTTAACCCTTTTTCTACCGGTATTTCATCTAAAACCGTGGCAAACTTGCACTCTACCCCCTAAGTCTATGGTTTAAACATGTAGAGGTCCCTGAGTTTTGCGCCCAAGCCCCTGGAAAGATTGGGGAAGACTCAATGTCTTCCCCGAGGGTGCGCACGGCGGCGGCGGCGAAATCCCCGGCGGTTCGCCGGCGGGGACTGGGCAACAAGTTGCCAGAGAGGCTCAAGGGCTCACCTGAGCTCGACTTGGCAGGGTTGGGGCAACGGAGATGGCCGGCAAGGGTCGGAACACGGCGGCGGTGACTGGGCTTGGTGGGTGGCGGTGCAGGCAGCGTTCCGGCACACCAGCGGCGTCGGGAAGGGCACAAGATGCTCAAGGACGTGCACGGAGGAGTGGCGAAGCAGGTGGAGAAGTCGTCGGAGCACGGGGTGGTGTGGAGGTGGGAGCTCCACGGGAGCCTAGCGGCGACATAGAGGAAAGCAGGGGCGCGGCGAGCGGGTGGTGGCAAAGGGGTGGCGCTAACGGCGAGCTCGGCCTTTTTATAGGGTAGAGGTGGAGCAGAGGGTCGAGGCGGGGCTCCGGTGGTGGGAGGATAAGGCCGTGGGAAGATGAGTGCGCGGGCGAGGTGGCCATGGGCCAGCGATGCCATTGGCCGGGGGAAGCGGAGCTCCGGGCGCGCTCTTGGCATGGTTGGCCTCGGGCGCAGTGTGGCGTGCGCATCTGGTCTGTTGGGCAGGCGAAGCAGAGCGCCAAGGCTCTGGTTGGATGAGCGGGCGGAGGCGCGGGACTACGGTGGCGTGGCGGTTTCTTCGGCGAGCGGGCGAAGCTCTGGTTGGGCGGAGCGGATGCACAGCAGGGGCGAGGGATGCGCTCGGCCAGCGGTTGGCCAGCCCGGCGCTCACCCCATCTTGTCATAGGCGCGGGTTGGGCGTCGAGGCTCCCACCCAGTCGCTCTCTCACCGGGGATAGGGCACGGGCGAGCTGCCGGTGGCCGGTGGCCACTCGGCGCGCGGCGCGTGGGCGAACATGCCTGGGCGCGCTGGCATCGAGGTAGTGTCGGGCAGCAAGCTTGACCGGTTTTGGAGGCTCTCCCCTCAAGATTTTTAAACTAAACGTTCGAATTTACTTTAAGCAAACTTGTAAAACTCTGGTTGTAGTTCAAACTTTATTAAAAGTGTTTGTTCAGATTTTGAAAGGATTTGGAGATATCTCAAACAAAGTTTGCCAAGTGAGTGAAAATCAGGAGTTTGGCTATCTTTGAGTCAACTTTAGGGCAAATTCTGAGGTTAATTCAACCAAAGTGTTATTGAAGGAGTTGCTCACCAATCTGAAGACTTCAACTTCTATTAAGGGTTTTTCTTGAGTTTAGTTCAAAAATTTGGAGGAACACCCTCGCCAAGAGGTGCACTCTGGACGGTTACCACACTTGGTGTTGGAATGCCGCGAGGGCCGAGTTGACTGTTTTACCTGACTTTGACCAAGATTTTGAGTAGGTTTGGATTTGATTTGGACCTAGGTCAGTGTAATAAAGTTGGAACACACTCAATGGACTACAACTCTTATTAAAGGCCTGATTTGAGGTTAGATATGAATTTGTGAGATAACAGGTTGCAAAGTTGAAGGAAAACTCGATTTCCACGACTTAGGTGGTTTATAGGGTTCTAAAATATTCTTGTTTTGACTCCTGTTTTTGACCTTCTCCCACTCTGAATTAGTC
This sequence comes from Setaria viridis, assembly GCF_005286985.2. NCBI lineage: Eukaryota > Viridiplantae > Streptophyta > Magnoliopsida > Poales > Poaceae > Setaria > Setaria viridis. The sequence goes on from NC_048264.2 coordinate 16,980,015, forward strand.
AAAGTGTCTTTAACAAAAGTTGTTTGAAATTAATAGTTTTACAACTCTTATTTGGGATAAAATTTAAGTTTGCATATAAAATCTCAAGTTTTATTTTAAACTCCAAAAAGAGCTTCTTAGGGTCAAAATGGACATTTCACCTCTCTTGCTTAGTGACTAACCACTTGTTTAGGTTTAAAAATACTTAATTAAGGTAGAGTTGTTACACAGTCGACCACTAATGGGCTGGCCCAATGTGGCGGAACCGCCCAACTTAAACTGGTTTAAATGCGCCTAATTGCTGTCGGAACAGCAATTATCCGAAACGCACTTAAAACAGCATAAGTCTGGTCGTACGTTGAGTGACCCTAGGACTCCTCAAAAGATCCATGTTATGTCTCATAGCCATACACTAGGAGCGCTTCCATGATGGGAAAGCATCAACAAATATTACATTTTTACATACATATAAGGGGTACGAATTATTATAGACCATAATTTGAAACAAACTTAACAGTGCAGGTTAGAGGGGTTCTAGGAGTTTTAAAACATAAACTGGTCCAGATAAAAGATAAACATAAAGTTTTATTTCTAGGGTATTACGAGACTCGTAACAATACCCTAGTTTTTCGAGGCTTCCTCCTCTGCGGACTCCTGCTGTGGCTCTGAAACAGCAACAAGGGATAACCCTGAGTACGGGGTACTCAGCAAGGCTTACCCGACTAACCAATATAATAGCTTTTCTGGAACTTCATGATAGCTGTTTAGTGTACTGGCTGACTCACCTTTTGCCAAAAGAGCTTACTAAAAGTGAGACCTTAACTTTATCTTTTAATTCAATTGAGTTATTACCTAACCAGTCCAAGTGATGACAAAAAGATATTTTTGCAAACCGTAGGAAAAAAATTAAGTCATACAACAAATTAATATTGGAAAGACATTGCATTTATGAGACTATACTACGATGCTCAACAGTGATCAAGTGCATTCATAACCGAGAATTGCGGCGATCCGGATCAATTTACATGCTGCAGGAGAGCACCCTGATCACTAGCTATGTACAATTGTCCGGGTCGTACATAACGACCTTTCGATTAGCATACCCAAAGATTGGGAATAAGACTACCCGAACCCAGGGACGCACCCCCACATGGGACCCCACGTCTGGCCCGATCTCCATGTGAGTTTCAGGCTACGCCCCCGCCAATCTCCAGCACGTCAAGCACAGGTACAAAATATTCCCGATCAGAGAGTCTACTAACCTACCGGGCTTTACTGGTCCCATACCCAGTAAGCAACCAGGTGACAATCACTTGATCAAAGGTTAAGACAACGATCGGGCCTTAACCAAATTAATCTAGCAGACAGAACTAACATCTCTAGCTTCTGTCGGCTTTCCAAAATTTCCAAGCTATCTTTCCATAAATAGCATGTATGACCCAACATTTCACCTTAAGGTTCGGTAACCAAGTTACTTTAAGCATCTAAGCATTTCTAAGCTTGGGTTACTTACTAATTGTTGAACAAGTGACAAAGATGTCCTTAAAACAAGGTAAGATCATGCACAAGAATGGGTTTCAATCAACTCCTAGACTTAATGCATTCATATAGAAATTAACCAATAATTGGACACATGAAATAATAATTCCAAAGTAGATAAATATAAATGCACCGGGGCTTGCCTTGATCTATAAAAATAATAGCGTTGTCCGACGGACTGGCTTCACAGGGGATCAATTCGATGATCTCCTCAAACTCCGAAGGTCCTTCTGATAATTCCAAGAATTCCTCTTTAGGTGCTTCGGTGTCTACGATATAACATATGTTATTGATGCAACTTTTTGAATACAAGACTATACAACTTTCCTTCATGATAAAGTTGCAAACCAACAAGTAACTACACAATTTATCATGATAAAGTTGCAAGCCAACACACAAAAACCGGAAAAGATTAACCCATCATTTTTATTTTCTTCACTAATCCTACCTTAGGCTTTTTCTTTTATTTTTAGAAAATATTATAAATATTTTCTAGTCTCAAAACCTAATTCCTATGGGTTAATTATAATTTGTGAATATGAAAACATTATTCCATATTTTATGCATTTAATAAAGTTTAAGTATTTATTTAAATACCTTAATGAAAGGCATTAAAGAAATACCTAAGTTTTTATTATGTTTCCTAAGGTATGATTGTTTTAATGCATAAAGGAAAATAAAATAATCCTAATAAAATTGGTTTCACTAATTTTGGACACTCCTAGAAATTTCTGTGATTTAAAAGGTGATAAACGAATTTAATCTATTAATCTAATAAAGGAAAACCTAAATTTTATCCCAAAACCCCCGGCCTAACTTTTCTCACTCGCCCCCTCTCTACCCTCTCTCACTCGCGCTGGGCCCATGGCTTGGGTCAAAGTTCTCCTCTACTTCTCCTTACCCGTCGGCCCAAACTCGCGCTTCCAGCCTGCTGGGCCGACGCTACCCCCCCTCCTTTTTTTTCTTCTGGCAGCCCATCGGCCCACCTATCCTTTTTCTTCCTTTCTCCATGCGCCTGGCCTGCTAAACTGGCCCACGGCCCTTTCCTTCACTGACCGGCCCAGCTGCTCTCCTCATCTCCTTCTGACGCACGGCCCTCCCCTGGCGCCAACTCCGTCTCCTACCTCGCGCCCGAGCAGAGCACGGCAGGGGGCGGCGTGGCTCGACAGTCGGCGCCCCACCGGCGATGGGGCCGAGCTGGGGAGGCATCCCCAAGCCACAGCGCACCCGTGGGCGTTGGCGGCTCCCCGGGAGATGGTCGGAGCTACTCTCTCCATGGCGGCGAGCGGCTTGACCGACGGCCGGCCGTAGCCAAGCACGGCAACTGCACAACTCGGTCCTCTAACTGCCCCTACAGCTTCCTAGTGACCTACGGACCTACTTAGGACAAAACACCCGAAGAAAGATAGGCGGCAAGGAGAAGCTCACCGTGAGCAGGAGGTTTGGCGGCGGCGGGTGGAAACGGCGACGGCTAGGACCTCGCCGGTGGAGAAGTGGGGCAACAAGTAGGCACGGCTGTTGGCAAGCTGTTAGCGGAGGTGTGGGCGAAAGGAATCGACGGGGGAGGCGAGGTGGCGGTGGAATTTCGCCCGACGGCAGGAGTGTGCTTGCTGTAGTAAAAACGGCAGTGCGGTGAAACAGGTGAGCACGGCGGCGGGAGGAGTAATTATACGAAGTTTTCACCGTGCGCATGAACGACACCGTGGCCTAGCTGTAGACTTGCGTGGTGAGGAGGTGGCCCTAGGCGCTGAGCTGGGTAGCGGGCGAAGGCACCAGCGGTGACACGTCTCTTTCCCGCCATTTCTTTCTCCCCCTTTCTTTCTTTCACCCGAAAGTTCAGACTTTAGCCACGGTCGATTTTGCATCCAACGGTCCAAGAGCCCCTTAAGCAAAGTTGGAGATAAACTTGAGCTCTTTAATTCATATATAAACTTTCACCCAAGATAAACATCCCAAGGTCAACATTTTTAAGTTTTTCTCTCGGGTGACATGGAATTGTTCTGAACTTCAGTTGCAGTTCGTTAGGCTCTTATTCAGAGTCATGTATCCTTCTTTTAATCCAATTTCAGTGGCTTAAACTCATTCCATATAGTCCAACCACTGACCAATCATGCTCTACAACTAACAAGGATTCCATTTTGCACATGAACACCTATACCTTTTGCACTCCATTCCTATGAATTTCGCTCCAAACATAGCTACTTGCTGCTGTTTTCAGACTTAGAAAAGTGCAGGTTCAGTACTTAGGCCGAAATTAGCAGAGTGCTGACTTTGAGCCTCAAATTAAATTCGATTCCATTACTATTCCTGATCAACAACACCCTATTAACCTTGTCCAAAGATCATACTTCCTTGCTGTGTAGTTGCCTTTGTCCACTTACTTGGAAAATTTGGGAAGGTAGGGGTACCCCTAGAGAACAAATCCATCCTGATGTAGCACTAGCCCGATCTTCCGATAGGTATAGATACACTCGATTTTGTGGAGACCCGACGTTAACGATCCAGCTTCAAATCAAACACAATTCAAACCCTGCAACCGCTACACCACTGCTCCGTTGGTTATCAACCAAGCACAACTTGATTGACCTTACCGAAAAGACTTTCCCTACAAGCGAATCGAAGAACACAAGCAAGAAAACGGTAAACACACAATCTGAAATTGCAAATATGGATGAAGCAAAGATCAATATGGGGTTCAGCTCTCAATTCGAATGGACTAATCATCACAGGCGAGGAGAACAAGAACAGGGGTCCTGGATCACTGTAAACGGACTTGTCACCACAGTTACAATGAATCAATCTTAGTTTCTCGAAGGAAAACTAGAACTAAACAAAACCCAAATTCTAAAGGCGGTGGCTATTGAGTTTTATACCCAAAGGGACGTCCTAGGGTTGGGGCGACAAGGGGGAAGGCACCCATAGCATGGGCTTAAGGCCTGACACGATATAAGGACAAATTGGCCCAAACAGGTGGTGCAGCATCTTGTCATGGTCATACAGAATGATCCATTAACCTTCTGGAGCTAGGACTAGAACCAAAAGAACGGCGTCGTTGTCCCCTTTCCAACACATCAAAGAACGCCTTGTTTTGATGTCGTATGAGGAAGATATGGCCGAAACCGTGCAGACATGTCAGCTGAATCCAAACCGAACGCGACAACTGAGTTGGTGACGACTTGTGACTTGGGAAAGACCATGACTCGTGTGTGTCCAGTAGGGCGATGTCCTCATGATCCTCCCCTTCTTGAATTGGAGTCGTCCTCAACTTCATCCTATCATCAATCTCCTGCAAAAGGTTAGGGACAGCAGGATGCAAAGTACGAGACATAGGATTATCGGTGAGACAAACATCTCGACAAAGCATAGTATAGCAAGGTGCATCATGATTATCACATAAAGCAGCAGTAGCAGAAGTGGTGGTAAGATAAACACCCTCATTTAACTTAGTCCCATTATGTTTAGCGTGAGATGGATCTAATACAAGCTCATGCTTAACAATTTCAGCAAGCTCGCTATGATGTTTCCTAATATCCGCAGGAGATAAAGGAAGCAAAGTAATATTCTTGTTCTGATGCATGAAAGTATATTTATTAGTTCAACCATGGTGTAAAGCATCAATATCAAATTCTCATGGGCGGCCTAACAAAAGAGAGCATACTTGCATAGGTACAACATCAAAATCAGCATAGTCATTATATGAGCCAATAGAAAAATGCACGCACGCTAATCTAGTTACCTTTGTCTTACCACTGTTGTTGAACCATTGTAGTAGGTATGGTTTAGAATGCGCATGTGTGGGCAAGCCAAGTTTCTTGACAAAATTAGAACTCACCAAGTTGTTGCAACTCCCACTATCAATTATGGTGAGGACACGGCGATCCTTGACGATGAGAAACATGTGGAACAAATTGTGACGTTGGAGCTTCTCTTCCTCATGTCCCATGCCAAGGCAGCCAGAGAATCAATGGCAACCTCCTTCTCTTTCGTCTCCCCATCTGCAACAATGTTAGCAGCAAGAGCCACTTCATCTTCAACATCACTAGCACTTACATATCCAGTGCCATCAGCGAAAACCAAGTAAGCACTACGACAAGGGCAATCCTTCATGACATGTCCCATGCCCTTGCAGCGATGGCAAACAATGTTGGTGGTGCTGCTCATAGAAGCAACTAGGGACATGGCCTTCTTCTACGGTTGGGACTGCACAGAAGACAGATTGCTCATCTCAGAAACATGTGTAGAAGTAGGTGGTGTCGCTGGTGGCTTAGCAACAGAAGCCTTGGGCTTGTCTACGTCGGAATGCTGCTACTGAAAAGATCGTCCAGGGTTGGACCTTAAAGTGTGTTGTTGACGACGTCCCTGTACTTCTCTTTCAGCTTTAAGACCAAGATGATATAATTGGTTGAATCTGTTCCAATCTTTATAATCAAGAATATCCTGTATATCATGATTCAAACCACTAAAGAATCTAGCACAAATATCTTCATCATCCTCATGTATATCACAACGTGCTAAACCAATAACCAATTCCGGATAATATTCTTCTACTCCATTTTCACCTTGTTTTAAAGTTTGTATTTTCATACGCAAATCACGTTGGTAATAAGGAGGAACAAAACAAGATTTCATACACCGTTTTAATGCATTCCAAGTCTGAGGTGTAGGATTGGCATTATTAGTAGTAGTACAAAGACAATTTCACCAAAAGAGAGCAAAATTAGTAAACTCACTAGTAGCAAGTCTAACTCTATGCTCAGAAGGAACTAAATGAGAATCAAACTTTTGTTCAAACAGCAAGTTCCCAATCTAAATATGCCTCAGGATCAGTATTACCAGCAAAAGGAATCATGATAAATTTAGCTTTAGCGAAGTGAAGAATTGAAGAGTCTAGCTATAAACTGTAAATGAAGTGCTTTGCAGGAGGCAACCTGATCATCATGTAAAGAATAAGCTACTGGGAGGACAACCCTGAAGACATTCAAATTTTCAAGTAAGTGAGTTGCAAATTTTGCTACATCATACCTGGTAATCATTTAGTAAGTGGAACCTTCGGTCAAGACAATTTTTGGAGTTTTATTTGCTCAGTCATTTTCTATTCATCTCTTTTCATAAACCAATGACCTGAGTCATCCAAGTTTTTATTCAGTTTTTCCTGGAAAACCAGAACCAAATATCCACATCCTATTAGACTTTTCATTTTGACCATGATGTTTAGCCTGACTTGTTTTCATGATAGACACACGAGTAGAGCCTGCATTGTTCTTACTTTGTAATTTTTGATGCATGCTAGGACTCGCATGACCTTAAGATCTAGGTTTATTTAAACTTGAAAAACTCACCGATTTTCCAAGAATTAGAATTTTTCTCGACCATCTTTAATTTATTTCATTCAAAATTCCTCTCTCACTTTTGGCCAAAATTAGAACCTAAACCCACTACCCTGCGTTTGAAATCCAAATTGCTTCATCTCAATGCATGAGAATGGATAATATTGATGCAACCAAAATTAATGTAGTCGGAAATCCTCTCAACTTACAAATGTTTTTGATGCTTCATAACTCCTCTAAAACATATTTGAACTCATTGCTAGCTCTGATTTAATTTTTAATTTTTGAAATTAGAGGAGGATTAAGCATCTAAACATGATTTGGAGGGTTTATGAGCTTCATTAACACTAATATCTTGATTTGTGATCAAGGGAATCATTATGGAGGCATTCTCACCTACCACACATGCATAAAGAAACAAAGAGTAGGCTGCCATGCTTGTTTTTTGCAGCTCAAAGGACAAGGCATTGAGTGTAATTGAAAAAACAACAAGCCTATGATACATAGGTACATGATTTTGAGCAAAGTGACAAAATAAAGGAGTCGAGGATATTGTTTTGGCGGCACATGAAGACCTGAATTTTTGGTGCAATAATGAGCAAGTGGCCATGTGAAGAAAGATGGGAGCCAGAGGAGGCAAAAACATGCTAGGCCGATCGGCCGAGTATTCTTCAAGCTGATCAGCCTAGGGTCTTTTTAAGCCCCCTTGTGGTGCCCTTTTCCAGGTAAGTCATTCAGATCCTTGGTCATCATATTTTCCACCAAGAGCACCAAGAACACCTCTGGTTAGCCTCTGAAAAATTTGAAACTCCATCCACACACAAAAATTTCAGCAAATAAAGATTTCAGCAAGCACCTCTTTGTATTCCTTGCTCTTGTGCAATTTCTCATCGGCAAGAAACCATGACAAATTATTTTCTTTGAAGTGTGTAACAATGAAGAGCATCCGAAGGATTTTGGAAAGTTGAAGAAGTCGGGATCATTGACTGAAGCTTCATCTACGTCGATCGCTTCATGGCGGTACTCGGTCTCCGAGTCACGAAGAGGCGGTGACATCGACATGGAGGCACCATGCAGCGACCGCATGCTACTCGGTGTGATGAACACTAGAAGCTCTTCCATCCAGTTTGGTGAACCGCATGGAATTCCCAAAGCCCTACCACCAACTTCAAGGATAGCAACTCGCTCTTAGAGTGGCTACACTGAAAAGAAGTCGATATAAGGCTTCACAATAAAGAGCAAGGAGGAAGAGGAGAGGCTCAAGAAAATTGAAGGAAGACCTGTTGCCAACCACGACTTCAATGATGATTTTCTTCAGAAGATTGGTTTCCACAATGATTTCTACAAGGTTCTGAGCAACATTGGTTGGATGCAATTTACTCTCAATGGTCCCATCAGCATACAAAAGGATGTGGCTGTCGAGATGTTCATGACTATGAAAAAAGTCATGAGGTGGAATGATAAGATGACCGAGCAAATTCCATGTTTATCCTTTAGGATAAGAGATGAAGAAAAGATTATCACATATGGCGGCGTCACGGATGTTCTGGCTTTCAATCCACAGCCCTAGAACTTGGAGAAGTAGAAGAGGAAGAACTGAAGAAATTTTGAAAAAACAATTCCAAGGAAGATAATCGGCAAAGGAAAAATATTTGCAATCCTATCTTGCAAATATTTTATTTTTGGATGTTTCATCGTGTCTCTAGGAGGATGAAGGCGACCAAAATTATTGGCCCGGAGATGAACTGGTTTTATTGCACGGTTTTGAAGAAGCATGTCATTGACCCCTTCTGCATGATGATCAAAAGATGGCTCGTTGAAACTATGTTTGGAATTGGAGTTGTTCAGTGAGGCTACTATCATACTATGATAGCAACATGCTTAAAGCCAGATATTGAAAGGCTCCCTAGTTGGTTTATAAAAGCTGGAAGCATCGATGCAAAGACTATGAAGCATGCACATTTGATCGACGATGATAAAGAAAATGGCTATACAGTTGAGGTCACTAATTTTAAATTGCTCGAGAAGACTTGGAATTTATCATGTTGGCAAAGCCAACTGGCTAGAAGAGGGAGTATTATTCCCAGCAAAAAAAGGCAAAAGAGGGCAAAGAATCAAAGAAGGCTCATCCTTGCAAGCAGCTCTAGAAATACCACCACCACCACCCAACTCAAGCTACTAGCAGACGGAGTTCCAAAATGCACCAAGCTACGAGGGAGTTCCCGAAGGATGGCAGTAGGAGCAATGGCTGGAGCTGGCAGAAGCATGGGTGCAAGGCCCATTTGCACCACATTTTCATCAGCCGACGTATTAATCACGTCCGGAATTTTAGCATCCGGTGCATCCACCACCACCGCCACTGTATGCTTTTCATGGTTACATGCCACTGCCTTTTCAGGGATGCCCACCATATGCTCCATTGTCTGCTCAGTTCAGCCACCTGCCGAAGCCACAGAGAAGTGTGTGCATCATAGGTGCGTATGTGCAAAGAAATTTACGAGATGCAGATGCTATGAGGCAAGCCGCCGACAGGATTGAGGACGGAAATGTAAGCATCCCCTATCAGTTTAGCATGATTGGAATTGTGCCTCTAGATCAATATCAAGGTGGAGCGTAGGAGGTCTACAAGCAGGGATATCACAAGCACCAGTCGTAGGGAGAGCCACATTATGAGCCGCCGCAAGATGACCTAGATTGAAGACCTAAGGGACCAAATAAATATGCACATGTGTGGTTTGAGTTTTTCTTTCTTTTCTTTATTTGTTTCAGCATGTGTGTTGGGTGTGCGTAGTATTTTCTATTTTACTTTTCTATTTTATTTCCTCTTTATTTTTTAGTTTGTGTGTTTATTTCACCATGCCATGCTTAAATAAAATATGCATCACCTGAACAAAATGATATGTAATTAATTGTGATGGTTTTAGTTCTTGTCATGTTGAAAGATGATGGTTGTTGCCACTTTGTTTAATTTTCGTACTTGGTTATTGCACCATTGAACTAATGCTCTCTCTAATACAAATTGAAATTGACGTAAACACTAGCTTATATTTTTGTGAAGGTTATGATAATTTGGACCCATATATTTGTTTATTGCTCTCTATTTTAAATGGATCAAAGGCTCTTTTATTTTTGGTTACAAATCATGCTGACCTTGTTAATAATACTTCTTGGAATTGTTCTACCGATCCAAAGCCAAATATTTATATTGTGATAAACCGTAGATTGAAAAATTTATTTTTGGATGAATTGATTCAGGATCTACTTCTGTGGTAGAGACTTAGAAGGTGGTCATTCCTTTTTGTGTAACCTTTTATTGCTAGCCTTTCTATCCTTGCATTGTGAATTTCTACATTGGAAATCTCGCAAATTCGTTAGGCATCCAAACCTAAACCCAAATATATCATTTGTGACTACCTCCTTGACCACAACCCAATATGAGTATGGAAATTATTTTGATGAAGATTCAGAAGATTTTCCGTGTCTTTTCAAGAAAATCAAGACCTGCAGGCAACCACCAGTGTGTGGATTAAAAAGCAGGGGAAACGGAGGCTAGAAGGGCCCAGGCTGATTGGCCTGGGGTGTTCCCCCCTCTGTTGCCCCTGAATTTTGGTGTGCAAGCCTCTCCAAGAGGAATTAAATAATTTTTTCAGAAGATCAATGATTTCGCTACTTACATCAGCAGTTTATGTTTCTTCCTTTTCATGCTCGAGCACGAGCATCATCTAAGCATGGGGGGAGAGTGATCGCATTATCTCTGACTACTGCTGAGTAAGTAATATGTTGCAAAGAGTTCTAAGGAGCAAAAAGGAAAATTGTGGAAAAAGAAACAAAGCCAAAGAAAAAAAAGAAAGAAAGAAATAAGAAAAAGAAAATGAGAAATAAAGTACTCCTCGGTCCTTTGAGCTTCAGAAACATCCCAAGTGCTTTCAAGATTAAGGATTATTTCATACTCATTTTCTAACCATGTGCAATCCGATTATGAGAACTTCATTTGTGTCTCACGATCACCCTTTGCCCTTGCACATGTCCACCATCTAAATGTGTGTGTTCATCCCTCCCCCTCCACAAGCCATTATTTTCCATGAGCTTTTTGAAAAGTCTCAGTAAGATCCATCAGAAGCCTTTCTTGTTTTAATAATATCCTGATTATAATATTTTTGCTATGACTAACCTTCCCAAAGATCCAAATAAAGCCTTACACATATTTTATGAGTGATGACAGGTTGGAGAAGTTCTACCATACGTTTGAGAGACTTGATGAGCTGAGAAAACATAAGCAATTGCAATAAAGTTTAAATTGTTGATCTCAGTTTAGTTTCTTTTTGAAAAAGTTTTATTGAAAATCTTCTAAGGTTTGTTTAAGATTGAGAGCAAAAGAATTAATTTATTATAGGATGTGCTTAAATAATATCTACCCTCCATATTAGAGCAGGTTGGTTATAACTTAAATATTAATTGAAAAATCTTATGAGAGCATTATGTTTTCTTGTGTGTGATCAAGTGCATGATTGAACACCGAAAGGCAATGCTGATTTCTATCGAAGACTTACTCGAGCACGAGCAAGGTTTAAGCATGGGGGGATTGTTGACGCTCATTATTGACACACTTTTACCCCTATTTATTTTCAATAATGACCTGAATTTAATACCTAAACTATTTATCACACCTAATAAACCGATCATTTTCACATGTGCAACATATTTTGGAGGATATTCAATTTTTGCAGGAAATTAGACTTAAAAGTATATTTTTAGATAAAACACTGAACGAGCAACGAACCAATTGAAGAAGAAGGCCAACGGGCCTAGGCTGATCAGCCTCTGGCACCCCATGACGCCCATCTTTGGCAAGCAATCCTCCGAGATGACTTAATTGCTAAGTTTGTGAAGATCTGGCAAGGATCACTTTAGGATCAAAGAGGAATCAAAGCAGATCAAGCGGAGATTTGGAAAGTTATTCAAGATCAATCTCATCCCGAAACCACCAACATGCTAGGCCCACATGAAAATCAAAATTGGAATCCTGACCATCTAAGAAGACTTAGAAATGAAGTAGGACGCAAGAGGGAAAAAGGAAGGTCCAGGCTGATCGCCCTAGACCCTCCCAGGATGATCAGCCTGTGGGTTTCCTTCACCCCCTCACCTTCCAATTTTACCACGTTCCCTCTGGACTATAAATACCCTAAAATTCACCGAGCCCCATGTCCAACATGATGTACTTGACGTGAAGCAGTAGAGAAGCAAAAGGAGCTTGAGGGACACCTCTCCGGGGAGTTGAGAGCCGTGTAGTTGTCAGGGGTTTGCATAGCTGAAGCTCTACCGGCATGATCACCCTGTGAGGAAGATCATGCTGGAGTTATGTAGCTAGGAGTCACCATGATCATGGTAGGATCCTAGTGGTGATCTTGTGATGTACAATCATTTATGGTGAAGTAATAGATGTGTTCATGTTCTTAGAGATCTAAGTATCTCCTTCGATGGTTTTATGCTTTATCGGGTTTGCTTGCTTTTCAATCTATGAATCAATGATAGATTGTTTGGAGTGTTCTTGTGGTCGTGGTGTCTAGATTTGCATGCCTGATCTACCGATCAGTATAATATGTTCTTTTGATCACGACCTTAACCTACTTGTGCTGATAGAGGTGATCGTGATAGGATCTTTCTTGTGTAAGGTGAGGAGTTTTGGGATCCGGAACGGAGGTGTAGATTTAAAGATGCTTTTACTAGGATCATATATGTGTTGCTTTGCTATCCATGCTTAGAATTACAACATATGCGTAGTCTAGGTTTCTCTGGATTAGTTACCTCTGCTCTATCTATTCTCTATCTATACATGCTTAGTAGGTTGGATCTGAATCTCTCATAAACACCCAGTTAATACTTACAATGCTAGTTGAAATAGATCTGGTGATATAAGTTCCACGGAGTGATAAACCTTGGGGGAATACTCTAAGGGAAGAGCTGCAACGGATCCATGCGCTTGCAGTTCACAATTGGCGTGCTAACAGCCATCAACAATCATGCATTGTGCTAACACCTTGAAGATGTAGATCTTGTGGACAACTAAAAGAAAATCTTCCAAATTCTATGCGGCCTCAAAGAGCTGACCGCTCGGTCGATTCGGCTTCAACCACTGGGATCCTTTACCATTGTTGTGTCATCATGTCCATCAAGGTGGGGCACCCTATGTTCCTTGATGCACACTATAGCCTCTAGAGCATGGGTGGCCAGGAAGTCAATAGCTCAACGGTAACAGTAGGGCCCTTGTGACATACACCTTAATGGCCCTTGCGACGAGCGGTCATGCAAGGCATGTGCTCAAGGCCAAGACTAAAGATGGGCATAGCTTAGTTTGGCCCATAGGTTCGTGGAACTGGTCCACAAAAATGAATGTACAGAGCCCCTATTTTAATCCACCAAAAACATTAGGTTCCACGGAGTCGTATCCTAGGGTCGAGCGGTTCGACACCTCCACCGCACACGCCACCCCCATCTCGCATCCCCAACGCCACCGACACCATCCCCCTCTCCCACCCGGCCATCCTGTTGGTGGTAGTTAGCGCACCAAGTTGGTGAACCACAAGTGCACGGATCAGTATCTCTTCCCTTAGAGTATTCACCCAAGGTTTATCAATCTATGGAACTTAAATGCAAGAACTATTTTAACTAACGTTGTCATTATGATTCAAGTTTATGAGTAATTCTGATGTAATCAACCATGTACAGACAGATAGCAGATATGAGCAAGAGATAACCAATTTAGAGCAACCTAGACTATGCATGTTGTAATTCTAAGTGAGATAGCAAAGCAAGACAGATGTGAATCTCATTCAAAGCCTCTTTAAATCTACACCTTACACAGAAGCAGACCCTGTCACGATCCTCCTTATCAGTGCAGGCAGTTTAAGGGTATGAACATAAAGAATATGTCATACCCATTGGTAGGTCAAGTATGCAAATCTAGTCACCATGACCAAAACACCATATGCACTCTATCATCGATCATAGATTGAAAGCAAGAAAACCTGATAAAGAGTGAAATCATAGAGGAAGGCACATAAATTGCTAAAGAATTGGAACACATCTATTCCTTCACCATGAATGATTGTACATCACCAGATCTCCACCAGCATCCTACCTTGATCTGTTGATCCTAGCTCTAGAACTCTAACGTTGGTCTTCCTTGTAGGGTTACCACGTTGGCTAGGGCTTAGCTATGCTAATTCCTAGACAACTACAGGACCCTTGGCTCTTCGGAATGGTGTCCCTCAGGCTCCTTCTGCTTCTTTGCAGCTTGGCGATGAATATGTTTAATTGATGCCTAATGGTGATAGAGAATAGGGGTATTTATTGTTTGGGGGATTTTTGGTTGAAATGGGAAGTCGAGGGGGTGAGGGAATGGCCCAGGACGATCATCTTGGGTGGGTCCAGGCCAATCAGCCTAGCCCTTCCTTTTGGACTCTCGTGCCTCCCTTCATTCTCAAGTCTTCTATGGTGTTATGGAGTCTTCTTTTTGCTTGCATATGGGCCTGGCTCGATGATAACCTCAGGGTAAGAATGGTCCTTGATAACCTTCCAAATCATTGTTTGCTTCACTTTGATACCGGGATCAACTTACCGTATCTTCATAAACTTAGCCCGTAAGTATTTCGGGAGAATTGCTCGCCAAGGATGAGCACGAATGGGGGCCATGGGACCCTAGGTCGATCGGCTTGGGCTCTATAGGCCGACTGTCCTAGGCCCTTTTTGGGCCCTCTAGCCTTCAACTTTCTCTGGGTTGTCTCTTGTTTAGGGTCTTATCCAATTATGCTCCATTATAGTTCAAAATCCTGCAAAAATAGAATGTCCTCCAAAATACGACGCATATGCGAAAACGGCCCAATTATTAGGTATGATCAATAGTTATGGTATTAAATCCATGTCATTCTGGAAGAGAAACATGGGTAAAAAGGTGTCATTAATGAGCACCAACACATCCCCACAGTAGTCTCATCTGCTATCTCCCCAACCGACGTCAACCTCTAAGCGGTGCGCGCCCGCTTGGACTCCCTCGTTCTCGAGCAGCCGCCCCTAGGCTAACCTCATCGACCACGCCCACTCCCGCTCGAACTCTCTTGCCAACGCCACCTCCCAGCTCCCACCTCTGGAAGAACCCTAGCCTTGCCTCCTCCAGTAGCGTCGCCCCATGGAAGCCAGCATCCCGGTAAGGAAAATGGCCCTAGCCCATTTTGTGATTAATGATAATATATTTATTAGGACTAGATGTACCCTTGTAGGCATTTTATAGGTCACAAGGAGGAATTACAAAACCATCAAAATGAGAAGAAAACAAAAGACTAATAAGAATTCTATGGCATCTAGATGACACTAAAAATACAGAGGTTGTCTTATTCTAAGGCTAACAAATGATGGTAATGAAGCTGGGGCAAAGACACGTGAAGACTCGATGTGAATCTTACTTAAGACAGTGCACCAATGTATCCCGATTCATACGGTGATGACTGGCGATGTCCCCGAATCAGTCGATGACCATGGACAGCAGCAGGGCCAAGACAGCATGCACTGTGATCACCGACTCATTCAGTGTCAACAGTGCATCACCACCAAATTAGTCAGTGTGATCGGCTCAGATTCGGCTCTGGAACTTCTCAAAGGTATTTTAGGCCACAAATATTCATACAATGACTACAGGACCAGAGCAGCGAATCAGTCGGTGAATTAAGAAGGCAGCGGCTCAGAGGATTCACCAATTCATATGGTAATTAACAAGAAGGGGCACCGAATCAGTTGGTGACCATGGGCGCGGGTGTCAATGGCTCGAGCGCTACCTAGAGGCAGACTACCGACTCATTCAGTGGTGAACAGCTAGGGGAACCGAATCAGTCGGTGATCACAAATTCTATGGCCGTTAGACCAACAACTAGTTTTTTCGGCTGATGCTATATATACCCCATTGCTCAGCCATTTGATGGGTGTTAAAGCTTGCAGAAGAAAACAAAAGACTTATAAGAATTCTATGGCATCTAGATGACACTAAAAATATAGAGGTTGTCTTATTCTAAGACTTACAAATGATGGTAATGAAGCTAGGACAAAGACACGCGAAGAGTTGATGTGAATCTTAGTTAAGACAGTGCACCGATGTATCCCGATTCATACGGTGATGACTAGCGATGTCACCGAATCAGTCGATGACCATGGACAGCATCTGTAACACCCAGTGTTAATGACAAATCAAGTATGACATCAATTAGTAAGGTTGAAATTTGGATTAAAGGAGGGTAATTTGAGCAAAAATCGAATTCGAGCCGAATTTGACCAAATTTGCAATTTGGAGATTTAAATTCGGAAAAATTTACCAAAAATATGAAGTGGAGGCCTGGGAAAGTTTAGAACTTAAGGGAATGAATTTGGGCATTAAATTAAGTCCCAAACTCCTTAAGAAATGCAATTAAACATCAAAACCAAGTAAGTACTATTCACTATCCGAAAACAGGAAATTCAGAAAAACATGATGAGTATCCATTTTGGAAATTGAATTCTGCCTAATTTTTCAAGTAAGTGGACAAAGGCAACTAAACAGCAGTGAAGTATGATCTTTGGACATGTTTAATAGGGTGTTGTTGCTCAGGAATAGTGAAAGAATAAAATTCAAATCAAGGCTCAAAGTCAGCACTCTAACCATTTCGGCCTAACTTTTGAGCTGCATAAATTCTAAGTCTGAAACAGTGTTGACTAGCAATGTTTGGAGTGAATTTTAGAAAAATCCAGTGCAAAGGTTACGTGGTTTCTTGTGCAAAATGGAATCCTTGCTGGTTGTAGAGCATGAATGGGTAGTGGTTGGACTATATGGAATACATTTGGGCTACTGAAATTGGTTCCAAAGAAGGGTAAATGACCATGTTTTAGGACTGTCGAAACTGAATCAATAAAGTTTAGTAACAGTACACGGTGACAGAAACTTTGAGCATCAAAATCTCGATCTTAGGGTGCTTATTTCGGTTGGAGGCCAATCTATCAAATTGAGTACTTGGACTACTCTACAAGTTTACTTAAAGGAGTTCTGCGAGTTGAGATCGAAAAGTTGGAAAAAATGAGGTCTGAACATGACGGGTGGGGGAAGATAAAGAAGAGCAGGAGAAGCAGAGACGGCAGGAGCCGTGCCGCCGCCGGCACTTCTGCCCGCCGGCCAGCGCGACAAATTCATCCGCGCCACGCACACCCGTGAGCCGTCGAGGTGACCATCATGCACGCGGTAGAAATTTGTATATATACCGCTCCCGCCTCATCCGTTCACCCTGCCGTCTTTTCCACCCGAGCAAGCAGAGCAGAGCAGTAGCGCCGCCGCCGGCCATTTCCACCGTGCCGCTGCTCCTCGCCGCAATTCCTTCCACCCGAAGCTCCGCTAGCACCTCATCAACACCTCACACACCTCCGTTTTCCAATTCCCTGCCAGCAAGCCCACGCCGGCCGCACTTTTCTGTCCGCCGCCACCACCATTGCTCCTCTTGGTGAGCTCCTCCGCCCTGTCCTTTCCTTTCAATTGTTGGGTGTTGGGGGCCTAGTTAAGTCTTGTAGGGACCGTAGGGTGCGCCGCCGGCCGTCCTTGCGCCGCCTTCGTGCGTCGCCAGGGCCGGCTGATGGCCGAGCCGCGGCCGCCCGTGGAAGGGCCGGCTCAGGCCGCCTCCCGGCGAGCTGACGGTGGGCGCGGGCGCGCCTGGCCTGGGCACCGCCACCCCGGCCGGTTCAGCCACTGGAGAGCCGCCGTTGGCCGGGACCCGCCCCGTTTGTCCCCGTCGGCGTGCACCCAACCTTGGCTAGGGGAAGAAGAAGCCCCTGACCAAGGGGGCCCGCCCGTCAGTCGTAGGTGGGGGGTGCCGGGTAGGAAAAAAAGAAAGAGAGGGACCGGCCCAAGTAGCCCACGAGTTGGTGAGGGTGGGTAGGAGAGGCCCGGTAGAAAAAGTTTTCAAGGGTTTTTCGGATAAAGTTTGTTTTCTAGTTTTAAAAATCGATTTAAATAACAGCCAAACTATTTAATTCACTGTAAATTGTATAGGTACCCAAAAATAGTGAAATAAATTTCTTTAGGTTTGTTTTAATCTCCTTTACACATTAAAATTGTTAAAACTTATTTGCTTATATAAACATTTTTGGTATTTATTTAAGTGCCTTTAATTAAGGATATTAAATAAATACTTAATAATTCCAAAATACATAAAATATGAATTCATGCTTTTCTAATTACAAATTAACCATAATCTATAGTAATTAGGAGATAAGGTTAGAAAATATGTTTAATACTTTTCAAAAATAAAAAGAAAAGGCTTGCTTTTAAAAAGATAAAGATTTAAATATTTACTTAATACTTTTCCTTAAAATATTTAAATAAATGCTTAAACTTTATAAATAAATAAAATTCTGATTAATGTTTTAATTAATTCCAAATAAATGTTAATCTATAGTTCTGCATTTTCTTTTACATTAGAAATTATTTCAAATGCTTTTCAAAAATAAAAGGAAAAGTCTAAAACGGGTTTAAATAAGGGAGTTTAAAATCGTAAGTTAAACGTTATGGGTAGAGTTTGGTTGGCTTGCAACTTTATCATGAAGTTAAGTTGTCTAAGTCATTATTGGCTTGCAACTTTATCATGAAAGAAGTTGTAAAGTCCTGTACTTAAAAAGCTGCACCTTTGACTCATGCATACGCTATATCGTAGGCACTGAAGCTCCCGAAGCGGAATTTCTGGAAATTTCTGAAGAACCTCCGGAGTTTGAGGAAATTGTTGAGTTGATCCCTTGTGAAGCCGAACCGTTGGGCAACGCTAACATTTTTACAGATCCAGGCAAGCCCCGGTGCATCTATGCCTATCTATTTTGGAGTTATTATTTCATGTGTCCAACTATTGGTTATTTCCTTATGAATGCATTAGGTCTAGGAGTTGATTGAAACCTTACTTTTATGCACAATCCAACCTTTTCATTAAGGACATCTTTGCCACTTGTTCAATAATTAGTAAGTGACCCCTGCTTAACCAAGCCATAGTCGCGCTACCTTTACCATTCCTGAGTACCTATGGTACGCAACAACCTAAGGTAACATTGTCATACATAGGTATACTAGGGAAATGACCTATTTTGAAAGAAAGTGGACGGAAGGTTAGAGGGAATCAAGAAAAGTCTTGAGATCCGTAGTTCCGTCTACTCGATTAATTTGATTAAGGACCGATTGTTGTTTTAACCTGTGATCAAGTGATACTACCTGGTTGCTTATTGCTATATGGGAACCAGCAAGCCCGGTAGATTAGCTGCCTCTCTGATCAGAAATATTTCGTACCCGTGCTTGGCGTACAGTGGAAGGGCAGGGCGTAGCCTGAAACTCACAGTGGAGATCGCCAGACGTGGGATTCCATGTGGGGGTGCGGCCCTGAGTTCGAGTAGTCATATTTCCGATCGTTGGGTACATCTAATCGAAAGGTCGTTATGTGCAACCTGGACAGTTGTACATGGCTGGTGGTCGGGTATCTCCTGCAGGATGTAAATCGATCCGGATCGCCGCAATTCTCGGATATGAATGCACTTGATCATTGCTTAAGCATCGTAGTGTAACAAAGAGAAGGGAACCGTTGCTTTCGAATAAATATGTTGTATGACTTAGTTCCATCTGGTTGCTAAAATATTTTTCATCATCTAGACGGATCAGGTAACAAACTCAATCTGAAATAAAAGATAAAACTAAGGTTTCACTTATAGTAAGCTCTTTCTGCAAAATGTGAGTCAGCCAGTACACCATAAAGCTATCATACAGGGTATCAATATTAATTATATTGGTTAGACGGGTCAGACTTGCTGAGTACTTCGTACTCAGGGGATCCTTTGTTGTTGTTTTCAGAAACCCAGCAGGGACCCAGCGAGGAGGAAGCACCGAAGAACTATGGTATCTTATGAGTCTCATGATACCCTAGAATGAACTTAGATGTTTAATTACTTACCCCAGACTGTTTTATATCTTAAACTCTTAGCAATGGTTTAACTTGCACTATTAAGTTTCTTCAATCTATGGTTTGTAATAAATCGTACCTCTGTTATGTATCTAAAAATACAATGTTTGTTGATGCTATCCCATCATGGAAGCGATCCTGATGTACGGCTATGGAACACACCGTGGAGGTTTTCAAGGAGTTCTGTGAACAGGATCCTTGACGGACTACCGGACTTACACTATTTTAAGTGTGTTATGAACAATTGTTGTTTTGATGGCAATTAGGCACACTTAAGCCAGTTTAAGTTGGGCGGTTCCGCCACAGCAGCAGGGCCAAGGCAGCATGCACTGTGATCACCGACTCATTCAATGTCAACAGTGCATCACCACCAAATTAGTCGGTGTGATCGGCTCAGATTCGGCTCTGGAACTTCTCAAAGGTATTTTAGGCCACAACGATTCATACAATGACTACAGGACTAGACGAGCGGATCAGTCGGTGAATTAAGAAGGCAGCGGCTCAGAGGACTCACACATTCATATGGTAATTAACAAGAAGGGGCACCGAATCAGTTGGTGACCATGGGCGCGGGTGTCAATGGCTCGAGCGCTACCTAGAGGCAGACTACCGACTCATTCAGTGGTGAACAGCTAGGGGAACCGAATCAGTCGGTGATCACAAATTCTATGGCCGTTAGACCAACAACTAGTTTTTTCGGCTGATGCTATATATACCCCATTGCTCAGCCATTTGATGGGTGTTAAAGCTTGCAGAAGAAAACAAAAGACTTATAAGAATTCTATGGCATCTAGATGACACTAAAAATATAGAGGTTGTGTTATTCTAAGACTTACAAATGATGGTAATGAAGCTGGGGCAAAGACACGCGAAGACTTGATGTGAATCTTAGTTAAGACAGTGCATCGATGTATCCCGATTCATACGGTGATGACTGGCGATGTCACCAAATGAGTCGATGACCATGGACAGCAGCAGGGCCAAGACAGCATGCACTGTGATCACCAACTCATTCAGTGTCAACAGTGCATCACCACCAAATTAGTCGGTGTGATCGGCCCAGATTCGGCTCTGGAACTTCTCAAAGGTATTTTAGGCCACACCGATTCATACAAAGACTACAGGACTAGAGCAGCGGATCAGTCGGTGAATTAAGAAGGCAGCGGCTCAGAGGACTCACCAATTCATATGGTAATTAACAAGAAGGGGCACCGAATCAGTTTGTGACCATAGGCGCGGGTGTCAATGGCTCGAGCGCTACCTAGAGGCAGACTACCGACTCATTCAGTGGTGAACAGCTAGGGGAACCGAATCAGTCGGTGATCACAAATTCTGTGGCCGTTAGAGCAACGACTAGTTTTTTGGGCTGATGCTATATATACTCCATTGCCCAGCCATTTGATGGGTGTTAAAGCTTGCAGAAGCTGTAGGCTTGTATTCCACATATACACAAGTCCTCAAGAGAAGATTAAGGCAACAAGCATAGGACTTATGTCTTCATTAATGCTAGTTCAGGCCTATTAGCGCATTGCTTTAAGGATTAGCCTAGAGTTAGGTGAGGTTTGCACATCTCCTTGTTAACAAATAGTTTCTATGCATGTTGGTCCTTGTTATCAAAATTATAGAAACTCATGGGCGAGGCGTGTCAGTGTTTTAGACCGGCAACCCGCCTAGGGGGTACCCTAGGTGGTCTTTTGTGCGGTAAGGGTCGTCGAGAATCAAGGAATCAATGGTGACGCAAGGAACACGATTTAGACAGGTTCGGGCCGCTACATCGCGTAATACCCTACGTCCTGTGTGTTGGTTTGTATTGATCGTGAGAGAGATAGATATCTTGAGTCGATGTCCTGAGGGGGGGTCCCTGCACGGCCTTATATACGCGGGAGGGCAGAGTTACATGTCTGAGTCCTAGTTGGGTACTATTACAGAGTTCTACTCGGTATTTGGCCCGAGTAGTTTTCCATAAACATACAATACTAGTCCGAGAAGGATATGCCTACCCTTGTTCTGATCTTGTCCGAGTACGTCCCTTGGTGGGCCGTCCAAGGCCTACTCGTGGACCTGGGGTGTATGCCCGACAAGCCCCCGAGTACTTTGTAGTCGTGCGCCATAGTCTTGGGCACTGCGGGCACTACCCGAGTAGTTTTGCAGACTGAAGTGCTCGAGTACTGTCGCGTGGCTGGAAGGTACTCTTTCTGCAGCTTCAAGTTGTTTTCATTCCCGAGTAATTTTATATGGTAGTGCGATGTCAGTCGCACTCCATATGGAGTAGCCCCCGAGCCTTAGGTTGAGTCGAAGAGTCAGGCTTAGGGTCAAATCAGCTTTTGTCCATTTTACCCTTGGAGATCTTGAAAAGAAAAAACTAACCAACGGGTACGGTACCCGCAGCCCCCGAGCACTTAGGCGATTTCTGTCGTTGAAGTGGTCAGCAGTTCGTTGAATAGAGTAGCCGTTGGATGTTTAAGGCGATTGAAATCTGTCCGTTGGGCAACTGACGCGTGGAAACCGGAGCCGGCGGAGATAAAATTGGAAGGCCCCCTTTCGGTTGCGGTTACGCCGTACGGTAATTAGATCCCTTTTTCCTCCTCTGCGCCTCCGCTCGGCGTTTCGCCACCGCGAGAGCCGCCGCCACCGCCATTGCCGCCTGAGGAAGATCCGAGTGTCGAGTCGCTTTTAGCCCATCGAATGCGCACCAAGAAGATGGGCAAGAAACCCGAGAAGATCTAGGACAAGACATCAGCGAAGGGCAAGATCAAATCCAAGAAGGGGAAGGAGCTGGTGCTGCCGGCGCCGAAGGTGGGGCCGACGAACCAAACTGCGCTGCTGCCGCCCGGGGCAACTTGGCAACACTCGGTGATGAAGGAGGAAGCTGTCCAGGCGCTAGTTGATGCGAAGCTCCTTCAGCCGAAGGAGATTCTTGAGTGGCGCCCTACGTTTCCCAATGCATGGCAGTTTGAGGAACATCCTGCCGAGACGGTGATGCTTGCACATTTTGTGGAAAGGGGATTAGCGGTGCCCACCTCCGACTTCTTCAGAGGTATTCTTGAGTACTATAAACTCCAGCTCGTCCACTTGAATCCCAATGGTATACTGCACATGTCAATTTCCGTACATCTGTGCGAAGTTTACCTGGGAGTACCTCCAAGTCTTGAGTTGTTTAGGAAGTTGTTCCGTTGTAAGCCTCAGCCGAGCGCTCAGCGGACAGAAGTCTTTGGGGGCGCCGGGTTCTAGCTTAGGAACTCGGACGCGTATATTGAGTATACTCTGACCGACTCCCATGGGGAGTGGAAGAAAAGGTGGTTCTACATCAGAAACCATGAACCCTACTTGCCTGTGGTGACTGGTCACACGCCCAAGCATGCGGAGAACTGGGTGAGCGAGCCCGAGGACACCCCTGAGCTCGATCACCTAATGCAGCAGATCACCAAGTTGGAGGCACTTGGTTTGACTGGGATCAACGTGGCGGCCAGCTTCCTGAAGAGAAGGGTTCAGCCACTCCAACAACGTGCTCACTCAGGAAGTGAGTACGTAGGTTTGAAGGATCCGTCGCGTATGTCCGATGAGGACATATCCGATGATGATGTAGAGGCGCTGCTGGCTAAGTTTTTTAGGAACTATCAGGGAGTACCGGTAATCCCTGCAGCCCTTCATCAGTATGACACCTGGTACGAGCCAAAAGTAGTAAGTGTTGTCCTCCTGACTTGTTCTTCTTTGACTTTTATTCTTGCTGTTGATACCGATTTGTCATTTTTGAAGTCCCAAGTTCTTGCCGGCTACTTGGCGTAGTCGGAAGAAGAGTCGGAAGCTGTCATCGAGGAGTCGGAGGATGAGCCTTCTCCTCCTGTTAAAAGATGTAGAGTAGTCCGCAAAATATCTGCGGCTAAGTCTGCTTCAACCCCTGAGAAGTCTTGGGGTACCAAGGTATGTAGTCAGTAACATCTCTGTTACTGATGGACTTGAACTCGTTATTGATGTGCCGAATCTTGTCTTGATTCGTGAAGGCTGTGGATACGGCGCTTGGTGAAGATGAGGCTGTTGCTTGGGAAATGGCCGTGACCGACCAAGAAGTCGGTGATATGGCTGTTAACATGGTGCCGGAGAGGGTACCATCAACAGAAACTCGTGTAGCCCCCATGCCAACTCCATCGGACATCATGCCGCCTATTACTGACCAGGCGGTCTTGGGGCTGCCTGCTGGAGCAGCGAAGGAGGTGTCGCCAGTACTCGCTACTGGTACCTTGCTGTCCAATGTGATCGCTAGTGGTAAGCGTTGTCCCCGCTTGTTGTATTCGTTCAAGTAGTATTGGAGTCTTGACTTCGGTTTTGTAGGTCTTGGTGAGAAGACAGCGCCCGCGGCGCCTAGTACTCGGCCGTCTGTCGCCAAGAAGAAGCGTGTGCGACTTCCGCCACATTCAACCCGGTGATCTTCCTTGTCTTTTTTGAATGACGTTGGATTGTCTTGAAATCATGTAATGACACTTTTTTGGTGCAGAGATGCAGAGGAGACCATCCCTGTAGAGACAGGGGTAGTACTGGACCCCTTGACTATAGCATCTGTTCCTTTGGAGGACTTGACTGTTGAAGAGGTACCCGAAGTTGACGCTGGCCATCTTGGAGCTACTATGTCGATGCTTCAAGACGTGATTTGCTCGGTGGAGGTTCCCTCTGCTGCATCGGGTTCGGGGAGCGCTGCTTTATCGTCATCTACTGGTGGATCACTGGCCGTAGTAGATGTTGAGAAAGCCAAACAAACGACTACTCCAAGTAAGTGCCTGTAGTCTGTTTATTGTAGTCGTAGTCGATAGCTGACGTGGTAAATGTTGTAGGTGCTGCTATGGGTACGATTCCTCATCTTGTGGAGAGTACCCGAAGACCAGTACTTAGCCTGTCTTTAGACTTGGAGTTCCAGAGAGCCATCGATGTTTTCCGGAGCGTCCAGGTAGATTTCCTTGTTTGATTTTGTTGCATGACCCGAGTAGTCATGAGGCTTGAAACTTATCACATCGTACTTGGATGCTTTCAGGACAGAAGCCATCATCATGTGCCCGACTGACAGAAGCTCTTCGGGTTCATGAAGTCGGGGCGAAGTCCTTTGCCGTGGAACACGCGGATCACGCGGTTCTGCAGGAAAAACTGGAGAGCCGCTACAAGTCCTTGAACAAGAAATATCAAGGTGAGCATGTCGACTACTCAGAGTGTGTTCAACTGTAGTTGGCTATGGCCTGAATTCTTTGTTTTGCAGAGCTGAAGAAGCAGGAGGCGGCTGCAAGGAGCCAGGTCATCGACTGGAGAAACGCTCATGATCGGGTGGCTGATGAAGCCGAACATCTTCGGGCCGCGCTTACGGAAGCACAGGCTGCTTGCGAGCATCAGCGGGACCGAAAGATGCAAAATGGCGTGATGCTTGCCATGGCTATGGTGGCATGCAAAGATCATGCCCAGACCTTTGGGAGACTTCAGGGCAAACTCCGAGAGCTGTCTGGAGCAGCCGAAGACTTGGTGAATGCCATAGCCCCCGTGGTGGAAGGCGCAGGGCCGCAATCGCTAGTCGAGCGACTGAGAGCTGCCCAGGTAAAGTAGCGGGACTTTGCAAGACTGTTTGCAAACAGGTTCTTGCAGTAGTGAACTCCTACTACCCGAGGGCAAACTTGGCGGTAGCTGGTGATGGTGTGGCTCGCAACTGCACAGAGGAAGAATATACACAGTACCTTGAGGAGGCGGAGCCTATTGCATCCAAGATGTCGGAGTTTGTCTCCTTAGAAGAGCTTTGAGCTTCTGATGTACTCTTGTATTTGTGTCGAGTACATTGATACTTTTGAATATCAAGCCTTTGGATTTTGAAGTTCATTGTCTTGCGAAGAGTAGTTTTACTCCGTTTTGTCCAATATTCATCCCGTCCGACCTTGAGTCCTGGGGTCGGCCGAGCCTGACCCCTTCGAGGGCAAAAAAACTCCACCGTGCCCGACCTTGGTCCTGGGATCGGAGTAGTCGAAGCCTCCGAGATGTAGGCCATGCTTGGCTTGCTAGTCTCGAGTGTCGAGTAGTCGTAATGCTGTTTGAGTACTCGTCTTTTGAGGGACACGGGTGTACTGTACTCTTTTGTCCTTTGTGGATGCACGGGTGTACTGTACTCTTTTGTCCGTTGTGGCATGAGTGCGGTCACATGGGCAGAGTCAGGAGTCGTCAGACTCATTGATCACGGGTGCATAGTAACTCTTGAGCCGGTGGTAGCTGGGGCTTTTGGCTATAAACAGGGCCATCCGGTAGGCGAACCAACTCAAGTTCCTGAGTAGCAATGGATTGCCTTTGGTTGCTTCTGTTTGAGTGTAGAGAGCCGTCAAAGAGTGCACAGGTGCTAGAAGATTCCTCGTACATTGAGGCCACCTTCGCTCCATAGACTCCTGCTCTCGTAGGGATAGCCGCGATGCTAGAAGAATCCTCGTAGGAGGTTTCGTCGCACGCCTCTTCTTGCAGCTCGTGATCCAGTGATGTACGCGATGGAGCTCGCGAGTGATGGGTGGTGAGTGCCGCAGTCTTTATCCCGCTCTGAAAGGGGTGGAGGTGCGGCAGTAGAGTAGATGGGCTCCGCAAGGCTAG
The DNA here is from genome assembly GCF_005286985.2 of Setaria viridis. NCBI lineage: Eukaryota > Viridiplantae > Streptophyta > Magnoliopsida > Poales > Poaceae > Setaria > Setaria viridis. The sequence continues at coordinate 17,006,455 of NC_048264.2, forward strand.
CAAAAGAGCAGCCTTGGTTCCCTCTAGGCGCGTCATGCCGGTTTTGTCGTTGCCGCTGTCAAGGCAGTGGCGATGCTGGAGTTCCTGGCATTGCCTTGGGTAGGGTACCTGGGCATGGCTGCGTTTTGCGTAGCTTCCTTGCGTGTGGGCCCTTCCTCTTGTGGTTGGCAGACCTGAGTGGCCTTGTGACATAGTAAAAGCCTGAGGCTTAAATGCAGCCCGCCAGTAGGCAGTTGCTTGTAGTCTTCATGTATGCCGAGTCCTTGTACTCGTATGTAACTTGATGTACTATTGTTTCAATTAAAATTGATACGAAGATTCTGTATTGGGGCAATGATCCTTGTTATGCTTGAAAACCCATGTCGAAGCTGAGACATCTTGAAGTCGGTAATCGGGCAGTTGGCCCGAGTAGCTGCCTTGAAGCGACTACTCGGGTGCTGCTATGGGTAGTAGCGACATAGATGTTCGATATTCCAAGAATTTGGCACTTGTTCTCCTGAGAGATCTTGGAGCCTGTAAGATTCGGGTCATGTAACCTTTGATACGATGTAAGGACCTTCCCACGGTGAATTGAGTTTATGTAATCCTGACGTGTCTTGAATATGCTTGAGGACCATATCGCCCGAATTGAAAGATCTTTCCTTGACGTTGCGGTCGTGATAACGCTTTAAACCATCAAGGTATCTGGCAGATTGCACTAGTGCTGCGCATCTTGTTTCTTCCAAACTGTCTATATCCGTTCGCCGCGTTTCTATTGCAAGTTCTTCGTCGTATTGCTCAACGGATGGTGATTGCCACATGATGTCGGTGGGTAGTATGGCTTCCGAGCCATATACTAGAAAATAGGGTGATAGTCCCGTAGTTTTGCATGGTTGGGTACGTAGGCCCCACAAAGCATTGGGTAACTCTTTGAGCCATCTGCCACCTTTGGTGTTGCCGACGTCATGTAGTCGTTTCTTCAGAGCGTCGAGTATCATGCCATTAGCACGCTCGACTTATCCGTTGGCTCGCGGGTGAGCAACCGAGACATAGCGGACGTCAATGCCACTGTTCTCACAATATTCCCAAAAGTCGTGATTATTGAAGTTTGATCCTAGGTCTGTGATGATCCTGTTGGGAAAACCGTAGCGGTGTACGATTTCATCCAAGAAGTCGAGGACCCGGTCTGCCTTGGGGCAAGTGACTGGTTTGACCTCGATCCATTTGGTGAACTTGTCGATTGCCATGAGTACTCTGTTGAATCCTCTTGGCGCAGTTGGTAACGAACCTATCATGTCGAGCCCCCAGCAGGCAAATGGCCATGTTGGAGGTATTGTGACTAGCTTGTAGGCCGGCACATGTTGTTGTTTTGTGAAGAATTGACAACCTTTGCATTTCTGGACTAGTTGTTTGGTGTCGGCCAAAGCCATTGGCCAGTAGAAGCCTGCTCTGAAAGCCTTGCCAACTAGTGTCCTCGAAGATGCGTGGTTGCCACAGATTCCTCTGTGTCTCTTCTAGGATTTCTTGTCCATCTTCTCTGGTGACGCACTTCATGAGTACTCTAGATGATGTACCTTTCCTGTAGAGCTTGTCACCGACTAGAATGTTATTCTTTACGCGCCGGGAGATTTGCTCAGCTTTATTCTTGTCGGATGGGAACTGGTGATCTGTGATGTAGTCGATAAAGGGTGTCCTCCAGTCGACTTCTATTATCATGATTTCTCGGGAGACGTCGGCAGTCGAGACTTCTGGCAGTGTGACCTGTTCAGGTATGGACGGCTTGCGTAGTTCGTGTACAAAAATTCCTGCTGGGACTTCTGCACGAGTTGAGCCCATTTTGGATAAGACGTTGTCGGCAACGTTGTTGTCACGGACGATGTGATGAAACTCCAAGCCTGAGAACTTGTTTTTGAGTTTACGGACTTCTTTGCAATAAGCATCCATGTTGTCCTTGTTTCGGTCCCACTCGTCATTAACCTGGTTTATGACGACTAGGGAGTCGCCGTACACCAGTAGTCATTTGATGCCGAGGGAGATTGCGAGGCGAAGGCCATGTAACAGTGCTTTGTACTCGGCTTCATTGTTAGATGCTTCCCAGAATATCTGCAGCACGTACTTGAGCTGGTCTCCCTTGGAGGAGATGAGTAAGACACCTGCGCCGGCCCCCTCGAGTTTGAGAGATCCGTCGAAGTACATTACCCAATGTTCTGGTCGTTCGACAGGAGTTGAGACCTGGTTTTCAGTCCACTCAGCTATGAAGTCGACCAAAGCCTAAGACTTGATGGCTGTCCTTGGCTTGAAGTTCAAAGTGAGAGCTCCGAGTTCGACTGCCCATTTGGAGATTCGACCCGTGGCATCTCTGTTATGGAGAATTTCGCTGAGCGGGAAATCGGAGATGACGGTCATGTTGTGCTCTTGGAAGTAATGGCGTAGCTTCCGGGAGGTGAGCAGAATAGCATATAAGAGTTTTTGTATCGATGGATACCGAGTTTTGGAGTCCGAGAGTACTTCGCTGACAAAGTAGACAGGTCGTTGGACCTTGTAAGCGTGGCCCGGTTCAGACCGTTCGACTACTATTGCCGTACTGACGACATGAGTAGTAGCGGAGATGTACAGGAGCAAGTCTTCGTTCGGCGAGGGAGCGGTGAGTACAGGAGGCTTTGACAGAAAGTCTTTGAGTTGTGTAAATGCCTTATCTGCCTCTTCCGTCCATTTGAACTTGTCCTGGTGTTTGAGAAGCTTGAAGAAGGGTAGTCCCCGTTCTCCAAGTCTCGAGATGAACCGGTTGAGAGCGGCCATGCAGCCTGTGAGTTTCTGCACATCCTTAATGCTGGCTGGTGCCTGCATGTTTGTGATGGCAGATATCTTCTCCGGGTTGGCCTCAATGCCGCGATGGCTAATGATGAACCCGAGTAATTTGCCGGAAGGTACTCCAAAGATGCACTTAGTAGGATTGAGTTTCCATCGGAAAGCGCGGAGATTGGAGAAAGTTTCCTCCAAGTCAGCAATGAGTTCCTCCCGGTTTCTTGTTTTGACGACGACGTCGTCAACATAAGCTTCGATATTGCGATGAAGTTGCTTTTCGAAGCACATCTGTATAGCCCTTTGGTAAGTTGCTCCTGCATTTTTGAGTTTGAAGGACATTGTTTTGTAGCTGAATGCTCCAAAGGGCGTGATGAACGCTGTTTTGGCTTGATCTTCCTCTTCGAGGCTTATCTGGTGATAGTCGGAGTAGCAGTCGAGAAAGCATAGCAAGGCGCACCCGGCAGTGGAGTCAACCACTTGATCAATCCTGGGTAGCACATTCTCCATTCGTTGTTTTTCTTACGAACAAGCACAGGGTTGGCGAGCCAGTCAGGATGAAAGACTTCTTTGATGAATCCTGCCGCGAGTAGCTTGGCTAACTCTTTTTTGATTGCGTCTCGTCTGTCCTGAGCGAACCGGCGTAGTCGTTGCTGTTTTGGAGTAGCTTTGGGGTCGACGTTGAGAGAATGCTCGATCAGTTCCTTGGGCACACCCGGCATGTCAGCTGGCTTCCAAGCGAAGATATCATGGTTAGCCCGAAGGAAACTGACGAGCGCGAATTCCTATTTAGGATCCAGCCCTGTTCCGAACAGGGCTGTCTTGGAAGGATCACCGGTCTGGAGGTCGACTAATTTGAAGTCTTGCTCACTGGCGGGTTTCACCTTTGTGGAGCCCGACTTGTTTTTCGGGATCTCTAGTTCAGTGGGATGGAGTTTCTTTGAAGCTGTGAAGACTTACTGCATGGGACTAGGAGATTGAGTAGTCACAGCAATTTCCACGGCTTCGGTGTCACACTCGTAGGATCTCCGGACATCTCCTCGTAGCGTGAGCTCCCCTTTGGGTCCTGGCATTTTGAGTACCAGGTAGACATAATGTGGTATGGCCATAAACTTGGCGAGTGCTGGCCGTTCGAGTATGGCATGATAAGATGTCTTGAAGTCGGCGACCTCGAATCTGGTGTACTCGGTGTGGTAATGTTCCTTAGTTCCGAAAGTGACTGGAAGGACAACTTGTCCCAGAGGTATAGCCGCGTTTCCGGGCACAATGCCGTTGAAAGGCGAATCCGTTGGGGTAAGCATTTCAGTGACGTCGAGGCACATTTTCTTTAATGTCTTGGTGAAGATAACGTTGAGGCCGCTTCCGCCATCGATGAGTACTTTAGTTAACTTTGAACCTGCCACGACTGGATCCAGGACTAGTGGGAAACGTCCTAGTTCTGAAAATTTTGTCCATTGATCTTTTCTGCTGAAAGAAATTGGAACTTCTGACCATTTTAACGGTGCGGGGTTCATTGGTTCGATGGCCATGATTTCCCTGAGTACGAGTTTGTTAGCTCGCTTGGATGTAGTGCTTGGAATGCCGCCGAAAATGACGTTGACGATTATTGAAACTGTTTGGAAATCGCCGTCCTCATTTTCGTCGTTGCGGGCTTTATTTTTACCCTTCTCTCTGTTTTTGGTGTACTCTTCAGGAGTTGGTGGTGCGGGTAAGTTTTGCATGATACGACGCATGCTTTAACAGTCTATTGCGGAGTGCTTGCTACTCGGATGCCATGGGCACTGCTTTTTGAGTAACTCTGTGAAGGTTGGCCCTTCGTCATTTCTGTGGTGTCCCTTTTTTCCGGAGCTGGTCATGGAGGCAACAGTGTTGTTGGGCTTCCTCTTGCGATTGTGATTACCCGGATAGGAGTTCCGAGCATCGTTATGCCAAGTTCTATCTATTTCATTGTTGTGGTTGTTGTCGCGTCCGCGGTTACGGTGGGAACCGAACCGTTCTCTCTCTTTGTCTTCTTCATCAGCCCACTGTTCCACCATGACTTTGAGTTCTTTGACATCAGCTGGTCATCGGTGACCGAAGTCTTGGTATGTTCGTCGGTCATAGAGTCCATTTTGGAAGCACTCAATGACGTCTGCTTCGGAGATGTCCACTATAGTAGCCTTCTTTTCGAAGAACCATCGCAGATAGTCACGTAAGGTCTCACCCTCTTCTGCTTAATTTGTCTTAAGTCAATCTTGTTGCCTGGTCTGGCCATGGAGCCTGCGAAGTTGTTGGTGAAAGCCTTTGTCAAGTCTGCCCAAGAATCAATGGACTTGGGTTTGAGTGACTCGAGCTAGGTCAGTGGTGCGGGTTCCATGCATATGGGAAAATGAATGACTTTGGTGTCGTTATTGGCCCCGCCTGCTTGGACGGCTAGCGAGTAACAGCGTAGCCATTGAACTGGGTCTTGCTTGCCGTCGTATTTGGTAATTCCAGTTGGCTTGAACTTTTCGGGTAATTTTGTTTTCATTACCCGGTTTATGAAAGCAGGAAAATGATTGTAGCTGTCGACTTCTCGTTCGCACCGACTGTTGAGAATTTCTCGTAGATTGCTGAAGTTGGACATCTCGCAGGTCTTCCGAGTAGGACGGATACTTTTAACTGAGTTGGTGCAGCTGACCTCTCCAGCGTCCTTCTGTCGTGTATGAGCTTTATGCTTGCTTGGACCTTGGCTGTGTTGCCGGGGTTGGTTGACTACATCATTGTTTCGTGGGGTGGCATTTTTGTCTGTAGCTCCCCTGCTACCTTCTTGATGAGAAGTGATACGAGGAACGGACGGGATTGGTGATTCTTTATCGAGTAGCTTGTAAGCTTGCTCCGCGAGTTGTGCGATTAGTCCGTTGCCGCGCTGCACGAGTTGAGCTGTGGCTGCGTTATCCTTATCCTGAGGAATCAATATTGTCAAAAGGTTGATTGAAGCGATAGCCGCGAGTGGAGTATTGTGCTCCTGAGCCTGGACTGCATTGAAAGCCCTTTCAATATTTGTAATAGGAATGTGTGTAGCCATTGACTGTCGTCGCTCAGCTCGAGTGGCATTGCGCGCCCTTCGTTGGTTGCGCTCCTCGGAAGTTTCACCGTGAGGGGCGTTAGCTGTAGATTCGTCTTCGGAGATGTAGTCGATTTGTGCCAATCGCCTGGGGGTTCTGTTCTGGCTAGTACCCGGGTTGTTGTTCTGAGTGATAACAAGTATCTCCCTATCCGGGTAGTAGCTTCCGGAGCTTGATGTTGCAATCTCTGTGTAACTTTCTTCGCGGTTGCAAGTGAGTGGAAAACCTTCTTGATACAGTAGGTTGTCTATATGGGCGACAAGGCGGGAGTCGTAGTCGCGATCGAGAAGAGAGGGTCGCAATCTCGGCCAGTGGACGAATCTGCCTTGAGATGTCGAAGTTATTACCAACCCTTGGGCTGGGCCAGATAATGGTATCTCTGGTGAGTAGGATGAGTCGCAGTCAACATCTTCGTCATGCCCAAGTTCGGCTCGGGTTTGAGCAAGAAAACCTTGGTAGACTTTGGTTGCGTTGCGGAGTCCATACGGGAACCACATTGAAGCTGAAACCGATTTGGATGCTGACTAGGGCCGTCGAGTCCGAAGCGGGTCCGACCTTGAGTCCTGGGGTCGGCTGAGCCCGACCCTTTGGAGGAGTAGCTCCGCCTCGCCCGACCCTGAGTCCTAGGGTCGGGAGTGCCCGACCCCTGAGCGGAAGGTTGGAGTAGTCCGAGGCAAAGTCGAATCCGACGCGTAGTCGAACTCGAACTCGTTGACTTTGAAATCTTGACTTTTTCTGGTCAAATCTTCTGGATTCTTCTCCTGAACGTCGATGTTCTGGTGTTGGAATGATCCCGAGCCTTCAGCGACGCAAAGCTAGGATCCAAAAATGAAGGTGGCGCCAGCTTTGATGAAGAAGACGGGCCTGATGATGACTTTCGCCATTGAGTTCGTGCTGAGAAACTCGACGAGTCCCCCTACCTGGCGCGCCAGCTGTCGGTGTTTTAGACCGGCAACCCGCCTAGGGGGTACCCTAGGTGGTCTTTTGTGCGGTAAGGGTCGTCGAGAATCAAGGAATCAATGGTGACGCAAGGAACACGATTTAGACAGGTTCGGGCCACTAGATCACGTAATACCCTATGTCCTGTGTGTTGGTTTGTATTGATCGTGAGAGAGATAGATGTCTTGAGTCGGTGTCCTGAGGGGGGGGTCCCTGCTCGGCCTTATATACGCGGGAGGGCAGGGTTACAAGTCTGAGTCCTAGTCGGGTACTATTACAGAGTTCTACTCGGTATTTGGCCCGAGTAGTTTTCCATAAACATACAAGACTAGTCCGAGAAGGATACGCCTATCCTTGTTCTGATCTTGTTCGAGTACGTCCCTTGGTAGGCCGTCCAAGGCCTACTCGTGGACCTGGGGTGTATGCCCGACAAGGCGTGGACGCGGTGGCTCGGCGAGCGACTACCGGAGCTCGATGCATTGCGCCAACGACCAAAAGCGACTTGATAGAGAAAAAATAGAGGAGTGGTGTGCGACTGTGCGTGCGGGAGGGAAAGAGGAGGCTGGGGTGTTGGGCTTAAGGACTTGGGGCGCGGAGTGGAGGGGTGAGGCATGCGTGGGCGTGGCCAGTGGTCACCGGGGGGGCCGGACGCCGGTTGGCTAGGAACGATGATGGCCGGAGGCCGATGGCCGCGTGGCGCAAAGGCTCTAGTGCCAGTTGGCCATGACGCGAGCGCTACGTTTGTCCATCAGTTTCACGCCAAGTGCTAAAACGTGTTCAACCCGCCCTCTTCGATCAACTTAAACTTAGGAAAATTGTGTGTAACTCGTAGTCATGTTCTATAACTCGTACTCATGTTCTATACAAATCTTTTAGTTTTAGTCATTATCTCAAACTCTCAGTAAGGGTGAAAGTTCAGAAGTCTACTGGTTTGAAAGTTATTAAAGCACAAACTTTGAACAAATTCTGTTTTTCACAGGAATTTCAGAGTTTGAAACATGGTTTTTGGCCAAGTTTTAACAGAGATTTGAAATCCAAAATGTTGGTTGGTCATGTCAAACTTGTTCTGCATTTCAATTTCTAACATGGGACATCAAGTTCTATAAAGAAAGTTTTGAAACTTCTTATACAAAATTTTGAGAAAATCAAATAGTCTCGATGCATGTTGGTGCTGTTTTCAGGACCTGGGAAATTTCAGGTGAAGGCTCAAACAGAGGTTTGACCAAAGTTTGAATATTCAAACAAGCTTTTCACTCAACCAAAGCACTCCTAGATGAAAATACATATTTTATACTGCAACTTTCATGTTGGTCAAAAGTCAGATGAGTTGCAACTCTTAAATTCAGATGAACTATTTGACTTCTGTCAACATTTAAACATGTTTACATCCCAATTTTGATTTTTTTGACATTCTTAACTATATTTGAGCAGAAATATTATATTTTTCATATTCACCATTTTCATTAATACTAGGATCGTGCCCGTGCATTGTTACGGGCAATACAGATCATAGATAAATGATATTTTAATTTTGTGATAAGCAACCAATTGAGCATAATGTAAATGGCGGTTCGAAACTTATATACATTACATCATCCAACCTTATTCATCTCATATTCATTCCTAGTGTAGGTGCAAACAATTTGAAACTCATGGGGAGTCATCTGTTTGGTTATAAAAAGGATTCGCCATTGCTATTGAATCTTTATGTAGAGTGCTGCGGCGCAATTCTCACCGTGCTTTGTACTTGTCGCTCTTTGCCTGCTTCTGTTTGGGCTTCATATTACGTGCATTTTGACGATCACATATTGCTTGTACTTAGGTGTCATATTTGCATACCGTGCCCTATCTCTCGCACGCCTTGATTCGATTTGCTCATCCGTTAATTCTTGTCTTTGTTGTACTGGATAATGCCTACATCACAAGCAAACTTTTTTCCTACAATGATCGATTTCCATAAAATATCGTTGCAGTTGTGTCCTATAAGAATGAATTATGGAAATATAGTAAAAGTAAACTATGGCAATAAATATTCATAATAGCTTGCAATTTAAAGGGAAATGTGTTTCCTTATTACCAATTATAAGGATTTCATCGGCGCCCAATGATGTATCCCTGAGGTTATTATTTTGATGCATTTCAGTAGCAATGTTTTCTTCGTTGCTTGCCATCTCCAAATCTAAATACAACAAGATTATATTAATGATCACATAATATTTTAAAAAATATCAGCAAGTAATTATGCATACTACCTAGCAATTGATGGCATTGGTCTCTAATATTTGTGGCTGCAGCTTTATTTCGTTGGTAATTTTCACGTTTTTTTTAGTAATTCTACCTTCCATCGGGTAGGCATTTCTGCATATCATGTCCTATCTCGCTATCTCGTTGCCTCCTCTGTTTTCCGGGATCTACTGGTGGTCGAATATCATTGGAAGTCATGAATACTCCAACACTGATATTTTTTATTTTGGCGAAATACAAAGAATGGAAAAAACAAAATTCAAATAATATCACGAAAGAAATATTGCAGTGAGTTAGCCAGCGGGCAAGCAACAGAGGCCGTTGATCAAGATTGGACGGTTGACTTCGTCATTGCCCAACACATACAACACTTTGGTAGGCCGACAAACCATAATTCCACCCTCACTCTACTCTCCCTCGATCCCTCTCATCTGCCCGACTCGCTCCAGTGATGCCCGCGGCCAGGTTGCAGACCCGCCACGGCGCCGGCGCTCGCAAGAGACAAGGTCACGCGCGGTTCTGTCGAGAGGCTCCGTTGCAGCACCCTTGATGGTGGGGCACGATGCAGCTCAGGTGGTGAGCGGCGGTAGCAACAAGTTGAGGCGCACTGCACGCGAGCACCGCCAAGAGGGCTCCACCGCGGCTCATGTGGCGAGCGGCAGTAGCGACAAGCTGATGCACGTGGGGTTGAGGCACACGGAGAAGCTCCGTGGCAACGACACGTGGGGATGAAAACGATTGAAAATATTCATCCATGGCAACAACAACACGTGGGGATGAAAACGATTGAAAATATTCATCAGGAAAACGAAACGGGAATGATATTTTTTTAGTCGGAAATGAAATGGGAACTATACATTCGAGAACGATAACCATAATGGAAACAATCTGGTACAAACCTTCGAATAAAAACATATCGATATCAATCGATACCTAACTCAAATCGAAAATCACACAAGCATGAATGCATAAAATGGAGAGTAATTTCAACAACCAATACTACAGTAGTGAATCATACGAACATAGAGAGTTCCCTACGAGTCATACTAAAAAAACTGAAGTCCCTGATTTAAACTACCAGAAAGCTATCACGATTTACTACTTAAAAGTCATGCCTAATGTAATTTTGCATTTCATTTAATGTCATTCTCACCTCTCTAAAGTACCTCTATGTTCTTTCTACCTTTGTTAAGGGCTATGCGGTAAATTAGCAAAGATATTTCTTATCTCTCTTCTCTCCCGTTGACTTGTTTCTTGTGTCTCCCGTTCCCATCTCTCTTCATGATCCCGATCCTACTCTATCTCTCACGGATCAGCAAGGGAACAAGGAACGGGGCCAGTGACAGGTAACTCAGCGTTGGCAGCGGCTCGGGTGCCAGTGTGCGGCGGCCCTTCCTGCGTGGGTAGCGCGAGCGAGCGGGTCGGCGACCGACAGGCGGCGCTGTGCAGGCAACTCCGTGGCTAGTGCGCGACGGCCAGCGCAGGCAGGCGGCTTGGTGGGGTGGAGGTGGGTCGGATCCGCGGCCATGGGGAGCTGCAGTAGCAATGGCGGCCGTGGAGTTCAATTTAGGAAGCACGCCATCATCCTGTTCTTTGGCAACACCGAATCTCTTAGGAATTAGAAATTCCAACGGAGATGATGCTCGAGCAAGACGTAGTGGTGAAGGAAAGGGTTCTTCTGTGTTGACGATAAGCGAGTCAGTAACTTATTCCTGCAGGGATCAGGGGATTTGAGACTTTGGGAATCTGTCTTTGGAATTTCTCTATGCATGGTTTTGGGGATTTTTTTATTTTGTTAAGATTTTTTTAGATAAAGGTTATTTTGTTAAGCTTTGACTCGATTTGAATCGAATTCCTCTCCTTCATTTTGACTCTAGGTTTGTTTTTAGGATTTGGTTCGATTTGGATTGAATACCCTTCCTCCTCCATTCTAAGTTTCTAGTTGCGTTTCAATTGCATAGGCTAGGTGCTAACTGCAAGGAATTGGTACTAACAATGGGTAATTATGCAACTAAGAGTGGATAATTTTCGTTGCCTAAAAAACAGTGGGTAATTTCAACTTAATTAGGATAGGATGATTAACCGGAAGCTATTAGGGCCTAACCTAGACTAATCTTGATTGATTAACATAATAGATGCCATATCCGAGAACCTCTTGAGTATAATCATGTCTAATTAGGCAGAACATGAACATAATTAACAGAGGGTAACAAGAACTCACATTTGAGCTGCAATGCCCGCTCGCATGGCATCCTCCAATCTTACGGCGCAGTTCGCGGCCAAGCGGTCAACTTCACAGCGGATCAACGTGGGCCTAGTAGCGAGGTCAGGGAGTAGGCGATGAGAACGCTTTAGGAGAGGATGTAATGGATTGCATGCGTGATTGGTGGGTTGCGGGATCAGGCGACTAATATCGTGAAATATGCGGGGGAAAAGGGGGATGTGCGGCAAGCGAACGATGTAATCAGAGGGCGTGAGCGTCGATCGAAGTGCCTACGTTGAGAGTTACGCAGGACGACGATTGCAGGTGGCGGTCACGATGTACGAAGGGTGGTCACGACGTACAAACGTGAAAAAAAACTTAAATTTTATTAGTAGTATACTCGTTGCTACGGTGAAATATTAATTATATTTTTTAAAAGTCATGTATGTTTTTTTATTTCTTCTACTATATTTTTATTACACTTAATGGATTATCAATGGAATTTTGACTTGAAAACTTCTTTTCTACTCAAATACTGGTTACATCCTTTTTTATTTAAACAAGTGATTGCTAAAGAGAAAATAGATACAACCACAAACAAGCCAAAAAGTGTTTCTAGCAAAAATATTTTCCCTACCTGACAGCCGATTCTCTGAAATAAATAAAATTAATGTGCTTCTTGAAAATAATCAAGGAGTAACCTAAGTGGTGGGCTTCCTTTATAGGAATCTATAGGAATCTTGAGGTTGTAGGTTTGAATCCTATTAGTGCCGATATTTTTAGATTTGAGGTTCTGATTGTGGTCCTTTTCCTCCTTTTTCCCTCACAGTTGCTTGGTTTTTTCCCTTCGCATGCAGTTCAAGCGGGTGCGGCTGTTCGGTCGTTTTTTTCTTCCTGCGCAGTTCAGGCGTGTAGGGGCGGTTTCTAGCTGATTCTTTAGCTGGGACTCGGTTTTGCATGATTTTGCTCCAGTTCTACACCCCGTGAACGAGTTCTACACGATTTCGATTGATGTACAAAGAAAATTGGCAGCTTTAATATTGGTAAAGATAAGTATAGATTTAATTACTAATTAGCTTAATTCCTTCTTTAATCTCATTTGAAAAGATAAACCACACCACATGTACCAGAATCTCACAAAAAATTAATTATACCGAAATGTACACATAATTATGCTAATGACCAAGATTATGGAGATGATTGTCCTTAATTACTATGCTAACACTGTAGGTGTTACAATTGGGCAATCAACGAACCTGCTAAATAAACGTAGAAGTTGGGAAAACGATTATTTTTTGTAGATGCAGATTAAGTTAAGTAAGAGGGTAATCCTATATGATCTTGTAAAATAATCTAGTCACTAATCGTGCCAATCACTCAGAAATTACCATACTTCAAATGTTGCTGATCCAGTACACCTACAGATCTACGTCTACCTGCACACCATGTGTTTGCACCAAATGTTTTGGCACTAGCTTGCTCTGTTAATCTACGGATGGTGGCGGTGATGCTGGTGTGTTTCGTTGGTAGAGCACAAGACCTCACTCATCTGCGGTGACGTTGTGGGCAGTGGCCGAGGCAAGATTGGGAGTTAGTGCAACATCCCCTTTTTTAAAGCATTTAAAAATATAGATTGTCTAATTTTTTTCTTTAAACTAAACATATTCTCTCTTTCCTCAAATATTCAAACCCTTTTTATAAATAAACCTTACATAAAATATCATCATACGTGTTGCATTTGTTTACCTTTAGGAAACTTTCCCTCCCTAAGAAATCCTAGAAATGAATCCCTTCAAAATACCTTTTTCCTCGAGAACCATCCAAGGTTCACACCAAATACTAAGCCATCAAACCCTCCAAAAGTTCCATCTCAATTGCATTCCAAGCTTACGTTGATATAATTAACGACTGCGAATAAATCCGCAAGCGCACGGATACTATTGTAGTTTCCACCTCAGAGTATTCCAAGGGTATCGAATCCAAGGAAACATGTGTGTACTAACTTCAGTCTAGTCGATCCAAGGACACACCAAGATATGTAGCAAGGGTAGAGAGAATTTCTAAAGATAGCACTATAGGTGAGTTAAAAGTCAATCTCTTGGGTTAATTACTTGTTTTGGGCGCCAGCTTACCCTGAATTAGTCAGGCGCCTCGGGCCCAGAGCCTACTATATATCCAAACGTGGAGGATTGCAAACGACCAATAGGGTTGTCATCACCTACGGCCTACCTCTGTGGCCTGTGGGATATACGGTAAATGAAAGATAACCCTTAGCCTAGACACCACGTCTATTCACTACTGCAGCCTAACTACGTTTGGGCCCCCCTAGCAGACTACAACACTTGTAGGAATACAGAGTAACGTACCCACGAGTAAGAGAACTGATCTCACTCAAATATAAATGCCACTAGTGTATACTATAGACATACATGAGAGCACTCAAGTCTATACCATCATAGCAAGGGTATATGACTAGCACACGAGCATATAAGCCAAGCATACAAACATAGCGAAGGAATAAGGCTATTCATGCAACCAAGTATAACACTATAAGAAGGAATCATGAATGCTTACTTAACTCCAAAGATTGCAGCAGCATCCTTAGAGGTACAAGCTGGGAGGAGAATGCCGACACTCCGGCACTCCACCCAAACACCCCTCACTCTCTCCCTACTCTAAGCAAAAGCTAGGCAAAGGCTTTGCCTTTGGAATGAGGCTCTAAGCTCTCTTGGATCGTCATGTGTGTGTCCTCAAATGAGCCCCCTCCTCTACTATTTATAGAGGGGAGGTGCCTTGGGAGAGTGGAGAACCTCCAAGCATCTTAAGGGAATATTCTTCCTCTAGCCTCTCTCCTTGTGCCACCTAGCAGGATCCGAGGCTTTGAGGCGGTAACTCCTGGGATAACGGCCACAACCGCCTTTAGGAAGTCACTAGGGGCCGCCACGTGGAAGCTGAGCACGAGGGGAGCCAACACTGCCCCGGGCACCACCTCTCATGCCGCCTTTCATCTGGGACGCTGCTTGATGGGCCCTCGAGTTGTTCCTAGGTGCACGCACAAAATTAAGGAGGTTTACCCCCTCTAGTGGGCCCATGGATCCATGTGCTCTTCCCTGATTGGCTAGAGTTGCGTTTCTTTGCCACTTGGGTGTGTTTCCTCCTCCTTTCTAAGGATAAGGGACCTGCATACAATTATTCACAAATATTTGTGGAAATGGTTAGTAATAAACCCCTACCACTAGGTTGATGCACATCTATTCGGCGTTTATGAAGGAGTTGATGGACTAGAATTGGTACTTAAGAGCCGTCAATAGCTTACATCTCACCTTGACTCCTATTTGAAATATCCTTTAAATTTGAATTCAAACTCCAACTCCAACAAATAGGAAACCCCTTAAACCTTCGCATGCCGCCAAACTTCCCTTTCGGCATGTTCCTCCTTTCAGCCACCTCCTCCCGCACACACACGCACGCACGCGGCCCGCTCATGCCATTGACCCAATAGCTCGTGCTCGCCAGCCCATCATGCTAGCTCAACTCGCCCAGCCTACCCCCATGACCCAGCACCGCGGCCCGCCTCCCTAACCTACCGCATGCTTGCAAACCAACACGAGCCGGCCCACGCCTGCTGCCCCTCCATCGCGTCAACACTGCCCCGCTGACACTAGCGCTACTGCCGCCAGCAACCCTTCCCCCGGCGCCACCACGCCGCACCACCGTGCTGCCCCCTCCCACCGTCCCGACGCACCCATTTTCGCACCCCCTTCACTCTTAGCTAGCGCACACCCTCCATGCCACCAAGCTGTGCCACCAGCACGTGGCCAGTGCTGCTGCCACCGCTACGGTGCTGTCTCCCAGTGCTGCCGCTACCTTTCACCGCGCCACCAGCGATGACGGCAAGGCCAGGTGCACTCCCCTCTCCCTCTTGCTCGATCCGTGCCTAAGGTCCTCCCCTCTCCCTTATCCTACCCCTTCTGACCGCCGACCACCCCATCCACCAAGCCACCTCATCCCTGCCACTACCGGTGCCTTCGCCATTAATGGCATGACAGAGCACGTGTGACAGCCCGAGTAATTAAGAACCTAAATCAAATAATCAACATGGTAATTAAGAAGCAAATCAAAGCTAACTCCAAATTGTTGGGAGTTAAGGTCCAAAAATACCTCAGATTTTAAACCAAGTGTTAAAACTCCCTCTTGTTGAGAATCACTCGTGAAGCAAATAAAAATACATTTTATATAAGAACTTAAATCTTGAACAATATACTAGTGGTAGAACTTTTTAAGTTGAACACCTTCCACTCACAGCACTTCTTCTGATTTTGAGCAGAGGATGTTCCAAAATCGAGTAGACAATCGGTCAAATTTCAAATCCAACTCCATAACAGCTTTGGCCGATGCTCTACCAAAGTTCCTACCATCCTACCTCCAACTTCGTCAAGCTTTCCTTGTCGACCTTGATAAAAGTCATAGCACATACCTTATTCCTGAACTTTCACTTTTGGAAATTAAATTGCGTAGTTTGAACTTGGTGTGAGAATACGCGTTAAACCCAACACCTATGCCATGACACGCATCACGAGCATCATCATGCGTATTTAAGCCCCATGAACATCTATTTGTGCATAGTTGGCCGTCATGAGCATCATTTGTGCATAAATGAATGTTTCGGCCATGCATTGTTAAGTGCCCAGAATTTTGTTATTTATCGGTAAAAAATCAAATTTGTGAAGAACTCCAATTTCTTCCATACTGTTATGCCCCTAAATATTTTATTCAAATATTAGACAACATTTAGTGATTTTAAAATATTTTTACCAAATTTTGCAGAGATGTTTGCTTGGGTTAAAAATTCAATTAAAGTTGATTTTAGCTGTTTAGTTGATTCTTGTTGCATTGAATTCTTGGTGATTTTATCTTTCCAATGAGTATTTTTGGAGAATTTTTTGACATTGATAGCTAGGTCGTTTAAGGGGTCAAATTTGGCATGTTTTATTTCTCCGTGGGCCCATGCATCAGCACTTCTTCTCCTTCCTCACGTCACCAGACGCACGCCCTTGGCCGGCTGAGCTCCACCTGGCTGGCGCCCATGGGACCTCCCCTCCCCTCCAATCCTTGCGCCTGGGGGTGAGTCACCACGCCATCCTTATCCTCGCCATCCTCCTCCTATATAAAGCCCCAACTCTCCCCTCCTCCCATCCTCCATGGGCAGTGCCCCAACCTCCAAATCCTCATTCTTGGCTGGCCAAATTCATCACCGTTGTTGAGTTTCCGGTCAATTCCTTGCATCTAGAGCATCCTCTCGACGTCACGCTTCTGTTTTGCTACTTCCCGAGCTTCGTCCCTCGCCGGGTGACCCCGTCCACGGCGAGCCTCCATCCGCCTCCATGTGCTACCTCCTGGAAGACCTTCTTGTGCCCCCTCCTCACCACCTGGGTCGATGGTAAGCCTCCCGACCTTGCTGTGCCGCCCCTATCCGTCCCCAAGCACGCCCCTTCTTTCCCCCACGGGCGGCCCCAAGTCCATGGCTGACCGTGCCTATTCCCGTACATGTTGTTTCTGTTTGGGGCGTGAGGACTTGTGTGGAGAAGATGAGAGAAGTGTAGGGGGTTATGGGGAAGTTTTAGGGACTTTTGCACATTTAAACCTTAGACCTGGGGGCTAGACTGCAAGTTTTTCTCGGTTTTCTTTATTTCCTAGATCTAAAAAGGCTGCAAATTTGGAAATTCGTAGTAAATTGGAGAACAATCATAAAATAGCAAATGAAGATGTTTTGGAATTCTTGTTAGTAGAATTATGTAGGAGAGTCATAATATGATATGTGTTAGTAGAAAGTTTCTGATGTTTTTATTTATCCTTGCAAAGTGCTTTTAGAAATCCTTTTAAGTTGGTTGGATGCATATTTTGAGTTATGGAAGTCCAAAGATTGTGATTCCAGTTGTGTTAGTATTATGATGACACTCTCTAGCTAAGAAAAATATTGAACATGCTAGTTGTATACTGTTTTTATCATGTTTTGATTTAATAGGCAATTTTAGCTTGTTTTTCTTGTCATTTTCATATCTAAATTTGTGGTGCTCCAATTTCTATGAAAGTTTTATGGTAGGCTATAAATGATGCTCTTATGCTCTGGTAAAGCTTTCATATTTATTGGTGCATGTATGACTAAGTTATTGATTTAAGTTGTTTAATGCTTGTTATGTGATTTATAAATATTAGGAGTGTCTAAAAATAGAAAATGTGGTTCCACTACCTTTGTATGATGTTGTTCTACCATAATAACATATTATATGGCTATGTGTTTATAGATATTGATGATCTTTAAAATTATCATGCTTTTACATATTTTTCTGCAATAGCAATTTATCTTTTTCATAGCAATTAAATAATAAAACCTGAGCATGTGAGATTTGTACAGTAGCCATGATTTGATAGCATCTACCACTAATAAAAATCTCAGACCCAAACTAATTGTTCTCATATGTCACTAAAAATAATATATATAGATGTCATTCTATGGAAGTTAATGGAAGTTAATAACAAATAGGCATATTCCTAAGCCATGAGATAGTACTTCAAATACACCAACCTTGTAAAATTTAGTTGAGCTATATGGATGTTTGTTTGAGCCCTTGAATGATATGTACGAAATCTCTGTTGAGAGAAACACGTGAAAACCAACAATATGCTACCTTCTGAAATTTTGGCTGCATGTGTACTTTTGTGGTGCTCTGTTTTTGTGATCCAAAATGATTTTTTCTATAAATATGGTGAATACAAAAGTTGCAGGCAACTTCATAATATAGCTTGTGTTAAATTTTCATGACCATAAACATGATGTTTTAGGAGCTATAGATTTTACAAGTTCATCGTCAGGTTTTGTGTGCTCTATGTATAGGTCTGAATGCTTGTATTGTTTGACTTAGCTAAGCTTTGAATAATTTCTTGAAGATAATAAAAGAAGTTTATGGTTTTTCATGAAATTTCCAAATTGTTAAAGATCACCCCTTTTGATGGTCTAAATCTCCAGTTATAAGCTTATGAAGTGGAACGACAGAATCTATCCTAATCTGGATAGAGATGTCTTCTTTATGATGTTTGACCTGGATAACTTCAAAATTAGCTTGTGGCGTTTATAACAAAGTTATGCATAGTTTTCTAAGATTTATAAAAAGTCTAGAACCACCTTGTTGTGAAAGCAAGAACTCAACTTATGGCTGTCTAAAGTTTAATATCAGAATCTGTCCAAGTTGCTTCTTTATGTTGTATAGTCTTGTTAACTATTGAATCATCTTGAGATGACAATAATAAAGTTATAGATAAATTTACATAAAGTATAGGGTCACCTTTGTTGGATCCTTATATCTTTAGTTATAGCGAAAACAAGTGACTACTGTGCTACTCTCCAGATTCTGTGTATGTGCTTAAGTTATTATCTTTAACTTGATGTTGCCTTGTGTGTTTGTTAGTTAGCTCATAACACTATTAGAGTTAAATTGATCTACCTGAGAATCTTATAAATGTGTTATATAATGTTGGTCAAGCACTTAACTAATAAATGGTCATGTATGCATGTTGCTACAAAATAACATTGCTGCATAGCTTCCTAGAACCTTAGTGATGTTGGGGTGTGACTTGCTTGTGTATGAATGGTTTACAAATTAATGTAATATACTTTGATCACCTTCAACTTGCTGGTTGTGTGATGCACTTATGTATGCCACGATGATAAGCACCATCACCCTAGTTCTTGTATGATGCTAGGCTTAATTAGCTCTTGACTGTTAAATGCTTGCAATAGCTTAACTTGGGTTAACTAGTGTGCCATGCTTGTTATGCTTGCTATCTCTGTGGAGACTTGAGTGATAGTTAGTCAAATAACTTGCTCTCTAAGTGCTTATGTCTTGTGGTGTAACCTTGTGCTTGTCCTGAATGCTTTTGTGTGATGCATCTCATTTTACCGTTCTTCGTATTTATGCTCTTGCATCTCATCTAGATACGCTAGATAAACCATGTGAAGGACGTGATGATGGAACCAAACCTGAAGACGGTGTATGGTGGAGCTATCCCAAAGATGAAAGGACTAATCAAGTGCCGAGATGGGAGATGCTCGCCAAGCAAGTGTCGTCTAACAAACACTAATCTAGTGTGGTTTTCAGGCAAGCCCTGGTGCATGCTTCCCTGTTTTTAAATTATGCAATATGTTGATGCTTATGATTATGCATTTACGGTTGTAGGAGTTGACTGAAACCTTAGTTGCATGAACTTAGTACCTTGATCTGAACAGTAGTTGTTGAAGTCGTGTAGTTGATGTGCTAAATAGGACTCGGTAAAAGTCGAGTGATTGCCTATCACTCGCGAGTTATAGGAGTTGTTTTTCTACTCATACTACAACTACAAGGATGACGAATGGGACCGGGAATGGTTCCAATATGGTGGTTTGTCCTGTCTGTCTAGTAATGAACTTGCTAAGGTCAAAACGTTTCCGCGTTCGTGATCAAGTGTTTGAAAGTACTAATCTCATACCTAGTATGGGATAGGGAAGCCTAGTACCTGATTGAACTGGAACGTGGCTTATATTCCTGTTGTCCTTGGAACGTCATTCCCATGGTGCATCATGTGGGTGCACGTGCAGTCACAGTACGACAGAGGCCGGGACTATGGAGCATTGCATGCCAAAAGAAGTTTGGACCTGCACGAGGGATCAATGGGGACGGCTGACAAGTGAAGCGACCCTTCGTGGTACACGGATGTCGTGGGATTAGGTTTGCCATGCATGGTTAATAAATTTGACTCAATTCGTCTGCCTCTCACAGTTTGGGACTGCTTGATTGCTATTCCGCACTGAGTAAAGATGAAACATGATGATGATATTAATGTTGATGCTTGTTTTTTCAATTGTTTGGAAACTATGTTGATTAGTATAAGTTGCTAATTTGGACTGGTTAATGAACTTAGAACTTGAGCTAAAATATTGAAAGTAAGGACCAACTTTAGTCACTTTTGGCAAAAACAAACCCACAGCCAAAAAGCCTTGCATGTCTAGGAGTCGGTGGAGTAGTTACCACCTGACGGGTAAGCCTTGTTGAGTATTAGTATACTCGGCCTTGCTTGTGGCTATCTTTTCCAGGTTTGCTGTTATTTTGGGTGCTAGTCTTACTTGGCCTACCCAGCTCCCTCCGGGTTGGATGGCCAAGTGAGATCCCTCATCAGACGGCGAGGACAGTGGTCATTGATATCATGGTCGGCTTTGCCATGGTATTGTGTATCGATGTTTAGCTTCCGCATGTTTTACTTCTTCGTTGTTTGAAACCTTGCAAATTCTATTTGAATTTCAAAAACTCTGATGTAATAAAATGTTGAACTATGTTAATATGATGGGAATGTTGTAATCTCTGTACCCACTCACCTTCGTGTGAGCAATGCTTCTCGATCCCGAGTATGTGGTTTATCGGATGAAATCCGACGGACGACTAAGTTGACTTGTTAAGGTGCATGATCGCGTATTAGGCGACTTAAGTGCACTTTAGCTAGGTTAATTTAGGCGGTTCCTCCACAACACGCCCCCTCCCCCTTCCTTCGCCGCCACGACAGCTGCCCGTCCTCATCTCCTCCGGCGACATGGCAACACCACCGCTCGGCCCTCCCCCTATAAATAGCAGCCCTCGCCTCCTCCTGAGCTCCCTACACCCAAGGTCGGGCTATGCTGCTATCCCCTAGCGGCCGTGACCACCCAAGCGCCTGGCTTTCCTCTCCACCCTCTAGAATGGGTCTCCCATCTCCTCCTCTCCCTCCTAGTACCCTCGGCTTGGTTCCTAGGGGACTGAAGCACCCTCCCCTTAACTTCCTCCCATGGCAGCCTGGCACTGGGGTGGAAGAAACCGAGGCGCCATTTGCCCACAGCGGCACCTCGTACGCCCCCTCTCTCATACCACCCGATGAGCCTGTGGCAGAACTACCCAAATTAACCTTACTAAAATGCACTTAAGTCGCCTGACACGCGATCATGCACTTTAAGCAAGTCAACTTAGTCGTCCGTTGGATTTCATCCGATAAACCACTTACTCAGGATCGAGAAGCATTGCTCACATGAAGGTGAGTAGCATAGAGATTACAACATTCCCATCAAGTTAACATAGTTCAACAATTTATTACATCAGAGTTTTCGAAATTCAAACAAGTTTGCAAGGTTCAACAAAGATGAAGTAAAACAAGCAGAAGCTAAACGTCGATACATGATATCATGACGAGGCCGATCATGACATCAATGATCCCTGCCCTCGCCGTCCAAGAGGGATCTCACTCGACTGTCCAGCCCGGAGGGAGCTGAGTAGGCCAAGTGGTGCCAGCAAACATACTCTCAACATTACTTGAAAAGTTAAGCCACAACAAGGCTGAGCAACTAATACTCAGCAAGACTGACCCGACAGGTGAAAACTACTTTCACCAACTCCTAGACATGCAAGGCTTTTTGGCTTTGGGAATGTTTTGCCAAAAGTGTCTATGGTCGGTCCTTACTTTCAATATTTTAGCTCAAGTTTTAAGTTCATTGACTAGTCTAGATTAGCAACTTATCCTAAGCAAGCATAGTTTCCCAAACTATTAAACAACAAGCATCAAGATTAGTATCCTCATATTCCATCTTTACTTAGTGCAGAATAGCGATCAAGCAGTCCCAAACTGTGAGAGGCAGACGAATCGATTCGAATTTATTAACCATGCATGGCGAACCTAATCTCATGACATCCGTGCACCACAAAGGGTCGCTTCATTTGTTAGCCGTCCTGGTCTCATCCGTCATCCTTATAGTTGTAGAAAGAGTAAACAAACAACTCGTATAACTCAGGAATGACAGGCAATCACTCGACTTTTACCGAGTCCTATTTAGCATTGCATCTACGTGACTTATCATGCTACTGTTCAGATCAAAAGGGTACTAAGTTCATGCATCTAAGGTGTCATTCAACTCCTATAGATGTAAATGCACAATCATAAGCATCAACATATTGCATAATTTAAAAACAAGGAAGCATGCACCGGGACTTGCCTTCAGGAAAAGTCAGTGGTTCCTCGGGGTCTTGATCTAGCTCGAGCTCGACTTTAGCATGATGTGGCTCCGCGACGGTTTCCTCTTCCAACGTAGGGTGGAGCTCGTAGGTTCCGTCGGCGAGATTAGCTTCTACACGACATGCACATGCAAGAGTTTAGTTTTATACATGCGCGTACACAAACGATGCAAGGCATGACTTATTGCTAGAAAGAAATGTCGTAACTAGGCCACATTCACCTAAACAAGGTTTTAACTTCCATTTACTTCATAAAGTAGGGTGGGGTCAGTCAAACTCCAGGTTGACTTTGATGCAATTGTGTACATATATAGATTCTTACAACTTAGAGTTGCATAAAGACGGTGGGGTTGCTCAAGTGCGCTTGGGGAGTTATTCCCTTCTGAATGTTTTTTTTATCTCTTCCAAAATTACTTATTTAGCTTATTAGGATTTATATTTGTTTTTATGCCTTTTAATTGATTTCTTAGCCAAAAAGGGGTTCCTCAAGCAAACAACAACAAAAGGCACTGAGAAAATTACAGCACCTTACTTAAGCCATTACTAAGTTACTGTAAAAAATTTGGGAGCCATAGGATTACCACAAAAAGAATTAAATGCATATTATCACCAAGGGTAGCATGTACTTAACTATTTTTATCTCCAAACCTACAGTGAAACTGAGTGTGAAATTTTACCAGTAGGTTGAAGGTGTGTTACAGAGGCTTTGGTGAAGTTTTCATGATTTTTGGAGAAGGACAACAATTTCCCTTATTTATCTCCTATTTAATCATGTTTTATAAGGAAAGTGGGTTTCTTTCTTATTCTGACCACAACCCATATTTTTCCTGTAAACTACCCTCAAAATTGAGCTACTCCAAGTGGTTTCATATTTTTCTCAGCTTTGGATTAAAACTTATGCAAAACGGAAGATTTAACCCTACATGTCAAATATAAGGTTAAAACAGTAACTTTAAGTTCTACTCCAGGGCTTTAAGTATTTTTTCTGAGCTTCTACTCATTGAAACATACACCAAAGAGTTGGATTTACCTTTTTATCATTTTTCTTCTATTTACTATGATTTAAAAGGCCTAAGCAAGAAATAAAACTATAGGATATTATTTACAACAGTAACATGAGCAAACTTATTTTTGTAAGAAACTAGATAGAACAAGGATTCCAACAAAAGTGGTTTGGCATTTTTCTAATTTTTCTACGATTTACTGGGCATATCCAAAGTTTAAACCTTTTTCTGCCGATTTAAAACAATAAACCGTGGCCAACTTGCACTCTACCCCTCACGTCTATAGGTTTAATCGTGCAGGGGTCCCTGATTTTTGCACGTAGGTGTCAGGCATACTCCAAAGGTCCATGAGTAGGCCTTGGACAGCCCACGAAGGGACGTACTCGGACAAGATCAGAACAAGGATAGGCGTATCCTTCTCGGACTAGTCTTGTATGTTTATGGAAAACTACTCGGGCCAAATACCGAGTAGAACTCTGTAATAGTACTCGACTAGGACTCAGACTTGTAACCCTGCCCTCCCGTGTATATAACGCCGGGTAGGGACCCCCCCTCAGGACATCGACTCAAGACATCTATCTCTCTCACGATCAATACAAACCAACACACAGGATGTAGGGTATTACGCGATCTAGTGACTCGAACCTGTCTAAATCGTGTTCCTTGCGTCACCATTGGTTCCTTGATTCTCCACGACCCTTACCGCACAAAAGACCACCTAGGGTACCCCCTAGGCGGGTTGCCAGTCTAAAACACCGACAGCTGGCGCGCCAGGTAGGGGCACTCATCGAGTTTCTCAGCGCGAACTCAATGGCAAAGATCATCATCAGGCCCATCTTCTTCATCGAAGCCGGCGCCACCTTCGTTTTTGGATCCTGGCTTTGCGTCGCTGGAGGCTCGGGATCGTTCCAACGCCAGATCATCGACGTTCAGGAGAAGAAACCAGAAGATTTGACTAGAAAAAATCAAGATTTCAAAGTCAACGAGTTCGAGTTCGACTACGCGTCAGATTCGACTTCGCCTCGGACTACTCCAACCTTCCACTTAGGGGTCGGGCACTCCCGACCCCAGGACTCAGGGTCGGGCGAGGCGGAGCTACTCTTCCAAAGGGTCGGGCTCAGCCGACCCAAGACTTAGGGTCGGACTCGCTCCGGATTCGACGACCTCAGTCAGCATCCAAATCGGTTTCGACTTCAACGCGGTTCCCGTACGGACTACGCAACGCAACCAAAGTCTACCAAGGTTTTCTCGCTCAAACCCGAGTCGAACTCGGGCATGACGAGGATGTTGACCCCGACTCATCCTACTCACCAGAGATACCGTTATCTGGTCTAGCCCAAGGGTTGGTAATAACTTCGACATCTCAAGGCAGATTCGTCCATTGGCCGGGATTGCAACCCTCTCTTCTCGATCGCGACTACGACTCCTGCCTTGTCGCCCATATAGACAACCTAGCATATCAAGAAGGCGTCCCACTCACTTCCAACTGCGAAGAAAGTTACACAGAGATTGCAACAACAAGCTCCGGAAGCTACTACCCAGATAGGGAGATACTTGTTATTACTCAGAATAACAACCCGGGTACTAGCCAGAACAGAACCCCCAGGCGATTAGCACAAATCGACAACATTTCTGAAGATGAGTCTACAACTGACGCCCCTCACGGTGAAACTTCCGAGCAGCGCAACCAACGAAGGGCGCGCAATGCCACTCGAGCTGAGCGATGACAGTCAATGGCTACACACATTCCTATTACAAATATTGAAAGGGCTTTCAACGCAGTCCAGGCTCAGGAGCACAATACTCCACTCGCGGCTATCGCTTCAATCAACCTTTTGACGACATTGATGCCCCAGGATAAGGATAACGCAGCCACAGCTCAACTCGTGCAGCGCGGCAACGGACTAATCGCACAACTCGCGGAGCAAGCTTACAAGCTACTCGATAAAGAATCACCAATCCCGTCCGTTCCTCGTATCACATCTCATCAAGAAGGTAGCAGGGGAGCTGCAGATAAAAATACCGCCCCACGAAATGACGATGCAGTCAACCAACCTCGGCAACACAGCCAAGGTCCAAGCAAGCACAAAGCTCCTACTCGACAGAAAGACGTTGGTGAGGTGAGCTGCACCAACTCAGTTAAAAGTATCCGCCCCACTTGGAAGTTTCGCGAGATGTCCAACTTCAGCGATTTGCGAGAAATTCTCAACAGTCGGCGCGAACGAGAAGTCGACAGCTACAACCATTTTCGTGCTTTCACAAATCGGGTAATGAAAACAAAATTACCCAAAAAGTTCAAGCCAACTGGAATTACCAAATACGACGGCAATTGACCCTGTTCAATGGCTACGCTGTTACTCGCTAGCTGTCCAAGCAGCCGGGGGCAATAACGACACCAAAGTCATTCATTTCCCCATATGCATGGAGCCCGCGCCACTGACCTGGCTCGAGTCACTCAAACCCAAGTCCATTGATTCTTGGGCAGACTTGACAAAGGCCTTCACCAACAACTTCGCAGGCTCCATGGCTAGACCAGGCAACAAAATCGACTTAAGACAAATTAAGCAGAAAGAGGGCGAGACCTTACGTAACTATCTGCGACGGTTCTTCAAAAAGAAGGCTACCATAGTGGACATCTCCGAAGCAGACGTCATTGAGTGCTTCCAAAATGGACTCTATGATCAACGAACATACCAAGACTTTGGTCGCCGACGACCAGCTAATGTCAAAGAACTCAAAGTCATGGTGCAACAGTGGGCTGATGAAGAGGACAAAGAGCGAGAACGGTTCGGTTCCCACCATAACCGCGCACGCGACAACAACCACAACAATGAAACAGAAAGAACTCGGCATAACGATGCTCGGAACTCCTATCCGGGTAACCACAATCGCAAAAGGAAGCCCGACAACACCGTTGCTGCCATGACCAGCTCCAGAAAAAAGGGACACCGAAGAAATGACGAAGGGCCAACCTTCACAGAGCTACTCAAAAAGCAATGCCCATGGCATCCGACTAGCAAGCACTCCGCAATAGACTGTTACAGCATGCGCCGAGTCATGCAAGACTTACCCACACTACCAACTCCTGAAGAGTACACCAAAAACAAAGAGAAGGGTAAAAATAAAGCCCGCAACGACGAAAATGAGTACGGCGATTTCCAAACAGTTTCAAAAACCATCAACGTCATTTTCGGCGGCATTCCAGGCACTGCATCCAAGCGAGCTAACAAACTCGTACTCAGGGAGATCATGGCCATCGAGCCGACAGACCCCACACCATTAAAATGGTCGGAAGTTCCAATTTCTTTCAGCAGGAAAGATCAATGGACAAAATTTTCAGAACCAGGCCGTTTCCCACTAGTCTTGGATCCAGTTGTGGCAGGTTCAAAGTTAACCAAAGTACTCATCGACGGCGGAAGCGGCCTCAACGTTATCTTCGCCAAGACATTAAGGAAAATGTGCCTCGACGTCACTGAAATGCTTACCCCAACGGTTTCGCCTTTCTATGGCATTGTGCCCGGAAACGTGGCTATACCACTGGGACAAGTTATCCTTCCAGTCGCCTTCGGAACTAAAGAACATTACCGCACCGAGTACATCAAATTCGAGGTCGCCGACTTCGAGACATCTTATCATGCCATACTCGGGCGGCCAGCACTCGCCAAGTTTATGGCCATACCACATTATGTCTACCTGATACTCAAAATGCCAGGCCCCAAAGGGGAGCTCACGCTACAAGGAGATCTCCGGAGATCCTACGAATGCGACACTGAAGCCGTGGAAATTGCTGCGACTACTCAATCTCTAAGTCCCATGCAGCAAGTCTTCATAGCTTCCAAGAAGCTCCACCCAACCAAACTAGAGATCCCGGAAAACAAGTCGGGGTCCACAAAGGTGAAACCCGCCATGAGCAAGACTTCAAATCAGTCGACCTCCAGACCGGCGATCCTTCTAAGACAGCCCTGATCGGAACGGGGCTGGATCCTAAATAGGAATTCGCGCTTGTCAGTTTCCTTCGGGCTAACCATGATATCTTCACTTGGAAGCCGGCTGACATGCCAGGTATGACCAAGGAACTAATTGAGCATTCTCTCAACGTCGATCCCAAAGCTACTCCAAAACGGCAGCGACTACACCGGTTCGCTCAGGACAGACGAGAAGCAATTAAAAAAGAGTTAGCCAAGCTACTCGCAGCAGGATTCATCAAAGAAGTCTTTCATCCTAACTGGCTCACCAATCCTGTGCTTGTTCGAAAGAACAACAACGAATGGAGAATGTGTGTTGACTACACTGACCTCAACAAACACTGCCCAAAAGATCCTTTCGGGCTACACAGGATCGATCAAGTGGTTGACTCCACTGCCGGGTGCGTCTTGCTATGCTTCCTTGACTGCTACTCCGGCTATCACCAGATAAGCCTCAAAGAGGAAGATCAAGCCAAAACAGCATTCATCACGCCCTTTGGAGCCTTCTGCTACAAAACAATGTCCTTCGGACTAAAAAATGCAGGAGCAACTTATCAAAGGGGTATACAGATGTGCTTCGAAAAGCAACTTCATCGCAACGTTGAAGCTTATGTCGATGACGTCGTCGTCAAAACAAGAGACCGGGAGGAACTCATTGCTGACTTGGAGGAAACTTTCTCCAGTCTCCGCGCTTTCCGATGGAAACTCAATCCTACTAAGTGCGTCTTTGGAGTACCTTCCGGCAAATTACTCAGGTTCATCATTAGCCATCGTGGCATTGAGGCCAACCCGGAGAAGATATCTGCCATCACAAACATGCAGGCACCAGCCAGCATTAAGGATGTGCAGAAACTCACAGGCTGCATGGCCGCTCTCAGTCGGTTCATCTCGAGACTTGGAGAACGGGGACTACCCTTCTTCAAGCTTCTCAAACGCCAGGACAAGTTCAAATGGACGAAAGAGGCAGACAAGGCATTAACACAACTCAAAGACTTTCTGTCAAAGCCTCCTGTACTCACCACTCCCTCGCCGAACGAAGACTTGCTCCTATACATCTCCGCTACTACTCATGTCGTCAGCACGGCAATAGTAGTCGAATGGTCTAAACCGGGCCACGCTTACAAGGTCCAACAACCTGTCTACTTCGTCAGTGAAGTACTCTCGGACTCCAAAACTCGGTATCCACCGATACAAAAACTCTTATACGCTATTCTGCTCACTTCCCGGAAGCTGCACCATTACTTGCAAGAGCACAATATCACAGTCATCTCCGATTTCCCGCTCGGCGAAATTCTCCATAATAGAGATGCCACGGGTCGAATCTCCAAATGGGCAGTCGAACTCGGAGCTCTCACTTTAAACTTCAAGCCAAGGACAGCCATTAAGTCTCAGGCTTTGGTCGACTTCATTGCTGAGTGGACTGAAAATCAGGTTCCAACTCCAGCCGAACGACCAGAACATTGGGTAATGTACTTCGACGGATCCCTCAAACTTGAAGGGGCCGACGTAGGCGTCTTACTCATCTCCCCCAAAGGAGACCAGCTCAAGTACGTGCTGCAGATATTCTGGGAAGCATCTAACAATAAAGCCGAGTACAAAGCACTGTTACATGGCCTTCGCCTCGCAATCTCCCTCGGCATCAAACGACTACTGGTGTACGGCGACTCCCTAGTCATCATAAACCAGGTCAATGACGAGTGGGATCGAAACAAGGACAACATGGACGCTTATTGCAAAGAAGTCCGTAAACTTGAAAACAAGTTCTCAGGCTTGGAGTTTCATCACATCGTCCGCGACAACAACGTTGCCACTGACGTGTTATCCAAAATGGGCTCAACTCGTGCAGAAGTTCCAGCAGGAATTTTCGTACACGAACTACGCAAGCCGTCCATACTTGAACAAGTCACACCGCCAGTAGTCCTGACTACTGACGTTTCTCGAGAGATCATGATGATAGAATTCGACTGGAGGACACCCTTCATCGACTACATCAAAGATCACCAGCTACCATCCGACAAGACTAAAGCCGAGCAAATCTCCCGACGAGTAAAGAATTATGTTCTAGTCGGAGACAAGCTCTACAGGAAAGGTGCATCATCTGGAATACTCATGAAGTGCGTCACCAGAGAAGATGGCCAAGAAATCCTAGAAGAGATTCACAGAGGAATCTGCGGCAACCACGCATCTTCGAGGACACTAGTTGGCAAGGCTTTCAGAGCGGGCTTCTACTGGCCAATGGCTTTGGCCGACGCCAAACAACTAGTCTAGAAATGCAAAGGTTGTCAATTCTTCACAAAACAACAACATGTGCCGGCCTACAAGCTAGTCGCAATACCTTCAACATGGCCATTTGCCTGCTGGGGGCTCGACATGATAGGTTCGTTACCAACTGCGCCAGGGGGATTCAACAGAGTACTCGTGGCAATTGACAAATTCACCAAATGGATCGAGGTCAAACCAGTCACTTGCCCCAAGGCAGACCGAGTCCTCGACTTCTTGGATGAAATTGTACACCGCTACGGTTTTCCCAAGAGGATCATCACCGACCTCGAGTCAAACTTCAATAATCATGACTTTTGGGAATATTGCGAGAACAGTGGAATCGACGTCCGCTATGTCTTGGTTGCTCACCCGCGAGCCAACGGACAAGTCGAGCGTGCTAATGGCATGATACTCAACGCTCTGAAGAAACGATTACATGACGTCGGCAACACCAAAGGTGGCAGATGGCTCAAAGAGTTACCCAATGCCCTGTGGGGCCTACGTACCCAACCATGCAAGACTACGGGACTATCACCCTATTTTCTGGTATATGGCTCGAAAGCCATACTACTCGCCGACATCATGTGGCAATCACCATCTGTTGAGCAATACGACGAAGAACTTGCAATAGAAACGCAGCAAATGGATCTAGACAGTTTAGAAGAAACAAGATGCGCAGCACTAGTGCAATCTGCCAGATACCTTGATGGTTTAAGGCGTTATCATGACCGCAACGTCAAGGAAAGATCTTTCAACTCAGGCGATATGGTCCTTAAGCGCATCCAAGACACGTCAGGATTGCATAAACTCAATTCACCGTGGGAAGGTCCTTACATCGTATCCAAGGTTACAGGACCCGGATCTTACAGACTCCAAGAGCTCTCTGGAGAACAAGTGCCAAATTCTTGGAATATCAAACATCTCTATCGGTACTACCCATAGCAACACCCGAGTAATCGCTCCAAGGCAGCTACTCGGGCCAACTACCCGACTACCGACTTCAAGATATCTTAGCTTCATGAGTTTTCTAGCACAAGGATCATTGCCCCGGTACAAAAATCTTTGTATCAATCTTTACTGAAACAAGAGTACATCAAGTTAGATACGAGTACAAGTACTTGGAATACACGAAGACTACAAGCAACTGCCTACTGACGAGCTGCATTTAAGCCTCAGGCTTTTACTATATCACAAGGCCACTCAGGTCTGCCAACCACAAGAGGAAGGGCCCACACGCAAGGAAGCTGTGCAAAACGCAGCCATGCCCAGGTACCTGTTGGAGGTATGCCCTAGAGGCAATCATAGAGATGATGATATTCCATTTGTATCCATGATTTGTATGTTGTGTTCATTGAATATCCATTGAAGGCTACTTGAATTTATTTGCAATTATGTGAATTGTATGTGAAACTCTTTACTTGTATGGTTATTCTAAAGTTGTCCCTAGTCGGAGTTCATGTGAGGACACACATGAATATTAGACTAGCACATGTATTAGTTGATTACTATGTTTCACAAGTCATGGACATGGAGATGTTGAACTAATAATGTGGACACATGTGGAGACATGTTCTAGGACTGACCCAACACGAGAAGTAGTTCTCTCTTTAAACAACATATACGCTTTGTCCTTAGACCTGAGATTGTCGCATGTATTCTAGATGTGGATCGACCTACTTAGGGGCTATCAAACGCTACGCCGTAACAGGGTAGTTATAAAGGTAGTTTTCGGGTTTGTCAAGAAGCATGCTATGAGACATGGTCAATCATGATGGGATTTGCCCCTCTTTGATTGAGAGTGATATCTCTGGGCCCCTCGAGTGATCGGATCCGAAAATGCATGGCCATGCTACGTACGGTTAAGAGTTAACCTACAAAGGGATTCCGAATCACAGGATCGAGAAAGAGCGGTCGGCTTGAAGCTAGACCAAATATCGTGAGGCAAAGGGAATAACATGTATATTATGTTGTGATGGTTCGGCTGATATGATCTTCGTGTGTGTATAGGAGTTGGCACGTCTTGCTAGAGGCCGCTACCGACTATTGGGCCGAGTAGGAGTACTCGGGCCATGTCTATACGTATCCGAACCCATAGGGTCACACACTTAAGGGGCTGGAAGCCCAATTCGGATCTGATCCGAGTTGGATTAGGTTTAGAAGTACTAATGGGCCTCGGATCCAGAGGCCCGTCAGGAACCTCTATAAATAGAGGGGTGGGGGCGCCCTAGGGTTTACACCTTTTTGGCGAAACACACCTGCCGCGCCTCCCACGTCCTCGCCTGTTGCAACTCGCGGATCTAGCAGTCCGGCTTGCGACGCTTCCTCCCTGCACGTGTGGATACCTTGGAGGTGTTGCGCCTGCAGCACTTGGACGAGCCACCGACGAGCCACCGACGAGCCACGACGAGCCGACGATGAGCCGCGGCACCGGAGGCGATCTTGCTGCACGTGGACGAGCTGCTGAGGAGCTGTTGGACGTGATAGACTACGTACGACTACGTTGATCAACTACGTACGACTACGTGATCGTTTTCACTGCATCGACGCATATCTACATCTTCCGCACCAGTAGTGCGTCGAGTGGTAATCCCGTGATCCTTATACGGCAGTTCTTCCTGGTTATACGTGGTAGAATTTTTGAATTGCGCTAGTGTAGCCTACCTCGTATCCCAACAGTACCCTACCCAAGGCAATGCTAGGAACTCCAGCATCGCCACTGCCTTAACAGCGGCAACGACGAAACCGGCACGACGCGCCTAGAGGGAACCAAGGCTGCTCTTTTGCTAGCCTTGCAGAGCCCATCTACTCTACGGCCGCACCTCCACCCCTTTCAGAGCGGGATAAAGACCGCAACACTCATCACCCATCACTCGCGAGCTCCAATGCGTACCCCACTGGATCACGAGCTGCAAGATGAGGCGTGCGACGAAACCTCCTACGAGGATTCTTCTAGCATCGCGGCTATCCCTACGAGCGCAGGAGTCTGTGGACTCTTTGATGGCTCTCTACACTCAAACAGAAGCAATCGAAGGCAATCCATCGCTACTCAGGAACTTGAGTTGGTTCGCCCACCAGATGGCCCAATTTATAGCCGAAAGCCCCAACTACCACCTGCTCAAGAGTTACTATGCACCGTGATCAATGAGTCTGACGACTCCTGACTCTGCCCATGTGACCGTACTCATGCCACAACGGACAAAAGAGTATAGTACACCCGTGCATCCACAAAGGACAAAAGAGTACAGTACACCCGTATCCCTCAAAAGACGAGTACTCAAACAACATTACAACCACTCGACACTCGGGACTAGTACAAGCCAAGCATGGCCTACATCTCGGCGGCTTCGACTACTCTGACCCCAGGACCCAGGGTCCACCGAGGCGGAGTTTTCACCATCAAAGGGGTCAAGCTTAGCCGACCCCAAGACTCAAGGTCAGGCGGGATGACTCTCTTCCCTAGAGGGTCGGGCCCTGCCAACTCCAGTACTCTGGATTGGACAAAATGGAGTAAAACTACTCTTCACAAGACAATGAACTTCAAAATCCAAAGGCTTGATATTCAAAAATATCAATGTATTCGGTAGAAGAACAAGAAGACACACAAAAGCTCAAAGCTCCTCTAGGGAGACAAACTCCGACATCTTGGCTGCAATAGGCTCCGCCTCCTCGAGGTACTGCGCATATGCTTCCTCTGTGCATTGCGAGCCACGCCATCTCCAGCTGCCGCCAAGTCTGCCCTCGAGTAGTAGGACTTCACAACTGCAAGAACCTGTTTGCAAACAGTCTTGCAAAGTCCTGCTACTTTACCCGGGGTAGCTCTCAGTCGCTCGACTAGCGATTGCGGTCCTGCGCCTTCCTCCACGGGGGCTATGGCATTCACCAAGTCTTCGGCCGCTCCAGACAGCTCTCGGAGTTCGCCCCGAAATCTCCCCAAGGTCTGGGCATGATCTCTGTATGCCACCATAGCCATGGCAAGCATCACGCCATTCTTCATCTTTCGGTCCCGCTGATGCTCGCAAGTAGCCTGTGCTTCCGTAAGCGCGGCCCAAAGATGTTCGGCTTCATCTGCCACTTGGTCATGAGCGTTTCTCCAATCGATGACTTGGCTCCTTGCAGCCGCCTCCTGCTTCTTGAGCTCTACAAAGGAAAGAACTCAGGCCACAGCCAACTACAGTTGGAAACACCCAGAGTAGTCGAAATACTTACCTTGATACTTCTTGTTCAAGGACTTGTAGCGGCTCTCTAGTTTTTCCTGCTGAACCGCGTGATCCGCGCGTTCCACGGCAAAGGACTTCGCCTCGACTTCCTGAACCCGAAGAGCTTCTATCAGTCGGGCACATTCCTGCTCCAGCTGATGGCTTCTTTCCTGAAAGCATCCAAGTATGGTGTGATAAGTTTCAAGCCTCACGACTACTCGGGTCATACAACAAAATCAACAAGGAAATCTACCTGGAAGCTCCGGAAAACATCGATGACTCTCTGGAACTCCAAATCAGAAGGCAGGCTAAGTACTGCCCTTCGAGTACTCTCCACAAGATGAGGAATCGTACCCAGAGTAGCACCTACATTTATTGCGTCAGCTACCGGCCACGACTACAAAAAGCAGACTAGAGCAAAATACCTGGAGCAGTCGTTTGTTTGGCTTTCTCAACATCTACTACGGCCAGCGATCCGCCAGTAGATAACGATAAAGCAGCGCTCCCCGAACCCGATGCAGCAGCGGGAACATCCAGCGAGTGAATCACGTCTTGAAGCATCGACATAGTAGCTCCAAGGCGGCCAGCGTCAACTTCGGGTACCTCTTCAACAGTCAAGTCCTCCAAAGGAACAGATGTTGTAGTCGAGGGATCCGGTACTATCCCTGTCTCTACAGGGGTAGTCTCCTCTGCATCTCTACACCCAAAAAGCTAATGATTTCAAGACAATCCAAAAAGTGTCATTCAAAAAGACAAGGAAGCTCACCGGGTCGAACGTGGCGGAAGTCGCACACGCTTCTTCTCGGCGACAGGCGGCCGAGTACTAGGCGCCGTGGGAATATCGACCGGCGCTGTCTTCTCGCCAAGGCCTACAACACCGAAGTTAAGACTACAATACTACTCGAATGAATACAACAAGAGGGGACAACGCTTACCACTGGCGATCACATTGGACAACAAGGTACCAGTAGCGAGTACTGGCGACACCTCCTTCACTGTACCCGCTGCTCCAGCAGGCAGCCCCAAGACCGCCTGATCAGCAATAGGCGGCATGATGTCCGATGGAGTTGACGCAGTTAACTCGGGGGCTACCCTAGTATCTGTTGATGGTACCCTCTCCGGCACCATGTTAACAGCCACATCACCGACTTCTGGGTCGGTCATGGCCATTTCTTCAGAAACAGCCTCATCTTCACCAAGCGCCGTATCCATAGCCTTCACGAACCAAGACAAGATTCGCCACATCAATAACGAGTTCAAATCCATCAGTAACAGACAAGTTACCGACTACATACCTTGGTACCCCGAGACTTCTCATGGGTTGAAGCAGACTTAGCCGCAGACATCTTGCGGACTACTGTGCGTCTTTTAACAGGAGGAGAAGGCTCGTCCTCCGACTCCTCGATGACAGCTTCCGACTCTTCCTCCGACTGCGCCAAGTAGCCGGCAAGCACTCAGGGCTTCAAACGACAAATCGGTATCAGCAGCAAGAATCACAAGTCAAAGAAGAACAAGTCTGGAGGAAAACACTTACCACCTCTAGCTCGTACCAGGCGTCATATTGATGAAGGGCTGCAGGGATTACTGGTACTCCCTGATAGTTCCTAAAAAACTTAGCCAGCAGCGCCTCTACGTCATCATCGAATATGTCCTCATCAGACATACGCGATGGATCCTTCAGACCTACGTACTCACCTCCCGAGTGAGCACGTTGTTGGAGCGGCTGGACCCTTCTCTTCAGGAAGCTGGTCGCCATGTTGATCCTAGTCAAACCGAGTGCCTTCAACTCGGTGATCTGCTGCATCAAGTGATCGAGCTCAGGGGTGTCCTCGGGCTCGCTCACCCAGCTCTCCGCATGCTTCGGCGCGTGACCAGTCACCACAGGCAAGCGGGGTTCATGGTTCCCGATGTAGAACCACCTTTTCTTCCACTCCCCATGGGAGTCGGTCAGATTATACTCAATATACGCGCCCGAGTTCCTAAGCTGGAACCCGGCACCTCCAAAGACTTTCGTCCGCTGAGCACTTAGCTGAGGCTTACAACGGAATAGCTTCCTAAATAACTCGAGACTTGGAGGTACTCCGAGGTAAACTTCGCACACGTGTACGAAAATAGACATTTGTAGTACACCATTGGGATTCAAGTGGACGAGCTGGAGTTTATACTACTCAAGAATACCTCTGAAGAAGTCGGAGGTGGGCACCGCCAATCCCCTTTCCACAAAGTGCGCAAGCATCACCGTCTCGGCAGGATGTTCCTCAAACTGCCACGCATTGGGAAACGCAGGGCGCCACTTAAGAATCTCCTTCGGCTGAAGGAGCTTCGCATCAACTAGCACCTGGATAGCTTCCTCCTTCATCACCGAGTGTTGCCAAGTTGCCCCAGGCGGCGGCGGCGCAGTTTGGTTCGTCGGCCCCACTTTCAGCGTCGGCAGCACCAGTTCCTTCCCCTTCTTGGATTTGATCTTGCCCATCGCCAAAGCCTTGCCCTGGATCTTCTCGGGTTTCTTGCCTATCTTCTTGGTGCGCATTCGATGGACTAAACCTCAACGTAGAAGCAGCTCGACACTCGTATCTTTCTCAGGCGGCAATGGCGGTGGCGGTAGCTCTCATGGCGGCAAAATGCAGAGCGGAGGCGCAGAGGAGGAAGTAAAAAGGATCTGATTACCGTATGGCGTAACAGCAACTGAAAGGGGGCCTTCTAGTTTTATCTCCGCCGCTCCGGTTTTCCACGCGTCAGTTGCGCAACGGACAGATTAATCGCGTATCAATCGCCTTATACACCCAACGGCTACTCTATTCAACGGACTGCTGACCACTTCAACCATAGAAATCGCCTAAGTGCTCGGGGGCTACGGGTACCGTACCCGTTGGTCAGTTTTTTCTTTTCAAGATCTCCAAGGGTAAAATGGGCAAAAGATGGTTTGACCCTAAGCCTGATTCTTCGACGCAACCTAAGGCTCGGGGGCTACTCCATATGGAGTGCGATTGACATCGCACTACCATATAAAATTACTCGGGAACGGAGACAACTCGAAGAAAGCAAAAGGAGTACCTTCCAGCCACGCGACAGTACTCGAGCACTTCAGTCTGCAAAACTACTCGGATAGTGCCCGCAGTGCCCAAGACTGTGGCGCACGACTACAAAGTACTCGGGGGCTTGTCGAGCATACTCCCCAGGTCCACGAGTAGGCCTTGGACGGCCCACCAAGGGACGTACTCAGACAAGATCAGAACAAGGATAGGCATATCCTTCTCGGACTAGTCTTGTATGGTTATGGAAAACTACTCGGGCCAATACCGAGTAGAACTCTTTAATAGTACCTGACTAGGACTCAAACTTGTAACCCTGCCCTCCCGCGTATATAAGGCCGGGCAGGGACCCTCCTCAAGGACATCAAATCTCTCAGGATCAAAGCAAACATCAATACAAACCAACACACAGGACGTAGGGTATTACACGATCTAGCGGCCCGAACCTATCTAAATCGTGTTCCTTGCGTCACCATTGGTTTCTTGATTCTCGACGACCCTTACCGCATAAAAGACCACCTAGGGTACCCCCTGGAAAGATCGTAGAAGACGTAATGTCATCCCCGAGGTGTGCACAGCAGCAGCGGGTGGAATCCCCAGCGATTCGCCAGCGGGGGTCAGGGGACAGGTGGTCGAGGGTGCGTATGGGCTCACCTGAGCTCGACTTGGCAAAGTTGGGGCGACTGAGATGGCTGGCAAGGGTCGAAACGCGGCGGCGGCGATGAGCTCGTGCATGGTCGTGGTGGCTTGTGGCGTTTCGACGGCGGGGTGGCCTCAGGCGGTCGTCTGACGACGGCTGGAGGTTCGGGGGCCACTTGTGGCGTGCAAACGGGTCATGGAGAGGGGGTTTGGCCGGCGGAGGGATGCTCTCTAGGGCAAGGTGGGTGGCGGTGTGCAAAACAGAGATGGCGGGGAGAAAAATGGCAGAGGGGTGCGGAGGGCTCTCTCGACGGCTCCTTTACTCCTTTTATAGGGC
The DNA here is from genome assembly GCF_005286985.2 of Setaria viridis. Classification (NCBI taxonomy): domain Eukaryota; kingdom Viridiplantae; phylum Streptophyta; class Magnoliopsida; order Poales; family Poaceae; genus Setaria; species Setaria viridis. The sequence continues at coordinate 17,044,206 of NC_048264.2, forward strand.
CCGAGGGAGCGGCGGAGAGTTCTTGCTGGCCGGTAGGCCGAGGGGGAGCGAGGGGCACTGCTGGTGCTCGGTGATTGGGCGGTGGCACCGTTGGCCCTGGGAGCAGAGCTCCGGGGCGTATCTCGCCAGGGTTGGTCACTGGCGATTTGTAGCGTGGGCAACTGGTTTGTCGGGCGGGCGAGGCGGAGCGCCAAGGCTCTGGTTGGGTGAGCGGGCGGAGGCATGGAACGATGGCAGCATGGCAGCTTTTTCGGCAAGTGGGCAGGGCTCCGGTTGGCAGGCGTGGATGCGTGGCAGGGCAAGGGATGCGCTCGGCCGGCGATAGGGTAGCGGGGAGCTTCGTCGGGTCTTTGTCGCGGCGCTAGTTGGGCGTTAGGCTCGCCGTCCTGTCGCTTCCCCGCTGGGGATAGGGCACCGGCGAGCTGCCGGTGACAGCGCACCATGGGGCAGGTAGCGCTCTGGGCGAACGTGCCGGGGTGCGCTGGCGTCGAGGCGAGGCAATGCAGGGACGTGGTCGACTTTGGGGGCCCCTTTACTCAAAATTTTCAAACTAAATGCTTAAATACCCCTTTAACAAACTTGTAGTCCTATGGTCAGAGTTCAAACTTTACTAAAGGTGTTTGTCCAGGTTTTGAACGGATTTGGAGATAACTCGAGCCAAAGTTTGCCCAAAAATAGAAATTTTCGGACTTCAAACATTTCAGCCTATTGGGTGGAATTTCAGGAATTTGGCTGTCTTTGACTTGAATTTTGGACATCTTCTGAGTTGAATTAGACCAAGGTGCTATTGAAGGAATTGTTCTTCGGTCTTAGGACTTCAACTTCTATTAAGAGCTTTTCTTGAGTTTAGTTAAAAAATTTGGAGGAACACACTCACCAAGAGGTGCGCTCTGGATGGTTTCTAGACTTAGCGCTGGAATGCCAAGACGGCTGAGTTGACTGTTTTACCCGACTTTGACAAAGATTTGGGCAGGTTCGGTTACGATTTGGACCTGGGTCAGTGTAACAAAGTTTGAACACACTCAAGGGATTACAACTTTTATTAAAGGTCTAGCTTAGGGTTAGATATAAAATTGTGGGATAACAGGTTGCAAAGTTGAGCAAAAGCATGAATTCCAAGACTTTGGTCATTTGTAGGGTTTTAATATACTCCTAGTTTGATTCTTGTTTTTGACCTTCTCCCACTCCGAATTAGCTAAAGTGTTATTAACAAAAATGGTTTGAAATTAAAAGTTTTACAACTCTTATTTGGGAAAAATGTTATGTTTGTATATAAAAACTCAAGTTTTATAATTAACTCCAAAACGAGCTTTTTAGGGTCAAATGCGCATTTCACCTCTATTACTTAGTGACTAATGACTTGTTTAAGTTTAATTTCACCTCACTAAGGCAGAGTTGTTACAGCCTACCCCTTAAAGGAATCTTGCCCCGAGATTCTAGTGAAGAAAGGAACTAGTGTGTGTGGTGCAACGTACCTCCCTGGTTGAAAAGAAAACCGCAGAAATTAGTGTTGAGGTATTCTTCTGTTTCCCACGTCGCTTCATCTTCCGTATGGTTACTCCACTAAATTTTGAACATCTTCACCATTTGTCTACGAGTATGTCTTTCTTTCCGATCGAGGATCTTAAAGGGATATTCCTTGTATGATAAATCGGGTTTGATCTCAAATTCTTCCGTTGCAACAATTTTGGTTGGAAGTCGAATGCACTTCTTGAGTTGCGAGACATGGAAAACATCGTGTATTGCTGCAATCTTCTCCGGGAGTTAAACTCGGTACGCTATAGGTCCATAAATTTTCACATTCTCATAAGGACCAATATAGCACGGAGCCAACTTTTCTTTCACTCCGAAGCAGTGTACACCCCTGGTCGATGATACTCGGAGGTATACAAAATCCCCAACCTCAAATTGGATAGGTCTCATCCTATTATCGGAATAGCTCTTTTGTCAGGACTGGGTGGCCTTAAGATTTTCTCGAATAACTCTCACTTTTTCTTCGGCCTCCACTACCAAGTCGGGTCCATATACCCTTCGTTCTCCTGGTTGCGACCAACTTAGCGGGGTTCGATATCTACATCCATACAAGGCTTCGAAAGGTGCCATTTTCAAGCTAGCTTGGTAGCTATTGTTCTATGAAAATTCTGCTAAGGGCAAACATTGATCCCAATTCTTGTCGTAATGAATGACACAAGCACGTAACATATCTTCCAATATCTGGTTGACTCTTTCAGTTTGTCCATCTGTTTGAGGGTGATATGTGGAGCTGCGAATCAGCTTAGTACCAAGCGAAGACTGCAATTGTTTCCAAAAACGTGCTACAAATGACTACCTAGATTAGAGATGACCGTTTTAGGCACACCATGTAGGGAAACAATTCGGTCAAGATACAACTCTGCATATCTCTGTATTGTGTGAGTGTCGGGATATGAGGTAGGCTATGCTAGTGCAAAACAAAATTTTTCTATCGCGTAAACTAGGAAAACTGTCGTATATGGATCACAGGATTACCACTCGACGCACTGGTGTGAAGGATGTAGAATCACGTCGGGGCAGCGAAGTCGATCAGTGTAGTCGAACATGTAGTCGATCACGTCGATGTCGAGCAGCTCCTCAGTAGCTCGTCCACGTGCAGCAAGGTCGTCCTCGTGCCGCGGCTCGTCGTGGCTCGTCGTGGCTCGGCGGCGGCTCATCCAAGTGCTACAGGTGCAACACCGGCAAGGTATCCACACGTGCAGGGAGGAAGCGTCACAAGCCGGATTGCTAGGTCCGCAAGTTGCAACAGGGCGAGGGCGTGGGAGGCACGGCAGATGTGTTTTTGGCCAAAAGGATGAAACCCTAGGGCGCCCACCCCTCTATTTATAGAGGTTCCTGACAGGCCTGTGGGTCCGAGGCCCATTAGTACTTTTAAACTTGATCCAACTCGGATCATGTCTAAATTGGGCTTCCAGCCCCTTAAGTGTGTGACCCTATGGGTTCAGATACGTATAAACATGGCTCGAGTACTCCTACTCAGCCCAATAGTCGGTAGCGGCCTCTAGGAAGATGTGCCAACTCCTATACGCACACGAAGATCATATCAGACGAACCGTCACAACATCATGTACATGCTATTCCCTTTGCCTCACGATATTTGGTCTAGCTTCAAGCCGACCGCTCTTTCTCGATCCTGTGATTCGGAATCCCTTTGTAGGTTAACTCTTAATCGTACGTAACATGGCCATGCATTTCCGGATCTGATCACTCGAGGGGCCAGAGATATCACTCTCAATCAGAGAGGGGCAAATCCCATCTTGATTGACCATGCCTCACAGCATGCTTCCTGACAAATCCGAAAGCTACCTTTTTAACTACCCTGTACGGTGTAGCGTTTGATAGCCCCTAAGTAAATCGATCCACATCTTGAGTACATGCGACAATCTCAGGTCTAAGGACAAAGCGTACATGTTGTGTAAAGAGAGAACTACTTCTCACGTTGGGTCAATCCTAGCATATGTCTCTACATTTGCCTACATTATTAGTTCGACTTCTCCATGTCCATGACTTGTGAAACATAGTCATCAACTAATACATGTACTAGTCTAATATTCATGTGTGTCCACACATGAACACCGACTAGGAACAACTTTTACAATAACCATACAAGTAAAGAGTTTCACATACAATTCACATAATTGCAAATCAATTCAAGTAGTCTTTAATGGATATTCAATGAACACAAGATACAAATCATGGATACAATCAGATATCATCATCTCTATAATTGCCTCTAGGGCATACCTCCAATAGTATACTGTTGTTACAATTTGCCAGGTGCTTTATTTCTTTCTGCTTTTAGTGCTGAATATCCCATATCGAGTTGATTAGACCCAGGAAAATCAGACATATGTTTTAAGAGAAGGATTTGAAGGAAGCAGGGATTTATCTCCATAGGGATTGTGTGACATAGGAGGGATCAACTCAATCCCGACCCTCTGGATAAGTTCCTCTCCGGCATCAATCTCCTTGAACCAAATACTAGAAGGTTTTTGAGAGTAGAGATAAAGACGAGTTTGCGGCATCTGCCCATGATCTAGTGACCGAGGACAAACAATCGGTGAGTCACCGAATATATATTAGAAATATATATACTTCTTAACAAATATATAATTTTCTATGGAGCATATTTAAGTACAAATTGATCGACCTGTCATGTTGTGTAAGACTTTCCAATGTCCTTTGTAACTTTAATGGAAAAGTACTGGTGCAATTGTCCCTAGTTATTTAGACTTATTTGACAATTATCATTTGAACAAATACGACATGCACCTTTTCAGTTATCAGGTACAAGGGCACAATTGCAAATGTTGGCCAATAAACATGCTTACCCTTCGATCAGCTTTGCACGGAAACCTCTCTATAAGGTGATGCCACTAGGTGCAGCTGGTTCTTTCTCCTTGTCGTTGCGCCAACGAACATGTCCATGTCAATTTCATCAGGTTGCATTCCACTTGGGAGGCTCCAGTCGACGTAATAGAGAAGGCGTGCAATAATGAGCTCCAGGGCAGCCAACCCAAATATATCACCGGGGCATCTTCTCCTACCCATCCCAAATGGCAAATACTCGATCCGGGAACCTTTGTAGTCAATCGTGCCATCCTCAAATCTCTCCGGCTTGAACTTCTCCGCATCTTGCCAATACTCGGGATTCCTTGCCATGGCCCACGTATTGACCATGACCCTGGTGCCCTCCTTGACTTCGAACCCACCAATGTCACATGTCTCCCGACAAAGATGGGGGATCATCAATGGCAGCACTGGGTTCAGCCTCATACTCTCCTTGATCACCATCTTAGTGTAGTGTAGCTCGTCCATCTTGCCCTCATGGTCTTGTGGGTTCTTATTGTCGAATACTCGTCTCACCTCGATCTGTGCCTTAGCCATTACCGCTGGGTTCCTCATGAGCTCTGACATGACCCACTCTGCAGCTGATGATGTCGTCTCTGTCCCACCAGTGAACATATCCTACATGGAATTAACTAAATGAACAAGAATGAAATAAAACGATACAGCATCTAGTGTGATTCATCATTAAATTACCAATAAAATTGCCTTGATGTTTGTTGTGCCGATGGGGAATTCAAGCTCCCCCTCGTCCCTGATTCGAAGGAGGACGCTCACAAGGGAATCACCTTGCAGTCCCTCACATTCAGCTATGATCTTGTCAAAGACGGCGCCAAGCTGCCTGTGTGCTCGCCACATCCTAAGCCTCTGCCCAGTGATAACGTCAATGAACCTCAGCGATGGGAAGAGGTCCCCGAATGTGAAGCCCCCACTGAACCTCATCGACACTTCAATCCCAGACAGGAACTGCTCGCGGAGCTCGCTGCTGCAAGCATGACCGAATGCCGCCTTTGCCGTGATCATGCTCGAGCAGGATAAGAGCAACCTTCCGAGATTGACTGGCTCGCCACCTTGGCCAGCGGCTTGGATATTTCTAATGAGGGACAAAGTCTCTTTATCCCTGACGGGTGCAAGCTGCCGCACCATCTTTGCACTGAGGAGCTCCACCGTGCAGAGCTTGCGCAGTGTCCGCCAATATGCGCCGTATGGCGCAAAGCCGACATCGAGGTTCCCATAGCAGAAGATCTCGGAGGCAACAATGGTTGGCCGAGACGCAAAGATGATATCCTTTTCCCGGAGCACCTCCTGCACGGCTACCGGCGAGGATATCACGACGGTGTCGATCTGGCCCATCCGGAGGAACATCACAGGGCCATACCTTTTGGCCAGGTTCCGGAGAGCGACCTGCGGATGCGACTTGATGAAGTAGTGGAGGCTTCCGATGAAGGGGAGATTCCACGGGCCAGGAGGCCGCCTCTTCTTGGAGCTCGGCGTTAGTTTGCGGCTGAGCAAGGTCACAACAATTGGCAGGGACAGGAGGGAGAGGAAGATAAGCGTTGCTGCACTTAGCTCCATGACGATGGATTGTTTGTTTTACTTTTGCAGTTTTCCTTGGGATTTGGGAACGAGCAGCAGCAATTAGGGGCCTTTTATAAGCACCCCTTGCCGTGCCATCTCTCGGCCATGCTCCTCGCCTGTATAAACTGAACCCAAGATATTATTTAGGAAACATCCATATTACATTCGTATCATATGCGAAGTTTTCAAGCACGTGACATGATAGGTATATGGCGATATTTTCCAAGCTCGTTATGTGACAGGATTAGGACGTGTTTGGGAGCTAGCCACAACACGCCATGCCCTATCTATGTCGACAGTCGACACCACACTTGCTGCGCAAAATATCAACACCACAATTACAGTGTGTCAAACTAGGTCTCAGTTTTGTTGCGTCAAAACAAGTGTGGTGTAACGAGTAAGGCTGGGAACCAACCACACTCTTAGTTCTGTAGACTAAATGTTGCGTTTGTATGGGAGCAAGTGCAATTTTCTAGTCTATTTGGCTATGTAGAAATGATGTGACATTTGATAAAAAAGATTATACTTTTCTTTGTATGTTATTTTCAGGGCAACTTACTGGACACGTTTCTGAGCATCCTGCAAAGAAGAACAACAGACCACTCCTAAAGTGAGCTTGCCATACTCTGGATATTATGGCTATGGAGATCTTTGCAGCACAGGTGGTCATCCTTTAAGAGGCTTAGCACTTAATTAGTCGCACCCTTACTTGTCCCACTTTTCGAGAGCTTTTTTTTAAAATTGTTACATGCAGGAACTAGGGATTGGTTGTGTGCAAAACTCTTGTAGAGGCCGGAATAAAAATTCTTTTCTCTAAAAAAGACTAAATGTTGCGTGCAACATTGAAGTTTGATGGCCTTTTGCATTCAAAATCCATATTATATGATGACTTTTTCCTAGGTGATATGACATCATGTCACTTTAGTCAAAACGTCACGCACAAATTTTTGATATGGGACATGGACCAGACCACTACCTTTGGACTTACAGACTGTGAAGGATCCTATCCACAGCCCACGGAGTCACTTGGGGTAGTCACACCGTCATTGGTCCCCTAGTGGGGCACATCTACAGTGATGGCTAGGAAGAAAAAAAAATGAGAAAAAGATAGAGCTATTGTGTGGAAGGGAAAATGAAGGTGAGACTAGTAGAGTCCACTGCGTGATCTAAAAAGATTTCGATTACAAATGCAACATTATTCGTCGGTGACTTCCAAAGGTACGACAATAATTATATGGACCGCACAATGACAGGTAAAGCTTTAGCGAAGGTGGGCTATGGTAGCCATGCGGGCTATATGCTTGGGGCTGCGAGAGAGGCAAATGGCAATGGAGCAGGACGCATGGCCATGATGGCATCACGTCTGGTTGTTTTTAAGGTTTTAAAAATAACTTTTTAGTGAAATATTTATCGTAACAACTTTTTTTGTAATTTTAAAGTAATATTAGTGTGATAAAGTAATTTAAATACCTTTTCCATATAAAACCTTTTCAAAATTTATTTAATTATTTTTTTGAAAAAAGTAGCTCTTAAAAACTTTTTCCTGTAAAGTTTTTTCTATAATATTTTAAGGAGCAATTTATATAAAATTTTCACTATATAAATTTTGTTTTTTTGAATTTTTTTCATAATATATCTTTGATTCTTTATCATTTTATCCTATATTTGACCATGCTTGTGTTCATCGTGATTAGGAATCCGAAAAAAAATAGAAAATATATACATATGGGATCCACTGTGATGAGAAATAAGTCGTGTTTGAATTCATATGGTGTTTCTCTGTGATAAATATGCAATTTCTCATGTTAGAACCTGATAAAATCTTTGCAAAAGAAGGTGAGGGATACATATCCCACAAACACATATAGTGCGTTGCTAAAACAAATAAGAGCATCTAAAATCTTAATGAAATAATTCCTTATATGATACCGAAACAATAGCAACATCTAAACTTTGTATCCCTTATTTAACACCAAGTTTATTTTATACACCTTTCGTGACACTCCTGTTAGATCCATTGCTTACTTCTGTTAACATTCCCATGAGCCATGTAGTAAGTTTTGTGTATGGACCAAGATACCCGCACGAACAGATAACCCTGAAACTCAAATCCAATCGGTCTTCTCGCTTCACTCCCTGAAGACAATCTATAGGGGCAGCAGCAGATGGCACCGGTGGGGCGCCAGATGCGTCCGCTCAGTGGTGGTCCAGCAGGCTCATCTTGACGAAGCGGCGACGAGCTCGGCAAGGGTGCCTGACATGGGGGCAGTGGTAGTCGGTCGGCTCGCTCGCGGGTGGCTGCGTCTGCAAGGAAGGCAACCTGACCGGCTACAGCGGCGGGCAAGGTGAGCCTGAGAAGGGAGTGCGGGTGGGCTGCTCGGCCACAGGAGGCACCGGGCAAGGTAGCGGTGGCATGGCGGTCACGGGCGTCATGCCGGTGTGCGACCTGAGGCCGGCAGCCGCACCAGCAGCATAGGCTATAAAAAGGTTGGACACGATTCTCGGGTCTACCATGGTGAAGCTGCCAATATGTGTGTTGAAGCCGCATAGATCTCCCGTGGCAACTACTACTATAAAAATATGATTTGTAGGAATACAAACAGGAGCAGGTTTCTGTAGCTTTTGGTTCGTCCCTAGAGACATATTTGCAAGACCAGACCACCGGACGAGCCGCCGTCACCCACTAATGCAAATAATCTGTGTAGAGGCTAGCCACCCCTAAAAGTTGCAGACAAAAATGTCACTCTTCCTCCTCCCGATAGCACAGTTCTTGGTTGGAGGAGGTGCTACTATAAAATCCAAAAAAAGGAAAAGGTGCAGGGAAGATTTTCAACTTTATTTCCTTAGAGTTAGAGTTTATAGGAGGTAAGTTGATGCTAACCCTATGTATTTTTGAAGCTTGTTGCATAGGTTTAAGGCTCAAATAGAATTTCCTTTACCTCTAGGTAGATCTAGATCTCTAAGGTGTGGCATAGCCGTTTGGAGCTCAATTTAGCTCAAACTTTTATACGAAGTTAGGTTATTTAAGTAGGAGAATAAGATTATCTAATCATCTGGACACACTTTTGATATTTTAAACTTATTCATGAATGATGAATTTTCTAAATCCATGGAGAGAGAAGAATATTTCTTTTTTTTCTATATCTACACATGTGTTATAGTTTTTTTCCAAGATTTAATGCGACAATAACAAGTTCGGTTTTGATTTTTTTAATCAGCACATGTTGCATTCAGTTTATAATATTTGTTTAAGAATTATTAAAGTGATGGTTTTAATCCATTTAAATTATTTGTTGCAGTTCAGAGAAGGATAGAATATGGATGTACAAAGCACAGAGGACAGACGCCTATTTCCATGGAGAACTTAATAAATTCATTGAAGTTGCAGTGAACTATGCAATGATTGAGAAGAAAAAGAAAGTACGTTGTCCATGCAAAATCTAGAAGAATATGAGAGTATTCATCGAGACAACTGGACTTGCCCATTTGTGATGAATTATACTAACGAAAATCTCTTTACTCACTAATATATGGATTTGTAGTGACAAGTATGGTTTTCATCACAATTTCATAAATAATTTGTGACAAGCATTTTTTTTCATCACAACTCCATGAATAATTTGTGACAAAAAAATTCCTCACAAATGAAGTTTTTGTTGACTATTTGATCATGACGAACCACCATATTGTCACTATTTTATGAATAAGCAGTGAGAAGGTATTTTTCATCACAAGGCTTTGTATTATTGATGATGTAATAGTGATGAATTAGAATTTTATCACTAGTTTAGAAAGCTAGTAAGAAAATAGTATGTCGTCACACTAACCATTTTTTGTGATGATTCTATAATGACAAATATAATGAATTGTAACAATGACTCAGCTTTGAAGTAGAAGTAAGTTTATGAATTATTTAGAATCGGTAAAATAGCTATCATTTATACCTTTGTCGATTTCATTGTCACTATCAGGTATTAATGTACTCACAGCCATCACTTTCACAGTCTTCTTCCTCTTCTCCATCTTCATGTTCATTGCGCACATCATTAGCCTGACTTTTCGGGTTTCCATGTACAGTTTGCCCTTGAGACCTGGCCTCTTTAGAATGGTAATATCATTTTCATCTATTGTTTCAATGGATGCTAATGTGATATTCTCATTTTCTTTGCATGCTTCAATACTAGACACTACAAGAAATCTTCTAGTCTATGACAAACTAAAAAATATTATAAACACGTTTTTTGCATCATAAACCGTGATTTATAATACTCGAGTGATAAAAACTCTCCATCATTAATCGAGCGTTATAAACCGCGACCAGTGACGTTCCTTATTTTGGTGCGTCATTGTATCTGTGACGCCTACGAAACTGTCAACAGAAACGTCATAAATGGCTCCTACTGTTTTGCTACGATGGACAGAATCTGATATGGCATCCAATGTAGCATGACAATTGTGATAAAAATTATTTCATCATAAAATGAATTTGGCCAATTTGTTGTTGGGTCGAGCCCAAATTTGTTCCCATAGGCCAATGTTGTTGCAATAGCCCAAAATTGATTCCGGTAGTGCATTTGTTGTTGGGTCAAGCTCAAAAGTTGCACATATTGTTTGCGGCCCTTTTAGTTCCCAAATTATGAATGAAATACACTTTTGGCACAATTATATGTGGGCTAATCCCACTTAAGGTAGACATAAATTTAACTAATTGGGCCTGGCAAATAATTGATTTCATTGAAATTTTGATCCGGCTGGCAAAATAATAAATACAACACACATATTTATTTATAAAAGAAAACAAATTGTTGTTGCCCATGGAGACAACCACTACCATATTATTTATCACAAATCACAAACTATTACAACATAACTATCTCATAAAGAACAGAGATTAACAAAGCTGCATCCAGGTCATAAGCTCAAGAGACAAAGTAGAGCATTAATCTTAACCTTTAGCAGAGGTTAGCAATTGACGGAGGAGTGCTTAAGTATCTTGTGCTACCTTCTTCAAGTTCTCAATCTCGGCTGACTGCAATTTGAGAGTTGATTCTGATTCTTCTATCTTCTTCTTCAAGGTAGCAAACTCTTGCTGGCGAGCAACAAACTGTTGTCGAAGTTGTACCCCATCCTTTTTGTCGGCATCAACTTGCTCCTCATCAACACTGCCGCATAAGGATTTGGTAGAGCTTCTTGAGTACTCTACGGCCACATCACGTTCTTGTTTTGCAAGCACCATTGATTTGAGAACTTCCAGCTAGCAAACAGTGGATCTGAAGTTAGATTGAGATCTTGTAATTGATTTAAACTAAGGAAAGAAGGAATGTCAATAATCATCATGTGTTTATTTGTTACCTTGGAGCTGGACTGAACAAGAGCGACTATAGATATTGACCCTCTAGCCGGCTAAAACAGGATACAATCAATCAAACTTCAGTTGATGCATTTGCTTATGTATAAATTAAGAGCAGACAAATAAACAAGCACAAGAACATGTTGCAAAGGTTGAAATCATTTGCAAACTGAAATAATTTTCATCTATTAAGTTCTACAAACTACATAAACAATTTGACTTGGCACAAAAATAATTATTGGAAAAGATGAAAGATAAAGAGGATCTGGTGGAGCTTTAATTTTTCACCAACTGTACCAATAGGATACAACAAATCCACATTTCCCAATATAACTATAATAGTGAAAGCCAAAGAGCATAGGAAAACAATCTAATAATTTCATCTATGAAGTTCTACAAACCACATAAATAATTTGATTTGGCACAAAAATAATTATTGGAAAAGGTGAAAGATAAAGGGGATCTGGTGAAGCATTAATTTTTCACCAACTCTCACAATAGGGTACAGCAGATCCACATTTCCCAAACCAACTACAATATTGAAAGTCAAAGAGCATAGGGAAGCAATCTAATAATTGAATTTAGCAATACGGGGACGAGACTGCTAAACTGATGAACATGGAGAGAAGGAGGTGTTGAATGCCGCCTTGATGGAGAAGCCCAGGCATGCGTCGCTTCCTCAGTCTTATTCACATGTACTCGAGCACACAGCCGGTAGTGGCAACCTTGGGGAAGCTGATGGAGCGACGGCCTCGGACCATCTCGCAGCTTCAAGCCCATCACCCAGGAAGCCCACCACTCATCACTGAGGTAGCCCGCTGAAAGTTGCTTAGGTAGCCCATCATCCCTCCAACTTGACGGTGCTACCGAGACCACGCTTGCTGCCGCTGCCGCAGATCTACTAGGGCTATTTAACGGGAAGAGGAGAGGGGCTGATTTTGGAATTACCAGGTGGGATGTGGGATGCTTGGATCCCCTCTTTTATTTTTATTACTATATATAATGGGGGAGGACCCGGAGGAGGAGCGGGGAATTCAAAATTTCAGATTCCGCCTTTGTGCTCGGTAGCGGGAGACGGAACTTTTTGGAAACTGCCACAAGACATGGGTCACTGGCACGTTGGACCACTTGGGACTCACATCCAAGCATTAGTGACCTCACCTAGAGAGCAGTTCCAGAAGGGATTCTGGGACAATCCGTGGCATCATGGCATTGATGAGCACTCCATGGATTATCCTCCTTTGTTCATCCATGTCTGCAGGATGATCCGACTATTGCATTTTAAATTTTCTTCAGTGCAAAAAATTAATTTATTGTTTCAACTATTTATAGTATAAAATACACTTCAATAAAACATTAAAACTATAGCAGATCCGAGCAGCAGCGTCCTAATCTCTACTTGATGTTCATAGCCGCAAGCATGCGGATCTTCTTGATAACTTCAGGATTGTGGTAACTAAGGACCAATGATGGTCACCCTTGGATGATGAGTGATTGATAACGTTGTGTTGGATTGATGTTGCACCCAAGTTAATGACCTAGCCGCCATTCTATAGCGCCATCTGGTTCAAGGTGGCAACCAGGCTCGCCTGGTGCCAGGTTGGTGCCTGAGGGGGCACTCGAACGGGGGTGTAGGCAGCGTGGGCTTGCGAAGGGGGGCCGAGGAGGCTAGGGGCGCCATGCACCAGCCCCCACCACCCCGACCACCGGCCGGCTGAGAACCCGGAGTGTTGTAGGAGCTAGCCCCCAAACCAAAGTAGAACCATGGGCCGGTGGGCCGTGGGGGCCCGCCACTGTGGAAGCCGCCATCGCTAGGGGGCGCCTGGAAGCCACCGCCACCCTTCTTGTATTGCCACTTCTTCTTGCTATCGCAGCCACCGCTACTGGTGCTGCCACTGCTGCTAATCTAGAAAGAACTAGACAACGGGTGACACCCGCCCGTACAACTAGAGGATGAAGACAACAAAGAGTTCCTGGCTAGAAGGGTAGTGGAGTTGGAGATATTCTCCTCGTGGGCGAGGCGAAGTTCCTTCAGAGTGAGCATGCCCTGTGCTTGGGCGAAGGATTGGAAGTCGGCGGTGGAATTGGTGATGTCACTGGTGGTGTTGGAGAAGCGTGGATTGAGGTCGTGGAGAAGGTTCAGTGATGAGGACATCAACACCACCAATACATCCACGCTGACATGAGTACCAGTTTCTAAGCCGACACAAGTACCAGTTTCTGGTCCTATTACTTGCGCCCATGCTTGTCAACTTAATCATCAAGTAAATTCACTCTTGAGTTCCTATCCATGATATTTAGACCATGGAGATGCGTGCACTCTTATTTTCGTTAGGAACCAGAGAGAAGGCCGAAAGGGAAAAAGACTCACAGAGGCTGGATTCGGACTCTAGGACAGCACCAATTTTTGATGGTCACCACGGTTGCATACGAACTCGGATTGGGGAATTCAAGTACTTCACGAATTTTTTATGAAGTCTATTTTAATATGGATCTGGATGCAGGTCCATATCTGGTCTGAGGTGGCCACAATGACCAAATTACTAGGGTTCATTAGGGACGCATCCTAGGGTTGGAGCATGACCCCAACACCCTGGTGGTCATCCTACCACCTTCATATACTCGTTAGCCGCCACCAAGGACAATTGGGTTTTGTTTAGATCAAGTTTAGCTCTCGCTACTTGCTTGTAAGCGTGCGTGCTGGATCAGCCACGCGGCTTCTTATCTTCGGAACCCCACCTTATTGAGATTGAGTTTGAAATCTTCATCTACATCTAGTAATTCCAGTACTTGTTATACTTGTTCTTGCTAGTTCTTCAATTGCTTGTCGGATGAGTGCCCTAGAGGCCGGGTAGCGCGCTCCACAAGATCATGACAACCATTGGAGGTGGTGTATCGGTTGCTAAGGTGCAGCTTGGAAGGCTGTAGATGGGCCATGAACGTCGTCTCCATCCACTAATCGAGTTATCCCATACCTCTCTCATTGAAAGATCAGGAATCAACCCTAGCGTGTTCCTATGAGTTGGTAATCAGAGCAAGGTTTATCGGTAAGAGACTTCCAATCCTTTGCTGTTTTTTTAATTTTTTCCTATAGTCTAGAAAAGCCAAAAAAATAGTAGAGTATTTTACCCGCAATCCTATAAACCCTTTAAGTCCTTGCTAGCACTGCTTAGTTAGGGCTTGTTGAGTTTTCGGTTGCATCGGTTGTGTCGAGTTGATGGTCTTAGTTTTAGTCCTTTAGAGTTTCAAGTTCTTATCATGTCATAGTCACAACTGTGTGCTACCATATAAACCTTTGGTTGGCTGAATCTGAATACATCCTTGTGTTCAAGTCCAAGTAGGAATCTGAGTTTGTTTAAGACCGAATCCCACGTGGTGTTAAGTTCGAGTTGGAATCAGTTTTGAGTCCGAATTGACAGCTGCCTTGTTGTTGTCTTGAGTTCGAATTTTAGTACATCTTTGTGCACTACTATTCCTACCTATGCTCGAACTCTCCATGTCTTGCATATACATTTTGGTCCAGTTTACTCCAAAGAGAGAGAGAGAGAGAGAGAGAGAGAGAGAGAGTGGTGTGTGACTCTTGTGAAGTCCTTTTGTTCATATAATAGATTTGAGGATCCCCTGAAAAGGAAAAAGAAAAAGAAAAGAAAAAATAGAAGAAAATAAGAAAAGAAAGACAAAAAAACAGGAAGAGAAGGGGTTGTTCATTGTGATTCTCTATTGTTTTCCAGTGGTGTGTTGTGACTTCTTTTGTGCCCAGGCTCGTGTCTCTAGCACAGTCCAGGCTAGGACTAGCACAATACCACCATTGAACGATTATTCAACTTGCTTTTGTGACTAACGTGGTGCTAGTGCTTCCTTGCTTCAGCCCACCTACAGCTCCACATATTTTGACTACAGCTTAAGAGGTCTTGTTGTTGAGGCACCGATACACTTCATTCCATGGTTGCAGACTTGTTGGTTGCTATCCCCTCCTGTTGAGCAAGGTAAGAATTGGTAAGAGCTTGTGTAACGGGTTGAGAGTGAGTGCCTTATAGTAGCTACATCCTAATAGTTGCAGGGTTTTTATTTCTTCACCTATTTTCTTGTTGCCTTTATTTCTCTAACCATGATAGGATCAGAGGATAGGTAGCATATGCCGCATTCTCCCCGCACCAAGGGCATACAACATTTTGAAAATATAGTGAAGGGGCACGTGGAAGGGCTTGATAATGATTTGCAGATGACGAATAAGAAGATTGGGCAGTTGGAGGCTACACAACATGCCACCAACACCAAGCTTACAGGGTTGGAGACGTCGGTTGCTCGTATTGACAAAAGCCTTGCTGCTATTTTGAGGTGCTTTGATGAGATGCATGCCAAAACCATGAATGGGCGTGATGGAGAAAATAAGAAGGATGAGCATGTCGAGGATAATTGGGATGATTATGTTGCTGATACTAAACAAGATGACCAAGACACTCATGAGTGCCAACGCCTACGCACTAATCGTAGAGGTATAGATGGTTACCGATGATACGAGGTACATAATAATGATGATGCTTTCAATAAGATAAAATTTAAGATACCTCCTTTTGATGGAAAATATGATCCTAATGCATACATTACTTGGGAGATTGCTGTAGATCAAAAGTTTGGATGTCATGAATTCCCTTAAAATGCACGTGTTAGGGCTACGAGTAGTGAGTTCACTGATTTTTCTTCTGTTTGGTGGATAGAACATGCCAAGAAAAATCCTAATAACATGCCACAAACTTGGGATGCTTTGAAACGGGTCATGCGAGCTAGATTTGTTCCTTCTTACTATGCGTGTGATCTATTAAATAGGTTGCAACAATTGAGACAGGGTGCTAAAAGTGTAGAAGAATATTATCAGGAATTACAAATAGGTATGTTGCGATGTAACTTAGAGGAGGATGAGGAACCTGCTATGGCTAGATTTTTGGGTGGTTTAAACCATAAAATTAAAGACATCCTTGCTTATAAGGACTATACTAACGTAACCCATTTGTTTCATCTTGCTTGTAAAGCTGAAAGGGAAGTGCAGGGAAGACATGCTAGTACGAAGGCTAATATTTCTGTAGGAAAATCTACATCATGGCAGCCGCGCACGACTACCTCTTTGACCGAACATGCACCTCCACCCTCTCCTTCCCCGAGTCGGCCGGCACCACCACCTCCCTCCAGTGACAAGCAACGTGCAACTCCCACAAATTCAGCAACCAAGACTGCCCAGAAACAAACCACTAGTACCTCTTCAGTTGCATCTACGGGTAGAACAAGAGATGTTCAGTGCCATCGATGCAAGGGTTTTGGACACGTGCAGCGTGACTGTCCTAGCAAGTGTGTTTTGGTGGTCAAAGAAGATGGTGAGTATTCCTCTGCTAGTGATTTTGATGAAGATACACTTGCTTTGCTTGCTGCTGACCATGCAGGTAGTGAGGAACAACTAGAAGAGCATATTGGTGCAGAGGATGTAGATCATTATGAGAGCCTCATTGTGCAGCGTGTGCTTAGCGCACAAATGGAGAAAGCGGAGCAAAATCAGCGGCATGCACTATTCCAAACAAAGTGTGTCATTAAAGAACGTTCGTGCCATTTGATAATTGATGGAGGTAGCTGCAACAACTTCGCTAGCAGCGATATGGTGGAGAAGCTTGCACTTACAACCAAACTGCATCCACATCCATATCACATTCGATGGCTCAACAATAGTGGTAAGGTTAAGGTAACAAGACTGGTGCGAATTAATTTTGCTATTGGATCATCATGACGTTGTTGAATGTGATGTTGTTCCTATGGAAGCTTGTCATATTCTACTAGGTAGACCATGGCAATTTGATACGGATTGTATGCATCATGGTAGATCAAATTAGTATTCTCTCATACACCATGATAAGAAAATTGTTTTGCTTCCTATGTCTCCTGAAGTTATCGTGCGTGATGATGTTGCTAAAACTAAGAAAACTAAAACTGAGAGCGATAAAAATGTCAAATCTGTTAGTAGTAAGAAAGATGAGATAAGATTGAAAGGACATTGCTTGCTTGCTACTAAATCTGATATTAATGAATTGGTTGCTTCCACTTCTGTTGCCTATGCTTTTGTATGCAAGGATGCTTTGATTTCGGTTTACGACATGCAACATTCTTTGCCCCCTGCTATTTCTAACATTTTGAAGGAGTATGCTGATATGTTTCCAAGTAAGATACCAGTGGGGCTGCCACCAATACGAGGGATTGAGCATCAAATTGATCTAATTCATAGTGCATCTTTGCCAAACTGTGTGCCATACAGGACAAATCCGAAGGAAACGAAAGAAATTCAGTGACAAGTGCAAGAACTACTCGACAAAGGTTATGTGCGTGAGTCCCTTAGTCCTTGTGCTGTTCCAATTATTTTAGTACCTAAGAAAGATGGAATATGGTGTATGTGTGTTGATTGTAGAGCTATTAATAATATCACCATTCGGTATCGACATCCTATTCCACGTTTGGATGTTATGCTTGATGAACTGAGTGGTGCTGTTGTGTTTTCTAACGTTGATTTGCATAGTGGGTACCACCAGATTCGTATGAAATTGGGAGATGAATGAAAAACTGCTTTCAAAACTAAATTTGGTTTATATGAGCAGTTAGTCATGCCTTTTGGGTTAACTAATGCACCTACTACTTTCATGAGATTAGTGAACGAGGTTCTACGTGCTTTCATTGGAAAATTTGTTGTAGTCTATTTTGATGATATATTAATTTACAACAAATCTATGGATGAACATCTTGATCACTTACGTGCTATTTTTAATGCTTTTCTATATGCACGTTTATTTGGTAACCTTGAGAAGTGCACCTTTTGTACCGATCGAGTATCTTTTCTTAGCTATGTTGTGACTCCACAGGGAATTGAGATTGATTAAGCCAAGGTAGAAGCTATATAGGGATGGCCTGTACCGACGACTATCACACAAGTGCGGACTTTCCTAGGACTTGCTGGTTTCTATCGCCGTTTTGTGAAGGACTTCAGCACTATTGCTGCACCTTTGAATGAGCTTATGAAGAAAGGAGTGCCTTTTAGTTGGAGCAAAGTATAAGAAAACTCCTTCAACATGCTGAAAGATAAGTTGACACATGCACCCCTCCAACTTCCTGATTTTAATAAGACTTTTGAGCTTGAATGTGATGCTAGTGGAATTGGATTCGGTGGTGCTTTGTTACAAGAAGGCAAACTTGTTGCATATTTTAGTGAAAAATTGAACAGGCCTATTCTGAATTATTCTTCTTACGATAAGGAATTGTATGCTCATGTTCGTACATTAGAAACATGGCAGCATTACTTATGGCCCAAAGAATTTGTTATTCATTCTGATCATGAATCTTTGAAACATATTCATAGTCAAGGACATCTGAACCGTAGACATGCTAAGTGGGTTGAATTTATTGAATATTTTCCTTACGTTATTAAGCACAAGAAAGGGAAAGAGAATGTTATTGCTGATGCTTTGTCTAGGAGTTATACCTTCCTGAATCAACTTGATTACAAAATCTTTTGATTAGAAATAATTTTTAGACTAATATGTTAATGATGCTGATTTTAAGGATGTGTTGCTGCATTGCAAAGATGGAAAAGGATGGAACAAATTCATCGTTAGTGATGGGTTCGTGTTTAGAGCTAACAAGCTATGCATTCTAGCTAGTTCCGTTCGTTTGTTGTTGCTACAGGAAGCGCATGGAGGTCGCTTGATGGGGCATTTTGGAGCGAAGAAAATAGAGGACATACTTGCTGGTCATTTCTTTTGGCCAAAGATGAGAAGATATGTGGAGAGATTTGTTGCTCGTTGCACGACATGTCAAAAGGCTTAGTCACAGTTAAATCCACATGGTTTGTATTTGGCTCTACCTGTTCCTAGCGCTCCTTGGGAAGATATTTCTATGGATTTTGTGTTGGGTTTGCCAAGGATTAGGAAGGCACGTGATAGTGTGTTTGTGGTTGTTGATAGATTTTCTAAGATGGCACATTTCATACCATGTCATAAAATTGATGATGCTACTCATATTGCAAATTTGTTCTTTCGAGAAATTGTTCGTTTGCATGGTGTGCCCAACACAATTGTTTCTGATCATGATGCTAAATTTCTTAGTCATTTTTGGAAGACTCTATGGGAAAAACTAGGAACTAAGCTTTTATTTTCTACTACATGTCATCCCCAAACTGATGGTCAAACTGAAGTTGTCAATAGAACTTTGTCTACTATGTTAAGGGCTGTTTTAAAGAAGAACATTAATATGTGGGAAGATTGTTTACCTCATATTGAATTTGCTTATAATGTTCGCTGCATTCTACTACAAAGATGTGCCCATTTCAGATTGTATATGGTTTCCTGCCTCGTGCTCCTATTGATTTGATGCCTTTATCATCTTCTGAAAAACTAAAATTTGATGCTACTAAGCGTGCTGAATTGATGTTAAAACTGCATGAAACAACTAAAGAAAATATAGAGCGTATGAATGCTAAATATCAGTTTGCTAGTGATAAAGGTAGAAACAAACTAATGTTTGAACCTGGAGATTTAGTTTGGTTGCACTTGAGAAAGGATAGGTTTCATGAATTGAGAAAGTCTAAATTGATGCCTAGGGCTGATGGACCATTTAAAGTGTTAGAGAAAATTAATGATAATGCATATAAGCTCGATTTGCCTCCAGTTAGAGAAAATTAATGATAATGCATATAAGCTCGATCTGCCTGCAGATTTTGGGGTTAGTCCCACACTTAACATTGTAGATTTGAAGCCATATTTGGGAGAAGAAGAAGAGTTTGAGTCAAGGATGACTCAAATGCAAGAAGGGGAGGATGATGAGGACATCAACACCAATGATACATCCACACCGACACGAGTATCGGTTTCTACGCCGACACAAGTACCAATTTCTGGTTCTATTACTCATGCCCGAGCTCGTCAACTTAATCATCAAGTAAGTTCACTCTTGAGTTTCTGTCCATCATACTTAGACCATGGAGATGTGTGCACTCTTGTTTTGGTTAGGAACCAGGGAGAAGACCGAAAGGGAAAAGGACTCGCGCAGGCTGGATCGGACTCCAGGACAGCACCAAATTGTGATGGTCACCATGATCGCATACGGACTCGAATTGGGGTGTTCAAGTACTTCACGGATTTGTTATGAAGTCTATTTTCATATGGATCTAGACTCAAGTCCATATCTTGTCTAAGATGGCCGCAATTACTATCGAGAGATTTTCTATCCAAAGGTGTTGCATCACTTTAATTTGGCCCAATGGGCCGTGTATCAAGTCGGGTCCATTAGGGACACGTCCTAGGGTTGGAGCACAACCCCAACACATAGGTGGTCATCCTACCACCTTCATATACCCCTTAGCTACCACCAAGAATAGTTGGATTTTATTTTGATCAAGTTTAGCTCTCGCTACTTGCTTGTAAGCGCGCATGCTGGATCAGCCACCCATCTTCTTGTCTTCGAAACCCCACCTTATTGAGATTGAGTTTGAAATCTTCGTCTACATCTAGTAATTCCAGTACTTGTTATACTTGTTCTTGCTAGTTCTTCGATTGCTTGCAGGATGAGTGCCCTTGTGGCCGGGTGGCGCGCTCCACAAGATCGCGATAGCCATTGGAGGTGGTGTATCCATTGCTAAGATGTAGCTTGGCAGGCTGTAGTTAGGCCGTGAATGTCATCTCCATCCACCAATCGAGTTATCCCATGCCTTTCTTATCAAAAGATGGGGAATCAACCCTAGCAGGTTCCTATCATTCAGGACATGCTGGAGTCCTGAACGGGATGGCCGATGTCACGGAGGGCATCGGCGAGGGTCTTCATGCGGCTGCAGTACTCGGTGATGGAGGAGTCACCCTGTGTCATGGAGTGGAAGTCGTGGCTGAGGAAGATCGTCCAGGATTGCTTGTTGGCACGGAAGAGGCCCTTGAAGGTGAGCCAAAGATCCCGGGTGGTCTGATCATTGTTGGTCATGGTGAGGTCAAGGACGGAGTTGTCAACGGAGTCGATGAACCAGGAGCAGACGCAGCAATCCACTTGATCCCAATCAGGGTCCTGGGGATGGGGCGCCACCGTGCCATTGATGTGTGACTTGAGGTCGAACTTGCCACACATGGACTTGAAGAAGGACACCCACTTGGTGTAGATGGAGGATTTCATCATCAACGTCATGGGAACATGAGACTTGATAGAGACGGTGGCATAGGGTGGATGATGGGTGGTGGTGCATGAATAAGATGCAAACCGCCACAAGGGGGAGCACCACCGCCGGCGCTAGGAGGGGGGCCGGGGGGTGGCACAGGGCACCACCGCCAGCGCTAGGAGGAGGCAGACAAGGAAGCGGTGGCACAAGGGCACCACCACCGATGCCAATAGGCGCACCAGACGGCAGCACAGAGCCACCAGTAGGGGCGGTGGTGTCGCTGGACACAGAAGAGTTAGCGGAGGAGAGGGCGGCCATGGTGCACGGCAGGGAGGAGGCACACGTGATAGGAGGTGTAGCAGAGGGTGGGCAGTGGCGCAGCAGAAGGGGCGCCATCCTAGGGTTGCGCGCCGAACATGAGGGAGGCGCTAGGGAGAGGAGAGGAGGCCCACAATCTAATCTCATGATACCATGTAGAGAAGTAGATGGGAAACACCACACACCCTAATAAGGGAGGGTGACCTCTATATATGTATGGCCAATATAGCTTGGAGTACAAGGAATACATCAACTGTACAAGAAAATGATAAATACATCCTAATATACACATATACTTCCTAATATCCTTATCGTGAGACAAGAGCAAAGTTGCTCAAATTCTTGCAAATAGGTATATGGGTTCTCCTATTCAGTTCCAGCCAAAAATTGCTCTCGAACCATGGCTATGAACCTAAGACGTAGCTCATGACCAGTAGTATGGATGGGATGTGATGATGCTGGAGGCTCCAAATTTTTGCCCTTTAGAGCTGAGAATTGTGCTAAGGTAAGAGTGGGATCCATGATGGTAGGTAGACGGGATGCAGATGAACTTGGTTTGAAACTTAACAGCTACCATTCTGCGACAACAGCACCAGAAAGCTTGTTGGTATTTCTTATAGCCTAATAGATAAATCCGCAAGCGTATGAATACCGATGTAGCTTTCACCTGGGAGGATTCCAGAGTATCGATTTCCACGGGGAATGAGAAGTGCACTAATTCTAATCTAATTCATCTAGGGGTAGGTGTGGATATGGGTGATGACAAAGAGAAGAGGCAATGAGTCTGAGGGTAGTCAGGGCACTTGATCGGGTAACTAGGTTCTCTCGAACCTTACTAACTCTGTTTACGTCGAGGGAAATAGACGATTGGCCATAGAAAGGGATGAGAAGGGGGCCAGCTTGCACCTAGCGCTCTTATGGTTCCCTACAGGTCTAGCCGCTAACACGTGGTCGATTCCAAAGGCCGGACAGGGCTGTCACCACCTGTCGGTTACCACAAGCAGTCCATGGACCTGGGTGTAATCCAAGGTAAAATCTAGTCTATACACCACACCTACACTATCAATTACTACTTCACTCCGCTGCTAGAGTAAAGCACCCACTACTAAAGTACTGAATGAGGAACCGGTAAACAGAAGTAAGTAAGAACTAATGCTCAATTAATCAAGGGGAACTAGAGTTACCAAACAAGACCATGATGATGCTACTCCGAGAAAAGTTGCATCTGCTGAGGCACAAAGTGGAAGAGGGGCCGACAACTCTGGCTCCTCCCAGCACTCTCACCTCACCTCTCTCCCTATTCTGGTAAGTATGGTAGTGGCAGCGCGTTGCTTCTTTTGATCTTCTTCTCTTGTGTGTCTTTCCTGGCGCGAAATGGCACTATTTATAGTGCTAGGAAGGTAGGGGGTACTTCTGCAAAAAAATTATTTAATTGCTTTGGAGGGACTTTCATGCCAAATTTTAGAGGGAATAGAGGAAGAAACACCCCAGGTTGATCTGTTCTAGTCTCTATTTCTTCCACTTTTTATTCTCTGCACTGGTGGATGCCTCCAGGTCTTGATTTTCTTGAAAAAGCACTGGTTAATCTTCTGGATCTTCATCAAAATATTTTCCATACTTATATTGGGTTGTGGTCAAGGAGGTAGTCATAAAAATGATATTTTTGGGTTCAGGGTTGATGCCCATCAAGGTTTGTGATATTTCCAATGTAGAAATTCACAATGCATGGACATAAAGGCTAGCAATAAAAGGTTACACAAAGGAATGACAAACTTCTAAGTCTCATACCATAGAAATAAATCCTGAATCAATTCACCCAAAAATAAATCTTGCAATCTAGGCTTCATTATGGTATAAACATTTGGCTTTGGATATGTAGAGCAATTGCAAGAAGTATTATTGACAAGGTCAGTGTGATGATATTTAAAAAAATTAAAGAGCCTTTGATCCATTTAAAAGAGACAATCCAATATATATGTATATTATATGGGTCCAAATTGTCATAACCTCCACAAAAAGATAAGCTGGTGTTTAACTTAATTTTAGATCGTGTTAGGGAGAGCATTAGTTCAATGGTGCACTAACCAAGTATGAAATTAAATAGAGCGGCAACGATCATCATCTTTCATCATGACAAGAACTTAAAACATCACAATTAATCACATATCATTAGGTTCAGATGATCCAATGTTATTTATCATGCGATGCTGAACCAAACTCACAAAATAAAATAGAAAATACTACGCACACCAACTCACACATGTTGAAATAAATAAAGAAAAGAAAAGAAAAACCAAACCACACGTGTGCGTTTTTATTTGGTCCCACGGTCTTCAATCCAAATCATCCTGCGGCGGCTCATAATGTGGATTTCCCTGCTACTGGTGCTTGTAAAATCCCTACTCATATTGCTCCTGCATTTCACCTTGATACTGATTTGGAGGAACCATTCCCATCATCCTGGATTGATAAGCGATGCTCATGTTTCCATCTTCAATCCTCTCGGCAGCTTCCCTCATAGTATCTACGTCTTGTAAATTCCTTTGCACGTACGTGGCTATGGTGCGTGCACCTCTCTGAGGTTAGGGTAGGTGCCTAAACTGGGAGATCACTGTAACATGTGGTGGACGTCCCTGGAAAGGACGTGGCAAATAGCCATGTTAAGCATATGGTGGTGGTGATGGAGGATACACCAGCTGCTGATATCCTTGCTGTGAATATGGGCCTCCTACCCATGCCTCCGTTAGTGCCTCTGGACATTGCTGCTGCTGCCATCCTTCTGGGACTCCCTCATAGCTAAGTGCATTCTTGAACTCATTCTGCTTGTACCTCAAGCTGGGTGGACATAGTGGTATGTCCTTTGTAGCTTGGGACGATGAGCCTTCATCAATTCTTTTTCCTCTTTTATCTTTCTTTGCGGGAATTAATATTTCTCCTTCTCTCCTGTTGGTTTTGCCCACATGATGTATTCCCAGTCTTTTATCGGGCAATTTAACATTTTGTGACTCTAACTGTATAGCCTTTTTCTTCATCATCCTTGCATCAATATTTCCTACCTTGATTAACCACTTGGGGAGTCTCTCAATATTCGGCTTTGCATGTGACGTTATCATAGTAAGATAGCATCCTGAACCAACAACTCTAGTTTCGGATGTGGCTTCAGCTAACCACCTGTTGATCATCATGTGGGAAGGGTTCATGACTTGGTTGCCCACCACTGCATAAGAAAGCCAATTAATTTCCATGTCGATGATTTTCGTCTCCTTCATTATTCCCGAGTGTAACAACCCTACAATTCAAAAAGGGCAAAAAAATTTCAAAGGTTAAAACAGGTGAAATTGGGAGTAAAGAGTAGAAACAAACCAAAGTTCAAAATACCAAACTTTGAAGACCTTTCAAATTCACCAAGTGTGAAAAATGTCTTAAAAAGCACTAAAATTTGGGGTGAAATGTAAAAACCAAATTTTATTTAAATACTCAACTTTTGGCCAATATGAAAGTTGTAGAACATTTAAAAACAAACAACTTTTGTTATTTGAGCTTTGCTTGATTTTGAGTGAAAGGCCTTCAAAATTTGAATCAAAGTTCAGCAAAATTGGGGCAAATTCAAAAACCAGCTAAGCCAACGTTCCACTGAAATTCCGACCGGTTTATCTCAAATTCTATTGAGAATTTCACCCATAGGCTTTTGTAGAAGTTGAAGAGTATGGTTTGGGCTACAACTATTATATTTGGAAATTTTGAAGTTTGAATTTGAGTTTTTGAGAGAAACAGTCCCAAACCCGCTGTCTGCGCACGCAACCGCGAGTGCACGTGCACGCGATCGGGGGTGATCGTGCACGGCGTGTCATGGTGCGCCACATCGCGTTGGCCCCTTGGTGCAGCACCGCCGACCATTCGCCGCCGGCGATGGGACGGCACATCCCCGAGTGCTCACCCAATTGCGCGCCCGCACCATCCCCCTCCCGACCGGCTTATCTTCGCCGGCCAATGCTCCAGTGCGCACCCATGCCATCCTGCAGATGCTCACCGCCACATCATCGCCTGCCATTGACCTCCTCCTGGCCAACACCCGCTGGTGAAGTGATAGCACGCGCGCCCCTCTTTGCCACTCCGTGAGCGAGGGAAATCAGTTGCCCACGCTAAAGATCCCTCTCCGCCACTAATCGGCCGCGCGCCCAGGCCCCCTCGCCGCCACGGCCAACTGCTGAGTGCCCCAGTCTGTTCTGCGGGTCACCAGCCTCCCCGTGCTTCCTAGTGGGCCCTGGCTCACCACCAGAGCTCGCTAAGCCGCCTTATACCCCTCTACCGCTATAAAAGGCACTCCCCACCGCTCCCTGGTGCTACTCGCCGCCCTCACTGTGCTCCGAAGCTCTTCCGCGCCCGCCCATGCCAACTCACCGTCGAGCATCCCCTCCCGAACCCCGTCAGTGCCCCCTAAGCCTTCCAATCGACCACCAGTGCCTCACCGCAACTCTCTGAGCAGCTTCCCGGCTATCTCCCTACCACCGGCGCCGGAGCAAAAACCCCTCCGCCGCACTTGAAGCTCCGCCACAGAAAACCGCCGCAGGCCACCCTCCGCCCTCGACCTCCACAGCGCGCTGACTCACGGTGAGCTGCTGACCACACCCATGCCTTTCCCTCAACCCCTCCCCACCGGATATCGCTAGAATCGCGCCACCAAGCCGCCGGTGAAGCTCGAGGGGCACATTGCAAGCCCCTAATTCTTTCTAGGGTTAAAGCTATAAAAAGACAAGACCTAGTTGTGAGGTTTCAAAAGATCCAAGGGCCCTTTTGCGAAACACTTTTCCCTTTTCTGTTTTAAAATAGATTAAAAAGGCTCATAAGTTTGAAAATATGTAGGAATTTGTAGAAAAATGCTAAAAATGTGAAATCAGTTTTGTTAGGCTCCTAATGCACATGAATAAGTAGGAAAAATACTTTCTTCTGTAATATACATGTTTTACCCTTCTTAAATAAATACATATGGTTTAATGTACTTTTTTTTTAATAAATAGTTTTCATGCTCATTAAATCCTATAACATTTATAGTAGCCTCTGTTGGTGTTGGTAACCCTTCTATAAAATTTTGTAGAACCAGACTGATGATGAAACTCTAGTTAAAAATCTTTCTTCATGTTCTACAATTTAATACTGTTTGCTTTTTAGTAAATTTTGTAAAAGTCAAAAGCATCTCAAATGTTTACAGTAGATTGCCTGTATAATAATGAAGCTTCTGTAAAAATTTTAGAACCATATCTTATCAGATTCTTCTAGAAATAGTTATTAAAGTTTAATAGCTAGATAAATGGTTAATAACAAATGTTAATTAGGAAGGGTAGAATGGTAAATGCTATGTTAAGTTAGTTTAAAATTTCAGAAATAGGATAACTTTCCAAATGCATGTTGTGCAACCCTAAAATGACCCCCTCCTTTCTTTGTGAAGTCTAAGATGTTAAAACTTTATATGTGTACACAATCACCATCAAGTCAAGCCCAAGTTTTAAATTGCAACACACTCTACATTACGAAGAAAGGAAGGTTCGAAATCTTGTCTAAGTGAATGTGGTCGAACTGCAATCTATGCTTCTACAATAATCCATGAAATGCAACCTGCACGTAAGAGCATGAATTTTGAACTCTTGCATATGCATCTCGTGTAGAAGTGAATCTCGCCGACGGAACCTATGAGCTACTTCCAGCAGCTAAGGAGGAGCCATCTACAGAAGTGAACCATATCGAGGTTGAGCAGGACCCCAGTCAAGCTTCAAGCGACCTTCAAACTAACCTAGTAAAGGAAGGTGAGCCTCGGAGCATAACCTTGGTTTCTAAAGCTTATGCAATACTTATGTTACTTATGTTTGTGCATTAAGTTTATAGGTGTTGCTTGAAAACTTAGTTGCATGATCTTAAGTACCTATGTTTGGAATACTAGTATGTTAAGTCGAGTAGTTGCCATGCTAATTAGGGACACGGTAAAAGTCGAGTGATTTCATGTCACTCGCGAGCTATAGGAGTTTCTTGTTTACTTATGTTGGAATCATAAGGTTGACGGCTGGGG
This sequence comes from Setaria viridis, assembly GCF_005286985.2. NCBI lineage: Eukaryota > Viridiplantae > Streptophyta > Magnoliopsida > Poales > Poaceae > Setaria > Setaria viridis. Next base: position 17,072,058 of record NC_048264.2, read on the forward strand.
TTGGGCTATACGTTTTGGAATGGTGGATGCCCGCCTGTATACAAGATGAAGGTGCTAAGGTCGAACCGTGTCGGTGATTGTGGTCAAGTGTTTGAAAGTACTAAACTCATACTGAGTATGGGATGGGAAGCCTAGCACCTGATTGAACCGGGGTGTGGAGTATCCTGCTCTTTCTAGAAAGGAGTTCCCCTGATGCATCATGTGGGTACAAGTGCAGTCACAATATGGTGATGTTCCGGGACCATGGGGCCTCGTATCCAAGGGAAGTGGGCCCTGTCCACGTGCTTGGGGATTGATGGGGATGGCTGACATGTGTGGACCCGGTGTGGTACGCATGTGTCGTGGGTTTAGGTTCACCTTGCAAGGTTAAGAAACTCGATTCGAATCGTCTGCCGCTCACAGTTTCGGACTGCTTGATCACTATGCTGCAGTAAGTAAGAAGTGGAACAAGTATGATGTTAAATACTGATGCTTAAATTAAATTGCTTGTTCATCATGCTTGCTTAGAATAAGTGCTTACTTAGAATGGACAATCAACTAGAATTTGCTGCTGTTGATGCAAAAATCAAGAGACAATCTTCGCGCACTGACACACGAAACCCGGGAGAATCTGCTTTGCTCCTGTTTAGGTTGTAGCCCTATCGACCCGCGGCATGTCAGTCAATCTGACCCGCTGATTGACAAGGACAAGTAAAGTGTCAAATACAAGACCAAATCTGCTGGTATTTCGAATCGCTCCATAGGACGTATCGGCAGGACTGCCGACACGAGCAAATGACAATCGGCTAGATCAGCCGATGTGTACATGGTAGATGCAAAGGAAGCGTAAAGCACAACCTAAACAGTACTATGTGAATAATACTCAAAACAGATCTAATCAGCTATGTGATAGTAGATTGATACAAGAAAATAAAGTAAAAGCCGATCGAAATGTGTTCCAAGCTGGATAACTGTGATAAAAGTTAAAACAACAAGATTTAATGAATAAAGCTTGCAGATCTAGCAAATATTGATAACTTGTGAATAAATCTAGACGAAACGATAATGATGCGCTCGAAGTTGTTGATGCCAGATTTTGACACGTGTGTAATCGACGTCAGGAAAGGAAGAAATCAGAAGGAGCGGTGAGACACAGGGGTGGTGGTTGGGAATCGGCCGATTGGTGCTACAGTCATGGATCGGCCGATTGGTGCTACAGTCATGGATCGGCCGATTGACCTTTGGAGTTCCGCCTCGCCCGACCTTAGGTCCCAAGGTCGGAGTAGTTTGAGCTCTCGACACGTGGGTCCTAATCGGTTGTCCCTTGCCGATGAGGTGAATAGAAATTGGCCGATTAGGAGGCTGGAATAATTGGGCCGGTGTGGGCCTAAAGAGGATTATGAAGATGAAGAGGGAATCAGCCCATGAAGAGTGCGGTTATCGACTTAGTACGAATCGTACTTGTAAATATTCGTTTTCTGTTTAAGTTTAGGGATAGAGTTCTAATCGGATAAGAAGTCGTTTGTAACAGGCTATAAATAGCCACCCTTGTAGATTTGTAATCATCATCAACTCAATACAACAAACTACTATTTCCTCGTACTTACTTTCAAGCCGGCGATTTCGCCAATACTTTTCTCCTTTTTCACGAGTTTGTACAGGTTGGCGGGGCTGCATCAACTTGACCTCCGGCCAATCTTGTAAGTTCCGCTTATCGAGTAAATTCTAAGCTTTAACTTCGGGCGCATCGCTGTCGTTTCGTTTAGATTTATTCACCAGTTATCGATATTTACTAGAATTCTAGGTTTTTCCTGTCGTTCTGGTTTTATCATCAGTTACCCAGCTAGGAATCGGCAATTTTGGCTTTACTTGTACTTCGTCATTTAATCTATTTATTTTACAAATAGCCGATTAAGATCTGTTCCTAGTGTTGCTACTGTAGCGTTGTTTAGATTACTTCAGTGGTTTTCCTTATCGACATTGCCTGGTAATCGGTCGCATTGTAGCTGATTGCCTCATTACAGCAAATCGGCTGATTCGCTGATAAGCTTTCTCGAGATCGGAACCTTAGCCGATCGCAACCCCTAGGATCTGACACGTTTCTCTCCTTGCCAATCAACAGGTCAGATTGGCTGGCACGCCGCGCGAACCGCACCAGGGCGATCACCCGAACAGGAGCTAAGCAGATTCTCCCGGGTCGTGTGTCCGACGCTGGGGATTCGATCAGTCAATTTCGAGCGCCAACACACTTTTGGCACGCCCGGTGGGACAAATACAACCGCCACTATGTCGAAAGCTGCTGAAGTCTCGGAAGATAACGTCATCGAAGTGACAGAAGCAGACCTCAGGGACGACCAGAGGGAAGAATTGGAGAAGCAGACGGCATACTACCGGAAGACATGTCTGCAATCCTTAAGTCGCACCAGGAGCGGAGAAACTGTCAAAAAGACTCCGTTTCCAACTCCCCGCCAAATCACAATCACCGAGGACTCGGACAAGATGTCCGAGATGGTTCAACAATCTATCTATCAAGCTTTCATCGATCAATCCCCGGTGATTTCTAATACGGTATACAATGCCGTCATCAGCTCCTTAGCTAGCGGCGTATCTCAGGGGTACCAGGGGCCGGCATATGCTCCACCAATTATGGCTCCGAACAAGAGTTATTCAAATGCACCTTATTCGGCTTCTCAGCCGACCCAAATTCCAGTTGAAGGTTCTGGCGCTTCCTCATCATCGGCCCCTATGGGGTCTAATGGCGCGCAATATCTCCATCCACGTCCCATTCAGTTGTCCTCCGCGCAGTTTCCTCCTTTGAATCCAGCGCCTTGGGGGGCACCCTCAGTGACGGCCGCCCAGGATCAACCGGCCAGCCATGAAAGTCCTCAACTCCAGGCATCTTTCCAGGCGGCCGTTAGGCCAATCATGCCACAGTATCAGCCTGTCACGCCAGAGATGAGCAGGGCGGCAGAAACAACAGAAGTACTTTGGGGCGTTGCGCCGCTCGTACTGTATGACGAAGCGGGCAGCTCATACAGACAGCCGACCCTGACTACGCAGCCGGCTATGACACATCAGACGCCGCACGCTTTCACTCATCATCAAGTCATCCCGCCGCCAGTATACCAACACGTACCAGTTCCCCAACCGACGGTATACCAGCAACAGCCAGACTGGACGGCACGCATAGCAGAGGTGATTCAAGAGCAATTCGGCTTAAAACCGAAGGTGCAGACCTACACATACAAGACACCATACCCGCCTACATACGACTCGCTGCCGTTTCCCCATCGGTATAAAGTTCCTGATTTCAGTAAGTTTTCGGGACTGGACGACACCTCAACTGTGGAACACGTGAACAGATTCATCATCCAATGTGGGGAAGCAGTGGTGCAGGATGCTCTACGGGTGCGCCTTTTCTCGTCATCCCTATCGGGGTCAACCTTTCAGTGGTTCACTACATTACCGCCCAACTCGATAATTACGTGGGCTGATCTGGAAAGGCAGTTTCACAAATACTTCTACGTCGGGATACATGAAATGAAGCTGTCCAATTTAACCAGCCTTAGGCAGAGAAGCGACGAGCCGATATCCTCATACGTACAGAGGTTCAGGGAGATCAGGAGTAAGTGCTACTCCCTGGCCCTGACTGATGCACAATTGGCCGATATAGCCTTCCAAGGTCTCCTACCTCATATCAAAGAAAAATACGCCTCACAGGAGTTTGAGAGCTTAAGCCAAATCGTCCACCGATTGTCTGGTCAAGAAGTACGCCCTTTCGATCCACGGAGGAACTTCCAGAAGAAGGTGGCATACTTAGAAGAGGTTGAAACCGAAGAAGACACAGAGATCGGCCTTGCGGAATGGGTTAAAGGGAAGAAGCCGATATCGTGTCCGTTCGGAAAGAAGGAGTCGGAAACGTTCGGATTCGACACGTCAAAGGCCGATAAAATCTTCGACCTCCTCCTCCAGGAAGGACAGATCAAACTCTCACCGTACCACACGATTCCGTCTACCGAACAGCTGAAGAGAATGAAATATTGCAAGTGGCATAACGCTACCTCCCATGATACAAATGAATGCAAAATCTTCCGGCAGCAGATACAGTCGGCCATCGAGCAAGGCAGACTCAAATTTGAAGTTCCAACGAAACCGGCCAAGCCGATGAAGATCGACCAGCACCCCTTCTCCACCAACATGGTTGATACGGGGAGAAATTCGCTCCAAACCAAGGTACTAATGTCCGAATCGGCTAAGCAAAGTGGCGCCGTGGACCCCAGAAATCAAGCAACACCCGAAGACGTCAAGGGAAAACGGCAGATGGAGGATGATGACGACGGAATTGGAGAACCACGTAAGCCCATTACTTCCCAATTTCTGCTCAATAAATATCAACGGCAACATGAACGCTCAAGATCCCGGGAAGAGGCGATGCGGCGACATGAAGATCACTGGCGATGTCCGTTCTTCATCCACTGTTGGGAAAGCAACCTCAGGTTGCCATCGGCCGACAATTGCCCTAAGTGCAACGGCCCGTATCGTAACAATCGGCCGTTCAGAAGGTCTCGCTCCAGAGATGGAAAACCAGAGCCGATCAGCAAGAACTGGCGCGACCAAGAGGACCAGCGCCCTCCAGTACATGATCGGCTGGGGGGCAGAAGTGACCGATATGACCGGCTGGAAGGTAGGCGCGAGCGGAACGATAGGCCGAGGGGCAGATTTGATCGACATGACCGGCCAGAAAACAAGGTTAGCGTCCACAATCGACTTGAAGAGATGGCCGATGCTTGGGTATCAGACGAGAGTCCTTTAGGACGCGAACCAGAATGGGAACACGCCAGGCCACAGACCAAACCAGTGAACCCTAGGTGGTGCCCTGATGGATTGACCAAGTCTCAAAAAAGAAGAATCCAACGTCTTCGCTAGTAGGAACAGCAGGAAGAAGAACAACGACATACGACGGATGAGAAAAATGGCAGGCCTCAGGTCTGGCGCCCCAAAAGAGGCGACAGGGGAGACGACGAATCGGCAGCCGATATCGGCATGGTTTTCATACTGCCGATGGAGTTCATGACTCCTGCCGACCGACAGAACATGTCGGCAATAGAAGAGCAGATGGCACAATTGGCTTTGGAACCAATGACAGCCACGTTCGAGAAGCTCGAAGATGACAAACGACAACACCTGAAGGCGTTGTTTCTTAAAGGGCATGTCAACGGCCAACCCATCACCAGATTACTGGTAGACGGAGGAGCTGCAGTTAACATCATGCCGTACGCCATGTTTCAGAAGCTAGGGAAGAGCGATGACGACCTGACCAGGACAGATATGATGCTCAAGGACTTCGAAGGCAACGTATCCCCCGCTCGTGGCGCACTCTGCGTCGACCTCACCATCGGCAGTAAGACCCTTCCTACTACTTTCTTTATCATTAATGGCAAAGGGTCCTACAACATGCTACTCGGCCGAGACTCGATACATGCAAATTGCTGCATCCCGTCTACAATGCACCAATGCCTCGTGCAATGGGTTGGTGACAATATCCAGGTGGTCACCGCCGATTCCGCATACAGCATCGCGGCAGCCGACACGCAGCAGTGGAGCTGCGAGAACGTCAAGTGCATATCCGGGAGAATATGGGACACTGATTTCTTGAAGGTGTCCGATTTTGGCCTACAGCCGATCCGAGCAATCGGCTCCGAAGACTCGGACTAAATGGATCAGTTCGCCCGAGAAGATGGGAAGCTGGGACACGGGTTCACGTCGGCCGATTCATTAGAAATGATAGACTTAGGCGATGACACCAAACCAAGGCCGACATATATTAGTGCAAATTTGGATCCGGAATACAAATGTAAATTGACAAATTTATTAAGAGAATTTAAGGATTGCTTTGCTTGGGAATACCATGAGATGCCCGGATTAGACCAATCTATTGTCGAACATCGGTTACCTATAAAGCCGGGGTATCGGCCGTATCAACAGCCTGCACGGCGGTGTAATCCTAAAATCCTAACAGATATAAAGGCCGAAATAACACGGCTAATCGAAGCAAAATTTATTCGGCAATGCCGTTATGCCGAATGGATCTCCAACATTGTACCAGTATACAAGAAGAACGGAAAGCTACACGTATGTGTCGATTTCAGGAACCTCAATCAGGCCACACCAATGGACGGATACCCCATGCCGACGGCCGATGTGCTGATAGACGCCGCCGCAGGACACAAGGTTAATAGTTTTATGGATGGAAACGCTGGATACAATCAGATACTAATGGCCGAAGAAGACATATCCAAAACGGCCTTCAGATGCCCAGGTCACCTTGGTTTATTCGAGTGGGTGGTAATGACTTTCGGTTTGAAGAACGCCGGCGCTACATATCAGCGAGCCATGAATTACATATTTCACAAACTTATCGGCATACTGGTGGAAATTTACATCGTCGACGTCGTAGTCAAATCGAAAGGACACCAAGAGCATCTGGCCGATTTGCGACAGGTACTGGAGTGCACGAAGAAACATGGGCTGAAGATGAACCCGAATAAGTGTGCCTTCGGTGTATTCGCCGGACAATTCTTAGGATTCATGGTTCATGAGCGGGGAATAGAGATCAACCGGAAGACCATAGCGGCCATCAATAAGGTCGTGGCCCCACAGAATAAAACTGAATTGCAATCTCTAATCGGTAAAGTGAATTTCATCAGAAGATTCATATCTAATCTGTCTGGACGTATCCAAGCCTTCACACCATTGTTAAAGCTGAAACCCGACCAAGAGTTCATATGGGGAGAAGAGCAACGCAAGGCATTAGAAGATATCAAGCAGTACTTGATCTCACCACCAGTATTGGTCCCACCTCAAACTGGTAAGCCGTTTAAACTATACTTATCAGCCGATGAACGAGCTATCAGGTCGGCTCTGGTCCAGGAGTTCGAGGGAAAGGAACAGGTAATATATTATGTCAGTAGAAGGCTTTTGGATGCCGAAACAAGGTATCCCCCAGTAGAGCGTCTATGCCTATGTCTATACTTCTCATGCACCAAACTCAGGCACTATTTGCTATCGTTAGAGTGTGTGGTCGTATGCAAAGACGACGTGGTAAAATACGTGCTATCATTGCCAATTTTGAAGGGACGAATCGGAAAGTGGATCTTAGCTTTATCAGAATTCGACCTTCGATACGAATCGGCAAAGGCCGTCAAAGGTCAGTCATGGCCGATTTCGTTGCCCAGCACTGCGGACCAGAGGCTTCCTTCGTGGAACCAGCACCTTGGACCTTGTACTTTGATGGATCGTCATGTGGGGCCGGATCAGGAATCGGCATCGTCCTCATATCGCCTTGGGGGGCAAGCTATGATTTCTCTCTGCCGATAGAAGCGTCCGCCACTAACAATCAAGCAGAGTACCGAGCTGTGTTGAAGGGGTTACAACTATTAAGGGAAGTCAAGGCTGATGCTGTCAAAATTTTTGGGGATTCCATGCTTATCGTTGACCAATTAACAGGGAAGTCCGAATGCAAGGACGATGTGTTAAGGATTTATTACGAAGATTGCCTGCAGCTTCTGAAAGGATTCAAGTCCGCGGTATTGAGCACATCCCAAGGAATCACAACGAGGACGCCAACAAGCTCGCCCAACATGCATCTGGGTATCGGCCGATTCAAGGCGCCATGGCTCTAGAACTCGCGGCCGATGACTGGCGGAAAGAGATCGCCGATTACCTGAAAGATCCATCTAAGAAAGTGGATCGGCGGATACGATTTCATGCTACAAAATATGTTTTACTGGAAGACAACTTGTTCTTCCGAACGATTGATGGCGTCCTACTCAAGTGTTTAGGAACGGAGGAGGTGAAGACTTTGATAGGAGAAATCCACGAAGGAGTGTGTGGAGCCCACCAGTCGGCACATAAGATGAAATGGATGATTAGGAATAATGGGTACTACTGGCCGACGATCCTCGAAGATTGCTTCAAATATTATAAAGGATGCCAGGATTGTCAGAAATACGGGAACATCCAACGTGCGCCCGCATCGGCCATGAATCCCATTATCAAACCATGGCCGTTCAGAGGTTGGGGAATAGACCTCATCGGTCAGATTTATCCTCCGTCAAGCAAAGGGCAAAAGTTCATTCTGGTAGCCACAGATTATTTCACCAAATGGGTGGAGGCGATTCCGCTAAGGGCCGTAACATCAGCCGCTATGGTTGACTTTGTAAGGGACCATATCATCTACCGTTTCGGCATTCCCCAGACTATCACGACCGATCAAGGAACGATGTTTACATCAGGAGAATTCGAAGAGTTCACGGCCAATATGGGAATCAAATTGTTAAACTCCTCTCCGTACTATGCCCAAGCTAACGGTCAGGCCGAATCTTCCAACAAAGGGATAATAAAGTTAATCAAGAGGAAGATAGAAGAACAGCCGAAAAAATGGCATTTATGTCTGACCGAAGCCCTATGGGCATACAGGATGGCTTGCCACGGGGCCACCAAGATGTCCCCTTATCAGTTGGTGTATGGTCACGAGGCGGTACTACCATGGGAATTGAGGACAGGGTCGAGACGCACATCACTCCAGGATCAGTTGGCGGCCGATGACTACTCCTCACTCATGAAAAGGGAACTTGATGACTTGGCTGGCCAACGATTGAGAGCTTTGATAAGTATTGAAGAAAACAAGAAGAAAGTGGCCATATGGTATGATAAGAAAGCAGTTCTCTCCGGGAGACCTGGTATGGAAGTTAGCGCTGCCGATCGGGTCAAAAGATCCTAAATTCGGTAAGTGGTCCCCTACGTGGGAAGGGCCATATAAAATCGGCAGATGTGCTCCAGGAAACGCTTATATTCTGGAAACGATCGAAGGAGAAGAGTTTACTAGGGCTTTGAACGGAAGGTACTTGAAAAGGTACTACCCCAGTATATGGGTCGGGGCATAAGGATCAATGATGACGAACAAACACACAGCCGATACAAAAAGAATCGTCTAAAGAGAAAACATAATCGCCCAAATCGGCCGATATATTATTCGGTACGGACGATGGGTTACACGGCCGACACGGTACAAGTCGCCCTTAGAACAAAAAATAATTAACCACACCTCTTCTTAAGTTCTCTCTCAACCCGACCTAGTTCTATCAGAAGACGGATGTGCCGTTCTTCTATCTCTTTCATCGCGGCTTCCGCTTCAACTTGACGGGGAAGAGGATGACTCTGGTCCATTGCCGGACGTGATATTCCTACTGCTGCATCTTTAAGAACGATTTGATGAGGAAGCGTATGACTTCTGTCGGCTTGAGGTCACCCGTGGTCGTTGCCGTCAAGGAAAACCCAAATCCGTCGGACATCGGCAGGGACGTGCTCCTTGAGTTCGACACGATGAGCCCTGATTAAATCCTTGTCTTCTTGTGACAATGGTTCGTCAGAGTACACGAGTCCGATGACTCGTTCGAGCTCAGGACTAAGGCGCCGCGGCTGGGAAAAGCAACAATATACATGGCCGCCGAAGATGTGACTCTTTTCTGAGGAATTAAGCTGAGGAAGAGGACAAGGACAAATCTTTTACCTGATTGATAGAGGAAAAGGAGGAGGATGAAGAAGACATGACCGCAAAGCACGTCGACGAAGAGAAGTCAGGGAAGATAAAGTCAATTTAAACGGGTGCTCTCAAAAGGGGAACCTAGGCCGGTATTTATAAGCGAAGAAGGCGTGGATGTTTGGTAAGACGCGTCCCATCAGAAGTAAAAAGGGTAATAAATAAGGGGGCACCGTGAAGGATGGTCAAAGGAGGTATTAATGTTCGTACAAGACTGCCAGTGCTTTTACAGGTCGCCCAGAAGGGCGTTGATAGCCGCAATCGCTCGACGTCGGATCTGATCGGCTGAATCCAGGACCCGGTTATCATCCTCCACCGATCCTGGGACTTCTGACATATGGCGGTGGAGTTTGAGAGCTTCATGAGCCAGATGCTGCCTCTCCCGCTTCAAATCGGCGATGACGGAAGGAAGTTCCTGAAGCCTCTTCTCTTCGGCGGTTATTTCTTTGGTCACTTGCTCCATTTCCTTGGCAAGTTCTGCTCTTCGGCGTTTGAGGCGATCTATCGTGCCGACGATTACAGGGCGAGAATCTTCCAGAAAGTGAATCCGTTGATGCACCTCTTGAGCTTGACGCTTGTAGAGATCTTCTTCTTCACGAGTCTTGGTCAGCTTGGCGCGATCAGCCATGTGACACAGGGCCCTAAAGACTGGAATCCGCATTGACTCGATATACGCGGCTGGTGCCAAGGCTTCTTCCTCCTCTTCTAGTACTCGCCCGCTGACGTCACCGAAAAGCTGCCGAATCGGCGAGGCATCTTCTACCAATCGGCCGATGTCCTCTTGAAGAAGGGATCGTATGCCTTCAAGCTTGGCACGGACGTCGTCAGGAACGTAGCTCAAAGTAACCTGACGGGAGGCAACTTCCCCGTCATCAGAGAGGGTGACCGCGAACGAGAAAAGGCTGTTGTTGTGGGTGTCATGTTCCTGGGAAATAGTAAATCAAAAAGAAAACAAGTCAGCCGATGGTGATAGCAAATCGGCCGATTAAGGGTGGGAAATCTCTTACCTCCTTAAAACGGATTTCTTCAAGCTGCGTTTGAGAGACCGTTACCCTCGACTCAGGGGCTGGTACCATTGGCTCGTCAGAAGAAGAAGACTCCACAATAATTGGCGCTCTGCTCGGGCCAGCTTCTCGAAGGATGACCAATGGTTGATTAGGCGGGGCGTTTAGCATGCCGGTGACCTGTGTCAAAATTTAATAAGAGCATCATCCAAATACTGGAAGAACGGGTTAAAGGATAGTATACCTCGGTAGATGGAAGCGCTGGCGTTTCATTGTCTGCTTGGGCTACTGCCGATTACTGGGGGTCCACAAGGGTGACCTGTGCAGTCTAATATAAGAGGAGTCAGTATAGAGATTGTGATCGGGAAGATCGGACAGCAAGTTTACCTGCATGGCCTCCACCAGTAATGACGCAGCGGCTGCTCCGGCTTCCGTGGCAACTTGAACGTCTACTTCTTCAGCGGTTGGAAGGGGCGGCGCGGCCAAAGTTTCTGCCGATGTAATCATAGGAAGATTGGCTGATTCTATACGAGCACGTACTCGGCGACTGGTCTTCTTGACAACCTTTTTCTGCGCCTGCTTCGCTCGACCGGCAATAACGTCCACGGAAGGGGCATGATAGCCGATAAGGGGGAAGGTGGTATATGGATAACGGTCCTCTATCGACCGGCCACTCCGGCTACGTTTTGGGGGAACGCGGTTTTCGGACTGAGTCAACAGCAAGAGTTAGTATATACGTTTAACAACATTAATAAGGAATGAAAATCGGCCAAGGAAAAATACCTCGGCATTCGGATCGATGTTGGCTGGATCCAGGAGGTTGCAGTATGTCGATGCAGAAGTGCAGAACAGGTACTGTTTCCATTCGGCCCACCATAGCTTGAATGGTTGAACGGCGAAGGGGGCTACTATCCACTCATTCAGGTCTATGGTACTGGAGTCTAGGATCCGATCTCGTAGCCGATTATAGTCAAGGCCCTTGGTGAGTTCATCTCGAACTTTGCTCGGCCGGCGAAGTATGCCTGAATCGGCAATTGACCCATGCCGAATTGTCGTGCTGCAACGGAGGGGTTGTAGAACTCATACGTAGGAGCATCCTTCCCCGAGAAGAAGTTGGCCGGTAAGATTCCCAGTTTGATTAATTCGTCTGTGAGGTCTTCGCCGAATCGGCCAGTAGTCGAGTCAAAGCAAGAAGGGAGCTCAAAGATTGGGTCATCCCTCTGATAAGGGAACCAGACAGTTGCATCTTCACTAAAGCCATTATAAAAACACCGGAAGTATTCGGCCACCTTGGTAGCAGAGTACGAGCAACCGGAGAAGGCCAATGCCGCTTCGTCGAAGGATGTACATCGGCGTCGGACAGTGGGATTCTCTGCCGATTCAATGTTGGGGAACGTCATGTGCTCTACTCGCTGCTGAGAAATCTTGCTCATGTACAGGTTAATCCATAAGTTGATAAACCACCAGGGTCCATTGGGGTTTCCAATCGGCTCCCCTTGGGATAATTTAACGCCGATTTGGTGAAGCATGTGGTAGGCTGCTCCCAGTAGGTGCTTTCCGAGGGGAACGGAAGTCCCTGCCGATAATGCCTCGGCCAGAGCTTGAGTGTTGGTGGACGGACCAGCTGCTCTCCCACAGAAGAAATGTTTCTCTAGCCACATCATCAGGAAGGCCGTGTGCTCTCTGTTCTCGACTGATCCGGCCCTTCTGTTGCATCTGATGAACCCCTTCCATCCGCCGATTCCCCTTGTGTCCAGCCGATGAGATGTCGTGGCTAAAAGGCGAAAAGGGGTGTCCGGGGAGGAAATGTCTAGGCCGGTCAGCAAGACTACATCGGCCAAAGTGGGGGTCATGGGTCCGTGTCCAAAAAGGAATGCATTGAGAGCATCGGACCAGAAGTAAGAGGCTGCCATCACTAATGGCTCGTTCCGTTCCATTTGGGACAAAGATAGGTCGATGCACTGGCCGATTTTGCGCTCATCCCATTGGACCCTCTTAGAGGCGGCTATCCGCTGGTACCATTCCCTCCAGCCGAGGGTTTCATTCGGCCAAGACCTGAAGGTACCCGACCAATGATCTAGGTCCATAGTTGATTGCTTAAAAAGGATCCTATGGGTTTCAAAATTGATTAGGTCGGTTGGATCTGGGTTTCCCATGGGACCAAGGCAGATAAGGCCGGGAGTTTCTGTGAGGCGAATGGTAATATGATGCCTAACTGCCTAAAAAAGGAAAAAGGGGGTGCGGGAGTAAGAATAGATCTAAAGTAAATGCATTACTGTTAAGGAAAGTTTCGGTAATGACCTCCGGGATGAAGCTCATCGTAATCGGTGGGATCGCCGGTGGAACTGCAGATGATGAAGCCGCCAGTGGGATTTCAGTTGAAGCCCCAACTTCCACTGACAGAGTTCCTTCTTCCGTCAATAGAGCCGCCACCGTTGCTGCTGGAACCTCCGCCGGAGGCGCCATCTCCAGAGCTTCGGGCGCTGGTGAAGTGCTTGAAGGTGCCGCCATTGGAGAGGTCAGGAGGAATGTGGATGGAAGGAGTCACCGGAGAAAACTGGAGGACTAAAGAAGGCGCTGGAGGAAGAAGAAGACTCGTGCGCTAAAGAAGGAAGTGAGCTCGTACGGGGAGTACGGGGCGTGCTGATATTTAAAGGTGGTCTGAGAAGGGGTAAAAGTGGAATTTTTACCACGCCGGCGTTTCGATTTTTTTAGGAGGAGTGGTTGTTGTGGGCGCCTGTTTCGAAAAAATTGCAATCATCAGGCTGGAGACTGCGAAATGGAAGGATATTTTCAATGCGTTCGTTTCGGAAGGGAAGTTGAAAAGAATTTCGAAGTAAAGACTATGTTTTACTCCGAAACTGGGGGGCATGTGTTGACGCCAGATTTTGACACGTGTGTAATCGGCGTCAGGAAAGGAAGAACTCAGAAGGAGCGGCGAGACATAGGGGTGGCGGTTGGGAATCGGCCGATTGGTGCTACAGTCATGGATCGGCCGATTGACCTTTGGAGTTCCGCCTCGCCCGACCTTAGGTCCCAAGGTTGGAGTAGTCTGAGCTCTCGACACGTGGGTCCTAATCGGTTGTCCCTTGCCGATGAGGTGAAAAGAAATCGGCCGATTAGGAGGCTGGAATAATTGGGCCGGTGTGGGCCTAAAGAGGATTATGAAGATGAAGAGGGAATCAGCCCATGAAGAGCGCGGTTATCGACTTAGTACGAATCGTACTTGTAAATATTTGTTTTCTGTTTAAGTTTAGGGATAGAGTTCTAATTGGATAAGAAGTCGTTTGTAACAGGCTATAAATAGCCACCCTTGTAGATCTGTAATCATCATCAACTCAATACAACAAACTACTATTTCCTCGTACTTACTTTCAAGCTGGCGATTTCGCCAATACTTTTCTCCTTTTTCACGAGTTCGTACGGGTTGGCGGGGTTGCATCAACGTGACCTCCGGCCGATCTTGTAAGTTCCTCTTATCGAGTAAATTCTAAGCTTTAACTTCGGGCGCATCGCTGTCGTTTCATTTAGATTTATTCACCAATTATCGATATTTACTAGAATTCTAGGTTTTTCCTGTTGTTCTGGTTTTATCATCAGTTACCTAGCTAGGAATCGGCAATTTCGGCTTTCCTTGTACTTCGTCATTTAATCTATTTATTTTACGCATAGCCGATTAAGACCTGTTCCTAGTGTTGCTACTGCAGCGTTGTTTAGATTACTTCAGTGGTTTTCCTTATCGACGTTGCCTGGTAATCGGTCGCATTGTAGCCGATTTCCTCATTACAGCAAATCGGCTGATTCGCTGATAAGCTTTCTCGAGATTAGAACCTTAGCCGATCGCAACCCCTGGGATCTGACACGTTTCTCTCCTTGCCAATCAACAGGTCAGATTGGCTGGCACGCAGCGCGAACCGCACCAGGGCGATCACCCGAACAGGAGCTAAGCAGATTCTCCCAGGTCGTGTGTCCGATGCTGGGGATTCGATCAGTCGATTTCTAGCGCCAACAGAAGTTAAAGCCTAGAAAGTATTCGGTGAATGCGGAACTTACAGTCTAGCTGGAGATCAAAGAGATGTAGCCCAACTAGCTTGGAAAAACTCGTGAAGAAAAGAAAACAATGGCGAAGTCACTGACTTGAAAGTAAATTGCGAAAATAGTAGATTTGTATTGATTATGATGTGTATATCCTCCCAGACCTCGTAGGGCCCCTATTTATATTCTAAACATCAAGACTTCTAGTCCTAGTTGATTACGACAAAACATAAGATCTATCTCTCAAGAAACAAACTCTCTAAACAAAATAAAAAATGACTCGTACAGGAGTTGAAAACGAACTTGGCCTCTATCGGCCAAAACCTGCTCTTCATCGGCCAAACCTCCGACATTTCCAATCGGCTGGAACCCTTCTGCTCGCATCAACTGACTCCATTGGCTATGCCTCTATCAGCTTCCATCGGCTTCACCCTTGTGATTCCATCGGCTAGGCTTCTGTCTTCCTCTATTAGCAAAGCTTTCGCCATCATCGGCCGATCTCTTATAACTTCGTCGGCTGAGCCCTCTGCAACCCCATCGGCCGATTCCACTAGCCATTGTCTTCCCCCTATGCATTGGCATCTCTGCTTCCTTTTGATGCCATCCTTGACGTATGTCGAAAAACGGTGTCAACGCATGCCTTCCAGTTTCAGAGTGAAACATATCTTTTGCTCCGAAATTATCTCAACCATGATTTTCACTTTCCCTTGGAAAACGTCAATGTTTACCAATCACCAAGTAACAAAATATTTTTTGTTCCAAAATCTCCTCAGTCATGATTGCCTAAAAAAGCATCTGGGGGTAACAGCTCTTCGGGTTTCGTGTAGGCGGCGGATGAGATACCGCATTTACCCTCTCAGGTGAGTTTATAAATTTATAGCCATCATCTTCTTCTTCCCCATCGGTTCATCTTCTCGCACCGGCACACCTTGCTTCCTCTTTCCTCTGAGCAAAAGGCAACCTTCGACGATTCTCGGCGACCATCAACAATCTCCAGCGACCATCGGTGATTCACTTGCTAATCACTTCAGATTCCAAACAATTTCCATGGCCACTCTTACCACTGTCCCCGAGACTAATAGAACCCCTTTTTAAGTCTACATTGATGGATCTGGTTGATTGGGATAACACCTTTAGATCTTGGCCCAACCACACATCCGGATGGAAAAACTGGTATCTTAGGGTGGCCAATTCCAAAAGGGTCTTCTGGCAAGAGCGCCGCATTAGTCAATGCATTACCCTTTCTCTATCAGATATGGCTAGAAACAAACCAATGCTCATAGTCGCATCATATGTCTGGTCGGACGCCCTAAACGTCTTCTTGTTCAGTCATGGGCCAATGACCCCAACCTTAGCCGACATCCTGATACTGACGGGCTTGGATATCACTTCTGCCAATTTGCCATTTCACTTCCCGGCTAAAGGTTCTCGCCGGCTGGAGCCAAAATCCATTAGCGGATGGAAAGGTTATATTGATCGTCACATCAGAATCGGAACCATCGAAGAAAAGGAGCATGTGGCCTTTCTGAATATGTGGTTGAACAGATTTGTATTCTGCAGAAGATCGGCCGACCTGACTAGTAATCTCCAACCTTTGGCCAAAGCATTGGCAATGGGGTCTTCAATTCCCCTAGGAAAGCATCTTCTTGGATCGGCCTATCACTTACTACATCAAGTATCCAGCAAACTATTGGCTGGAGAACCCATCAGCAAACTGGGTGGCCCCTGGTGGTTCATCAATCTGTGGCTCAATCTTTACTTCCAACGCGCCTACAAGTACGGCATCAAGAGTATGTCTTTTCCCAGCGATCAGCCAGAGGAAGAACCAGCTGCAAGCCACCGATGCATGTCTTATGGTGAAGCAGTATCAGCTATCCCTAGCGGTAAACTCACCCCTTCCACAGTAGCTGAGGCCTTCAAGTGTTGTTACAACGGACTCACCAAAGGGGCTACCGTATGGTATGCTTATCATAGTGAAGTCCCTATTTTTAAGCTGCCATATTGCTTCGACTTCGTCACGTGCACCTTTAGCGGAGAAGTCTTAGAGGCGATCATCAAGCCTGGAATCCTTCCAGCTAACTTCTTCAGCGGTAAAGGTCAATATCCAACGTACGAATTTTATCACCTGTCGACAGCAACTTGTGAACTCAGCTTTGGTCAATTGCCGATAAGACCTTATTTTGCCGATCTTGTGAAGCCTCGTGAGAAACTTTCCAGTGGCCTTGAATATAACAGACTTAGCAACTTGGCCCCGAACACCAGCACCATCAACTTGGAATCATGGACAGCTGCCACCTTCACTATTAAACAATTCAAGTTCTGGTGGAATGAATGGAAGAATCATCTCTTTTGCGTGGCGATGGTGATATACTGCAGGAAGTTCAACCCAGACTTCAATGATCCTGACGGAGGGGTAATTACTGCGGTTTTACCAAGTCTTCTCTTGTCATAGATATGTTCTTCTCACTAATACTTCTCCCCTTTGCAGGGTATTGACTTTACACCTCCAACTATTAGCCAAAGCAACAAGCCTATTGCCTACGCCTCTCCATCGGCTGATCCCCTCATCGGCTATGGTGCGCCATCCTTAATGGACATAGCCGCAGGCCAAAATCGCAAAGTTTCCACCTTTGAGAAGACAACCCTGCAGGAAGTGCCTGCAAAAGGGCTCAACATTGGCGCAGGCAACCGATCCACCGGTAGCAACGTCAGCTCAGGAGACAGATCCGACAGCAGCAGCGGAACCCCAAACGACCATTCTAACGGAAGTAGCATCAGTGGCAGCATCACTTTCGATAGAGGCTATCCAGGTAATCCCACTTATTTGAATCTCTTTAGATATTTTACCAGCGCTGACTCTTGTTTCTTTCAGCTTTCCGCACAATCGGCACCAGAGGAACCTGTCCTAGTATCGACCATGCCTCCATCTCTTTCATCGGCCCATCCGTAGGTTGAAGATACTCATGAGATTATGCCGGCCATCACCCTAATACTGATGTAAAACGCATGCTCTACTTCAACCTTTCCCACCCTTGTTGCTAAGTATCAGCCGGTTTTCTATACAGACTATCCCAGATGCGTCAGCCGCTCCCCTTGAATCACCAGCAGCCGATACATCCTCTAAGAACATGCCGCCTTCCGCTAAACCAGTTCAACAAGAGCCTCCAGTAGAGTTATCAACACAAACTAGAGAGACCCAATTGAAGATGGTATACACTTTTTCGTATATTAGTTGATTTCCCATCAACTAGCTTCATCATATTATTCTTTACTGATCCTTGCAGGCTTAGGACACTTTGAACAACAGCCTCTTCTCCTTCCAGGTTGGGGAAATCCATGAGGAAGAAGAAGTTTTGTCACACCCGCCAGTTCCAAGATCTATTCGTGATGACGTAAAGGCCAAACTTCAAGACATACAAGACTTCCTTCAGCAAGACATCAGCCAATTAGTTAAAGATGCACAAACGATGCGCGACATCGTCCGCAACCTCAAAGGCTAGATCCCAGAAGACAAAGAAGAAGCCATCCTCCCCGCGGCCTACATAGAGAGTCACCAAGTCCCGGTATTAAGGGCTCTACGCCGCACAGCCGATCGCATCAAACGGGAATAATTGCATAAGGACAAGGAATTCCATAAGCTTCATGTAATAACTCTAACCTAATTAGGTGTAGTTAAACTTAAGAAAGTCATTAGTCACTAAGTAGAGGTGGTGAAAGGTCCAAATTGCCCCTAAAAAAGCTCTTTTTGGAGTTAAATAGAAGACTTAAGTTTCTATTTACCAACTTAAACTTTTGCCCAAATAAGAGTTGTAAAATTTTTAATTTAAAACAACTTTTATTAATAACACTTTGGCTAATTCGAAGTGGGAGAAGCTCAAAAACAAGAATCAAATCAGGAGTACATCAAAACCCTGCAAATGGCCCAAGTCCTTCATGTTTTTCCTCAACTTTGCAACCTGTTATCTCACCATTATATATCTAACCTCAATTCAGACCTTTAATAGAAGTTGTATTTCTTTGAGTATGTTCCAACTTTGTTACACTGACCCAGGTCCAAATCACAACCGAACCTGCTCAAAAACATGGTCAAAATCGTGTAAAACAGACAACTCAGCCTATTTGCATTCCAGCGCCAAGTCTGGAAAATGTCTAGAGTGCGCATCTTGGCGAGCCTGTTTCTCCTAAAATCTGAACTGAACTCAAGAAAAGTCCCTAATAGAAGTTGGAGTTCTAAGACTGAAGAACCTTTCCTTCAATTACATCTTGGCCTGATTTAAAAGCGAAGCTACTCAAAATCCAAGCCAAATTTGGCCAAAATGCTGAAAAACAGCAAAACCGGGATCTGCCTAAGTCCCCAGAGGCCGGCGTTCTGCCGAACTTTGCAACTGCGTAGTTCCAAATTTGTCTCAATTTCAAGAAAACTCCTTTTGTAAAGTTTGGAGCCGGATGTTTGGTCTACAAGTGTTACTTTTGAAGTTTCACGAGTTCTTTTGAAAAGTTTGGAGAAAAAGGCCCCAAAACTAGCCCTGTTTGACTGCCCCGAGAAGCACCCTGCCCCGCGCGCGCCCGGAGCGCGCCCGCATATTCGCCCGAGCGCCGCCCGCCACGTGGCCGCCACCCACCGGCGAGCTCGCCATCGCCCAACCGGCTGTCGCGACAAGACCGCTCACACGCCCGACTGCCCAGTAGGCGAGCGCACTTATCCCACCCTTGGCATCATGCATATCCTTCTGTTAGGTTACGAGGTAGGCTACACTAGCGCAAATCAAAATTTCTACCGTGTAAAACCAGGAAGAACTACCGTATAAGGATCACGGGATTACCACTCGACGCACTACTGGTGCAGAAGATGTAGATTTGCGTCGATGCAGCGAAGACGATCAACGTAGTCGTACGTAGTCGATCACGTCAACGTCCAGCAGCTCGTCCACGTGCAGCAAGATTGCCCTCCTGCCGCGGCTCGTCATGGCTCGTCGGTGGCTCGTCGTGGCTCGTCGGCGGCTTGTCCGAGTGCTGCAGGCGCAACACCTCCAAGGTATCCACATGTGCAGGGAGGAAGCGTCGCAAGCCGGACTGCTAGATCCGCGAGTTGCAACGGGCGAGGGCGTGGGAGGCGCGGCAGATGTGTTTTGCCAAAAGGTGTAAACCCTAGGGCGCCCCCACCCCTCTATTTACAGAGGTTCCTGACGGGCCTCTGGGTCCGAGGCCCATTAGTACTTCTAAACCTAATCCAACTCGGATCAGATCCGAATTGGGCTTCCGGCTCCTTAAGTGTGTGACCCTATGGGTTCGGATACGTATAGACATGGCTCGAGTACTCCTACTCGGCCCAATAGTCGGTAGCGGCCTCTAGCAAGATGTGCCAACTCCTATACGCACACGAAGATCATATCAGACGAACCATCACAACATAATATACATGCTATTCCCTTTGCCTCACGATATTTGGTCTAGCTTCAAGCCGACCGCTCTTTCTCGATCCTGTGATTCGGAATCCCTTTGTAGGTTAACTCTTAACCGTACGTAGCATGGCCATGCATTTTCGGATCTGATCACTCGAGGGGCCCAGAGATATCACTCTCAATCAGAGAGGGGCAAATTCCATCTTGATTGATCATGTCTCATAGCATGCTTCTTGACAAACCCGAAAGCTACCTTTATAACTACCCTGTTACGGCGTAGCGTTTGATAGCCCCTAAGTAGGTCGATCCACATCTTGAATACATGCGACAATCTCAGGTCTAAGGACAAAGCGTATATGTTGTTTAAAGAGAGAACTACTTCTCGTGTTGGGTCAGTCCTAGCACATGTCTCCACATGTGTCCACATTATCAGTTCAACATCTCCATGTCCATGACTTGTGAAACATAGTCATCAACTAATACATGTGCTCGTCTAATATTCATGTGTGTCCTCACATGAACTCCGACTAGGGACAACTTTAGAATAACCATACAAGTAAAGAGTTTCACATACAATTCACATAATTGCAAATCAATTCAAGTAGCCTTTAATGGATATTCAATGAACACAATATACAAATCATGGATACAAATGGAATATCATCATCTCTATGATTGCCTCTAGGGCATACCTCCAAAAGTCTCCCACTTGCACTAGAGTCAATCTAGAAGGTACCTAATTGTTGGGATACGAGGTAGGCTACACTAGCGCAATTCAAAAATTCTACCGCGTATAACCAGGAAGAACTGCCGTATAAGGATCACGGGATTACCACTCGACGCACTACTGGTGCGGAAGATGTAGATATGCGTCGATGTAGTGAAGACGATCACGTAGTCATACGTAGTCGATCAACGTAGTCGTACGTAGTCGATCACGTCCAGCAGCTCCTCAACAGCTCGTCCCCGTGCAGCAAGATCGCCTCCGGTACCGCAACTCGTCGTCGGCTCGTCGTGGCTCGTCGGCGGCTCGTCAGCGGCTCGTCCAAGTGCTGCAGGCGCAACACCTCCAAGGTATCCACACGTGCAGGGAGGAAGCGTCGCAAGCCGGACTACTAGATCCGCGAGTTGCAACAGGCGAGGGCGTGGGAGGCGCGACAGGTGTGTTTCGCCAAAAGGTGTAAACCCTAGGGCGCCCCCACCCCTCTATTTATAGAAGTTCCTGACGGGCCTCTGGATCCGAGGCCCATTAGTACTTCTAAACCTAATCCAACTCGGATCTGATCCGAATTGGGCTTCCAGCCCCTTAAGTGTGTGACCCTATGGGTTCGGATACATATAGACATGGCCCGAGTACTCCTACTCGGCCCAATAGTCGGTAGCGGCCTCTAGCAAGACGTGCCAACTCCTATACGCATACGAAGATCATATCAGACGAACCATCACAACATAATATACATGCTATTCCCTTTGCCTCACGATATTTGGTCTAGCTTCAAGCCGACCGCTCTTTCTCGATCCTGTGATTCGGAATCCCTTTGTAGGTTAACTCTTGACCGTACGTAGCATGGCCATGCATTTTCGGATCCGATCACTCGAGGGGCCCAGAGATATCACTCTCAATCAGAGAGGGGCAAATCCCATCTTGATTGACCATGTCTCATAGCATGCTTCTTGACAAACCCGAAAGCTACCTTTATAACTACCCTGTTACGGTGTAGCGTTTGATAGCCGCTAAGTAGGTCGATCCACATCTAGAACACATGCGACAATCTCAGGTCTAAGGACAAAGCGTATATGTTGTTTAAAGAGAGAACTACTTCTCGTGTTGGGTCAGTCCTAGCACATGTCTCCACATGTGTCCACATTATTAGTTCAACATCTCCATGTCCATGACTTGTGAAACATAGTCATCAACTAATACATGTGCTAGTCTAATATTCATGTGTGTTCTCACATGAACTCCGACTAGGGACAACTTTAGAATAATCATACAAGTAAAGAGTTTCACATACAATTCACATAATTGCAAATCAATTCTAGTAGCCTTCAATGGATATTCAATGAACACAACATACAAATCATGGATACAAATGGAATATCATCATCTCTATGATTGCCTCTAGGGCATACCTCCAACAGTCTCCCACTTGCACTAGAGTCAATCTAGAAGGTACCTAATACCCACAGCTCTTACATGTGCATCATGCTTAGCCTGCGGGAGTGGTTTTGTCAACGGATCAGAAATGTTCAGATCCGTGTGTATTTTGCATATCTTGATCTCACCCCGGTTAACGAAGTCTCGAATGAGATGAAATCGCCGCATTACGTGTTTGTTCTTCTGGTGGTTCCTTGGCTCCTTTGCTTGCGCAATTGCCCCATTGTTATCACAGTAGAGATTCAATGGGCTGGACGCATTCGGGAACACACCAAGCTCAATAAGGAAATTCCTTATCCAAACACCTTCCTTCACGGCTTCCGAAGCCGCGATGTACTCGGCTTCTGTCGTAGAATCGGCCACCGTCTCCTGCTTGGAACTCTTCCAACTAACAGCACCACCATTTAGCGTGAACACAAATCCTGATTGTGACTTTGAATCATCTCTGTCGGTTTGGAAACTAGCATCGGTGTAACCTGTTACAACGAGCTCCTCCTCACCTCCATAGACGAGGAACATATCTTTAGTCCTTCTCAAGTACTTAAGAATGTTTTTCACCGCTGTCCAGTGACTCTCACCTGGATCAGATTGGTGTCTGCTTGTCATACTTAGCGCATATGAAACATCTGGGCGAGTACTTATCATTGCATACATGATAGATCCAATAGCCGAGGCATATGGCACTCTACTCATGCGATCCCGCTCATCAGCAGTCGAAGGACACTGAGTCTTGCTGAGATGTATGCCATGTGTCATAGGCAAGAACCCTTTCTTTGCCTCTTCCATGCTGAACCGCTTCAACACTTTGTCAATGTAAGTATCTTGGCTTAAACCTATAAGCCTTCTCGATCTATCTCTATAGATCTTAATGCCCAGAATATATGCCGCTTCCCCAAAGTCCTTCATCGAAAAACTATTTTTCAGTGAAGTCTTTACGGACTCAAGCATAGGAATGTTATTTCCAATCAGTAATATGTCATCTACATATAAGATTAGAAATACTACAGAGCTCCCACTAACCTTCTTGTAAACACAAGACTCTTCTTCGTTCTTGGTGAAGTCAAACCCTTTGACCACTTCATCAAAACGAATGTTCCAACTCCTAGATGCTTGCTTCAATCCATAAATGGATCTTTGAAGCTTGCATACCTTTCCAGCATTTTTCGGATCGACAAAACCCTCGGGCTGTATCATATACACGTCCTCAGGTAGGTTTCCATTTAGGAAAGCTGTCTTGACATCCATCTGCCATATCTCATAATCCAAATATGCAGCTATAGCTAGAATAATCCGAATGGACTTAAGCATCACTACGGGCGAAAAGGTCTCGTCGTAGTCAACTCCTTGAACTTGTCGAAAACCTTTTGCGACAAGTCGTGCTTTATAGATGTGAACATTTCCATCCATGTCCTTTTTCTTCTTATAGATCCACTTGCACTCTATGGCTTTAACACCATCAGGCGGGTCAACCAAGTTCCAAACTTGATTGTCTCCCATGGACTCTATTTCGGATTGCATGGCATTCTGCCATTTTTCGGAGTCTGGGTCCATCATTGCTTCTGCATATGTCTTAGGCTCATCATTGTCCAACAATAATATTTCCCGCATTTCGCGGAGCCTTGCCGACCTTCGTGGTTGTGGCGGTGCTTCTCTTGCCATGGGTATCTCAACTTGTTCTGCTACGTTAGCATCACTCATTGATTCTTGCCCGATCGGCTCATCTTGAACTTCTTCAAGATGCATTGTCTTTCCACTCTTTTCTCCTTTGAGAAACTCTTTCTCTAGGAAAACCCCGTTCCGAGCGACAAACACTTTGCCTTTTGATCGGTTGTAGAAATAATATCCCAAAGTTTCCTTTGGATATCCCACGAAAATGCACTTATCCGACTTGGGTGTGATCTTGTCCGACTGAAGTCGCTTGACAAACACTTCACATCCCCAAATCTTTAGAAAAGATAAACTAGGAACCTTTCCAGTCCATATCTCATATGGTGTCTTAACTACGGATTTAGATGGTACCCTATTAAGTGTGAAAGCTGCTGTTTCTAGAGCGTATCCCCAAAATGACAACGGTAGGTCCGACTAGCTCATCATTGATCGAACCATGTCTAACAAAGTTCGATTACGTCGCTCGGACACACCATTTCTCTGAGGTGTTCCAGGCGGCGTAAGTTGTGGAACAATTCCGCAACTCTTTAGATGATTGCTAAACTCGTGGCTCAAATACTCGCCTCCACGATCAGATCGTAAGGCCTTAATTTTCTTGCCACGCTGATTTTCAACTTCATTCGAAATTCCTTGAACTTTTCAAAGGTTTCAGACTTGTACCTCATCAAGTAGACATAGCCATATCTACTAAAATCATCAGTGAAAGTTATGAAGTATTGGAATCCTCCTCTAGCCGTGGTGCTCATTTGTCCGCATACATCACTATGTACGAGTTCCAACAAGTCTACTGCTCTCTCAGGAAATCCTGTGAAAGACGTCTTGGTCATCTTGCCTAGCAAGCAAGCCTCACATGTCTCGTATGATTCAAAATCAAACGAAGTTAGAAGTCCATCAGAATGGAGCTTCTTCATGCGCTTTTCACTTATATGACCCAAACGACAATGCCACAAGTAGGTAGGACTCAAATCATTAGGCCGAGGCCTTTTAGCACTTACATTACAGACAGGTGAACCATCAAGATTTAAAACAAATAATCCATTCACAATGGGTGCAAAAGCCATAAACATATTATTCTTAGAGATCACACAACCATTGTTTTCACTCGCAAATGAATAACCATCCTTCATCAAGCATGAAGGAGACAAAATGTTTCGACTTAAACTAGGAACAAAATAACAATTATTCAACTCCATAATAAATCCTGACGGGAGGTGGAGTTGCATCGTCCCGACGGTCAACGCAGCAACTCTTGCATTATTGCCCACGCGGAAATCAACTTCTCCTCTTTCCACGCTTCTACTTCTTATCATTCCCTGCATCGAATTGCAAATATGAGCAACCGATCCGGTATCAAATACCCAAGAATTAATAATTGTATCAGCGAGAAATATGTTGTCTATAACATTAACAACAAGCGTACCTGAGGTAGAAGTACTCTTACTTCCGCCATTCTTCAACGAAGCTAGGTACTGCTTGCAGTTTCTCTTCCAGTGACCAAGTTCATGACAGTAAAAGCACTCTTTGTCTGGAGCAGGTCCAGGTCCAGCTTTAACCTTGGGCGCTGGGTTTGGCTTGGACGTTCCAGCCTTGCCCTTCTTCTTCCAAGAATTGCCCTTCTTCTTAAAGCTAGGCTTGTTCTGTATAGCCATCACATGGCTGGTACTAGCGCTTTTCTTGATGTCTACCTCTGCTGTCTTGAGCATACCACACAGTTCATTCAAACCTTTCTCCGTCCCATGCATATGGTAGTTCGAGATGAAGTTCCCATAGCTAGGCGGAAGAGATGAAAGAATGAAGTCAGTGGCCAACTCTTTGCCCATTGGGAAGCCCAGCTTCTCCAATCGCTGAGTGTAACCAACCATCTTGATTACATGTGGTCCTACTGCTGCGCCTTCTGCTAACTTGCACTCCAGAAAGGCTTTGTACACATTGAACCTTTCGGTCCTAGCCTGTGTCTGGAACATGTCCTTGAGCGCCACGATCATATCGTGTGCCTCATGATTTGTTTCGAACTGCATCTGCAGCTCGGGTTCCATGCAAGCAAGCATAAGGCAGCTTACCTCAAGATTAGCATCAAATGCCTTCTTGTAAGCAGCCTTAACGGCAGCAGATGCATCATCAGCAGGTACTAGTGGTAGTGGGGTGTCTAGAACATCTTCCTTTTTATCGGCCTGAGAACAATTCTCAGGTTACGGATCCAATCTGAGTAGTTTGTTCCATTCAACTTGTCCTGCTCAAGGACCGAACGCAAAGCAAACGATGTGGTGGTGTTGCTAGGTGCCATTTAATCTACAACAAAAGTAATGCAAAATACACTAAGACAAACGTATCCATGATAGAGCAAATTACATTAAACTATTTTAACAGAATCTACTCCCACTAAAATCAATATCCCTCTATTGAAACTTAGTGATTCAGGATCCACAACTAACAAGTCGACTAGTGAGCTTTAGCATCACCGCTAGCAAACGAGGTAGATCGGTAAGCAACTTTTGCTAATCATATCACATATGACTCCTGTTGTTGGGTGACATCTCTATGTCTCGGCGCCCAACCTTTATGCCCCAAGGTCCTTAACTGTTAAGATAACCTTGTTAAGCAAACCAACCCTTATGCGTGTAAGTGTCCGACACAAACCCGTCTAGTCAAGGAAAACTAGTGGCACCCTAATTTCATACCACCACTAATTGTACAAGACATGGGACGGTGCAAGTTTTAGTTGGGAGGGCATACTAACTTAAACTTTGTGAGGGATCGTTCTACTTCTAACATCACAACATGCAGAAAGTAAAACATAAACAGAATAGCATTCACACAGCTGTGACACAGTATGGCCCGTTTTCATATGGTGATCTCCATCTCCATAAAACCTGTTCACCATGGTGATCTCCATCTCCATGTTCCATGTGCGCCATCCTCCTGGTGATGAGTCCTCCAAGAACTAGAGCATGCTATTACGCCTAATAGCTAGTAAAGAATCTAGTAATGAAGATTACATAGTTGCTTGGATCATCACAGATTGGTACGCAGACCATTAAATACAATATAGTGACAACACATATGGCTCCTGCCGTGTTGCCGTACGCGCGACACGCAGGTCACGAATGAGTTACACACATGCATCATATACACAAAGGGCCATACTGATCACAAGATACATACATACATCCTGCAAAACAGAGTTAGGCGTCCTAACGTTCCAAACTTCGGAGGCCCGAAACTCCATCTTCCAAGCCGAATTTGGGAAATCTAATTTCGCCGAAAACGGCAGAGCCGTTGAATTTCATGTGTAACTTTTTTTGTAGATCAATTTTCATATAAAATTCGCCCCGATCCGAGATCGTACCGAAAAGTTACGGCTGATTTACCGAAGCATACGCATACGGCAAAATCCCGACCCCGGCAGTAGATCTCATCTACTATTGCATATCTAATGCGCCTGGCGTATGACCCTGGATTTCGATTCGACCAATCATATTGATCTTCGCTCACTGCAACTGGATTTACATGTATCACTTAACTCCGATGGCGGAAACCGACCGGTAGGAGTATGTCGTTACACTACCATTGCAGCAAGGGCACGAAACCAGGACATAGATCAAACGGAAAACTCGCATATCTCCATATGCACACATCCCGAATCCAAAACTAAGCAGCTACGGCTCTTGATACCACTGTTGGGATACGAGGTAGGCTACACTAGCGCAATTCAAAAATTCTACCGCGTATAACCACGAAGAACTGCCGTATAAGGATCACGGGATTACCACTCGACGCACTACTGGTGCGGAAGATGTAGATATGCGTTGATGCAGTGAAGACGATCACGTAGTCGTACGTAGTCGATCAACATAGTCGTACGTAGTCGATCACGTCCAGCAGCTCCTCAGCAAGACGTGCCAACTCCTATACGCACACGAAGATCATATCAGACGAACCATCACAACATAATATACATGCTATTCCCTTTGCCTCACGATATTTGGTCTAGCTTCAAGCCGACCGCTCTTTCTCGATCCTGTGATTTGGAATCCCTTTGTAGGTTAACTCTTAACCGTACGTAGCATGGCCATGCATTTTCGGATCTGATCACTCGAGGGGCCCAGAGATATCACTCTCAATCAGAGAGGGGCAAATTCCATCTTGATTGATCATGTCTCATAGCATGCTTCTTGACAAACCCGAAAGCTACCTTTATAACTACCCTGTTACGGCGTAGCGTTTGATAGCCCCTAAGTAGGTCGATCCACATCTTGAATACATGCGACAATCTCAGGTCTAAGGACAAAGCGTATATGTTGTTTAAAGAGAGAACTACTTCTCGTGTTGGGTCAGTCCTAGCACATGTCTCCACATGTGTCCACATTATCAGTTCAACATCTCCATGTCCATGACTTGTGAAACATAGTCATCAACTAATACATGTGCTCGTCTAATATTCATGTGTGTCCTCACATGAACTCCGACTAGGGACAACTTTAGAATAACCATACAAGTAAAGAGTTTCACATACAATTCACATAATTGCAAATCAATTCAAGTAGCCTTTAATGGATATTCAATGAACACAATATACAAATCATGGATACAAATGGAATATCATCATCTCTATGATTGTCTCTAGGGCATACCTCCAACACCTTCGCCCTATCCCAAGCAAGCTCCGCCTGCCAGAGGACATCACGCCACCACCTTGGACCAGCCAAGCTCCGACCGCTTATCGCCGCCCGGACAGTGACCGCACGAGCGCCTCGCTCCACAAATCCCCAACCGTGGCAATGCCGCGCTTCCACGACTTGTTTTCCCAAGGCCAATGATGGGAGATCCTATCCCGCGGTCTCCGCACCCTAGCCAATGGTGCCGCCGCTAATGGACCTCTGGCCCACAGCCCACCAAGCCCTCCGATCCTATCCGCCTGGGCCCGAAGCTCCACCTCACTCCCGCGCACCTCCCTGGCCCTATAAAAGGACTTATGGTGCCGCCTACACCACCCTCCGCTACTTCCAGCGCCGCCGCTCCCCTATTTTTCTAGCACCACCGCTCAGGTCTCCCATGGAGCCTCGACCTCCGCACCATCCCGCACCTTGCTGAGACCACCGCTCGCTTCGCCGCACCACCGCGCACGTCCCCGAGCTGCCCGTTGCCCTCCCGGAGCCCCACTGTCGCCAGAACTCCGCCGGGACCCCGCCACCGAAGCCGTCTTCCATCCCCAAGCTGTTCCACCACCGTCGAGCCCGCTCCGCCGCCCTAACTGCCGCAAATCGACTCCCCGATCACTTGTTGCCTTGACCCGAGCTTCACATCGCCGGAATCGGGCGAAGATTGCCTCCGGCCGCCGCGAGGACCTCCCTGTGTTGTTTACATTCTTCCAGGGGCCTTAGCGCACGAACTAGGGACTCATGCGCAATTAAACCTTAGACATGAGGGTTAGTTTGTATGTTGTTTTCGGTTTATTATTTTAAATTAGCAGAAAATAGGATAAACTTTGTAAATGCACCATAAATCTTAGAAAAATCAGAAAAATGCCAAACCACTTTTGTTGAACTCAGTGAACTGTCTAGTTTCATACAAAAAGAACCTTGCCCATGTTACTGTTGGAAATAATACCCTATGCTTTTATTTCTTGCTTAAGCCTTTTAAATCATAGTAAATCAAAGAAAAATGCTAAATAGGTAAATCTAACTCTGTGGTGTATGTTTCAGTGAGTAGAAGCTCAAAAAAATACTTAGGGCTCTGGAGTAGAACTTTAAATTACTGTTTTAACCTTATATTTGAAATCAAGGGTTAAATCTTTCTTTTTGCATAAGTTTTAATCCAAAGCCGAGAAAAATATGAAACCACTTGCAGTAGCTCAGTTTTAAGGTGTAGTTCACAGGAAAAATATGGAACCTAGTCAAAAATAGACAGATACCCACCTTCCTTTTTGGAGCAAGATAAATAGGAGAAAAATATGGGAAACAGATGTCCTTCTCTAAAAATTATGAAAAATTCACCAAAGTCTCCGTAACACACCTTCAATCTACTGTTAAAGTTTCACCCTCAGAATCACTGTAGGTTTTGAGACAAAAATGGTTAAGTGCATGCTACCCTTGGTGTTAAAATACTTTTAATTCTTTTTGTGGTAATCCAATGGTTCCCAAATTTTTAGAGTAACTCATTAATGACATAAGTAAGGTGCTGTAATTTTCTCAGTGCCATATGTTACTATTTGCTTGTGGAATTAAATTTTGGATAAGAAATCAGTTTAAGTGAATAAGGAAATGTAAGTCCTAATAAGCCTAATGGGTAATCTTTGGAAGAGATAAAAAAATGTTCAGAAGTAAATAACTCCCCAAACGAACCCTGAACAACCCTAAAAGCGACCCCACCTTCCTTGTGAATACTCTAAGTTGTAAGAATCTTAAATATGTACACAATCACCATCAAAGTCAACCTCGAGTTTAAACCACAACCCACCTTACTTCATCAAGTTAATGAAGGTAAGAACCTTGTTTAGGTGAATGTGGCCGAAATGCAACTTTCATTCCGGCATGAGTCATGCCTTGCATCATTCGTGCAAAAGCATGGAAAAATCTGAACTCTTTGCATGTGCATGTCATGTAGAAGCTAATATCACCGACGGAACCTACAAGCTCCACCCTACGTTGGAAGAGGAAACCACCGTGGAGCTACATCACACAGAAGTTGAGCCCAAGTTAGACCAAGACCCTGAAGACCCGCTAACTTTTCCTGAAGGCAAGCCCTGATGCATGTTTCCCTGTTTCAAATTACGCAATATGTTGATCGTTATGATTGTGCATTTACGTTTGTAGGAGTTGATTTAAACCGTAGATGCATGAACTTAGTACCCTTGATCTTGAACACTAGTTACTAAGGCCGAGTAGTTGCTGTGCTAAATAGGACTCGGTAAAAGTCGAGTGATTGCCTGTCACTCGCGAGTTATAAGAGTTGTTGTTTACTCATACTACAACTATAAGGATGACGGACGGGACCAGGAATGGTTCCAATCTGGTGGTTTGCCCCATCTATCTAGTAATGAACTTGCTAAGGTCGAAATGTGTCGGCATTCATGATCAAGTGTTTGAAAGTACTAATCTCATACCTAGTATGGGATAGGGAAGCCTAGTACCTGATTGAACTAGGGCGTGGCTTATATTCCTGATGTCCTTGGAACGTCGTTCCCATGGTGCATAATGTGGGTGCAAGTGCGGTCACAGTACGGCAGAGGTCGGAACTATGGAGCATTGCATGCCAAAGGAAGTTTGGACCTGACACATGCGTAAGGGATCGATGGGGACGACTGACAAATGAAGCGAGCGTTCGTGGTGCGCGGATGTCATGAGATTAGGTTCGCCATGCATGGTGAATAAATTTGAATCCATTCGTCTGCCTCTCACAGTTTGGGACTGCTTGATCGCTATTCTGCACTAAGTAAAGATGGAACATGAGGATGTTAATCTTGATGCTTGTTCTTTAATTGTTTGGAAACAATGCTTTCTTAGTATAAGTTGCCAACTTAGACTGGTTAATGAACTTAGAACTTGAGCTAAAATATTGAAAGCAAGGACCAACTTGAGGCGCTTTTGGCAAAAATAAACCCACGGCCAAAAAGCCTTGCATGACTAGGAGTCGGTGACATAATTATCACCTGTTGGGTCAGTCTTGCTGAGTACTAGTTGCTCAGCCTTGCTTGTGGCTATGTTTCGAGGAAGTGCTGAGCATGAGGAAATGGTTGCCAGCTTGACTTGGCCGGCCCAGCTTCCTCCAGGTTGGTCGGTCGAGTGGACACCTGCCTCAGACAACGTTGTAAGGGATATCATGATCGGCTTCGCCATGGTATTATGTATCGTCGTGTAGCTTCTGTTTTTTTACCTCTTCATTGTTTACAACCTTGCAAACTTGTTTGGATTTTGAAAACTCTGATGTAATAATTTGTTGAACTATTTTAATGTAATGGGATGTTGTAACTCTCTGTGCCACTCACCTTCGTGTGAGCAATGCTTCTCGATCCTGAGTAAGTGGTTTATCAGATGAAATTCGACGGACGACCAAGTTGGCTTGCTTAAAGTGCATGATCGCGTGTCAGGCAACTTCAGTGCATTTTAGTCAGGTTAATTTGGGTGGTTCCGCCACACTTCAAGCTGACGAAATCCATTAGAAGATCAACTTTCTTAGAGATTCTCACCCCAATATTGTTGGTGAAATTGATCGGCTTAAAACGAGGAGAGCAGAACTGATGAAGGAATTGAAAAACATCGGTGACGCCATCACCGTCGAAGAAACCAAGCTTGCTCAGCTTCCAGAAATCCTGAAGCAGTTAGAGAAGGAAAAGCAAACACAGGCCCATCAGGCTATTTGGCTACATCGGAGCATAACTGACATACCCGGTTCAGCACATGATGACCGTAGGGAAATAGAGGCTGCCGATCAGATTCGCCTGTGTGCGATAGATGCTATCCAGACTCTTTTGGAATAGTTGTAATGAACGTTATTGGCCCCTATGTATTCTGGCACTTGATACATTCCTCTCATGATGTCAATATTCAACGTCCGTCTTGAATGTGAATTGGCCAATTCTTCGCAGCTTTCTCTGACTCACCAACGGCTATTTATTCAAGGTGCCTCTTCTAGCCAATCGTTGCTTAGCATCCGAAGCCTTCAATGCCATTCTATAAATAAGAGCATCAATTGTTCCCCTTAGACGTATCCGCACAACTGCACTAGCTTTTGCCTCTACAAGCACTTGATTTGAACCAAAATCCCTATGTCGAAGATGTCGTCTTCTTCATCGGTCAATCAGGTATCATTATGCTTTCTCAATTCTGAATTGGTTATTGTGAACCCAACCTCAACCCTTTGTTCTCTTTTTTTAGCCAAATCAAGTGGACGAACAGCTTGAACAAGTCATCCAGATCCTCCATTCCAATGAGCCACTCACCCAAACAAACAAAGCTTTGATCCAAGCTCATCGTGATCGAATCAGAGACCATCTACTGGCAGACGTCAAATCGATCTTGTCCTGAATCGATGCTGCAGGCTCAAGCTAGCAGCTGCAACAGCCAATCCTTCAAAGCCATCAACCTCCCCCCTACGTATTGCTCGAAGACAAGTTGACCAGTTTGAAAGCAAGGAGGATACAACTTCTACTCGAACTGGGCCAAGTCGATAGGGAAATCAGCACTACTGAAGCCCAACTAGGGCGCCTCCCAAGCACATCTCGCCAAAGGGAGTAGGTATTTGCCGATACCAATATAGAGCCAGCCAGAGTTCCCTGCGATAAAATGTCTTGGCCATGATATGACAATGACTTCGATGTAATAACCTTCTGTATTCCAAATGTTGCAAGTATTATTTGTTCTAAGGGTGACTTGTATTGCGTCGGCCATATCATAGCCGATTTCATCGGCTATCCGTATGTCTGCCTTTTTTCTTTCTTTCTTTTTGGACAAAAGGCGATACCCTCGGTATCAGCTATGTCAGTCCGAGGCATCACACCGTCGACTATGCATCTACCCATATACTAGGGTAGTATTTCTAAGTATTTTTCATTTAGAGTCCTTGTGAACTCCTCTCCTTCAAGTGTCTCCAAAATATACATGTTGCCAGGAGCACACCGGTTTATCTGATACGATCCCTCCCACATAGGCGACCATTTTTCAAATTTGGGATCTTTAGACCCAATCGGCAATACTAGCTTCCAGACTAAATCTCCTTGGGAAAACTCTTTGACCTTGACCTTTTTGTCGTACCCTCTAGCCACCCTCTTCTTATTTTCTTTGATGCTGATCAAAGCCCTTAGCCGATGACCCACTAGGTCTTCTAACTCCCCTTTCATCGAAGTAGAGTATTCTTTGGCTGTTAACTAGTCTTGCAACGACACATGCCTCGACTCAGTCTTTAACTCCCAAGGTAGAACTGCTTCATATCCATAAACCAACTGATATACTTTTGTGGCTCTGTGACAAGCCATCCGATATGCCCATAAGGATTCGTTCAACGTCGTGTGCCAGCTCCTTGGCTGCTCTTCGATCTTCCTCTTAATTAATTTAATGATCCCCTGTTGAATGATTCAGCTTGGCCATTTGCTTGGGCATAATACGGAGAAGAATTCAACAATTTAATTCCCATACTAGTAGCAAATTCTTCGAACTCTTCCGAAGTGAACATTGTCCCTTGATCGGTCGTGATAGTTTGAGGAATACCAAATCGATGATGATGTGTTCTTTGACAAAATCAACCATGCTTGCTGATGTCGCATTCTTTAGGGGAATTGCTTCGACCCACTTGGTAAAATAATCTGTTGCTACCAATATAAACTTATGACCCTTACTTGAAGGTGGATAAATTTGGCCGATCAAATCAATACCCCAACCCCTAACCGGCCACGGCTTTATTATAGGGTTCATAGCTGAAGCCGAGGCTCTTTGTACGTTGCCAAACTTCTGACAATCTTGACAACCCTTATAGTATTTGAAGCAATCTTCAAGTATCGTCGACCAATAATACCCATTGTTTCTAATCATCCATTTCATCTTAAAATCCGATTGATGAGCTCTATAAACCCCTTCATGAATTTTGCCCATCAGATTATTGGCTTCTTCGACCTCGAGGCATTTAAGCAGGACCCCATCAACCGTCCGATAATAATGGTCATCCTCAAGCAATACATATTTCAAAGCCTGAAATTGAACTCGCCTATCGACTTTCTTGGAAGGATCCTTTAAGTAATCTACTATCTCTTTCCTTCATTCACCAGCCATCAACTCTAAGGCCATAGCACCACAAATCGGCCGATAACCAAAAGCATGCTGAGCGAGCTTGTTAGCATCCTCATTGTAATCTTCGGGAATATGCTCAATAACCACACTTTTAAACTCTTTAAGTAACTAAAGGCACTGCTCATAGTAAATTCTCAAAATATCATCTCTACATTCACATCCTCCAGTTAGCTAATTGATAATAAGCATAGAGTCCCAAAATATCTCAACGACATCAGCTTTGATTTCTCTTAGCAATTGGATCCCCTTCAAAACGGCTCGATACTCAGCCTGGTTGTTGGTAGCAGAAGCCTCAATCGGTAGCCAGAACTCGTAGTTTGCCCCCCATGAAGATCTAGTCCCACATGAAGATCCATCAAAGAATAAAGTCCATGGGGCTACTTCAACAATAGAAACCTCTAGCCCATAATGCTGAGCAACGAAATCGGCGATGACTTACCCTTTGACAGCTTTAGTCGATACATACTTTAGATCAAACTCTGACAGAGCCAGAATCCACTTCTCAATCCTTCCATTTAAAATCGGCAATGGCAACATGTATTTGACCACATCATCCTTGCATACTACAACGCACTCGGCAGATAATAAATAGTGTCTAAGCTTAGTGAAGGAGAAATATAAGCACAGACACAATCTGATGTAGCACTGGCCCGATCTTCCGAAAGGTAATGATAAATTTGATTGGTAGAGACTCGACATTGATGATCCGAGCTTCTAATCAGACATGATTTGAATCCCTGCAACTACTACACTGCTGCTCCGTTGGTTATCAACCAAGCACAACTTGATTGACCTCGCTGAGAAGGCTTTCCTTGCAAGCGAATCGAAGGACACAAGCAAGAAAGTATAAACATGCAATCTGATATTGCAAATATGAATGAAGTAAAGAAGGGTTCAAGCTCTCAATTCGAAAGGACTAATCGACACAATTGAGGAGAACAAGAACAGAGGCCCTGGATCACTGTAAAATGAATTGTCACCACAGTTACAATGAATCAATCTCAATTTCTCAAAGGAAAACTAGAACTAAACAAAACCCAAGTTTCTAAGGTGGCGGCTACTGAGTTTATATCAAAAGGAGTGAACTAGGGTTGGGGGCGACCAGGAAGGGGGCGCCCGCAACTTGGGCTTAAGGCCCGACACGATACAAGGCCAAGTTGGCCCAAAACTGGTGATGTAGCACCTTGTCGTGGTCACACAGAATTATCCATGAACCTTCTAGAGCTAGGACTAGAACCAGAAGAATGGTGTCATTGTCCCCATTCCAACGCATCAAAGAACGCCTCATTTCGATGTCATATGAGGGAGATATGGCTGAAACCGTGCAGGGGTGTTGGCTAAATCCGAAACGAACGTGACGACCGAGTTGGTGATGAATTGTAACTAGGGGAAGACCATGACTCATCCGTGTCCAGCATGGCGATGTCCTCATCACAATCTCCTTCCCTTCAAATTCTTGGACGAAAGCCGACCGAATAGCAGACTCATTGGCTGATAAGTACAACCTGAACGGCTTGTTAGCTTGTGGAGGAACCAACACAGGAGGTCACACCAGGTATTGTTTGATATCATCCAACACCTTTTGCTACTCTGCCCCTCCCAAACAAACTCCTGATCGGCTTTCAGTTTAAGCAACGGGCTGAAAGATTGAGTCCTTTCAGACATGTTTGATATGAATCTTTAGATGAAATTGATCTTGCCGATCAACAACTGCAATTCAGTCTTCTGATTAATTTCCATGCCTCGTTCATGAACCATGAATCCCAAGAACTATCCAGTTGACACGCCAAAAGCACATTTATTCGGGTTCATTTTCAACCCATGTTTCCTTGTGCATTCCAGGACTTCACGCAAATTGGCTAAGTGCTCCCGGTACCCTTTTGATTTGACTACGACATCATCGATATAAATCTCCACTTGGATACTGATAAGTTTATGGAAGATGTAATTCATATCCCGTTAATATGTGGCCCCAGCATTTTTCAATCCAAAGGTCATGACCACCCATTCGAATAAGCCGATATGTCCAGGACACCTGAAGGCCGTCTTAGAATTATCTTCTTCGGCCATTAACACTTGATTATATCCAGCGTTGCCATCCATGAAACTGATGACTCTGTGTCCTAAAGCGGCATCTATCAACACATCAATTGTCGGCATCGGATAACCATCCATTGGCATGGCTTGATTGAGATTCCTGAAATCAATACAAACGCACAGTTTTCCATTCTTCTTGTACACAGGAACCACATTAGAAATCCATTCAGCATACTGACATTGCCGAATAAACCATGCTTCAATTAATCTTGTAATCTCAGCCTTAATATCAGGTAATATGTTTGGATTACAACGTCGCGTAAGCTGCTGATACGACCGATATCCTAGCTTTATTGGCAACCTAGGAAACAGAGGAATATTTGAATAAGCACTTCAGAGGTTTTTCTTTTCAGCCCAGGAGGTAAGAACCGCACACCCCCACTGGTTGTCCTTATACCCGAATCTCGGGACGAGATTCTTTTTCAGGGGGGTAGGCTGTAACGACTTAGGTTTAAATCAGCCGAGTTTAATCTTAAGACAAACCCCTAATCTAGTTGACTCAGTCTTCTTGAGCTATATCAGCTAAAGTCCGATTTTCAGCCCAAGCTAGCGCCTTAGGGAGGGTTTATCTTTGGAAAGTTGAGCAGGACGCTAAGAAATTCCTTTATGGAAGTTGGAGAACGAAGTCCCTGCTACGACTTTGTTAGTTGGACCTTAATCCACTTCATCTCTGAAAGCTCCCAAATCTGCAGTTCCAATCAGCCCCGACCCCTGAAACCAGTGAAACCGATGTTTTTCTCTAAGTCCCGAAACCGGTGTTCCTCCAAACCTTTGAGCTTTGGATCCCCCAAATCCACTGCGTTTTTGGACTCGGTCCAATTTCAAGAGTTGGGCCTTGGCTTGAGTTCTACAACTCTTGTTGAGGGAGTCGAAGTGGTGCAGTTCAGAATTTGAGAGAGCTATAGACTCGAAGATGGACCCAGAAGTAGATCCCACGGATCTCTCGGGTCAAGCGCATCAGAGCAAGCGTGCGCCCTGTCTCAGAGCCTCTCCGCCGCGTGCCTTAACCTCCCTGACGAGCCCCGCCTCGCCCAGTCGCCGGTCGCAACACGATGGATCATCGCGCCTCCTTCCCAATCGCGTGCGGAAGCTCCTTGCAGCCCTTTTCCACCTCGCCACCCGCGCGCATCTCCTCACCAGGATCGCCAGCCGCGCGCCCCAACGCCTTCCAGCTTTCCCGTCGTTCCTCAGTCACACTGCCCACACGCGCGCCCCGCGACGATACCGCTTTCACCGACCACTGCGCCATTAGTGACAACTCTTTTCCCCCGCCTCGCCAGTAGCGTGCCACGGCAAAGCCGCTAGTCCTGCGCTTGCTAGCGTCGCTGCTTGCCTTGTCACCTCGCCTGCAGCGCCCTCGCCTGTAGTGCCCCTTCCCTCCTTCCTGCTGTAACGACCGACACCTAATCTCTCCCAGTTAGCTTTGAGCTCAGCCCTTAAACCTCCGTCAGTTGCTCTGTTGATCGCACTTAAGTGCTCAGTTTTCCGCCAGTTCCGACCCCTGAGATCCGACCCCTACTGCTTCGTTCCTTTTTCCCGACCCTGGCGAGTTCAGCCATCCGTCGGATCCTGTTAATCTACCTCACCGTCCGATCTTTCCCCGGTGGACCCGCGAGATCTTTTCCCGATCCCCCGCATCAGCCGCACTCGAGTTGCATGGCCGCCTCAGAACCTTCCTGCCGCGTGGCTCGCCTTCTCCGACGCCACCGCTCAGTTTTGTCTCTGGCAAGCGACCGAGTGGGTTCCCGCGCCCTCTTCCCCAATAGTAGCGGAAGCCCTCTGCACCCCCTTTTTGCAGAGCCTCGCTCCCCGCGCCAATCATCACGATACCAGATCCCGGCCCCGGAGACCGATGTCGCCCGTCTTTTCCGTCCTTTCCAGCAACAGTTGCACCGCCCGGTCGTCGCTACACGACGATTCCCCCACCGCCAACTCCGACCGCGGCCGCGACAGTTCCTTTCCCCGCCCTGTCAGACGCCGCCCGACAATCTGTTGTTCCGCGCTCTCCCCCGCGCCGCGTCCGCTTGTTCTCCCACCTGTGCGCCCTCGATCCTAGCGCCGTTTAACCGGTTGCTTCTATCACCTCTTCCGCACGGCGACGCCCGCTTTCCGCCAAATCTCAACTACCGGTCTACCCGCGCCTACGCCGCCCTGACGGAGTAGCGCAATGATCGCTGGCGTCACCCCCGGAGTTCTGTTGCACCGCCCGGT
This sequence comes from Setaria viridis, assembly GCF_005286985.2. Classification (NCBI taxonomy): domain Eukaryota; kingdom Viridiplantae; phylum Streptophyta; class Magnoliopsida; order Poales; family Poaceae; genus Setaria; species Setaria viridis. The sequence continues at coordinate 17,110,991 of NC_048264.2, forward strand.
TTGCTCAATCGCCGCCACGGCAGAGCACTCCATTGCTTCTCCCCGGCCTTCGCGCCGCTCCCCTTCTCTCTCTCCGCGACGCTTCCGTTCCCCTGCTCCAGCAGCTATAAAAGGAACGCCCCCGTCGCCGGAGTTTCCTCCGCCTTTGTTGCCCTTAGTTTCCTCTAGCTCCCTGCTCAAGCTCCTAGCGCCATCCGCCCAATCTTGAGAAGTTCTTCTCCCAGTTCCTTCTCAGTTCATCCAAGTCACCCCGCAGCTTGCTCCCTTGTGCTGCGCAAGAGCTCTCTTGCGATCTGCAAGAAGCACCGCCGCCGGAGCACCGCCGACCTTAGTCCCTGCTCAAAGCTTTAGTTCCGTGCCCAAGTCTGCCTCTTCCCGACCCCAAGCTTTCCTTTCAGGAAGAAGGTGAGTGCCGACCCTAAGTCCGCCTCGACCGACCCCTCCTATCCGCCCGACCCCAGTTCCGTCTCGTCCGACCTTGTCTGTTTGCCGACCTTTGCCCGCCTCGCCCGAGGGTCTGGCTGTGATCTTTTCTTCAACTTGAGGGTGTAAGTGTAAAACGTGAGAACCCTTCAGCGCTTATGTCTGAGGATCCCAGTTATCACACCCTCTAGTTCAAGGATCAGACCACTCGTTTCTTTCCTACCCTTACCTGTTGATCATCATCCGCTCTCTCCAACCGCCTCCCACTCCTGCTCTTTGTCGCAAGTTTCTGGGCTCAGGAGAGCCAGTGTTGCGGTCAAAATCAAAATGTTTAAGCTAACCTTTGCATTGCATCCGTGTAGAGCTGCATCTCGCTGACGGCTTCTACGAGCTGCACCCGGCGCCCGAAGAAGAAGTTGTAGCCGAGTTCCCGCCCGCTGAAGTTGAAGCCGCCCCTGAAGTCGAGCAGTTTCCGCCCTCTTTGTTTGCAGGCAAGCCCCGGTTGCATGAAAACCCTACGTGTTTTGCCAAAACTTGCACATGCCTTCCGAATAGCATGTTTGTGCATTTACGTTTAGGAGTTGTGTGAAACCCTAGATACATGACTTAGTGACCCTTGATATAAGCACTAGCTGTTGGACCGAGTAGCTGCATTGCTTAAACAGGAGACGGTAAAAGCCGAGTGATCTCCTGTCACTCGCGAGTTGTAGGAGTTGCATGTTTACTCTCTGCTACAACTATAAGGACGGTGGACGGGGCAGGGATGGGTAACCCTTTGGTGGTCGGATGGTTGCCCCGTCTGTCTATGAAAACTTGCTAAGGCCCGACAGTGGTGGTGTTCGTGATCAAGTGTTTGAAAGTACTAGCCTCATACTTAGTATGGGATGAGGAAGCCTAGTACCTGATTGAACCTATACGTGAGCGGTCGCCCCATTGTTCTTGGAACGGAGTTTCCCCTGCTGGTTGTCGCACGTGGTGGCAAAGCGTGGTCACAGAACGGCAGAGACCGGGTCTGTGGAACCTTGCACCAAAGGAAATGGGCCCGACACGGGTTAGGGGATCGATGGGGAAGGCCGACACAGGAAGCGACCTCCGGGTGCGCGGATGTCGTGGGGCTAGGTTCACCATGCATGGTTAAAGAACTCGAATCGATTCGTCTGCCTCTCACAGTTTGAGATTTCTTGATCGCTATGTCACCCTGAGTAAATAAGGAATCTGATGATGGCAAGGTTGTTGTTTCTATACATACACTTGTTTGGCTCGATGTTTGCTTAGAATAGGTTGCACAACCTAGACTGGTAAGTAAGATCTAGAACCGGAGCTAAAACTTGAAAATAGGTTACTTAGTGCTTTTGGCAAAACAAACCCCTCAGCCAAGAAGCCTTGCATGTCTAGATGGATGAGTAGTCGACTCCTCCCGGTTAAGCCTTGTTGAGCTTAGTAGCTCAGCCTTGTTGTGGCTCCTGTTTTTCAGGTGAAGTTGCAGTTCCCGACCCCTCCCTTGTTGGTGTTTGGCCGCCCCAGCTCCCGCCAGGCTGGACGGTCGAGTGGGACCCCTCCTCGGACGGCGAGGAGAGGACTCAGTGATGTTCTGGCTGGCCTCGCCCGGACGTCCGACCCCGACGAAGTCTTCCGCTAGTGTTTTCTCTGTTGTCTTTTGTTATAAAACTCTGATGTTAAAATTTTATGACCGAACTCTCGAGTAAGACTGTTTAAACTTAGTGGACTTGTTGTATTCTCTGTAACCGCTCACCTTCGTGTGGGTTTGCTGAACTCGATCCTGTTGAAAGTGGTTAAATCGGAGGAAATCCGACGGCGCTTCGTGTTAGCTCGAGTTAATCAGGAGTGTCGCATGTCAGGCGGCTGAACTCTGATTAATCAGGCTAATCCGAGGTGGTTCCGCCACAGCTGGTATCAGAGCCGAGTTCAGCATATCAGAGAACCTAATGAGCCCTAAACACTTCTTTGAAAATGTAAAAGTTGCAAGAACCTTTCGAAAATCTCGTACAAACGTTAAGGATGACTTAGTGCGAGAGGCCTTAGGGGATTTTGGGGTTGTTTTAGGTGACTAAATAATTATCTGGTTATGTTGCTAACTCCCCCAGCACATCGCCACGTCTGTTATACGTGAGCCGAGTTTCGCATCACGAGCATGCGAGGGTGGATAGGGAGTTCCATTCAAGGGACCCTATCTTCGCGGTTGTTTTCGCCCACGTCTATCATATGTGCGCAGGTTCCGTATGTGATCCATACGAAGGTTGATATGGTTCGATTCCAACGAACCTATTGGCACGGTTGTTTCGCCACGTTTGTCACACGTGTGCTGATGCCGCATCGCGAGTATGCGAAGGGATATATGGTTCTAATCGGAAGGAACCTATTTCCACGGTTGAGTGCTGTCCATGCAGCCTTAAACGCATGGGTGCCGTTCCTATAGTGGACGGTAATGTTTGGGAACACTTTCGTGGATGCTGGCACGAAAGGTTCGGGTGTGTGTTTTCTGCAGGTTGTTAACCGCGTTCGTTAAGACGTTGCTAGAACCGACTAGATAATATAGGGAGAGAGACGTATTGTTGCCTTGTCACCGGCGCTAACCACGTAAGACCCAAGGTTCGGGCAGTTGTTTTTGGTTAAGAATACGGTAGGCCGTGCATGCGTCATATAGAAATCGGTAATGTTTCCTTCTCAACAGCAACCCTGTCCGACAGAGTTCCTTTGGATCTAAGGATTTCTAGCTCCCCTTAGTTGCTCTCGGTTAAGCCCTTCTGCTTCTCTATCCGACCCCTGATCTTCGGAGTTATCTCACGTGGCTTCGGTTTTCTTGGTTCCAGATGGCTGCTCCCGGGCATGTGGTGTTTGGAGCGGACAGTACCTTCCAATCAACCTGCCTACATTTCGAGGGGTTTCCCGCGATCTTGTGGGATACGTTGAGATGGTTTGGGTATCAGTCCCCACCCCTGTACTCTGGGCGGCTGTATGTGGAGCAGGGCATCCAGGCGTGCCAGGTGCAAGCACTGGTGCCACCCCCTTTTGTGCGGCCCGACTGGCCCTCTCTGGGCATCTTAGCCTACGGTCTTTCTCCGGAAGATACGTGGGAATCCGCCGCTCTCCAGTTGCTCACGCAGTTCTGTCAGTTCCACCCTGTGGAGATCACCTTGGACCCGATCGGTCTTTTTCCTGTCAGAAGTCGGATGGACCCGGCCTGGCTGGACCGCATCGAAAACCTTGAAGTGTTGGCCGCTACCTGCGCCATGCTCACCATCTCCGCCAACGTCAGATGCATGGCTGCGTTCTACCGGCTGATCGAGCTCCAAGGAAGGGCCATGACACTCTTTGCTCGAACTGCTGCGGGCACCCACGTGTACCTCCAAGCAGCTAGAAGAGATCTGGTAGGCCAAACCTACCAGCTGATCCAACGTGGAATCCAGATCCACGACATGCAAGACCGGATCTCCGAGCTGGAAGGCGAAGTTGCCGACCTTGTGGACGGTATGATCGAGCTCTCGGAGGAGAAAATGGAGGTGGAAATAGAATTGGCCGTTGCCAATGCCCACCTAGAGGAACACCAAGCTGAGCTTGAAGACATGCATGCCCTCAACATGCAACTTGAAGCTCAGGAGGACCCTGAGGAAGACGAGGGAGCGTCCAGCATGGACATAGAAGAAGATGGCGCCCCTTCTCCGACTCATAGTGTCCAGTGGTAGTTTAAGGGTTCTCAGGGAACCTTCTTTCTTTTGTTGTACTCCTCGGCAGCCTAGTTTTGGAAGGTTGTAATAGGTTAGCCTTGAGTTGAGTACTTCCTGAGTTGAAACGACGTTGTGTATAAAGTCAATCCAGTGCAGTGTACAGTTCTATCCTTTTCGTATGATGCGGATGCTAAGGTTAAATAAGTGGGGCCGACCCTAGTTGCGAACCAGAGTGCGCCGACCCTTAAGACAGTTACCGCCTTGTCCGACCCTCTGAGAGTACGGACCGTATCCGACCCCTTGGTTCGAGTGGACCCGACCCTCGGAGTCTGTATGTGGTGTGGTTACCTGAGGTGGAGTACCAGGGCAAGTAAGGGCTATCTGTGATGAAATGAGAGGAATGTGCTTCCTCTATAAGGACGTGTGATGCACCTTTGGCAAGAGTCGCATTAAAGGATTTAATTCATACGTTCCCATTCGTTGGAATACACCTAAGGTCATGAGATTAATGGGGTGTCAACTCTTGCAGATGGCGCACCGCACGAGGTCTGGAACTATGCCCAGCAGCAGTGACCAGCGCCAGGATCTTCCCCCGCCCCCACCACCATCGCCATTGGAGGCAATCCTAGCAACTCAAACCGAGCTGCTCAGGCATCTGGTACAAGGACAACAGCAGCCACATGGCGGTAGAACACAGCAGCAGCAGCATGTCGCAAGATATGAGGACTTTTTGGGGACACAGCCCCCGCTGTTCCAAAAGGCCCAGGAACCGCTCGACGCTGATGCATGGGTTCGGACGATCGAATCTAAGTTCGAGCTCCTTACCGCTCCATGCCCTGACAACAATAAGGCGCGGTTCGCAGCTCAGCAGCTGCGTGGTTCCGCACGGCTTTGGTGGGACCACTACCATGCCATGCTACCTGCTGACCACGTAGTCAGCTGGGACGAGTTTAAGATGGCGTTCAAGGCGCATCACATTCCTGAAGGTCTCCTGGAGCGAAAGCTCAACGAGTTTCTGGCCCTCACCCAGGGAACTGGGGATGTGCTGCACTACGCCCAGGCGTTTAACGACCTGTGCCGTTATGCGGGATATCACGCGGATACCGATGAGAAGAAGCGGGACAGATTCCGCCGAGGACTGAGCTTGGAGCTCAGGGAGAGGCTGAACCCCATCCGGGTGGACACCTATAACGAGTTGGTCAATCTGGCCATCTCCCAGGAGGATTGCATGCAAGCTCTCAAGGCCGACCAGAAGAGGAAAGCCTCTGTGGCTCTTCCGAGCCCGCCAGCCCGAAGATTTCGGATGATCCCTCCGCAAGCCCCTGGCCGACCCCAACCGTCAGGGAAATGGATCGCCCGACCCCCGCTGGCAACAATGCTCAGTTCTCCAGGCTTCCAACCACAAGTACCCCGGCCAACCTTGCCAACGCCACCTCGTCCGGCAGCCAGTAACAGATGTTTTACCTGCGGCAATGAGGGACATGTTGCAAGGGACTGCCCCAGGAGCAAGACTCAGCAGCAAGGCCAGAACCCCATGGCAGCCAGAGGAAAAAGGCCCAAGGTGCAAGTCCGACAAGGCCGACTCAACTACACCAGCCTGACCGAACTTCCCGAAGTTGCGTCAGTGATGACGGGTACTTTTCTTGTTTTAAAACAAGCTGTTGTGGTGTTGTTTGATTCGGGAGCCTCCCATAGCTTTATCGGGAGTAAGGCAAGGGAAAGATGCGAGCTAAGTGTAGGTCACACTAAGGAACCCTATGTGATCGCCACTCCTGGAGGAAGGATAACGTCGGATCAGGTCGTTATTCTTGTACCTCTCCAGCTAGGCCCCACCCTCTTCAAGGAAAACCTTATCATCCTTGACCTCGAAGGCCTAGACATCATCCTTGGCATGGATTGGATGGCCCGACATCGTGTTGTTTTAGATACCTCAGCCCGATCTCTTTTCATCAGCTCGCCCTCTCATGGCAGTGCTACCCTATCCTTGACCCACCCTGAGTCCTTGACCCCTTGTGCTTTTTCTCTTTTGGGATCCCGTCTAGAAGACCTCCCTGTTATCTGTGAGTACCGAGATGTGTTTCCAGAGGACTTGCCAGGCATGCCACCTGACAGAGAAGTGGAGTTTTCTATAGAGTTGGTTCCTGGCACAGCTCCAATATCTAAGAGACCTTATCGGATGCCACCCGCTGAGTTAGCAGAGTTGAAGACCCAGTTGCATGACCTGTTGGAAAAGGGTTTCATTCGACCCAGTACGTCATCTTGGGGATGCCCCGCCCTGTTTGTGAAGAAGAAAGACGGCAGTTTACAGATGTGTGTGGATTACCGACCCCTCAATGCGGTGACAGTCAAGAATAAGTACCCACTGCCCCGCATTGATGTTTTGTTCGACCAGTTAGCCGGAGCAAAAGTGTTCTCCAAGATCGATCTTCGTTCTGGTTATCATCAAATCAAGATTCGACCTTGCGACGTGCCCAAGACAGCTTTCTCTACCAGATATGGATTGTATGAGTACCTAGTCATGTCCTTTGGACTCACCAATGCACCCGCTTACTTCATGTACCTTATTAAACTCGGTGTTCATGCCCGAGCTAGACAAGTTTGTAGTGGTGTTCATTGATGACATCCTAGTGTACTCAAAAGACAAGAAAGAGCATGCCAACCATCTTCATATAGTTCTTCAGCGACTGAGAGATCACCAGCTTTATGCAAAGTTCTCCAAGTGTGAGTTTTGGTTGGATAGTGTCAAGTTCTTGGGACACACTATCTCCGCGGACGGTATTGCCGTAGATCCCAGTAAGGTGCAAGAGGTCATGGAATGGAAGTCTCCTGTCTCGGTACACCAGATCCGGAGTTTTCTCGGACTGGCAGGTTACTATCGGCGTTTTATACCGGATTTCTCCAAGGTAGCCAAGCCGATGACCGAGTTGTTGAAGAAAGAGGCCAAGTTTGTGTGGGACACCAAGTGTGAAGAAGCCTTCAAAACCCTGAAGCACTTGTTAACCACCGCCCCAGTTTTGGCTCAACCCGACCCCTCTAGGCCGTATGACGTATACTGTGACGCCTCCGGCACTGGACTCGGGTGTGTTCTTATGCAAGACAACCGAGTCATTGCCTATGCCTCACGTGCGTTGCGACCTCATGAGCTGAACTACCCGACCCATGACCTTGAGTTGGCAGCAGTGATACATGCCTTGAAGATATGGAGGCACTACTTAATGGGAGCTCACTGCAACATCTACACCGACCACAAGAGCCTCAAGTACATCTTCACGCAAGCCGACCTCAACATGCGTCAGAGAAGATGGCTGGAGTTAATAAAGGATTATGACTTGGACGTGCACTATCATCCTGGCAAGGTCAATGTAGTGGCCGATGCCCTCAGTCGAAAACCCCGTTGCAACTGCTTGTTGTCAGCAGCCTTCACCGACACCCTGTGTCACGAGATGGGAAAACTAGGTCTAGAGTTTGTTCCCCATGGAACCCTTGATCACCTCATCCTTGACTCAGTTTTGGAGGACCAGATTCGGTCAGCACAAACTAAGGATGAAGAAGTGAAACGGATCATCAGTAAGGTCTCGGTAAAGGACGAAGGGTATAAACTTTTCCGGCAGGACCCAAACGGGAGGTGTGTACTATGGAAACCGACTAGTAGTGCCCGCCGACCCCGAGTTAAGGAGGCAAATCCTAGATGAAGCTCATCTTTCCAAGTTCTCCATCCACCCTGGCAGCAACAAGATGTACCATGATCTTCGTCAGACCTTTTGGTGGAGTGGGATGAAACCGGAGATAGCTCGTTATGTTTCAGAATGTGACACTTGTCGACGTGTCAAGGCCAGTCACTTGAAGGTAGCAGGAACCTTGCAGCCGCTACCTATTCCCTCTTGGAAATGGGAAGACATCAGCATGGATTTTATAGTTGGGTTACCCCTTACAACTCAACGTTATGATTCTATCTGGGTTATAGTGGACCGTCTGACCAAGACAGCACACTTCTTGCCTGTTCGTACCACCTACACAGTCAAGCAATATGCAGAGTTATACCTCGACCGTATCGTTTCTCTACACGGTGTACCCAAGACCATAGTTTCAGACAGAGGAGTTCAGTTTGTGGCACGATTTTGGGAGCAACTACAAGCCTCTATGGGCACCAAGCTCATTCGAAGCTCAACATACCATCCCCAAACCGATGGCCAAACCGAGAGAGTCAACCAGATCCTTGAAGACATGTTAAGAGCTTGTGTCATTCACTATGACAAGAAATGGGACAAGTGCCTGCCCTTAGCAGAGTTCTCCTACAATAACAGCTACCAGGCCAGTTTGAAGATGGCACCGTTTGAGGCCCTGTACGGCCGAAGATGCCGAACACCCTTGAACTGGTCAAAACCAGAAGAAAGACAGGTTTATGGCCCTGACTTAGTGGCAGAGGCCGAAGAGCAAGTAAGAGTAATTCAGGCAAATCTCAAGGCTGCCCAATCTCGACAGAAGAGTTACTCTGACCAACGGAGAAGACCCCTGCAGTTCAACCTTGGTGACCATGTGTACCTTAGAGTCTCCCCAACCAAAGGAGTGCAACGGTTTGGAATAAAGGGCAAGTTAGCTCCCCGTTACATCGGCCCTTATGAGATTGTGGAGATATGTGGACCCATCGCTTACAGGATCCAACTTCCAGAGCAGCTGTCAGCCATACATAATGTTTTCCATGTGTCTCAGTTGAAGAAATGTGTCCGAGTTCCAGCAGAATTCCTATAACAAGAACAGCTTCAAGTAGAACCTGACCTGACCTACACCGAGTACCCAGATCGAGTTCTTGACCAGAAGGAAAGGCACACCCGACGCCAAATGGTAAGGATGTACAAGATCCACTGGAGAAATCACACCGAAGATGAAGCAACATGGGAGACGGAAGAATATCTGAACAAGCGTTTTCCAGGTTTTCTACCCCATCAAGGAGGTAAGAACAGCACACCCTTGATCTTGAATCTCGGGACGAGATTCTTTTTAAGAGGGGTAGGCTGTAACGACCGACCCCTAATCTCTCCCAGTTAGGTTTGAGCTCAGCCCTTAAACCTCCGTCAGTTGCTCTGTTGATCGCACTTAAGTGCTCAGTTTTCCGCCAGTTCCGACCCCTGAGATCCGACCCCTACTGCTTCGTTCCTTTTTCCCGACCCTGGCGAGTTCAGCCATCCGTCGGATCCTGTTAATCTACCTCACCGTCCGATCTTTCCCCGGTGGACCCGCGAGATCTTTTCCCGATCCCCCGCATCAGCCGCACTCGAGTTGCATGGCCGCCTCAGAACCTTCCTGCCGCGTGGCTCGCCTTCTCCGACGCCACCGCTCAGTTTTGTCTCTGGCAAGCGACCGAGTGGGTTCCCGCGCCCTCTTCCCCAATAGTAGCGGAAGCCCTCTGCACCCCCTTTTTGCAGAGCCTCGCTCCCCGCGCCAATCATCACGATACCAGATCCCGGCCCCGGAGACCGATGTCGCCCGTCTTTTCCGTCCTTTCCAGCAACAGTTGCACCGCCCGGTCGTCGCTACACGACGATTCCCCCACCGCCAACTCCGACCGCGGCCGCGACAGTTCCTTTCCCCGCCCTGTCAGACGCCGCCCGACAATCTGTTGTTCCGCGCTCTCCCCCGCGCCGCGTCCGCTTGTTCTCCCACCTGTGCGCCCTCGATCCTAGCGCCGTTTAACCGGTTGCTTCTATCACCTCTTCCGCACGGCGACGCCCGCTTTCCGCCAAATCTCAACTACCGGTCTACCCGCGCCTACGCCGCCCTGACGGAGTAGCGCAATGATCGCTGGCGTCACCCCCGGAGTTCTGTTGCACCGCCCGGTTTGCTCAATCGCCGCCACGGCAGAGCACTCCATTGCTTCTCCCCGGCCTTCGCGCCGCTCCCCTTCTCTCTCTCCGCGACGCTTCCGTTCCCCTGCTCCAGCAGCTATAAAAGGAACGCCCCCGTCGCCGGAGTTTCCTCCGCCTTTGTTGCCCTTAGTTTCCTCTAGCTCCCTGCTCAAGCTCCTAGCGCCATCCGCCCAATCTTGAGAAGTTCTTCTCCCAGTTCCTTCTCAGTTCATCCAAGTCACCCCGCAGCTTGCTCCCTTGTGCTGCGCAAGAGCTCTCTTGCGATCTGCAAGAAGCACCGCCGCCGGAGCACCGCCGACCTTAGTCCCTGCTCAAAGCTTTAGTTCCGTGCCCAAGTCTGCCTCTTCCCGACCCCAAGCTTTCCTTTCAGGAAGAAGGTGAGTGCCGACCCTAAGTCCGCCTCGACCGACCCCTCCTATCCGCCCGACCCCAGTTCCGTCTCGTCCGACCTTGTCTGTTTGCCGACCTTTGCCCGCCTCGCCCGAGGGTCTGGCTGTGATCTTTTCTTCAACTTGAGGGTGTAAGTGTAAAACGTGAGAACCCTTCAGCGCTTATGTCTGAGGATCCCAGTTATCACACCCTCTAGTTCAAGGATCAGACCACTCGTTTCTTTCCTACCCTTACCTGTTGATCATCATCCGCTCTCTCCAACCGCCTCCCACTCCTGCTCTTTGTCGCAAGTTTCTGGGCTCAGGAGAGCCAGTGTTGCGGTCAAAATCAAAATGTTTAAGCTAACCTTTGCATTGCATCCGTGTAGAGCTGCATCTCGCTGACGGCTTCTACGAGCTGCACCCGGCGCCCGAAGAAGAAGTTGTAGCCGAGTTCCCGCCCGCTGAAGTTGAAGCCGCCCCTGAAGTCGAGCAGTTTCCGCCCTCTTTGTTTGCAGGCAAGCCCCGGTTGCATGAAAACCCTACGTGTTTTGCCAAAACTTGCACATGCCTTCCGAATAGCATGTTTGTGCATTTACGTTTAGGAGTTGTGTGAAACCCTAGATACATGACTTAGTGACCCTTGATATAAGCACTAGCTGTTGGACCGAGTAGCTGCATTGCTTAAACAGGAGACGGTAAAAGCCGAGTGATCTCCTGTCACTCGCGAGTTGTAGGAGTTGCATGTTTACTCTCTGCTACAACTATAAGGACGGTGGACGGGGCAGGGATGGGTAACCCTTTGGTGGTCGGATGGTTGCCCCGTCTGTCTATGAAAACTTGCTAAGGCCCGACAGTGGTGGTGTTCGTGATCAAGTGTTTGAAAGTACTAGCCTCATACTTAGTATGGGATGAGGAAGCCTAGTACCTGATTGAACCTATACGTGAGCGGTCGCCCCATTGTTCTTGGAACGGAGTTTCCCCTGCTGGTTGTCGCACGTGGTGGCAAAGCGTGGTCACAGAACGGCAGAGACCGGGTCTGTGGAACCTTGCACCAAAGGAAATGGGCCCGACACGGGTTAGGGGATCGATGGGGAAGGCCGACACAGGAAGCGACCTCCGGGTGCGCGGATGTCGTGGGGCTAGGTTCACCATGCATGGTTAAAGAACTCGAATCGATTCGTCTGCCTCTCACAGTTTGAGATTTCTTGATCGCTATGTCACCCTGAGTAAATAAGGAATCTGATGATGGCAAGGTTGTTGTTTCTATACATACACTTGTTTGGCTCGATGTTTGCTTAGAATAGGTTGCACAACCTAGACTGGTAAGTAAGATCTAGAACCGGAGCTAAAACTTGAAAATAGGTTACTTAGTGCTTTTGGCAAAACAAACCCCTCAGCCAAGAAGCCTTGCATGTCTAGATGGATGAGTAGTCGACTCCTCCCGGTTAAGCCTTGTTGAGCTTAGTAGCTCAGCCTTGTTGTGGCTCCTGTTTTTCAGGTGAAGTTGCAGTTCCCGACCCCTCCCTTGTTGGTGTTTGGCCGCCCCAGCTCCCGCCAGGCTGGACGGTCGAGTGGGACCCCTCCTCGGACGGCGAGGAGAGGACTCAGTGATGTTCTGGCTGGCCTCGCCCGGACGTCCGACCCCGACGAAGTCTTCCGCTAGTGTTTTCTCTGTTGTCTTTTGTTATAAAACTCTGATGTTAAAATTTTATGACCGAACTCTCGAGTAAGACTGTTTAAACTTAGTGGACTTGTTGTATTCTCTGTAACCGCTCACCTTCGTGTGGGTTTGCTGAACTCGATCCTGTTGAAAGTGGTTAAATCGGAGGAAATCCGACGGCGCTTCGTGTTAGCTCGAGTTAATCAGGAGTGTCGCATGTCAGGCGGCTGAACTCTGATTAATCAGGCTAATCCGAGGTGGTTCCGCCACACCTGCCACACGCTAGCCGAGTCATCGCACCCAGTCCGGCGCTTGACGCGACCAGACCCCGCGCTCGTCCTTGCCAATCCTTCTCTCCGGCAAAACCGCGCCTGCATAGCTCTATCTTCAGTGCCCAATACCGTAAGACCCTTGTCCCCGAAGCTCCGCTTCGCCGGCCAATGGAGGCGTCGACCAATCGTCCCCACGGCAGAGCACTCCATCCTCTTCGACCTTATCCTCGCGCTGCTCGAACTCCTTCTCTTCCACACAGCTATATAAAAAGGGTACCAGAGTCTCTACCGAAGTTTCCTTCGCCATCGCTGCCTTTGCCGCACCTTCCTCTTTTTCATGCTCAAGCGCTGCCGCATAAGCTCTTTGAGGAACTCCCCCTCTCCGCTCAACACCCGCCTTTCCAAACTCACCAGCCGCTGGTTTTCCTCCGCACGGTGCTAGAGCTTACTTTTTGTCAACAAGAAGCACCGTCGCCGCCGGAGCACTACCGGACCTCGCTGCCGCCCAAGCCTTAGCGCCTTTCATCGTTCCGCCTGAGCTTGCTTCCTTCCCGACCCCAAGACTTCGTCAGTAGGCCTAAAGGTAAGCTGCCGACCCCTTTCCGTCTCGCCCGACCCTTCTCCGTTCCGCCCGACCCCTTTTCCGTCTCGCCTGACCCTGTCTGTTTCGCCCGACCCTTGTCCGCCTCGCCTGAGGGCTCGACTGTATCTTTTTCTTTTGACCAAGGGTATCTGTGTAAAATTTCGGGAACTTCTCTTTGTTAAGTCTAAGGATCCCGATACAGTTATTCCTTAAGTCTAAGGGTCAGATCGTAAGTTTTCCCGATTCGACTCTTTGTTCTTGTTCTGAATCAACCAAGCTTGAGAAGTTTATCTCAAATCGAGGAAAAATCCAAAAAGTGTGAAATCACTTGGGTTGGAATCCTATTCCTGAGTAGAATCCAATAAAATGGGATTTCACACCTTTCCTGTAGTTTTGCTATAGTTTTGGGGCTAAATCTTGCAAGTATTGTTGAAATAACCGTCTAAGTGTTTTAACCCCTGCATTTGCATTCCGTGTAGAGTTAAACCTCGCCGACGGCACGTACGAGCTGCACCCGGTGCCAGAAGACGGAGTTGTAGCCGAGCTGCCGCCTGTAGGAGCTGAAGCAGAGCACCCAGAAGATACGTTTGCTTCCACCCCGCTCGAAGGCAAGCCCCGGAGCATAACCCAACTTTTCTAAACTTGCGCATGCCTTCAATTGTATGTATGTGGATTTACGTTATAGGAGTTGTTTGAAACCTTAGATGCATGATTCAGTTCCCTTGATCTGAACACTAGCATGATAAGTCCGAGTAGTTGCAGTGCTTAACACGACTCGGTAAAAGTCGAGTGATTCTCTATCACTCGCGAGTTATAGGAGTTGCTTGTTCTCCTTTGGCACCACTATAAGGACGGTGGACGGGCAGGGCCTGGTGAACTCTTTTGGTGGTCGGCGGATCGCCCCGTTTGTCTACATGAATCTGTTAAGGTTGAAAGTGTTGATGTTCATGATCAAGTATTTGAAAGTACTAATCTCATACCTAGTATGGGATGGGGAAGCCTAGTACCTGATTGAATCAGGACGTGAGCGGTTCGATCCACTGTCTCTGGAACAGAGTTTTCCCTTGCGGTCGCATGTGGTGACAAGTGTGGTCACAGAACGGCAGAGGCCGGGTCTGTGGAACCTTGTACCAAGAGAAGTGGGCCTGACACGGGTCAGGGGATTGATGGGGATGGCCGACAAGGGAAGCGACCCTCTGTGGTGCGCGGATGTCGTGAGATTAGGTTCGCCATGCATGGTTAAGAAATTCGAATCGATTCGTCTGCCTCTCACAGTTTGGGACTGATTGATCACTATGCTACACTGAGTAAGGATGGAACATGATGATGATGTGAACCTTGATGCTTGTTCTTTAAATTGTTTGGAAACTATGATTGCTTAGCATAAGTTGCCAATATAGACTGGTTAATGAACTTAGAATCTGAGCTAAAATATTGAAAGTAAAGACCTATTGTAGTCGCTTTTGGCAAAACAAACCCTCAGCCAAAGAGCCTTGCATGTCTAGAAGTTGGTGGAGTAGTTTCCCACCGGTCGGTTAAGTCTTGTTGAGCTTAGCAGCTCAGCCTTGCTTGTGGCACATCTTTCAGGTGATGTTGAAGTTCCTGAGTTCGCCGTTGTTGGCACTTGGCCTCCCCAGCTTCCTCCTGGGTGGACGGTCGAGTGGGATCCCTCCTCAGACGGCGAGGAAAGGGATCATTGATGTCGTGATCGGCCTCAGCAGTGACATCCGACCCGGCGCTAGCCTCTGCGATTTATTTTTCCGCTGTTCATGAACTCTGTAAAAACTTTGATTTTCCGAACCAGTGTTGAAAGAACTTAATGTATTTGTTTAAGTGGATGATCTGTTGTATTCTCTGGAACCACTCACCTTCGTGTGAGCTATGCAAACTTGGTCCTGTATAGTGGTTTATCGGATGAAATCCGACAGATTGCCGAGTTAACTTTATATGATCGCGTGTTAGGCGACTTAATTGTGCTTTAGCTAAGTTAACCCGAGCGGTTCTGCCACAAAAAAGCAGGATCTCCGAAACCACTGCCGCGAGACTCCTGCACAGGGCGGCAATCAGGTTTTTGGGCAGTGTCCACACGCGATCGCTTGGTGATTCTGCAACATCTACTTCAACACGTTCGACTACATTCTGCATGGAATCATTAAGTAATTTCCGTGCGTAATCCTATTCTAGTTAGTATGTTGCTTGTTTACATGTATTATATGCTTGCATTATTTTTTATCTATATGTTTTTCCTCCATATAAAATCTGGACTATATTTTAGGTGCATATTTTCCACCAGAGTCGGGTAGATTTTGTTATAAGAGAGAACGAAATCTGGATTCTACAAATCTACTCCTCCGAACATCCAATTAAAATCCTACCTAAAATCTAGCTTTCGATAACAACCCAAAATTAAGGCCCTGTTTGGCATGGCTCCAACTCCGGGTGGAGCTGCTCCACTCCAGAACTCCACATGGAGCCAGCTCCGCTCCAAAACTCCAGAACAAAAATGAGGTGTTTGGCTAGATGGGTGCTCTCAGCTCCAAAAAAGATCGATTTCAGTGTGGATTGCCATTGTTGCCCCCCAATTAAGGCCCCACTTGTCATCCTCTCTATCCCATCTTCTTCTTCCCCTTTTTCCACTGCACTGTGCCGCACACGGGAGACCCTCCACGGGCGGCGGGGTGGGTAGCGACGGGGCGGCGGGTGGCGACGGGCGACGACGGACGGCGACAGGTGGCTGGGTGGGTGGCGACGGGCGACGACGAGCGGCGACGGGCGGTGGGCGGCGGCGACGGGCGACGGGTGCGGCGGGCGGCGGGCGGCGACGGGCGGTGGGCGGCGGTGACGGGCGACGGGCGCGGCAACGGGCGGCGGCGGGCGGCGACGGGCGACGGGCGGCGGCGGGCGGCGACGGGCGACGGGCGGCGGCGGGCGGCGACGGGCGACGGGTGGCGGCGGGCGACGGGCGGCGGGCGCGGCGACGGGCGGCAGCGGGCGGCGACGGGCGGCGGCGGGCGGCAACGGGCGGCGGGGCCGGCCGGCCACGGGGGTGGTGACAGGCAGGGCTTTGGCGGCGAGTGGGGCTCGGGAGAATAGAAGGGAGAATAGAATGAAACGTTTTTTTGTGTAACCAGTGGTATTGGTGGGTAATTACCCACCAACTCCACGAGAAGGTTCAAAAGAGAGGTTTCTGGAGCAGCAAAAGAGGTGCTCCAAAACTCCACCTACATTTGCACTACAGCTCCATGGAGTTGGCAACTCCATGGAGTTTTGGAGTTGGGATGTTTGGCTGAATTTTTTGATGGAGTTGCTGGAGTTTAGGAGTGGAGCCGTGCCAAACAGGGCCTAAGTTCTTGAGAATCTAAAATCTAATTCAAACGAGACTAAAAAAAAATATAAACGCAATCCAACCAATCCCCATCCCCGACTTCACCGCTCCCCCACGCGCGGCCCGCGCCCATTTGGGGTTTTGGCGGGCTTCTTCCTACCGAAAAGCAACCGGCGCCCACAAAACAAAACCCCCGCAAAATCCCCGCTCCCCCATCTTTCGGGTTTTGGCTTCCACAGGCGAGCGGGGAGAGAGAAAGATAGAGAGGAGGTCGCCGGCGATGGCGGCGGGGACGATCTCCCGCATCCGGCTGGAGAACTTCATGTGCCACTCCAGCCTCCACATCGAGCTCGGGGAACACGTGAATTTCATCACCGGCCAGAACGGAAGTACGCTCGTGAACCCTAGCCCCCTCCCTCCCTCCCTCCCTCTTCGCTTATCTTCCCATTCCTCGCCGCGGACCCCTGACGATTGATGCTCTTCTCTCCTCCTCTGCGGCCGCTGTGGCGCAGGCGGTAAGAGCGCCATCCTCACGGCCCTCTGCGTCGCCTTCGGCTGCCGCGCCAAGAACACCCAGCGCGCCGCATCCCTCAAGGACTTCATCAAGACCGGCTGCAGGTTGCGTCCGCCCTCGTTTCCCTCTCCTCCCTTCTTTTAGCCCGAATGTCATTTTTAGAATCTATGAGTGTTCTTTAAAGAAATAGTTAAATCAATTTTATTCAGGGCCACCGATTTTTCGTGGATCTCCATTACTTCATTGTCTGTTAACTGTCGATGTGGCTAATAGATACAGTTGCCTGCGAGTTAGAATGTGGTGAACAGCAAACATTGCGCTAAACGCCTACACCTAGTATATCCCCAATATGCACCTCGAGCTATAGGCCTTTGCAATATATTGAGGCTGAAAAGGGGAAAATAATTTCTCCACCATTTTCATGCACAGAGTGTATTCTGAATCTGCCATACCCATTCTTCTTTTTGCAACACCCACTTGATGTCCACTTGATGTTTTCTACCTCCTTTTTTTGTGAACAGTTGTAACCTGGTCTAATTTGTTCACATTTCATGCTGCAGCTATGCTTCCATTGTTGTTGATATCAGTAACCACGGGGAAGATGCGTTTAAGCCAGAAGTATATGGGAATGTAATTATACTGGAACGCAGGATTACTGAATCAAGTAGTTCTACAGTTTTAAAGGATCAACATGGTAATACTACTTGATTTATCCTCCCCAATTGTTGGTTGTGTTCTCATATTTGTAAGCTGCTTTTCTTGGATAAAGTTTTGACACCAAGTTGACAATTGTTGGTTGCAGTTTTCATTCTAATGAACTGTATTATTTGCTGTAATGTTATTGTAGTTTTCTTTGTCAGTAGGTAAGATTTCTCGTATCTAAGTTTCGTTTTCATATCCCTAGATTATTAAATTCGAGATTGTTGGCTTTTATTTAGTCACACCTGTAAGGGCGTTTTACAATATTAGGCTGCTGCATCTTTTCCATTCTTTTCTAATTTTCAACATGCATTATGTCCCATTTCCGATTAGGCAAAAATCTCATATGCTCTTGAATCTTTGTACGTGGCTCGTTGCTGTGCATAAAGTTTTCCTTATCGTCATATAAATATATAATCATATTCAGAGTGTTAGGTGCCCCAGCTTTTTTTATGTGTTGCTTCCATTTCCATCATAAATACCTAAAAGCCTGTCAAACAAGATGCGAACAACTGTAGCATCACAGACATAACAATAGATTTTGGACCTGAATAGGCTGAAATTTGAAATGGCATTAAATGTGAATTAAATAAATTGGTAGTTGCGGATTGCTAAATAAAACTAATAGAATAGCTTCTTTTATTTATTAATTTATTACTTCCCTCTCATGAATTCTTGTGTTACATCAACTGTTTGTCTGCATGTACTGGAACAGGGAGGAAGGTGGCGCATCGCAAAGATGATCTCGTTGAAATAATTGAACATTTTAATGTAAGTTGCTTGTTAGCTTATGAATGGTATGCTTAGAATGCTGTTGTTTGTTTGAGATGCTTGGTTGCTCCTTCATTATTTGTTTGGCTTTGGGCATGGTACAGTTGTTTAAAATAGGCAAAGTATGAGTGTACTATTATTAAATCTATCATGCTGCAATGTCTGAGCACTCCAGCCATATGGTAAGGTTATGCCATGCACACATCCCAACAAGTTATATCTCAAATTCAATTAGAAATTTAGGAGCACTGCACATCTTGATGTTGACAATTCTCTTCGTCATGCGGCTTTCACCCATTCAAGCCCCCAGCCATTTCCAATATGTTGAGAAAATGAGAGCTTGAAAAGAAAAAGCAAAGACTCAGATTTGAGCAATAAAGGGAGCACCTAGTGCTGAAAGCTCCTTCCGCTCAAGTTGGGGTCTGTGGAAAAGGAAGTTAGTGACATCCTTGTGTCATCTGATCAAATTGTAGCATCAACAAACTCAAGAAGGAAATTTCCTCTGGATTACTGACAAGGAAATTAATCATGTGGTGTATGTCTTGTCATCCATCTAACACACATGTGCAACCACGGTGCTTGAAGCACCATCATGCTTCTCTCGGTCTGCCTGTTTGTGACAACTATTGGCTGCAGGCATTTAAAACCAAGAAGGGAGCGATCTCGGATTGGGAAGCAAGGGATAACATGACGTGAGGAGGAAGATGATCTTCCTTTTTGATTAATTTCTTGTCTAAAAACTTTCACGCGATACACTGCTGGCTATATAGGTCAGCTCACAGTTCTGGCCTCACTCACGCCAACTCACCCAACTCAACTCATGTTGACACCTACAGCCTTCCTGCCTACACGACAGCTTGGTACTGTGGCATCTTAAGAGTGGAGAATCTTGTAGATTCTTACTTGTGATGCTTTATCATGCATTCCCGCTGTAGATATCGATCGACTACTTATTTGCAATGTGATAGCCTGATATACTTTTTTCTGCATCTTGATCCATCTGTGCGAATTTTCAGATTGATGTTGAAAATCCTTGTGTAATTATGAGTCAAGACAAAAGCAGAGAATTTTTACATTCAGGAAATGACAGGGATAAGTTTAAGGTAACCAATTTCATTATGTTTCTAGCAATACAATCACATACGACGTTTTACTTTCTGCCATAATTTATCTACGCAATGGAACATCTGTGCCTGGATTCATGTGCCTCTCAGTGGTCTATTATTGTTGAATTGGCGAATGCAAGTTCATGTCCTTCTGTGGCCTCAACATTTTATATTTGCATTCTCGCTAGACTATTTATGATTTTTGTTTCATGAGAAAGATAGTGCTTCATTTATACGTTTTGGCTGGCCTTGAGCTGGTGAGCTTAGTACACTGCGGTTTGAACTCAAAATTGTTCCATACATTTGTGCATGCATGTGCTCTCCTCCAATATAACTGATGAATGGTTCCATTCTTGTTTTTCACTGTTCATACTTTCTATTTTGCATCAGTTCTTTTTCAAGGCTACTCTTCTTCAACAAGTGAATGACATGCTTGGTTCAATAAGAGAGAAACTGACTGGCGCGGACTCTATAGTTGAAGAACTGGAAAAATCGATTGGTCCAGTGCTGAAAGATCTTGATGATCTTCAGGGGAAGATAAAGAATATGGAACATATTGAAGAAATAGCACATGAGATTGATAACTTGAAGAAAAAGTTGGCCTGGGCATGGGTTTATGATGTTGTAAAAAAGATTGAGGAACAAGCAAATAAGCTTGAGAAACTCAAAGAGCGTATCCCTGCATGCCAAGAACGAATTGATCGAAATACGGTAAGTGCTGTTTTATTGGAAACAATTTTGTCCCTTTTTTTTTTCTCAGCATGATGTCCTGTTGTACGTTCACAGTGATATTATTTGATATTATTGTTACCTGACTGCCTAACTTTATTCAATTTCTTGTTGAGGAATATCACTCCTAACCATCAGTACCACCAGAAGAACTTCATGTTTGTTAGCCAGCATTATATTAAATTTAAATTCAGTGTCTGATTAACTGCTACTTTTTGCTTGTAGTTTTGTTAGATCATATGATGAATTCAAAGAGACTTCTTTAATGCATTTGAATTGTCATATATGGAATTTGTAATGGTAAATGGAATGAACTTCGAACAAAGCTGTTTGTTTCATCTTTACTCTCCATAGAAATTTCGGTCAGCTAGTTAGCACATCTATATTGTTATCTGCAATGCAGGTTATAGCACCAAATTTGTTGATACATAACAACATTGTTCTTCTTAATATGTTTAAACCTTGACTTGTCATTTGATTATTTCATGGCCCAATTCGGAGTCCATTTGTCCATTTACCAAGTAATCTTTTGAAGATAAAAATATCTTCAAGTTTCATTTGTCTGAGTAGTTAATTCTTCCTACTCACTGAGGATATTGTAGTTACCTTGAAAAATTTCTGTGCTATATTAATGAGTTTGGGATACCAGGTCTGGAATATTAATGGGTTGTTAACTGAATTCAGTTTGCCTTATGCTGTAGGCTATTATAGAGGAACTGAGGAAAGATTTTATTGTGAAGAAAGAAAATGTTAGATCTTTTCTGGAGAAGACACAAGAAGTAAGGAGGATGAAGGAAAAATTGGAACATGACATGCATGAGGTATTTATTGTCTTAAGTAGCTCCCAGTAGGCTAGTATTGTTGTATATATTTGTCTATAATGTTTTTCAATAATTACCTAAATACATTATGACTCGTAAGTTATAACCCTGTTGTGATGGCAATGTTCTAACTCAGAAGCATAACCTTGTTGCTGTGGCATGTGGTTTTCATAGCAGAGGTTTACACGTGCATGGTCTTATAAATTAGAAAATTACACTAATGCATGCATCTGCACTTCATGTGTTGCAATTCGCTAGTTATACTTTTCTTTTTGGTGCAAATTATGATCTGCAGTTTACCTTTAGGTCATGGATTTTGCCATCTTATTTTTACAACCAATCGTGAAATCGTTCAAATTTACTGCTTCCATGCAATTTTTCAGTTCCACTTTATGTTTGCCATCTGGATGTGCTTATATGAGCATCTGTATATTTAATAAATATATCAGTTAAGGAATCAATTGGGAAAGCATGTGACGAATTGAAGTAAATTTAGAATTGCAGGCTGCAAATTCTGTAAAAACCTTACCGTTTGTGTGTGTCCTAGTTTTTCAAGTGTTGGCACATATTACATCTGTCCTTTCCAATTGGGTTATTGTGCTATTAATTAAAGCATGTTCCTTTGCTTTGCAGGCTGGGAAACTGAAGATGGATCTAGAGAAAGAGCATGAACGCGGTATGCAAATGTTGAATAAAATGAATAACCGTGTGAGACAACTTCAGGTGCAGGTTGATGAATTTGAACTGCAGCATATGCAAGAAACTCAGGTATGCTGAATGTATTTCTTTTTCAAAATTAACTTTATCTCAATAGCAATGACAAGCAACGTGATGGGTTGTAGTAGCCGCGAAGTTAATCAAAAAACAATTCCTGAAGTTGTGGCGCGAAGTCCAGATCCTCAACACACACCAAATCATGTCCTTTTTTCTTGGTCAATTTCTTTCAGATTTTCTTCCTCACAAATGTACATGGTATTGCACGATATGACATGCCGTATGCCTCGCCATATTTTTTTTCTTTTGAACATGTAGGAGAGCTAAGCTTCATTCCATTAAGGAAAAAATACAACGGAGAGGGCATAGAATACCATCTCCCAGACAAAACACACCCACCCACCCTGGTAGGATACTAGAGTACTAGACAAGGACCACATTCAACTAGGGTATCTAGGGTAAGCGACCTTAGGAGCAGGACATTGGGTCATAGAGTCCCATGATGACAGCCTCACACTACAGAGTACTTCCATTTTCAACTGTCTGCAAGACCAGCGAGACAGTGGCAAACACCATGTGAGTGTTAGAGTGTGGTTTTGGGAGCTGCAGAGCTAACATGGGCAGTTGTGGCAGACATTGCCGCTGGCGACACGGTTGCCATTGGCAGACATGGTGGGTTGCTACTGGCCGCACTAAGTTGATCTTGTGTAGTCGTGTGTTGTTTGATGATAAAGTAATGCATGGATCTAGGGTTGGTCAACACTGTCAAGGTGTAGACATCAATGCAGACATCCTGCTTCATGGTTCAGTGGTGCTGATGGTAGTTATTATGTGTTGTCATTAAGTGAAGTCACGCTGCCAAGAGACTAGTCGGATGGGGAGATGGAAGACGGCAACGGCTGCGTGTGGGCCAACAGCTCGGCCGATGTGTCTGCTCGCCAGGTGTCCTCGTGGAGCCAAAGAGGGGAATGCGCGGCGCCACTGCTGCGGTGAGGATTTCACGTGGGTGGCACAGTGCGTTCGTGTCTTTGGCTCCTCGAGGTGTTGCTCGGGTCGAGATGATAAGGCTGGGGAGGATAAGCGAGATGAATTTGACGAAGGCAAGGAGGCTGGAAGGATAAGACTGAACGTTCTGTATGTGCAGACCTGAGGGCATCGGGCTTGCTGGGCTGGTGGGGTTAGCTGGGCTGGATTTTTTTTTTCTCGTTTTATTTTCTCGTGCCATCAGGTCGGCCCGTGGGCTAAATTCTCAGCTCGAGCCTGACCCGAAATTTACTCAGGGTTAAAAAATTTGGCCCGAGCCAGCTCGATGCTCTGGCCGGGTTTGAGTTGGGTCGGTTTTTTTTTGGGCCGGTTGTCAGGTCGGGCGGTCCATGATCAGTTCTATTGAATGGTAGCAAGTTAAACAGGCCTGTACCTGCTCATTCTGCTTCTGGTATCACCTGCTAGAACTACCTGACGCTAGTCTAGTACTAAGTTGTCGATCTGCTTGAGTCTTATTACAATGTTACTCGATCAGTTAATAAAGGACCTGAACGGTGCAACAAGTTTTTTCTTTTTGGGGGGGGGGGGGGGGGAGGTGATATTGTCCTGTAGTGAGAGGATGCGATGGGATGGGAGCGACTGTGAAGAGGGAGAGACAAAAGCCAGACAGCGGCGATATAAATGGTTTGGGTGTCCACAATTCACTTGCGGGTTTGCCTAGGAGAGACCCAATTATTGCCAGGCCCCTGGATCCCCACTTGATTTTTATCTCCAAGTTGATGGAGACTAATTGTTGCTGGATAAGCTAGGGGCCTTGGGCAAGCCCAGTGATGCAGCTGCAGTGCAGCAAGGCGGCATGTCAAGGAGCAGCACATCTGCGACAGCTAGGCATTAGTTGTTGGCCTGTTACTTAGCTTGTAGTTTTAGCAATCAAGTAGTGTTAGACTGTTAGACAGGATTGGGTTGTTTGCTACATAAGGACAAGGAAGTAAGTTTAGTGTCACCATTTCTATAAAGCCAGCCAGCCAGGGGGATTGAGATAGGCAGGTTGCAGAAGATGAAGTACGTGTCTGCTGGCGTCTCGTATTTCCCTGAGTTCCTCTCTCCTTAAGATGCCTTCTTCCAATAGCGCCATGCACGTGCTACCTCCAGTTGTCGCTGTCTGGCTCCCCTCCGATGGATGTTTACCCAACCCTAAACCTGTTCATATCAGTAACCATAAAGTCAATCAATTTGCCTTGTAAGTAGAGGCATAGAGCCAGTGGCTCAAGTTGCTGGTGCTGGTAGTTTGGACTTTGGATGACTAGCAATGTCCAGTTTCGTATGGTGCTATGCTTTGAAGGAAAAATGATTCACCAATAAACTGTTTTCCTGGTTAAATTGCTCCAATGTGTTTTACATTAAAAAGTGAAGTAGCTAGTGAAGCCGGTTATCATTTTTTAAGGGAAATTGGTTCCTGATCCGGCGTCCCCTTGTCAGAATACGATCGATCCAACCTGTTGCAATGTTCCAAAAATCCATAAAAACACATAACGTACACATAAAGTTAAGTAAACCTGCAATTTCAACTCCAAATTCATCTTTGATACCGAGATTCAACAAACACAAGGAGTACTGTTAGCACATGATGAAGAATGACGTACTAACTGCTTGTCCATTTGCTTTCTTGGCATCTAGGTAAAGTTGAAATTGATTTTTTCTGGGTTTACTTAACTTTGTGTCCTACTGACATGATTTTTGGGGGAAGTTTCAAAAAAGTGCAACATGTTGGATGTGATAATGGGAGCACTGGAGCTCTTGGTCATTTCTTGTATATTTATTTTTCTTTGGAACCTTCAATTTTTCTTTTCGAATTTCCAATTTTTCCATCTCATCTGAATAATTTATACATCATATTGAAGGCTGAAGTATCTCAAATTGAGGACAAAATGCGGGAACTACAGCAGGAGATCAACTCTGCTCATTTAAGTGCTACAAGGTCAGTTTTTTCATCCTTATTACTTATGTGTCACCAAGTTTTGTTATTGGTTCTTGATGCTGCCTTTGTGTTATTTAGGTTAAAAGAGGAAGAGAAGAAATTATCTGAAGAACTATGGGGCATTACTAAAAGCATCGGTGACATTGAAAAAAAGGTATTTGTGACTTCTGCCTCTCCAAACTAGGTCGTTGATGTGCAATGTGCCCAGAGTGTGGCTAATTCATTTGTGTCTTGTAATGATCCCCAAATGTGCTACAAGAGAACCAGGTCTTTTGCATGATGAATTTTCGTCTCTTGAAACACCACCTCAACAATCAATAATTCATGTCCTGGATCTTTAATACCAATTAACTCATGTCCTGGGTCTTTAATACCAACTTAATGTGTGATCGGAAGTACACTAAATCCATGCGTATTGCCTCTTTCCTCTTCTCAGTAGTTGACACACCATTACTCCTCTCTTTAATACCAATTTCCCCATCTACTGGATTTAAGGGAGTCTATAACATCGGTCAACTTTTCTTAGTTTTATTAATTATTTTCTGTAGTTTTTATTGAAAATTGCATATTCTGCGGAAGTATATCTGAGTCATTCTTTGATAGTTTTGTTTATAACTTTAAACATGTATGCTCTTATCTTTCTAAGCTTAAATGAGATTTGACTTTTTAGTTTCTTTCGTTTGACCATGCATCTTCACTATTTTTCTTGAACCCATTACTGGCAAGTCCCTTCTCCAGCATATAAAGTTAGCCAGTGCTGCTATGGTTATGAGTTGTCATGCCTCTCTTTATCTTGGATCTTCTGGGTCTTGTACTGTATATTCCATTAAATGTTTCTTTGCAGATAGCTGAAGACGCCCGCAAGATCAATCACCTGAAATCTCAAATTAGGGATTTTCAACAGCGCCAACACGATAAAGTAATAACCAGTGCTTCAGTTAGCTGTAACTATTTCTATTGTGATACTGTCCTGTGTTTTCTGACTTTTAATGTAGCAACTGTTTGGTAGTATTTTTGTTTACATGCTGGTGGTGATGCTTCTTTGCAGGTAACAGCATTTGGAGGAGATAGAGTTCTGAGCCTCTTTCGATCGATAGAGAGACATCAGAGTAGATTTAAATGCCCTCCTGTCGGTCCAATAGGAGCTCATGTGGTACGAAAGTATTATTTTGATTATTTTGATTGTCTTGAGTTGTCTCTGTTGATTACTATACCTGCTCTCGATTAGTCTCAATAACTTGGTATCAGGGTAATAATATCATTCTAATTGCAAATTATAACTCAAAGTTTTCAAATTTCAAAGATACTCCCTCCGTTCCAAATTGTAGGTCGTTTTAGCTTTTTAGGTTCATAGATATTATTATGCATCTAGATATAGTGTATGTCTAGGTGCATAATAATATCTATGAACCTAGAAATGTCAAAACGACCTACAATTTGGAACGGAGGGAATAGCTCTCAACCGGTCTCATCCTGTCTGACCAGTTTTTTTGGCTTTTAAAACAAAATTTAATAGCTAAGTTTCTTTTTTTGCACGGTATTTAGTATTTACTGGTATTCTGTAAGTGGTTGCAAACTTGCAAGTTGCAACCTTCCATGTTTATGGCTGTCAAATTTTGGCAAACTGTACTGTGAAGTGGTTTAGTGTAACTTTGTGCAGTTGATATGTCCTTGATAGACCTTTTCCTTGTTATGCCATATGGCGGTCAGCCTGGCACAGTAGCTCGCGGTCTTGTATCTCTGCTCCTTCCGTGTCATGTGTATTAAACTATTAATTAGTTTGTTGAGCTGTTTTCTTAGGGATAAAGCAATTGTTTAGATTTGATTGAGTTTGTTAGCCATGTTGTTGTGTGATTGGCCTTAGCTTTTGTCTTGTAGATGGTGCCTAGTCTATATGGCAATAAAAAAAAAACTCGACCGGCGGGGGGAAAGACCGCCCTCACGGCATTACACTAAGAAGAAATCTCAGCCAATCCGGCCGAGAAACCCCCCGAACCCCGGCTTCACCCTATAGGGCCTGTACCGTAACCTGGGCCAATCACAACCAACTGGGTTGGCGACCACTGCAACTACCCCGTGGTAGGAGGGTCCAAACCAACCATAGGTGCCACAGGCCAGTGCCTTGCCAGTATTTTTTCGGGTTGCTAGTGAGGGGATTTTTTTTGCTGCCACCAGGATTTGAACCCTGGTTGGTGTCTCCCTCAACTTGGGAGCTTACCACTAAACTACAACAGTGTTGGCAATAACTTGTGCTAGGATTTATTAAGCAAGAAAGAAATAAACGCGGTCCCTGTTCCTGCTGTTCAGAGCCTCTATATTCACCTCAAGGGTGCACTTGGCTGGAACAAGTCATGCTAAGTTGAGAGGGCGAGCATGCTGCTGCTGCCAGTTGTTTGAGCCATATCACCCTGAGTATTTGTTTTGATCTGCTGTATTCACCTTGAACCATGAACGAGAAAAGGCATGAGAAATATTGAGTAGTATTTGTGAAGCCTCGTACTTAACTGGAAGGGACACCAGAGCATTCTGCCCTCCCCTCTCTCTGTCCAGGAGATGGAAGGGCAGAGCTTTTCTCCCCTTCAAATCTTCTATGCTTCATTAAATATGCTGTTTAATTACACATAGATTTGATGTGTCCATCTCAGTCAAATTATTCATCCTGAAAAGAGATCAATTGGTTACTACCAAGCCTTAAACCTACTGTACTTTATGATTGTGATCTGCCCAATGCCCTGTCCTCTGTTCGTTCCTTTATTTTCTTCGGCTGTATGCATATGTTGACTGTTTTTGGCTTCACTATGGCATGGTCTTTACATTATTCTAAATGATTTATTTTTCCTTAATAAAGGAAAATATGGCTATTTTTCTGCTGTTTACCTCTGTTCATTTGAGCCACTTTATTCATATTTCTTCTCCTTGCATCAAATGTCATGAACAAAAATTGATTTATGATACTAATTTGGGTTTCTAATTAGCTGGCAATTAATCTCGTTCCCCTATTCGCTGGAGTCTTTTTTTAGTTCTGTTGCACTACAATGTGGTGATAGAAATTAGTAGTTTTTGTGTTATCCCACACGAAATAGCAATGGTGTTGTTTCCACACAATAACAGTGCTCGTTGTAATGCAGGAACTGTCCAGCGATTCCTGGTCTGTTGCAGTTGATTGTGCATTTGGGAGGCTCTTAGATGCTTTCATTGTTTCATGTCATAAGGATTCACTTCTTTTACGAGAATGTGCGAAGGAAGCAAACTACCGCAACCTTCAAATTATTATATATGACTTTGCTAAACCACTGTAAGATGATTAGGTGTTCTGTTTTGTACACCTTTGGTTTCGTCTCAAATGAAGTATTATTCAATCTTCTTTTAATAGGCATGACATCCCAAATCATTTGGTTCCTTCAACACCACACCCGACGATACTCTCAGTTATCCGTTCAGAAAGTCCTACTATACTAAATGTATTGGTGGATCAGGTAGCACATCTTCAGAAATTTGTTTATCTTTAGACTAACCCTGTAATCTCTCTTTGTTTTTTCTTCATATGCTTCAGTTTGAAATGTATTTTGATCAACACTTAGGTAAAAGTATCTCTATTTCAGGGCCATGCAGAGAGACAGGTTCTAGTACAAGATTATGAAATGGGAAAGTCTGTCGCATTTGATCAGAGGATACAAAATCTGAAGGAAGTATATACTTCAGATGGTTACAAAATGTAAGTCTCATTGGTACTCCTTATTTTTAGATCAGGTTTTGCTCATACTCTGGCTTCAGTGGCTTCTGGCTCCATAGAGGCATCAGATCATACTTATTACATAGTTACAGCCATGTGCCGTGAGCATCACACAACCGTGATGAGAGTATAAGCAAATAACACCATGACAGTACGTTTGTGGTTCGAATGAGGGACATTCGTAGCAAATTCTATTAATCTCCATCCATGGGAAGCAAGAAATCTGCAAGACTGTTGTCTCCAACGTGCCATGCCGCATGCAAAGATCGCCATTTCCTTATTCTCTTTATTTCGCTGCAGCAACGCCCAAAACCAGAGCCAATGCGTTCCTCGTATAGCACCTGCATATAAGATTTAGTTTGTCCTTTATCAAGAACTACATAATTCCTGCTAAGCCACAAAGCCCACTAGTCCAGCATAGAGCAGCAGGCCAGCAACTCCTACCAACACCTGTGATCGAATATTAGACCCCATCCTTATAAGCCAATGAATAATTAGATCATCTAAGTTACTAGGTGCAGATGTGCAGTATCAAACACAATGTGAACTGTATGCTAAAGGAACTTAGCAAAATGACAATAAAAAAAGAGACGCTGAATTGCTTTATTAAAACTGTGGAAACAATACTTTTGACTCCCTTTCCAGTTTCTTCATGCTAAGTGGCCTTCAGTCAGTATAACACCCATTTCGGGTACGACATAAAAATCTTGATTTTCAAAGTTAGCCTCATCTTCCATATTTCTTTATTTGTAATTAGCGTGCTACCATTTATGAGGACCTTATACGTTGACTGCATAGGGAAAACACTTTGGTAGTATCCCTAAATAAACTGGTCTCTCCTATCATTCAACTGTACCTTCGCAATTTTTGCAACTAAGTTATGCCAATCCACTAGTTTGTTACCCACCAATGCTCTCCGGAAGGAGATGTTCATTGGAGAACTAACATTGGCAACTGTTGCTTGGCTCATACTCTTTTTTAACTCTAGCCATTTGTCCACTAGCTACTGGGAAATGTACATGTGAAGCACTGCAGAAAATAAATATTGCAAAGTGCACTTAGGCCTTAGGGTTCTAGGCATTTGCTCATCCCCCCTTTCCTATACAAACACATAAAAATTTTTATAGAAAGACAACTGCAGCATGCACTACTTGCTAACTTGTTTTTCAGATTATATGTTTTCCAATTGTCTAACTTACCATCTAACATTCATCTGGTGGTTTTCCATCTGCTGAGATTTTAAGAAAATCAACACCAACTTGTTTAACAAATTTGTTTCCTTGCATGTAAGGTGAAAAATTTGGTTTGAAAATAACATGATTTCTTTAGCCCCTTAGAAATCTTTCACTGTGCCGGTGGGCAATTTTATTGAGATGATTAGTGGTCTCTCAGATGTTACTGGTTTAACATTGGTAGTTTGTAAATCACACTAAATTTGGTTGCTAGCATGCTTAATTGCAGACAATGCTACAAATTGGCAACCTTAAAAAAATTGGGTGGTAGTTTGCACCAACTTAGAGCTCATCATATTCTAACTCTTGCCAATGGGGAGCTGGTGCTTTCTATTTCTGCAGCATCCTTACTGATTCATTTAATGTTTCAAAGTGTCTTTCATAAAAGAAATGATGATGAGCAGATGATTCTGTTGCCACTGCTTGCAGGTTTTGTAGAGGTTCTGTTCAGACCATTCTTCCTCCAAATAGAAAGTGGAGAGCTGGACGTTTGTGCACTTCTGTAGGAGAAACAATAACTGAAATGAAGAATGAAGCTACTGGAATTGAGCAAATAAACTTAGAGAGGGAGGGTCAGAAAAGTGAATTAGTTGTTCAGCGAGGAAAAATCGAATTGCAGCTCAGAAGTTTGAAGGTAAAATTCTGATTGCTTACAATTTGCTTTAAGTCATCCGATGGCAATTCCTCTTGTTTGACAGAGAAAAAGAGAAGATGAGGAGCGGCGTCTGGAGCGTAAAAAACTGCAGTTAGATGATACCAAGAAGCTTTCTGCTGACAATAATCATGATACTGCTGTGGATACCTCCGAACTAGTGGCTGAAATGATGGTTTGGTCGTGATTATCCTTTTACTTCATTGCAACTAATCCTCATTATCTAAGCAAGAACCTGACCAATTGACTATTGCTACCTACTTCTGCAGCAAGTGAAGGAAGATATTGGGAACAAAGAATTAGTTCTGCAGAAAATTAATTTGAAACTAACAGATGCTTTGCAAGAAGAGAACAATAAAAGAGCTTCCTACAAGGACTTTATTGGTATCATCCCTTTTTCCATTAATGCTTATTCTCTTCGCATTTGATTTATCATACTTTATTGTCATATTATAGTTATGTGGTTATAAGAACTTCAAGAAAGCACATGTAACGCCATGATGTGCCAGCAAGGACATAAACAGTGGGTGGCAAGTTAAGTTTGCAAAATATAAACCATCTGGTTATTGAAAGTAATTCAATTTGTTAAAGATCTAATGTACTTGAAAACTGTATAAATTTGACTGTGAAACTGTTATATCCTGCCTTAACTCAAGGACACTCTTTATATCACCTTTTTTGTCAGCAGACAATACAAAAATACTTGTACGTTCATTGTAGGAGTAGGACAGCTCATATTTTAATCTTGCTGGTTTGAGAGAAAGTATGGGGAAACATTTCTGCCCTTAGTCTTGCGACTTAGCTGGTACCGTGCCAGGCTGGTTTTATTTTGATTTTAGGTTGGCTGGTGTGGCTGCTCGAATTAAGTCTGACTCAGTGTAATCTATTCTGGAAGGGGTACCAGTTGTGATTTTGAAATTTTCCCTCCTCAACCATCCAGAAAAAATGTTATAATGTGAGCAGTGTGACACGGGGTCTTTCTTGTGTTAAGAGTTATAATGATGCTTTTATTTGGCTTTTCCAGCCCTATACTGAAATTTCCCCACTCTGTTTATTTTAGTAAAGACATAATTCTAGTTAGTGTTTAGCCTTTTGGAATAAGTTCTTTTTTTTATCTGTCTGCTTAAATTTGTATCAAAACCCATGCATAGTTGTTCCATCTGTTTCTATTTTGACCATGCATTATGCAACACTTTTAGATTGCCAACTCATTTTCCCAATAGTCAGTATGATTTAAAACTACAGTTGGCAAAACCAGAGGGAAAAATCCGGGGAAGTTATTGATGTTCTTTAATCCTTGAAAAAACCGTGGCGAAGTAGGCTACAGTTTGCAGAAATATATGCTCTTTAATCCTTGAAATCTTAACGAACTGCTAACTATGGTAGCCTGCTTAGCCATGGTTGATTATCTATACGTACTGATTTCAAAATGCTTTATTTCAGAATCTGCATATGCTGAGATGGGGTCTATTAGTGATGTAGAGCATGAATTGCAGCTTGTCGAAGAAAAAATACATGATGCTCAGCAGGTGCAATTCTCTTATTCTAAGTATTAGTTTGTGTGCTCTACTCGTTGCTTTCTATGAGCTTTGAATATCAGTTTATATTTCTCGAACAAATATCAGTTCATATTTTTACAAACTGGCTGCCACAAGTGTGGCAAAGTTAGTATAAAAGCTGAACAGATGGCATGACAGCTCGATCAGGGGCGAAGTGTTGCATTGTGCAAGCTATTTAAGTGTAACTTAAGCCCATGCACCCTCAAAATCACTGCCTTTTCTTCCTCTCAGACATCTGCTTTGGCCACTGCTAGATCTAAGTAAAGAATTCGGTGTTGGATGGCTGTGCCACGTGAGGATGAATTGGTTCATGGATAAAAATATAAGAGAATTAGGAGGCAGAAATAGCTGGGGAAGAGGGGGGCCAGTCAAGTCTGAGAAGATGGCAAGAGGCAACAGTGTTGGTGACAGTACTTTGAACAAATATAATACCAAAGGAGGAAAGCTGTCTTTTGTTTCCAGAAATTAATTTAATCAATATAAGGTACAGTTTGGAATTTGTTAGGAATAAAACAACTTGTTTGGGATCCATATCAAAAGGGTAAATTTCAGGGAACCTGTGGTTTTATGGTCGTTGTCTCAGAAAACCATGGATATATAGTTTGTCTCACTTAAACCTGGTATTTGCAGAATGATGACGGCGATTTCGTGCAGTCCTTACTGCTATCACCCTTCGCAGCAGACCAGTAGTTCCATGTCTCCACTCCAGTCGTAGGCCATGCAGCCACCTCGCTGTTCCTTTAGCTCCCCATATGGATCCCTTGACGTCCTTGTTGACTCTGCCATGGATTTGGTGCTTTGGTGTGCTCTGTTCCAGAGTTTTGGGTCTAATCAGCCACATACAGTTACTACTCATTACGGTTAACAACCGAATCGATCTTAAGATCTTACCTAGAGAGATTCAACAACTTTGTACTTGAGGGTGAAGAAAGATCTTCACTGGTTGTAATGACCGAAGGGACAGCAAGGGTGGCGCAGGTTAGCGGCAGCACACAGAAGGCATCGAGGGTGGCACAGGCCTACTCCAAGGCCCACACTAGTTGGACTTGCTACTTCCTAATGGTATCTTGGATTCGGATGTTGCAAGTTGTTAAGCTATCACTGTCCTTATACAATATGCATGCAAAGGCCCTTGTTATTAGGGATCTAGCAATCATCAATAATGAATATCAATGTTCTCAGCCACCTGTTTGTCACTGCTACAGCTGTCACAGCAGAAGAGTTTAGCACAAGTGATACATGGATGTGCCAGAGAGGGTGGTTGGGGCGATGGCAAACCTTTTGAATAGCCAACAAATTGCAATTGATTGCAACTCAAGTAGACTACTGTGGATGTAGTGGCTGCTTGCACCCATTGCTGATTAAGGTCCTTGGTGATTCTCCCCTTGCAATACAGTGTTTCCTCAAACCTTAGCTTAGATATGGGTGCACATTTAGTGGCCTCTTCTCATATGTTCTAGGCAAGATCTTGTGTTGGTTTCTCAGGTTTTGTCTTATGATGGTAGTACAGAGGGGCTATGTGAAACATGTGAATACGTGATAAATGTAATTACATTTGAATATGGTTTATAAAAAAGAGCTCCTTTTCCACTCCTTGGGTTACTTATCTCTTTGATGCCACATGAAAAATACCCTGTGTTCTGGTTCGCCACTCGTCACCAAATGCTATTAAATGCACTAGTCTGTTACCTATTCCTTCAAATTCTTTTTGAGAATGAAACTAAGCATGCTATTCTAAATAAAACTAAAGTCGAACTTTCTAGTGCTTATAATTATTGTATCTATCCCTTTCATATAAAGGAGATAAAACAAGAAAGCTTTGCTATATTGTTCTAACATATATATTGTAGGTTTACATGATAACATTTACACAACACTAGTTCCACTCATGGTACTTAATTTTATTGTATTCTTAAACCTTTCCAGGAGAAAGCTCACTATGAAGACGTCATGGAAAGGAAGGTTTTGGCTCCTATTAAAACGGCTGAAACCGAGTACACAAATCTTCAACAGCTTCATCAGGTTATTCCTTTGTCACTGGCAATATGCCTTTGCTAAAGCCACCTCCTTTTTAGGTGTATTGAGCTATGTTGCATCATGAAAAGATCATACATTCTAATTCAAATTTGCACCTTGTGTTTGAACGGTACAGAACCTCCTTAGTAGGTATTTAGTATTCTACGTTGTTGGAGTATAAGTGAATTGCCCATCTCTCCTCGTCAGCTTAAGCTTTTGGGTTGAACTGATTGGTGCATGCAACTCAATATGGTATCAGGGCCAGAGGTCTCGAGTTCGAATCCTGGCAGGCGTGATTAAATAAAATAATTGCAGCCCACTCCAATCTCCACGTATGCGGCTTGAGGGAGCCTGCACGTGAGGGGGAGTGTTGGAGTATAAGTGAATTGCCCACCTCTCCTCATCAGTTTAAGCTTTTAGGTTGAATTGGTTGGTGCATGCAACTCAATATGCGTACCTATTACATTGGGTAGAATGTTCTACAATGAAAGCAGTTCTAAAAGCAGCAATTTTATATTAGCATTTTTGAAAAAAAAAGATTTATATTAAGTCATTCTCAGTTTTGAAGCATATACCACTGACACTGATGTTTGGAGGACTTGAAAGCTCCGTATTGAGCTTTTTTTTTTAACTCAACATCAGAATTATATTGTGACCTTGAAAGCTCTGTCTTCAGCATTTTTAACTCAACATCAGATTTATCTTGTAACCTGAGTATCACTTCTGCTTCAATTTCAATTAGATAGGTAGGTTCATTTGTCTCATGTCCAGTAATGATTTTATACTCTTCTTTAGGAGTACTTTGAGAAAGCTTCAAAAATATGCATTGAAAGTGAAGTGGAAGCTCTGGGGGGTGTTGCGGGATCCACCCTAGAACAATTGAGTGAGGAAATTAATAAATTGACACGGAGATTACAGCAAGAAAGCAGAAGGTCTGCGACCATTTATTTGCACATATCTGCACAAAGGTAAATAAATAATATGGTTCTGATACTTTTCCTAAAAAATATCTGTGCAGATATACTGAGAGCATTGATGATCTGAGAGCCTTGCATGACAAAACGAGACAGAAAATCTTGAGGAAACAACAAATGTATGCTGGTTTTAGAGACAAATTAAATGTAAGCACATTATATGATTCTGAAAATGGCTAATCTATTTTCCTTCTTAATGAGTTTGGTGGTTATTTTTTAACTATTCAATTTTGCTTGTGGATACATACAATATCCCCAATATTATGCCTCATGCAATATTTTTGTATTGATTCAGTCATATTCAACTATTGTTAGTGGTGTTAGATATATTAGATAGGCTCAATGCACTCATAATGGATTGTTTTCAACCAAGTTCGTCGTTCTGTGCAGGCATGTCAAAAGGCTTTGGACTTGCGATGGAAGAAGTTCCAAAGAAATGCTGGCCTCTTGAAGCGTCAGCTGACATGGCTGTAAGTAATTTCTTGTTTTGATGCTAACCACCAATAATTCTTCTAGATCGCCCTCTATTGCATAAAAATGATTAGCCCTGAGAGTTCTGCCACCTTTCTATATATGAAAGGTTCAATGAGCATCTGGGAAAGAAAGGTATCAGTGGGCACATCAACGTAGATTATAAAAACCAAGTTCTCTCTGTTGAGGTGATCTGCTTTCACTAGCTTTCCTTATCTGAATGTACACAGACCTGTTTCTTGAACTAATCTAAGTAACATGTTTATGGCGTTTGATGTAGCTGACAATGCCTCAAGACACGTCTCGTGATACCATTAGAGACACTAGAGGACTTTCAGGTAGTTGCAGCTTCTAATCAGTCTCAGTTGTAAGATTTTATCAAGTTTATTTATTCTTGAAAAAATTGGTAAAAAATACCCATATAAAATTGTAACTCCTTTTGCTTAGTGTTTGTAGTTGCAGAGCTTTTTGTTGATGCTGTCTCTTTCTCTAGGTGGAGAACGATCTTTTTCAACGCTTTGCTTCACCTTAGCTCTTCATGGAATGACAGAATCACCTTTTAGGGCCATGGATGAGTTTGATGTATTCATGGTGAGGACTCACGACCTTTACCATTTTCTTTGTCCAGATAAGGACAGGCAAAACTTTGTAATTGATGGCATCTGAATTTGGCAGGATGCGGTGAGCCGCAAAATAAGCTTAGACACCCTAGTAGATTTTGCTATTGCACAGGGTTCTCAGTGGATATTTATAACCCCTCACGATATCAGGTCTGTCGATGCAATCTCATGTTTGTGTTGTTTCAAACTTCACCGCTTCATAAATCATAACTGTCTCTATCGGCTACTCATATATGTTATGTCTCTCCTCAGCATGGTGAAGGCTGGGGACCGGATCAAGAAGCAGCAAATGGCAGCCCCACGTGGTTGACTTTCAGTACACCTTGTAAATGATGCCCTAGGGCCCGTCTCCGACTTGGAGTGGATTTGCTTGGAACTGCTACTTCGGTATTTTATTTGTACATAGCTTATTTTATTTAAAGTGTAGGCTTATGCAGGGTTTGATCAGGAGCTTGTGACCCTGCACCAGCTGTTGCATTGCTATTTGATCATGATCCCATGTGTATTACAATGTTAATGCGTGGCTGATGTCTGTCCTTAGGCCTTGAAATGAACTGAAGCGGGGGAGCGGTATAGGTGGGGTCAATCGGCCGCCTAGCTCTTCAAGGTGTTAGACGGCATTATTCAACCTAATTTATTCCCTCATCAAAATATCAAACTTAATTAGGCTAACTAAGAGCATTTCCAGCAGTATTCCATATTTTCCAATAACCAGTTAGGAATGTTCCAATATTATTTTTATTGGAAGGGTTGATTTTGCAGCTTCTTAATAATCTCATCTCAATCCAACTATCCTATTGGGAGTCACAACTCCTCCCTTCGTTTTCTTTTCTTAGGCGTATCCTAGTTTTCTGCTTTTGCGTATCCTAGTTTACTCATCCTTTGTACGCAGGGGATTAATTTCGCTAAACAATTAATTAGCCGCACGGGAAACTGAACAGCCTATACGATGGGATCTTCGTTCGCTCGTCCGCGTCCCTTCCGACGGAGATCCAGTGCAGTTGTAACGACGACTGCACGGTAAGGACTGCAAGCAACTTGGATCGTCCATTTCTCTCATAAGCGGATGAGATCCGTAGCTACAGTAGCAAATTCTAGACGGTAAACAGGATATATATTGTACTGTACAGTAGTCAACAGTAACACGCCTCACGTGCAGCGACTGCTTAAGTTGCTGTCTTAGTTACAACCGCACCGGATCGTTGTCCCGTCCCTTCCATCCAACGTCTCCCTGGCCAAACAATTAATTAGCCACTGCATGGGGCCATGCAAAATCGCTGGCTCGCTGCAACATGGCTCCGCGAGGGATACAAATCGGCACAGCATTTTACCGTTGGAGCATGCGTCCGTCACCTGCCTTGGTCCCTGTGATACTGATCCGTGCTCTCTAGAAAAATCAAAATGACGTACAATTTAGACGGAAGGAGTACGAGAGAGGATCTGGTTGAGGCCTAGCCCTCCTATTCGATCAATCTAATCCAAATACAAAGTTGCAATTTTGGAATCGTCAGAGAGGAGGCATGCTCTAGTCTAGGCATGCTCTAGTCTTTTCAAACAGAGGTGGGCTGCGGGGAGGACGTCGTGAATAGAAGAAAAAGCAGCTGTTGGATTAGAAATGGATGGATCATGTTAAATTGTGGTGGCTATTTCCAGTCTTTTGAAAAATAGCATCACCCATTGATCTGGGACCTGTCGGCATGATCCCATATACTCCGTTTAAAAATGTAACATTAATTTGATTTTTTTACATATATAGATTTTACTATGTATCTATATATAACCTACAGCTATGTATATAAATGAAATCATGTATGTAAACAAGCTAAAAGAACTTATAGTTTGAAACGGAGGAAATACATGATCTCTTGTGAACGGAATAGGTGAAAATACACGCCTAGGAATGTCCAAGACATGCTTGGGATCATTCATATATCATATACGATGCGTGGGCTTAATTTTCGTTTGCGACCTAGTCAAGCCGATGATCAAATTGAGCTCTTGTGGCATCAATCTCCTCGGCTGAACTGATTGACTTGTGTGTCCATCTCGCCAATGCTTTCCGTGGCTCTCCTGACTGACGTGACATGCAAACCGTTGATATACTACAATGAATCAATCATGACACTAGGAGAAAAGTCTCCAAGTCGGCGTTCGTCCTAACTAAAACTCTTAGCAGAAACTTGAAATACACTAGGGGTTTGTAGTGTTCAACGCACTTGAAGTGCTTCCGCCAGTACTTCCTCCTTCCCAAGGTAGATGTGCGAAGTGCTTATTACAAAGCATTTTATATGCTTAGTTGCGTGTGTCCTCACCTCCAGCTGAAGGTGTGGAATTTCGTTCCTTGCAAGGTGGGCTTGGGCGGGTGTTTTCGCATAAGCAGGCGGGAGAAGGTGGGTGCTAGGTGGAAGCTGAAATAGGCCTTGGTTTTTGGACCGGCGAGGGTTGTTGCCACCTCTGCGTATATAACGTGGCCTACTGCTCCCCTCCTCTTCCGTCCTCATTCCACTCCACTCTCTCTCTCTGGAGAAGGCATGGCAGCTAAGGAGGTTGGTGGTTCATCTTCCTCAACATCATCGGCGCATGTAAGTGCTCCACGACCTCTTCTTCTTTGACTACAGCAATGGCGCATGGACCTACTCAGCGACATATGCTTCCTCTTCTTCGACTACACCTGTGAGCGGCTCTATCTTCCCCACCAGCTCGTCCTCTTCTCCACTGGTTCGACCTCTTCTTCTTCTACCATGAAGGTATAGCATAGATCTACCATTCCTGCGATAGGGTCAGGTTCCATTGAGGGGGATTGCTCATATGTGGTAGATCCGTGTAGTAGATGGAGGAGTATATGACACTGCTAGGAATTCGACCTTTAGTACCAGTCCCAAACCTGCCTTTAGTACCATTTGTTCAATCGGTACCGTCGAGGTAGTAGATTGGTTGGTGGTGGATCGCTGGATCTGGATCTTGATGGTAAAAGCGAGAACACAAGACACAGATTTATACAGGTTCAGACCACCAGAGTAGTGTTGATGTGAACCCGTGGGGTTGAATCTGGATCTTTCGATGAGAGAAGGTGGATAACACGATTTGGGGACGGAGACAACGTTCACGGCCCGACTACAACCATCCAAGGATGCTGCGCCATAACAACAGATACACCACCTCCAATGGTTGCCGCGATCTTATGGAGCACGATCAACAAAAACACTAGGGTAATTTCTGCAAGCAATTGAGAAACAAGCAAGAACAAGTAGAACAAGCAACTCAATTTGCAAATATGGAGATAAAAACCAATCTAAATTACAAAGTTGCGGTTCTGAATCGAGTAGAACGGATGGTCTAGTCGATACATGCGTCTACAGGAAGTAGCAATGGCTAAACTTACATCTAAACAAAACTCAATCTATTTGTGGTGGCTCTAATCCTAATTAATACCTAGGAGGATGACCCTGGGTTCTGGTGTCGTGCTCCAACCCTAGGACTTGTCCTTATTGGACCCAACTTGGCCCATCAGGCCAAAATAGGGTGACGCAACACCGTAGGCAGAAAACATCACTGGAACAAATTGACAAATGCAGCCGCCTCAGAAAAGATATGGCCATAAGTTTGGATCTATATGAAAATAGACTTGATAAGGATTCCATGAAGTACTTGAAGGCCCCAATCCAAGTCCATATGCGACCGTGATAACCGTCACAAGTTGGTGCAGTTCTGCAGTCTGAATCAGTCTGAATCTAGCCTCGAAACGTGTTGGATTTGATCTCTTTCTTTTCTTGGGCCAAAAGTGACGTGGTGGCCTAGTGGAGGACATTGGGAATACTTGGACTTTATCTCCAATCAACTTCTTTGGTCCCCCATGCCTTTCATGTGTGTTTAACACTCTTTTTGATCCATGTATGTATTTCTGAAAATGTCAATGAACACACATCATGATGCAGCATAAATTCATCAAATGTATCAAATACAATCATGATAAAGAATTTTTTCACATTTGAATCAAAAGTTGCTAATGTGGTTGTATCCAAGCAACTGAGCTCATTATTCTTCCTTTCTTGGCTGCAAGTCATCCTCGACTTGCTCCAATGGCATTCAAAGGTGCTTGCTTTGATGTTGGAACACAGAGTGACGGCCATGCTGTACGGCCACAACCAGCAATATATCCCTTCTTCGGGCTAACCCTATTTTATAAGAGAAAAACTAGGAAAAATTTGCAAGATATTATTAGTGTTAGTGCAGCTCCCTGTTTGATCATGCTATTGTAGCTCAAAAGGATATTTCAAATTAGAGCAAATATAAAATTTATGCATCAAATATTCTCCTTTGCTATCATATTTGCCAATTGTATGAAGCGAACAATGATTAAAACTTAGCAAACTAGAATCAAATTTAAGTTTCTCTCTTAGACAATTTAGATTACACGTAATATCAAATTCAATATAACCCAAAGTATTTAAAGAAGACAACAATTTTAATTCAACTTGTGCATAAGTAATTGGAATAAAAAGTTTTTCTTCAGCACATTTGTATGG
The DNA here is from genome assembly GCF_005286985.2 of Setaria viridis. NCBI lineage: Eukaryota > Viridiplantae > Streptophyta > Magnoliopsida > Poales > Poaceae > Setaria > Setaria viridis. The sequence continues at coordinate 17,151,274 of NC_048264.2, forward strand.
TTCCAAACCAAAAGTATCACACTTATTCACTACTTGTGGCATGGGAGTAAAAGAATCATCAGCACACAAGTCCTCTTTATCACAAGGAACAACAAGTAATTCATCTTGCGATAGAGGTAAATCAGTAGCGGGTTCCACTATTTATTCCTCTTGATTAGCATGCAGAGTGGACAAATTTTGGAGATTATGGGCCACATCATTCTTGCAAGTATTCATAGATAATAGAATCTTCTTTTCAGCATTGAGAGCAAGACAAAATAATTGATCAATATTGCTATAAGAATTTCTAATTAACAAGGTTTGAATTTCAGAATTGAGCCATCTCATGAACCTAATCATAATATCTTCCATGCATCCATCTAATCCACCATACATGATACAAATTTTAAAATCATGGAAGTATTGTTTCACAGCCTTACTACCCTATTTTAGTTTCTCTAGTTTGTTAAGCAAATGATCAACATAATATGAGGGAATATATGAATCTCAAAAAAAGTATTTTAAAATCTTTCCAAGTGTGTGGAACTTTGTTGTGCCTACAAATATATTTCCATTTAGTCAAAGCATATTTCGTTAAAGCACTTGTAGCAGCTAAAATCATTTGATGTTCAGACAAGTCATAATTATCAAATTCTACATCTACCTTAAGTTCCCAATTAATTTATGCATGAGGGTCAAAATTTCCCTCAAAAGAAGGTAGAGCATTATTGACCTCAGTTAGAACATCATCATGTACCTCTAGTGGGTGTGCTCCCATATGTTGTCAAGGTCATGAACACTCATGGTGCAGGCTACCAGCTCCCACATGTCTCATCGGGCTGTCATTGTTAGTGGACAATAGAAAAATTCACAACAATTTGCCTACCAAGTAAAGAAAAATAGGTAGTGGAAGATTGCTATTTCACTCAAACCTGTCCATTCAAGTTCTTAGATGTTCTTACCACACTTATAAAAGGTGTTGGCATCTAACAAGAACAGCACAAATGGTAACACAAGCGCAACACTGTGATGTAGTAGATAATCTGTAGAGCTATAGGTGGCTGCAAGTAAAATCAAGGAATAGCTAGAATTACATTAATCAAAGCAAACTAAATAATCGTTCAACAATGGTACTATGCTGGTCCTAGGCTAAACCATGCTAGAGAGGTAAGCCTAGGCACAAAGATAGTCACTGAAAAAGAACAGCTAGTATGGCACTAAGAAAACAACAGATTCAGCCCCTCTTTCTTCTCTTTCTCTTCTTGTCTTCTTTTTCTTTATTTTTTCTTCTTTTTTTATATTTCCTTCTTTCTTCCCCTTTTTTTGTTTAGAGGACTAAACTCTTTTGCTTAGTATCAAGACAAATCAAAATAAAAGGCTTAATGCACACAACCCCTTTGAATTCAATTTAACAACTCTAGTTTCAGATAGCATATTGCAAATGTAGTTGCAAAATGCTTGAAAGAAATTTGGGGGCATGGATAGATCCGTTAGAAAGAACACAAGACAAGCTTTCCAGATTGTATTTAAACTCCCTAATCGGACATCAGATGGATCCGTGGTGGCAAAAGCATAGCAGAGATGTATATGGTAGTGGTGGATCTCGTGGTGACCAAAACGTGATAGAACTCAAAACTCTAAAAAATTAGACACTAAGACCAGCAGTTCTATACGTTGATGCAATCGAAAACTCAACAAGCAAAGATTAAGAAGAACAGCAAAGGCTCAAAGTTGTTGTTTGGAATTTCAAATCTAACCTATTTTTGAGGATTTTTGGACTGTAGTAAAGTAAAATAGGTAAATCACTCACCAAAGAACCTAGCTCTGATACCAACTGATGTGAACCTGTGGGATTAAATTCGGATGTTTCGATAAGAGAAGGTGGACAACTTGATTTAGGGATGAAGACAACGTTCACGGCTCGACTCCAACCATCCAAGGATGCTGCGCCTTAGCAACTGATACACCAACTCCAATAGTCGTTGCGATCTTGTGGAGTACGATCAATGAGACCACTAGGGTAATTTCTGCAAGCAATTGAGGAACAAGTAAGAACAAGTAGAACAAGCAATTCAATTACAAATATGGAGATAAAAACCAATCTGAAATCATAAATTGGGATTCTGAATTGAGTAGAACGGATGGTCTAGTCGACACACACATCTACAAGGAAGTAGCAATGGCTAAACTTATATCTAAACAAAACTCAATCTATTTGTGGTAGTTCTAATCCTTATTAATACCTAGAAGGATGACCAGGGGGATCCTGGTGTTGTGCTCCAACCCTAGGACACGTCCTAGTTGGACTCAACTTGATACAAGGCCCATCAGGCCAAAATAGGGTGATGCGGCACCGTCAGCAGAAAATATCTCTGGAACAAATCGACGATTGCGGCCGTCTCAGAAAAGATATGTCCATGAGTCTAGATCCATATGAAAATAGACTTGATAAGGATTCCATGAAGTACTTGAACGCCCCAATTCAAGTCCATATGTGACTGTGGTGATCATCACAAGTTGGTGATGTTCTGTAGTCCGAATCAAGCTCCGAAACGTGTTGGATTTAATCTCTTTCTTTCCTTAGGCCAAAAGTGATGTGGTGGCCTAGTGGAGGACATTGGAAATACTTGGACTTTGTCTCCAATCAACTTCTTTGGTCCTCCATGCCTTCCATGTGTGTTTAACACTCTTTTTGATCCATGTATGTATTTCTGAAAATATCAATGAACACACATCATGGTGCAACATCAATTCATCAAATGTATCAAATACAATCATGACAAAGAATTATTTCACATTTGAATCAAAAGTTGCTAATGTGGTTTTATCCAAGCAAGTGATGTTCTCATCAAGCTAATACCCTACATCCTATTTGGGTGTTGTATATCGTGCTCTGCGCTTGGATGTTATTTGGTGTTGGTTATGGTTCTGCCGATCTAGGTACCCCTGCCCTCCTTTATATTTATATATCCTAGAGGGTGGGGTTACTAGTCAATTACAATGGAGTCCTAGTAGGATTACAAGGTATGAGTCCTAGAAGGATTATAGTGGAATCCTAGTAGGAGTCTAGCTTCTTCCTTCCTTGCAGATATTGGGGCTCTATCCCCGACAAGCCCCTGAGCGCTTCGTAGTCAAGTGCTGCAGCCTTCGAGTACTTTTTAGATCCCCTCCGAGTAGTTTGGTACTCCTCAAGTACTTGGTATAGCTGAATCTTTAAAGTTCCTCAAAGCTGCCATGGGGCTATGATGTGCTCAAGCCCTTGATCATCTTAATTTTGTAATCTTCATCTTTGGAATGTGTTATGAATGGTGACAAAATTTGCACTCCATATGAAGTAGCTCCTGGTCCTTAGGTTGAATCAAAGAATCAGGTTGAGGGTCAATAAAATCTTGAATCTTTTTCCTTCATATTGAAAAAAAAATCAATTGTGGGGTGTAGCTAATCAAGCCCGAAGCCTTGGAATGATTAGAATAATCAATTGACGGGTCCAATGAGCTTAGTCTTCATGCTAGTCATCTTTTGAGTAGTTTCTTGGTTCGTAGTCCCCGTGCTTGTGAGTCAGGTGAGTCGTAGGAGCCACACCGAGTAGTTATTGGTGCTTAGCCCCCAAGCCTGGGAGCTAGTGAAGCCATTGGAGGTACACTGGGCGTCTTTGAGAGTCATCGCTGAAGTTTGACCTTTAAATGGAGATGCAAACATTACGTAGCATAATGTAGAATATTGGAACTACTAAAATTTATTCAGTTATGAATGTAAATTTTTCGTGTTGTGCTCTTGTTTCATCCATATTTCTCCCGAGTAGTTAGCCTGTTACGTTTAAGCACCCAGTCCCTGTTTCTAGCCGTTGTTACTAGATGCATGAGATCCTTGTCTCGTGTACGCGTACTAGCATTGTCGTTGCGTGTTTGAAATCTTTGTCGCGTACAAGCATTTAGGCGTGGTAGAAGATCCTAGGCTTTCACGGATTAAGGTGTGTTCTACTTGAGTAGATTAGCAACCACTAAGAGGAGACATGTGTCCTTTACATATACTAGTGCTATATGCTAATATATATAAAGTTGTATTTCATATATAATATTACATATGAGATAATATTATATAGACAACTTATGCATACACATACACCAAATATTACATTGTATCAACTTTTGAAGTTCAATATTTGGATCAACTATTCTGATTCCAAGTCCCGACGGTGATGCAGCTTTGATCCATCATAATGGAATTCTTCTGTGGCATTTAGTACCTCATCCATAAGAAATCCATAGAGTTGTTCTTGAATTGCCTTGATTTTTTCCGTCTCGAGGAGTTATTCATTCATTTTCATCATCTGTCATGGGCAAAGTTTATTATATTATATCAATGGATCTGCACAATTAGAATTAATACATTGTTACGAATTTTGTCTACGTGCTACGAGATCAAAGCTTGCCGCACGCTTGGAACCTACAAAGCCATGGATGAACTCACATATGTAGTATTTGCATAATTTTTTCTCCTTTTTTATCTCAAACACTGTATATATGACAAAAGAAGTTACGAAATATTTATTGTGTTCAAGGAAGTGACACGAGATGTGAAAATTCAATACATACCGGAATTCAGGCTTAATATCAAGTTCCTCCTTGAATTCACCTACGTGATATCGATGGAAGCGAGCCCATGCTTTGCTAAGCATTACTACGAGGTCTCGGTATTGATCTCTTAGTTTCCTCAAAGAGTTCAGGATACAGACCGCGCTTCAATCAACCACGATAACAGTGAGTATACCATGGAAGCTGTATATATATGCATAGTCAAAGCTAGTTAGTCTAATTTTTAACTTCAAGTTCAAAAAATAAAAGAGATGGAAATCACGCTCACTTGATTTTTAAAAACAATTATTCTTATAATTACTAGGTATCAACAATTTTCTTATATTGTATACATATTTTTATAATTTATTACACTATTTGACAATTTTCTAGCACTACTTTTAAATTGTGTAACAACAAATGACTAAGACTTATACAATTTGTAACAATAAATGACTACAAAAATGAATGGCTAATACTTATACATTTTTTAACAATAAATGACTACTAAAAGGAATGACGATAACTTATACGTTTTGTAACAATAAATGACTACAAAAATGAATTCCCAATACTTATTCTTTTTTGTGACAATAAATGACTAAAAAAGAATAACTATAACTTATAAATTTTGTAACAATAAATGACTACAAAATGAATAACAAATACTTATATATTTTTTAACAATAAATGACTTGTGTACAATTCCTAGCATAACATGTGAATTGTTTAGAAATAAATGACTCAGAAAATATTTACAAAGAACTATTCCAAGAATTACTAGGTTTTAACAACTATATAATTTTTCATGCACTATTTCTATATTTTCTAGCACTATTCCTGTATTTTGTGGCACTAATAAAATAATGTATGGTAATAATTTACATTCCTAGCACTATAAATAATTTTTCTAATTTTCCTAACACTATTTCTATATTCCCTAGCACTACTTATAAATTTTCTTATTTTCCTAACACTATTTCTATATTTCATACCAATATTATAAATAGAAAGACAATTATCCTAAATAGCTAGAAATAAAAAAAAAGATGACATCAGCGCGGCCACGGGCTTACATCAGCAGTGACGAGAGCCCGCGCCCGCGTGGCTCTTGTGGAGGAGGTCAGCACCGGTGGAAGAGGGGCGGCCAGCGGTGGGGCGGCCAGCGCTAGGGATGATGGTGGCACGGCCGGCTATGGTGGCGTGGCGGTCAGATGTCGGGCTAGGGGATGACGCGATGCGTGGTGCGGGGACAACGTCGGCGGTGACAGGGGTTGGGGGTGCGGGGGGGGGGGGAGGGGGGGTTTAGGATGTATGGCGGGATCAGGGGCGTCGTCGACCATGGCGTCGGGGACGTGCGGTGTCGGGTTCGACGTCAGAGCTGCAGTGGGATCAGAGGAATAGGCTAAGTGTTGGGTAAGGCAAGGAAGGGTTTTATGCCCCCCCCTTCAGTACCGGTACTAGTCACCACACGATACTAAAGGCCTTTAATACCGGGTGGTGGCTAGCACTTGTACTAAAGGCCAATCTACCACCCGGCACTGGTAATATAACATGTACTTGTTTAATTATATCTAAATTAATTGTTTAGTATTTAATGGTGATATAAAAAATTGAAATATTTAATATTTTAACCATGCAAAAATTAGTTCTTGTTTAATAGGGTGAAATTTGTAAGAATAGTATTGTTAATAAAAAGAAAATTGCATAAACCCACAAATACATTACATATCATCATAATGCATTATTACATTACTTTGTGACTTGACCACAAAACACAACATAATGGTTCTAATACATTACACATTATCATCTAATGGAGTGTTAATAACCTTATTCTTGATGAACGTCCCTTTGATGTGATCGTGGCATAAGTATGGAGCGTCCTCTTTGACTAACATGATGATTGGGTCAACCTTGACTAAAAATGGAGAAAGATCATCGAACTGATCATAATATTTTGAAATGTCAGTCTTGTCCTCAACTCCTAATATTTTTCTTTTCCTTGAAAGAACTATGTAGCACTTTGGCTCATCATCTGACTTATTAGCACCCTTCTTTGGTTTGCTTGACATGTCATTCACATAGAAAACTTAAGTCACATCATTGGCTAGGACGAATGGCTCATCTTTGTATCCAATCTTGTTAAGGTCTACTATTGTCATCCCATAGCGGTATATTGTTATACCTCCTCCAGTAAGCTTCACCCATTGGCACCGAAGTAGAGGGATTTTCAAACGTCCATAGTCGAGTTCACCTATCTCTTCAATGACACCATAGTATTTATCTTTTTTCCATTATTTTCTATTGCATCTATATGGACACCACTATTTTGGTTGCTCTTTTGATCTTGGATCTCGTGTAAAATGTGTACTCATTTATCTCATACCCGTAGCCAACCATGCTAGTTGTTCATGAAACATGTCATCACTCATCAGTCATCACTGCAACTAAGACACGAAAGTGTCTATATGATGACGTATAATCAAGGCCTCAGTTTTCCCCCGGTTTGAGGACCGCACAATGGTCTTGTGCTCCTCCATATACGGAGCCACCAGGGGTGATTGTTGTAGGATCATGAAGTCTGCTTTACAAAATATACTCTCATCGATGTCATTCTAGCTTTCTTCCCTAGTGTGCCCTTTTTCTTGATTCTCCCCTCATGGCATGATACAGGGACTCTAATCAAACCTTGGTCATCAATAAACTCAACAGAAAACTCTATTCCATATCCCTTGGTGATGATTCCTTTTGGATGAGCACGATTATGAAAGGGAACATATCCTATAGAAATACAGGACTAAAAATAAAAAACTCTTCAACAAGGTGAACCAGACGGTGGGTCATGATATTGAAGAAGGAAGGTGGAAATACCATATAAAAGCTGACAAGGCATTGCACCACGTCATTCTGCAGCTTTAGTAGATTGTTTGGATGGATTGCCTTTTGTTGATGGTCATTAAATACCAAAAATGACCGCCAATATTCTCAAGAATAAAGGAAAATTAGCATTTGTTACATGCATATTTGTTTTCGAATAATGTAGTTCCACCTGTCCTTGGAGATTATTTGGATGAAAGTGAAATAATACGAAAGGAAGGACGGGGTGAAAATTTAGGATATTATTTCTACAACCGGTCAGAGAGCAAAAGTGTTTGTCGCTCAGAACGGGGTTTTCCTAGAGAAAGAGTTTCTCAAAGGAGAAAAGAATGGAAAGATAGTGTATCTTGCAGAAGTTCGAGATGAGCTGATCGAGCAAGAATCAACAAGTGATGCTAACGTAGCAGAACAAGTTGAGATACCCATGGCAAGAGAAGCACCGCCATAACCACGAAGGTCGGCAAGGCTCCACGAAATGCAGAAAATATTACTGTTGGACAATGATGAGCCTGCGACATATGCGGAAGCAATGATGGACCCAGACTCCGAAAAATGGCAGAGTGCCATGCAATCCAAAATAGAGTCCATGGGAGACAATCAAGTTTGGAACTTGGTTGACCCGCCTAATGGTGTTAAAGCCATAGAGTGCAAGTGGATCTATAAGAAGAAAAAGGACATGGATGGAAATGTTCACATCTATAAAGCACGACTTGTCGCAAAAGGTTTTCAACAAGTTCAAGGAGTTGACTACGACGAGACCTTCTCGCCCGTAGTGATGCTTAAGTCCATTCGGATTATTCTAGCTATAGCTGCATATTTCGATTATGAGATATGGCAGATGGTTGTCAAGACAACTTTCCTGAATGGAAACCTAACTGAGGACATGTATATGATACAACCCGAGGGTTTTGTCGATCTGAAAAATGCTAGAAAGGTATGCAAGCTTCAGAGATCCATTTATGGATTGAAGCAAGCATCTAGGAGTTGGAACATTCGTTTTGATGAAGTGGTCAAAGGGCTTGCCTTCACCAAGAACGAAGAAGGGTCTTGTGTTTACAAGAAGGTTAGTGGGAGCTCTGTAGTATTTCTAATATTATATGTGGATGACATAATGCTGATTGGAAATAATATTCCTATGCTTGAGTCCGTAAAGACTTCACTAAAAAATAGTTTTTTTGATGAAGGACTTAGGGGAAGCGGCATATATTTTGGGCATTAAGATCTATAGATATAGATAAAGAAGGCTTATAGGATTAAGCTAAGATACTTACATTGATAAAGTGTTGAAGAGGTTCAGCATGGAAGAGGCGAAGAAAGGGTTCTTGCCTATGTCACATGGCATACATCTCAGCAAGACTCAGTGTCCTTCGACTGCTGATGAGCGGGATCACATGAGTAGAGTGCCATATGCCTCGGCTATTGGATCTATCATGTATGCAATGATAAGTACTCACCTGGATGTTTCATATGCGCTAAGTATGACAAGCAGACACCAGTCTGATCCGGGTGAGAGTCACTGGACAGCGGTGAAAAACATTCTTAAGTACTTGATAAGGACTAAAGATATGTTCCTCGTCTATGGAGGTGAGGAGGAGCTTGTTATAACAGGTTACACCGATGCTAGTTTCCATACCGACAGAGATGATTCAAAGTCACAATCAGAATTTGTGTTCACGCTAAATGGTGGTGCTGTTAGTTGGAAGAGTTCCAAGCAGGAGACGGTAGCCGATTCTATGATAGAAGTTGAGTACATCGCGGCTTCGGAAGCCGCGAAGGAGGGTGTTTGGATAAGGAATTTTGTTATTGAGCTTGGTGTGTTTCCAAATGCATCCAGCCCATTGAATCTCTACTGTGATAAGAATGGGGCAATTGCACAAGCAAAGGAGCCAAGGAACCACCAGAAGAACAAACACCTTATGTGGTGATTTCATCTCATTCGAGACTTCGTTAATCGGGGTGAGATCAAGATATGCAAAATACACACGGATCTGAATATTTCTGATCCTTTGACAAAACCACTCCCGCAGGCTAAGCATGATACGCATGTAAGCGCTATGGGTATTAGATACCTTCTAGATTGACTCTAGTGCAAGTGGGAGACTGTTGGAGGTATGCCCTAGAGGCAATCATAGAGATGATGATATCTAATTGTATCCATGATTTGTATATTGTGTTCATTGAATATCCATTACAGGCTACTTGAATTGATCTGCAATTATGTGAATTGCATGTGGAACTCTTTACTTGTATGGTTATTCTAAAAGTTGTCCCTAGTCGGAGTTCATGTGTGGACACACATGAATATTAGACTAGTACATGTATTAGTTGATGACTATGTTTCACAAGTCATGGACATGGAGATGTCAAACTAATAATGTAGGTATATGTAGAGACATATGCTAGGACTGACCCAACATGAAAAGTAGTTCTCTCTTTACACAACATGTACGCTTTGTCCTTTGACCTGAGATTGTCGCATGTACTCAAGATGTGGATTGACTTACTTAGGGGCTATCAAACGCTACACCGTTACAGGGTAGTTAAAAAGGTAGCTTTCGGATTTGTCAAGAAGCATGCTGTGAGGCATGGTCAATCAAGATGGGATTTGCCCCTCTCTGATTGAGAGAGATATCTCGGGGCCCCTCGAGTGATCGGATCTGGAAATGCATGGCCATGCTACGTACGGTTAAGAGTTAACCTACAAAGGGATTTCAAATCACAGGATCGAGAAAGAGCGGTCGGCTTGAAGCTAGACCAAATATCATGAGGCAAAGGGAATAGCATGTACATGATGTTGTGACGATTCATCTGATATGATCTTCGTGTGCGTATAGGAGTTGGCACGTCTTGCTAGAGGCCGCTACCGACTATTCGGCTGAGTAGGAGTACTCGGGCCATGTCTATACGTATCCAAACCCATAGTGTCACACACTTAAGGGGATGGAAGCCCAATTTGGATGTGATCCGAGTTGGATCAGGTTTAGAAGTACTAAAGGGCCTCGAACCCAGAGGCCCATCAGGAACCTCTATAAATAGAGGGGTGGGAGCGCCCTAGGGTTGACACCTTTGGCCGAACATCAGCCCTGCGCCTCCCACACCCTCGCCCTGTTGCAACTCGTGGACCTAGCAGTACGGCTTGCGATGCTTCCTTCCTGCATGTGTGGATACCTTGGAGGTGTTGCACCTGCAGCACTTGGATGAGCCATGACAAGCCGCCGACGAGCCACGATGAGCCGACAACGAGCCACGACGAGCCGACGATGAGCCACGACACGAGGACGACCTTGGTGCACGTGGATGAGCTGCTAAGGAGCTACTCGACGTTGACGTGATCAACTACATGTTCGACTACGCTGATCAAATTTGTTGCCCCGACGCGATTCTACATCTTCCGCACCAGTGCGTCGAGTGGTAATGCCGTGATCCATATACAGCAGTTTTCCTAGTTTACGCGGCGGAAAAATTTTGTTTTACGCTAGCATAGCCTACCTCGTATCCCAATAGATACGGTGTTCAAATCATCCGTGGACCTCTAGAGAAATAGAGATACTAAGCTCTAATCTAAGGATAATCAAGTGCTAAACTAGGGGTAGAAGAAGTGTGTAGAGATGGGCTCAAGAGGTGCTAAAACAACCAGCCCCCCAACCCTATTTATAGTCTCAAACTAGTTACTAAACTACCCCTACAGCTACTACTAGGATAGCTACCCACGCAGGGGCATTTTGGTCTAGGTTTTTCTACGCTCATCGGACAGACACGCCACCTGCGCACCGAGCTCGCCCCGGTTTTGAGGCCCAAATCGGGAAACCTGCCAGCGCAGTGGTTTTGAGGCCCAAACCACCCAAACCGTCCATCTCTGTTTGGCCGCCATGCGACCTCCTCGATGTCGACACATGTTCGGTCTCTGCCAAGCCTTTGACGCCTCCAAGTCGTTCACTCCCGGCTCCTGGACCACTTACTTGACTTGCCTCTGTCCCGCTTGACTCGACCGACGCCGTCTCCATCACCGTCATGTCCTCTTGTTGCTCCGTGCACCATGTGGACCGCCCATGACTCCGCCCAGACTCCTTGGGTCCATCGGTCTAAGCGTACTCGCGTTCATCCTTCACTGCCCTTGGTCCTTCGACATGAACCTTTCGCTTGACCTTCACTGCACGCTGTCGGCCATCAAACCATATCCAACACCTGCACATAACAAGCCAAGAGCAACATCAAACCAACACAATGTTGTCAATCACTCATCATCCAAGGGTGACCACCATTGGTCCTCAGAAGCCCTCGAGAAGGCTTTGTAAAAATACTTTATTCCCTTCTTCATGCCGGCTTTAAGATATCTCTTATGCATCTGTCTTTTAATATTTGCAGCAACATTATGTATCAACCCAAATACTAGGATAGTATTTCTTTAAATATCTTCCATTTAAAGCTTTTACAAATACTTCTCCTTCAAGAGTTTCCAAAATGTATGCATTTCCAGGAACACCACGATTGCCTCGATAGGGTCCTTCCCAATCAGGCGACCATTTTCCAAACTTGTTATCATTTATCCCTATTGGCAATACCGTCTTCCAGATAACTCTCCTTCATGAAAAATCTTGGGGTACCACTTCCTTGTTATAACACTTGGCAACTCGAGATTTATTAACTTCAATCCGCTCCAACGCAATCAGCCAACGATGAACCAAATCTTCCAACTTATCTTTCATTAGAACATAATACTCATCGCCTGAAAGCTGATCTTGACTGTCAACCCTTCTTGACCCAGTCTTGATTTCCCAAGGCAATACCACTTCATGCCCATAAACCAATTGATAAGGTGAAACTTTAATGGCTCCATTATAGCCCATAATGAATCATTCAATGTTGTGTGCCACTTCTTGGGAGTTTCATCAATCTTGCACTTTAGCAACTTGATCACACTCTTGTTGGAAGTTTCTGCTTGACCATTGGCTTCAGCATAATAAGGTGAAGAATTTAACAGTTTAATCCCCAATCCATCAACAAACTCCTCAACTTCTCCAGACATAAACATCGACCCTTGATTAGTTGTAATGGTCTGAGGAATGCCAAACCTATGGATGATATGTTCCTTGATAAAATTGATGATGTTACTTGAACTGGCATTCTTCAACGGAATTGCTTCCACCCACTTCATAAAGTAATCAGTTGCTACAATTATAAATTTATGACCTTTACTTGATGATTGATAAATCTGGCTGATGAGATCAATTCCCCATAATCTAAACGGCCAAGGCTTGATGATTGGATTCATAGCCGATGTTGGTGCTCTCTGAATATTTCCAAATTGTTTCCAAATTATAATATTTGAAACAATCCTCCAACATCATCGGCCAATAATATCCAGTCCTTAGGATTACCCATCGCATCTTATGAGCTGATTGATGAGAACCACAAATTCCTCCGTGTACTTTATCCACCGTAGACTTGGCTTCTTCTTAATTTAAGCACTTCAAGAGGATTCCATCAATCGTTCAATAATACAAAGACTCATCAAGCAGTACATACTTAGTAGCTTTGTATCAGAATTTCATGGTAACTTTTTATGAAGGATTCTTCAAATAATCAATTATTTCTTTTCTCCAATCATTAGTTCGATCATATTGATCATTTTTCTCAGCTATAGTATCCATAATCTGCTCTGTCAGTCAATACCCTAATGCCATCTGAGCCAACCGATTGGCATCTCCATTTTGCTGTCGTGGAATATGATGCAATGATACGATCTGAAATTCTTCCAATATCTGCTTACAATCATTGAAGTATTCTTGTAACAAATCATCCTTGAATTCATCAATCCCCAGTAATTGATTAATAACCGATAATGAATTACCAAAAATCTCCACTACGTCGGCTCTTGATTCTCTTAAAATATACAATCCTTTCAACATCGCCTCATACTCAATCTGATTATTAGTCATCCCTTTATTGAAAGGAAAAGCAAATTCAAATGTTGCCCCCCGAGGTGATACAATGTATAAGCTGACACCGCACCCTTTGTCACATGACGATCCATCGAAGAATAAGACCCATGGAACTAGCTCAATCATGTTTATAGAATCATCTCGATGTTGAACAATAAAATCAGCCACAACTTTAGCCGATTCATACCATAAATCGAACTCAGTCAGAGCCAAAATCCATTTGCCCATCCTCCTTTCATGATAAGAGCCGACAATATGTACTTGACCACATCGGCTTTACATACCACCGTGCACTCAAAAGTTAACAGATAATGTCATAACTTTGTGCACGAGAAGTATAAGCACAAGCATAATTTCTCAACAGGCGGATATCTTGTTTCTGCATCCAAAAATCTTCTGCTTAAATAAAAGACCACCTTTTCCTTCCCATCAACTTCTTGCACCAGATCTGACCCGATCGCCTACTTATCAGCCGATAAATACAATTTGAACGACTGATCAGTTCGTGGTGCAATCAAAACCGGTGGTGTTTTCAAATATCTCTTGATTTCATCCAAGATGGCTTGTTGCTTTTCCCCCAAATGAACTCTTGATACGGCTTTCACTTTAATAGTGGCATGAATGGTTCAATACGTGCTGACAAGTTCGATATGAACCTTCTGATGAAATTGACCTTCCCAATTAGAGACTGTAACTCTATCTTGTTCATTGGTGGAACAATAGCATTGATAGATTTTATGCTCCTCTGGCTAATTTCAATCCCTCTTTCATGTACTATGAACCCTAAAAACTCTCCAGCTGATATGCCAAAACCACACCTGTTTGGATTCATCCAAACCATGTTTCCTCGTACACTCCAATGTTTCATGTAGATCCGCATAATGTTCATCAAGGGACTTGGACTTCACGACCACATCATCAATATAAATCTCCACAATCCTGCAGATGAGATTATGGAAAATATAATCCATAGTCCATTGATAAGTCGCACTAGCATTCATCAACCCAAAGGTCAAGACCACCCAATCATAAAGTCCAAGAGCTTTGGGACATCGAAACATAGTCTTTGGAATGTCTTTTTGTGCCATCAATATCTGATTGTATCCCGCGTTTCCATCCATGAAACTCAAAATCTTATGACCCAACACTGCATCAACCATAGTATCCGCAATTGGAACTGGGTATTCATCCTTTGGTGTACCTTTATTCAGATTGCAAAAATAAACACAAGCTCTTAAGTTTCCATTTTTTTTAAGTCAGGGACAATGTTTGAAACCCACTTCGCATATCGACATGGTCTGATAAACTTGGCTTCATACAACCGGGTAATCTCGGCCTTAATATCTTCCAACAATTATGCTTTGAACCCTCTAGCTTGTTGTTTAAACGGCCGATAACCTGGCTTAATCGGTAGCTGATATTCCACAATGGTACAACTTAATCCTAGCATCTCATAATATTCTCAAGCAAAATAATGTCGATACTCTTTCAATAATGCTATCAATCTTTGCATAAACTTAGGGGGCAACTTGGAACTTATAAACGTCGGCCTTGGTCAATCAACTGGTCCTATGTCAATCTCTTCTAGCAGGTCAGCCGATGTAAAACCTTGTCCTAGCTTGCTTCAACGTCATCAGTTGCAGCATTCATTGAGGCTTCTTTTGATGAGCCGACTATTTGTATCAGCTTTAATACTTAATGATTTGTGTCCAACTAGGCGTGCCAAGAGCGTGTTGATGCAAAAACTAGACTTCAGGCTCCTGCGTTGAACAACACAGAGGACCTAGGAGATCTGCATAACTCCAGTGCAGGCTCCAAATCGGCTCATGAAGGTGCAAGGCATACAAGTCAAATTTGACCTGAAAATTGACAAGGTAAACATTAAATTTTGAGCCGATCGGTGGCGAAGCCTTTCGAACTCATGGGTAGGTGTGCTTGGAATAAACACCACAACAGATAGGTATTCAATGTAATCATGTGGTGTAAATAAATAAAGCATTAATAGCATGTGCCATCGGCTGTATGAGCTGACGGGCTAAGATAAAGCATTAAAATTCAACAGCCATAAAAGGGATCCCTTGCCAACCATGTGCACATCAAATAGGCTAACAAATCTAGTCAATGTCTTAATAAGTGTAATTGAAATTAGATAAGATAACACAAATGAGAGGGCATTGACATCAACCTATTAATATGAAAGATTAGAACATAGCAACAAGGGCCTCTTGCCTACTGCTTACAAGCCAATTAAGCTTATGTAACCAAATCAATGTCATGACCGTGTAATTGAACTTAGACAAGGTAACACGGTGAGAGGGTATTAACTTTGGCCCATTAACTTAACAAACAAGCTTGCAGCAACAAGGCCTCGTATGCGTCCCTATTGGCTTAGTGATGTCACCATGCTTCTGAGAGAAACGGATAAGACCCGACCGAAGCATCGGCTCTTGACAGTAGCGTGCTGACCTTAAAGGCCTGACGGTTAGCAATACGAGGGTAGGAGTAACGATCTATTGGACCTAGCATATATAAAGCAATAAGAGCATCCAAGATCTAACCAGCCGATACGATCAGATAACTAGTGAATGCTTAAACAAGGTCAAGGAGCCAATGAAGACAACCTAACAAGATCTAAGCCATTCGATAACTATGAGCGCTTGATAAAACAAAGAGATTGATACGATGCAACTTAATAAACTAGGCAACTCGATAACTATGAGCAACATCAAAGACAAGCAGAATATTGAACAAAGCCTAGAAAGTTCTACTTGCAATCAAAGATAACTCGATAACTAGCCACACAACCGAATATCAGAATATAAGACTTAACTTAGAAAGTTTTGATAGAGATCATAATGACCGAGCGATGGTACTTACAAGCTCGCCTAAGATCAAAGCCATTGCAGCTGTGCGGGCAAGAAGGAACTCGTCAAATCTACTCTACTCCTACTCCTAGGGTTTTGGCGACGTAGTGCTGAAAGGTTATATTGATTGATTGATGATTATTCATTACAAGGCTCATGGGCTTATATTTATACCCTGGAGCAAACTAGAAATCCTAGTTGATTATGACATGACTACTACAGCCATTCTAAAAACAACTAAAGATAACTCTACACACTTTTCCTTATTTGGTGGAGTCGATGATGCTTCAGATCCGGCTTCCTCTAGTCTACTATCAGCTTCTAGAATCTTGGTCAACTGCGGGTAGTCCTGGTCAACATGGCTTCATCAGCAAGCCCTTTATCTCCCCTTTATCGGCAGTCAGAATTTATCCACAGCGGTTGACTCTGGCCAAAAACCGGTGTCAACAGGTGTTTTACAATACAACGAGCCGGATCAATAGCCAACTAAGTGCACTTTTGAACATATTGAGATGCGTCAAAAGGATTTTCCCACAACTACTATGACAAAAGGCCTACATGCACATATCGGTTCATATCTTATACAACAAATGAGTTCAGATTGGATCGACTAAAACATTAATTGAATTCATTTCCTTGTCCTCATCACTGTCAGCTGCAGGATTTTCATCTTCATCATGGTATTGCCACATAGTTTTGTCATCCTCCTCATCATCAGAATTGAATCCGTCCACATCAGATAGAACCTACTGGCGAATGGAAGTAACTTGATCGTTAGTAATAGGCACCAAAGCCTCCGAACCAGTATTGATGCTTGTGAAGTACCCATCTTTTCTAATCCTCGATTCCCTCATGGTCCCTCCCAGATCATACCTATCACATTGGAATAATACAATAGTTCGATTTATGCTAGGCCCTGATGAGCTATACCGCGGCTCAATAATTACTTTTAAACAACCATAAAATTCAAATGGCTCACTGTTATGAAAGCCTGCAGCCATAATCCCACTATTCTGTGTCTTCCGATTTTCCTCTCAGGAATGTGTGTGGTACCGGACACCGCCAACAAGATATGCTGAATATTTTCTTCCTCGCTTGTCTAGAAAAGCTGATAATGCATGTAGGTCCTCGGAGACCTCTCCCTCATGCATCTTTTCAATCTGTACAATAAAACCATAGTTTTACATATAGGTCCTCGCTAGCTAATATAATGCATGGGATTAAAAAAATAATTAAACAACAATTTTCTATAATTTAAAATTTTTCCCAACATTTATTTTCTTTTCAGGAAATTTAGTATAGGAAAAATAATTGTTTATTTTCAAAATTAAATAAGGTTGTTGGTCTCTGTCTGTGCATTCATGCTGATGTATTTTGGAGTTTTATGAGTGAAAAAGTTTCAAAAATACGTTTAGACGTTGTCCAAGTGTAACGACCTTGGTTAAATCAGCCGAGTTAATCTTAATCCGAGTCCCAAATCCCGCTGACTCAGCTCTTCCTGAGCAGGAGCGCTCAAGTCCGGTTCTCGGCCCCGACCCCTGAAAACCCAACCCAAAACCGCCGGTTCTTCTGGGTCTCCAAAGGCAGTGTTCCTTTCAATCCTGGAGCTGTGGAACAACCGAGACTGACTGGTGGACCCGCAATCTTTCCCCGGATCTCCCAAGGCAGACGCGCCCGAGCAGCATGCGCCTGCTTCAGAGCTTCCCCGCCGCGTGGCTTGATCTCTCCGACGCCTGCCGCCTCGCCCAGTCGCCAGCCGCGATAGGATGGATCAACGCGCCCTCCTCCCCAATTGCAGCGGAAGCCCCCTGCAACCCTTTCTGCCTCGCCTCGTCTCGCTCGCGCCCTCGCCAGCCGTGCCAAGGTGCCCCGTCGCCACCGTGGTAGAGTTTTGCCGCTGCTGCGTCAGACCGCCTCGGGACCCGCGCCCATCATCTCGCCGGATCCCCGGCTGCAAGACCCGATGCCTTCCGGTTTTTCCGCCTCTCCACAGTTGTGCCGCCCACGAACTCACTCCACGACGATTCCGTCCTCGCCAACCCCGACTCCAGCCGCGACAGCTCCTTTTCTCGCCCCACCAGTGACGTGCTCCATCAATGCCGCTGTTTCGCGCTCGCCTGCGCCGCCGCTCGCCCTGTCACTTTGCCTGCTGGACCTCGCTCACAGCGCCTTCCTTCCGGTCACACGCCCATCAAGTCGCCGCCCTCAAATCCGCCACTCGACGCGACCTGACTACGCCCGCCTTCGCCAAATCTGAATCCTGGCAAAACCGCGCTTGCACCGCCTTGTCTCCAGTGCCCAATGGCCGAAGACCCTGTCTCCGAAGCTCTGTACCGCCACCCATCGCCGCTCAATCGCCGCCATAGCAACGCACTCCATCTTTTTCTTCCCGGTCTTCGTGCTGCTCAAACTCTCTCTCTTCCGCGCAGCTATAAAAGGAAGTACCGGAGTCCCACCGGAGTTTCCTTCACCATTGCTGTTTCGCCGCCCTTACTCTGAGAGCACTTGATCACTTCCGCTGGAATCTCGAAAAGTTCCCTCTCCACTCAAGTCCGCTTCTCTCCAATCCACCCAGCTGTCTGCTCCTCCGCGCTGTGCTAGAGCTCTCTTGTCGCCCACAAGAAGCTCCGCCACCACCGGAGCACCGTCAAACCACGCCGCCGCCCAAGCCTTAGTGCTTAGGTCCTTCCGCCCTAGTCTGTTCCTTCCCGACCCCAAAGCTTCACCAATAGACCTGAAGGTGAGTTGCCGACCCCTTTCCGGTTCGCCCGACCCCTTTTTCCATCTCGCCCGACTCTGTCTGTTTCGCCGACCCTTATCCACCTCGCCCGAGGGCTCGGCTGTATCTTTTTCCTTGACCTGGGTATCTGTGTAATATTGGGGACTTCTCTGCGTTAAGTCGGAGGACACCGGCACAGTTATTCCTCAACTTTAAGGGTCAGATCACCAGTTTACCTCCATCCGACCCTTTTATCCTGTTCTCCACCAACTAAAGTTGAACTCCCCCACCTTTTCTGTAGCTTTGCTACAAGTGTCCGAGCTTAACTTGCAAGTGTTTTTGAAATAACCGTCTAAGTGCTAACTCCTACATTTGCATGCGTGTAGAGTTACACCTCGCCGATGGCGTCTACGAGCTACACCCGGCGCTTGAAGACGGAGTTGTAGCTGAGGTGCCAACCCCAGAAGCCGAAGCAGCCCCCGCTGAAGATCAGTTCCTTTCCACCCCGCTTGAAGGCAAGCCCCAGAGCATGAACCCAACTTTTTAAACTTGCACATGCCTTCCTTTTCATGAATGTGCATTTACGTATAAGAGTTGTTTGCAACCCTAGATGCATGACATAGTTCCTTTGATCTGAACACTAGTCTGTTGGGTCGAGTAGTTGCAATGCTTAAATAGGAATCGGTAAAAGCCGAGTGATTTCCTGTCACTCGCGAGTTATAGGAGTTGGTTGTTTTCCTTATGTTACAACTATAAGGATGGTGGATGGGGTAGGGTTTTGGTTAACTCTTTTGGTGGTCGCCTGATTGTCCCGTCTGTTTATGGAATCTGTTAAGGCCCGACAGTGGTGGTGTTCGTGATCAAGTGTTTGAAAGTACTAATCTCATACCCAGTATGGGATGGGGAAGCCTAGTACCTGATTGACCCTAGACGTGAGCGGTCGCTCCACTATCCTTGGAACGAAGTTCCCCTACGGCCGCACGTGGTGGCAAGTGTGGTCACAGAACGGCAGAGGTCGGATCTGTGGAACCTTGCACCAAAGGAGGTGGACCCGACATGGGTTAGGGAATTGATGGGGAAGGCCGACACAGGAAGTGACCCTTGGTGGTGCGCGGATGTCGTGAGGTTAGGTTCACCATGCATGGTTAAAGAACTCGAATCGATTCGTCTGCCTCTCACAGTTTGAGACTGCTTGATCATAATGCTACACTGAGTAATAAAGGAGTCTGATGATGACATGGTTTTGATGATGAGTTTATATACATAAAGTTGGATCAATGCTTGCTTAGAGTAAGCTGCAAATGTAGACTGGTTAATGAACTTAGAATTTGAGCTAAAACCTTGAAATAAGGATCTAACATAGTTGCTTTTGGCAAACAAACCCCTCAGCCAAAGAGCCTTGCATGTCTAGAAGTGGTGGAGTAGTTCTTCCCACCGGTCGATTAAGTCTTGTTGAGCTTAGAAGCTTAGCCTTGGTTGTGGCTTCTCTTTTCAGGTGAAGTTGCAACTTCAGAGCTTGTCGCGCCCCAGCTCCCTCCAAGTTGGACGGTCGATTGGGATCCTTCCTCGGACGGCGGGGAATTGGATCACTGATGTCCTGGCTGACCACGCCAGGGACATCCGACCCCGACGATTAGCTTCCGCCATGCTTTTGCCTTCTGTTGTTTTCTTTCAACCTTTGTAAAACTCTGATTTTAACTAGTATGTAATGAATTGTTAAACTAATGGTGGATCTGTTGTATTCTCTGGAATCACTCACCTTCGTGTGGGTCATGCTAACTCGGTCCTGTCAAGTGGTTAAATCGGATGAAATCCGACGGCACATCGAGTTACCTCGATTAAGGCATGAGGATCGCGTGTTAAGCGACTTAACCGTGGTTTAGTTGAGTTAATCCAAGGTGTTCCACCATAGCTGGTACCAGAGCTGGTTTAGCAGGACAGAGAACACGATGGGTCCTAAAACACATTCTTTTTGAATAAAAATTTGTAAGAAAAATGTTGAAAAATCTCGTACGATCGTTAAGGATGACTTTAGTACAAGAGGCCCTAGGGGATTTTTGGTTTGTTTTAGGTTGCTATTACTTATTGGTTATTTTGCTAACCCCCAGCACTTCGCCACGTGTATCATACGTGTGCCGAGTTCCGCATCATGACTATGCGAGGGTTGATAGGGAGTTCTATTCAAGGGACCCTATTATCGCGGTTGTTTCGCCCATGTTTATCACACGTGCGCAGGTTTCGTATGTTAATTCATACGAAGGGTGGTATGGTTCGATTCCAACAAGCCTATCATCACGGTTGTTTGCCCACATCTATTATACGTGCGTAGATTCTGCATCTCGAGTGTGCGAAGGGTTATACGGTTGTATTCAAAGGGGACCTATTTCCACAGTTGTTGTGCTGTCCATGCAGCCTTAAACGCATGAGTGCCATTTCTATAGTGAATGGTAATGCTTGGGGATGCTTTTGTGGGTGTTGGCACGAAAGGTTCAAGTGGTTGTGTTTTCTGCAGGTACACTAACCGCGTTTGCTTAGGAAACGCTGCTAGAAATCGACTAGCTACTATAGGGAGAGACGTACTGGTTGCCTTGCCACCGGCATTGACCGCGTAAGACCAAAGTTTTTGGCAGTTGTTTTGGTTAAGAGGACGAAGTAGGCCGAGCATGCGTCATGAACTAAAATCTATGAAATCACCTCCCTACGACAACCTTGCTTGGGAAAAAGCTCTTCTTCGGTTTAAGGATTTCTAGCTACCTTTCCAGCTTGCGCTCTGGTTTAAATCCGAGTGCTTATTTTTTCCTACCCGATATGTTCCTCTTTTGGGGTTTCCATCTCACGTTGTTTCGGTTCTTGGTTCCAGATGGCTGCCCCCGGACACGTGTTTTATGGCGCTGACAACATTTCCCACTCTACGTGCCTACACTTTGAGGGTTTTCCTACTATTCTGTGGGATACCTTAAGGTGGTTTGGGTACCAGTCCCCGCCTCTGTACATGGGACGGGCATACCATGAGCACGGAGTGCAGAGATGAAACGTGCAGGTGGTTGTACCTCCACCCCCTGTGCAGCCCGAGTGGCCCCAGCTCGAGGTCTCAACATACGGACACGCTCTGGAGGACACCTGGGAGTTGGCTGCCCTGCAGGCCCTCACCCAGTTCTGCCAGCTACACCCGCTTGAGGTCACCTTAGACCCAATCGGCTTGTTTCCTGCCAGGGACCGGTTGGACCCGGCTTGGCTTGACCGCATCAACAACATGGAGGTGTTGGCAACCTCCCATTCGCTGGTCACCATCTCTACCACCACCTGGTGCATGTCAGCACTGTACCGGCTGATTGAGCTTCAAGGCTGAGCTATGGCTGTCTTGGCTCGGATAGCCGTGGACACCCAAGCGCATTTCAACACAGCCAAGAGAGACTTGGTGGGACGGTCATATCAGCTCATCCAGAGAGGCATACAGATCCATGACATGCAAGCCAGGATCTCCAAGCTCGAGGAAGAAGTGACAGACATGGAGGATGGCATGATCCAGCTTGCCGAAGAGAAGATGGAAGTTGAGATGGAGCTCGCAGTTGCTAATGCTCATTTGGACGAGCACCACGCCAAGCTCGATGCTATCCATGCCCTGGAGATGCAGCTGGACGAACAAGAAGACCCTGCTGAGGTAGTAGGAGTGTCCAGTATGGACATTGAAGATGACGACACCTCTTCTCCAACTCATAGTGTTCCCTCAGTCGGCAACCTAGATAACTTTTAGGTTGAGAACTGTAGGAAGTTGATCTTTTGTTGTACTCCTCGGCAACCTAAGTTTTGGATCGTGATGTAATAGGTTAGCCTTGAGTTGAGTGTTCCTCCTATGTTTGGAAGAACAACAATGAAATGATCTTAGTGGAAGCAGTTCTTGTTTTTGACCCTTTGCGACACCCCTTGGATGCCACGTTGTGTGAGTTTTGTGCTGTAACCGCACGGGAAAGTTCTGTGGGTATGTCCAAAGCTTGGTCGACCCCGAGTTGCAAGGTCGGATGCGCTCGACCCCCGAGGTAGGTCTACGCCTCGCCCGACCCCTTGTGGCACGGTTTCGCTTTGCCCGACCCCTTGGCCTAAGGTCTGATATAGTGGAACCCATGGGATACGGTTTTGGTTCGCTCGAGGTTGTGTGCAGAACCAAAATAGTTGCTAACTGAGATGGCAAGAAGAAGTGTATTTTTTTCCTTAAAGAGAAATGTTGTTGTGTTGCACTATCGGCAAGAGTCGTATTTGATGATTTAACATATACGTTCCCGCATAATTGGAATACTTCTGAGGTTATGGAATTAATGGAACGTTGACTCCTGCAGATGGTGCACTGCACCCGATCTAGCTCTGTGCCCAGTGGTAGCGAGCAAAGGCAGGACCTTCCTCCGCCTCCGCCCCCACCTTCGCTGGAAGCCATCCTAGCGGCTCAGACTGAGTTGCTAAGGCACATTGTACAAGGGAAACAACAGCAGCCCCATGGAGGGAGGGCTCATCAGCAACCTCAAGTTGCTCATTATGAAGACTTCTTGAGCACGCAGCCCTCGACCTTCCACAAGACTGAAGACCCGCTCGATGTAGATGCATGGGTCTGTACAATCGAATCCAAGTTCGAACTCCTCACCACCCCGTACCCCGACCAGAACAAAGCCCGGTTCGCGGCTCAACAGCTGCGTGGTTCTGCCCGGCTTTGGTGGGATCACTACCATGCCATGCTGCCGGCCGACCATGCTATCAGCTGGAATGAGTTCAAAACCGCCTTTAAAGGGCATCACATCCTTAGAAGGTCTCCTCGAGCGCAAACTCAATGAGTTCTTGGCCCTTACCCAAGGAAGCCGTGACGTCCTACACTATGCACAAGCCTTCAACGACCTGTGCTGTTACGCCGGCTATCACGCGGACACCGATGAGAAGAACAGGGATAGGTTCCACAAAGGCTTAAGCCTGGAGCTAAAAGAAAGGTTGAATCCCATCAAGGTGGATACCTATAACGAGTTGGTGAATCTGGCCATCTCCCAAGAGGACTGCATGCAAGCCCTCAAGGCGGACCAGAAGCGGAAGGCCTCAATGGCACTACCGAGCCCGCCTGCTCGGCGATTCAGGATGGTTCCCCCTCAGGTGCCCCACCGGCCACAGCAGTCAGGACGATGGATTGCTCGCCCTCCACCGTCCGCGGCACCTCATTTCCCCGGTTTCCAACTGCAGGCACCCCGACCGACCTTACCGCCGCCGCGCCCTGTGAATGGCAACCGCTGTTTCACCTGCGGAAATGAAGGGCACTTTGCCAAGGACTGCCCCAGGAACAAGAATTAGCAGCCTGGCTAGAACCCCATGGCCAACAAGGGAAGAAGGACCAAGGTGCAGGTTCGCCAAGGATGGCTCAACTACACCAGCATGACCGAGCTCCCCGAAGGCGCGCCAGTGATGACGGATACCTTCCTTGTCCTTAATCAAACTGTTGATGTTTTGTTTGATTCGGGAGCCTCCCATAGCTTCATTGGGAGTAAGACTGGTGAGAGATGTAAGCTGAGTGTTGTTCATACTAAAGGGTCATATGTGATCTCCACTCCGGGAAGGAAGATAGCTTCGAACAAAATAGTTAACCTTGTACCTATCCAGCTAGGCTAAACTCTTTTTAGGGAGAATCTCATCATCCTTGACCTGGAAGGAATAGATATCATCATTGGGATGGATTGGATGACCCGACACCAAGTGGTTCTAGATGTAGCTGCCCGAGCTCTCCACATCAACTCACCCTTTCATGGTAACTCTACCCTATCCTTGACCCGCCCTGAGTACGCAACTCCTTGTGCGTATCCTGTATTAGAAGCCCGGGTAGAAAACCTTCCTGTTGTCCGTGAGTACCCGGATGTGTTTCTAGATGACTTACCTGGCATGCCGCCAGACAGAGATATCGAGTTCGCCATTAAATTGCAGCCAGGCACCGCTCCAATATTGAAAAGACCCTATCGGATGCCACCCGCCGAGCTGGCCGATGCATGATCTGTTGGAGAAAGGCTTCATCCGACCTAGTACTTCACCTTGGGGTTGCCCAGCCTTGTTTGTGAAGAAGAAGGATGAAAGTCTATGCATGTGTGTGGACTACCGACCCCTCAATGCGGTGACTGTCAAGAACAAGTATCCAATTCCCCGCATCGATGTCCTGTTTGATCAATTAGCTAGAGTCAGAGTGTTCTCCAAGATTGATCTTCGTTCCGGTTACCACCAAATCAAGATCAGACCCTGTGACATTCCCAAAACTACCTTCTCCATAAGATATGGACTCTACGAGTACCTGGTTATGTCTTTTGGAATCACCAATGCACCCGCCTATTTCATGTATCTCATGAATTCAGTGTTCATGCCCGAACTGGACAAGTTCATGGTGGTGTTCATTGATGATATTCTGGTGTACTCTAAGAGTAAGGAAGAACATGCCGAACATCTTCATGTGGTTCTTCAACGGTTGAGAGATCATCAGCTCTATGCCAAATTCTCCAAGTGTGAATTCTGGTTAGAGAGTGTCAAGTTCTTGAGACACACCATTTCTCAAGATGGCATAGCAGTTGACCCCAGCAAGGTACAAGAGGTCATGGACTAGAAGCCACCCACTTCGGTTCACCAGATCTGGAGTTTTCTTGGATTAGCAGGTTACTATCGGCGTTTCATTCCGGATTTCTCCAAGATAGCTAAGCCAATACTGAGCTGCTGAAGAAAGAAGTCAAATTTGTGAGGAGCGACAAGTGTGAAGAAGCCTTCAACATCTTGAAACACTTGCTGACCTCAGCCCCGGTTTTGGCTCAACCCGACCCTTCCAGGCCGTTTGACATATATTGCGACGCCTCTGGCACTGGACTTGGGTGTGTTCTTATGCAAGACCACCGAGTCATTGCCTATGCCTCGCGAGCGTTGCGACCTCATGAGCTGACCTATCCAACCCATGATCTTGAGTTGGCAGCAGTGATTCATGCCTTAAAGATATGGAGACACTATCTGATGGGCACCCACTGCAACATCTACACCGATCACAAGAGCCTCAAGTACATCTTCACTCAGGCCGACCTTAATATGCGACAAAGAAGGTGGTTGGAAGTGATAAAGGATTATGATTTGGAAGTGCATTACCACCCCAGCAAAGCCAACGTGGTGGCAGATGCTCTTAGCTGCAAGACTTATTGCAATTGCTTGACAGCAACCGACTTCACAGAAACCCTGTGCCAGGAGATGGGAAAGCTCAGTTTGGAAATTATTTCCCATGGAAACCTTGGTCATATATCCCTTGAGTCTTTTTAAGAGGACCAAATTGGGTCAGCACAGTTAGAGGATAAGGAAGTAAGGCGAATCAAAAGGAAGATTTCATGGAAGGATGAAGGGTATAAGCAATTCCGACAGGATGAGAATGGGAGAGTGTACTATGGAACCCAACTTGTCGTACCATCCGACCCCAATCTCAAGAAACAAATCTTAGATGAAGCTCATCTCTCCAAGTTCTCAATCCACCCTGGCAGCAATAAGATGTATCATGATCTCCGTCAAATTTTCTGGTGGAGTGGAATGAAGCCAGAGATTGCCCGCTATGTTTCGGAATGTGACACTTGCCAACGTGTCAAAGCCAGCCATTTGAAGGTAGCGGGTACCCTGCAACCCCTACCTATTCCCTCTTGGAAATGGGAAGACATCAGCATGGACTTCATTGTTGGACTGCCCCTTACATCGCAGCGACATGACTCCATCTGGGTTATTGTGGATCGTCTTACCAAATCTGCCCACTTTCTTCCTGTTCACACCACCTACCTGACCAAGAAATATGCGGAGTTGTATCTTGATAGCATTGTTTCCCTGCACGGTGTGCTAAGGACGATCATGTCTGATCGAGGAGCTCAGTTTGTAGCGCGTTTTTGGGAACAGCTACAAGCATCACTTGGCACCAAGCTCATTCGTAGCTCTACCTATCATCCTCAAACCGATAGTTAGACCGAAAGAGTAAATCAAATCCTTGAAGATATGTTAAGAGCTTGTGTCATTCATTATGACAAGAGTTGGGATAAGTGCTTACCATTGGCAGAGTTTTCCTAAATCAATAGCTACCAGACTAGTTTGAAGATGGCACCGTTTGAAGCCCTATATGGTCGGAAATGTCGAACACCGTTGAATTGGTCACAAGTTGGAGAAAAATAGACCTATGGCCCTGATTTAGTAGTAGAAGCAGAAGAACAAGTGAAGATAATTCAAGCAAATCTCAAGGCCGCCTAATCTCGACAGAAGAGTTACTCCGACAGGAGGAGAAGACCCCTGCAGTTTGACATTGGTGATCACATATATCTTCGAGTCTCCCCGACCAAAGGAGTGCAGCCGTTTGGAATAAAGGGAAAATTGGCTCCCCGTTACTTTGGTCCTTATGAGATTGTGGAAATTTGTGAACCCGTTGCTTACCGGATCCAACTCCCAGAATAGCTTTCGGCCATACATGATGTTTTCCATGTATCCCAACTGAAGAAGTGTGTCCAAGTTCCAACTGAGGTCTTGAAATAGGAGCAACTTCAAATCGAGTCCGACCTGACTTACACCGAGTATCCGACCAAGGTCCTCGACCAAAAGGAGAGACATACCCGACGGGAAAAAGTGAAAATGTACAAGATACTATGGAACAACCACACAGAGGAAGAAGCAACCTGGGAAACAGAGGAGTATCTGAACAAACACTTCCGAGGTTTTCTTTCCAACCAAGGAGGTAAGAACTGCACACCCCCACTGGTCACCCTTACACCCAAATCTTGGGATGAGATTCTTTTTAGGGGGGTAGGTTGTAACGACCTTGGTTAAATCAGCCGAGTTAATCTTAATCCGAGTCCCAAATCCCGCTGACTCAGCTCTTCCTGAGCAGGAGCGCTCAAGTCCAATTCTCGGCCCCGACCCCTGAATACCCAACCCAAAACCGCTGGTTCTTCTGAGTCCCCAAAGGCAGTGTTCCTTTCAATCATGGAGCTGTGGAACAACCGAGAATAACTCGTGGACCCGCAATCTTTACCCGGATCTCCTGAGGCAGACGCGCCCGAGCAGCATGCGCCCGCTTCAGAGCTTCCCCGCCGCGTGGCTTGATCTCTCCGACGCCCGCTGCATCGCCCAGTCACTAGCCGCGTCAGCATGGATCAACGCGCCCTCCTCCCCAATCGCAGCGGAAGCCCCCTGCAACCCTTTCTGCCGCACCTTGTCTCGCTCACGCACTCGCCGGCTGTGCCAAGGTTCCCCGTCGCTGCCATGGCAGAGTTTTGCCGCTGCTGCGTCAGACCGTCTCACGACCCGTGCCCATCATCTCACCGGATCCCCGGCTGCAAGACTCGATGCCTTCCGGTTTTTCTGCCTCTCCAAAGTCGCGCCGCCCACGAACTCGCTCCACGTCGATTCCGTCCTCGCCAACCCCGACTCCGGCCGCGACAGCTCCTTTTCTCGCCCCACCAGTGATGTGCTCCGGCAATGCCGCTGTTTCACGCTCGCCCGCGCCGCCGCTCGCACTGTCACTTCACCTGTTGCGACCTTGCTTACAGCGCCTTCCTTCCGGTCACACACCCATCAAGTCGCCGCCCTCAAATCTACCGCTCGGCACGACCTAACTACGCCTGCCTTCGCCAAATCTAAATCCCGCAAAACCGCACCTGCGCCGCCTTGTCTCCAGTGCCCAATGGCCGAAGACCCTATCTCCGAAGCTCTGTTCCGCCGCCCATCGCCGCTGAATTGCCGCCATGGCAGCGCACTCCATCTTCTTCTTCTTGGTCCTCGTGCTGCTCAAACTCTCTCTCTTCCGCGCAGCTATAAAAGGAAGTACTGGAGTCCCACCGGAGTTTCCTTCACCATTGCTGTTTCGCCGCCCTTACTCTGAGAGCACTTGAGCACTTCTGCTGGAATCTCGAAAAGTTCCCTCTCCGCTCAAGTCCGCTTCTCTCCAATCCACCCAGCTGTCTGCTCCTCCGCACTGTGCTAGAGCTCTCTTGTCGCCAACAAGAACCTCCGCCACCGCCGGAGCACTGTCAAACCTCGCCGCCGCCCAAGCCTTAGTGCTTAGGTCCTTCTGCCAAAGTCTGTTCCTTCCCGACCCCAAAGCTTCACCAATAGACCTGAAGGTGAGCTGCCGACCCCTTTCTGGTTCGCCTGACTCCTTTTTCCGTCTCGCCCAACCCTGTCTGTTTTGCCGACCCTTATCCACCTTGCCCGAGAGCTTGGCTGTATCTTTTTCCTTGACCTGAGGGTATCTGTGTAATATCGGGGACTTCTCTACGTTAAGTTTGAGGACCCCGGCACAGTTATTCCTCAACTTTAAGGGTCAGATCACCAGTTTACCTCCATCCGACCCTTTTATCCTGTTCTCCACCAACTAAAGTTGAACTCCCCCACCTTTTCTGTAGCTTTTCTACAAGTGTCTGAGCTTAACTTGCAAGTGTTGTTGAAATATCCGTCTAAGTGCTAACTCCTGCATTTGCAGGCGTGTAGAGTTACACCTCGTCAACGTCGTCTACGAGCTACACCCGACGCCTGAAGATGGAGCTGTAGCTGAGCTGCCAACCCCAGAAGCCGAAGCAGCCCCCGTTGAAGACCAGTTCCCTTCCACCCCGCTTGAAGGCAAGACTCGGAGGATGAACCCAACTTTTTAAACTTGCACATGCCTTCCTTTTCATGAATGTGCATTTACGTATAGGAGTTGTTTGCAACCCTAGATGCATGACATAGTTCCTTTGATCTGAACACTAGTCTGTTGGGTCGAGTAGTTGCAATGCTTAAATAGGAATCGGTAAAAGCTGAGTGATTTCCTATCACTCGCAAGTTATAGGAGTTGGTTGTTTTCCTTCTGTTACAACTATAAGGACGGTGGATGGGGCAGGGTTTTGGTTAACTCTTTTGGTGGTCAGCTGATCGCCCCGTCTGTTTATGGAATCTGTTAAGGCCCGATAGTGGTGGTGTTCGTGATCAAGTTTTTGAAAGTACTAATCTCATACCCAGTATGGGATGGGGAAGCCTAGTACTTGATTGACCCTAGACGTGAGCGGTCGCTCCACTGTCCTTGGAACGAAGTTCCCCTGCAGCCGCACATGGTGGCAAGTGTGGTCACAGAACGGCAGAGGCCGGGTCTGTGGAACCTTGCACCAAAGGAGGTGGACCCGACACGGGTTAGGAAATTGATGGGGAAGGCCGACACAGGTAGCGACCCTTGGTGGTGCGCGGATGTCGTGAGGTTAGGTTCACCATGCATGGTTAAAGAACTTGAATCGATTCGTCTGCCTCTCACAGTTTGTGACTGCTTGATCATAATGCTACACTGAGTAATAAAAGAATCTGATGATAACATGGTTTTGATGATAAGTTTATATACATAAAGTTGGATCAATGCTTGCTTAGAGTAAGCTGCAAATGTAGACTGGTTAATGAACTTAGAATCTGAGCTAAAACCTTGAAATAAGGATCTAACATAGTTCCTTTTGGCAAACAAACCCCTCAGCCAAAGAGCCTTGCATGTCTAGAATGTTGGAGGTATGCCCTAGAGGCAATCATAGAGATGATGATATTCCATTTGTATCCATGATTTGTATGTTGTGTTCATTGAATCTCCATTGAAGGATACTTGAATTGATTTGCAATTATGTGAATTGTATGTGAAACTCTTTACTTGTATGGTTATTCTAAAGTTGTCCCTAGTCAGAGTTCATGTGAGAACACACATGAATATTAGACTAGCACATGTATTAGTTGATGACTATGTTTCACAAGTCATGGACATGGAGATGTTGAACTAATAATGTGGACACATGTGGAGACATGTGCTAGGACTGACCCAACACGAGAAGTAGTTCTCTCTTTAAACAACATATACGCTTTGTCCTTAGACCTGAGATTGTCGCATGTATTCTAAATGTGGATCGACCTACTTAGGGGCTATCAAACGCTACGCCGTAACAGGGTAGTTATAAAGGTAGCTTTTGGGTTTGTCAAGAAGCATGCTATGAGACATGGTCAATCAAGATGGGATTTGCCCCTCTCTGATTGAGAGTGATATCTCTGGGCCCCTCGAGTGATCGGATCCGAAAATGCATGGCCATGCTACGTGCGGTTAAGAGTTAACCTACAAAGGGATTTCGAATCACAGGATTAAGAAAGAGCGGTTGGCTTGAAGCTAGACCAAATATCGTGAGGCAAAGGGAATAGCATGTATATTATGTTGTGATGGTTCGTCTGATATGATCTTCGTGTGCGTATAGGAGTTGACACATCTTGCTAGAGGCCGCTACCGACTATTGGGCCGAGTAGGAGTACTCGGGCCATGTCTATACGTATCCGAACCCATAGGGTCACACACTTAAGGGGCTGGAAGCCCAATTCGGATCTGATCCGAGTTGGATTAGGTTTAGAAGTACTAATGGGCCTCGGACCTAGAGGCCCGTTAGGAACCTCTATAAATAGAGGGGTGGGGGCGCCCTAGGGTTGACACCTTTTTGGTGAAACACACCTGCCGCGCCTCCCACGCCCTCGCTTGTTGCAACTCGCGGATCTAGCAGTCCGGCTTGCGACGCTTCCTCCCTGCATGTGTGGATACCTTGGAGGTGTTGCGCCTGCAGCACTTGGACGAGCCGCCGACGAGCCAACGACGAGCCGCGGCACCGGGGGGCGATCTTGCTGCACGTGGACGAGCTGCTCAGGAGCTGCTGGACGTTGACGTGATCGACTACGTACGACTACGTTGATTGACTACGTACGACTACGTGATCGTCTTCACTGCATCGACGCATATCTACATCTTCCGCACCAGTAGTGCGTCGAGTAGTAATCCCGTGATCCTTATACGGCAGTTCTTCCTGGTTATACGCGGTAGAAATTTTGATTTGCGCTAGTGTAGCCTACCTCGTATCCCCACAGTGGTATCAGAGCCGTAGCTGCTTAGTTTTGGATTCCGGATGTGTGCATATGGAGATATGCGAGTTTTCCGTTTGATCTATATCGTGGTTTCGTGCCCTTACTGCAATGGTAGTGTAACGACATACTCCTACCGGTCGGTTTCCGCCATCGGAGTTAAGTGATACACGTAAATCCAGTTGCAGTGAGCGAAGATCAATATGATCGGTCGAATGGAAATCCAGGGTCATACGCCAGGCGCATTAGATGTGCAATAGTAGATGAGATCTACTGCCGGGGTCGGGATTTTTGCCGTTTGCGTATGCTTCGGTAAATCAGCCGTAACTTTTCGGTACGATCTCGGATCGGGGCGAATTTTATATGAAAATTGATCTACAGAAAAAGTTACACATGAAATTCAACCACTTCGCCGTTTTCAGTGAAATTAGATTTCCCAAATTTGGCTTGGAAGATGGAGTTTCGGGATCCGAAGTTTGGAATGTTAGGACGCCTAACTCTATTTTGCAGGATGTTTGTATGTTTCTTGTGATCAGTATGGCCCCCTTGTGTATGTGATGCATGTGTGTAACTCATTCGTGACCTACGTGTCGCGCGTACGGCAACACGGCAGGAGCCATATGTGTTGTCACTTTATTGTATTTAATGGTCTGCGTACCAATCTGTGATGATCCAAGCAACTATGTAATCTTCATTACTAGATTCTTTACTAGCTATTAGGCGTAATAGCATGTTCTAGTTCTTGGAGGACTCATCACCAGGAGGATGGCGCACATGGAACATGGAGATGGAGATCACCATGGTGAACAGGTTCTATGGAGATGGAGATCACCATATGAAAACGGGCCATACTGTGTCACAACTGTGTGAATGCTATTCTGTTTATGTTTTACTTTTTGCATGCTGTGACGTTAGAAGTAGAACGATCCCTCACAAAGTTTAAGTTAGTATGCCCTCCCAACTAAAACTTGCACCATCCCATGTCTTGTACAGTTAGTGGTGGGTCTATGAAATTAGGGTGCCACTAGTTTTCCTTGATTAGACGGGTTTGTGTCGGACACTTACACGCATAAGGGTTGGTTTGCTTAACAAGGTTATCTTAACGGTTAAGGACCTTGGGGCATAAAGGTTGGGCGCCGAGACATAGAGATGTCACCCAACAACAGGAGTCATATGTGATATAATTAGCAAAAGTTGCTTACCGATCTACCTTGTTTGCTAGCGGTGATGCTAAAGCTCACTAGTGGACTTGTTAGTTGTGGATCCTGAATCACTAAGTTTCAATAGAGGGATATTGATTTTAGTGGGAGTAGATTCTGTTAAAATAGTTTAATGTGATTTGCTCTATCATGGATATGTTTGTCTTAGTGTATTTTGCATTACTTTGTTGTAGATTAAATGGCACCTAGTAGCACTACACCGTTTGCTTTGCGTTCGGTCCTTGAGAAGGACAAGTTGAATGGAACAAATTACTCGGATTGGATCCATAACCTGAGAATTGTTCTCAGGGCTGAGAAAAAGGAAGATGTTGTAGACAACCCACTACCAGAAGAACCTGCTGATGATGCACCCGCTGCTGCTAAGAATGCTTACAAGAAAGCATGTGATGCTAACCTCGAAGTAAGCTGCCTTATGCTTGCTTGCATGGAACCCGAGCTGCAGATGCAGTTCGAAACAAACCATGAGGCGCACGATATGATCGTGGCGCTTAGAGACATGTTCCAAACACAGGCCAGGACTGATAGGTTCAATGTGTCTAAGGCCTTTGTTGAGAGCAAGCTAGCAGAAGGCGCAGCAGTAGGACCACACGTAATCAAGATGGTTGGTTACACTCAACGGTTGGAGAAGCTAGTCTTCCCACTAGGCCAAGAGTTGGCCACCGATTTCATTCTTTCCTCTCTTCCGCCTAGCTATGGGAACTTCATCTCGAACTACCATATGCATGGGACGGAGAAGGGTCTGAATGAGCTGTGTGGCATGCTTAAAACAGCAGAGGCTGACATCAAGAAAAGCGCTAGTACCAGCCATGTGATGGCTATACAGAACAAGCCTAGTTTTAAGAAGAAGGGCAATTCTTGGAAGAAGAAGGGCAAGGCTGGAACGTCCAAGCCAAACCCAGCGCCCAAGGTTAAAGCTGGACCTGGACCTGCTCCAGACAAAGAGTGCTTTTACTGTCATGAACTTGGTCACTGGAAGAGAAGCTGCAAGCAGTACCTAGCTTCCTTTAAGAATGGCGGAAGTAAGAGTACTTCTACCTCAGGTACGCTTGTTGTTAATGTTATAGATAACATATTTCTCGCTGATACAATTATTAATTCTTGGGTATTTGATACCGGATCGGTTGCTCATATTTGCAATTCGATGCAGGGAATGATAAGAAGTAGAAGCGTGGAAAGAGGAGAAGTTGATTTCCGCGTGGGCAATAATGCAAGAGTTGCTGCGTTGACCGTCGGGACGATGCAACTCCACCTCCCGTCAGGATTTATTATGGAGTTGAATAATTGTTATTTCGTTCCTAGTTTAAGTCGAAACATTTTGTCTCCTTCATGCTTGATGAAGGATGGTTATTCATTTGCGAGTGAAAACAATGGTTGTGTGATCTCTAAGAATAATATGTTTATGGCTTTTGCACCCATTGTGAATGGATTATTTGTTTTAAATCTTGATGGTTCACCTGTTTGTAATGTAAGTGCTAAAAGGCCTCGGCCTAATGATTTGAGTCCTACCTACTTGTGGCATTGTCGTTTGGGTCATATAAGTGAAAAGCGCATGAAGAAGCTCCATTCTGATGGACTTCTAACTTCGTTTGATTTTGAATCATACGAGACATGTGAGGCTTGCTTGCTAGGCAAGATGACCAAGACGCCTTTCACAGGATTTCCTGAGAGAGTAGTAGACTTGTTGGAACTCGTACATAGTGATGTATGCGGACCAATGAGCATGACGGCTAGAGGAGGATTCCAATACTTCATAACTTTCACTGATGATTTTAGTAGATATGGCTATGTCTACTTGATGAGGCACAAGTCTGAAACCTTTGAAAAGTTCAAGGAATTTTAGAATGAAGTTGAAAATCAGCGTGGCAAGAAAATTAAGGCCTTACAATCTGATCGTGGAGGCGAGTATTTGAGCCACGAGTTTAGCAATCATCTAAAGAGTTGCGGAATTGTTCCACAACTTACGCCGCCTGGAACACCTCAGAGAAACGGTGTGTCCGAGCGACGTAATCGAACTTTGTTAGGCATGGTTTGATCAATGATGAGCCAGTCGGACCTACCGAAATCATTTTGGGGATACGCTCTAGAAACAGCAGCTTTCACACTTAATAGGGTACCATCTAAATCCGTAGTTAAGACACCATATGAGATATGGACTGGAAAGGTTCCTAGTTTGTATTTTCTAAAGATTTGGGGATGTGAAGTGTTTACAAGAAGGTTAGTGGGAGCTCTGTAGTATTTCTAATCTTATATGTGGATGACATATTACTGATTGGAAATAACATTCCTATGCTTGAGTCCGTAAAGACTTCACTGAAAAATAGTTTTTCGATGAAGGACTTAGGGGAAGCGGCATATATTCTGGGCATTAAGATCTATAGAGATAGATCGAGAAGGCTTATAGGTTTAAGCCAAGATACTTACATTGACAAAGTGTTGAAGCGGTTCAGCATGGAAGAGGCAAAGAAAGGGTTCTTGCCTATGTCACATGGCATACATCTCAGCAAGACTCAGTGTCCTTCGACTGCTGATGAGCGGGATCGCATGAGTAGAGTGCCATATGCCTCGGCTATTGGATCTATCATGTATGCAATGATAAGTACTCGCCCAGATGTTTCATATGCGCTAAGTATGACAAGCAGACACCAATCTGATCCAGGTGAGAGTCACTGGACAGCGGTGAAAAACATTCTTAAGTACTTGAGAAGGACTAAAGATATGTTCCTCGTCTATGGAGGTGAGGAGGAGCTCGTTGTAACAGGTTACACCGATGCTAGTTTCCAAACCGACAGAGATGATTCAAAGTCACAATCAGGATTTGTGTTCACGCTAAATGGTGGTGCTGTTAGTTGGAAGAGTTCCAAGCAGGAGACGGTGGCCGATTCTACGACAGAAGCCGAGTACATCGCGGCTTCGGAAGCCGTGAAGGAAGGTGTTTGGATAAGGAATTTCCTCATTGAGCTTGGTGTGTTCCCGAATGCGTCCAGCCCATTGAATCTCTACTGTGATAACAATGGGGCAATTGCGCAAGCAAAGGAGCCAAGGAACCACCAGAAGAACAAACACGTAATGCGGCGATTTCATCTCATTCGAGACTTCGTTAACCGGGGTGAGATCAAGATATGCAAAATACACACGGATCTGAACATTTCTGATCCGTTGACAAAACCACTCCCGCAGGCTAAGCATGATGCACATGTAAGAGCTATGGGTATTAGGTACCTTCTAGATTGACTCTAGTGCAAGTGGGAGACTGTTGGAGGTATGCCCTAGAGGCAATCATAGAGATGATGATATTCCATTTGTATCCATGATTTGTATGTTGTGTTCATTGAATATCCATTGAAGGCTACTAGAATTGATTTGCAATTATGTGAATTGTATGTGAAACTCTTTACTTGTATGGTTATTCTAAAGTTGTCCCTAGTCGGAGTTCATGTGAGAACACACATGAATATTAGACTAGCACATGTATTAGTTGATGACTATGTTTCACAAGTCATGGACATGGAGATGTTGAACTAATAATGTGGACACATGTGGAGACATGTGCTAGGACTGACCCAACACGAGAAGTAGTTCTCTCTTTGAACAACATATACGCTTTGTCCTTAGACCTGAGATTGTCGCATGTATTCTAAATGTGGATCGACCTACTTAGGGGCTATCAAACGCTACGCCGTAACAGGGTAGTTATAAAGGTAGCTTTCGGGTTTGTCAAGAAGCATGCTATGAGACATGGTCAATCAAGATGGGATTTGCCCCTCTCTGATTGAGAGTGATATCTCTGGGCCCTCGAGTGATCGGATCCGAAAATGCATGGCCATGCTACGTACGGTTAAGAGTTAACCTACAAAGGGATTCCGAATCACAGGATCAAGAAAGAGCGGTCGGCTTGAAGCTAGACCAAATATCGTGAGGCAAAGGGAATAGCATGTATATTATGTTGTGATGGTTCGTCTGATATGATCTTCGTGTGCGTATAGGAGTTGGCACGTCTTGCTAGAGGCCGCTACCGACTATTGGGCCGAGTAGGAGTACTCAGGCCATTTCTATACGTATCCGAACCCATAGGGTCACACACTTAAGGGGCTGGAAGCCCAATTCGGATCTGATCCGAGTTGGATTAGGTTTAGAAGTACTAATGGGCCTCGGACCCAGAGGTCCGTTAGGAACCTCTATAAATAGAGGGGTGGGGGCGCCCTAGGGTTGACACCTTTTTGGCAAAACACACCCGTCGCGCCTCCCACGCCCTCGTCTGTTGCAACTCGCGGATCTAGCAGTCCGGCTTGCGACGCTTCCTCCCTGCACGTGTGGATACCTTGGAGGTGTTGCGCCTACAGCACTTGGACGAGCCGCCGACGAGCCAACGACGAGCCGCGGCACCGGGGGGCAATCTTGCTGCACGTGGATGAGCTGCTGAGGAGCTGCTGGACGTTGACGTGATCGACTACGTACGACTACGTTGATCGACTACGTACGACTACGTGATCGTCACTGCATCGACGCATATCTACATCTTCCGCACCAGTAGTGCGTCGAGTGGTAATCCCGTGATCCTTATACGGCAGTTCTTCCTGGTTATACGCGGTAGAAATTTTGATTTGCGCTAGTGTAGCCTACCTTGTATCCCCACATATAAGTGGTGGAGTAGTTCTTCCCACCGGTCGGTTAAGTCTTGTTGAGCTTAGAAGCTCAGCCTTGGTTGTGGCTTCTCTTTTCAGGTGAAGTTGCAACTTCAGAGCTTGCCGCTGGCACTTGGCCGCCCCAGCTCCCTCCGGGTTGGACGGTCGAGTGGGATCCTTCCTTGGACGGCAGGGAATGGGATCACTGATGTCCTGGCTGACCTCACCAGGGACATCCGACCCCGACGATTATCTTCCGCCGTGCTTTTGCCTTCTGTTGTTTTCTTTCAACGTTTGTAAAACTCTGATTTTAACTAGTATGTAATGAATTGTTAAACCAATGGCGGATCTGCTGTATTCTCTGGAACCACTGACATTCGTGTGAGTCATGTTAACTCGGTCCTGTCAAGTGGTTAAATCGGATGAAATCCGACGGCACATCGGTGTGAGTCATGTTAACTCGGTCCTGTCAAGTGGTTAAATCGGATGAAATCCGACGGCACATCGAGTTAACTCGATTAAGGCATGAGGATCGCGTGTTAAGCGACTTAACCGTGCTTTAGTTGAGTTAATCTGAGGTGTTCCGCCACACCAAGTTCTTCTGAGAATATTCCAGCTTTTTCTGGAATTTATTCTTCTTTTCCTTGAGCCTAATCCAATTTTTTTGGGATGGTTCTAAAATCCTTTTCACGAGCTCCAAATATTTTTTTAGATTCCTTGTGTCCTGATCTATGTCTGGGATTTTTCCTAGAATTTTTGGGATTTTTAAAATATTTTTCGTGGTTTAAAGTATTTATCTAGAATTTTCTGGATTTATATTCCCACATAAAATAATTTCTGAAAAATGATCTAATCTTTCTTCTCTAAACGGGCTGAACTCCTGAGCCCGGCCCGCTTCACACCAGCCCAGCAGGCCGCCAACCTTTTTCTTCTGCTGACCCGGCCCAGCTCCTCCTCTCTCAAGCCGGCCTCGCCTTCCTCTTCCACCAGCCCGACCCACCACCTGTCCCTCTCTCCCCCTCACCGCCAGGAGGGCCCCACCTGTCAGATCCACCTTCCTCCTCTGGCCGCGCCGCCAGGCCAAGCTGCGCCACCATGCCGGTGTCCCTTCGCCTCTCGGTGTTGCTCCGGCTCCCCACACCCCCTCGGCTTCCCGTGCCCGCTCGCCTCCCGCACGAGCGCCGCTTGCCCCTCCATTTCCTCTCCCCCACCAGAAACCATCGCCCCCACCGCTGGTTGCCATTAATGGTCGCTGCTGCCCTTTCTTGTCCACCAGCGCCCCTTCCGCTCCCCTTGCCCCTTCGCCCTATAAAACGAGCACCTGAGCCCCGGGAGTCCCTACTGCTTCTCGCCCGCCGCCGCGCTGCTTCGCCAAGCGCCGCCGCACAAAGCCTCTGAGCTGCCACTGCTTACCCGCGCCCGCCGCCGCCTGTGTTGCTCCTGCGCCGAGTCGCCGGGCTGCCAGCGTTTCTGTCGTGGCGCCCACTGCACCGGTGCGCCACCATCGCCGCAACCGCGCGCGCCCTGCCCCTTTGGCCCGACTAGCAGCCGCCGCTGGTAATCTGACCGGACACACGAGCGGAGCAAGCAGGAACTGGAGGTAGAAGATAAGGCACTGTTTTGCAATGAAGTCCCTGAAAAACTTGTAAATCGTTATCTCTTTTCTTATGTCTTGTACCTTTCACATAAATCCCCCTAGATCTTTCAGTATCTCTCAATCTTATCCTTGTCATGTCTTTTTGCAGATCTAACCTCGATCTTTCAGCTTTTCAAGTGTCCTGTTCTCTGAGTCTAGGTAAACTTCTCTACTAACCCTTGTATTTTGTGGTTAATCGTGTTTAGGTCCCTAGATCTTGTTTAGCTCGTAGATTTCGCGTTTTAGCTCCGTTTTAATGCGTTCAAGTTGCGTTAGGTTCATCAAAGCATAAAGTACATGTTAGTGTTGTTGTCATCCTATATTTCATGTCTTTAAAGAATAAATTTAATATCAATTTGAATAATGCCTAATGAACATGTGTCTTTCTAGATAAAAGTTACCAAGAGTTATCCATAACTTTTCATAATAAATATCAATATGATTAATGACTACTTCATAATCTTTCTAAATAAAAGCCAATTAGGATATACACCAGTTTTTCATAAACAAAAGATAATTTGATTAACACTTATTTGAATAATTCTTAAATTAAATTTAATTTGACTAACATGTATTCAATTTGTCTTATAAATAAAAGCTACATAGGTTATAACTCGAATTTTTATACTTAAATATTAATTTGGCTAATATAAATATAAACATGTTTTTAATGTAATATGCTTAGTTGAACTCGAAATATAAAGTTATGTGCTTAGATGTTCATCTATGCTTTATTTCCAAATTAAATGTTTAATTTGCATAAATTCTACTTAAATATTTATAAATAAAACTTGAGTAGGTTTCTACCTCGGTCTTTGCAAATAAAGTATAATCTATCTTAATTCTAACTTAGGGTATTTTCTTTTTGAAATATCCTTTACATATGTTTTGCTAAATAAAATAAACCTAGCTTATAGTTGTTTTATTTCTTTCATGAATCAAATCTCTCGATAGTTCCATTCTCAACGTTTCCCTAGATTGAACCCTCATCCTTTAGTACGCTCTTTTAAGCCTTTCTTTTGTTTTGGTGTATTGTTCTTAGTTGCTCCAGTTGTTTGTTTGTTGCCGATGTTTCCTTCGATTAGAAGGATCGCCGTCTGAAGCTTTGAAGGTTAAGAGTTTCAAGAAAGCAAGGACCGAAGAGCAATAAGAGTAACTTGTCGTTGGAGAAAGGCAAGTGTCCCTAACCATCCTTCTACCTATGCTTTATTCACAATACCATGAGAATGTTAATTGGAACATGGAGAACCGCCCAAGAAAACAGTACAACCACAACATCACATGGCTCTGATCTTAGCCGACTAATTAGGCATGTGGTTGACTAGTGGCCTTACCGAAAGGGCAAGGAGGGGGAAGGTGTCGGGGGTATGACCCGGAGCGGTAGCCTTCTAAGGTGCTGAGTCATTGCAACGGGTTGTGACCCACACCGCTATTGAAACTCTAGCGAGCCACTAGTTGTCTATATGTCTTTGTAAAGGCTTCGTAGTGGACCCCTAGCCACTCACCAAAGGAAGTGTTTAAGGGCTTTGCAAACCCAAGCGACACGGGGAACCACGAGTTGTGGGTAAAGTGTACAACCTCTGTAGAGTGTAAACTGATATATCAGCCATGCTCACGGTTATGAGCGGCTTGGACCCTCAAATAATTAATTAAACTTGAAGTTGGACTTAAATCGTTAATTCTGGTTAGCTCCTGTGGCCTTGCTAAGTACCAACCATAAGTGTACTCACCCTTGCTTACCGCTGTTCAGAAGAAGCTGCTATGAAGATGTTGTGAAGATGATGCTGAGTTCTAGGTGTACGCAACCCCCAGTCGAGTGCCTGTGAAGTTTGGAGCCTTCGTTTCCAGAGTTTAAGCTGTGTTTCTCAGATAGTCTTTTAAGTCTTTTTTGTATCTTTTCGCGTGATACTATTGCTTTTATTCACTAATGATGTCACTATATGTATGGAACTACATCCTAGCATACATATAGATAGTACTTGGTTTTGTTTTAAAAACCGGGTGTGACAGAAGTGGTATCAGAGCTGTATTGACTGTAGGATGTTGTTGACGCCAGATTTTAACACGTATGGGATCGGTGTCAAGAGAAGAAAGGATTGGCTGATGTAATGGATTAAAAGGTCACGATTGGGAATCGGCCGATTGGTGCTATAGCTGAATCGGCCGATTGGCGCTATAGTGTTTTGGCGGATGGAGATCGGCCAATTGGAGGGCAGGAGCGATTGAGCCAATGTGGGCTTAAAGTGGGTTCCAGAAAGGAAAGAGAGAAAGATTGGCCCGTGGGAGTACAATAACCAACTCCGATACGAGTTGCGTTTGTAAATATTCGTTTTCGTTTAAAATTAGAGATAGATCCTAGTTGGTTAGGAAATTGGTTGTAACAGGCTATAAATAGCCATCTTTAAAGATTTGTAAACATATATCAATCAATACAACAATCTACTTTTTCATCGTACTTTACTTTTAAGTCGGCGACTTCGCTAATACATCTTTTTCTTTCACGAGTTCGTACGGGTTGGTAGGGCTGCATCGACACGATCTTCGGCCGATTCTGTAAGTTCCGTTTATCGAGTAATATCTAAGCTTTAACTTCGGACGCATCGCTGTCGTTTCATTTAGATTTATTCACCAGTTATCGATATTTACTAGAATTATAGGTTTTATCTACTGTTCTAGTTTTATCACCAGTTATCCAGCTTGAGATTTGAACTATCGGCTCTATTGTTGTTATTTTTCATTCATCATTATCGCATAGCCGATTAGATCTATTTTGAGTGTTGCTTTCGTAGCTTTATCTAGTTTACTCTAGTAGTTTTCTTCGTGATTGCTACGTGATTGTCGCTGTATCATAGCTGATTATCTTTGTATAGCAAATCGGCCGATTCGCTGATACGCTTTCCAAGATCAGAAACTTAGCCGATCGGAGCCCCTGGAATTTGACACGTTTTCTTCCTTGCAAATCAATAGGTCAGATTGCCTGGCACGCCGCGCGAACCGCACCAGGGCGATTACCCAAACAGGAGCTAAGCAGATTCTCCCGGATCGTGGGTCCGACACTGAAGGTCAATCGGACGATTTTTAGCGCCAACACACTTTTGGCACGCCCGGTGGGACACCCTCAACATCCAACATATCAAAGACCGCCGAAGTCTCCGAAGACAATGCCATCGAGGTTACGGAGGCAGATCTCAAGGATGACCAGAAAGAAGAATTGACAAAACACCTAGAAGACTACAAGAAGGTATACCTGCAATCTTTCAGTCGTACCAGGAGCGGGGAGGCCATCAAGAAAGCTTCTCTTCCAACTCCCCGCCAGATCACCATCGCTGAGGACTCGGGCAAGATGTCTGATATGATCAAACAGTTTGTCTACCAGGCTTTCATCGACCAATCCCCAGTGATGACCAGCACGGCGTACAACGCCATCATCAGCTCCCTGGCCAACAGGGTA
The DNA here is from genome assembly GCF_005286985.2 of Setaria viridis. Classification (NCBI taxonomy): domain Eukaryota; kingdom Viridiplantae; phylum Streptophyta; class Magnoliopsida; order Poales; family Poaceae; genus Setaria; species Setaria viridis. The sequence goes on from NC_048264.2 coordinate 17,194,064, forward strand.
TCTCAAGGATATCGGGGGCCAGCGTACGCCCCGCCCATTGTGACCTCAGTCAGGAGTTTACCGGGCACATCTCACTCGGCTCCTCAGTCGGTGCTGACACAACATGGAGGACACAACACTTCATTGCCTTCAATGCATCCAGGATATGACGGTGTGCCATGCTTTCAATCACAAGCGCCGCCTCAGCTTGCTCAAATTCCCTCCGTGCAATCATTGCCCTCAAATTCAGTGCCTTGGAGGGCACCGGCAACGGAGGTTGTTCTAGATCAATTGGCTGGTTATGGACGCTCTCCAATCTAGACACCTTTCCAATCGGCCATCCGGCCGACGGCCCTATAGTATCAACCGGCCGCATCAGAGATCAGCAGGGGGGTAGATGCTGCTGAGATACTCCGAAGTGCGGCGCCGATGATGCTGTACGATGGGGCGGCTGATTCGCTACGCCACCAACTGTCAACCACTCAGCCGGCCACGTTACCACAGAATCCGCCGCACGCTTTGATTCATCACTCGGTCGTCCCGCCGCCGATCCACCAACATGTGCCGATTCCCCAACCAGTTGTTCATCAAAAGCAAGTGGATTGGATAGCAAGGATAGCGGAGGTGATTCAAGACCAATTCGGGTTGAAGCCGAAAGTACAAACCTAGACGTACAAAACGCCATACCCACCCGCCTACGATCTACTACCGTTTCCCCATCGGTACAAAGTCCCCGACTTCACCAAGTTTTCGGGGCTGGATGACACCTCAACTATGGAGCACATAAACAGATTCATCATCCAATGCGGGGAGGTTGCTACACAGGATGCTTAGCGGGTACGTCTGTTCTCATTGTCCTAGCAGAATGCATTAAGGGTAAGAAGCCGATATTGTGTCCTTTCGGGAAAAAGGAACTGGAGGCATTCGGTTTTGACATGTCAAAGGCCGACAAAATCTTCGACCTACTTCTCCAAGAGGGGTAGATCAAACTCTCGCCTTATCATACAATCCCATCAGCCGAGCAGCTAAAAAAGATGAAGTATTGCAAATGGCACAATGCCACGTCCCACGACACAAATGAATGCAAGATCTTCCGTCAGCAGATACAATCGGCCATCGAGCAAGGCAGGCTCAAGTTCGAGGTCCCGATGAAGCCAGCAAAGTTAATGAAGATTGATCAACACCCTTTCCCCACTAACATGGTTGATACGGGGAGAAACGCGCTTCAAACCAAGGTGCTGACGTCAAAGTCGACTAAAAGGAGCGGCGCTGTGGACCCCAAAAATCAAACTACGGTCGAAGATGTCAAGGGGAAGAGACGAGTTGACGATGAGGGTGAAGGATCAAGAAAGGCCGCATAGACCTATTACCTCCCAATTCTTGCTCAACAAATATCAGCGGCAGCAGGAAAGTTTGAGATATCGTGAAGAGGCAATGCGACAACACGAAGATCATTGGCGATGTGCGTTCTTCATCCACTGCTGGGAAAATAACCTCAGATTGCCCTTGACTGATAATTGCCCAGAGTGCAGCGGTCCATATCGCGATAATCGCCCGTTCAAGAGGTCTCACTCCAGGGACAGAGGATCAGAGCCAATCAGTAGAAACTGGTGCGAGCAAGAGGATCGGCACCTTTCAGTGCGTGATCAGCTGGGGAGCAGAGTTGACTAGTATGATCGGCCAAGGGGCAGACTTGAATAGTATGATCAGCCGGGGGGTGGATTTGACCAGCACAAGCGACCGGGGGGGCAGAGTCAGCGCACACGATCGGCTAGAGGAGATGGCCGACGACAGGGTGTCAGATGAAAATCCCCTAGGACGGGAACCGGAATGGGAGCATGCCAGACCGCCGGCCAAACCGGTGAACCTCATATGGTGCTCTGATGGATTGACCAAATCCCAAAAACGAAGGATCCAACGTCTGCGCTAATGGGAACAACAAGAAGAAGAGCACAGACGGATGGTGGATAAGAAGGATGACAGGTCTCGAGTCTGGCGCCCCAAAAGAAACAACAATGAAGAAGGCGACAATCAGGAATCGGTAGCTGATGTCAGCATGGTGTTCATCTTGCCGATGGAGTTCATGGCCCCCGCCGATCGGGACGACACGACAAAAATGGAGGAACAGATGGCACAATTGGCTTTGGAGCCAATGACAGCCACTTTTGAGAAACCCGAAGATGAAAAACGGCAGCACCTCAACGCACTGTTCCTCAAAGGACACGTCAACGGTCGACCTTTCACCAGGTTACTAGTAGATCGAGGCACTGCAGTCAACATCATGCCGTATGCCATGTTCCGGAAACTGGGCAAAAGCGACGAGGATTTCGAAGGCAACGTGTCTCCCGTGCGCAGGGCACTCTGCGTCGACCTCACCATCGGCAGTAAGACCCTTCCTACTACTTTCTTTATTATTAATGGCAAAGGGTCCTACAATATGTTGCTCGGTTGCGATTGGATACACGCGAATTGCTGCGTCCCGTCTACAATGCACCAATGCCTCGTACAATGGGTCGGTGACAACATTGAGGTTGTCACCGCCGATTCCGCCTATAGTGTCAAGTGTATATCTGGTAGGACTTGGGACACCGATTTCCTGAGAGTGTCTGATTTTGGCCTACAGCCGATCCGAGCAGTCGGCTCTGAAGATTCAGATTAAATGGATAAGTCCGTCCGGGAAGATGGGAAGCTGGGGCACAGGTTTATGTTGGCCGATTCATTGGAGATGGTAGATTTAGTTGATGGCACCAAACCAAGGCCGACGTACATTAGTGCTAACCTAGATCGTGAGTACAAGTGTAAATTGACAAGTTTATTTAAAGAATTTAAAAATTGTTTTGCTTGGGAATACCATGAGATGCCTGGCCTAGAATGGTCCATTGTTGAACACTGATTGCCTATAAAACCAGGATATCGACCGTATCAGCAGCCCGCATGACAATGCAATCCTAAAATTCTACCTGATATAAAGGCCGAGATTACAAGACTGATTGAAGCAAAATTTATTCGGCAGTGCCGTTATGCCGAGTGGATCTCTAATATTGTACCCGTATACAAGAAAAATGGAAAGCTGCGCGTGTGCATTGACTTCAGGAACCTTAATTAGGCTACGCCGATGGATGGGTATCCAATGCCGACAGCCGATGTGTTGATAGATGCCACCACAGGACATAAAGTCATCAGTTTTATGGACGGTAATGCTGGGTACAATCAAATATTAATGGCCAAAGAAGATATTTCAAAAACGGCTTCCAGGTGTCCGGGCCATCTCGGTTTATTCGAGTGGGTAGTAATGATCTTTGGATTAAAGAACGCCGGCGCTACGTATCAACGGGCTATGAATTACATCTTCCACAAGCTCATTGGCATCCTGGTGGAAATCTACATCGATGACGTCGTAGTCAAATCAAAAGGGTATCAAGAGCATCTAGCCGATCTGCAAGAAGTGTTGGAGTGCACGAGGAAGCATGGGTTGAAAATGGACCCGAACAAGTGTGGCATCGGCGTATCGGCCGGGCAATTCCTGGGATTCATGGTTCATGAACACGGGATAGAAGTCAACCGAAAAATCATAGCGGCCATCAATAAAGTCGTGACCCCACAGAACAAAACTGAGTTGCAGTCTCTAATCGGCAAAGTCAACTTTATCAGAGGATTCATATCCACCTTGTTCGGGCGTATTTAAGCCTTCACGCCGTTATTGAAGCTGAAGCCCGACCAAGAGTTCGTGTGAGGAGAAGAACAACGAAAAGCGCAGGAAGACATCAAGCAATATCTGATCTTGCCACCTGTATTAGTCCCACCGCAAGCTGACAAACCGTTCAGACTGTACTCATCGGTTGATGAATGGGCTATCGGATCGCCGCTGGTACAGGAGTTCGAAGGGAAGGAACGGGTAATATACTATGTTAGCAGAAGACTTCTGGATGCCAAAACAAGATATTCTCCGGTAGAGCGGCTATGCCTATGTCTGTATTTATCATGTACCAAACTCAGGCACTACCTATTATCGGCAGAATGCATAGTCATGTGCAAAGATGACGTAGTGAAATACATGCTATCATTACCAATTTTGAAAGGACGGATTGGGAAGTGGATCCTAGCTCTGTCAAAGTTTGACCTAAGGTACGAATCGGCCAAAGCTGGCAAGGGTCAAGTCATGGCCGATTTCGTGGCCCAGCACTGCGGACCGAAAATCGCTGTCATTGAGCCGGTTCCATGGACTCTATACTTTGATGGTTCGTCATGTGGGGCCGGATCAGGAATCGACATCGTGCTCATATCGCCTTGAGGGGCAGGTTATGATTTCTCTCTGCCGATAGAAGCATTCGCGACCAATAATCAGGCGGAATACCGAGCCATCCTAAAACGCATTCAATTATTGAGAGAGATCAAAGCCGACGCTGTGGAGATTTTTGGGGATTCCATGCTCATCGTAGACCAATTGACGGGAAGATCTGAATGCAAAGATGATGTCTTGAGAATTTACTACGAGGATTGCCTCCAACTTTTAAAGGAATTCATGTCTGCGGTTATTGTGCATAAACTATAATGAAGAGGCCAATAGGCTTGCCCAACACGCGTCCGGGTATCGGCCGATTCAAGGCGCCATGACTCTGGAACTCGCGGCCGACGATTGGCGAAAGGAGATCGCCGATTACTTGAAGGACCCGTCCAAGAAAGTGGATCGGCGGGTGCGTTTTCAAGCCACAAAGTATGTACTACTCGAAGATGATTTGTTTTACCGAATGATCGATGGAGTTCTGCTCAAATGCCTGGGGACGGAAGAAGTAAAAATCCTGATGGGAGAAATCCATGAAGGCGTGTGCGGAGCTCACCAATCGGCTCATAAAATGAAGCGGATGATTAGAAATAACGGGTATTATTGGCCGACGATACTCGAAGACTGCTTTAAATATTATAAAGGGTGTCAGGACTGTCAGAAGTTTGGCAATGTGCAACGTGCGCCAGCATCAGCTATGAATCCGATAATCAAACCATGGCCATTTAGAGGTTGGGGAATAGACCTCATCGGAAAAATTTATCCTCCATCAAGCAAGGGACACAAGTCTATATTAGTAGCCACTGACTACTTTACCAAATGGGTGGAGGCAAATCCGTTGAAGGCCATAACATCAGCCACCATGATCGATTTCATAAGAGACCACATTGTTTATCGATTCGGTATCCCTCAAACCATCACAACTGATCAAGGAATGATGTTCACTTCGGGAGAGTTCGAGGAGTTCACTACCGATATGGGAATTAAGTTGTTGAATTCTTCTCCGTATTACGCTCAAGCTAACTGCTAAGCCGAATCATCCAATAAGGGGATAATCAAATTAATCAAGAGGAAGATAGACGAACAACCTAAAAAGTGGCACTTATGTTTGACCGAGGATTTATGGGCTTACAGGATGGCCTGCCACGGAGCCACTAAAATATCTCCTTATCAATTGGTATATGGTCACGAGGCAGTGTTGCCTTAGGAATTAAGGACAGGGTCAAGACGCACATCGCTTCAAGATTAGTTGACGACCGATGACTATTCCCTCCTCATAAAGGATAGCTCGACGATTTGGCAGTTCAACGACTGAGGGCCCTAATCAGCATTGAGGAGAACAAAAGAGGGTGGCCAGGTGGTACGATAAGAAGGTCAAGGTCAAGCAATTCTCCCAAGGAGATTTGGTATGGAAGTTGGTGCTGCCGATAGGATCTAAGGATCCCAAGTTCGGTAAATGGTCGCCCACTTGGGAAGGGCCGTATAAAATCGGCCGATGCGCTCCGGGAAACGCATATATACTGGAAACGATCGAAGGAGAGGAGTTCACAAGGACCTTGAACGGAAGATATCTGAAGAGGTACTATCCTAGTATATGGCTTGATGCATAAATAATGATGAAATGTATCAAGATGGTTATTCGGAACATATGGCTGATTTATTATTCGGAAGAAATAACAGGGTACACGGCTGACACGGTACAAGTCGCCCTTAGCACAAAAGTACCAATACACTTATGGACCACACTTTTTCTTGATCTCCCTCTCAATCCGGCCTAATTCTATCAAGAGGCGGATGCTCTTTTCTTCCAGATCCTTCAAGGTAGCCTCAACCTCGACTTGACGAGGGAGTGGGTGGCTCCTGTCGAGAGGCGGCTGAGACGTTCCCGCCGCAGTGTCTTCAATGGCGACTGGGCGAAGGAGTGGATGACTTTGTTCGGTTGGCGGCCGCCTAGAGCAGTTGGCGTTGATGTGATCCCAGATCTTTCGGACTTCAGCAGGAACGTGATCCCTGAGTTCTTCGCGATGAGCCCTGATCAAATCTTTGTCTGCTTGCGATAACGGTTCATCGGAGTGCATGATCTCGATCGCTCGTTCCAGTTCAGGACTAAGGTGTCTCGGCTGAAAATCAAGAAACAACCGCTCGGCGTCACATCAATCGAAATATTGAACGGGGAGATGAGGGAAATGTCGTACCTGGTTGACGGAGAGTGAGGAGGAGGAAGAAGACATCTTCGCACCTAGTCTAAAGATATGGAGATTAAACTACCAGAGGAGAAGAGGACGAGCGATGCGAATGCCTTTGGAAATAATACGGGGCCTCATACTTATAGAAGGAAAACGGGTGAGAGTTTGGTAAGACACGTCCCATCGGAGTAAAAGGGATAATAAATGAAAGGCCGCCACAAAGTACGGGTCAGGATTGGACCCACACGTCAACGGTCAAAAGAAATTAGTGTTTTTACAGAGCGGCCAGCACTTTTACAGTTCATCCAAGGAGGGCATTAATAGCCGCAATCGCTCGCTGCCTAACCTGATCGGCCGAGTCTAAAGTTCGCTGGTCGTCGTTGGCCGATCCAGGGACTTCTGGCATGTGGCGATGGAGCTTGATTGCTTCGTGGGCCAGGTTCTGCCTCTCCTGCTTCAGCTCGGCGATGACAGATGGGAGGTCTTGAAGTTTCTTCTCTTCGACAGCTATGGCCTTGGTCACTTGCTCCATCTCCTTGGCCAGCTCTTCCCTTCGCCATTTAAGGCGATCTATAGCACCAACAATATCCGAGCGAGAGCTTTCAAGAAAATTGATCCAGTGATGTACCTCTTGAGCTCGATGCTTGTAAGAGTCTTCCTCCTCACGGGCCTTTGCTAGTTTGGCGCAATCAGCCATGTGGCCCTGAACACTGGAACTTGCATTGACTCAATATATGCGGTGGGTGCCAGAGCTTCTTTTGCCTCCTCGGGAACTCAGCCTCTAGTATCTCTAAAGAGCTGCTGAATCAGCGAGGCGTTGTCCACTAATCGGCCGATATCATCTTGGAGGAGGGTCCGTATGCTCTCGAGCTTGGCGCGGACGTCGTCGGGGATTGAGCTTAGTATGACTTGACGTGAAGCAACCTCCTCATCGTCAGAAAGTGCGACCGCGAAGGAGAAAAGACTGTTGTTGGGAGTATATTGTTCCTGCAAAAGAGTAAAAAAAATAATAAATACGGATTAGCTGACGGCAATGGGAAATCGGCCGATTTGGGTGATAAGTCTCTTACTCTTTGAGGCGGATTTCTTCTGCTTGCGCCGGTGGGAGTGCTGCCCTTGGTTCGGGAATTGGTGCAACCGGTTCATCAGAGGAGGAAGATTCGACGATTATTGGTGCCCTACTTGGACCGGCCTGCTGGAAAGGTACGAGAAGCAAATTCTTATGAGTATAATGCAGATGATTAAGTCTGATGATATGTGATGGTTGCTATACCTCCGTGGGTCGCTCGGCTGATGGCTGTTGGAAAGAAAGAAGGAGTTAATATCGACAGAATTCTTAGAAGGATGTGAAATGTGAAGTTACCTAAACAGCTTCTATTAACAATGATGCAGCAGCCGCTCCAGCTTCTGTAGCAGCTTGGGGGTCAACTTCTTCAATGACTGGAAGAATCGGCGCAGCCAAAAATTCAGCCGATGCTGCCGCCGACTGATCGGCCGATTCCGTGCGGGCACGAACTCGGTGGCTCGTCTTCTTTGAAGTCTTCTTCGGCGTCTGTTTCGATCGACCGGTGGTGATGTCATCAATAGTTGGGGCATGATAGCCGATGAGTGGGAATACTGTATATGGGTAGCGATTCTCTATCAGCATGCCACTCCGACTGCGCGTTGGAGGAAGTCGACTCTCGGACTGCAAAAGAAAATAAGAGTTAGCGGCAAAACTTGTGATATAAAAGAAAATGATCGGCTGAGGAAAAAGCAGTACCGCTGCATTCGGATCGATGTTGTCAGGGTCCAGAGTGTTGCAGTATATCGCGGGAGATGCACAAAAGAGATGTTGTTTCCATTCTGCCCACCATAATTTGAATTGTTGAATAGCAAAAGGAGCTACTATCCAGTTGTTCAAGTCGATGGTGCTGGAATCGGGTACTCGGTCGCACAGCCGACTGTAGTCAAAACCCTTGGTGAGCTCATCCCGGAATTTCACGCGACCGGCAAAGAAGACTTGAATCGGCAGCTGACCCAGGCCGAACTGCCATGCCGCATCTAATGGATTGTAAAACTCATAAGTGGGGGCATCCTTCCCGGAGAAGAAGTTCGTTGGTAAAATCCCTGGCTTGATCAAGACGTCTGTGAGATCGTTGTCGAAAGTGATGGACATTGATTCATAGCAGAACGGAAGCTCAAAAAGTGGTTATGTTCTCTAATATGGGTACCAGCTGGTGGTTTCTTCACTAAAGCCGTTGTAAAAACATCTGAAGTATTTGGCTACTATGGTGGTGGTGAGCGGGCAACCAGGGAAGACTGATGCTGCTTCGTCGAAGGAGGTGCATCGGCGCCGTACGGTGGGGTTTTCCTCTGACTCGATATTGGGGAATGTCATGATCTCTATCCGCTGCTGGGAGATCTTGCTCATGTACAAATTGAGCCAGAGGTTGATGAACCACCAGGGGCCACCTGGGTTTCCAATCAGCTCTCCCTTTGACAGCTTGACGCCAATTTGGTGCATCATATGGTAGGCCGATCCCAATAAGTGTTTTCCTAAAGGAACACTTGCCCCTCTTGCTAGGGCTTCGGCCAGGGCTTGTGTGTTGGAAGAAGGACCGACTGCCCTACCGGAGAAAAGATGTTTCTCTAGCCTGTGGCGGATCCACTTCGGATTAGCTTGATTTAGACAGGGTTAAGTCGCCTAACATGCGACACTCCTGCCTAAGCCGAGTTAACACGAAGTGCCGTCGGATTTCATCCGATTTAACCACTTGAACAGGATCGAGTTTAGCAACTCACACGAAGGTGAGTGGTTCCAGAGAATACAACGAGTCCAAAGAGTTAGACCAAATTACCGATTTAGTTCGACCATAAAATCCAACATCAGAGTTTTACAAGATTCCAAGAAACAACAGAGAAAAACACTAGCGGAAGACTTCGTCGGGGTCGGACATCCCTGGTGAGGCCAACCGCGACATCACTGGATCCTCTCCTCGCCGTCCGAGGAAGGATCCCACTCGACCGTCCAGCCTGGCGGAAGCTGGGGCGGCCAAGCACCAACCAGAGAGGGGTCGGGAGCAGCAACTCCACCTGAAAAACAGGAGCCACAACAAGGATGAGCTACTAAGCTCAACAAGGCTTAACCGATAGGAGTAAAACTACTCCTTCTTCTAGACATGCAGGGCTTTTTGGCTGAGGGGTTTGTTTGCCAAAAGCACTAAGTAACCCTATTTTCAAGTTTTAGCTCCGGTTCTAGGTTCATTTACCAGTCTAGGTTATGCCACCTATTCTAAGCATTCATAGAACCAAACAAGAGGTATAGATACATCAATAAACATGTCATCATCAGATTCCTCATTTACTCAGGGTGACATAGCGATCAAGCAATCTCAAACTGTGAGAGGCAGACGAATCGATTCGAGTTCTTTAACCATGCATGGTGAACCTAGCCTCACGACATCCGCGCACCTGGAGGTCGCTTCCTGTGTCGGCCTTCCCCATCGATCCCCTAACCCGTGTCGGGCCCATTTCCTTTGGTGCAAGGTTCCACAGACCCGGCCTCTGCCGTTCTGTGACCACGCTTGCCACCACGTGCGACAACCAGCAGGGGAAACTCCGTTCCAAGAACAATGGGGCGACCGCTCACGTCTAGGTTCAATCCGGTACTAGGCTTCCTCATCCCATACTAAGTATGAGGCTAGTACTTTCAAACACTTGATCACGAACACCACCACTGTCGGGCCTTAGCAAGTTTTCATAGACAGACGGGGCTAACATCCGACCACCAAAGAGTTACCAAAACCCTGCCCCGTCCATCGTCCTTATAGTTGTAACAGAAAGATAGACATCCAACTCCTACAACTCGCGAGTGACAGGAGATCACTCGACTTTTACCGTCTCCTAGTTAAGCAAGGCGACTACACGATCCAACAGCTAGTGCTCAGATCATGGGGACAACTAAGTCATGCATCTAGGGTTTCACACAACTCCTATACGTAAATGCACAAGCCTGTTACAGAAGGCATGCGCAAGTCTGGTAAAACACTCAAGGTTTTCATGCAACCGGGGCTTGCCTTCAAGCAAGGAGGACGGGAACTGCTCGACTTCGGGGGCGATTTCGGCTTCAGCGGGCAGGAACTCAGCTACAGCTTCTTCTTCTAGGGCCGGGTGAAGCTCGTAGAAGCCGTCGGCGAGGTGCAGCTCTACACGAATGCAATGCAAGGGTTAGCATAGACAGTTATTTCAACAGCAACACTGGCTCGCCTGAGCCCAGAAACTTGCGACAAAGAGCAGGAGGGTGGGGAGGTTCAAGAGAGCTGGTGATGATCAAGAGGCAAGGGTAAGAAAGGAAACTGATGATCTGATCCTTGATATAGAGGATGTGGTATTTTAGGAAGCCTCCGACGCAAGCGCTGAAGGGTTCCTAAATTTACACATACACCCTCGGGTGGAAGGAAAGATCACAGCCGAACCCTCGGGCGAGGCTTATAAGGGTCGGCGGAACAGACAGGGTCGGGCGAGACGGAACCGGGGTCGGGCGGATAGGAGGGGTCGGGCGAGGCGGACTGGGGTCGGCAACTCACCTTCTTCCTGAAAGGAAAGCTTGGGGTCGGGAAGAAGCAGACTTGGGCGGAGGGACTAAAGCTTCGAACAAGGGCTAAGACTGGGAATGCTACGGCGGAGGCGGTGCTTCTTGCAGATCACAAGAGAGCTTTTACGCAGCACGGAGGAGCAAGCTGCGGGGTGACTTGGAGAAAACTGAGAGAGAATCTGAGAGAAGAACTCCTCAAGAACTTGGTGGGTGGCGCTAGGAGCTTGAGCAGGGAGCGAGAGAATGGCTAAGGCAACTATGGCGGAGGGAACTCCGGCGATGGGAGCATTCCTTTTATAGCTGCTGGAACGGAGAAAGGAAGCGGCGCGGGAGAGAGAGAAGGGGAGCGGCGCGAAGGCCGGGGAGAGGCAATGGAGTGCTCTGCCGCGGCGGCGATTGAGCAAAGAGGGCGGTGGTGCAGGGCTCCGGGGGTGACACCAGCGATCATTGGGTTCTGCCGTCAGGGCGGCGTAGGGGCGGGTAGACCGGTGGTTGAGATTTGGTGGAAAGCGGGCGTCGCCGTGCGGAAGATTTGATAGAAGCGACCGGTTTAACGGCGCTACAATCAAGGGCGCACAGGTGAGAAGACAGGCAGCTGCGGGCGCGCGGGCGAGCGCGGAGCAACAGATTGTCGGGCGGCTTTTTACAGGGCGGGGAAAGGAGCTGTCGCGGCCGCGGTCGGGGTTGGCGGTGGAGGAATTGTCGTGTAGCGGAGACCAGGCGGCGCGACTGTGGCTGAAGGGACGGAAAAGACGGGCGACATCGGGCTCTGGGGCCGGGATCTGGCGGCGTGATGATGGGCGCGGGAGGCGAGGCTCTGCAGAAAGGGGTGCAGAGGGGCTTCCGCTGCCATTGGGGAAAAGGGCGCGAGAACCCACTTGGTCGCTTGCCAGAGACAAAACTGAGCGGCAGGCGTCGGAGAAGACGAGCCATGCGGCAGGGAGACTCTGAAGCGGGCATGCAACTTGAGTGCGCCTGTCGCGGAGGATCTGGGGAAAAGATCTCGCGGGTCCACCGGTGGATAGAACGGACGTTTGTGGAGGATTAGAAGGATCCGACGGTGGGCTGAGCTCGCTGGGGTCGGGAGAAAAGCGAAGCAGGGAGGGGTCGGATCTCCGGGGTCGGAACCAGGCGGAAGGCCGAGCACTCGGCGCGGTAAAACAAGACAGATGACTCTGATCAAGGGCTCTGATCAAGACTAACTAGGAAGGTTTAGGGGTCGGTCGTTACAGCCTACCCCTCTTAAAAATAAATCTCGTCCCGAGATTCAGACATCAAAAAGCGAGGTGACGTTTTTACCTCCTTGACGAGATAGAAAACCTGGGAAGCGCTTGTTCAGATATTCGTCCGTTTGCCATGTTGCTTCATCTTCGGTGTGGTTTCTCTAGAGGATCTTGTACATCTTTACCACTTGGCATCGGGTGTGCCTTTCCTTCTGGTCAAGAACTCGATCTGGGTACTCGGCGTAGGTCAGGTCGGGCTCTACTTGAAGCTGTTCTTGCTCTAAGATCTCTGCTGGAACTCGGACATATTTCTTCAGTTGAGATACATGGAACACATCGTGTACGGCCGATAGCTGTTCTGGGAGTTGGATCCGGTAAGCAACGGGTCCACATATCTCCACAATCTCATAAGGGCCAACATAGCGGGGAGCTAACTTGCCTTTGACTCCAAACCGTTGCACTCCTTTGGTCGGGGAGACTCGAAGGTACACGTGATCACCAAGGTCGAACTGCAGGGGTCTTCTTTGCCGGTCGGAGTAACTCTTCTGTCGGGATTGGGCAGCCTTGAGATTAGCTTGAATTACCTTTACTTGTTCTTCGGCTTCTGCCACCAAGTCAGGGCCATAGACCCGTCTTTCTCCTGGTTGGGACCAGTTCAAGGGTGTCCTGCATCTCCGGCCATACAGGGCTTCGAACGGTGCCATCTTCAAACTGGCCTGGTAGCTGTTATTGTAGGAGAATTCTGCTAAGGGCAGACACTTGTCCCAATTCTTGTCATAGTGGATAACACAAGCTCTTAACATGTCTTCGAGGATCTGGTTGACTCTCTCGGTTTGACCATCGGTTTGACCATCGGTTTGAGGATGATAGGTTGAGCTTCGGATGAGATTGGTGCCCATGGATGCTTGTAGTTGCTCCCAAAAGCGTGCCACAAACTGAACTCCTCGATCAGAGATGATGGTCTTGGGCACACCATGTAGGGAAACTATGCGGTCGAGGTACAACTCTGCATACTGCTTGACGGTGTAGGTGGTGCGAACAGGAAGGAAGTGGGCGGTCTTGGTCAGACGGTCCATTATAACCCAGATGGAATCATATCATTGCGATGTAAGGGGCAATCCAACTATGAAATCCATGCTGATGTCTTCCCATTTCCAAGAGGGAATAGGTAGCGGTTGTAGGGTTCCTGCTACCTCCAAATGACTGGCTTTGACACGTTGGCAGGTGTCACATTCTGAAACATACCGGGCAATTTCCGGCTTCATTCCACTCCACCAAAAGGTTCGACGGAGATCATGGTACATCTTATTGCTGCCAGGATGGATCGAGAACTTGGAGAGATGAGCTTCATCTAGGATTTGCTTTCTCAGCTCGGGGTCGGCGGGTACAACTAGTCGGGTTCCGTAATGCACGCCTCCTGTTTCGTCCTGTCGGAATTGCTTATATCCCTCATCCTTTACTGAGATCTTACTGAGGATCCGTTGTATTTCCTTATCTCTTACTTGTGCTGACCGGATTTGGTCTTCCAAAACTGAGTCAAGGATGATGTGACCAAGGGTTCCATGAGGAATAAGCTCCAGACTGAGGTTTCCCATCTCGTGACACAGAGTCTTGGTGAAGGCTGTTGACAACAAGCAGCTGCAATGGTGCTTGCGACTAAGGGCATCGGCTACCACATTGGCCTTGCCGGGATGATAGTGCACTTCTAATTCATAATCCTTTATCAACTCCAGCCATCTTCTCTGGTGCATGTTGAGGTCGGCTTGAGTGAAGATGTACTTGAGGCTCTTGTGGTCGGTGTAGATGTTGCAGTGGGTTCCCATCAGGTAGTGTCTCCATATCTTCAAGGCATGTACCACTGCTGCTAGCTCCAGGTCATGGGTTGGGTAGCTTAGCTCATGAGGTCGTAACGCCCATGAGGCATAGGCAATGACTCGATTGTCTTGCATAAGAACACATCCGAGTCCAGTGCCAGAGGCGTCACAGTATACGTCATACGGCCTAGAGGGGTCGGGCTGAGCCAAAATTGGGGCTGTGGTCAGCAAGTGCTTCAGGGTCTTGAAGGCCTCTTCACACTTGTTGTCCCACACAAATTTGACCTCTTTCTTCAACAACTCGGTCATCGGCTTAGCTATCTTAGAGAAATCCGGTATGAAAAGCCGATAGTAACCAGCCAGTCCAAGAAAACTTCTGATCTGGTGCACTGAGGCAGGGGGCTTCCATTCCATGACTTCCTGCACCTTACTGGGGTCAACGGCGATACCATCCTTGGAGATAGTGTGTCCCAAGAACTTGACACTATCCAACCAAAACTCACAGTTGGAGAACTTGGCATAGAGTTGGTGATCTCTTAGCCGTTGGAGAACTATAGGAAGATGGTCGGCATGCTCTTCTTCGTTCTTCGAGTACACTAGAATATCATCAATGAACACCACTACAAACTTGTCCAGCTCGGGCATGAATACCGAGTTCATGAGGTACATGAAATAGGCGGGTGCATTGGTGAGTCCAAAGGACATGACTAGGTACTCGTATAGTCCATATCTGGTAGAGAAAGCTGTCTTGGGTATGTCGCAGGGTCGAATCTTGATTTGGTGATAACCAGAACGAAGATCGATCTTGGAGAACACCTTTGCTCCGGCTAACTGATCAAACAAGACATCAATGCGGGGTAGTGGGTACTTGTTCTTGACCGTCACAGCATTGAGGGGTCGGTAATCCACACACATACGTAGACTGCCATCCTTCTTTTTCACAAACAGGGCAGGGCAACCCCAAGATGATGTACTGGGTCGGATGAAGCCTTTTTCCAACAGATCATGCAACTGGGTCTTCAACTCGGCTAACTCAGCGGGTGGCATCCGATAGGGTCTCTTAGATATAGGGGCTGTGCCAGGGATCAACTCTATGGAAAACTCCACTTCTCTATCAGGTGGCATACCTGGCAAGTCTTCTGGAAACACGTCAGGGTACTCACAGATAACAGGGAGGTCTTCTAGACGGGCTCCCGATAGAGGGTAGGCACAAGGAAGCGAAGACTCAGGATGGGTCAAGGATAGGGTAGAACTGCCATGGGAGGGTGAGCTGATGCAGAGAGATCGGGCTACTGCATCTAGAACCACATGATGTCGGGCCATCCAATCCATACCAAGGATGACATCTATACCTTCTAGGTCAAGGATGATAAGGTTTTCCTTGAAGAGGGTGGGGCCTAGCTGGAGAGGTACAAGAATAACAATCTGATCCGATGTTATCCTTCCTCCAGGAGTGGCGATCACATAAGGTTCCTTAGTGTGACCGACACTTAGCCCACATCTTTCCCTAGCCTTACTCCCGATAAAGCTATGAGAGGCTCCCGAATCAAACAACACAACAACAGCTTGATTTAAAACAAGGAAAGTACCCGTCATTACTGGCGCACCTTCGGGAAGCTCGGTCAAGCTGGTGTAGTTGAGTCGGCCTTGTCGGACTTGTACCTTGGGCCTTCTTCCTCTGGCTGCCATGGGGTTCTGACCTTGCGGTTGATTCTTGTTCCTGGGGCAGTCCTTTGCAAAATGTCCTTCATTGCCGCCGGTAAAACAACGGTTATTGGCTGCCGGGCGGGGTGGCGTTGGCAGGGTCGGCCGGGGCACCTGCGGTTGGAAGCCTGGAAAACGAGGCGCTGTTACTGGCGGGGGTCGGGCAATCCATCTTCCTGACTGTTGGGGTCGGCCAGGGGCTTGTGGAGGAACCATCTGGAACTTTCGAGTCGGCTGACTCGGAAATGCCACAGAAGCTTTCCTCTTCTGGTCGGCCTTGAGAGCTTGCATGCAATCTTCTTGGGAAATGGCCAGATTGACCAACTCATTGTAGGTATCCACCTTGATGGGGTTCAACCTTTCCCTGAGCTCCAAGCTCAGTCCTCGGCGGAATCTGTCCCGCTTCTTCTCGTCTGTGTCCGCATGATAGCCAGCATAACGGCACAGGTCATTGAAAGCTTGAGCGTAATGCAGCACATCCCGAGTTCCTTGGGTGAGGGCCAGAAACTCGTTGAGCTTGCGCTCCAAGAGACCTTCTGGAATGTGATGCGCCTTGAACGCCGTCTTGAACTCATTCCAACTGACCACGTGGCCAGCCGGCAGCATGGCATGGTAGTGATCCCACCAAAGCCGTGCGGAGCCACGCAGCTGTTGGGCTGCAAACCGAGCCTTGTTGTTGTCGGGGCATGGAGCGGTGAGAAGCTCAAACTTGGATTCGATCGTACGAACCCAGGCGTCAGCATCGAGCGGTTCTTGTGTCTTTTGGAACAAAGGGAGCTGTGTCCCTAGAAAGTCCTCATACCGAGCGATATGCGGCTGCTGCTGGGCTCTTCCACCATGTGGTTGTTGCTGTTGCCCTTGTACCAGATGCCTTAGCAGCTCGGTTTGAGTTGCTAGGATTGCCTCCAGTGGCGATGAGGGCGGGGGTGGGGGAAGATCCTGTCGCTGATCGCTACTGCCGGGCACAGAACCAGACCTGGTGCGATGCGCCATCTGCAAGAGTTAACGCTCCATCAATTTCATAACCTTAGGTGTACCCCAACAAATGGAACGTATAAATTAAATCCTGCAATGCGACTCTTGCCATTGGTGCAATCACACGTCCTCATAGAGAAAACATACTTTTTTCGTTCTCAGAGTAGATAACATCTATCTTGACCTGGTACTCAATCTTCAGGCAAAAACAGGTCATATACAGACTCCTATGATCCCACTCAAGCCAAGGGGTCGGGCTAGGCGATCCTTCCGAGAGAACAAGGGGTCGGCAACGATCCCTACTTAAAAAGGTCGGACGGGGCGGAAACTGCCTCAAGGGTCGGCGCACTCTGCCTCACAAACTGGGGTGGGCCAACTGAACAGGCTCCCCGAAAACAGCATATGGTCATGGCGCAACTTACTTAACCTAGCATCCACACCATACGAAGATGAAAAAGCCAGGCACCAGAATCGACTTTATATACAACGATGTTCCAAACACAGGGAGTACTCAACTCTAGGCTAACCTATTACAACCTTTCCAAAACTAGGCTGCCAAGGAGTACAACAAAAGAATGATCCCCTGAGAACCCGCAATCTACCAATGGACACTATGCGTCGGAGAAGGGGCGCCATCTTCCTCGATATCCATGCTGGACGCTCCCTCGTCTTCCTCAGGGTCCTCCTGAGCTTCGAGCTGCATGTTGAGGGCATGCATATCCTCGAGCTCAGCTTGATGCTCCTCCAGATAGGCATTGGCAACTGCCAACTCCATTTCCACCTCCATCTTCTCCTCCGATAGCTCTATCATGCCGTCCACGAGGTCGGCGACTTCTCCCTCAAGCTCGGAGATCCGGTCTTGCATGTCGTGGATCTGGATACCCCGTTGAATAAGCTGGTAGGTTTGGCCTACCATATCTCTTCGGGCCGCTTGGAGGTACCCGTGAACATCTGCTGCTGTCCGGGCGAAGAGGGTCATGGCTCTCCCTTGAAGCTCTATCAACCGGTATAGAGCGGCCATGCACCTGATGTTGGTGGAGATGGTGACCATGGAGCATGTGGTGGCTAGCACTTCGATGTTCCCGACACGGTCAAGCCATGCCGGGTCCAGCCGGTTCCTGACGGGGAAGAGGCCGATCGGGTCGAGCGTGATCTCCAAGGGGTGCAGCTAACAGAACTGGGTGAGCAACTGGAGGGCTGCAGACTCCCATGTATCCTCAGGACCAAGGCCATAGGCTATTATGCCGAAGGAGGGCCAATCGGGCCGTGCAGGGGGAGGAGGTACCAACGCCTGCACTTGGCACGTCTGGATACCCTGCTCCAGATATAACCATCCGGCATACAAGGGTGGGGACTGGTACCCAAACCACTTCAACGTATCCCACAGAATCGCAGGGAATCCCTCGAAATGTAGACATGTCGACTGGAAAGTACCGTCCGCTCCAAAAAGAACATGTCCGGGAACAGCCATCTGGAACCAAGAAACCGAAACCACGTGAGATAGACTCCAAGGATCAGGGGTCGGATAGAGAAGCATTCGGTTTTAACCGAGAGCAACTAAAAGAAACTAGAAATCCTTAGATCCAAAAGAACTCTTCCGAAAAAGGTTGCTGTTGAGAGGGAAACATTACAGCATTTTTAGACATGACGCATGCACGGCCTACCTTACACATAACCAAAGCAACTGCCCGAACTCGGGTCTTACGTGGTCAGTGCCGGTGACAAGGCAACAATTACGTCTCTCCCTATAATAACTAGTCGATTCGACAACGTCTCCTAAACGAACGCGGTTAGCATACCTGCAGAAAAACACCAACACACGAACCTTTCATGCCAGCACCCACGAAAGCGTTCCCAAACATTACCGCTCACTATAGGAACGGCACCCATGCGTTTAAGGCTGCATGGACAGCACTCAACCGTGGAAATAGGTTCCTTTTGAATGGAACCATATAACCCTTCGCATACTCGTGATGCGGAATCGGCACACGTATGACAAACGTGGCGAACCAACCGTGCTGATAGGTTCGTTGGAATCGAACCGTACCAACCTTCGTATGGATCACATACGGAACCTGCGCACGTGTGATAGACATGGGCGAAAACAACCGCGAAGATAGGGTCCTTTGAATGGAACTCCCTATCAACCCTCGCATCCTCGCGATGTGGAACTCGGCACACGTATGACAGACGTGGCGAAGTGCTGGAAGGGTTAGCAAAATAACCAAGTACTTATTAGTCACCTAAAACAACCCCCAAAATCCCCTAGGGCCTCTCGCACTAAAGCCATCCTTAGCGGTCGTACGAGATTTTTCAAAAAGTTTCTTGCAACTTTTATCTTTTCCAAAGAAGTGTGTAGGGCTTGTTGTGTTCTCTGAAATGCTAAACACGGCTCTGATACCAGCTGTGGCGGATTCACTTCGGATTAGCTTGATTTAGATAGGGTTAAGCCGCCTAACATGCGACACTCCTGCCTAAGCCGAGTTAACACGAAGTGCCATCGGATTTCATCCGATTTAAGCACTTGAACAGGATCGAGTTTAGCAACTCACACGAAGGTGAGTGGTTCCAGAGAATACAACGAGTCCAAAGAGTTAGACCAAATTACCGATTTAGTTCGACCATAAAATCCAACATCAGAGTTTTACAAGATTCCAAGAAACAACAGAGAAAAACACTAGCGGAAGACTTCGACGGGGTCGGACATCCCTGGTGAGGCCAACCGGGACATCACTGGATCCTCTCCTCGCCGTCCGAGGAAGGATCCCACTCGACCGTCCAGCCTGGCGGAAGCTGGGGCGGCCAAGCACCAACCAGAGAGGGGTCGGGAGCAGCAACTCCACCTGAAAAACAGGAGCCACAACAAGGCTGAGCTACTAAGCTCAACAAGGCTTAACCGATTGGAGTAAAACTACTCCTTCTTCTAGACATGCAGGGCTTTTTGGCTGAGGGGTTTGTTTGCCAAAAGCACTAAGTAACCCTATTTTCAAGTTTTAGCTCCGGTTCTAGGTTCATTTACCAGTCTAGGTTATGCCACCTATTCTAAGCATTCATAGAACCAAACAAGAGGTATAGATACATCAATAAACATGTCATCATCAGATTCCTCATTTACTCAGGGTGACATAGCGATCAAGCAATCTCAAACTGTGAGAGGCAGACGAATCGATTCGAGTTCTTTAACCATGCATGGTGAACCTAGCCTCACGACATCCGCGCACCCGGAGGTCGCTTCCTGTGTCGGCCTTCCCCATCGATCCCCTAACCCGTGTCGGGCCCATTTCCTTTGGTGCAAGGTTCCACAGACCCGGCCTCTGCCGTTCTATGACCACGCTTGCCACCACGTGCGACAACCAGCAGGGGAAACTCCGTTCCAAGAACAATGGGGCGACCGCTCACGTCTAGGTTCAATCTGGTACTAGGCTTCCTCATCCCATACTAAGTATGAGGCTAGTACTTTCAAACACTTGATCATGAACACCACCACTGTCGGGCCTTAGCAAGTTTTCATAGACAGACGGGGCTAACATCCGACCACCAAAGAGTTACCAAAACCCTGCCCCGTCCATCGTCCTTATAGTTGTAACAGAAAGATAGACATCCAACTCCTACAACTCGCGAGTGACAGGAGATCACTCGACTTTTACCGTCTCCTAGTTAAGCAAGGCGACTACACGGTCCAACAGCTAGTGCTCAGATCATGGGGACAACTAAGTCATGCATCTAGGGTTTCACACAACTCCTATACGTAAATGCACAAGCATGTTACAGAAGGCATGCACAAGTCTGGTAAAACACTCAAGGTTTTCATGCAACCGGGGCTTGCCTTCAAGCAAGGAGGACGGGAACTGCTTGACTTCGGGGGCGACTTCGACTTCAGCGGGCAGGAACTTAGCTACAACTTCTTCTTCTGGTGCCGGGTGAAGCTCGTAGAAGCCATCGGTGAGGTGCAGCTCTACACGAATGCAATGCAAGGGTTAGCATAGACAGTTATTTCAACAGCAACACTAGCTCGCCTGAGCCCAGAAACTTGCGACAAAGAGCAGGAGGGTGGGGAGGTTCAAGAGAGCTGGTGATGATCAAGAGGCAAGGGTAGGAAAGGAAACTGATGATCTGATCCTTGATCTAGAGGATGTGGTATTTTAGGAAGCCTCCGACGCAAGCGCTGAAGGGTTCCTAAATTTACACATACACCCTCGGGTGGAAGGAAAGATCACAGCCGAACCCTCGGGCGAGGCGGATAAGGGTCGGCGGAACAGACAGGGTCGGGCGAGACGGAACCGGGGTCGGGCGGATAGGAGGGGTCGGGCGAGGCGGACTGGGGTCGGCAACTCACCTTCTTCCTGAAAGGAAAGCTTGGGGTCAGGAAGAAGCAGACTTGGGCGGAGGGACTAAAGCTTCGAACAAGGGCTAAGACTGGGAATGCTACGGCGGAGGCGGTGCTTCTTGCAGATCACAAGAGAGCTTTTACGCAGCATGGAGGAGCAAGCTGCGGGGTGACTTGGAGAAAACTGAGAGAGAATCTGAGAGAAGAACTCCTCAAGAACTTGGTGGGTGGCGCTAGGAGCTTGAGCAGGGAGCGAGAGAATGGCTAAGGCAACAATGGCGGAGGGAACTCCGGCGATGGGGGCATTCCTTTTATAGCTGCTGGAACGGGGAAAGGAAGCGACACGGGAGAGAGAGAAGGGGAGCAGCGCGAAGGCCGGGGAGAGGCAATGGAGTGCTCTGCCGGGGCGGCGATTGAGCGAAGAGGGCGGTGGTGCAGGGCTCCGGGGGTGACGCCAGCGATCATTGGGTTCTGCCGTCAGGGCGGCGTAAGGGCGGGTAGACCGGTGGTTGAGATTTGGCGGAAAGCGGGCGTCGCCGTGCGGAACATTTGATAGAAGCGACCGGTTTAACGGTGCTAGAATCGAGGGCGCACAGGTGAGAAGACAGGCAGCTGCGGGCGCGCGGGCGAGCGCGGAGCAACAGATTGTCGGGCGGCTTCTGATAGGGCGGGGAAAGGAGCTGTCGCGGCCGCGGTCGGGGTTGGCGGTGGAGGAATCGTCGTGTAGCGGAGACCAGGCGGCGCGACTGTGGCTGAAGGGACGGAAAAGACGGGCGACATCGGGCTCTGGGCCGGGATCTGGCGGCGTGATGATGGGCGCGGGAGGCGAGGCTCTGCAGAAAGGGGTGCAGAGGGGCTTCCGCTGCCATTGGGGAAAAGGGCGCGAGAACCCACTTGGTCGCTTGCCAGAGACAAAACTGAGCGGCAGGCGTCGGAGAAGACGAGCCACGCGGCAGGGAGACTCTGAAGCGGGCATGCAACTCGAGTGCGCCTGTCGTGGAGGATCTGGGGAAAAGATCTCGCGGGTCCACCGGTGGATAGAACGGACGTTTGAGGAGGATTAGAAGGATCCGACGGTGGGCTGAGCTCGCCGGGGTCGGGAGAAAAGCGAAGCACGGAGGGGTCGGATCTCCGGGGTCGGAACCAGGCGGAAGGCCGAGCACTCGGCGCGGTAAAACAAGACAGATGACTCTGATCAAGGGCTCTGATCAAGACTAACTGGGAAGGTTTAGGGGTCGGTCGTTACATAGCCACATCATCAAGAAGGCCGTATATTCTCTATCTTGAATTGTCCCGATCCTCTTTTTCATGTTGATGAACCCTTTCCACCTGCCGATTCCTTTTGTTTCCAGCCGATGGGTCGGCTTGACCAGATAATTGAAAGGAGTATCGGGGGAAGAGATGTCAAGACCGGTCAACATCACAACATCGGCCAGAGTTGGGGTCATGGGTCCGTGCCCGAAAAGAAATGCGTTGAGAGAGTCAAACCAGAAGTAGGAGTCTGCTATCACCAAGGGTTCGTTTCTCTCCATCTGGGACAAGGAAAGGTTGATGCACTAGCTGATTTTCTTTTCATCCCATTGAACTCTCTTGGAGTTGGCCATTCTTTGGTACCACTCTTTCCAGCCGGGGTTTTCATTCGGCCAAGATCTAAAGGTGCCCAACCACTAGTCCAAATCCATGGGTGATTGTTTAAATGGAATCCTCTGGGTCTCTAAATTAATCATATCGGTTGGGTCCGGGTTCCCCATAGGTCCTAAACAGATGAGACCAGGAGCTTTGGAAAGGCAAATAGTAATTTGGTGTCTGACTGCCTAAAAAAGGAAAAAAAGGGAAGAACTAAGAACGGATCTAAAAAGATGCATGGACGGTAAAAGTAAAAAGGAAAAAGTTCCGAATGAGTACCTCTGGAATGAAAGTCATCGTTGCCGATGGGGCTGCTGGTGGAGCTGCGACCACTGATGAAGCCGCTGGTGGAGCCTCTATCGCCGATGGAGCTGTTGCCGCCGCTGATGGAGCTGCCGGTGGAGCCTCCGTTGCTAGTGGAGTTGCTGATGGTGCTGCCATTGGGGCGATGAAGCGGAATGCAGATGAAAGGGGGATCACCGGAGAATGCGGTTGGAAGCCAAAAGGGCGCCAGAAGAAGATGGAAACTAGTGTGCCAGGAAGGAAGTTACTGGCTTGTGAAGAAGAAGTGCAAGGCATGCCAGTATTTAAAGGTGGTCCGAGGGGGGTAAAGGCTGGATTTTTATTGCGCCGTCTACATGAATTTCGGGGGGAGCGGTTGTCTCAAGCACCTGTTTCGAAAGGATTGCAATCATCATGTAGAAGACTGCGAAATAGAAGGAGTTTTTTGCCGCGTTTATTTCGGAGGAGAGGTTAAAAAAGAATTTCGAAGTAAAAGTCATGTTTTATTCCGAAACTGGGGGGCATGTGTTGACGCTAGATTTTAACACGTATGGGATCGGCGTCAAGAGAAGAAAGGATTGGCTGATGTGATGGATTAAAAGGTTATGATTGGGAATCGGCCAATTGGTGCTACAGTAGAGAATCGGCCGATTGGCGCTACAGTGTTTTGGTGGATGGAGATCGGCTGATTGGAGGGCTGGAGCGATTGGGCCAATGTGGGCTTAAAGTGGCTCCGAGAAAGGAAAGAGAGAAAGATTGGCCCGTGGGAGTACAATAACCAACTCCGATACGAGTTGCGTTTCTAAATATTCATTTTCATTTAAAATTAGAGATAGATCCTAGTCGGTTAGGAAATTGGTTGTAACAGGCTATAAATAGTCATCTTTAGAGATTTGTAAACACACATCAATCAATACAACAATCTACTTTTTCATCGTACTTTACTTTTAAGTCGGTGACTTCACCAATACATCTTTTTCTTTCACGAGTTCGTACGGGTTGGCAGGGCTGCATAGACACGATCTCGGCTGATTCTGTAAGTTCCGTCTATCGAGTAATATCTAAGCTTTATTGGAGGTATGCCCTAGAGGCAATCATAGAGATGATGATATTCCATTTGTATCCATGATGTATGTTGTGTTCATTGAATATCCATTGAAGGCTACTAGAATTGATTTGCAATTATGTGAATTGTGTGTGAAACTCTTTACTTGTATGGGTATTCTAAAGTTGTCCCTAGTCGGAGTTCATGTGAGGACACATATGAATATTAGACTAGCACATGTATTAGTTGATGACTATGTTTCACAAGTCATGGACATGGAGATGTTGAACTAATAATGTGGGCACATGTGGAGACATGTGCTAGGACTGACCCAACACGAGAAGTAGTTCTCTCTTTATACAACATATATGCTTTGTCCTTAGACCTGAGATTGTCGCATGTAATCAAGATGTGGATCGACTTACATAGGGGCTATCAAATGCTACGCCGTAACAGGGTAGTTATAAAGGTAGCTTTCGGGTTTGTCAAGAAGCATGCTATGAGACATGGTCAATCAAGATGGGATTTTCCCCTCTCTGATTGAGAGTGATATCTCTGGGCCCCTTGTGATCGGATCCGAAAATGCATGGCCATGTACGTACGGTTAAGAGTTAACCTACAAAGGAATTCTGAATCACAGGATCGAGAAAGAGCGGTCGGCTTGAAGCTAGACCAAATATCGTGAGGCAAAGGGAATAGCATGTATATAATGTTGTGATGGTTCGTCTGATATGATCTTCGTGTGCATATAGGAGTTGGCACGTCTTGCTAGAGACCGCTACCGACTATTGGGCCGAGTAGGAGTACTCGGGCCATGTCTATACGTATCCGAACCCATAGGGTCACACACTTAAGGGGCTGGAAGCCCAATTCGGATGTGATCCGAGTTGGATTAGGTTTAGAAGTACTAATGGGCCTCGGACCCAGAGGCCCGTTAGGAACCTCTATAAATAGAGGGGTGGGGTCGCCCTAGGTTTTACACCTTTTGGTGAAACACATCTGCCGCGCCTCCCACGCCGTCGCCTGTTGCAACTCACGGATCTAGCAGTCCGGGTTGCGACGCTTCCTCCCTGCACGTGTGGATACCTTGGAGGTGTTGCGCCTGCAGCACTTGGACGAGCCACCGACGAGCCATGACAAGCCGCCGACGAGCCACAACGAGCCGTCGACAAGCCACGACGAGCCGCCGCCGAGCCGCGGCACGAGGGTGATCTTGCTGCACGTGGACGAGCTGCTGAGGAGCTGCTGGACATCGACGTGATTGACTACGTACGACTACGTTGATTAACTTCGCTGCATCGACGCGAATCTATATCTTCCGCACCAGTAGTGCGTCGAGTGGTAATCCCGTGATCCTTATACAGCAGTTTTCCTGGTTTACGCGGTAGAAATTTTAATTTGCGCTAGTGTAGCCTACCTTATATCCAAACAGTGGTATCAGAGCCGTAGCTGTTTAGTTTTGGATTCGGGATGTGTGCATATGGAGATATGCGAGTTTTCAGTTTGATCTATGTCCTGGTTTCGTGTTCTTGCTGCAATGGTAGTGTAACGACATACTCCTAATGGTAGTGATACACATAATTCCAGTTGCAGTGAGCGAAGATCAATGTGATTGGTCGAATCGAAATCCAGGTTCATACGGTAGGCGCATGAGATGTGCAATAGTAGATGGGATCTACTACCGGGGTCGGCATTTTGCCGTGTGCGTATGCTTCGGTAAATCAGTTGTAACTTTTCGGTACGATCTCGGATCATGGCGAATTTTATATGAAAATTGATCTATAGAAAAAGTTACACATGAAATTCAATGGTAATGCCATTTTTGGCGAAATTAGATTTCCCAAATTCGGCTTGGAAGATGGAGTTTCGGGCCTCCGAAGTTTGGAACGTTAGGACGCTTAACTCTGTTTTGCAGGATGTATGTATCTTGTGATCAGTATGACCCCTTTGTGTATGTGATGCATGTGTGTAACTCATTCGTGACCTGCGTGTCATGCGTACGGCAACACGGCAGGAGCCATATGTGTTGTCACTTTAATGTATTTAATGGTCTGCGTACCAATCTGTGATGATCCAAGCAACTATGTAATCTTCATTACTAGCTTTTTACTAGCTATTAGGCATAATAGCATGTTCTAATTCTTGGAGGACTCATCACCAGGAGGATGGTGCACATGGAACATGGAGATGGAGATCACCATGGTGAACAGGTTCTATGGAGATGGAGATCACTATAAGAAAACGGGCCATATTGTGTCACAACTATGTGAATGCTATTCTGTTTATGTTTTACTTTCTGCATGCTGTGATGTTAGAAGTAGAACGATCCCTCACAAAGTTTAAGTTAGTATGCCCTCCCAACTAACACTTGCACCGTCCCATGTCTTGTACATTTAGTGGTGGGTCTATGAAATTAGGATGCCACTAGTTTTCCTTGACTAGACGGGTTTGCGTCGGACACTTACATGCATAAGGGTTGGTTTGCTTAACAAGGTTATCTTAACGGTTAAGGACCTTGGGGCATAAGGTTGGGTGCCGAGACATGGAGATGTCACCCAACAACAGGAGTCATATGTGATATGATTAGCAAAAGTTGCTTACCGATCTACCTTGTTTGCTAGCGGTGATGCTAAAGCTCACTAGTAGACTTGTTAGTTGTGGATCCTGAATCACTAAGTATCAATAGAGGGATATTGATTTTAGTGGGAGTAGATTCTGTTAAAATAGTTTAATGTGATTTGCTCTATCATGGATACGTTTGTCTTAGTGTATTTTGCATTACTTTTGTTGTAGATTAAATGGCACCAAGCAGCACTACACCGTTTGCTTTGCGTTCGGTCCTTGAGAAGGACAAGTTGAATGGAACAAATTACTCGGATTAGATCCGTAACCTAAGAATTGTTCTTAGGGCTGAGAAAAAGGAAGATGTTCTAGACAACCCACTACCAGAAGAACCTGCTAATGATGCACCTGCTGCTGCTAAGAATGCTTACAAGAAAGCATGTGATGCTAACCTCGAAGTAAGCTGCCCTTTGCTTGCTTGCATGGAACCCGAGCTGTAGATGCAGTTCGAAACAAACCATGAGGTGCACGATATGATCATGGCGCTTAGAGACATGTTCCAAACACAGGCCAGGACTGAAAGGTTCAATGTGTCTAAGGCCTTTGTGGAGAGCAAGCTAGCAGAAGGCGCAGCAGTAGGACCACACATAATCAAGATGGTTGGTTACACTCAACGGTTGGAGAAGCTGGGGGCTTCCCACTGGGCCAAGTTGGCCACTGATTTCATTCTTTCGTCTCTTCCGCCTAGCTATGGGAACTTCATCTCGAACTACCATATGCATGGGACGGAGAAGGGTCTGAATGAGCTGTGTGACATGCTTAAAATAGCAGAGGCTGACATCAAGAAAAGCGCTAGTAGCAGCCATGTGATGGCTATACAGAACAAGCCTAGCTTTAAGAAGAAGGGCAATTCTTGGAAGAAGAAGGGCAAGGCTGGAACGTCCAAGCCAAACCCAGCGCCCAAGGTTAAAGCTAGACCTGGACCTGCTCCAGACAAAGAGTGCTTTTACTGTCATGATTTTGGTCACTAGAAGAGAAATTGCAAGCAGTACCTAGCTTCGTTGAAGAATGGCGGAAGTAAGAGTACTTCCACCTCAGGTACGCTTGTTATTAATGTTATAGACAACATATTTCTTGCTGATACAATTATTAATTCTTGGGTATTTGATACCAGATCGGTTGCTCATATTTGCAATTCGATGCAGGGAATGATAAGAAGTAGAAGCGTGGAAAGAGGAGAAGTTGATTTCCGCGTGGGCAATAATGCAAGAGTTGCTGCATTGACCGTCGGGACGATGCAACTCCACCTCCCGTCAGGATTTATTATGGAGTTGAATAATTGTTATTTCGTTCCTAGTTTAAGTCGAAACATTTTGTCTCCTTCATGCTTGATGAAGGATGGTTATTTATTTGCGAGTGAAAACAATGGTTGTGTGATCTTTAAGAATGATATGTTTATGGCTTTTGCACCCATTGTGAATGGATTATTTGTTTTAAATCTTGATGGTTCACCTGTTTGTAACGTAAGTGCTAAAAGGCCTCGGCCTAATGATTTGAGTCCTACCTACTTGTGACATTGTCGTTTGGGTCATATAAGTGAAAAGCACATGAAGAAGCTCCATTCTGATGGACTTCTAACTTCGTTTGATTTAGAATCATACGAGACATGTGTGAGGCTTGCTTGCTAGGCAAGATGACCAAGACGCCTTTCACAGGATTTCCTAAGAGAGCAGTAGACTTGTTGGAACTCGTACATAGTGATGTATGCGGACCAATGAGCACGACAGCTAGAGGAGGATTCCAATACTTCATAACTTTCACTGATGATTTTAGTAGATATGGCTATGTCTACTTGATGAGGCACAAGTCTGAAACCTTTGAAAAGTTCAAGGAATTTCAGAATGAAGTTGAAAATCAGCGTGGCAAGAAAATTAAGGCCTTACGATCTGATCGTGGAGGCGAGTATTTGAGCCACGAGTTTAGCAATCATCTAAAGAGTTGCGGAATTATTCCACAACTTACTCCGCCTGGAACACCTCAGAGAAACGGTGTGTCTGAGCGACGTAATCGTACTTTGTTAGACATGGTTTGATCAATGATGAGCCAGTCTGACCTACCGTTGTCATTTTGGGGATACGCTCTAGAAACAGCAGCTTTCACACTTAATAGGGTACCATCTAAATCCGTAGTTAAGACACCATATGAGATGTGGACTGGAAAGGTTCCCAGTTTGTCTTTTCTAAAGATTTGGGGATGTAAAGTGTTTGTCAAGCGACTTTAGTCGAACAAGATCACACCCAAGTCGGATAAGTGCATTTTCATGGGATATCCATGCAATCCGAAATAGAGTCCATGGGAGACAATCAAGTTTGGAACTTGGTTGACCCGCCTGATGGTGTTAAAGCCATAGAGTGCAAGTAGATCTATAAGAAGAAAAAGGACATGGATGGAAATGTTCACATCTATAACGCACGACTTGTCGCAAAAGGTTTTCGACAAGTTCAAGGAGTTGACTACGATGAGACTTTCTCGCCCGTAGTGATGCTTAAGTCCATTCGGATTACTCTAGCTATAGCTGCATATTTCGATTAATGAGATATGACAGATGGATGTCAAGACAGCTTTCCTAAATGGAAACCTAGCTGAGGATGTGTATATGATACAGCCTAAGGGTTTTGTCGATCCAAAAAATGCTGGAAAGGTATGCAAGCTTCAAAGATCCATTTATGGATTGAAGCAAGCATCTAGGAGTTGGAACATTCGTTTTGATGAAGTGGTCAAAGGGTTTGACTTCACCAAGAACGAAGAAGAGTCTTGTGTTTACAAGAAGGTTAGTGGGAGCTCTGTAGTATTTCTAATCTTATATGTGGATGACATATTGCTGATTGGAAATAACATTCGTATGCTTGAGTCTGTAAAGACTTCACTGAAAAATAGTTTTTCGATGAAGGACTTAGGGGAAGCGGCATATATTCTGGGCATTAAGATCTATAGAGATAGATCAAGAAGGCTTATAGGATTAAGTCAAGATACTTACATTGAAAAAGTGTTGAAGCGGTTCAGCATGGAAGAGGCAAAGAAAGGGTTCTTGCCTATGTCACATGGCATACATCTTAGCAAGACTCAGTGTCCTTCGACTGCTGATGAGCGGGATCGCATGAGTAGAGTGTTATATGCCTCGGCTATTGGATCTATCATGTATGCAATGATAAGTACTTGCCCAGATGTTTCATATGCGCTAAGTGTGACAAGCAGACACCAGTCTGATCCAGGTGAGAGTCACTGGACAGCGGTGAAAAACATTGTTAAGTACTTGAGAAGGACTAAAGATATGTTCCTCATCTATGGAGGTGAGGAGGAGCTCGTTGTAATAGGTTACTCCGATGCTAGTTTCCAAACCGATAGAGACGATTCAAAGCCACAATCAGGATTTGTGTTCACGCTAAATGGTGGTGCTGTTAGTTGGAAGAGTTCCAAGTAGGAGATGGTGGCCGATTCTACGACAAAAGCCAAGTACATCGCGGCTTCGGAAGCCGCGAAGGAGGGTGTTTGGATAAGGAATTTCCTCATTGAGCTTGGTGTGTTCCCGAATGCGTCCAGCCCATTGAATCTCTACTGTGATAACAATGGGGCAATTGCGCAAGCAAAGGAGCCAAGGAACCACCAGAAGAACAAACACGTAATGCGGCGATTTCATCTCTTTCGAGACTTCGTTAACTGGGGTTAGATCAAGATATGCAAAATACACACGGATCTGAACATTTCTGATCCGTTGACAAAACCACTCCCGCAGGCTAAGCATGATGCGCATGTAAGAGCTATGGGTATTAGGTACCTTCTAGATTGACTCTAGTGCAAGTGGGAGACTATTGGAGGTATGCCCTAGAGGCAATCATAGAGATGATGATATTCCATTTGTATCCATGATTTATATTGTGTTCCTTGAATATCCATTAAAGGCTACTTGAATTGATTTGCAATTATGTGAATTGTGTGTGAAACTCTTTACTTGTATGGGTATTCTAAAGTTGTCCCTATTCGGAGTTCATGTGAGGACACATATGAATATTAGACTAGCACATGTATTAGTTGATGACTATGTTTCACAAGTCATGGACATGGAGATGTTGAACTAATAATGTGGGCACATGTGGAGACATGTGCTAGGACTGACCCAACACGAGAAGTAGTTCTCTCTTTATACAACATATACGCTTTGTCCTTAGACCTGAGATTGTCGCATGTAGTCAAGATGTGGATCGACTTACATAGGGGCTATCAAATGCTACGCCGTAACAGGGTAGTTATAAAGGTAGCTTTCGGGTTTGTCAAGAAGCATGCTATGAGACATGGTCAATCAAGATGGGATTTTCCCCTCTCTGATTGAGAGTGATATCTCTGGGCCCCTTGTGATCGGATCCGAAAATGCATGGCCATGCTACGTACGGTTAAGAGTTAACCTACAAAGGAATTCCGAATCACAGGATCGAGAAAGAGCGGTCGGCTTGAAGTTAGACCAAATATCGTGAGGCAAAGGGAATATCATGTATATAATGTTGTGATGGTTCGTCTGATATGATCTTCGTGTGCATATAGGAGTTGGCACGTCTTGCTAGAGGCCGCTACCGACTATTGGACCGAGTAGGAGTACTCGAGCCATGTCTATACGTATCCGAACCCATAGGGTCACACACTTAAGGGGCTGGAAGCCCAATTCGGATGTGATCCGAGTTGGATTAGGTTTACAAGTACTAATGGGCCTCGGACCTAGAGGCCCGTTAGGAACCTCTATAAATAGAGGGGTGGGGGCGTCCTAGGGTTTACACCTTTTGGTGAAACACATCTGCCGCGCCTCCCACACCCTCGCCTGTTGCAACTCACGGATCTAGCAGTCCAGCTTGCGACCCTTCCTCCCTGCACGTGTGGATACCTGGGAGGTGTTGCGCCTGCAGCACTTGGACGAGCTGCCAACGAGCCATGACGAGCCGCCGACGAGCCACAACGAGCCGCCGACAAGCCACGACGAGCCGCCGCCGAGCCGCGGCACGAGGGTGATCTTGCTGCACGTGGACGAGCTGCTGAGGAGCTGCTGGACATCGACGTGATCGACTACGTACGACTACGTTGATTAACTTTGCTGCATCGACGCGAATCTACATCTTCCGCACCAGTAGTGCGTCGAGTGGTAATCCCGTGATCCTTATACGGCAGTTTTCCTGGTTTACGCGGTAGAAATTTTGATTTGCGCTAGTGTAGCCTACCTTGTATCCCAACAAGCTTTAACTTCGGGTGCATCGCTGTCGTTTCATTTAGATTTATTCACCAGTTATCGATATTTACTAGAATTATAAGTTTTATATACTGTTCTAGTTTTATCACCAGTTATCCAGCTTGAGATTTGAACTATCGACTCTATTGTTGTTATTTTTCATTCATCATTATCGCATGGCTGATTAGATCTATTTCGAGTGTTGCTTTTGTAGCTTTATCTAGTTTACTCTACTAGTTTTCTTTGTGATCGCTACATGATTGTCGGCTGTATCATAGCCAATTATCTTTATATAGCAAATCGGCCAATTTGCTGATACGCTTTTCGAGATCAGAACCTTAGCCGATCGAAGCCCCTGGAATTTGACATGTTTTCTTCCTTGCCAATCAACAGGTTAGATTGGCTAGCACGCTGCGCGAACCGCACCAGGAAGATTATCCGAACAGGAGCTAAGCAGATTCTCCCGGGTCGTGTGTCCGACGCTGAAGGTCAATCAGCTGATTTTTAGCGCCAACAGACGTAAGCCTAGATAGCACTGGTGTCTTCCTAAGGTTTGTTTTACCATAAAAATAATTCCTTATCCTTGACCTCTGTGATGACTATTCTCGCTCCTTATACATTTTATCTACGCCTTGATTGCTTATTTTTGAACAACCTTAGCTCCTGATTGTTTACCCCCACCTTGTTTTGCTATCGCTAAACCCTCAATCCTTGTCTATTGACTCATTCTCTCCTTGAAAAAAAAATTATTTTTGCTACTCGCACCTTCAATTACCTTTCTTGTTTTTGCTAAAACCTTAACCCTTGTCTGTTTATTCTTTCTCGTTGATGCCTTTTTGATCTTCATCATACGTCTCGTTTGATGAATTTCCCTATCTGGATGCATATCATCTCCTTAATTTAATTGTGATATTGTTACCCCCTCATCCTTGCTCATTTATCTCCTTGGTATTTTCCTTGTCGACCTATTTATCCTTGTAAACCAATCTCCTCCTTGATTTTAATTTGAATATATCCATCTTTTCCCGTTGTACCTCTCCTTGCTTTTCAAATACCTTGGAATCTTTCCCTTGAATTTTGATTCCAAAGTATCTTTTCTAATTTAAAAAAAATGTTTGGATGATCCACGCCTCCTATTCTAAAGCCTGTTTAAGTCATCTGAAGAATGAAGCTATCGGTTTATCACAAGAAGTCAAACCTCAACGACTGAAGAAGTAATCCCTTCATAGGAGTACCCCTTTACAGCTTTACTAACAACGATTAGCATCGTTCCTTGCCTGTGTTGATTGGTGAAGTTCTGTGTGTTGCTTGATGATGCTTGTCTTTATGACCTTGATTGAGTTGGTTCTTTGTATTGATTGTTGGTGTATTGTGGGTCTTCTACCTACAATGACATTAGTTTTCTAGCTGGGTTCTTCTTTTGACCTCCCACCTCATTGTTATCCTCCTTTCTTTCTACTCAATCCAATGAAGAAGGTCGAAAGAAGGAAACTGAAGGCAACACCAACACATCAACAAGCAGATGTTAACATCACCACCACCATCTCGATGGAAGCAAGTTGAAGATTTGAAGGCTTTACTTTGATCTCCCTAATCTTACTCCAATGAAGATTTCAAGAATCAAGAAGATGAAGAAAGCAGAAATTCTACTCGCAACAAGCAAGGATGAAAGACTATCCACTCTACTAGAAGAATCTTGTTGTCTACCTCCTCTTCATTTCTTTATCTCTCTTTTCAAATATGTATGTGCTTCCCACCTCCTTGTTACCTTTATTTCTATCTATCAACTCTGATGGACATCAAGAAAGCAAGTAAAGGCAACATCAATGTCAACAAGCAGATGTTATCGCCATCACAACCGTCGAAATAGAAGCAAGTCGAAGAAAAGAAGTTCCTACTCTAGTTTCTTTGCTATCCTGTTGCTTTCTATCCTCCCATCTATCTCACTCTGAAGACAATTCAAGAACAGATGAGGATATCATCAAGTACTCTATCCTGTTCTGCAATTTTATCCATTTCTATTCTCTATTCTAATCTTATCTTTATCACCCAACCAGATGGCGAGTCCTAGTGGAAATCATGAAGATAGCGCCAATGAAGGTGACCTCAACATTCCACCCGAAGCCTCATCGTTTGAATGCAAGATGTTAGAGTATATGGCAACACAAAATCGGACTTTACAAGCAGTGGCTCAAAGCTTGGTCACTACCCATCAATATATCACAGAGCAAGCCTCACTTACTCGAAACAACAACTCTATCACCAGTGGTGACAATCAAGTTTAGCCTGTTCCACCACCGTTTGACAAAGGGAAGCTATTAGCCATGCAAGCTCAAGACTTACAAGGAATGATGCAGACTAACATGGAGACGATGAAGGCTGGAATTCCCACTGAACCAGTGAAGAGGCAAGTTGCTGAAGCAGGGAACCGTCAAAGGAACAAGACAAGCCATGAAGCGCCAGAGCCAGAAATGGAGAGACAACATGAGGATGTTAAGATTCCAGGAAAATGTCAATGTTGTGAACACCATGGACTTCCATGTCTCCAAGAAGAAGATAGTCTAATGACAGTTGAAGCCAGACAATGTTATTATTTAGACATTAATAAGAAGAGAAAGTTGTATTCCCAAGGACCGATGCTAGAGGAAGTTACTCAAGATGAAGATAGTACTCAGACTATGCACCTTGAGGGTTGGAGTATCTCTTTCAAAGAATTTCAGCCCAGTCGAAGTAGACAAGTCAAGAAGCCAACTAGTAAAACAAGCAAAGCGCAGGGATCGAACCCACAACCTCAGACCACAAAGAGTGCAAGCAATACCACAACTAGTAAAGCAAGTCAAGAAAAGGATGATCGACCCCAGGACCAAGGACCCAATAGCCCCGCATTCAGTCCGACAACATCAGTTGGTCTCTTAATCAAGACGAACGATCGGAATGCCTCAGTTAGGAAAGAATGCCCTCACATTCCGATGCTCAATTGTCATACCACATGCAGTTGCCAAGGTTTCAAAACAAGAAAAACATGTTACTATTGCAAAGAAGGACATTTCAAAAATCAGTGCCCTAAGAAGCGTCTGGACCAAAAGGAGAAGAAGACTAAAGGATGTGTATGAAGAGTTGAGTATGATTCAAGACAAACAAGTCAAAGAGAAGACATCAAGCTCTATTCAAATCACTTTATCAAGATATGAGTGAAGAATCTTCAAAGATGGAGTAATGAAGGAAAAAAAGAAATGGATAGTTAAAAGATGAATTAGACTACATATCCCTGAAGTGTTTCTGTCTTTATGTGAGTTGTGGAGAATAAAGAAGTATGATTGAGAAGCTTATGTAAGGATGAACGATCTGGAAGAAAAGCTAATACGTGTTGGATGCTACCCACCTAAACCTTTGTCTCTTGCTAGCCTTTGCGAATCTTGGGACGAGATTCTTGTTAAGGGGGGTACTGTTATCACACCCTGATATTTGGATGTGATTAAAAAGAAATAATTAAACAACGATTTTCTATAATTTAAAATTTTTGCCAACATTTATTTTCTTTTCAGGAAATTTAGTATAGGAAAAATAATTATTTGTTTTCAAAATTAAATAAGGTTGTTGTTCTCTGTCTCTGCATTCATGCTGATGTATTTTGGAGTTTTATGAGTGAAAAAGTTTCAAAAATACGTTTAGACGTTGTCCAAGTTCTTCTTTTCCTTGAGCCTAATCCAATTTTTTTTGGATGGTTCTAAAATCCTTTTCATGAGCTCTAAATATTTTATTTGGATTTCTTGTGTCCCGATCTATCTCTGGGATTTTTCCTAGATTTTTTGGGATTTTTAGACTATTTTTCGTTGTTCAAAGTATTTATCTAGAATTTTCTGGATTTATATTCCCATGTAAAATAATTTCTAAAAAATAATCTAATCTTTCTTTTTTAAATGGGCCGACCCGCGAACCCGGCCCGCCTCACACCAGCCCAGCATGCTGCCAACCTTTTTCTTCTGCCGACCCGGCCCAGCTCTCGGCCCAGCTCCTCCTCTCTCAGGCCGGCCTCGCCTTCCTCTTCCACCGGCCTGGCCCACCACCTGTCCCTCTCTCCCCCTCACTGCCAGGCAGGCCCTGCCTGTCCCTCTCTCCCCCTCACTGCCAGGCAGGCCCTGCCTGTTCGATCCACCTTCCTCCTCTAGCCGCGCCACCAGGCCAAGTTGCGCCGCCATCCCAGTGTCCCTCCACCTCTCGGAGTCGCTCCGACTCTCCACGCCCCACGCCCCCTCAGCTTCCCGTGCCCGCTCGCCTCCCGCACGAGCGCCGCCTGCCCCTCCATTTCCTCTCCCCCACCGGAAACCGTCGCCCCCACCGCCGGTTGCCATTAATGGTTGCCGCCGCCCTTTCCTGTCCACCAGCGCCCCCTCCGCTCCCCTGTCCCTTCGCCCTATAAAACGAGCACCTAAGCCCCGGGAGTCCTTGCTGCTGCTCGCCTGCCACCTCGCTGCTTCGCCAAGCGCCGCCGCACCAAGCCTCCGAGCCGCCGCTGCTTACCCGCGCCCGCCGCCGCCTGTGTTGCCCCTGCGCTGAGCTGCCGGGCTACCTGCGCTGTTGTCCTGGCCGCCCGCTGCACCGGTGCGCCACCACTGCCGCAACTGTGCACGCTCTGCCCCCTTTGGCCCGGCCAGCAGCCGCCGCCGATAATCTGACCGGCCACACGAGCGGAGCAAGCAGGAATTGGAGGTAGAAGTGTTGACGCCAGATTTCGTCACTAGTAAAATCGGCGCCAAGAAGAGAGGGAATCGGAGAAGCACAGTTGGGAATTGGTCGAGTGGTGCTACAGTGTGAGATCGGCCAGTGACTTCTGTCTTGCTTCGGATCGGACGTGCCGGGGTCCCAATCGGTTGCCTTTTGCCGATAAGGATTCGGCCGATTAGGAGGTTGGTTTAATTGGGCCTGTATGGGCTTGGAAAGGAATAAAAGGATAAGGGGGAGATCAGCCCATGAAGCATAGAGTAACCAACCTAGCACGAATCGTGCTTCTAAATATTCGTTTTTTGTTTGAATTAGGGATAGAATTCTAGTCGGTTAAGAAGTCATCTGTACGGGGCTATAAATAGCTACCTTTGTAAATCTGTAATCATCAACAAATCAATACAACAAGCTACTTTTTCCTCGTACTTACTTTCAAGCAGGCGACTTCGCCAATACTTTTCTCTCTTTCACGAGTTCGTGCGGGTTGGCAGGGCTGCATCAGCTTGATCTCCGGCCGATTCTGTAAGTTCCGCTTATCGAGTAATATCTAAGCTTTAACTTCGGGCGTATCGCTGTTGTTTCGTTTAGATTTATTCACTAGTTATCGATATTTGCTAGAATCATAGGTTTTACCTGTCTTTCTAGTTTTACCACCTGTTACCCAGCTAGGAATCGGTAGTTTCGGCTCTCTTCACATTCTGCTATTAGATTCATCTATTGCCGATTAGACCTATTCCTGGTGTTGTTATCATAGCTTTGTATCGATTACTCTAGTGGTTTTCTGTCTACAAGGCTACAGTGATCGGCTGTTTTATAGCCGATTCCTTTATTACGGCAAATCGGCCGATTCGCTGATAAGCTCCCTCGAGATCGGAAACTTAGCCGATCGTGATTTCCGGACCTGACACGCATTCTTCCTTGCCAATCAACAGGTCAGATTGGCTGGCACGCCGCGCGAACCGCACCAGGGCAATCACCTGAACAGGAGTTAAGCAGATTCTCCCGGGTCGTGTGTCGAACGCTGGGATTCGGTTGACCGATTTCTAGCGCCAACACACTTTTGGCACGCCTGGTGGGACAAATACAACCGCCATCATGTCGAAAGCTGCTGAAGTCTCCGAAGATAACGTCATTGAGGTGACGGAAGCAGATTTGAAG
The DNA here is from genome assembly GCF_005286985.2 of Setaria viridis. Taxonomy (NCBI): domain Eukaryota; kingdom Viridiplantae; phylum Streptophyta; class Magnoliopsida; order Poales; family Poaceae; genus Setaria; species Setaria viridis. The sequence goes on from NC_048264.2 coordinate 17,231,794, forward strand.
GACGACCAGAAGGAAGAATTGGATAAGTATACGGCGCAGTTCCGGAAAGCTTGCCTAAAGTCTTTCAGTCACTCCAGAAGCGGGGAGACTATCAAGAAAAATCCGTTCCCTGCTCCCCGCCAAATCACAATTTCTGAGGATTTGGACAAAATGTCCAATATGATTCAACAGTCTATTTATCACGCCTTCGTTGATCAGTCCCCAGTACTTTCAAATATGGTGCACAACGCCGTTGTCAACTCCTTCGCTGGTGGGATACCTCAAGGATACAGGGGACCGGCATATTTTCAGCCGATTCCACCAAACTAGAATCATTCGAATTCGGTTTCACAGCCGATCCAATTTTCTGTCGGGGTTTTAGGTGCTTCTTCGTCATCAGCTCCTATGGGGTATAACTCCATCCAACTGTCCTCTGCACCATTCCCTCCAGTTAGCCCATCACCCTGGGGGGCACCTTCAGCCACGGCCGGTCAGAATCAATCGGCCAGTCAAGGAAACCCTCCATTCCAGGCATCTTTCCAGGCGGCCATTCGGCCGACCGTACCGCCATACCAGCCTGTCGCTCCAGAGGTCAACAAGACAGCAGAGCTCATGCTATATGATGAAACGACTGGCTCATTCAAACAACCGACCTTTACTACACAGCCAGCTTTCACTCAGATACCACCTGCTTTCAATCAGCCTCCGTTTGTTCCGCCTCCGGTTTACCAGCGCGTGCCAATACCTCAGCCAACGGTTCACCAGCAACAGCCAGATTGGTCGGCACGTATTGCGGAGGTGATGCAAGAAAAATTCGGCTTGAAGCCGAAAGTACAAACTTATACCTACAGGACACCATACCCGTCTACATATGACCTATTGCCGTTCCCCCATCGGTATAAAGTTCCTGACTTCACTAAATTTTCGGGGATGGATGACACTTCGACCGTAGAGCACGTGAACAGATTCATCATCCAATGCGGAGAGGCAGCCACGCAGGATGCCCTACGGGTACGGTTGTTCTCATCATCCTTGTCTGGTTCGGCCTTTCAATGGTTCACGACATTGCCGCCAAACTCGATTATCACATGGGCCGATTTAGAAAGACAGTTCCACAAATACTTCTACGCCGGGGTGCATGAGATGAAGCTGTCCGATTTGACCAGCCTCAGGCAAAGAAGTGACGAGCCGATATCCTCGTATATACAGAGGTTTCGGGAAATCAGGAACAAGTGCTACTCCCTGGCTCTAAACGACGCGCAGTTGGCCGATATAGCTTTTCAAGGCCTTCTGCCCCACATCAAAGAAAGATATGCCTCACAGGAGTTCGAGAGTTTGAGCCAGATTGTCCACCGATTGTCTGGACAGGAGGTACGTGCCTTCGATCCACGGAGGAATTTCCAGAAGAAAGTGGCGTTCCTGGAAGAATTAGAGGACGAAGAAGACGTTGAAGTCGGACTTGCGGAGTGGATCAAGGGAAAGAAGCCGATATCATGCCCTTTCGGAAAAAAGGAACCGGAAGTGTTCGGCTTTGACACAACTAAGGCCGATAAGATCTTCGACCTTCTCCTCCAGGAAGGACAGATTAAACTCTCGCCATATCATACAATACCTTCTGCCGAACAACTAAAAAAGATGAAGTACTGCAAGTGGCACAACGCCACATCCCATGATACTAATGAGTGCAAAATCTTCAGGCAGCAGATACAGTCGGCCATTGAGCAGGGCAGACTTAAATTTGAAGTGCTGACAAAATTGGCCAAGCCAATGAAGATCGACCAACACCCCTTCCCCACCAACATGGTTGATACGGGAAAGAATTCACTACAAACAAAAGTGCTGACGTCCGAATCGGCTAAAAAGAGTGGCGTCGTCGACCCCAGAAATCAAGTTACGCCTGAAGACGTCAAAGGGAAGCGGCGGATGGAGGATGACGATGGCGAATCAGAAGAGCCACGCATTACTTCCCAGTTCCTGCTCCAGAAGTACCAACGTCAGCATGAACGCTCAAGGTCCCGGGAAGAAGCGATGCGACGGCACGAAGATCATTGGAGGTGCCCGTTCTTCATCCACTGTTGGGAAAACAACCTCAGGCTACCTTCGGCCAATAATTGCCCAGAATGCAATGGTCCATATCGTGGCAATCGGCCGTTCAACAGGTCTCGCTCCAGAGACGGAAGGCCAGAACCGATCAGCAGGAATTGGCGCAACCAAGATGACCAACGCCCTCCCGTGCGTGATCGGTTGGGGGGCAGAAGTGACCGATATGATTGGTCGGAAGATAGACGCCATGATAGGCAGGGGGGCAGGACTGATCGGCATGACCGGTCAGAAAACAAGGCCAACATTCACAGCCGGCTCGAAGAGATGGCCGATGCTCGGGTGACAGACGAAAACCCGTTAGGACGCGAACCGGAGTGGGAATGCGCCAAGTCAGGTGGCAGACCAATAAACCCTAGGTGGTGTCCCGATGGATTGACCAAGTCCCAAAAACGAAGAATCCAACGTCTCCGCCAATAGGAACAGCAAGAAGAGGAAAGCACGACGGACAAGAAGGAAGGAAGGCCTCGGGTGTGGCGCCCCAAAAGAAACGATGAAGGAGACGACGAATCGGCGGGTGGCGAATCGGCAGCCGAGATCGGCATGGTTTTCATACTGCCGATGGAATTCATGACTCCCGCCGATCAGCAGGATATATCAGCGATAGAAGACCAAACGGCACAGTTGGCTTTGGAGCCAATGATGGCCATGTTCGAGAAGCCCGAAGATGACGAACGACAACACATGAAGGCACTGTTCCTTAAAGGGCATGTCGACGGCCGCCCCCTCACTAGACTGATGGTAGACGGAGGAGCTGCAGTCAACATCATGCCGTACGCCGTGCTCCGGAAGCTTGGGAAAAGCGACGACGACTTGACCAAGACAGACATGATGCTCAAGGACTTCGAGGGCAACGTGTCAAACGCTCGCGGCGCTCTCTGCGTCGACCTCACCATCGGCAGTAAGACCCTTCCTACCACCTTCTTTATTATTAATGGGAAGGGATCCTACAACATGCTACTCGGCCGGGACTGGATACATGCAAACTGCTGCATCCCGTCAACAATGCATCAATGCCTCGTGCAATGGGTCGGCGATAACATCGAGGTGGTCAACGCCGATTCCGCGTACAGCATCGCGGCAGCCGACACGCAGCAGTGGAGCTGCGAAACCGTCAGGTGCATATCCGGCAGAGTATGGGAGACTGATTTCCTGAAGGTCACCGATTTTGGCCTACAGCCGATCCGAGCAGTCGGCTCCGAAGACTCAGAGTAGATGGATCAGTTCGCCCGAGAAGATGGGAAGCTAGGGCACGGGTTCACGTCGGCCGATTCATTAGAAATGGTAGACTTAGGCGATGGTACCAAACCAAGGCCGACTTATATTAGTGCAAATTTAGACCCAGAATACAAATGTAAATTGACAAATTTGTTAAAAGAATTTAAGGATTGTTTTGCTTGGGAGTATCACGAGATGCCCGATTTGGACCGATCTATTGTTGAACATCGGCTACCCATAAAACCAGGGTATCGGCCGTACCAACAGCCTGCACGGCGCTGCAATCCTAAGATTCTACCAGATATTAAAGCTGAAATAACTCGGCTAATCGAAGCAAAATTTATTCGGCAATGCCATTATGCCGAATGGATCTCCAACATTGTACCAGTATACAAGAAAAATGGAAAGCTACGCGTTTGCATTGATTTCAGGAATCTCAATCAGGCCACACCGATGGATGGTTACCCCATGCCAACGGCCGATGTACTGATCGACGCTGCCGCGGGGCACAAGATTATTAGCTTCATGGACAGAAACGCTGGGTACAATCAAATACTTATGGCCGAAGAGGACATACCCAAAACGGCCTTCAGATGCCCAGCACACCTTGGCTTGTTCGAGTGGGTGGTGATGACTTTTGGCTTGAAGAACGCTGGTGCTACATATCAGAGAGCCATGAATTACATATTTCACAAACTCATTGGCATTCTGGTAGAGATCTACATCGATGATGTCGTAGTCAAGTCCAAAGGTCACGAAGAGCATCTGGCCGATTTACGAAGAGTGCTAGAGTGTACCAAAAAACACGGTCTTAAGATGAATCCCAATAAATGTGCTTTCGGCGTGTCCGCCGGACAGTTCTTAGGATTCATGGTACACGAACGAGGGATAGAGATCAATCGGAAGACCATAGCGGCCATCAACAAGGTCGTGGCCCCGCAGAACAAAACCGAACTGCAGTCTTTAATCGGCAAGGTGAATTTCATCAGAAGATTCATATCTAATCTATCTGGGCGGATTCAGGCGTTCGCACCACTGTTGAAGTTAAAGCCTGACCAGGAATTCATATGGGGGGAGGAGCAGCGCAAAGCATTGGAAGATATCAAGCAATACTTGATCTCGCCACCAGTATTGGTTCCTCCTCAAACTGGTAAGCTGTTTAAACTATACTTATCAGCCGATGAAAAAGCTATTGGGTCGGCTCTAGTCCAGGAGTACGAAGGCAAGGAACGAGTAATTTATTATGTCAGTAGAAGACTTCTGGACGCTGAAACAAGATACCCTCCGGTGGAGCGTTTGTGCCTATGTCTTTACTTCTCATGCACCAAACTCAGGCACTATCTACTGTCGGCAGAATGCGTGGTCGTATGCAAAGACGACGTAGTAAAATACATGCTATCACTGCTGATCTTGAAAGGCCAAATCGGCAAATGGATCTTAGCTTTGTCAGAGTTTGACCTGCGGTATGAATCGGCAAAAGCCGTCAAGGGTCAGGTCATGGCCGATTTTGTCGCCCAGCACTGCGGACCGGAGATTGCCCTCGTAGAGCTGGCACCTTGGATATTATATTTCGATGGGTCATCATGTGGGGTCGGATCAAGAATCGGCATCGTTCTCATATCGCCTCGGGGGGGCAAGCTATGATTTTTCTCTGCCGATAGAAACCGCCGCTACTAACAATCAAGCGGAGTACCGAGCTGTATTGAAGGGCCTACAACTATTAAGGGAAGTCAAGGCCGATTCTGTCGAAATCTTCGAAGACTCCATGCTTATTGTGGATCAACTGACCGGAAGGTCCGAATGCAAAGACGACGTATTAAGAATTTATTACGAAGATTGCTTACAGCTCTTAAAAGAATTTAGATCGGCAGTAATCGAGCACATCCCAAGGGACCGCAACGAAGATGCCAACAAACTCGCCCAGCACGCATCTGGATATCGGCCAATTCTAGGCGCTATGGCTCTAGAACTCACGGCCGATGACTGGCGTAAAGAAATTGCTGACTACCTGAAGGATCCGTCTAAAAAGGTGGAACGACGAGTACGTTTTCATGCTACTAAATACGTACTGCTTGAAGACGACCTGTTCTACCAAACGATCGACGAAGTTCTTCTCAAATGCCTTGGGACAGAGGAGGCCAAGACTCTAATGGGAGAAATCCATGAAGGGGTATGTGGAGCACACCAATCGGCCCATAAGATGAAATGGATGATCAGGAATAATGGGTACTACTGGCCAATGATCCTCGAAGACTATTTCAAATATTATAAGGGTTGTCAGGATTGTCAAAAGTTCGGAAATGTCCAACGTGCATCCGCATCGGCCATGAATCCTATCATTAAGCCATGGCCGTTCAGGGGATGGGGAATAGACCTTATCGGCCAAATTTACCCACCATCAAGCAAAGGGCACAAATTTATTCTGGTGGCTACTGATTACTTTACAAAATGGGTAGAGGCAATTCCGTTAAGAGCTGTGACATCGGCTATCATGGCCGACTTCGTAAGGGATCACATCGTCTACCGATTCGGCATTCCTCAGACTATAACGACCGATCAAGGAACAATGTTCACATCGGGGGAATTTGAGGAATTTACGACCGATATGGGGATCAAATTGTTGAATTCTTCTCCGTATTACGCCCAAGCCAATGGCCAGAACGAATCCTCCAACAAAGGGATAATCAAGTTAATCAAAAGGAAAATCGAAGAACAGCCAAAAAAGTGGCATCTGTGTTTGACTGAAGCCTTATGGGCGTACAGGATGGCTTGTCATGGGGCTACCAAGTTATCTCCCTATCAGTTGGTGTACGGTCACGATGCAGTACTACCATGGGAATCGAGGGCGGGGTCGAGGCGTATTTCGCTCCAGGACCAGTTAACGGCCGATGACTACTCGTCACTTATGAAAAGGGAACTTGATGATTTGGCTGGCCAACGATTGAGAGCTCTGATAAGCATTGAAGAAAAGAAAAAGAAAGTAGCCAGGTGGTACGATAAGAAGGTCAAAGTCAAACAATTCTCCCCTGGGACTTAGTATGGAAGTTAGTATTGCCGATTGGGTCGAAAGATCCTAAATTCGGAAAGTGGTCCCCTACATGGGAAGGGCCGTATAAAATCGGCAGATGTGCTCCAGGGAATGCTTACATTTTGGAAACAATAGAGGGAGAAGAATTTACTAGAGCTCTAAACGGAAGGTACTTAAAAAGATACTACCCCAGTATATAGGTCGGAGCATAAGAGATTAACCGTAATACGATCACACACAGCCGATACAAAACGGTTCAAACACATAGTCGTCCAAATCGGCCGATGAATTCATTCGGTACGGGCGATGGGTTACACGGCCGACAGAACACAAGTCACCCTTAGAACAAAAAATACAAATAACTAATTATTTTTCTTCTTGCGCTCCCTCCCAGTCCGATCCAACTCGTTCATAATACGGAGGTATTCTTCTTCTATTTCTTTCATTGAAGCCTCCGCTTCAACTTGACGAGGGAGAGGATGGCTCCAATCCGTGGCCGGGCACGAAGTTCCCGCCGTCGCGTCTTGAAGAACGACTCGCGGAGGATGCGGATGGCTCCTGTCGGTTGGAGAGCGTCGGCTACCATTGCTCTCCACAAACTCCAGGACCACACGAGCTTCCGCGGTGACGTGGTCTCGAAGTTCGTCATGGTGAGCCCTGATCAGCTCCATATCCTCTGACGACAATGGGTCCTCAGAGTGTATGAGCTCAATGGCGCGTATGAGCTCAGGGCTAAGACATTGGGGCTGAAACAAAGAAAGATTAAAAAAGGGCATCCTCTTCCTAAGATCTAAAAGGAGAAAGAGGAGTCGAGGCCAAAGTTTCACCTGGTTGACAGAGGAGGAGGAAGCCGACGAAGACATGACAGAAAGCCGCGCCGACGAGAGGAGTAAGGAAATAAAAACCGAAAGCCGAACTGGTACGTTCGGAAGGAAGTGCCTAGGCCGGTACTTATAAGAAGAAGAGGCGTGGAAATTTGGTAAGGATACGTCCCATCGGAAATAAGGAAGGCAATAAATAGAAAGGGCGTCGCGAAGGGCGGTCAAAGCAGATAGTAAATGTTCGTACAAAACAGTTAGTGTTTTACAGATTACCCAGAAGGGTATCGATAGCCGTGATTGCCCGACGTCGGATCTGATCGGCAGAGTCCAGGACCCGTTGGTCTTCATCCGCCGATCTGGGGACTTCTGAAGCGCTGCGGTGGAGTTTTAGGGCCTCGTGGGCCAAGCGCTGCCTCTCCCGTGTCAAATCGGCAATGACAGAAGGGAGTTCTTGGAGCCTTTTCTCTTCGGCACTGATTGCCTTGGTCACTTGCTCCATCTCCTTAGCAAGTTCTTTGAGGCGGTCTATCTCACCGATGATCCCCGGGCGGGAGTCCTCCAGAAAATGGATACGCGGATGTGCCTCTTGAGCTTGACGCTTGAACGCGTCCTCCTCTTCACGAGTCTTGGCCAGCTTGGCGCGATCGGCCATGTGGCGAAGGGCTCTGAAGACCGGGATCCTCATAGACTCGATGAATGCCACCGACGCCAAGGCTTCCTCCGCCTCTTCTGGTACTCGTCCGCTGACGTCACCGAAGAGCTGCCGAATCGGTGAAGCATCTTCTACTAGTCGGCCGATGTCCCCTTGAAGGAGGGATCGGATACTAGCCAGTTTGGCTCAGACGTCATCAGGAATGGAACTTAAGGCGACTTGGCGGGAAGCGACTTCTTCATCGTCGGAGAGGGCAACCGCAAAAGAGAAGAGGCTGTTGTCGGGGGTGTCTTGTTCCTGGAGACAATAAAAAGGAAAAAAAATGAATCGGCTGGGAGTAAAAGCAAATCGGCTGAGTAAAGCCGGAATATAACTTACCACTTTGAAGCGAATTTCTTCATGTTGCATTTGGGAAGCCGTCACGCCTTGCTCAGGGGCTTGCACCATGGGTTCATCAGAAGAGGAAGACTCCACAACGATCGGCGCGGTGCTTGGACCAGCTCCCTGAGAAAAGACCGGTGGTTGAGGAGCGCTTGGTGTGCCGATGACCTGTATTAATGAATTGAATAAGTATATTATACAAATATCAGGAGAAATTGGCGGAATAGTGCTATACCTCAACGGACGGGAGCGGGGGCGTGTCGATGGCTGATTGGGCTGCTGCCGATTGTTGTGTATCCATGGGAATGTTCTGTGCAGTCTAAGATAAGAAGGGTTAATATCGGAACAACAATCGGGAGGAATAAAACTTAGGTCTACCTGAACGGCCTCCAATAACAATGACGCGGCGGCTGCCCCAGCTTGTGCGATGACTTGGGTATCGTCATCTCTGGTGGCCTGAGAGGGTGGCGCGGCCGGAGTCTCTGCCGATACAAGCATAGGAGGATCCGCCGATTCTATACAGGCTCGGACTCGGCGACTGGTCTTCTTGGTGATCCTCTTCTGAACTTGTTTCGATCGGCCAATGATCACGTCCACGGATGGAGCATCATAGCCGATGAGAGGATAAGTGGTGTATGGATGATGACTCTCTATTAGCTGACCACTTCGGCTATGTGTTGGAGGTGTACGGTTCTCGGCCTGAAGAAATAACAAAACCATTAGTATTCAATCACGTTAAGAGGAATAAAAATCGGCTAAGGAAAATACCTCGGCGTTCGGGTCAATGTTGGCTGGATCCAGGAGGTTGCAGTATGCCGATGCCGAATTGCAGAAGAGAAATTGCTTCCAATCGGCCCACCAGAGTTTGAACGGCTGGACAGCAAAGGGAGCTACTAACCAGTTGTTCAGGTCAATGGTACTGGAGTCCGGAATCCGGTCTCGTAACCGACTGTAATCCAGACCGGATGTGAGCTCATCTCTAAACTTGATTCGGCCAGCAAAATACACTTGAATCGGCAGCTGACCCATGCCGAATTGACGTGCTGCAACAGAAGGGTTGTAGAACTCATACGTGGGGGCATCTTTCCCCGAAAAGAAGTTGGCTGGCAAGATTCCTGGCTTGATTAACTCTTCGTTAAGCTCTTCGTCAAAATGGCCAGTGGTCGAATCGAAGCAGGTTGGGAGTTCAAAGACCGGGTCATCCCGCTGATAAGGAAACCAAATGGTTGCATCTTCATTAAAGCCGTTATAGAAGCATCGGAATACTCGGCTACCTTCATGGCGGAATATGTGCAACCTGGAAAGGCTGATGCCACTTCACCAAAGGACATGCATCGGCGACGTTTGGTAGGGTCTTCTGCCGATTCGATGTTGGGGAACATCATACGGTCCACCCTCTGCTGAGTGATCTCGCTCATGTAAAGGTTCAGCCACAAGTTGATGAACCACCAGGGTCCGCCTGGATTTCCGATCAGCTCTCCCTTGGATAGTCTGATGCCGATTTGGTGGAGCATGTGGTACGCCGCCCCTAGTAAATGTTTCCCAAGGGGAACATGGTTTCCTCTGGACAGCGCTTCGGCTAAAGCCTGGGTGTTGGTTGATGGGCCGGCGGCTCTTCCACAAAAGAAGTGTTTTTCTAGCCACATCATTAAGAAGGCTGTATGCTCCCTATTTTCAACAGACCCGGTTCTTTTATTGCTTCTGATGAATCCCTTCCACCCGCCGATTCCCCTTGTGTCCAGCCGATGTGATGTTGCGGCTAAAAGGTGGAAAGGTGTGTCCGGGGAAGAAATGTCAAGGCCGGTCAACAAGACCACATCGGCCAGTGTTGGGGTCATAGGTCCGTGCCCAAATAAGAAGGCATTAAGTGCATCAGACCAAAAATAAGAAGCCGCTATTACCAACGGCTCATTTTTCTCCATCTGAGACAAGGACAGGTTGATGCACTGGCCGATTTTGAGCTCCTCCCATGAGACACTCTTCGACGCGGCTACCCGTTGGTACCATTCCCTCCAACCTGGGGTTTCATTCGGCCAGGACCTAAAAGTACCCAACCATTGATCTAAGTCCATGTCGGACAGTTTGAAGGGTATCCTGTGGGTTTCCAAATTGATAAGCTCTATTGGATCTGGGTTCCCCATAGGTCCGAGACAAACAAGGCCGGGATTTCCCGTAAGATGGATGGTAATGCGATGCCTAACTGCTTAAAAAAGGAAAGGGGGGTGTAAAAAAGTAAGAAACAGATCTAAAGTAAATGCATTGCCGATAGAAGAAGGATTCGGTATTAACCTCTGGGATGAAGTTCTGAGTGGTCGGCGTGGTCGCCGGTGCAGATGCGGACGATGAGGCCGTGATGGGGATCGCCATTGGGATCTCCGATGAAGCTCCTTCTTCTATGGATGGAGCAACGGCCGTCGCCACTACCGCCGGAGGTGCTACCTCTGGAACATCGCACGTTGGAGAGCTGCCGGAGGGAGCCGCCATTGGAGGAGAAGGGGAAAAGTAACAGGAGGATGGCGCTAGAAAGCTTCGGCAGCAAGGGAAAGGTGCTCAAGAAAGAAGACGGCGCGCGCGCTGAGAAAGAGAGACGTGAGCTTGAAGATGAAGTGCGGGGTGAGCCGCTATTTAAAGGGTGCCTGAAGGAGGGTAAAAATGGAATTTTCACCGCGCCGGCGTTTCGAGTTTTTCGGGAGTAGTGGCTGTCGTGGGCGCCCGTTTCGAAAAGATTGCAATCATCAGCTGGAAGACCGCGAAATGGAAGGATATTTTCATTGCGGCCGTTTCGGAGGGGAGGTTATAAAGAATTTCGAAGTAAAAGACTATGTTTTACTCCGAAACTGGGGGGCATGTGTTAACGCCAGATTTCGTCACTAGTAAAATCGGCGCCAAGAAGAGAGGGAATCGGAGAAGCACAGTTGGGAATCGGTCGAGTGGTGCTACAGTGCGAGATTGGCCGGTGACTTCTGTCTCGCTTCGGATCGGACGTGCCGGGGTCCCAATCGGTTGCCTTTTGCCGATAAGGATTCGGCCGATTAGGAGGTTGGTTTAATTGGGCCTGTATGGGCTTGGAAAGGAATAAAAGGATAAGGGGGAGATCAGCCCATGAAGCATAGAGTAACCAACCTAGCACGAATCGTGCTTCTAAATATTCGTTTTCTGTTTGAATTAGGGATAGAATTCTAGTCGGTTAAGAAGTCATCTGTACGGGGCTATAAATAGCTACCTTTGTAAATCTGTAATCATCAACAAATCAATACAACAAGCTACTTTTTCCTCGTACTTACTTTCAAGCAGGCGACTTCGCCAATACTTTTCTCTCTTTCACGAGTTCGTGCGGGTTGGCAGGGCTGCATCAGCTTGATCTCCGGCCGATTCTGTAAGTTCCGCTTATCGAGTAATATCTAAGCTTTAACTTCGGGCGTATCGCTGTTGTTTCGTTTAGATTTATTCACTAGTTATCGATATTTGCTAGAATCATAGGTTTTACCTGTCTTTCTAGTTTTACCACCAGTTACCCAGCTAGGAATCGGTAGTTTCGGCTCTCTTCACATTCTGCTATTAGATTCATCTATTGCCGATTAGACCTATTCCTGGTGTTGTTATCATAGCTTTGTATCGATTACTCTAGTGGTTTTCTGTCTACAAGGCTACAGTGATCGGCTGTTTTATAGCCGATTCCTTTATTACGGCAAATCGGCCGATTCGCTGATAAGCTCCCTCGAGATCGGAAACTTAGCCGATCGTGATTTCCGGACCTGACACGCATTCTTCCTTGCCAATCAATAGGTCAGATTGGCTGGCACGCCATGCGAACCGCACCAGGGCAATCACCCGAACAGGAGTTAAGCAGATTCTCTCGGGTCGTGTGTCGGACGCTGGGATTCGGTTGACCGATTTCTAGCGCCAACAAGAAGATAAGGTGCTGTTTTGTAGTGAAGTCACTGAAAAACTTGTAAATTGTTATCTCTTTTCTTATGTCTTGTACCTTTCACATAAAACCCCCTAGATCTTTTAGTATCTCTCAATCTTATCCTTGTCATGTTTTTTTGCAGATCTAACCTCGATCTTTCAGCTTTTCAAGTGTCCTGTTCTATGAGTCTAGGTAAACTTCTCTACTAACCATTGTAGTTTACGGTTAATCGTGTTTAGGTCCCTAGATCTTGTTTAGCTCGTAGATTTCACGTTTTAGCTCTGTTTTAATGCGTTCAAGTTGCATTCGGTTCATCACAGCATAAAGTACACGTTAGTGTTGTTGGCATCCTATATTTCGTGTATTTAAAAAATAAATTTAATATCAATTTGAATAATGCCTAATGAACATGTGTTTCTCTAGATAAAAGTTACCAAGAGTTATCCATCACTTTTCATAATAAATATCAATATGATTAATGACTACTTCATAATCTTTCTAAATAAAAGCCAATTAGGATATACACCGATTTTTCATAAACCAAAGATAATTTGATTAACACTTATTTGAGTAGGTTTCTACCTCGGTCTTTGCAAATAAAGTATAATCTGTCTTAATTCTAACTTAGGGTATTTTCTTTCTGAAATATCCTTTACATATGTTTTGCTAAATAAAATAAACCTAGCTTATAGTTTTTTTATTTCTTTCATGAATCAAATCTCTCGATAGTTCCATTCTCAACGTTTCCCTAAATCGAACCCTCATCCTTTAGTACACTCTTTTAAGCCTTTCTTTTGTTTTGGTGTTTTGTTCTTAGTTGCTGTTGTTGTTTGTTTGTTGCTGATGTTTGTTTCAATTAGAAGGATCGCCATCCGAAGCTTTGAAGGTTAAGAGTTTCAAGAAAGCAAGGACTGATGAGCAATAAGAGTAACTTGTCGTTGGAGAAAGGCAAGTGTCCCTAACCATCCTTCTACCTATGCTTTATTCACAATACCATGAGAATGTTAATTAGAACATGGAGAACCACCCAAGAAAACAGTACAACCACAACATCACATGGCTCTAATCTTAGCTGACTAATTAGGCATGTGGTTGACTAGTGGCCTTACCGAAAGGGCAAAGAGGGGGAAGGTGTCAGGGGTATGACCCGGAGCGGTAGCCTTCTAAGGTGTTGAATCATTACAACAGGTTGTGACCTACACCGCTACTAAAACTCTAGCGGGCTACTAGTTGTCTATATGTCTTTGTAAAGGCTTTGTAGTGGACCCCCTAGCCACTCACTGAAGGAAGTGTTGAAGGGCTTTGCAAACCCGGGTGACACGGGAAACCACGAGTTGTGGGTAAAGTGTACAACCTCTGTAGAGTGTAAACTGATATATCAGCCGTGCTCACGGTTATGAGCGGCTTGGACCCTCACATGATTAATTAAACTTGAAGTTGGACTTAAATCGTTAATTATGGTTAGCTCCTGTGGTCTTGCTAAGTACCAACCATAAGTGTACTCACCCTTGCTTACCGCTTTTCAGAAGAAGAAGCTGCTATGAAGATGATGCTGAGTTCTAGGCATACGCAACCCCCAGTCGAGTGCCTGTGATGTTTCAAGCCTTCGTTTCCGGAGTTTAAGTTGTGTTTCTCTGATAGTCTTGTAAGTCTTTTTTGTATCTTGTCGCGTGATACTGTTGCTATTATTCACTAATGATGTCACTATATGTATGTAATTAGATCCTGGCATACATATAGATAGTACTTGGTTTTGTTTTAAAAACTGGGTGTGACAGATTTAAACCATCAGGCAAATTCTTTCTGAATTCTACGATTAATAACCTGGTCTGACACACCTTCCAGTTTTAACTGATCCTTGTATATCCTGCAAAAACACATCCATCTGAAAATTAGACCGAAATAATTACAGTAGAATCAACTCATGAAGGATCACGTACCTAATATATGGCTCAACATCTTTGCAATCATTTAGCACATACCAAACCAACTTGTCGTAATCCAAATCAAGGAATGAAGTCTTCACTGCTCCAAGTACATCAACATTGTGCTGGAAATAAGATAAATCAGCATTCTCTCTGTTCCTGCCCTCCTAATTGAATCATGTGCCAATATCATCATCCGCAAAGTACCTTGAGCAAAATGTCAAGGCCTCATTAGCAATATATGCTTCTACAATGGATCCTTCAAGCCTAGCCATGTTTCTCACCGAACGCTTCAATATGCATAGCCTTCTTTCGACGGGATACATCCATCCATATTGTATTAGGCCTCTTCGGATTGCTTCCTCAAGCAAATGGATAGCCAGCACCATAACATAAAAAAAAGCAGGTGGGAAAATTTTCTCAAGCTTGCACAAAACTATTGGGATATTTGTTTTCAGTTTCTTCAAAACATCCAACTTCAAAGTTTTGCAACATAGTTGCTGAAAGAAGTTTCCTAATTTTGAAATAGTTGATAATGTCTGTTTATCCATTGAACCTCGAAGGGAAGCAGGCAATATCCTTTGAAGTAGGATATGACAATCATGAGTTTTCAGTCTTTGGAGTTTGCATCCATCAGCGGCAATACATCTTGATAAGTTAGAAGCACTAGTCGAGATTCCATGCATTTGCACGGTCTAGTTTATAGAATTTTAATTTAGCTGCTATATTAACTCAAATAACATTTCCGGTAAACTCGCTAAACAAATGAGGATGTTCCAAATTTAAATTTATTTTACAGGAATTTTGTACAATATATGTATGTTCTCTACATTGTCCGTGACCTATTTTATGCTAGAACTTTTGCCATGAGTGTGGTATATGTCCAAATATAGCCTCTTTGGTATCAGCTGTATATTTTTTATGAAACATAAACATGTGCATATTCTCACTCATGCACACACGTGTGCTATCCCTATGATCAGCCTGGAGAGATTGAGCCGGCAGTTGTTGAGATTGATATAGCCGTCTTCGTTATCTATGGATCCATCACGTACCATTGAATGGATAGTTAGCTGCAAATGTGAGCAACTGTATTGCATCAGAGGCTCAAATAACACTATAAGAAATATGACCTCTCATCCCGAGGCTTTGTGCCGGTTAGGTTTGGACCCGGTACTAATGTTAGCATTAGCGGCTTTGTACAACGTGTTTCGATAATGTTATCGCATTAATAACTCTGATTTTCCTGTGCAGCTAGTATTTTCTAGCTAGATATGATTGCCCTTTTGCATAGAAATAAGTTGTATCCATCTGAGTTCATATAAAAAACTATAAATCTCCAAACACTTAGATTTTATTCCTAGTACTCCTAAATCTCGTCTAGCAAATAAATTAGAATTGATTTCTCCCATGAATTGAAATACTTAGAAATTACCGAGAACTTTTATGATGTTGTCATTTATTGTAACAAAATTCATCAAATAGTTCAATCAATTATAGAAATGTGCAAATCACTATAAATATTTTTGTTCTCAATTATTGTGTAAGTGTTTCATTCTATTTTTGTTGTCATTTTCTATTTTTTATTTCTGCAGTATATGAATTACCTAGAAATATTTGGAAAAGCTTATTAATTGTAAATTGTATGCCATACCATGTTACATATATGTCATTCTTATCATAAGTTTAATTCCTTTAATTTATTGTTACAAATTGTTATTTATTTAGTCATTTATTTATTGTTAGAAATTGTCATTTATTTAGCCATGTTACATACTAGAAAAGCATTTTTAGTCAATTATTTATTGTTACAAATTGTATAAGTGTTATATTCTTTTTGTAGTCACCCTTTTATTTTATACTAGTTACAATGGCACAATCGGAGGACGAGCATGACGTACAAATGGCAGAGGAGCTCATCTTTCTGATGATTGCTGAAGGCGGCAATCAACCAAATGAAGAGATCGATCACAGCCAGGCTGACATCTACCTCAACATGGCTGGTGATAGCAACGAGGAGCGACCAATTGTCGAGGGAGGCAATGAGGAGCAACCAGTTGTCGAGGGAGGCAATGATGGGCAACAAGGCAAGGTATAGCAAGTATTATACATATACATTATTTGAATTCTCTTCTTATCAAAAGAAACATCATCACGCAACATTCCAATCACGCAACATTTCAATTGTCATTTTTCAGCCATCTGGATCGAGCAGGAGGCATCAAAAGAAATGAGACAAGAACAAGAACTTAGATGGTTGTATCATCGTCACAGAAATTGCTGAAGATGGTGAACTGATTGCTCCTGCCAATGCTAAGACAATGTTGGTGAATTAGATTGGATTTCTTGTCAAAGATAACATCACAATCAGCTTTCAGAATTGGAAAAAACCTAACAATTGTTGGAGGTATGCCCTAGAGGTAATCATAGAGATGATGATATTATATTTGTATCCATGATTTATATATTGTGTTCATTGAATATCCATTAAAGGCTACTTGAATTGATTTGCAATTATGTGAATTGTATGTGAAAATCTTTACTTGTATGGTTATTCTAAAGTTGTCCCTAGTCGGAGTTCATGTGAGGACACACATGAATATTAGACTAGCACATGTATTAGTTGATGACTATGTTTCACAAGTCATAGACATGGAGATGTTAAACTAATAATGTGGGCACATGTGAAGACATGTGCTAGGACTGACCCAACACGAGAAGTAGTTCTCGCTTTACACAACAAGTATGCTGTATCCTTAGACCTGAGATTGTCGCATGTACTCGAGATGTGAATCAACTTACTTAGGGGCTATCAAACGCTACACCGTGATAGGGTAGTTAAAAAGGTAGCTTTCGGGTTTGTCAGGAAGCATCATGTGAGACATGGTTAATCAAGATGGGATTTGCCCCTCTCTGATAGAGAGTAATATCTCTGGGCCCCTCGAGTGATCAGATCCGAAAATTCATGGCCATGCTACGTACAGTTAAGAGTTAACCTACAAAGGGATTCCGAATCACAGGATCGAGAAAGAGCGGTCGGCTTGGAGCTAGACCAAATATCTTGAGGCAAAAGGAATAGCATGTACATAATGTTTTGACGGTTCGTCTAATATGATCTTCGTGTGTGTATACGAGTTGGCACGTCTTGCTAGAGGCCGCTACCGACTATTGGGCTGAGTAGGAGTACTCGGACCATGTCTATACGTATCCGAACCCATAGGGTCACACACTTAAGGGGCTGGAAGCCCAATTCGGATGTGATCCGAGTTGGATTAGGTTTCGAATTACTAATGGGCCTCAGACCCAGAGGCCCATCAAGAACGTTTATAAATAGAGGGGTGGGGGCGCCCTAGGGTTTACACCTTTTTGGCGAAACACATCTACCGCGCCTGCCATGCTCTCGCCTATTGCAACTTGTGGATCTAGCAGTCCGGCTTGCGACGCTTCCTCCCTGCACGTGTGGATACCTTGGAGGTGTTGCGACTGTAGCACTTGGACGAGCCACCGACGAGCTATGACGAGCCACCGACGAGCCACGACGAGCCGACAACGAGCCGCAACACGAAGACGATCTTGCTGCACGTGGACGAGCTGCTGAGGAGCTGCTAGACGTCGACGTGATCGACTATGTTCGACTACGCTGATCGACTTCGCTGCATCGACGCGGATCTACATCTTCCGCATTAGTGCGTCGAGTGGTAATCCTGTGATCCTTATATGGCAGTTTTCCAGGTTTACGCGGTAGAAAATTTTTGATTTGCGCTAGTGTAGCCTACCTCGTATCCCAACAACAATGTCCTGGTCGCCACAAACCCGGTCCTTTACGTACTTGACCTGGAAAAGGCTATGTTATGGCAACAAGTAAAAGAAAACTTCACGTTCGAAGATGTAGATGAAAACAAATTGAAAGAATGGGGCTTAAAGAAGGCTGCAATTGTGTTTCAGACATACAAGAAAAACTTGAACAAAGAGTACATAAAGAAGGGCTTACACCTGATTTCAATAAGCACCCAAAGTTAAGGGATCATTGGGATTCCTTTGTATAGTTCAAGGAGTCGGACAAGAGCCAGTCATCAACTCAAACCAACATCAACAATACCTAGAAGAAGTCGGGGGTCATGAAATGACAAAGGATGGACGATGACCTAATTGCCAGGGGAATAGTACCATATAATATCGAATGGCCTAAGCGAGGAAAGAATTGGTTTTAAGAATTGGTTTTATGCTCATGGCAGCGAGCTCAATCCCGAAGATGGATCAATTGTGTTCAGCAATGAAATAAGAGAAGTGGCTATGAGACTTGATGACTTAGTAAAGAAAATGGCTGATGGATCCTTCGTGAATGATCAAGAGAGGGACGAGCTGACAATGTCACTTGGAAATCCCGAACACCCTGAATGATGTGGAGGCAAAGGAGTCATTCTGTGGAAGTTTTCCTTTTGTGAGCACACTGAATTATATAGAAGTCGCCAAAGAAGTGTTGACGCTAAAAATCGGACAAAGACTCCGGCCTCTGCGTCGGACACACGACCCGGGAGAATCTGCTTAACTCCTGTTCGAGATGTCGCCCTGGTATGGTTCGTGTGGCGTGCTAGTCAATCTGACATGTTGATTGACAAGGAAAGCGTTAAATTCCAAGGTTTTGATCGGCTAAAGTTCCAATAAGTTCAGAGGATGTATTAGCGAATCGGCCGAATTACTGTAGAGACGACCGGCTATAGCACAACTGATGATCACGTGGCAATTGCAAAAGAAACTGCTAGAGTAACCTAAACAATGCTACAAAGGCAACACTTGAAACAGATCTAATCGGCTATATAATAATAAACAAAGAATATTGATAAAAAACCGACAATTCGTGTCTCAAGCTAGATAACTGGTGATAAAAACTAAAATAATAGGTAAAACCTATAATTCTAGTAATATCAATAACTGGTGAATAAATCTAAACAAAACAACAGCGATGTGCCCAAAGTTAAAGCTTAGATACTACTCGATACGTGGAACTTACAAGTTGATGCAGCCTTGCCAACTCACACGAACTCGTGAAAGAGAAAAGTATTTGGCGAAGTCGCCGACTTGGAAGTAAAGTATGTGGAAAAGTAGATCTGTATTGATTGATTGTTGTGTTGTTTACAAGCCTTACGAGACACCTATTTATACCATGTTACAACTAATTTCCTAACCGACTAGGATTTATCTCTAATTTAAAGATAACAAATATTTACATATGAACACAACCCGCATCGGAGTCAGTAACTATTTTCTTACAGGCCAATCTTCATCTTCGGCTAATCACCATCCTGGCCCACTTTAGGCCCACATCGGCCAAGCCATTCTGCTCCCAATCGGCTAGTCTTCATTGATTCCCTCAGCCAATCGACCGAAACACTGTAGCTCTATCGACCGATTCCTCATCTGTAGCTTCTTGCTTACCGCATCAGCCACTGTTTCCTCTTTGACACCAACCTTAACACATGTCAAAATCCAGCGTCAACACATGCCCCCCAGTTTCGAAGTGAAACATATCTTTTGCTCCGAAATTTTCTCAACTCTGACTCCTTCCTCCAGAGAAAGTGCAACAGTAAACGCAGCAAAACTCCTTTTTGCTCTGGAGTCTTTTCTTTGGTGATTGCAATTTTTTTGAACAGAGCGCCCGCGGGCAACCGCTCCTTTCAAAATTTGCACGGACGGCACAGTAAAAATTCCACATTTACCCTTCTCTTCAACCGTCCTTTAAATGCCCATTTCCTCTGCCGGTTCTTCTTCTCTGAGCAAAACAGCTTCCTTCCCGGCGAATCATCTTCCGACGCACTCCGGCGCCCCTGCTTTCTCTGTTTCCAGGTGCACTCCGGCGACCTCCTCCCATTCTTTGATTAATCGCTCCAATCTTTCAAATCCCAATGGCGGTCCCCTCGGCCACCATGGCTTCCGTCCCGGAGGTAAATCCCCTGAAATTCTCCCCTTTTTACTTTTCACTGTTTCACGATTCTAAGATCTACTCTTCTTCCTCATATCTTCTTAGGAACTCAGACAAAGAATCACCGTCCCCATAGCTGACACACCCGGCCTCATCGGACTTGGCCCTATGGGGAATCCTGATCCAACCCAACTGATTAATCTGAAAACTCATAGAATCTCGTTCAAGAAATCAACTATGGATCTGGATAACTAAACAGGTACATTCAGGTCTTGGCCGAACGAAACCCCTGGCTGGAGAGAATGGTTCTTGAGAATGTCAAACTCCAAGAGAGTTTTTTGGGACGAGGGAAAAATCGGCCACTATATAAATTTGTCTTATTTCTGGTCTGACGCCCTCAACGCGTTCCTTTTCGGCCATGGACTGATGACTCCCACTCTGGCCAATGTTTTGATGTGACCGGCCTTGACATCTCCTCCGCTGTTACGCCCTTTGATCTTCTAATCAAGCCCACTCACCGGCTGGAAACAAAAGGCATGGGCGGGTGGAAAGGTTTCATCGAGAAGACCATGAAGACCGGACCCATCACTAACAGAGAGTATATGGCCTTCTTGATGATGTGGTTGGAGAAACATCTATTCTGTGGCAAATCAGTTGGTCCCACATCCAACACGCAAGCCCTGGCCGAAGCGCTAGCAAGATGTGCCACCTATCCCTTTGGGAAAACATTTGTTGGGGTCGGTTTATTATACGACGCATCAGATCGCCATGAAGCTATCATCTGGATAGCCTATCGGGAACCCTGGTGGTCCCTGATGGTTTATCACCCTTTGGCTTAACTTATACATGAGCAAAATCTTTAGAGAACGGGTTGAAGCCAAGACCTTCCCCAATATTGAGTCAGAGATCGATCCAACATCACGGCGCCGCTGCACCTCTTTCAGCGAAGTTGTATCGTCCTTCCAAAGCAGTAAACTCACTCCCTCAAGAATAGCCGAATATTTCCGATGTTTTTATATCAGCTTCAGTGAAGAAACCACGAGTTCGTACCCGTACCAGAGAGAAGACCCACTTTTTGAGAATCCTGATTGCTTTGACTCAGACACTAATTCTTTTGAAAATAGGGTTATGGACATCTTGATCAAGCTTGGGATCTTGCCAACAAACTTCTTCTCTGGAAAGGACTCTCCGACATATGAATTCTACAACCCATCGGTGGCAGCCCGGTAATTTGGCCTAGGACAGGTGCCTATTGGAATTTACTTCGTCGGCCGGGTGAAGTTCCGAGAGTCGCTTTCAAGAGGGTTTGAATATAATCGGCTATGCCGCTTGATACAAGACTCTAGCACTATTGACTTGAGCAATTGGCTGGTAGCACCCTTCTCCACTCAACAATTCAAATTATGGTGGGCCGAGTGGAAACAACACCTTTTTTGCGCAGCCCCTGCGGTATATTGCAACCAGTTGGACCTTGCTCACATCGACCCAAACGCAGAGGTAACAAAACCTTCTCGGCCGATTTCTCATTTTCATCTCCTTATACCACAAAGTTCTCACTATTGACTCTCCCTCTTTGCACAGTCCGATATCCAGGCACCTCCAACACGCAGCCGAAGTGGTAGGCCGATAGAGAACTGTCATCCGTACACACCATACCCTCTCATCGGCTATCACACCCCATCGATGGAGGACATAGCTACCGGCCGATTGAAGCACAAGTTGAAGATGTCCATTTCAAAGAAAACGAGCCGCCGAGTACGAGCCCGTACTAAATCAGCGGCAACTCTTACGGCCAATCAATCGGCCATGACACCGGCCGAGCCTTCAGCTGCGCCGATCCCAACAGATGTTCTGCCACCGATCCAAAATATTGATCCCCAAACGGCCTTAGAAGTTGGATTAGCGGCTGCATCTCTTCTAGTGGAAGCAGTACAGGTAATCTTATAAGCTTTTTAGCTCCTTTGAGTATATTGCAAATATTAAATCCACCCCTTCTTATGAAGCTGCACAACTAACTTCGGAGCCTCCTCAATCGGCCGATCCTTGAGCAGAAACTGTACTACCAGCAAGCCTCCCAATTGAGGTAAAGAATGTGCTTTTCACTTAATCTCCCCAATTTCCAACTAAAACTAGCTGATTCTTGGCACAGGACGCTCCAGGCACATCGGTCATCCCTTTTGAGCAACCATTAGTTGCGCGGTTTTCCGAGGTAAAATAACTAAGACCTATACCCAGATCCAATAGCCTTTCATACTCATAAACATTTCTCCTCCCATTCGCCAGGAGGCTGGCCTAAGTACTGCACTGATCGTTGTTGAATCCTCCTCTTCTGATGAGTTGCCGCCACCAATTCTTGAAACGGGAGCAGCAATCCTGCCAACCTAGGCAGAGGAAATCCGTTTCAAAGAAGTAAGGACCCTCTACGTCCACCAGCCGATTTCTTACTACTGACGGCTAAAGCATTTCTTACCTTTTTTTATATTTCTTACAGGAACAAGACACGCCCAACAATAGCCTTTTCTCCTTCGCGGTTGCAGTCTCTGATGATGAGGAAGTTGCTTCACGCCAGATAGCTTTGGGCTCAATACCAAAAGAGGTCTACGCCAAGCTCCAGAACATATGAGCCCTTCTCTAGGACGACATCAGCTGATTGGTGGAAGACGCTTCTCCGATTCTATAACACATGGTGTTTTAAGTCATCAAAGGTGATTAAGAAAAGCTAAAGGTGAATTATGGAGAAAAAGAGAAGAAATTGACTAAAAGTCAAATTTGAGTCAAATTTGACCGGAATTTGAATTTTGAATTTTGAATTCGAAATTCAGAAAAATTGGGCAAAAATATGGAATGGAAGGATAAGAGTGTTTAGAACTTGGAGATCAAGATTGGGGACAAAAATCTGGTCCTAAATATCTCAAGAAAACCAAAGGAAGAAATCAAAATAGAAGTGTACTATTCACCGTCCGATAATAGGATTTCAGAAAAACAGCATAAGTGTCCATTTTGGAATTTGATTTCTGCCAAATTTTTCAAATAAATGGATCAAGACAACTATACAATATTGAAGTATAGACTTTGGACAAGAATACCAGGATGTTGTTGATCAAGAACCACAAAGGGAACCAATTTAATTTGAGGCCTAAAGTTGGCACTCTGCCATTTTCGGTTAAGACACTGAACCAGCAATTTCTCTAAGTATGAAAACCGTGACAAATAGCCATCTTTGGATCTGAATTCAGAAAAATGGAGTGCAAAAGGCATGGGTGTTCATGTGCAAAATGGAATCCCTGATGATTATAGAGCATAAATGATTAGTCGTTGGACTGAGAAGTATAAGTTTGGGCCACTGAAAATAATCCCAAAGATAGGCAAATAACCATGATAAGATAACTGACGAACTGAATTGGAAGTTCATAAGGATTCAGTTACCCAAGAGAGAAAAACTTAAATTTGATAACCTTTGGATGTTTATCTCGGGTAGAAGCTTAAATAAAAGTTGAAGGATTCGAGTTTATCTACAACTTTGCTTAAGTGACATGTGGACCGTCGGATTCAAAACCGGCCGTGGAGAAGCTCTGAATTTTTTGGGTGATAGAGAAGCTAATGGAAGGGGAGGGGGGTGACAGAGCAAGCACGACGTGTCGTCGCCGGCGTCTTCGGTCGCCCGCCAGTGCAGCAGCTAAGCCACCTCCTCACCACACAAGCCTAGCACTAGGCCACGGTGTCGCCCATGCGCGCGGTAAGTCCCTTGAATATCTACCGCTCCCACCGCCGTTTCTACCGTGCCGCCTTTTTACCGCCGCCGCCCTCTCTGTCAAGCCATCACCAACGACCCAAAATTCCACTGCCACAACTCATCTCCCGTCGATTCCTCTCGCCCACTCCTCCACGGATACCCCAACTACATCCCAGTTAACTTGTTGTCTAGCCTTTCCGCCGGAGTACCCGTAACCATCGTCGCTCTCGTCCGCCACCGCCGCACCTCCTGCTCACGGTGAGCACCTCCTTGCCCTCGTTCTCTTTCCTTATGGGTAGCCGTAGGTCAGTCCTTGGGGTACTAGGAAGCCATAGGGGTAGTCGTCGAGGTAGGCCGAGCCGTCGTCGTGCGTAGTCACGGCTGGCCGTAAGCGCCGCCACCCGCCGCCGTGGAGGGTATGGCTCCGGCCACCTCCCGGGGAGCTACCGCTGCGCACAGGTGCGCTAGGGCATGGGGATGCTTCCCCAGCCTAGCCCCGTCGCCGGTAGGGTGCCGGCCGGCGAGCTGCACCGCCCCCTGCCGCGCTCGAGTTTTGGCGCGAGAAGGAAGAAGGGTCTGGCATCGGTGGGCCCGCGCGTCAGAGGGAAAAGGGGAGAAGGGAGGCTGGCCAGGCAAGGGCGCCGGATGGGCCGCAGTCTCGGAGGCCCAGGTGCCGGTATGGGCGGCCGTTGGAGAAAAGAGACCGGGGGCCCGGGTGGTCTAGCAGGCCGGTTTCGCGAAAAGAAAAGGAGGAGGAATAACGGGCCGTTGGGCCGGTGCCGTGTGAAGAAAGGAAAAAGAAAAAGGAAATCGGCCCAATGAGCCCAGCAGAGGAGGAAGTACGCCTGCGGGTAGAGTGAATAGGAGAAGGGTGGGCTCGAGCCGGGGGGGCCCAGCACGCAAGAGAGGGGGTAGAAAGGGGGTGCGTGAGAAAAGTGGCCAGGGGTTGTTCGGGAGAAATTTAGATTTCCTTTTGTAGAATAATAGATTAAATCCGAATCTCACCATTTAAATCATAGAAATTTTTAGGGGTGTCCAAAATTACTGAAACCAATTTTGTTAGGATTGTTTTATTTTCCTTTATGCATTAAAATTTATACACCCTAGGAAAAATAATAAAAATTTAGGTATTTTCTTAATGCCTTTTCTTTAAGGTATTTAAATAAATACTTAATCTTAATTATATGCATAAAATATCGAATATCATTTCATAATCACAAATTATTGTTAACTCATAGGAAATTAGGTTTTAAGGCTAGAAAATAATTATAACGTTTTCTAAAAATAAAAGAAAGAGCCTTAGGTAAGGTTAATAAAGGAAATAAAAATGGGGGGTTAATCTTTTCGGGTTTTTGTGTGTTGGGTTGCAACTTTATCATGATAAATTGTATAGTCCCTTGTTGGCTTGCAACTTTTGTTGGGATACGAGGTAGGCTACACTAGCGCAAATTAAAATTTTCTACCGCGTAAACCAAGAAAACTGCCGTATAAGGATGACGGGATTACCACTCGACGCACTCCTGGTGCGGAAGATGTAGATTCACATCGATGCAGCGAAGTCGATCAGCGTAGTCGTACGTAGTCGATCACGTCGACGTCCAGCAGCTCCTCAGCAGCTCATCCACGTGTAGCAAGATCGCCCTCGAGCC
Organism: Setaria viridis; assembly: GCF_005286985.2. NCBI lineage: Eukaryota > Viridiplantae > Streptophyta > Magnoliopsida > Poales > Poaceae > Setaria > Setaria viridis. The sequence goes on from NC_048264.2 coordinate 17,257,110, forward strand.
GCGGCTCGTCGTCGGCTCGTCGTGGCTTGTCGGCGGCTCGTCCAAGTGCTGCAGGCGCAACACCTCCAAGGTATCCACCCGTGCAGGGAGGAAGCGTCGCAAGCCGGACTGCTAGATCCGTGAGTTGCAACAGGCGAGGGCGTGGGAAGCGTGGTAGATGTGTTTCGCCAAAAGGTGTAAACCCTAGGGCGCCCCCACCCCTCTATTTATAGAGGTTCCTAATGGGCCTCTGGGTCCGAGGCCCATTAGTACTTCTAAACCTAATCCGACTCGGATCACATCCGAATTGGGCTTCCAGCCCCTTAAGTGTGTGACCCTGTGGGTTCGGATACATATAGACATGGCCCGAGTACTCCTACTTGGCCTAATAGTCGGTAGCAGCCTCTAGCAAGACGTGCCAACTCCTATATGCACACGAAGATCATATCAGACGAACCATCACAACATTATATACATGCTATTCCCTTTGCCTCACGATATTTGGTCTAGCTTCAAGCCGACCGCTCTTTCTCGATCCTGTGATTCGGAATCCCTTTGTAGGTTAACTCTTAACCGTACGTAGCATGGCCATGCATTTTCGGATCCGATCACTCGAGGGGCCTAGAGATATCACTCTCAATCAGAGAGGGGAAAATCCCATCTTGATTGACCATGTCTCACAGCATGCTTCTTGACAAACCCGAAAGCTACCTTTATAACTACCCTGTTATGGCGTAGCGTTTGATAGCCCCTAAGTAAGTCGATCCACATCTTGAATACATGCGACAATCTCAGGTCTAAGGACAAAGCGTATATGTTGTTTAAAAAAGAGAACTACTTCTCGTGTTGGGTCAGTCCTAGCACATGTCTCCACATGTGCCCACATTATTAGTTCAACATCTCCATGTCCATGACTTGGAAAACATAGTCATCAACTAATACATGTGCTAGTCTAATATTCATGTGTGTCCTCACATGAACTCTGACTAGGGACAACTTTAGAATAACCATACAAGTAAAGAGTTTCACACACAATTCACATAATTGCAAATCAATTCAAGTAGCCTTTAATGGATATTCAAGGAACACAACATAAATCATGGATACAAATGGAATATCATCATCTCTATGATTGCCTCTAGGGCATACCTCCAACAACTTTATCATGAAGGAAAGTTGTATAGTCTTGTATTCAAAAAGTTGCATCACTAACCCCTGCATATGCTTTATCATAGACACCGAAGCACCGGAAGGGGATTTCTCGGAATTTTCAGAAGGATCTCCAGAGTTCGAAGAGATCATTGAGTTGGTCCCCTGCGAAGCCGATCGTTCAGACCGTGCTAACTTTTTTATAGAACAAGGCAAGCCCTGGGGCATTTACCTATTTATTTTAGTAGTATTATTTCATATGTCCAATTATTGGTTATTTGCTATGTGAATGCACTAAGTCTAGGAATTGATTGAAACCCATTCTTGTGCATGATCCTACCTTGTTATAAGGACATCTTTGCCACTTGTTCAATGATTAGTAATTAACCCATGCTTAGCAATGCTTAAGTGCTTAAAGTAATTGGTTTACCAAACCTTAAGGTAAATGTTGGGTCATACATGCTAAATATGGAAAGGTAGCTTAAAGGTTAAAAGGCGGACAGAAGCTAGGAGTGTAGTTCTGTCTGCTAGATTAAATTGGTTATGGTCCGATCGTTGTCTTAACCTTTGATCAAGTGAATGACATCTGATCACTTACTGGGTATGGGACCAGTAAAGCCCGGTAGATTAGTAAACCCTCTGATCGGGAATACTTCGTACCCGTGCTTGACGTGCTGGAGATTGGCAGGGGCGTAGCTTGAAACTCAAATGGTGATCAGGCCAGACGTGGGGTCCCATGTGGGTGTGCGTCCCTTGGTCCGGGTAGTCTTATTCCCAATCATTGGATTTGCTAATCGAAAGGTCGTTACGTACGAGCTGGACAGTCGTATATAACTGGTGATCAGGGTACTCTCCTGCAGGATGTATTTTGATCCGGATCGCCGCAATTCTCGGTTATGAATGCACTTGATCACTGTTGAGCATCGTAGTATAAATTCATGAATGCTATATCTTTCCACTAATGTTTTGGTGTATGGAAACTAGCATCGGTGTAACCTGTTACAACGAGCTCCTCCTCACCTCCATAGACGAGGAACATATCTTTAGTCCTTCTCATGTACTTAAGAATGTTTTTCACCGCTGTCCAGTGACTCTCACCTGGATCAGATTGGTGTCTGCTTGTCATACTTAGTGCATATGAAACATCTGGGCGAGTACTTATCATTGCATACATGATAGATCCAATAGCCGAGGCATATGGCACTCTACTCATGCGATCCCGCTCATCAGCAGTCGAAGGACATTGAGTCTTGCTGAGATGTATGCCATGTGACATAGGCAAGAACCCTTTCTTTGCCTCTTCCATGCTGAACCGCTTCAACACTTTGTCAATGTAAGTATCTTGGCTTAAACCTATAAGCCTTCTCGATCTATCTCTATAGATCTTAATGCCCAGAATATATGCCGCTTCCCCTAAGTCCTTCATCGAAAAACTATTTTTCAGTGAAGTCTTTACAGACTCAAGCATAGGAATGTTATTTCCAATCAGCAATATGTCATCTACATATAAGATTAGAAATACTACAGAGCTCCCACTAACCTTCTTGTAAACACAAGACTCTTCCTCGTTCTTGGTGAAGTCAAACCCTTTGACCACTTCATCAAAACGAATGTTCAAACTCCTAGATGCTTGCTTCAATCCATACATGGATCTTTGAAGCTTGCATACCTTTCTAGCATTTTTCGGATCGACAAAACCCTCAGGCTGTATCATATACACGTCCTCAGCTAGGTTTTCATTCAGGAAAGCTGTCTTGACATCCATCTGCCATATCTCATAATCGAAATATGCAGCTATAGCTAGAATAATCAGAATGGACTTAAGCATCACTACGGGTGAGAAAGTCTCGTCGTAGTCAACTCCTTGAACTTGTCGAAAACCTTTTGCGACAAGTCGTGCCTTATAGATGCGAATATTTCCATCCATGTCCTTTTTCTTCTTATAGATCCACTTGCACTCTATGGCTTTAACACCATCAGGCGGGTCAACCAAGTTCCAAACTTGATTGTCTCCCATGGACTCTATTTTGGATTGCATGGCACTCTGCCATTTTTCGGAGTCTGGGTCCATCATTGCTTCTGCATATGTCGCAGGCTCATCATTGTCCAACAATAATATTTCCCGCATTTCGCGGAGCCTTGCCGACCTTCGTGGTTGTGGCGGTGCTTCTCTTGCCATGGGTATCTCAACTTGTTCTGCTACATTAGCATCACTCATTGATTCTTGCCCAATCGGCTCATCTTGAACTTCTTCAAGATGCACTGTCTTTCCATTCTTTTCTCCTTTGAGAAACTCTTTCTCTAGGAAAACCCCGTTCTGAGCGACAAACACTTTGCCCTTTGACCGGTTGTAGAAACAATATCCCAAAGTTTCCTTTGGATATCCCACGAAAATGCACTTATCCAACTTGGGTGTGATCTTGTCCAACTGAAGTTGCTTGACAAACACTTCACATCCCCAAATCTTTAGAAAAGACAAACTAGGAACCTTTCCAGTCCACATCTCATACGGTGTCTTAACTACGGATTTAGATGGTACCCTATTAAGTGTGAAAGCTGCTGTTTCTAGAGCGTATCCCCAAAATGACAATGGTAGGTCCGACTGGCTCATCATTGATCGAACCATGTCTCACAATGTTCGATTATGTCACTCGGATACACCGTTTCTCTAAGGTGTTCCAGGCGGCGTAAGTTGTGGAACAATTCACAACTCTTTAGATGATTGCTAAACTCGTGGCTCAAATACTTGCTTCCACGATCAGATCGTAAGGCCTTAATTTTCTTGCCACGCTGATTTTCATCTTCATTCTGAAATTCCTTGAACTTTTCAAAGGTTTCAGACTTGTGCCTCATCAAGTAGACATAGCCATATCTACTAAAATCATCAGTGAAAGTTATGAAGTATTGGAATCCTCCTCTAGCCGTCATGCTCATTGGTCCGCATGCATCGCTATGTACGAGGTCCAAAAGTCTACTACTCTCTCAGGAAAACCTGTGAAAGGTGTCTTGGTCATCTTGCCTAGCAAGCAAGCCTCACATGTCTCGTATGATTCAAAATCAACGAAGTTAGAAGTCCATCAGAATGGAGCTTCTTCATGCGTTTTTCACTTATATGACCCAAACGACAATGCCACAAGTAGGTAGGAATCAAATCATTAGGCTGAGGCCTTTTAGCACTTACGTTACAGACAAGTGAACCATCAATATTTAAAACAAACAATCCATTCACAATGGATGCAAAAGCCATAAACATATCATTCTTAGAGATCAGACAACCATTATTTTCACTCGCAAATGAATAACCATCCTTAATCAAGCATGAAGGGGACAAAATGTTTCGACTTAAACTAGGAACGAAATAACAATTATTCAACTCCATAATAAATCCTAACGGGAGGTGGAGTTGCATCATCCCGACGGTCAACGCAGCAACTCTTGCATTATTGCCCACGCGGAAATCAACTTCTCCTCTTTCCACGCTTCTACTTCTTATCATTTCCTGCATCGAATTGCAAATATGAGCAACTGATCCGGTATCAAATACCCAAGAATTAATAATTGTATCAGCGAGAAATATGTTGTTTATAACATTAACAACAAGCGTACCTGAGGTAGAAGTACTCTTACTCCCGCCATTCTTCAATGAAGCTAGGTACTGCTTGCAGTTTCTCTTCCAGTGACCAGGTTCGTGATAATAAAAGCACTCTTTATCTGGAGCAGGTCCAGCTTTAGCCTTGGGCGCTGGGTTTGGCTTAGACACTCCAGCCTTACTCATCTTCTTCCAAGAATTGCCCTTCTTCTTGAAGGTAGGCTTGTTCTGTACAGCCATCACATGGCTGCTGCTAGCACTTTTCTTAATGTCAACCTCTGCTATCTTGAGTATACCACACAGTTCATTCAGACCCTTCTCCATCCCATGCATATGGTAGTTCAAGATGAAGTTCCCATAGCTAGGCGGAAGAGATGAAAGAATGAAGTCAGTGGCCAACTCTTTGCCCATTGGGAAGCCCAGCTTCTCCAATCGCTGAGTGTAACCAACCATCTTGATTACATGTGGTCCTACTGTTGCGCCTTCTGCTAGCTTGCACTCCAGAAAGGCTTTGGACACATTGAACCTTTCAGTCCTAGCCTGTGTCTGGAACATGTCCTTGAGCGCCATGATCATATCGTGTGCCTCATGATTTGTTTCGAACTGCATCTGCAGCTCGGGTTCCATGCAAGCAAGCATAAGGCAGCTTACCTCAAGATTAGCATCAAATGTCTTCTTGTAAGCAGCCTTAATGGCAGTAGATGCATCATCAGTAGGTACTGGTGGTAGTGGGGTGTCTAGAACATCTTCCTTTTAATCGGCCCTGAGAACAATTCTCAGGTTACGGATCCAATCCGAGTAGTTTGTTCCATTCAACTTGTCCTTCTCAAGGATCGAACGCAAAGCAAAGGATGTGGTGTTGCTAGGTGCCATTTAATCTACAACAAAAGTAACGCAAAATACACTAAGACAAACGTATCCATGATAGAGTAAATCATATTAAACTATTTTAACAGAATCTACTCCCACTAAAATCAATATCCCTCTATTGATACTTAGTGATTCAGGATCCACAACTAACAAGTCTACTAGTGAGATTTAGCATCACCGCTAGCAAACAAGGTAGATCGGTAAGCAACTTTTGCTAATCATATCACATATGACTCCTATTGTTGGGTGACATCTCCATGTCTCAGCACCCAACCTTTATGCCCCAAGGTCCTTAACCGTTAATATAACCTTGTTAAGCAAACCAACCCTTATGCATGTAAGTGTCCGACACAAACCCGTCTAGTCAAGGAAAACTAGTGGCATCCTAATTTCATAGACCCACCACTAATTGTACAAGACATGGGACGGTGCAAGTTTTAGTTGGGAGGGCATACTAACTTAAACTTTGTGAGGGATCGTTCTACTTCTAACATCACAGCATGCAGAAAGTAAAACATAAACAGAATAGCATTCACACAGTTGTGACACAGTATGGCCCGTTTTCTTATGGTGATCTCCATCTCCACAGAACCTATTCACCATAGTGATCTCCATCTCCATGCTCCATGTGCGCCATCCTCCTGGTGATGAGTCCTCCAAGAACTAGAACATGATATTACGCCTAATAGCTAGTAAACAAGCTAGTAATGAAGATTACATAGTTGTTTGGATCATCACAGATTGGTACGCAGACCATTAAATACATTAAAGTGACAACACATATGGCTCCTGCCGTGTTACCATACGCGCGACACGCAGGTCACGAATGAGTTACACACATGCATCACATACACAAAGGGCCATACTGATCACAAGATACATACATCCTGCAAAACAGAGTTAAGCGTCCTAATGTTCCAAACTTCGGAGGCCCGAAACTCTATCTTCCAAGCCAAATTTGGGAAATCAAATTTCGCCAAAAACCGACAAAGCCATTGAACTTCATGTGTAACATTTTTTGTAGATCAATTTTCATGTAAATTTCGCCCCGATCCAAGATCGTACCGAAAAGTTACAGCTGATTTACCGAAGCACACACACACGGCAAAATCCCGGCCCGGTAGTAGATCCAATCTACTATTGCACATCTCATGCGCCTGGCATATAAACCTGGATTTCGATTCGACCAATCACATTGATCTTCGCTCACTGCAACTAGAATTATGTGTATCACTTAACTCCGATGGCGGAAACCCGACCGGTAGGAGTATGTCGTTACACTACCATTGCAGCAAGAACACGAAACCAGGACATAGATCAAATTGAAAACTCGCATATCTCCATATGCACACATCCCAAATCCAAAACTAAACAGCTACGGCTCTGATACCACTGTTGGGATACGAGGTAGGCTACACTAGCGCAAATCAAAATTTTCTACCGCGTAAACCAAGAAAACTGTCGTATAAGGATCACGGGATTACCACTCGACGCACTACTGGTGCTGAAGATGTAGATTCACGTCGATGCAACAAAGTCGATCAGCGTAGTCGTACGTAGTCAATCACGTTGACGTCCAGCAGCTCCTCAGCAGCTCATCCACGTGCAGCAAGATCGCCCTCGTGCCGCGGCTCGTCGTGGCTCGTCGGCGGCTCGTCCAAGTGCTGCAGGCGCAACACCTCCAAGATATCCACCCGTGCAGGGAGGAAGCGTCGCAAGCCGGACTGCTAGATCTGTGAGTTGCAACAGGCGAGGGCGTGGGAAGTGTGGTAGATGTGTTTCGCCAAAAGGTGTAAACCCTAGGGCGCCCCCACCCCTCTATTTATAGAGGTTCCAAACGGGCCTCTGGGTCCGAGGCCCATTAGTACTTCTAAACCTAATCCGACTCGGATCACATCCGAATTGGGCTTCCAGCCCCTTAAGTGTGTGACCCTGTGGGTTTGGATACATATAGACATGGCCCGAGTACTCCTACTTGGCCTAATAGTCGGTAGCAGCCTCTAGCAAGACGTGCCAACTCCTATATGCACACGAAGATCATATCAGACGAACCATCACAACATTATATACATGCTATTCCCTTTGCCTCACGATATTTGATCTAGCTTCAAGCCGACCGCTCTTTCTCGATCCTGTGATTCGGAATCCCTTTGTAGGTTAACTCTTAACCGTACGTAGCATGGTCATGCATTTTTGGATCCGATCACTCAAGGGGCCTAGAGATATCACTCTCAATCAGAGAGGGGCAAATCCCATCTTGATTGACCATGTCTCACAGCATGCTTCTTGACAAACCCGAAAGCTACCTTTATAACTACCCTGTTACGGCGTAGCGTTTGATAGCCCCTAAGTAAGTCGATCCACATCTTGAATACATGCGACAATCTCAGGTCTAAGGACAAAGCGTATATGTTGTTTAAAAAAGAGAACTACTTCTCGTGTTGGGTCAGTCCTAGCACATGTCTCCACATGTGCCCACATTATTAGTTCAACATCTCCATGTCCATGACTTGTGAAACAAAGTCATCAACTAATACATGTGCTAGTCTAATATTCATGTGTGTCCTCACATGAACTCCGACTAGGGACAACTTTAGAATAACCATACAAATAAAGAGTTTTACACACAATTCACATAATTGCAAATCAATTCAAGTAGCCTTTAATGGATATTCAAGGAACACAACATAAATCATGGATACAAATGGAATATCATCATCTCTATGATTGCCTCTAGGGCATACCTCCAACAACTTTATCATGAAGGATAGTTGTATAGTCTTGTATTCAAAAAGTTGCATCACTAACCCCTGCATATGCTTTATCATAGACACCGAAGCACCAGAAGGGGATTTCTCGGAATTTTCAGAAGGATCTCCGGAGTTCGAAGAGATCATTGAGTTTGTCCCCTGCGAAGCCGATCCTTTAGACCGTGCGAACTTTTTTATAGAACAAGGCAAGCCCCGGTGCATTTACCTATTTATTTTAGTAGTATTATTTCATATGTCCAATTATTGGTTATTTGCTATGTGAATGCACTAAGTCTAGGAATTGATTGAAACCCATTCTTGTGCATGATCCTACCTTGTTATAAGGACATCTTTGCCACTTGTTCAATGATTAGTAATTAACCCATGCTTAGCAATGCTTAAGTGCTTAATGTAATTTGTTTACCAAACCTTAAGGTAAATGTTGGGTCATACATGCTAAATATGGAAAGGTAGCTTAAAGGTTAAAAGGCGGACGGAAGCTAGGAGTGTAGTTCTGTCTGCTAGATTAAATTGGTTAAGGTCCGATCATTGTCTTAACCTTTGATCAAGTGAATGACATCTGATCACTTACTGGGTATGGGACCAGTAAAGCCCGGTAGATTAGTAAACCCTCTAATCGGGAATACTTCGTACCCGTGCTTGACGTGCTGGAGATTGGCAGGGGCGTAGCTTGAAACTCACATGGTGATCAGGCCAGACGTGGGGTCCCATGTGGGGGTGCGTCCCTGGGTCCGGGTAGTCTTATTCCCAATCATTGGATTCGCTAAGTGATCAAGGTACTCTCCTGCAGGATGTATTTTGATCCGGATCGCCGCAATTCTCGGTTATGAATGCACTTGATCACTGTTGAGCATCGTAGTATAAATTCATGAATGCTATATCTTTCCACTAATGTTTTGGTGTATGACTTTAATACCTTGTTGTTTGCAAATAATCTTTTTATCATCATTTAGAATGGTTAGGTAATAACTTAATCAAAATAAAAGATAAAGCTAAGGTCTCACTTTTAGTAAGCTCTTTGGCAAAAAAATGTGTCAGCCAAGTACACCGAAAAAGCTATCATATAGTTCCAGGAAAAGTTATTATATTGGTTAGTCAGGTAAGCCTTGCTGAGTACCCCGTACTCAGGGTTATCCCTTGTGGCTGTTTTCAGAGGCACCGCAGGAATCCACCGAGGAGGAAGCCCTGAAAAACTAGGGTATTGTTATGAGTCTCGCAATACCCTTAGAAGAAATCTTGAATGCTCCTCTCCCACCTGAACCCGTTTATGTTTAATTCCTAGAACCTCTATCTGACCTGCACTGTTAAGTTTATTTCAAACTACGTCTTGTAATAACTCGTACCTTATGTATGTATGTAAAAATGTAATATTTGTTGATGCTTTCCCATCGCGGAAACAATCCTGGTGAATGGCTATGAGACGTGACGTGGATCATTCGAGGAGTCCCAGGGACACTTGACGGACGACCGGACTTATACTGTTTTAAGTGCGTTTCGGATAATTGCTGTATTGGCAGCGATTAGGCGCATTTAAACAAGTTTAAGTTAGACGGTTCCTACAAAAGCACATGAAGAAGAGGAATCCTACAAACACCATGCTCAAGAGGTACACGACCGGATCAGCGCCCTTGAACATTCCCATCCAAGCATTGTCAGCACCATAGATCGGCTGAAACGGCACAGAGAAGAACTCGCCAAGGAGATCGCTGCTGAAGAAAAGAAGCTTCAAGATCTCCCGGCTGTCATCACCGATTTAAAATAGGAAAGGCAAAACCTTGCCCACGAGGCCAACCAAATTCACCGCAATATTCCAGAAGTTCCCAAATCGGCCGGTGACAACCAGCGAGTACTAGATTCAGCAGATCAAATCCACCTACGGGTGATTGAGGCCATAAATATTCTCCTCGGATAGTCGCACTTGAACGTAAAGTGCCTTTTGAGTGTATCGTACTGAATTCAAATGACATTTCGGATGTCCTGCATAGCATCGACACTTTTCAACGTTTCCTTCTTGAATGCAAATTTGAATGGCTCTCTCCGCAGCTTTTTAACTCAACGATCGCTTGCTTTGAATGCATTCTTCTACTAACCGTTGCCTGTCACCCCCTCGTCCTATAAATACGAGACCTTCGCATCCTCTCCAGAGGCATTCGCATAGCACCCATACGCACGCCCTCTGCTAGACGTTTCCAGACTCTAGTCAGGCACCCGGATGGCTTCCTCCTCCTCCGTCAATTAGGTACGAAATTGACCTTTACGCACCTTGACTGATTTTTGCCATCAATTGACTGCCTATTGTCCCTTCAGCCAAACCGGCTTAGCCCCGGTCTCGAACAGGCTATTGAGATTATGCACTCTGATGAACCGCTGACCTAGGCGGACAAAGATCTGATCCAAGCCCATCGTGAAGAACTCAAGGACCACCTCCCCGCGCATATCAAGAAGATTGTAGACAACATTGAAGCCAACGCCTCTAGGAGGCCAACCTAGCCACCGGCCGAAAGGAGCCACTAACTGCCTCGTCAAGTCACCCTTGAAGACGCAATGGTGGAAGTGGAAGAGAAGAGTACCTGCATTCTAATCAAATTAGGCCAGCTTCATAGAAGAACCGAACTGAGTCAAGTCCAACCGAAACACCATTGAATTACTACGACTTCTGAATATATTGATACTTTTTATTCTCAGGGTGACTTGTACCATGTCGGCCATGTATCCAGTTAATGTACCGAACGGTAATCGGCTTATTTGTATGAATGCTTTATTGCCTTATTCATCCTCAAGGCGATGCCTTTCACATCGGCTATATGAATGCGAGTCAATAGGTATCGGCCGTGAGAACCTGATATGCCATATTATCGGCTAAGCGTCTACCCATATGCTGGGATAGTATCTTTTTAAATATCTTCCATTTAGAGCCCTTGTAAATTCTTCTCCCTCAATGGTCTCCAATATGTATGCATCGCCCGGCGCACATCGACTAATCCTGTACGGCCCTTCCCAAGTAGGTGACCATTTTCCATATTTAGGATCTTTAGATCCTATCGGCAAGATCAATTTCCAGACCAAGTCCCCTTGGGAAAACTGTTTGACCTTGACCTTCTTGTCATACCATCTGGTGACTCTTTTCTTATTTTCCTCAATACTAATCAAGGCACTCAATCGTTGATTTGCCAAATCTTCCAGCTCTCCCTTCATGAGCCTGGAATAGTCATCGGCTGTTAACTGATCCTGAAGCGATGTCCGTCTAGACCCAGTTTTCAACTCCCAAGGCAATACTGCTTCGTGCCCATACACTAACTAGTAAGGAGACACCTTGGTGGCACCGTGGAAAGCCATCTTGTAGGCGCACAAGGACTCGTTCAGCGTCATATGCCACCGCCTTGGTTGTTCTTCAATCTTTCTCTTAATCAATTTAATCACCCCCTTGTTGGATGATTTAGCCTAACCATTGGCCTGAGCATAATACAGAGAAGAATTTAACAACTTAATTCCCATGTTGGCAGTGAACTCTTCAAATTCTCCCGAGGTAAACATTGACCCCTAGTCAGTCGTAATAGTCTGAGGAGTACCAAACTGATAAATAATGTGCTCCTTCACAAATTCAATCATGTTGGCCGACATCACAATTTTTAAAGGAACTGCCTCCACCCACTTGGTGAAATAATCAGTAGCCACCAATATGAACTTATGCCCTTTACTCGATGGTGGATAAATCTGTCCAATGAGGTTAATTCCCAACCTCTAAATGGCTACGGCTTTATTATTGGGTTCATAGCCGAGGCTGGTGCTCGTTGTACGTTGCCGAATTTCTGACAATCCTGACACCCTTTATAATATTTGAAACAATCCTCGAGTATCGTCGGCCAATAATACCCATTATTTCTAATCATCCACTTCATTTTGAAGGAAGATTGATGGGCCCCACATACACCTTCATGAATTTCTCCCATTAGAGTTTTTGCTTCCTCCACTCCAAGGCATTTGAGTAGCACCCCATCAATCGTCCGGTAAAACAAATCATCCTCAAGCAGTATGTACTTTGTAGCCTGAAAGCGTATTTGCCAATCGACCTTCTTGGATGGATCTTTTAGATAGTCGGCAATTTCCTTCCTCCAGTCATCGGCCACAAGCTCCAGAGACATAGCGCCTTGAATCGATCGGTAACCAGAAGCATGTTGGGCAAGCCTATTAGCTTCCTCATTGTTATCTCTGGGAATATGTTCAATAAGTGTGGTCTTGAACTCTTTCAGTAACTGGAGGCATTCTTCATAACAAATTCTTAGAATATCATCCTTGCACTCGCATTTTCTAGTTAACTGATCCACAATGAAAATGGAATCCCCAAATATCTCTACCGCTTCAGCCTTGACCTCTCTCAATAGCTGGATACCTTTCAAGATGGCCCGATACTCTGCTTGATTATTATTAGCAGAAGCCTCAATCGGCAGAGATAAATCATAACTTGCCTCCCGAGGCGATATCAGGATGATGCCGATTCCTGATCCGGCCCCGCACAAAGATCCATCAAAGTATAGTGTCCACGGAGCTAGTTCGATAACAGTAATTTTTGATCCACAATGCTAGGCTACGAAGTCGGCCATTACTTGACCCTTGACAGCTTTGGTTGATTCGTACCTCAGATCGAATTCCGAGAGGGCCAGAATCCACTTTCCAATTCTCCCTTTCAAGATCGGTAGTGATAACATATACTTGACGACATCATCATTGGACATGACTACGCACTCTGCCGATAACAGGTAGTGCCTGAGTTTGGTACAAGAAAAATATAGGCAAAGGCACAACCGTTCCACCGGAGGCTATCTGGTTTCAGCATCGAAAAGTCTTCCGCTAACGTAATAAATTACCCTTTCTTTCCCCTCAAACTCCTGGACCAGCACTGAGCCAATAGCTCGCTCGTCGGCCAATAGATACAGTCTGAAAGGCTTATCGGGCTATGGAGGAACCAACACCGGAGGGGACACCAAGTATTATTTGATATCATCTAATGCCTTCTGCTACTCCTTGCCCCAAATGAACTCTTAGTCGGGTTTTAATTTCAGCAATGGGGTGAAATCTTGAATGTGTCCAGACAAGTTTGATATGAACCTTCGGATGAAGTTGAGCTTGCGGATTAAGAACAATAGCTCAGTCTTGTCTTGTGGGGCCACAACTTTGTTGATGGCAGCTATAAACTTTCGATTGATCTCAATGCCGCGTTCATGGACCATGAAACCCAGAAATTTACTAGCCGAAATGCCAAAAGCACACTTGTTTGGATTCATTTTCAACCCATGCTTTCTTGTGCACTCCAATACCTTGCGCAAATCGGCCAGATGTTGTTGATGCCCCTTTGACTTGATGACAACATCATCAATATAAATCTCCACCAGGACACCAATAAGCTTATGAAATATATAATTCATGGCCCATTGATATGTAGCTCCAACATTCTTCAAACCGAAAGTCATGACTACCCACTCGAACAAACCAAGATGACCAGGGCACCTGAAGGCCATTTTTGAGATATCTTCTTCGACTATTAGTATCTGATTATACTCGGCGTTACCATCCATGAAGCTGATGACTTTGTGCCCTGCGGCCGCGTCTATCAAAACATCGGCCGTCGTCATCGGGTATCCGTCCATCGGCGTAGCTTGGTTAAGATTTCTGAAGTCAATGCAAACACGTATCTTTCCATTTTTCTTGTATACAGGAACAATATCAGAAATCCACTCGGCATATCGACACTGCCGAATAAACCCTGCTTCAATCAATCTTGTGATTTCAGCCTTTATATCAGGTAGAATTTTAGGATTACAATGTCGTGCAGACTGCTGATATGGCCGATACCCCAGTTTTATAGGCAGCCGATGTTTGACTATGGACCAGTCTAGACCAGGCATTTCATGATACTCCCAAGCAAAGTAATCTTTAAACTCTCTTAACAAATCTATTAACTCACGCTTGTATTCGGGGTCTAACCTAGCACTGATATACGTAGGCCTTGGCTTGCTACTATCTCCAAGGTCTACCATCTCTAATGAATCGGCCTACATAAATCAGTGCCCAATTTTTCCATCTTCTCGGATGAACTAATCAATCTAATCTGATTCTTCTGAGCCGACTGCTTGGATCAGCTGTAGATCGAAATCGGACACCTTCAAGAACTCAGTGTTGGAGGTATGCCCTAGAGGCAATCATAGAGATGATGATATTCCATTTGTATCCATGATTTATATTGTGTTCCTTGAATATCCATTAAAGGCTACTTGAATTGATTTGCAATTATGTGAATTGTGTGTGAAACTCTTTACTTATATGGTTATTCTAAAGTTGTCCCTAGTCGGAGTTCATGTGAGGACACACATGAATATTAGACTAGCACATGTATTAGTTGATGACTATGTTTCACAAGTCATGGACATGGAGATGTTGAACTAATAATGTGGGCACATGTGGAGACATGTGCTAGGACTGACCCAACACGAGAAGTAGTTCTCTCTTTATATAACATATGCGCTTTGTCCTTAGACCTGAGATTGTCGCATATATTCAAGATGTGGATCGACCTACTTACGGGCTATCAAACGCTACGCCGTAACAGGGTAGTTATAAAGGTAGCTTTCGGGTTTGTCAAGAAGCATGCTGTGAGACATGGTCAATCAAGATGGGATTTGCCCCTCTCTGATTGAGAGTGATATCTCTGGGCCCCTCGAGTGATCGGATCCGAAAATGCATGGCCATGCTACGTACAGTTAAGAGTTAACCTACAAAGGGACTCCGAATCACAGGATCGAGAAAGAGCGGTCGGCTTGAAGCTAGACCAAATATCGTGAGGCAAAGGGAATAGTATGTATATAATGTTGTGATGGTTCGTCTGATATGATCTTCGTGTGCATATAGGAGTTGGCACGTCTTGCTAGAGGCCGCTACAAACTATTGGGCCGAGTAGGAGTACTCGGGCCATGTCTATATGTATCTGAACCCATAGGGTCACACACTTAAGGGGCTGGAAGCCCAATTCGGATGTGATCCGAGTTGGATTAGGTTTAGAAGTACTAATGGGCCTCGGACCCAGAGGCCTGTTAGGAACCTCTATAAATAGAGGGGTGGGGGCGCCCTAGGGTTTACACCTTTTGGCGAAACACATCTGCCGTGCCTCCCACGCCTTCTCCTGTTGCAACTCACGGATCTAGCAGTCCGGCTTGCGACGCTTCCTCCCTGCCCGTGTGGATACCTTGGAGGTGTTGCGCCTGCAGCACTTGGACGAGCCGCCGACGAGCCACGACGAGCCGACGACGAGCCGCGGCACGAGGGCGATCTTGCTGCACGTGGATGAGCTGCTGAGGAGCTGCTGGACGTCACCGTGATCGACTACGTATGACTACGCTGATCGAGCAAGAATCGATGAGTGATGCTAACGTAGTAGAACAAGTTGAGATACCCATGGCAAGAGAAGCACTGCCACAACCACGAAGGTCGGCAAGGCTCCACGAAATGCGGGAAATATTATTGTTGGACAGTGATTAGCCTACGACATATGCAGAAGTAATGATGGACCCAGACTCCGAAAAATGGCAGAGTGCCATGCAATCCGAAATAGTGTCCATGGGAAACAATCAAGTTTGGAACTTGGTTGACCCGCCGATGGTGTTAAAGCCAGAGAGTGCAAGTGGATCTATAAGAAGAAAAAGGACATGGATGGAAATGTTCACATCTATAAAGCACGACTTGTCGCAAAAGGTTTTCGACAAGTTCAAGGAGTTGACTACGACGAGACTTTCTCGCCCGTAGTGATGCTTAAGTCCATTCTGATTATTCTAGCTATAGATGCATATTTTGATTATGAGATATGGCAGATGGATGTCAAGATAGCTTTCCTGAATGAAAACCTAGCTGAGGACGTGTATATGATACAGCCTGAGGGTTTTGTCGATCCGAAAAATGCTGGAAAGGTATGCAAGCTTCAAAGATCCATGTATGGATTGAAGCAAGCATCTAGGAGTTGGAACATTCGTTTTGATGAAGTGGTCAAAGGGTTTGACTTCACCAAGAACGAGGAAGAGTCTTGTATTTACAAGAAGGTTAGTGGGAGCTCTATAGTATTTCTAATCTTATATGTAGATGACATATCGCTGATTGGAAATAACATTCCTATGCTTGAGTCTGTAAAGACTTCACTGAAAAATAGTTTTTCGACGAAGGACTTAGGGGAAGCGGCATATATTTTGGGCATTAAGATCTATAGAGATAGATCGAGAAGGCTTATAGGATTAAGCCAAGATACTTACATTGACAAAGTGTTGAAGCGGTTCAGCATGGAAGAGGCAAAGAAAGGGTTCTTGCCTATGTCACATGGCATACATCTCAGCAAGACTCAGTGTCCTTCGACTGCTGATGAGCAGGATCGCATGAGTAGAGTGCCATATGCCTCGGCTATTGGATCTATCATGTATGCAATGATAAGTACTGGCCCAGATGTTTCATATGCGCTAAGTATGACAAGCAGACACCAGTCTGATCCAGGTGAGAGTCACTGGACAGCGGTGAAAAACATTCTTAAGTACTTGAGAAGGACTAAAGATATGTTCCTCATCTATGGAGGTGAGGAGGAGCTCGTTGTAACAGGTTACACCGATGCTAGTTTCCAAACCGACAGAGATGATTCAAAGTCACAATCAGGATTTGTGTTCACTCTAAATGGTGGTGCTGTTAGTTGGAAGAATTCCAAGCAGGAGATAGTGGCCGATTCTATGACAGAAGCCGAGTACATCGCGGCTTCGGAAGCCGCGAAGGAGGGTGTTTGGATAAGGAATTTCCTCATTGAGCTTGGTGTGTTCCCGAATGCGTCCAGCCCATTGAATCTCTACTGTGATAACAATGGGGCAATTGTGCAAGCAAAGGAGCCAAGGAACCACCAGAAGAACAAACACGTAATGCGGCGATTTCATCTCATTCGAGACTTCATTAACCAGGGTGAGATCAAGATATGCAAAATACACACGGATCTGAACATTTCTGATCCGTTGACAAAACCACTCCCGCAAGCTAAGCATGATGCGCATGTAAGAGCTATGGGTATTAGGTACCTTCTAGATTGACTCTAGTGCAAGTGGGAGACTGTTGGAGGTATGCCCTAGAGGCAATCATCGAGATGATGATATTCCATTTGTATCCATGATTTATATTGTGTTCCTTGAATATCCATTAAAGGCTACTTGAATTGATTTGCAATTATGTGAATTATGTGTGAAACTCTTTACTTGTATGGTTATTCTAAAGTTGTCCCTAGTCGGAGTTCATGTGAGGACACACATGAATATTAGACTAGCACATGTATTAATTGATGACTATGTTTCACAAGTCATGGATATGGAGATGTTGAACTAATAATGTGGGCACATGTGGAGACATGTGCTAGGACTGACCCAATACGAGAAGTAGTTCTCTCTTTAAACAACATATGCGCTTTGTCCTTAGACCTGAGATTGTCGCATGTATTCAAGATGTGGATCGACCTACTTAGGGGCTATCAAACGCTACGCCATAATAGGGTAGTTATAAAGGTAGCTTTCAGGTTTGTCAAGAAGCATGTTGTGAGACATGGTCAATCAAGATGGGATTTGCCCCTCTCTGATTGAGAGTGATATCTCTGGGCCCCTCGAGTGATCGGATTTGAAAATGCATGGCCATGCTACGTACGGTTAAGAGTTAACCTACAAAGGGATTCCGAATCACAGGATCGAGAAAGAGCGGTCGGCTTGAAGCTAGAACAAATATCGTGAGGCAAAGGGAATAGCATGTATATAATTGTGTGATGGTTCATCTGATATGATCTTCGTGTGCATATAGGAGTTGGCACGTCTTGCTAGAGGCCGCTACCGACTATTGGGCCGAGTAGGAGTACTCGGGCCATGTCTATATGTATCCGAACCCATAGAGTCACACACTTAAGGGGCTGGAAACCCAATTTTGATGTGATCCGAGTTGGATTAGGTTTATAAGTACTAATGGGCCTTGGACCCAGAGGCCCGTTAGGAACCTCTATAAATAGAGGGGTGGGGGCGCCCTAGGGTTTACACCTTTTGGCGAAACACATCTGTCGCGCCTCCCACACCCTCGCTTATTGCAACTCACGGATCTAGCAGTCCGGCTTGCGACGCTTCCTCCCTGCACATGTGGATACCTTGGAGGTGTTGTGCCTGCAGCACTTGGACGAGCCGCCGACGAGCCACGACGAACCACGACGAGCCGACGACGAGCCGCGGCACGAGGGCGATCTTGCTGCATGTGGACGAGCTGCTGAGGAGCTGCTGGACGTCGACGTGATCGACTACGTACGACTACGCTAATCGACTTCGCTGCATCGACGCGAATCTACATCTTCCGCACCAGTAGTGCGTCGAGTGGTAATCCCGTGATCCTTATACGGCAGTTTTCCTGGTTTACGCGGTAGAAATTTTTTGATTTGCGCTAGTGTAGCCTACCTCGTATCCCTACACTCAGTGTCCTAGGTCCTGCCAGATATGCATCTGACGTGTTCGTAACTCCATTGGTGCACGTCAGCTATGGTGACACTGTAGGCAGAGTCAGTGGTGACTACTTCAATGGTGTCGCTGATCCACTGGACGAGGCATTTGTGCATCGTAGACGGGATGCAGCAGTTTGCGTGGATCCAGTCTCGCTCGAGCAACATATTATAGGACACTTTACCATTAATTATAAAGAAAGTGGTGGGTAGGGTCTTACTACCAATGGTGAGGTCGACGCAGAGTGCCCCCCGGACCAGAGATCTGTTGCCTTCGAAATCCTTGAGCATCATGTCCATCTTGATCAAATCTTGTTCCCTTTTTCCTAGTTTGCGGAACATAGCATACGACATGATGTTCACGGCAGCACCTCCATCGACCAACAGCTTAGTGACCGGTCGTCCGTTGACTTGCCCCTTGAGTAAGAGAGCCTTGAGATGCTGGCATTTTTCATCCTCGGGTTTCTCAAAAGTGGTGGTTATTGGCTCCAGAGCCAATTGTGTCATCTGCTCCTCTATTTCTGTTGCATTTTTGCGGTCAACAGGAGCCATGAACTCCATCGGCAAGGTGAACACCATGTTGACGTCAGCAGCCGAATCTTGGTCGTTGTTTTCTCCATCAGCTTTTCTTCTGGGGTGCCAAACTTGAGACTTGACCCCTTTTTTGTCTGCCGCCCGCCTTTGTGCTTCTTCTTGCTATTCCCATTGGCACAGATGTTGGACCCTTTTTTTCTGGGACTTTGTCAGACCATCTGGGCACCATCTGGGGTTCACTAGTTTACTTGGCGGCTTAGCGTGTTCCCAGTCTGGCTCTCGGCCCATATCTCCCAGCCGATCATGCGCGCTAATTCTGCCCCCAGCCGATTACGCTCGTATACTCTACCCCCTAGCCGATCACGCATTGAAACGCGCCAATCCTCTTGCTCGAGCCTATTTCTGCTGATCGGCTCTCGTCCTCGATCTCCGGAACATGATCTCTTGAACGGGCGACTGCTGCAATACCGACCGTTGCATTCAGGGCAGTTATTGGCTGACGGCAATCTGAGATTACTTTCCCAACAATGGATGAAGAATGGGCATCTCCAATGATCTTCATGTCAGCGCGTCATCTCTTCACGATGCCTCGTGTCCTCCCACTGCCTCTGGTACTTGTTGAGTAAGTCCCGGGATGTGATAGGTCGAGGGAGCCTCTCCGAGCTTTCGCCTTCCGTCTCTACGCAGCCTTTTCCCCTAACATCCTCGACTGAGGTCTGATTTCTGGGGTCCACTGCGTCGCTCCGTCTGGCCGATTCTGATGTCAGCACCTTGGTCTGGAGCGCATTCCTTCTGACGTCGACCATGTTGGCAGGGAAGGGGTGCTGGTCGATCTTCATCGGCTTTGCTGGCTTCGTGGGGACCTCGAATTTAAGTCTTCCTTGCTCAATGGCCGACTGTATCTGTTGACGGAAGACTTTGCACTCATTCGTGTTGTGAGACGTGGCATTGTGCCACTGGCAATGCTTCATCTTCTTAAGCTGCTCGACTGATGGAATCATGTGGTAGGGTGAGAGCTTGATTTGTCCCTCTTGTAGCAGCAAATCAAAGATCTTATCAGCCTTAGATGTGTCGAAGCCAAACGTTTCCAGTTCCTTTTTACCGAACGGGCATGATATTCACTTTTTCCCTTTTACCCATTCTACCAGGCTGATTTCTGCTTCTTCTTCTGAATCGGACCCCATCACATACACCACCTTTTTCTGGAAGTTTCTTCATTGGTCAAAGGGGCGTACTTCCTGACCGGATAGCCGGTGTACGATTTGGCTCAAAATTTTGAACTCCTGGGAAGCGTATTTCTCTCTAATGTGTGGCAGGAGTCCCTGAAAAGCGGTATCGGCTAGCTAGGTGTCGGTCAGAACCAGACTGTAGCATTTTTTCATGACCTCTCTGAATCTCTGTATGTAACTGGCCACCGACTCATCGCTCCTCTGCTTGAGGCTAGTTAAATCTGAAAGTTTCAACTTGTGGAACCCTGCAAAGAAGTATCTTGTGGAATTGTTTCTCCAAATTGGCCCAAGTGATGATGGAGTTAGGCGGTAGTGTCGTAAACCATTGAAAGGCCAACTCGGACAGGGATGATGAGAACAGACATACCCTCAGAGCGTCTTGTGCAACAGCTTCTCCACACTGGATGATGAACCTGTTAACGTGCTCCACCGTGAATGTGTCATCTTGGCCCAAGAACTTGGTGAAGTCGGGCACTTTGTACCGATGAGGGAACGGTAGCAGATCGTAAGCGGGTGGGTACAGTGTCCTGTATGTATAAGTCTGCACCCTTGGCTTTAACCCAAACTGATCTTGCATTATATCAGTTATCCGTGCGGTGCGGTCCACTTGATGCTGATGCTGCTGTTGCTGATGTACAACTGGCTGAGGAATCAGCATGTGCTGTTGAACTTGCGGCACCGCGATTGTACGATAGGCTGGTACGTGCTGCAGATCTTGCAGCTGGACTGTCAGCTGAGGAACCAACGGCTGCTATCGTATGGGGTAAACATGACGTAGTGCGTCCGCCTCCTCATCGTACAATACTATTGGTGCCGCAGTTCTGAGGGGATCTGGAGCGCTTGCCCCCCTGTTGATTTCCGGGGTAGTCTGCTGGTATTGCGGGGCGGTCGGCCGAGAGGTCGATGGAAATGATGCCTACACTGGAGATTTTTCGTAACTAGTGGATGGATCTAGATCGGCAGGTAGTCCCGCCATTCCCCACTACGCCGAAGCTGCAAACGGCGGTTGCGCGGAGGGAACCGGTGCAGGGTAAAACGGTGCTTGTGATTGATAGGGTGTTGCACTATTATATCCTAGGGGTATTGTGGTGTTGTATCCCCCACTCTGCATCTGCATCGGCTGAGGAGCCGACTGCGACATATTTGGCGCCTCCAAGAAGCCTCTGACTGGTGCGACGATAGGAGGGGCGTAGGCTGGTCCCTGATACCCCTGAGCTACGCTGTTGACCATGGAGCTAACGACGGCGTTGTACACTGTGTGAGTCATCACCTTGGATTGATCGATCATAGCCTGATAAACAGACTGCTAGATCATCTCAGACATCTTCCCCGAGCCTTCGACAATGGTGATCTGGCGAAGAATTGGAACAGCAGTCTTTCTGACGATCTCCTAGCTTCTAGTACAACTGTAGGATTGCAGGCATGCCTTCTTGTAGTTTTCCATAGCTTTTGCCAGCTCATCCCTCTGGTCATCCTTGAGATCCACCTCGGTGACTTCAATGACGTTATCCTCCGAGATCTCAGCAGCCTTTGACATGTTGGATCTTGCTTCGGTCCCACCAGGCATGCCAAAAGTGTGTTGACACTAAAAATTGGACAAAGACTCCAGCCTCTGCGTCGGACACACAACCTGGGAGAATCTGCTTAACTCCTGTTCGGGTTGTCGCCTTGGTACGGTTCGCGCGGCGTGCCAGTCAATCTGACCTGTTGATTGACAAGGAAAGCATTAAATTCCAAGGTTTCGATCGGCTAAAGTTCCGATCTATTCAGAGGATGTATCCGTGAATCAGTCGAATTAATGTAGAGACGACCGGCTATAGCACAGCCGATGATCACGTGGTAATTGCAAAAGAAACTGCTAGAGTAACCTAAACAAAGCTACAAAAGCAACACTTGAAACAGATCTAATCGGCTATATATAATAAACAAAGAATATTGATAAAAAGCCGACAGTTCGTGTCTCAAGCTGGATAACGTGCGATAAAAACTAAACTAACAGGTAAAACCTATAATTCTAGTAAATATCGATAACTGGTGAATAAATCTAAACGAAACAACAGCGATGCGCCCGTAGTTAAAGCTTAGATATTACTCGATACGCTGAACTTACAAGTTGGCTGGAGGTCATCTTGACACAGCCCTGCCAACTCGCACAAACTCGTGAAACTATAAAAGTATTTGGCGAAGTCACCGACTTGGAAGTAAAGTACGTGGAAAAGTAGATATGTATTGATTGATTGTTGTGTTGTTTACAAGCCTTACGAGGCACCTATTTATACCCTGTTACAACTAATTTTCTAACCGACTAGGATTTATCTCTAATTTAAAGATGACAAATATTTACAAATGAACACTGTTGGGATACGAGGTAGGCTACGCTAGCGCAAAACAAATTTTTCTACCGCATAAACCAAGAAAACTGCCGTATATGGATCACGAGATTATCACTCGACGCACCGGTGCGGAAGATGTAGAATCCCGTTGGGGCAGCGAAGTCGATCAGCATAGTCGAACACGTAGTCGATCACGTCGACGTCGAGCAGCTCCTCTGTAGCTCGTCCACGTGTAGCAAGGTCGTCCTCGTGCCGCAGCTTGTCGTCGGCTCGTCGGGCGTGGGAGGCGCGGCAGATGTGTTTCAGCCAAAAGGGATGAAACCCTAGGGCACCCCACCCCTCTATTTATAGAGGTTCCTGACGGCCCTCATGGTCCGAGGCCCATTAGTACTTCTAAACCTAATCCAACTTGGATCATATCTGAATTGGGCTTCCAGCCCCTTAAGTGTGTGATCCTATGGGTTCGGATACATATAGACATGGCCCGAGTACTCCTACTCGGCCCAATAGTTCGTAGAGGCCTCTAGCAAGATGTGCTAACTCCTATACGCACACGAAGATCATATCAGACGAACCGTCACAACATCATGTACATGCTATTCCCTTTGCCTCACAATATTTGGTCTAGCTTCAAGCTGACCGCTCTTTCTCGATCCTGTGAATCGGAATCCCTTTGTAGGTTAACTCCTAACCATACATAGCATGGCCATGCATTTTCGGATCTGATCACTCGAGGGGCCCAGAGATATCACTCTCAATCAGAGAGGGGCAAATCCCATCTTGATTGACCATGTCACACAGCATGCTTCCTGACAAACTCGAAAGCTACCTTTTTAACTACCCTGACACGGTGTAGTGTTTGATAGCCCCTAAGTAAGTCGATCCACATCTTGAGTACATGTGACAATCTCAGGTCTAAGGACAAAGCTTACATGTTGTGTAAAGAGAGAACTACTTCTCGTGTTGGGTCAGTCCTAGCATATGTCTCTACATGTGCCTACATTATTAGTTTGACATCTCCATGTCCATGAGTTGTGAAACATAGTCATCAACTAATATATGTACTAGTCTAATATTCATGTGTGTCGACACATGAACTCTGACTAGGGACAATTTTTAGAATAACCATGCAAGTAAAGAGTTCCACATACAATTCACATAATTGCAGATCAATTCAAGTAGCATTTAATGGATATTCAATGAACATAATATAAATCATGGATACAAATGGAATATCATCATCTCTATGATTGCTCTAGGGCATACCTCCAACAGTCTCCCACTTGCACTTGAGTCAATCTAGAAGATATCTAATACCCATAGCTCTTATGTGTGCATCATGCTTAGCTTGCAAAAGAGGCTTTGTCAAAGGATCAGAAATATTCAGATCCATGTGTATTTTGCATATCTTGATCTCACCCTGATTAATGAAGTCTATAATGAGATGAAGTCGCCGCATAACGTGTTTGTTCTTCTGGTGATTCCTTGGCTCCTTGGCTTGCGCAATTGCCCCATTGTTATCACAGTAGAGATTCAATGGGCTGGACGTATTTGGGAACACACCAAGATCAATAAGGAAATTCCTTATCCAAACACCCTCCTTCGCGGCTTCCGAAGCCGCGATGTACTCGGCTTCTGTTGTAGAATCGGCGACCGTCTCCTGCTTGGAACTCTTCGAACTAACAGCACCACCATTTAGCGTGGACACAAATCCTAATTGTGACTTTGAATCATCTCTGTCAGTTTGGAAACTAGCATCGGTGTAACCCATTACCACGAGCTCCTCCTCACCTCCATAGACGAGGAACATATCTTTAGTCCTTCTTTAAGTACTTAAGAATGTTTTTCACCATTGTCTAGTGACTCTCACCCGGATCAGAATGGTGTCTGCTTGTCATACTTAGCGCATATGAAACATCTGGTGAGTACTTATCATTACATACATGATAGATCCAATAGCCGAGGCATATGGCACTCTACTCATGCGATCCCGCTCATCAGCAGTCGAAGGACACTGAGTCTTGCTGAGATGTATGCCATGTGACATAGGCAAGAACCCTTTCTTCACCTCTTCCATGCTGAACCGCTTCAACACTTTGTCAATGTAAGTATCTTGGCTTAATCCTATAAGCCTTCTTGATCTATCTCTGTAGATCTTAGTGCCTAGAATATATGCCGCTTCCCCTAAGTCCTTCATCGAAAAACTATTTTTCAGTGAAGTCTTTACGGACTCAAGCATAGGAATGTTATTTCCAATCAGCAATATGTCATCCACATATAAGATTAGAAATACTACAGAGCTCCCACTAACCTTCTTGTAAACACAAGACTTTTCTTCGTTCTTGGTGAAGCCAAACCCTTTGACCACTTCATCAAAACGAATGTTCCAACTCCTAGATGCTTGCTTCAATCCATAAATGGATCTTTGAAGCTTGCATACCTTTCTAGCATTTTTCGGATCGACAAAACCCTCAGGCTGTATCATATACATGTCCTCAGCTAGGTTTCCATTCAGGAAAGCTGTCTTGACATCCATCTGCCATATCTCATAATCGAAATATGCAGCTATAGCTAGAATAATCCGAATGGACTTAAGCATCACTACGGGCGAGAAGGTCTCGTCGTAGTCAACTCCTTGAACTTGTCGAAAACCTTTTGCGACAAGTCGTGCTTTATAGATGTGAACATTTCCATCCATGTCCTTTTTCTTCTTATAGATCCACTTGCACTCTCTGGCTTTAACACCATCGGCGGGTCAACCAAGTTCCAAACTTGATTGTTTCCCATGGACACTATTTCGGATTGCATGGCACTCTGCCATTTTTCGGAGTCTGGGTCCATCATTACTTCTGCATATGTCGTAGGCTAATCACTGTCCAACAATAATATTTCCCGCATTTCGTGGAGCCTTGCCGACCTTCGTGGTTGTGGCAGTGCTTCTCTTGCCATGGGTATCTCAACTTGTTCTACTACGTTAGCATCACTCATCGATTCTTGCTCGATCGGCTCATCTTGAACTTCTTCAAGATGCACTGTCTTTCCACTCTTTTCTCCTTTGAGAAACTCTTTCTCTAGGAAAACCCCATTCTGAGCGACAAACACTTTGCCCTCTGACCGGTTGTAGAAATAATATCCTAAAGTTTTCCTTTGGATATCCCATGAAAATGCACTTATCCGACTTGGGTGTGATCTTGTCCGACTGAAGTCGCTTGACAAACACCTCACATCCCCAAATATTTAGAAAAGACAAACTGGAAGTCTTTCCAGTCCACATCTCATATGGTGTCTTAACTACGGATTTAGACGGTACCCTATTTAGTGCGAAAGCTGTTGTTTCTAGAGCGTATCCCCAAAATGATAACGGTACATCCGACTAGCTCATCATTGATCGAACCATGTGTAACAAAGTTCGATTACATCGCTCGGATACACCGTTTCTCTGAGGTGTTCCAGGCGGCATAAGCTGTGGAACAATTCCGCAGCTCTTCAGATGATTGCTAAAATCATGACTCAAATACTCACCTCCACGATCAGATCGCAAGGCCTTAATTTTCTTGCCACGCTGATTTTCAACTTCATTCTGAAATTCCTTGAACTTTTCAAAGGTTTCAGACTTGTGCCTCATCAAGTAGACATAGCCATATCTACTAAAATCATCAGTAAAAGTTATGAAGTATTGGTACCCTCCTCTGGCTGTTGTGCTCATTGGTCTGCATACATCGGTATTTACAAGTTCCAACAAGTCTAATGCTCTTTCAGGAAAACCTGTGAAAGGTGCCTTGGTCATCTTGCCTAGTAAGCAAGCCTCACATGTCTCGTATGATTCAAAATCAAACAAAGTTAAAAGTCCATCAGTATGGAGCTTCTTCATGCATTTCTCACTTATATGACCCAAACGACAATGCCACATGTAGGTAGTACTCAAATCATTAGGCCGAGACCTTTTAGCATTTATGTTACAGACAGGTGAACCATCAAGATTTAAAACAAACAATCCATTCACAATAGGTGCAAAAGCCATAAACATATCATTCTTAGAGATCACACAACCATTGTTTTCACTCGCAAATGAATAACCATCCTTCATCAAACATGAAGGAGACATAATGTTTTGACTTAAACTAGGGACAAAATAACAATTATTCAATTCCATAACAAATCCTGACGGGAGGTGGAGTTGCATCGTCCCGACGGTCAATGCTGCAACTCTTGCATTATTACCCACGCGGAAATCAACTTCTCCCTTTTCAACGCTTCTACTTCTTATCATTCCCTGCATCGAATTGCAAATATGAGCAACCGATCCGGTATCAAATACCCAAGAATTAATAATTGTATCAGCGAGAAATATGTTGTCTATAACATTAACAACAAGCGTACCTAAGGTGGAAGTACTCTTACTTCCGCCATTCTTCAATGAAGGTAGGTACTGCTTGCAATTTCTCTTCCAGTGACCAAGTTCGTGATAATAAAAGCCCTCTTTGTCTAGAGCAGGTCCAGGTCCAGCTTTAACCTTGGGCGCTGGGTTTGGCTTAGCAGCCTTGCCCTTCTTCTTCCAAGAATTGCCCTTCTTCTTAAAGCTAGGCTTGTTCTGTATAGCCACCACATGGCTGCTAGTAGCACTTTTCTTAATGTCAGCCTTTGCTGTTTTAAGCATGCCACACAGTTCATTTCGACCCTTCTCCATCCCATGCATATGGTAGTTCGAGATGAGGTTCCCATAGTTAGACGGAAGAGACGAAAGAATGAAATCAGTGGCCAACTCTTGGCCCAGTGGGAAGCCTAGCTTCTCCAACTATTGAGTGTAACCAACCATCTTGATTACGTGTGGTCCTACTGCTGCACCTTCTGCTAGCTTGCTCTCCACAAAGGCCTTAGACACATTGAACCTTTCAGTCCTGGTCTGTGTTTGGAACATGTCTCTAAGCGCCACGATCATATCGTGCACCTCATGGTTTGTTTTGAACTGCATCTGCAGCTCGGGTTCCATGCAAGCAAGCATAAGGCAGCCTACTTCAAGGTTAGCATCACATGCTTTCTTGTAAGCATTCTTAATAGCAGCAGGCGCATCGGCAGCAGGTTCTTCTGGTAATGGCTTGTCTAGAACATCTTCCTTTTTCAGCCCTAAGAACAATTCTCAGGTTACGGATCCAATTCGAGTAGTTTGTTCCATTCAACTTGTCCTTCTGAAGGACCGAACGCAAAGCAAATGGTGTGGTGTTGTTAGGTGCCATTTAATCTACAACAAAAGTAATGCAAAATACACTAAGACAAACATATCCATGATAGAGCAAATCATATTAAACTATTTAACATAATCTACTCCCACTAAAATCAATATCCCTCTATTGATACTTAGTGATTCAGGATCCACAACTAACAAGTCTACTAGTGAGCTTTAGCATCACCGCTAGAAAACAAGGTAGATCGGTAAGCAACTTCTTGCTAATCATATCACGTATGATTCCTGTTGTTGGGTGACATTTCCACATCTCGGCGCCCAACCTTTATGCCCCAAGGTCCTTAACCATTAAGATAACCTTGTTAAGCAAACCAACCCTTATGCGTGTAAGTGTCCGACACGAACCCGTCTAGTCAAGGAAAACTAGTGGCACCCTAATTTCATAGACCCACCACCAATTGTACAAGACATGGGATGGTACAAGTTTTAGTTGGGAGGACATACAAACTTAAACTTTGCGAGGGATCGTTCTACTTCTAACATCACATAATGCAGAAAGTAAAATATAAAGAATAGCATTCACACAGTTGTGACACAGTATGGCTTGTTTTCTTATGGTGATCTCCATCTCCATAGAACCTGTTCACCATGGTGATCTCCATCTCCATGTCCCATGTGCGCCATCCTCCTAGTGATGAGTCCTCCAAGAACTAGAACATGCTATTACACCTAACAGCTAGTAATGAAGATTACATAGTTGCTTGGATCATCACAGATTGGTACGCAGACCATTAAATTCATTAAAGTGACAACACATATGGCTCCAGCCTTGTTGCCGTATGCGTGACACGCAGGTCACGAATGAGTTACACACATGCATCACATACACAAAGGGGTCATACTGGTCACAAGATCCATCCATCCTGCAAAACAGAGTTAGGCGTTCTAATGTTCCAAACTTTAGAGGTTCGTAAATCCATCTTCCAAGCTGAATTTGGGAAATCTAATTTCGCCAAAAATGGCATAGCCATTGAATTTTATGTGTAACTTTTTCTGTAGATCAATTTTCATATAAAATTTGCCTCAATCTGAGATCGTACCGAAAAGTTACGGCTGTTTTACCGAAGCACACGCATACGGCAAAATTCCGACCCGGTAGTAGATCCAATCTACTACTGCACATCTCACGCGCCTAGCGTATGAACCTTGATTTTAATTCGACCAATCACATTGATCTTCACTTGCTGCAACTGGCATTATGTGTATCACTTAACTCCGATGGCGGAAATCCGACCGTTAGGAGTATGTCGTTACACGATCATTGCAGCAAGAACACGAAAACAGGCCATAGATCAATCTGAAAACTCGCATATCTCCATATGCACACATCCCGAATCCATAACAAAACAGCTACGGCTCTGATACCACTGCTGGGATACGAGGTAGGCTACGCTAGCGCAAAACAAAATTTTTCTACCGCGAAACTGGAAAACTGTCGTATATGGATCACGAGATTACCACTCGACACACTGGTGCAGAAGATGTAGAATCGCGTTGGGGCAGCAAAGTAGATCAGCGTAGTCAAACACGTAGTTGATCACATTGATGTCGAGCAGCTCCTCAGCAGCTCATCCACATGCAGCAAGGTCATCCTCGTGCCGCGGCTCATCGTCGGCTCGTCGGGCGTGGGAGGTGCGGCAGATGTGTTTTAGCCAAAAGGGATGAAACCCTAGGGCGCCCCACCCCTCTATTTATCGAGGTTACTGACAGGCCTCTAGGTCCGAGGCCCATTAGTACTTCTAAACCTGATCAAACTCGGATCATATCCGAATTGGGCTTCCAGACCCTTAAGTGTGTGACCCTATGGGTTCGGATACGTATAGTCATGGCCCGAGTACTCCTACTCGGCCCAATAGTCGGTTGCGGCTTCTAGCTTCAAGCCGACCGCTCTTTCTCGATCCTGTGAATTGGAATCCCTTTGTAGGTTAACTCTTAACCGTATGTAGCATGGTCATGCATTTTCGTTCCAATCACTCGAGGGGCCCATAGATATCACTCTTAATTAGAGAGGGGAAAATCCCATCTTGATTGACCATGTCTCACAGCATGCTTCTTGACAAACCCGAAAGCTACCTTTTTAACTACCCTATCACGTTGTAGCATTTGATAGCCCCTAAGTAAGTCGATCCACATCTTGAGTACATGCGACAATCTCAGGTCCGAGGACAAAGTGTACATGTTGTGTAAAGAGAGAACTACTTCTCATGTTGGGTCAGTCCTAGCACATGTCTCCACATGTGTCCACATTATTAGTTCAACATCTCCATGTCCATGACTTGTGAAACATAGTCATCAACTAATATATGTACTTGTTTAATATTCATGTGTGTCCACACATGAACTTTAACTAGGGACAACTTTTAGAATAACCATACAAGTAAAGAGTTCCACATACAATTCACATAATTGCAGATCAATTCAAGTAGCCTTTAATGGATATTCAATGAACACAATATAAATCATAGATACAAATGGAATATCATCATCTCTATGATTGCCTCTAGGGCATACCTCCAACAAACACAACCCGCATCGGAGTCGGTTACTATTTTCTTACAAGCCAATCTTCATCTTTGGCTAATCACCATGCTGGCCCACTTTAGGCCCACATCAGCCAAGCCATTCTGGCTCCCAATCGGCTAGTCTTCATTGACTCCCTCAGCCAATCGGTCGAAACATTGTAGCTCTATCGACCGATTCCTCAACTGTAGCTTCTTGCTTGCTGCATCGGCCACTTTCTCCTCTTTGACGCCGACCTTAACACGTATCAAAATCCGCGTCAACAAGAAGCAAGGCCGACCAAGCACGACAGCTACGAGAGCTACAAGAACAAGTAGCAGCATCAAAGGCTAGAATGGAGGAAATAACAGACCGGCATATGGCGCTAGCTCGGAGCAAACAAGGTAGTGAACAAGCAGCTGTTGCAACATCAGGGCCACATGTCGACATGCCCGACTCAGCATCAAAGCAGTGTTGCTTCCACGGAAGCCCTAGCAGGAGGATCCACTAAGATACTTGAGGAATGCCACCCTGTGGACAACATCACTGGGAGAGCCCCTTGTGATCTTGTTACTCCTGTGAAAAACAAGCTCATAGTGGTGGCTTATGGTGTGGCTGAGCAACCGACCCAAGGCCAAACACTACATGGCGTGGAGATTCTAGCTCGCGGTTATGCCAAAGTTGGGGTGGACCTAGTGGTTGACGGTTGGGATGACCTGGAACTAGAGATCCCTGGAGGTGATGGGGAAACGAATCTAGGAGAAGCTATCCATGTTTGGATTCTATGGCCCAAGCACTACATAAGGATTACGCAGCCGAATCCCTCGACCTTGGGATCATCTCCTCAAGGCTGAAGGGCAAGATCACCTATGCCATCTACCAGGACACCCTTTCCACTACCAAACAGGTCTCCTAGCATGAGTCTAGTACTAGAAAGGGGTCCAAGCATGAGTCCACCTCCCTTTCCTATGAAGAAGCGTTCAGTTCCTCCTCCACCTCCTAAGAAGAAGGAGAAGAAGCAAAAGGAGAAGCAACTAGCTGAGAAATTACCATATGATATGACAAATGAGGAGCTAAAGGAAGCAGTGGAAGCTGAGTACAAAGCATGGAGTGAGGCTCAAAAAGAAGCATGGAGGCAGAAACAGAATCAGAAGCCACCACTTGATAAGCATGAACTTCGGTCTTCATCAGAAGAATGGAGGTAGAGCAAAGGAAACAACTAGAGAAACCTCCGCTAACTTAGAAAGAAAAGTGGGACAACTATTCCTCAACTCAGAACCCAATCCAACCAATCAGTTGCCCCGCTTGTGGTGCTTTCTGAGTTTGAGAAAAACCTACTACAATTTAGTAAAGATACAAGTCTGAGAGCAGCACAACTTCAAGGGGAGGATCACATCCCAACGCACCCTGTGCCTACTAAATGGAAATATGAGTATGGTAAACCGCTCGTGTGGCCGCAGTTGGTGAAACGTCTCCCAACGAAGATGTACAAGTTGCATGAATGGTACATGGACGCTACAACATAGGGTTTGGCCGTGATGGAAGTTTAGATTAGTGATGAACATTATTTTCGTGGGGATGACACAATAAATGTGTTGCTGGAGGAACTGTATATGCTATTCAATCAAGACGCACTAGACAAGTCACTGATCAATTGCTGGGTCCTGTAAGTCTTTAGTATATTCCTCTACTTCAAAATCCCCGCTCTAGTCAATTTGCAATGTCTTAACTCCTATTCAATTTTGTATCATGCAGGATGGAGATTCAAACTTGTTGCAGGAACGGATACCATGATGCATGCTTCATGGACCCCCAAGTTATACACCAAGCAAATCTAAGGAATAAACCAAATCGGACCTTAAAGAATATATTTACGTTCCTAAACAAGCATTTTTACAAGAAGTACACATTACTATCGTACAACTTCAAGTGCGCGTGTTTACCATCTCTTTCTTTTTCGAACTTGCAGTTAAACATAATACTAACTAGCTTTAATTTGGCTGTAGAGCTTCCATTGGATACTCCTTGTTACTATGCCCGATATGAGCTTCGTGTATGTCTTGGACTCCTTGAGGAAACAAAAAAAGAATACGCTGTGAACAAAGCCTAGGCTCGATTCCGTCAAACTCACATAGGTGACTTCAAGGAGGAAATTGTTTGGAAGATAGATTTCCCGATAGGTGTTGAATTTTCACATCTTGTGACACTTCCTTTAATACAACAAATATTTCATAACTTTTTTCCATATATATGGTATTCGAGACAGCCGCCGGGTACTAATTTATGCGAATATTACGTTTGTGACTGCATCCACAACTTTATGAGTCCAAACTGTATCACCGACCACGATTTAACCGTACGCATACAAAATTCTCAACAATAAATTAGTTCATATGTATATACTTCAAAAACCAATTCATGTGTATATACTTATAAAAATTAGATTAAATTTTTCAATTTATTTGCTTATACTTCAAAAACCAATCCATGTGTATATACATAGAAAAATTAGATTAAGTATTTCAATTCATTTGCTTATACTTCAAAAACTAATCCATGTGTATATACTTAGAAAAATTAGATTAAGTATTTCTGATCATTTGCTTATACCTCCAGAAAGTTTCAATTGTGCAAACCCGTTATGCAAACCCATTCATCTACTATATATATGATAAACTTTGTTAATGGTACAGATGATGTACAGGAAGGAAAAACTCCTCGAGACGGAAGTTTTCAAGGTAATACAAGAACAACTATATGGATTTCTTTTGGATGAGGTCGTAAATCCTGCGGGGAGTTCCATAATACCGGATCAAATCTATAGCACCGTCAGGACTCGGGTTCGGATTAGTAGATACGATATGTGTATGCACAATATGTCTATATATATGTGTAATATTTTTCATATATGTGGATGCACAATATGTATATATATAATAGTATCTTAAATGTAATAATAAAGATAAATAGAACTTTATATATATTAGCGTATTAGAACTAGTATACGTTAAGAAAATAAATATAAAATATGAATATAGAATAAAGAAACAAAAATAAGAAAAGAAAGAGAAAAATTAGTACCGGTTGCGGATACCAACTCATACTAACGAGGCCACCCCCGTGCGAGTACCAGTTGGTATCCCAACTGAAACTAAAGGGTACCCTTTAATACCGGTTATTTCAACCAGTACTAAAGGATCCCCCTCTAGTACCGGATTACTAGTACCGGTTGCACAACCGGTACTAGAGGGAGGTTATGAACCGGTACTAGAGGCGATTTTTTCAGTACCGGTTGCACAACCGGTACTAGAGGGAGGTTATGAACCGGTACTAGAGGCGATTTTTCCAGTAGTGTAAACTCATGTGACAGGAACATAATCAGCTTCTCAGTCTGTGGTAACAACCGTGCATGCTCTCCAAGCTAGGAGCAACGTTTAAACGTGATAAGCTGAAAAATTATAAAAATTGCGAAACTATAAATATTCATTTATTTGACTACTTCGTATTACAGCTCTGATCTGTCCACGGAGCTGGTCAGACCTGGCTTAGCTCCCCGTGAGGCCGTGACTACTTTGTGATGATCAACCTCTGCTGCGCCAATTCCAATGGGATGCTGGCCCCGTGAGGCCGTGAGCCATGGTGCCTTTAGGTTCTTTTGAGTCCAATTTAGATACAGGTTCAGGTCGAAGAAAAGGTAAAGTCCAAGTGGACTTCTGGATATAAAAAGGCAACTCTCATTAATTGTAGACCATATATGGCCACGTTTTGGAGTTTATGAATAGTTTGCACAACGAAATAAGCGGATTCTATACTGGGAATTGACCCTACTTTCTTTCTTTTCCATGGATGATCAGTTGGAAGAAAACGGCGGTGATCAATATAACATATCTTGTTCTTCAATCTCCTTGAGCAAGGATCCTTATCACAACGCACGTAGGTCTAATAATCTTTCATGACTCACCCCGCAAATGTGCTCAATGCTAGATAATCATGTATGCACCAAATAACCGCATCATACAGTTTAAAGGATTAATGACTACAAGCATCGTATGAATTGACACCCTTCCAATGGTCCAACAGCTCATCTACGAGAGGTTGCAAGAAGACATCAAAATCCTTTGATGGAGAACTCGACCCAAGGATCAATAATGCTATCATGAAGTTTGATTCTTCCATGCATACCCATGGTGGCATGTTATACGGCACAACAAATACTGGCCACATACTATATGAGTTGGTCATGTTGCCAAATGGATTGAAACTATCAGTTGCAAGGCCAAGTCTAATGTTCCTAGCATCTTTTGCAAATTCCGGCCAATTTTTATCGAAGTCTTTCCATGCCTCACCATCAGCTGGATGGCTAAGCTCATTGTCCACCGGTTTTTGCTTCAACTTGTGCCATTGTGCATCCTTTGCGGTTTTTGATGGAAAAAACATCCTCTTCATCTTTGAAACCAACGGAAAATGCCTCAATATCTTCTGAGGAACGCGCTTCTTGTTATCTACATCTTTCCATCTTGAATCCACTTCACAACACACTGGGCACACATCATCTTTCGCTAGCGTCTTGCAAAACAATACACAATTATTCATGCAAACCTGGATAGATTCATAGCCAACTCCCATGGCACACATGTACTTCATTGCGTCATCATAACATGTTGGAACACATGCTCCTGTGAAAGCAACAAATAACACCTTCAGAATCGCATTGAATGCGACATTGCTAATCCGATAGAAAGACTTGTTATGAATTGACTTCACAACAAATGTAAATTGTGTATATTTAGACCCTGGTGACACCGTAAGGTTTATATGTTCCTTTATACATTCTAACATTTTCCCTTCAAGCTCTTTAGCGTGGCACATGTCGGCTATCATTTCAGAAAGTCCATCTTTAGTGCCTCATCCTCCTCCATACCCGATATGTGTTCGTTTGCTTGAACCATTTTCTGATCACCATTTTCCTGCAAAACTGCATTATCCACAACCCCCTCATCCAGCAAATTTGCAATTTCCTCAAACCCATCATCCTGCAAAATTGCATTTTCCTGAACCCCATTATCCTGCAGATTTGCATTTTCTGGAACCCTATACTCGAATGTTTCTCCATGATGGATCCACCAAGTGTAGGTAATTGCCATCCCAGTCATAAGTAAGTACAGGTTCACCACACTATAGTACATCTAGACTGATTCAGGCATCCACGACACGAGCATAATATTTTTTCATCATTAGAGTATCTACTCTTAACAAATTCCATGAAATCATTAACCCCTTTCTCATGCTCGGGGGTAAATAGTTGAATGCATTAAATGTGACATTCCTGATCTGCTAGAAAGACTTGATATGAAGTAACTTCACAAGAAATGTAAATTGTGTGTATTTAGATCCCTATTGGTATTTTTTTCATTCACAAATAAATCCACAAGTGTCGGGCATACACCCCAAGTCCACGAGTAGGCCTTGGACGGCCCACCAAGGGATGTACTCGGACAAGATCAGAACAAGGATGGGCATATTCTACTCGGATTAGTCAAGTATGTTTATGGAAAACTACTCGGGCCATTACCGAGTAGAACTCTGTAATAGTACCCAACTAGGACTCAGACTTGTAACCCTGCCCTCCCGTGTATATAAGGGCGGGTAGGGACCCCCCTCAAAATACACAAGAACAACTCCAGTTCATCAAATACAAACCAACACACAGGACGTAGGGTATTACGCGATCTAGCGGCCCGAACCTGTCTAAATCATGTTCCTTGCGTCACCATTGATTCCTTGATTCTCGACGACCCTTACCGCATAAAAGACCACCTAGGGTACCCCTTAGGCGGGTTGCCGGTCTAAAACACCGACAGCTGGCGCGCCAGGTAGGGGAAGTCGTCGAGTTTCTCAGTGCGAACCCAATGGCAAAGGTCATCATCAGGCCCGTTTTCTTCATCGAAGCCGGCGCCACCTTCGTTTTCGAATCCTGGCTTTGCGTCGCCGAAGGCTCGGGTTCGTTCCGGCGCCAGGTCGTTGATGTTCAGGAGAAGAAACCAGAAAATCTGATCAGAAAAAACAAGATTTCAAGGTCGACGAGTTCGAGTTCGATTACGCGTTGGATTCGACTTCGCCTCGGACTACTCCAACCATCTACTCAGGGGTCGGGCGCACCCGACCCCAGGACTTAGGGTTAGGCGAGGCAGAGTTTCACCCCTCAGGGTCGAACTCGCCTCGGACTAGTCAGTCCCAGCCAGTGTCCAAGTCGGTTTCAACATCAAAGCGGTTCCCGCACGGACTCCGCAACGCAACCAAAGTCCACCAAGGTTTTCTTACTCGAACCCGATTCGAACTCGAGCATGACGAAGATGTCGACTCCGACTCGTCTTATTCACCAGAGATACCATTATCTGGTCCAGCCCAAGGATTGGTAATAACTTTGACATCACAAGGCAGATTCGTCCATTGGCCGGGATTGCGACCGCCTCTTCTCAACCGTGACTACGACTCGCGCCTTGTCGCCCATATAGACAACCTTCCATATCAAGAAGGCGTTCCACTCACTTCCAATCGCGAGGAAAGTTCCACAGAGATTGCAACATTAAGCTTTGGAAGCTACTACCCGGACAGGAAGATACTTGTTATTACTCAGAATAACAACCCAGGTACTAGCCAGAACAGAACCCCTAGGCGATTAGCACAAATTGACAACATCTCCGAAGATGAGTCTACAGCTAACGCCCCTCACGATGAAACCTCCGAGCAGCGCAACCAAAGAAGGGTGCGCAATTCTACTCAAGCCGAGCGACGACAGTTGATGGCTACAAATATTCCCATCACAAATCTTGAAAGGGTTTTCAATGCAGTCCAGGCTCAGGAGCACAATACTCAACTCGCGGCTATCGCCTCAATCAACCTTTTAACAACATTGATGCCTTAGGATAAGGATAACGCAGCCACAGCTCAACTCATGCAGCACGGCAACGGACTGATCGCACAACTCGTGAAGCAAGCTTACAAGCTACTCGACAAAGAATCACCAATCCCGTCTGTTCCTCATATCACATCTCATCAAGAAGGTAGCAGGGGAGCTGCAAACAATAACACCGCCCCACGACACGATAACGCAGTCAACCAACCTTGGCAACACAGCCAAGGTCCAAGCAAGCATAAGGCCCCTGCTCGACATAAGGATGTTGGTGAGGTCAGCTGCACCAACTCGGTTAAAAACATCCGCCCTACTCGGAAGAACCATGAAATGTCCAACTTCAGTGATTTGCGAGAAATTCTCAACAGTCGGCGCGAACGGGAAGTCGACAGCTACAACCATTTTCCTACTTTCACAAACCGGGTAATGAAAACAAAATTACCCGATAAGTTCAAGCCAACCGGAATCACCAAGTATGATGGAAAGCAAGACCCAATTCAATAGCTACGATGTTACTTGCTAGCCGTCCAAGCAGCCGGGGGCAATAACGACACCAAAGTTATCCATTTCCCCATATGCATGGAACCCGCACCACTGACCTGGCTTGAGTCACTCAAACCCCAGTCCATTGAATCTTGGGCAGACTTGACAAAGGCTTTCACCAACAACTTCGCCGGCTTCATGGCTAGACCAGGCAACAAGATCGACTGAAGTCAAATTAAGCAAAAAGAAGGCGAGACCCTACGCGACTATCTGCGACGGTTCTTCGAAAAGAAGGCTACCATAGTTGACATCTTCGAAACAGACGTCATTGAGTGCTTCCAGAATGGACTCTATGATCGACGAACATACCAAGACTTCGGTCGCCGACGACCAGCTGATGTCAAAGAACTCAAAGTCATGGTGCAACAGTGGGTGGATGAAGAAGACAAAGAGCGAGAACGGTTCGGCTCCCACTGTAACCGCGGACGCGACAACAACCACAACAATGACCCAGATAGAACTCGGCATAACGATGCTCGGAACACTTATTCGAGTAACCACAATCGCAAAAGGAAGCCCGACAACACTGTTGCTACCATGACCAACTCCGGGAAAAAGGGACACCGCAGAAACGATGAAGGGCCAACCTTCACTGAGCTACTCAAAAAGCAGTACCCATGGCATCCGACTAGCAAGCACTCAGTGATAGACTGCTACAGCATGCGCCGAGTCATGCAAGACTTACCTGCACCACCACCCCCTGAAGAGTACACCAAGAATAGAGATAAGGGTAAGAATAAAGCCCGCAACGACGAAGATGAAGAAGGCGACTTCCAGACAGCTTCAAAAACCGTCAACGTCATTTTCAGCAGTATCCCAGGCACTGCATCCAAGCGAGCCAACAAACTCGTACTTAGGGAGATCATGGCCATCGAACCAACGGACCCTACACTGTTAAAATGGTCAGAAGTTCCAATTTCTTTCAGCAGAAAAGATCAATGGACAAAATTTTTAGAACCAGGTCGTTTCCCACTAGTCCTGGATCCAGTTGTGGCAGGATCAAAGTTAACCAAAGTACTCCTCAACGGCGGGAGCAGCCTCAACGTTATCTTCGCCAAGACATTAAGGAAGATGTGCCTCGACGTTACTGAAATGCTTACCCCAACGGATTCACCTTTCTACGGCATCGTGTCTGGAAATGCGGCCATACCACTAGGACAAGTTGTCCTTCCAGTCACCTTCGGCACTAAAGAACATTACCGTACCGAGTACATCAGATTCGAAGTCGCAGACTTCGAGACATCTTACCATGCTATACTCGGACGGCCATCACTCGCCAAGTTCATGGCCATACCACATTATGTCTACCTGGTACTCAAAATGCCAGGCCCCAAGGGGGAGCTCACGCTACGAGGAGATCTACGGCGATCCTACGAATGTGACACTGAAGCCGTGGAAATTGCTGTGACTACTCAAGCACCCAGTCCCATACAACAAGTCTTCACAGCTTCAAAGAAGCTCAATCCAACCGAACTAGAGATCCCGGAAAACAAGTCGGGGTCCACAAAGGTGAAACCCGCCAGTGAGCAAGACTTCAAATAAGTTGACCTCCAGACAGGTGATCCTTCCAAGACAGCCCTGATAGGAACAGGGCTAGATCCTAAATAGGAATTCGCGCTCGTCAGCTTCCTTCGGGCTAACCATGATATCTTTGCTTGGAAACCGGCTGACATGCCAGGTGTGCCCAAGGAACTGATTGAGCATTCTCTCAATGTCGATCCCAAAGCTACTCCAAAACAGCAACGACTCCGCCGGTTCGCTCAGGACAGACGAGAAGCAATCAAAAAAGAGTTAGCGAAGCTACTCACGACAGGGTTCATCAAAGAAGTCTTTCATCCTGACTGGCTCGCCAATCCTGTGCTTGTTCGTAAGAAAAACAACGAATGGAGAATGTGTGTTGACTAC
This sequence comes from Setaria viridis, assembly GCF_005286985.2. Taxonomy (NCBI): domain Eukaryota; kingdom Viridiplantae; phylum Streptophyta; class Magnoliopsida; order Poales; family Poaceae; genus Setaria; species Setaria viridis. The sequence continues at coordinate 17,297,194 of NC_048264.2, forward strand.
ACCGACCTCAACAAACACTGCCCAAAAGACCCTTTCGGGCTACCCAGGATCGATCAGGTGGTTGACTCCACCGCTGGGTGCACTTTGCTATGCTTTCTCGACTGCTACTCCGGCTATCACCAGATAAGCCTCAAAGAAGAAGATCAATCCAAAATAGCGTTCATCACGCCCTTCAGAGCTTTCTGCTACAAAACAATGTCCTTCGGACTAAAAAATGCAGGAGCAACTTATCAAAGGGCCATACAGATGTGCTTCGAAAGGCAAATTCACCGTAATGTCGAAGCTTATGTCGATGACGTCGTTGTCAAAACAAGAAATCGGGAAGAACTCATTGCTGACTTGGAGGAAACTTTCTCTAGTCTCCGCGCTTTCCGATGGAAACTCAATCCTACTAAGTGCGTCTTTGGAGTACCTTCTAGTAAGCTACTCGGGTTCATCATTAGCCATCGCGGCATTGAGGCCAACCCGGAAAAAATATCTGCCATCACAAACATGCAGGCACCAGCCAGCATTAAGGATGTGCAGAAACTCACAGGCTGCATGGCCGCTCTCAACTGGTTCATCTTGGGACTTGGAGAACGGGGACTACCCTTCTTCAAGCTTCTCAAACGCCAGGACAAGTTCAAATGGATGGAAGAGGCAGATGAGGCACTAACACAACTCAAAGACTTTTTGTCAAAGCCTCCTGTACTCACCGCTCCTTCTCCGAACGAAGACTTGCTCCTATACATCTCAGCTACTACTCATGTCGTCAGCACGGCAATAGTAGTCGAACGGTTTGAACCGGGCCACGCTTACAAGGTCCAACGACCTGTCTACTTCGTCAGCGAAGTACTCTCGGACTCCAAAACTCGGTATTCACCGATACAAAAGCTCTTATACGCTATTTTGCTCACCTCCCGGAAGCTGCACCATTACTTCCAAGAGCACAACATCACAGTCATCTCCGACTTCCCGCTCGGCGAAATTCTCCACAACAGAGATGCCATGGGTAGAATCTCCAAATGGGCAGTTGAACTCGAAGCTCTCACGTTGAACTTCAAGCCAAGGACAGCCATCAAGTCCCAGGCTTTGGTCGACTTCATAGCTGAATGAACTGAAAATCAAGTTCCAACACCAGTCGAACGACCAGAACATTGGGTAATGTACTTCGACGGATCCCTCAAACTTGAAGGAGCCGGTGCAGGCGTATTACTCATCTCCCCCAGGGGAGACCAGCTCAAGTACGTGCTGCAAATATTCTGGGAAGCATCTAATAACGAAGTCGAGTACGAAGCACTGCTACACGGCCTTCGCCTCGCAATCTCCCTCGGCATCAAACGACTACTAGTGTATGGCGACTCTCTAGTCGTTATAAACTAGGTCAATAATGAGTGGGACTGGAACAAGGACAACATGGACGCTTATTGCAAAGAAGTCCGCAAACTGGAAACCATGTTTTCTGGCTTGGAATTTCATCACATCGTCCGCGACAACAACGTTGCCGCCGACGTCTTATCCAAAATGGGCTCTACTCGCGCAGAGGTTCCAGCAGGAATCTTTGTACACGAACTGCGCAAGTCGTCAATATACGATCAAGTCACACTGCTAGCAATCCCGACTGCTAACGTCTCTCATGAAATCATGATGATAGAAGTCGACTGGAGGACACCCTTCATCAACTATATCAAAGATCACCAGCTACCATCCGACAAAAATAAAGCTGAGCAAACCTCCCGGCGAGTAAAAAATAACGTTCTAGTCGGAGACAAGCTCTACGGGAAAGGTGCATCGTCTGGAGTACTCATGAAGTGCGTCACCAGAGAAGATGGCCAAGAAATCCTAGAAGAGATTCACAGAGGAATCTGTGGCAACCACGCCTCTTCGAGGACACTAGTTGGCAAGGCTTTCAGAGCAGGTTTCTACTGGCCAATGGCTCTAGCTGACGCCAAACAACTAGTTTAGAAATGCAAAGGTTGTCAATTCTTCACAAAACAGCAACATGTACCGGCCTACAAGCTAGTCACAATACCTCCAACATGGCCGTTTGCCTGCTGGGGGCTCGACATGATAGGTCTGTTACCAACTGCGCCAGGAGGATTCAACAGAGTACTCGTGGCAATCGACAAATTCACCAAATGGATCGAGGTCAAACCGGTCACTTGCCCCAAGGCAGATTGGGTCCTCAACTTCTTGGATGAAATCGTACACTGCTACGGTTTTCCCAACAGGATTATCACAGACCTAGGGTCAAACTTCAATAATCACGACTTTTGGGAATATTGCGAGAACAGCGGCATCAACATCCGCTATATCTTGGTCGCTCACCAGCGAGCCAACGGACAAGTCGAGCGTGCTAATGGCATGATACTCGACGCCCTGAAGAAAAGACTACATGACGTTGGCAACACCAGAGGTGGCAAATGGCTCAAAGAGTTACCAAATGCTTTGTGGGGCCTCCGTACCCAACCGTGGAAGACTACGGGGCTATCACCCTATTTCCTGGTATATGGCTCGGAAGCCATACTACCCGCTGACATCATGTGGCAATCACCATCCGTTGAACAATACCATGAAGAACTGGCAACAGAAACACGACGAACAGATATAGACAGTCTAGAAGAAACAAGATGCGCGACACTAGTACAATCTGCGAGGTACCTTGATGGTTTAAGGCGTTACCACGACCGCAACGTCACGGAAAGATCTTTCAACTCGGGCGATATGGTCCTTAAGCGTATCCAAGACACGTCAGGATTTGCATAAACTCAATTCACATTGTATCAAAGGTTACGGGACCCGGATCTTACAAACTCCAAGAGCTTTCAGGAGAACACGTACCGAACTCTTGGAATATAGAGCATCTTTGTTGCTATTACCCATAGCAGTATCCGAGTAACTGTTTCAAGGCAATATCTCATGATGACTACTTGGGCCAACTGCCCAACTACCGACTTCAAGATATCTCAGCTTCGACAAGAGTTTTCAGCTCAACAAGGATCATTGCCCTGGTATAAAATATCCGTATCAATATTTCTTTATTGAAACAAGGATACATCAGGTTACATACGAGTACAAGTACTCGGAATACACGAAGACTACAAGAAACTGCCTACTGGCGGGCTGCATTTAAGCCTCAGGCTTTTACTATATCACAAGGCCACTCAGGTCTGCCGACCACAAGGGGAAGGGCCCACACACAAGGAAGCTGCGCAAAACGCAGCCATACCTAGGTACTCTACCCAAGGCAACGCCAGGAACTCCAGCATTGCCATTACCTTGACAGCGGCAATGAAGAATCCAGCACGACGCGCCTAGAGGGAACCAAGGCTGCTCTTTTGCTAGCCTTGCAGAGCCAATCCAATCTACGGCCACACCTCCACCTCTCAGAGAGCGGGATAAAGACCGCGGCACTCATCACCCATCACTCGCAAGTTCCAGCACGTACCCCACTGGATCATGAGCTGCAAGATGAGGCATGCGACAAAACCTCCTACGAGGATTCTTCTAGCATCGCGGCTATCCCTACGAGCGCAGGAGTCTGTGGAGGGAAGGTGGCCTCAATCTATGAGGAATCTTCTAGCACCGGTGCACTTTCTGACGGCTCTCTACACTCAAACAGAAGCAACCGAAGGCAGTCCATCGCTGATCAGGAACTTGAGTTGGTTCGCTCACCAGATGGCTCTATTTATAGTCGAATGCCGCAACTACCACCTGCCAAAGAGTTACCATGCACCCGTGATCAATGAGTCTAGCAACTCCTGACTTCGCCCACGTGACGGTACTTGCGCCACAAAGGATAAAAGAGTACAGTCCACCCGTGCATCCACAAAGGACAAAGTACAGTACACCCGTGTTCCTCGAAAGACGAGTACTCGACAAGCATTACGACTACTCGACACTCAGGACTACTACAAGCCAGGTGTGGCCTATGTTCACACCATTATCTCGGGGGCTCGGACTACTCTGACCCTCCGCTCAAGGGTCGGGCGCATCCGACCCCAGGATTCAGGCTCGGGCGAAGCGGAGTTTTTTACCCTCACAGGGGTCAGGCTTAGCCGACCCCAGGACTCAGGGTCAGGCGAGGCGGAGCTCCTCCCCCAGAGGGTCAGGCTCAGCTGACCCCGGGGCTTCGGATCGGACAAGCTAGAGTAAAACTACCCTTTGCAAGACAGCAAACAAGTCCAATATCCATTTATCAAAAAGTATCGTTCAAAATACTCGACACAAGTAGAAGAGTGCATACAAAGCTCAAGGCTCTTCTAAAGAGACAAACTCCGACATCTTCGATGCAATAGGCTCCGCCTCCTCGAGGTACTGCGCATATGCCTCTTCTGTGCAGTTGCGGGCCACGCCATCACCAGCTGCCACCAAGTCTGCCCTCGGGTAGTAGGACTTCACAACTACAAGGACCTATTTGCAAACAGTCTTGCAAAGTCCCACCACTCTACTCGGGGTAGCCTTCAATCGCTTGACTAGTGATTGCGGCCCTGCGCCTTCTTCCACGGGGGCTCTGGTGTTCACCAAGTCTTCAGCTACTACAGACAGCTCTTGGAGTTCGCCCCGAAGTTTTCCCATGGTCTGGGCATGATCTCTTAATGCCCCCATGGCCATGGCAAGCATCACGCCATTTTGCATCTTTCGGTCCCGCTGATGTTCGCAAGCAGCCTGTGCTTCCGTCAGCGCAGCCTGAAGATGTTCGGCTTCATCCGCCACTCTGTCGTGCACGTTTCTCCAGTTAAGAACTTGGCTCCTTGCAGCCGCCTCTTGCTTTTTGAGCTCTACAAGACAAAAAACTCAACCACAGCCCAACTACAGTTGGACACAACCAGAGTAGGCGAAATGCTTACCTTGATACTTCTTGTTCAGCGACTTGTAGCGGCTCTCCAGTTTTTGCTGCAGAACCGCGAGATCCGTGCGTTCCACGGCAAAAGACTTTGCCCCAACTTCATGAACCCTCAGAGCTTCTGTCAGTCGGGCACATTCCTGCTCCAGTTGATGACTTTGTTCCTGAAAAAGTCCGAGTATGGAGTGGTGAGTTTCAAGCCTCACAACTACTCAGGTCATGCAACAACTCAACAAGAAAATTTACCTGGAAGCTCCGGAAAACATCGATGGCCTTCTGGAACTCCAAGTTGGATGGCAGGGTGACCACCGGTCTTTGAGTACTTTCAGCAAGATGAGGAGTTGTACCCAAAATGGCACCTACATCATTTATCGTCAGTCAACCGCCTGCTACGACTACAATAACAAGACTACAGAAACATACCTAGAGCAGTTGCTTCTTTGGTTTTTTCAACACTCACTACGGCCAGTGATCCGCCAGTAGATGCAGATAAGGCAGCACTTCCGGAACCCGATAAAGCGGCGAGAACTTCCGCCGAACGGATGACATCTTGAAGCATCGACATGGTAGCTCCAAGATGACCGGCGTCAACCCCGGGCACCTCCTCAACAATTAAATCCTCAAAAGGAGCAGATAGTATAGTCAGGGGATCCGACCCTACCCCTGCCTCCACAGGGATAGTTTCTTCCGCATACCTCCATCAAGACAAGTCATTAGACGACTTCAAAATGACCTAAAGATATACATCGGGTAAAGTAAGCTCACCGAGTCGAGCGTGGCGGAAGTCGCACACATTTCTTCTCGACAACAGGTGGCCGAGTAATTGGTGCTGTAGGAACAACCGTCGGCATCGTCTTCTCGCCAAGACCTGTAAAGCAAAGGTCAAGACTACAAATCCACTCGGATCAACGAATCTAGCCGGGGCAGAACACTTACCACTGGCGATCACACTGGACAGTAAAGAACCAGTAGCGAGTACTGGCGACACTTCCTTTACAACACCCGCTGATTCAGCAGGTAACCCTAGGACCGTCTGGTTAGCAATGGGTGGCATGGCAGGCGATGGAGTCGGCACGGATAGCTCGGGGGCTACTCCAGTTTCTGTTGATGGCACCTTCTCCGGCACCATGTCAACAGATACATTATCGACTTCTGGGTCGGTCACGACCATTTCTTCAGAAATAGCCTCATCATCACCAAGCGTCGTATCAGCCTTTACGAACAAGACAAAATTCGTCGCATCAATAGCAAGCTCAAATTCATCAGCTACAGATACGCTCACGACTACATACCTTGGTCCCTCGAGACTTCTCAGGGGTTGAAGCAGACTTAGCCGCAGACATCTTGCGGACTACTCTGTGTCTCTTGACAGGAGGAGAAGGCTCGTCCTCCGACTCCTCAGCAACAGCTTCTGACTCTTCTTCCGACTGCGCCAAGTAGCCGGCAAGAACTTGAGACTACAAACAACTAGTCGGTATCAACAACAAATATCACATAAGTCAAAAGAGAACAAGTCAGGTGCAAAAGACATACCACTTCTGGCTCATACCAGGCGTCATACTGATGCAGAGCCGCGGGGATTACTAGTACTCCCTGGTAGTTCCTGAAAAACTTGGCCAGCAGCGCCTCTACATCATCATCGGATATATCCTCATCGGACATACGCGATGGATCTTTAAGACCTGTGTACTCACTTCCAGAGTAAGCACGTTTTTGAAGCAGCTGAACTCTTCTCTTCAAAAAGTTGGCCGCCATGTTAATCCCAGTTAGCCCGAGTGCCTTCAACTCGGTGATTTGCTGCATCAGGTGATCCAGCTCGGGAGTATCTTCAGGTTCGCTCACCCAGTATTCTGCATGCTTGGGCACGTGACCAGTCACCACAGGCAAGCGAGGTTCATGGTTCCCGATGTAGAACCACCTTTTTTTCCACTCCCCATGGGAGTCAGTCAAATTATACTCAATATATACGCCCGAGTTCCTGAGTTGGAACCTGGTGCCTCCAAAGACTTCTGTCCTATGGACACTAGGCTGCGGCTTACAGCGAAACAGTTTCCTAAACAACTCGATACTCGGATGAACTCCCAAGTACACTTCGCAGAGGTGTACGAAAATCGACATATGCAGTACACCGTTGGGGTTCAAATGGACAAGTTGGAGTTTGTAGAACTCGAGGATACCTCTGAAGAAGTCCAAGGTGAGCACCGCCAACCCCCTCTCCACAAAGTGTGCGAGCATCACTATCTCGCCTGGATGCTCCTCAAATTGCCATGCATTGGGAAATGCGGGGAGCCACTCTAGAATTTCTTTCGGCTGAAGAAGCTTCGCATCGACTAGTGCTTGAACGGCCTCCTCCTTTATCACTGAATGTTGCCAGGTTGCCCTAGGCGGCGGCGGTGCAGTCTGGTTCATCGGCCCCACCTTCGGCGCCGGCAGCACCAGCTCCTTCACCTTCTTGGATTTCGCCTTGCCCATCGCTGGAGCCTGGCCCTCGATCTTCTCGGGTTTCTTGCCCATCTTCTTAGTGCGCATCCGACGGACTCAACTTCAAGCTAAAATGATACTCTCCCTCGGATCTCCCCCAAGGGACGACAATGGCGGCGGTGGCACTTACGGCGGCGCAAATGTGGAGCAGAAGAACAGGGGAGGCAGAAAAACAGATCTGATTACCGTACGGCATAAAACCAACCGAAAGGGTACCTTCCACTTTTATCTCTGCCAGCTCCGATTCCCATGCGTCAGTTGCGCAACGGACAGATTAATTGCAGATTAATCGCCTTTAAACACTCAACGGCTACTCTTTTCAATGGACTGCTGACCACTTCAACGACAGAGATTGCCCAAGTGCTCGGGGGCTGCGGGTACCGTACCCGTTGGTCAGTTTTTTCATTTTTCCCAAGATCTCCAAGGGTAAAATGGACAAAAGCTAGTTTGACCCTAAGCTTGACTCTTCGACTCAACCTAAGGCTTGGAGGCTACTCCATATGGAGTGCGATTGACATCGCACTACCATATAAAATTACTCAGGACGGAAACAACTCGAAGGAACAAAAAGAGTACCTTCTAGCCACGCGACAGTACTCGAGCATTTCAGTCTGCAACCTCTACGACTAGCTACTTGGATAGTGCCCGCAGTGCCCAAGACTGTGGTGCACGACTACAAAGTACTCGGGGGCTTGTCGGGCATACACCCCAGGTCCACGAGTAGGCCTTGGACGGCCCACCAAGGGACGTACTCGGACAAGATCAGAACAAGGATGGGCGTATCCTACTCGAACTAGTCAAGTATGTTTATGGAAAACTACTCGGGCCATTACCGAGTAGAACTCTGTAATAGTACCTGACTAGGACTCAGACTTGTAACCCTGCCCTCCCATGTATATAAGGGCGGGCAGGGACCCCCCTCAAAAGACACAAGAACAACTCCAGTTCATCAAATATAAACCAACACACAGGATGTAGGGTATGACGCGATCTAGCAGCCCGAACCTGTCTAAATCGTGTTCCTTGCGTCACCATTGATTCCTTGATTCTTGACGACCCTTACCGCATAAAAGACCACTGGGTTGCCAGTCTAAAACACCGACAGCAAGCTCACGGATATAACGTTTTAACACTTCACCTGGAGAGTATTCAGGGTATCATTATTTATATTTTCCCAAAGGAAGCATCCGTCAAGGTACAAGCGTGGGGGAGTGCCGTCAGGCCGGCACTTCCCCAAACTACCCCTCACTCTCTCCCTATTTTCTATGCACTATGGAGGTAGGGCTTTGCCTTGGAGTGGAGCTTTTCTCTTCTCTTGTGTGTTGTGTGCTGAATGGACAGGAAGTGGTCCTTTTATAGTGGAGAGGGAGCCTTGGGGGAGTGGAGATCCTAAGGAATATCCCCCTATTCCCTCCACTTGTGAAGGAACCGACGTCCAAGTTCATTTGCTTCGCGCCAAACCGCTACAACCGCCATAGGGAGATCCGGAGGGAGCGACACGTGGAGGATGAGCGCGAGAGGTTCCATGGGTGATTTGGCCAAACTAGGGGTTCGGCCGAACCCTCGGGGTCACCCCAAGCACCGCCTTTCATCCGGGATGTTGTCCAGTGGGCCCTCATGTGGGTACATGGGGTCTAGTACGGAGTTAGGTCGGTTTTCCCTAGTTTGTGGGCCCATGGATCCATGTGTTTCCCTCTGATTGGTCATGGGTTTGTTTCTTTACTCCTTGAGTGTGTTTTGAGCATGTTTATCCCCGTGTGCAGACATGATCTCCTGTAAACAATGACTAACCAAAGCTAGTGGAAATGGTTAGAATTAAACCCCAATCTCTAGTTTGGTGATTGTTATTTCACTGATCTTTATTACAGTTGTCGGTCAGATATGACATTTAAGGACCGTCAACAACACCCTCACACTTACCCCTTTGCTCATTCTCGAGTGAAGGTTGAAGGACAAAGGTGGAACATCTCCTGGACTGGTATGATACTTGCATATAAGTTATTCCAAACCTCACCTGTACTTGTGAACTTTGAAGTGTCTACCATGCCATCTTGGGTGGTTGAGGAATGGAATGGATTAGAATCAAGTCATATTCACTTCTGCTACTCAAATAACTTGGCTTTTTGAAAGATTTTCAAATCAAAACATAGTCTTGCTCCTCGAATGTATATGGTTCTCTCAAATCGCTCAATGTGTATGGTTTCTTACCAAGGCTTTGACTTGCCTATTTTCTTCCTACTTCTAATAAGTCTTTTTGTGGAGCTTAGGGTAGGGGATGAAAAGGAAGCATATTTGTATTGCATATTTTGCAAAGTCAAAAACCAGATCCAAGGAGAAAACAAGTCATACAATCCGATCAAGATGTGCATGTGTGTGAATATGTGGATGGTGGATGGAGGATTTATGGAAACTTCTTTTTTATATGATTAATCTCCCTTTGTAAATGTTTTGAGAACATTGCTATCTTTCTCTTTTTTTATATACTTGGACCTTCATGTGTCCAACTCTTTTTATTATATACTTGGACCTTCATGTGTCCATATATTTCTTTTTCTCTACTTGGACGTTCATGTGTCCATTTTTTTTGATACCCCATGTCTCTTTTGTAACAATAACTGGAGAGAGATATCAACATATATAGTGAAGCATTTATTTTGTGGAATGGATGGATGGATGGCATGTTTTGTGCAACTTCTAGTGTAGAAGTTAGCATACAAATGTGGGTTGTACGTGATCTTGATCATGAAAGTATGACAAGTTTCTCACAAGGGTCACAACAGTTTTACAAAGCTCAATGAAAAAATAAGTAGCATATGTATGAGGTATTTTTTCAATGTGGTCAACATATGGCTTTGGTAGGAATTTATCATCATTGAGGAGTCAAGCTATTGATTTTGAATTTTCGCAAGATAAAATTCCCAAGTACTTTGCAGGAAAAAGCAAAGTTTCTTTCATCATACCATATCTAATTCGTCAACTACTTAGATGACATGCTTTCCCTATGAAAAATTGTTCACAAGTAACAGGAATATTAGCGAGGAATAAAGAATATGCAAGCCAACCATAGGAAAGGCATGTTCGTCATGAGGAGATAGGAAGGTTCATTGAGTTTAATTTTAGTGATCAACATAAAATTTGTTTAAACTCAATAATTTAGGGAGTTAGAGGGTTGTGTTGCACAAACTATTGTTGAAGAGGATGAAGAGGGAACTGAGGGGAGTTAGAGGTGGTTCGGCTGAACCGAAGGTTCATTCGTCCCCCTCTGGAGTCCATTTGTCCTATTCTACTACAGATTGTACCGTCCGATGTTGTGCAACATGTTGGTGGGAGATCTCAAATGAGTGTGCGTCTGGTAAGCTTGAGAGATCTCCCCCACACTTATTCTTGTACCTGTTTTTACCAAAAGTGGAAACAAGCAAGGACTCTGCCGGTTGTAAACATCAAGGAGTCTAAATTTTATTGAATCAAGGCGCATGAAGGGTTTGAAATGCCTAAAGTTCGTTTTGTTTTATTATATTTATCTTTATTGTATCATGGTAAATTTGGCATGATGGGTAACTTAGCAAGGTGGAAATATGGGGAAAGGATGCACGAGGTGTTTGGGATACTTACCTAACAAATCTCCCCAAGCGTAGAACAAAAATGCAAGAGTTAAGCTTTATATGCATGAAGCAAAGCTTTGTATTTGTTCTACTTGGTTCCTCGTGCATCTGTCTTCCCATGGGACCAAGGAGCGTTGTATTAGTGTTGCAGTTATTGTACACTGCTCCTTGGTTATTTATTTTATTCCCTGCAAAAGGTTAGTGGACAACAAATACTCATGGGACGCTTAAAGAATTTTGAAAGGATTTCATTTTTGCCTTGAGATTTGTTGTTCATATCCACTCTTAAGGAAAATCAGAGATTCAAATAGCATGGATCCCAAAATGCTTGCTATTACTTTATTTCATCAAAAAAAATTGAGAGACTCTTTTATTTTAGAAAGTTTCTTTTTTTTAAACCTTATTGTTCACTAAATTTTTTGTCTTTTCAGCATAACTCAAACAAGGCTGAGATAAAATTGCAGGAACAAAAACAAGGGGTATTTGGCAGTATAACTCACAGTGCACATTGAACGGTGATATGTGCCTCCTTTGTAGGTCGTGCAATTTTTTTTGTTGAAGTGTGTCCTGGTCCTTGGTTTATCTCCAGTATGAATTTAGCTTGAGGACTTACCCATCTATTTGAAAGCTTCCCTATAGGGGTTAGTCCAGAAAAGATATGCATCCATAGTCTATGATAGTATTAACTCTAACAGTTCATGAATCAAACTTGACACCATGTCTTATTTGATCAAAGAAGGCTATTTTAACCTAAGCACCATGCTTAATTTAAAAAGCCTACGGGTGTACCACGTGAGAACACCCAAACCAGAGCATACGAAAATAAACAAAGGAAGCATGAATTTATATGATCAAGCTATGTTCATATGGAGATAAATATGAGTAAAGGATTGGTGAATCTTACCTTCACATACCTGAGTATTCTTACCAGCAGCATATGAGGATGGATGCCTTGGAATTGCTGCAGCAGCGTCATGGTCTCCAATGGTTGTCGATGACTCCTTCGTTTTAGCGAAGGAAGGCACTTGACCATGCCAACTTGGGTCAGCAATACGGCTAGGCCTCACATGACCCTAGTGTGCAGGAACCATGGGCCTTGGTGGCATGATTCCATTGGCACAATGCTGTAGGATTGGAGGTGTAGGGTGCGTCCCCCTCATGCATGTGAGCAAGTGCCAAACGAAGTGGAGTTGCAAAGGCCTGAAAAGAAGAGGAGCATTCCTCTTGTTTGTATGCACGCAGGGGTTGCTAGAGCGAAGGTTATGCATAGCTGGGATCGGATGAAGAGTAAGCCTAGGCTAGCACGCACTCGTGAGGGCAAGGGTAGGTGGAGCTAAGCGGCAAAATGATATCTATCAAGGTGCAATGCCATGGCGTGGAGGCACGCTCACAATGCGGCCTTTGATCCATGTAAAGCTTGCCGGCTCACTCTCTTCTTCCTCTTTTTTTCATCTCTCTCTTTCTTTTTTTTATATATCCTTTCTTGTTCTTCTTTTTTCATCTTTCTTATTTTCTCTCTTTTTTATATCTCATTTTCTTTCTCTTCTTTTTTTCATATCTCTTTTTCTTTCTCTTCTTTTTTCATCTCTTTTTTCGTCTCTCTTCTTTTCTTTTTCTTTTTCTTTTTTCTTTTTTTCTTCTCTTTTTCCTTCCTTTCTTTTTTCTGGCAAGACAGAACTAACACCATCTTTGGTATGCATGCATCCTGTTGCGAGGTGCTCACCAATGTCCCCCACACTTGGACTTCTGTGTCTCGCAACACCAAAAACATGTGTTTGATGTTGGTGTCTCCTTCAGAGTGTGTTTCATCACAAAAGAGTACCAAGTGTACAGTCGATGCATCTCCCATGTTTTTGGGCATGGCATGACCCTCGTTCTTTTGAATCCTCACCTGAAATGGTTAGCGACCAAAAATACCTGAAGGTGCATACTATCCTACAAACATGTTCTTGCTTTTATTGATAAAAGGAAACTTTATTGGAAAGGAAAATGAAAGTCCGGGCCATCTCCCAGGTGCTTTGTTTATGGTCACAAGCTCAACCATGGGAAATCTTCACATTGCAGCTACCATTGGCGATGTAGTTCCCACCATCACCACCATTTGTTGATGCTTGAGCTGCAAGGTTAGTGCCACAATGCATCCACAAAATATGCAATGCTTACAATAAACAAAAGCATCCACAACCATCCTTCTAAATATTTTAGAAACGAGGACTAAAATGTGGTTGTGGTCCTCGTACAGGCATGCAGCAATAAGTGAAGCGGACTCTGAAGGTTCCTTACGCGAGCATGAATCTTTAGGGAATTCGAAAGAGAATCTTTCATGCTCATTTGTGGACTTCTTTGCCTCATCCTCCAGAGTTGATATTTCGGTAATGTCCATGGCACAAAAATTCTCCTTCTCAAGAGATTCATCATGGAAGATCGGGGTTGTTTCCTGACCACTATCGAGAACAACGTTCCAAGGGCCACAGGGACACAACTCGATCGAGGGTGATGAAGGTCACTTAGCTTCACAAAGGTGAAGTTCTTCTAAGTCATCTTCTTTGCGGGCAGAGACTTCTACACCTTTATATAGAATAGGCTTGGGCAAAAAGTTCTATGCCTTTATATAGAATAGGCTCAGGCAAAGTGTTCTACGCCTTTATACACGCATCACCTTCTCCAAGGGGTTTTGCTCGAAAGAGGTTTTGCCTTAGGATTTTATAAGCAAAAGCTAGTGGTGGCGGAAGTGGATTTCCTAAGCTTTTTATCAAGGCTCCCTTGAGATGAATCTTCTAGGTGGAGTCTTTCCAAAGGGTAGCCTATGAGAAGATCAAAATTGAGCATGGGATAGATGTGGAAGTCTAGATGAACCTCAATTTTTTTCTATCTTGATTGGCACAGCCCTTGTGATCCCCTGACATTCAAAGATGAGTCATGAGGGACTTTTGAGGAGTCTGTCGGTCAGGACTAGAGGAATATTTCCGAAGAAATTGTCCACGAGGAATTCGGACATGATACAAGCCTCGACAGTGGGGTCATGAAGGGCTTCTATGGCAGTTCCCCTCATGGAGCAACAAATGGTCGTGAAGATGAGCTAATCCGGATTGCTTCGGAAGAGCGTCCCACTTCCTCCGACCATTCCTCCTTCATGGTCTTCTTGAGAAATGCTTCGTTGGAAGGAGAAGGAGGTACCGTAGGTCCCTTCTCACAGAGGTAATTTGAGGTCTTTCTATGGTTTTCATAAGGATTATCCTTGAATGGGGAAGAGAACTTCGAATATTGAATTTCTTCTTCCTTCGGTGTTTGTGGTTTGGGAGCGGTTTCAACAGCTAAGGATGAGAGATGGAAGGGCTCAAAAATGGATGTTGAGGGACCCTCGTAGCTCAACTTGTCTTCCTCTCGGAGGGATTTGCTAGGATTGGTGAGGAAGGAAGAGTTTTCAAAAATGTGATCTAGGATTTCTTTTCCTTGGAGTTTTGTGTGCAAATGAACCTTCGACAGCAATGTCGAGATGTAGGGCAGAGGTCATGTCTAACCCCGTACAAAAGATGTGTAAAGATGCATCTTCGGGTATAGACAAGCTTGGGCTTGATGCTAAAAGGTGTGAAAATCTAGCCCATGCTGCACCTATGGACTGCTTCTCTAATTGCTCAAATTCAAGAGTGTCACTCCGGAGAGAGGCTATGTGGGATAAAGAGAAGAATGAGTGACAAAAGTCATCTTTAAGCTTTTCCCAATTACCATTCGCACTCTTCATGTTGTGAGTGTACCATTGCTCCGCCCTATCTGTGAGAGAGAAAGGAAACAACTTCCACCTCAAGGTTTCCTGTGTCATGCTTGGGATTACCAATTATGAACACAGTTCCTCAAACCGTTGCAAATGAAGGTAAGGGTTTTCATTTTCAAATCCAGAGAAGGTTAGTCCCCGAACCATGGCAATGATGTTAGGATGGAGTTCATAGCTCAAAGCTATGATAGAATTTGAAAAGGGTGGTGGCTCTAAGAACTCATCCTCAGGAGCAGAAAGTTTTTGGATAGGTGTATTTTTCATGGTAAAGAAAGGATAAAAGAAAGAGAAATATAAAATAAAAGATACGAGGACGAACTACGTTCGAAGATAATATAGCAACCGTTCCTCGGCAACGGCACCAGAAATGCTTGTTGGTATTTCTTAACGTTCACGAATAAATCTGCAAGCGCATGAATATACCATTGTAGCACTTCACTCGAGAGTATTCAGGGTATCGTTATTTATATTTTCCCAAAGGAACATATGTGTAAAGGTCTTTTAACTAGTCATCCAAGGACAACAAGAGTTAGGTAGGCGATGATAGAGAGGATTCCTATTGCTTTAGGGACTTTGGATAAGATAAACTCAACCTCCACTACTTACTTCAGGCACCGGTTTACGCCTGGTCTGCCAAGCACCTCCGGCTATTAGCTCTACGCCGAACTTGAACGTGGCGGGGTACAAGTGACGGATAGGGCTGTCACCACCTACCGCCTACCTCTCAGACTGTGGGGAAAGGTATCAAACAAAGGCAACCTCAAGCCTAGACACCACGTCTATGCTATCGATTACTACTCTAGATCCAGCCAGACTCTGTCATAAGACTAAAGTCCTTAAGCTAGAGAACCCATCACAAGGACGAACGATGAACCCACAAGCAAATAAAGGATAGAACTTATCTTACTAAGAGACTCATCACCATAGGAGATCACGAACACTTACTTAGCAAAGGAAGCATCCGTCAAGGTACAAGCGCGAGGTAGTGCCGACAGGTCGGCACTTCCCCAAACTACACCTCACTCTCTCCCTATTTTCTAAGCACTATGGAGGTAAGGCTTTGCCTTGGAGTGGAGCTTTTCTCTTCTCTTGTGTGTTGTGTGCTGAACGGAGAGGAGGTGGTCCTTTTATAGTGGAGAGGGAGCCTTGGGGGATTGGAGATCCTAAGCATTATCCCCCCTATTGCCTCCACTTGTGAAGGAATCGACGTCCAGGTTCATTTGCTTTGCACCAAACCCCTGCAACCGCCATAGGGAGATCCGGAGGGAGTGACACATGGAGGATGAGCGCGAGAGGTGCTACGGGTGATTGGGCCGAACTGGGGGTTCGGCCGAACCCCTGGGGTCGCCCCACGCACCGCCTTTCATTTGGGATGCTGTTTAGTGGGCCCTCATGTGGGTACATGGGGTCTGGTGCAGAATTAGGTCCATTTTCCCTTGTTTGTGGGCCCATGGATCCGTGTGTTTCCCTCTGATTGCTCACGGGTGTGTTTCTTTACTCCTTGAGTGTGTTTTGAGCATGTTTATCCCCGTGTGCAGATGTGATCTCCTATAAATAGTGATTCACCAAAGCAAGTGGAAATGCTTAGAATTAAACCCCTATCTCTAGTTTGGTGATTGTTATTTCACTGTTCTTTATTAGAGTTGTCGGTCAGATATGACATTTAAGGACCATTAACAATCCTGGTGACACCTTATGGTTTATATGATTGTTTATACATTCTAACATTTTCCCTTCAAGATCATTAGCGTGGCACCTGTCAGCTATCATTTCATGAAGTCCATCTTTAGTACCTTCATCTTCCTCCATATCCTGTATGTGTTCATTTTCCTTAACCATTTCCTGATCACCATCTTCTTGTTGAACTACATTATCCACAACCCCCTTATCTGGAAGAATTGTAATTTCATCAACCCCATCATCCTGCAGAATTGCATTTTCCTGAACCCCATTATCTTGTAGAATTGCATTTTCCTGAACCCTATCCTCAAATGTTTCTCCATGATGGATCCACCTAGTGTAGGTGCTTGCCATCCCATTCATGCAGGTCCACCACATCTACAGTACATCTAGACTGATTCAGGCATCCATGACATGGGCATAGTATTTGTTCATCATCAGAGCTTCTACTCTTAACAAATTCCATGAAATCACTGACCCCTTTCTCATGCTTGGGGATAAATAGTTGTCAACTGTGTAGCCAACGTCTATCCATCTAGGAAATTTTGGCAAATTCAATTCAAAATTACTGACATTGAAAGATCTCAATGCAAAATTAAATTTTGGTGAATTCAACTCAAAATTACTAACCAGATTGACATGCCGTAGCAGAAAGCACCAGGTTTTTGCTGCCGTAGCACTGAGCCGCCGTGGGGAGGCGCAGATCTCGGCCGGAGTGCTCCGTCCTGGCTACCTTCTCTCTGTTCTTCTTTATTCCCTATCGTGGGAGCGCGGCAATGGGTAAACTATTTTAGTGCTAGCTTTTGTGCCGCCAACTACCACACTCACCTAAAACTTACCTTACATGTGGGATCCGGTCGCGATAAAGACTTCCCATTCATCGGTAATAGGTTCGACCCACAGGAGGAGCACATTTTCTATTTTATTTTACCACCTTATTTATCAACTTAAACTTACATGTGGGACCCTGGTTGGTTTATGATATTTCTGCGGAGCTTATATCGTCACAAAACCACCATGTAACAGCGAGTGATGATTTTCTTTTTGGCTATAGTGGCAACTTTTATGACGTTCCATAACTTTGTCACTAAATTTGCTAGAATGTGAAACTTTATGACTTTTTCAGCCAGAAACGTCATAGATCTATGATGAGAATAAATGTGTCATAAAATTTTCATCATAGATCAACAAATTTCTTGTAGTAGTTGCAGAACTGCGCACCGACGCTAGCTCTAGTCTTTATCACAGCCAACAGGAGCGTGGTGCCTGTGAGTCTCTTGAAGTAGTGGACTCCGTGTTGAGAAATGAGAAATATCTAGCCGATGCTTGGGCCTGCAACTAGCATGTGGACCACATTTATTAGAAGCAAGATATATAAAATGTATCCTATCTAAAAAACATACACAGATCATGTCTTAGTGGTAGTGCTGTCTCAGCACAATCAAGAGGTCATAGGTTCGAGCCTTGCTATGGACACTCATTCCTTTAAATTTCCCTTCCCTTTTTTCATCTCAGTTCGATCAGTAATAGGTTCAACCCATGGGATGATGGGAGGAGCACGTTTTCTATTTTATTTTACCTCCCTATTTATCAACTTAAACTTACATGTGGGACTCTAGTTGGTTTATGACATTTTCACGGACCTTAAATTGTCACAAAACCACCATGTAACATTTAGTGATGATTTATTTTTAGCTACAGTAGCAATTTTTATGACATTCCTTAACTTTGTCACTAAATTTTCTTGGATGTGAAACTTTATGACGTTTTCAGCTAGAAACATCATAGATCTATGATGATAAAAAATGTGCCATAAAATTTTCATCATAGATCGGCACATTTTTTATAGTACTATCATACCTCGATAGTGTGATAAGTGCCTGATCAGCACAGCGTGACGGGGTTTCCGCGACTCATGGGTAAAGATGTACCACCTCTGCGGAGTGTTAAAAACTGTTATAATAGTCATGCTCACGATCAAGAGCGTCCTGGACCCTCACATGGTCAGCTGGTTTGAGTGGATCGCAAAGCGGTATCTATGGTTCGGGTTTAGTTATAAGAGGGTTAACCTTAAGTTAGTTCTGGTTGGGGAAGCATTACATTAATAATCTCTCTAGGTGCTTAATTAAAATTTGACCAACTAAAACTTGAGATTGTAGTCCACCAAATAAAGCCTTCCTTGCTCTAATCCTGCACGTTATGTATATATAATTCCTTCCACTTGCAGAGTACACGCCTCCAAGTGTACTCACTATTTTCCCTTTCAACCCTGCTATTCTCCCCAACTGCTGCTCCGATAGATAGAAGCTACAAGACACGGCTACCTCGTGAAGACTTGGAATTCTAGGCGTGCCCCCGATTGACTTCCCGAAGATGGTGCCTACTCTGCTGCGATTAGTCCACGACTGTGTAATCTCTTTTTGTTTAGACATTGTGGTCACTTTGTAGTTATGAACGTCTTGTAATGATATATGTTGTGATATTCACTGATGAAGTCAGTTTATGCATGAAAATTGATCCTAGGATGCATAAAGGGTGCATTCGGTTTTGTCCTTAAAACCACACGTGACAAGCAAGTGCAACAAGCTGGCGGTGCGAGATAGGTACAATGGCCAGTAGATCAGGTATGTTGATTAGTAACATTGGTCATGTAGATTTACAAACCCCAAGTCAATCAATCTATCTTAAGAATGTTCTTCATGTACCACGTGCACAAAAAAATCTTGCTTCAGTCCATCGATGAGCCTCTGATAATAATGCCTATATTGAATTTCACCCAAACTTATTTCTTATCAAGGATCAGCAATGAATAGAATCCTTCATCAAGGAAGATGTGAAGGAGGTCTTTATCCCTTAGTGTCCCATGGCACAAGTCTTCATAACCAAGTTCTTGGAGTCAATAAACCGTCTACTTTATGATGGCATAGCAGATTAGGTCATCCAGCTTTTCCAATTGTCAAGCATGTTTTAGAGAGTAATAATCTCCCTAGTTTTAGTGATCAAGTAAGTGAGTCTATATGTGATTCATGCCAAAGAGCCAAGAGTCATCAATTACCTTATAATAAATCCAACAGTGTTTCCCTTTCGCCACTTGACCTCATATTTTCTGATGTGTGGGGACCTGCCCCAATTTCCATTGGAAAGCATTTTTATTATGTGAGTTTTATTGATGACTTTAGCAAATACACCTGTATCTACCTCTTGCGCCACAAATCAGATGTGTTTAAAGTTTTTTCAAAACTTCCAAAATTTAGTAGAAAGAAAATTTGGTAGGAAGATCATTGCAATGCAATCTGATTGGGAAGGTGAATATGAGAAGCTAAAATCCTTCTTCCAGAAGATAGGCATATCTCATCACATCTCTTGTCCTCATGCTCACCAGCAAAATGGATCCGCTGAGAGGAAGCATAGGCATATTGTAGAAGTAGGCCTTTCTCTTCTTGCAAATGCATGTATGCCTCTTAAGTTTTGGGATGAAGCGTTTCTCATGGCCATGTATCTCGTAAATCTACTTCCTAGGAAAGTTATTGATTTCCGCAAACCAACGAAACTTCTTTTGAAGCAAAAACCTTATTACAGTTCCTTGAGCATATTTGGATGCGCATGCTAGCCAAACCTTCACCCACTCAACTCAAAGAAACTTGCCTTTTGATCAATTTAGTGCACCTTTCTTGGTTAAAACTCCTTGCACAAAGGCTTCAAATGCCTTCACATATCCACGGGATGAGTTTATATATTTTGAGATGTTATTTTTGATGAAATAGTGTTCCTTTTGCGCAAAGTTGCATTGAAATAAGGGGATTTCAAATTGGTAAGTGCAAGGTATGGTTTACTTCAATTTGGTATCCATTGCATAATTGAAATTAGCATATGTTCTTGCTCTTGCATTGCATCCAAGAAAGTAGTTGATTATGTTGTCATCAATCACCAAAAAGGGGGAGATTCTAAGAAACATAGTCATTGAGACTAATGTGTTTGCAAGGTGAACCTTTTAGGTGTTTATAGGCCCTAAGGATGAATTCCAAAGCCATCAAAATAGAAGAAAATGAAAGACGTAGAAGAATTCTATGGCATCCAAATGACAGTAGTCTTTTTCTAAGGCGTACAAATGATGGTATTGGAGCCAGGACAAAGACACGTAAAGACTTGAAGGGAATCCTACTGGAATTGAGAACCAACACAATTCACTTATAGTGATGACTAGGAATGTCACCAAATCAGTCAGTGACCATGGACAACAGTAGGGCCAAGATAGCATGCACTGTGACCATCGAATCATTTGGTTTCAATAGTGGATCGCCACCGAATAAATCGGTTGTGATCAGCTTGGCTTGCGATAACCTCAGATTCAGCTCTGGAACTTTTCAAAGTTATTTCAGGCCTCATCAATTCATAAGATGGGAACAGTGATAAGAATAGCAAATCAGTCGGTGAGGGAAGGCAGGTGAAGACTGCGGCTCAGAGTCACTAATCCATTTGGTGTTGTTCAAGATGTTTCACCGAATCAGTCAGTGATACATGGAGCCCAGGTGTCAGTTGCTCCACGGCTAGCTGAGGTGGCATGCGTCGATTCATTCAGTGCTACCCCCTGCGTACCACTGAATTAGTCGGTGATATGCAGAAGGTTATAACAGCTATGTAATGGCTAGTTCATCGACTTGGGGCTATAAATACCCCCATTGCCCAGCCATTTCATGAGTGTTAGAGCTTGGAGAAGCTATAGTTTCATATACATATGTGTTCTATCCACCAAAGTGCTCAAGAGAAGATTAAGGCAATTAGCATAAGACTTAGGTCTTGATTAGTGGTAGTTTAGGCCTATTAGCACAATGCTTTAGGGGTTAGCCTAGAGTTAGGCGTGGTTTGCACACCTCTTTGTTCTTGGTGCTTGCGCACACCAAGAGTTGTAAATCTGGAGCTTGTAAGTCTTGCGAAACCCTCCAACCACGTTTGTGGAGTGGTCGCTGGTGCATTTGAAAGGGAGGAGAGACCCTTGGCATCCAGGAGAAGCTAGCCGGAGACCCACTTGCGTGTGGGGAAGGCTCGTTGGCTATCCTACGGAGTTACTTGACCGAGGAGCTTATGTCAGTGTTTCATACCCGGCAACTTACCGAGGGGTATCTTGAGGTAGTAGATTGGTTGGTGGGGGGTCGCTGGACCTAGAGCTTGATGGTAAAAGTGAGGATATAAGACACAAATTTATACAGGTTTGGGCCACTAGAGTAGCATAATACCCTACATCCTGTTTGAGGTGTTGTATATTGTGTCCTACGCTTGGGTGTTGTTTGGTGTTCTTGGTTTAGGTTCTGCTCTGAGGTGGTTCTGCCGATCTAGGTACCTCTACTCTCCTTTCGGGATTACTAGTCAGTTACAAGGTAAGAGTCCTAGTAGAATTACAAGGTATGAGTCCTAGTAGGATTATAGGGGAATCCTAGTAGGAGTCCGTCTTCTTTCTTCCTTGTGGGTATGGAGGATCTATCCCCGACAAGCCCCCGAGTGCTTCATAGTTGAATGTAACAGCCTTTGAGTACTTTTCAGATCCTCCCCAAGTAGTTTAGCTCTCCTCGAATACTTTGTCGTGCTGAATCTTCAAAGTGCTTCAAGGATGCTACGAGGCTGTGATGTGCTCAAGCCCCAATCTTCTTGATATCGTAATGGTCATCTTTGGAATGTGATATGGAGGGTGGTGAAGTGGAAAGCTTTGCTTTCTGATAACTCGGTAAAAATCGTCGTGTCACCACACCAAGAGTTTATCTTCTTTACTTCATTTACCTTTCGCATTTATTATTGCACTTATATTCCACATTTACTTTTCCTAGAATTGCCATGTTTAGTTTATAGGATTGGAACCTCTAGGGTGCAAAGCTCTTTTACGGTAGAGATAGAAACACATAGAAAAACCTAGTGCACATCTAGATAGAAATTGAAATAAGTTTTTATATGTGCGTGGAGCCTTAAATTTTAGAACACCCAATTCGAACCTCCTCTCTTAGGGTGTCATGCGACAATCCTTGATAGCCCAATCTGATCTTGCTCTACCTCCCGCAATCCTAATTTCAATCTTATCTCGGGCCAAATCATAGTAGGATTACTTAGTCGGTTACCCCTGCCTTCCTTTATAGGTGGTTCTGTCGATCTAGGTACCCCTGCCTTCCTTTATATCTCCATGGGGTGGGATTACTCAGTCGGTTACAAGGTAGGAGTCCTAGTAGGATTAGAAGGTATGAGTCCTAGTAGGATTATAGGGGAATCCTAGTGGGAGTCCGTCTTCTTCCTTTCTTGCGGGTACTGGGGATCTATCCCCGATAGCTTATGCCCTTGTGCGGGCATTCCCTGGAGAGGGGCACCAACAACAAGGACTAGTGGAAAGCTTTTCTTTCCGATACCTTGATAAAAATTGCCGTGTCACCATGAAGGCAATTTGCCTTCTCTACCTTATTTACCTTCCGCATTTCTTATTGCACTTACATTTCTCATTTACCTTTCCTAGAATTGCCATGTGTAGTTTATAGGATTGGAACCTGTGGTGCAAAACTCTTTTGCGGTAGAGATAGCAACACATAGAAAAACCTAGTGCACATCTAAATAGAAATTGGAATAGGTTTTTATATGTGCTTGGAGCCTTAGTATTTTAGAACACCCAATTCACCCCTCCTCCTAGGGTGTCACGGTCCCTTCACCACAGCCCAGTCCACCATCGCCACATGCTCATGAGAGTGCGCAACGGGAGGAGTTAGCCGGTAGGTGAATCGAGGAGGATCTTCCTCAGGATTCCGCACCTAGATCCTCTACACCAGCACATAGATCCAGTACAGTACGTTCCTCTTCAACGACTGCAACTTCTTCACCAAGGATTGCTGCATCTTCTCCTCAACATCAACCTGAACCTGAGCTAAGGTGCACAACACGAGGACAGCATGGTATAGTAAAAGCAAAAATACCAACTGATGGCACTGTACGGTATGGTTTCTTGTGTAAAATAGGTGAACATGAGCATTTGCAAGATGCTCTAGGAGATCACAATTGGAAACAAGCTATTCAGGAAGAGTTTTCAGCCATGGTCAAAAACAAGACATGGCATCTTGTTCCTCCAGTTAAGGGACAGAACTTGATTAATTGCAAATTAGTGTACATAATAAAGAAGAAAGCAAATGACACAATATATTGGTAGAAAGCCATGTTAGTTGCAAAAGGATTCAAGGAAAAGGTGTGGAATTGATTATAAAGATATGTTTAGTCCTGTTATCAAGATTGCCACTATCAGGTTAGTTTTGTTCATAGATGTATCAAGAGGTTGGGTTGTTAAGCAATTGGATGTACAAAATGTGCTCCTTCATGGTGTTTTGGAAGAAGAGGTTCACATGAAACATCCTTAAGGTTTTGAGGATAAAAATAAGTCCCAATTCGTTTGCAAGCTTGACAAGGCCATATATGGATTAAAGCAAGCACCTCAAGCTTGGTATTCTAGATTGAGTTCTAAGCTTTATGATCTTGGTTGTAAAGGTTCAAAGTCAGATACATCCCTATTTATTTATCAGAAACACGATGTAACTATTTTCATGCTTTGTTGATGATATCATAGTCACCGGTTCTTCTCAAGATGCAATTTCAACATTATTACAAGACCTGAAGACAGACTTTGCAATGAAGGATTTAGGGGAATTAAATTTCTTCCTCTCGGCATTGAAGTAAAGAGGGAAAGGCAAGGTGTTGTTCTTTCACAAGAGAAGTATGCCTCTGAGTTACTTCAGCGAGTAGGAATGCTCAAGTGCAAGCCCTGTTCAACACCATTGCCTACCTTGGAAAAACTGCCAAAATTTGAAGGAGAAGCCTTGAGTGATGAACATAGCACAAGGTATAGAAGTATAGTTGGTCCTTTGCAATTTAACACTCACTCACCCTGATCTAGCTTTTGTTATAAACAAGGTCCACCAAATATTGCAAGCGCCCACAACTACTCATTGGACTATTGTGAAGCGCATTTTGAGATATATTAAGTTCACATTAAATCTTGGTACGACAATAAGCAAGTCTAACTCAACATTGGTGAGTGCATTCTCAGATGCAAATTGGGCAGGGAATGTCAACAATCGAAGATCAACATGAGGTTTTGCTATTTTCTTCAGACCAAACCTCATCACTAGAGTGTTAGAAAGCAACCAATAGAGCTCGTTTAAGCATAGAGGCTGAGTATAAATCATTAGCAAATGAAACTAAGATAATTTGGGTTGAATCACTTCTTGCAGAACTCTGAGTCAAGCAAGATCAGACACCATGCCTTTGATGTGATAATTTGGGAGCCACCTATCTATCAGCTAACCCTATCTTTCATGCAAGAGTTAAACATATAGAAATTAATTTTAATTTTGTTAGAGAAAGAGTTGCATAGAAATTGTTGCTGGTTCAACTCATACCGTCCAAGGATTAAAATTGCAGATGGTTTTACCCAAGCTTTAGGCGTCTAGGCATTTGATGAATTTAAGCGCAATATGAACTTGAAGATAAAAGACAAGTTAGATTGAGGGAGGCTGTTAACTAATATGAGTTGTACTAGTTGCATGTATCTCAAAGGTTGTTAGCATTCTTTCCGATATCTCTTGTAGATAGAGTCCCATCTTTGTAAACTTGCTTTGCAAGATTGTAATCCTAACAAACCCTATGTATATACCACGCTAGGGGCTATTCCTAGCTTATATAAACACGCAACCATAGAGCTCGGATGGCTAACCACGTTCAACAAATTTCACACTCCCGCCTCCCCTATCGGTTCCAAGGACACCATCATTGCTGGATTCCTTTCCCTTCCCGTGACCGCTCCCTCTCTAGTCCGGCCAAAGAATGATTCTTGCACCACCAAAATTGCCCAACCACCATCCTCCACCACGATGGTGGGTGCTGCTATTGCTGCCTTGCCATTCCACTTATTGCCCGCCACTACTGCCAGGCAGCAACCTCCCTATACATCTACCCAACTCGAAATCGCAAATCCTAACATCACCGGCATTGCCATCCTATGACTAGAATCACATGTTACTTTTACCATCCTTTCTTACTTCTTTCCCCCGTGTTCCTTTTTTGAAAATTTGGTTATCCAAAACATGTACCATTCCCACTCAGGAAGGACTCTCACGTTAGTGCTATGCTATACCGAGAGCACTCTTGCGTTTCGGCAAAACCTTTTGAGTAAATTGCACCCACCATACAATAACTTGGGAGGCAGGTGCAAATTGGTTCAACAACTTGAAAAATGCTCAATTTAGTACAATAACTTATCAAGTGGGTGCAGATTGGTCCAACAACTTGTAAAATGCTCGATTTAGTACAATAACTTGTCAGGTGGGTGCAGAAAGGTCCAACAACTTGTAAAATATTCAATTTAGTACAATATCTTAGCAAATTGGTGCACCTACAGTTTAAAGATTACAGTAATAACATATTAGTTAAAGTATATGGATATATGAATTGTTCCAAATAATAATTCTTAGGTTTTTATCAATAAAAGTTGTTGATCATGATCAGGTTGTTGCTTCTCAACTATGTACATAGGTTCTTTGTTCATTATTTAAATTGACACAAATTTTAGAATTACTCTATTGGCATTATCGAAAGAGTAAAGTCAATAAGAGAGATCATGTGACATTAGATTTTTTCTGCACTTTTGCTCTTGTATTCAACAACTTTATAGAAGTACATTTGTTTCATTCTTTTACCTTATTTTCCGTTTCTAAATAAGTACTCCCACCATTCCAGAACGGGTTCAATTCTGATTATGTTTGTGAACAAATGCCCATCCCAAAAGAATGAAATTCTAGCAATATCTAGACAACAGTTTGATATATAGCTAGAATTGCATTCTTTTGGGACGGAGAGAGTACATGTGCTTTAAAAATATATTTAAGTCAAATGCCTAAAGGTATTGTTAGTATATATTAACATATTGATATTTTTTAGATGAAAAATACACGGTGTTCGCCTAAACAGTCGTTTAAGCGGTGTCTAAACAGTGAACGGAGGCTAACCGTTTTGTTTAGGCTTAAACCGTCCATTAAACACAAATAGACTTAAACGGTCAAAAACAGGATTAAACGGGCTAAACGACCTAAACAAAATGGTATTAAATACCATTATACATGCTAAACGGTCATTTAACACACTGTTTAGGTGAACACTGTCAATTCCACTTGAATTCTTACTTCCATAAATATATATACTTTAGTTTTCCCATAGATATTATTTATATTTGGTTTGTTGCATGCATGAATATATGTACTTGGTCTTTTATATGCATAAATATATATACTTTGTGGAATGCTTGACCTTTTATGAGCATGATTATGTATAATTTAGTGATAAAGTGCAAAACTGTTTAGACCGTTCAATTCCGTCTAAACACCATTTAAAGCATCTAAACACTAAATAAAAAGTGGCTGACCGAAAATACATATAATCAAACATATAAAAAATAGTAAAGGTGATTATCAATATTGAATATAAAAATAAATATTTCCAATCAAAATTAAGTAACGTATAAAAATAATTAAAATGAAGATATAATATTAATTTCCTAAACTCTGAAGGTTCTAGTCTCGGCCAAATATATTTTCATTGCGATGTGAATATCAATGATTAAATAATTTTTCATAATTTGTTCCAACCTGAATATATCCTAACCCAACATTAGCAAATGTGTTGGTTGTTATAACATTTGGACCGCAAATACACCAATATACCAATTTATTGCACTAAATTGAGCATTTTAAAAGTTGTTGAACCACTATCAAATTATTGTTTACAAGTTGTTGGATCAATCTGGACCCACGTGATAAGTTGTTGTATGGTGGGTGCAATTTACTCAAAATTTTTTGATGGGGTTTTGTAAATTTCGAAAAAATCAAATGCATACTTTCCAGAAGTAACATGGGTCCGTGTTAGCCCATTTCGCTGTTGTGTGCGCCCACTGGCCCAGCCCACTCCATGTGCTCGCAGCTCGCGTTGGCTTTGTCTCCCTTTCTTCGGCGGCGCGGGCATCGTCCTCGTGCACGCCGTCACAAAAGATTGCAGAGGAAGCCTAAATCCCAAATCCCCCATCTGCAACCCCAAATCGCTAATCATATCGCCTACCCACTTCAAGCCCTCTCCATTCCTGGCTGCTTTTCTCTCCGTCGGCATGCGGTTGGGTCGCGGGGCTGTAGGCGGGCGGTGACGGGCACAAGCCGCACCCGACGCGCACGGCAGCCGGGCGGCAGGCCCGAGGAGACGCAGGGCACACGGCAGCGAACGCCCAGAAGGTAAGCACATCACGCAGGGGCCATGATTTGTTTGTACTGTCACGCTATCTCCGATTTTCGAGTGCCAGGGCCATGAGATCATTTCGCACACCCATTCGAGGGAATAGGATTTGAAGGTGGCTGCCGGATCGGCGATTTAGTATTGTTCTTGAATCTTGATGTAGATGGAACTGGAAGTGTTTTGGCATATCGACAAGGATCACGGCAGTAAAGTACTGTCGATGCCAATTTATGGTGGCAGATGGCTTAAAGATTACGACAGGGGAGGAGATGAAGAGAGGAACTGGGGAGTTTTTAGAGGGGTATAGGAAGGTGTCACTAGCCAGGAGCTCATGATAGTCAACGGCAGAGTCTGAAATGTCGACAGAAATTATTTGTTCCTTTCTCTTCATTCCAAATGTGCTCCACTGGTAACTTTCCCTTTCTAATCTCAAAACATTACTAGCTTTTCTCATATCAGCTTACTTCAAAACTATGTAAGGGACCTACGATTTAAGTGACTTCGAGACGTGCTATGATTAGGCTAGGCCTGTGCTCGACAAAACCCCCCAAGGCAAGTATCATTTAACAAGCAAGCGTACTGCTCTTATGCAAAGCACCTGGTGAACCTGCTGGCATTGTACTCTGCAGTCTCAAGAAGGGTTGGTTTTATTCATTGCGTTGTGTTCCTGGCATTTTATTCAGATATGGATTAGCTGAATTTGTGCAATACCTTGATGTCTTTCGCTGTCATCAACTAACCCGTTTGATGTTTTTCCATATCATCTACTCACAAGTTTGGTCAACCTATCAGGTGGAGAACAATTCGTGGTACCACTAATCTCAACTGCTATCCTCCAGCACCAATGCCTATATGAGAAACAAAGTCAACAAGCGATTGCCTCCACCAATAACTCACCCAAATTTGGATAAGTTTTGAGGAACAAAAATACAACTGATGCAGGTAATGTTTCAAACTCCAAAAGGTATCATTGACCGTAGCGCCTCTGGAGGTGCTGCCCATGCAGACCATCCGCAATCTCGCTTTTCTGAGTTTGTGAGCATCGAGCCGCTCACTTTCTCAATTTCACAGGAGCCCAGGAGAGATGATGGTCTGCTTCGGCTTCGCATTATAAAAAGAAATTGGAAGGCAGCAACACAAGCAAGTTCCTGGTCCTCCAATGGCCATAATAAGATACAAAATAGGTATCCAACTAAGCTACAGCTAGCCTTTCCTTAGTTTCCTGTGTTTCAATGGCCATAATAAGATACTACCTCCATCCATAAATATATGATGTTTAGTACAAGCTATTTAGTTCAAACATGAAATAATTTGCTTGCCCTAAACGTCATGTATTTGAGAACGGAGGATTATTACAAAATAGGTATCCAACTAAGCTACAGCTACCCTTTCCTTACTGTGTCAGCTGCCCTGCCAAGGACAAACTCTGCGTGACCTGTTCGGAAAAGGGACATAATTCTCATGATTGCCCCATGAAGGATCGAGAGGAAAAACTCATATGCACTATCTGTAACAAGGTTGGTCACTATTACTTGCGGTGCTGCCGACTGAATGTGTCTGAGAACCATGCTTGCCATCGTTGTGGCGAAAAAGGACACTACGCCAGTAAGGGACCCATGCATTGTGGTGATAAGTTCATTTATACGGGCCTCAGTTGCTCCAGCTGTGATACAAACCATTTGCTTGGGAGATGCCCTATGAGCAACATTACATGTTTCCTTTCTGAAGGTAAGGATTGTGTCCCTGCTCAATGTCACTTAAGTCCAATACTCACTGCAGTAAATCAGCACTGTCGAGAAAGCTTCCGAGGTACTCTGAAAGAGGGGAGAACAGTCACACGACTCGATCCACCCAGCGGAATAGAGCTATATGATGATAGCCGTGAATGCCAATTGAACGGGAATAATGAAATGGCACCCAAGGTCTCAAGCTGCAGCCTTGGTGAGCCAGTCAACCGTGATGGGGGGAGCCCCATAAAAACTCATGTACTAGCTGCTGACAAGAACAACCCTGCAACTACGACGGATGAGCCACTAACACCAGCGTCAGGATTCACCTGCTTAGACTGCCATGAAGACAACTGCCACTCTGCAAATAGTTGTTCTAAAAAGAAGTCACCTAGAGAATTAGAGCCATATGATTGTAACCATGGATGCCAATCTATGGGGGCTAGTGAAATGGTGGTACCCAATGTCTCAAGCATCAGTCCTGTTGTGCAAGACCGATGTGATTGGGTGAGCCCCATAATAACTAAGATACCAGCCTCTGAAGACACCAACGCTGAAGCTATGACGGATGTGGTGCAAACAAAAGTACTAGTAGTCACCTGTTTCAGCTGCCATGATGAAGGCCATTGGGCAAGGAATTGTCCCAAGAAGAAGGCACCTAGAAAATTGGTTCATTGTGGTGTCACCTGCCTAAATTGCAATGGCAACCACTACACAATTAGATGTCCCAAGAAAAAGAAGCCTGGTGAATTGAAGCTATGTAATGTCACCTGCTTAAGGTGCCGTGACAAAGGCCACTTTGCAGATAGGTGTCCTAAGATGCAGCAGCCTAGATAATTGGAGCCATATGATGAAAGCCATGGACATCAATTGTGATAGGAAGAGCCTATCGTAACTTGCTTACTGTAAGCCTGTGTTGTTATTGTTGCTGCTTATGCAGGCATAAGTTTGATTGTTGTAACAATTGGGATGGTACATATAAATCATAGTGTCACATGAATGAATCTTTTTGAGTGGTATACTTGGTTTCAAGTATTTTATTCATGGTATGTTTTATCTGGCTACTCGCAAGCTGGGAGGCTTGTTAATGCTCTTGTTTTGCACCACCATTGGATATACAAGACCTCGTTCTTGTTAGGTAGAGCTGTACACTAGTACATTTTTTATCGAGTAATTACATCCACCATAGCAAAATGTACGAATATATACGCGAATTTGTCAAATGTGTGCACATGCACACGGTCAAATGTACGCTACATAGATGTATTTTGCCATCATGGTAGGTGAAGTGGATGGTTTTATGCATATAACCTCTATCTTTAATCCCCTTTTCATCTAATAAGGTACTTTCACCTCATATAAATTGTACATGTCTGGTATATAGTCTGCGATAGGCTGCCGTCTCAAGGGTACGTGTATGAAATCTTGCTTTTGGACTGTTGAAAAAGAGATTAAGTATCTGAGAAATGTTTACTGGTTAAAATCTACAATTATTTATATGGTAACAGGAGTATTTTTTTTATTACTGTGCGAGTGCATTTTCCATCCTTCGTGCTATTGGCAAGATTAAAGTTTGATATTTGTGTGTACGTGATTCTGATGGCTTTTTTCTCGGTAAACTGACAAGATTATTGTGGTTCGAGAAAACAATACCTAGCTTCAATGTTGCTTGGTGCTTGGAATGATGCATTTATATCTCTTACAGACTAATGTTTTGTTGCTTTCTATGGCAGACAGAAGGATTAGGAAGTAACACACCTTAACCCAGTATCCTTTTTCTCGACTGAACACCCCCATGAACATTACCTTGAGCTTGAAAGCAGCCGAAAGACAACCATTGTTTTTGCCGCAGCTTGAGCCCTTCATTCATTTGTTGAATTGGATTGTGTGCCCGCGTGAATGAAGGTTGAGGTTTAGTGTGTGGACTCATCATTTGTCTTTCTGTTTCCTCTTATTATTGTTTAATCAGGTTTTTGGCACGAGACTGACTCAGTTTTTGTCAAGACGAACAATGCCATGACAGGTGCTATAAATACTACAAACATTCTAAATGGTTCTATTACTGTGCTTGACAAACTTTATCAGCTTTTCTAATTTATATTCGCCGATGTTAAAAAAAAAACATGAGCTGTGCGCATGATTAAGACTAGTCTTTAATGAGAAGGGGACAAAGATATGGGGTTATGTGCATAAAACCGTTCATTTTACCCGGTAAAATAGCGTACATTTGACCGTATATGCACACATCTAACAAGTTCGTGCACCTGTTCATACATTTTGCTACTTATTGGATCAAAATGATACAACCACCTGTTCATACATTTTGCTACTTATTGGATCAAAATGATACAACCATACAAGTTGTTATGTGGTAGGTGCGATTTACTTTTTTTACCTACACTACAATTTTTTCAACCCTAGCTAAGCATGTTGGGGCTTCGGCATGAACCAGTGAGGGTGGACGCTTCCGGTTGGCGCTGTATGCAGGTAAGCCATTGTCGTCGGGGGTACGCCATGGCAACTGATGATGGATAGAGTCGCTGAATTGAGCTAGCTTGTTTGGTTCGACCTATAGGAGTTTCAGCCAAAGTGAACGAAATTCTCTTCATCACTAAAATTAAACACTTCTATGTATTCAATCAAGGGCTAGCCTATTTTAAACACTTCTATGTATTCAATCAAGGGGTAGCCAATTGATATTCTTCCTGCGATTGTTGTAACATCTAGTCGCCAGCGCTAATTGGTTATAGCGATCACTACATGTTTTTTCAAAAGTAAAATACAAGGGCGGTTCCTTAACCTGTCACGACGTGTTATCTAGGTCTCGAAACTTTCAAAATGCATTTTCAGCTCCATAAACTTGTCTTAAGATGTTATCTGGGTCCATAAACTCTCAAAACACATTTTCTAGGTCCTCCAATTTGTCTCAGGGTGTCATCCAAGTCCTTAAAGTCTCAAAGTGCATTTTAAGATACCCAATCAAGCGCCAAGCAACACATGCGTGATCACTAACATAAGGTGGTTGTGAAGGCAACAAGCGAGGAGAAAGCATTGCCATCAGCGACAGTTGACAAGTTTTAAGATTTGAAAATGTATTTTGAGAGATTAAGGACTCGGATGAAACCCGAGGACAAGTTTGGGAGGCCTAAATATGCACTTTGAGAGTTTATGGACCCAGATGACACCATGAGACAAGTTTGGATACCTGAAAATGTATTTTGAGAGTTTAGGGACCCAGATGACACCACAAGATAAGTTCAAGGACTGCCGGTGTATTTTACTATTTTTTCAGTCTCCAACAAACATTATATTTTCGAACCAAAACACTACCTCAGACACCCCCCTCAGTAGGTTGCCGAGTCTAAACACCGACAGCTAGTGTGCCAGGTAGGGGATCTCACCGAGAATCCACTGGCGAACTCGATGGCACAAGTCATCATCAAGCCAATCGTCACGTTTGAAGTAGGCGCGACGTTCATCTTTGGCTCCTGGTGATTAGGACATCACCTGCTCAAATACAACCACATTAGCAACTTTTGATTTAAAGATGAAATAATTCTTTATCATGATTGTATTTGATACATTTGATTAATTGATGCTGCACCATGATGTGTGTTCATTGTCATTTTTAGAAATACATACGTGGATCAAAAAGAGCGTTAAACATACATGGAAGGCATGGAGGGCCAAAGAAGTTGATTGGAGGCTAAGTCCAAGTATTCCCAACGTCCTCCACCAGGCCACCACGTCATTTTTGGCTCAAGGAAAGAAAGAGATCCAATCCAACACATTTTGGGGCTGGATTCGGACTGCAGCACTGCGCCAACTTGCGACGGCCGCCACGACCTCATCCAGACTCTGTTTTGGGAGTTCAAGTACTAATTGGAATCCTTATGAAGTCTATTTTCATATGGATCTAGACTCAGGTCCATATCTATTCTGAGGCAGCCACAATAACCGAATTAGTACAAAGAGGTTTTCTGTCCAAAGGTGCTGCGTCGCCTTATTTTGGTCTGATGGGTCGTATATCAAATTGGATCCATTAGGGACACGTCCTAGGGTTGGAGCACGACCCCAACACCCCCCTGGTCGTTCTCCTAGGTATTAATAAGGATTAGAGCTGCCACAAATAGATTGGGTTTTGTTTTGTTGAAAGTTTTGCCATTGCTACTTTCTTGTAGACACATGTGTCGATTAGACCATCCGTTCTACTCGATTCAGAACCCCAACTTTGTGATTTCAGATTGGCTCTTATCTTCATATTTTGCAATTGAGTTGCTTGTTCTACTTGTTCTTGCTTGTTCCTCGATTGCTTGCAGGAATTAACCTAGTGGTTTGGTTGATCGTGCTCCACAAGATTGCGGCGACCATTAGAGGTGGTGTATCGGTTGCTAAGGCGCAGCATCCTTGGATGGTTGTAGTCAGGCCGTGAACGTCGTCTCCATCCTCAAATCGAGTTATCCACCTTCTCTCATCGAAAGATCGGGATTCAACCCAATAGGTTCCTATCAATTGGTAATCAGAGCAAGGTTAATCGGTGAGAGACTTCTAATTCTTTGCTGTTTTTAATCTCCTATAGTCCAGAAAAAGCCAAGAAAAATAGTAGATTAGTTCTCCATAATCCCCAAAACCCTTTGACCTTGATACTGTTACTGCTTAGTTATGGCTTATTGAATTAACGGTTGCATTGTCGTGTCAAGTTGCTGGTCTTAGCGTCTAGTCGTTTAGAGTTTCAAGTTGTAGTCACGTTTGTGTCACCATCGTAGATTTGAGTTTATTTGTTTCTCTCCATGAATCAGAGTGGATTTCCAAATTCCTTTGTTTTGTTTACCAACATTAACCTAACCACTTCCTTTGAGGTTTCATCCACATCCATCCTTCCATCTACAAAAACGAAATCCAACAAGTTGATTCTAAATATAGCCTCGAAACCTTAACTTGTGCTGTTTCCAACAGATCTGACCTTGGTCCCAAATTCTTTTTGAGCGCTTTGCAATCACCCAAGAGATTTGCGCATCTGCTAGTTTTGCAAAACAGCCACTTGTTTGACTTCGCTACTGAATCACCCTTCCCAAGAAAACATTTAATTGCTGTAAGTCGCTTGTTATCTTTTGTTGCAAAATTTCAGCTACTTGAAAGAAAAAAAAAGAAAAGAAGGATAGAAAGAAAGAAAAGAAAGATAGAAAGAAAGAAAAGAAAGAGAAAGAAGAAGAGCAGGGTTTTTCTTTTGTTGTTATTCCTCCCTTTGTGATCCTTCTTTGCTGCAGCTTAATGACTTCGTTTCCCATTCGGACTCCGCAATGCGACCACTGTTTATCAGGCGGCCCTGTCCAAATTATAATCCGATACAGATATGATCGAGGATCTCGACTACTTCTTGGATCCGAGCGAGGAAACTCCTTTATCAGGTCCGCAACAGGGCCTGGTAATCATATCAACTCCTCAAGGTAGATTCATCTACTAGCCAACATGAAGCTACCTGCTCTTGCCAAGGATGACGATTCATGCCTCATCGACACTCTCCCGTACCAGTAGGGAGCTCCTCTGTCACCCACCTACGAGGAAGGCAGCACCATGGAGGTCATCACTTTAAGCTCGGGAAGCTACTCTCCAAAGCGAGAACTCTTCGCGATCTTTACTTGACAAGAGGACAAAGAAAAAGAGTTACAGGACAGAAACTCACAACATGAGTGTCACCCAGATGACGTCTCGCAGGATGAGCTCACTACCAATGTTATCAGAGAAGAGACCAAAGCTTCAAGAATTTGACGACAAGCAAGAAACACCGTAAGAGCAGAGCGCCACCGCCACCTTGCAGCGGATCTACCAATCTAGAACCTGGATAACTCCTTTGAAGTAGTTCAAATGCGTCACCATCGTACTCCTCTAGATATCATCACGTCTATTGATCTCATCGCCCGTGCGATGCCCCAGAACAAATACACTAGACAGTTGGTTGAACTAGCGAAACTCGCGTATGAACAACTCGATAAGCAGAGTTCGATACA
Source organism: Setaria viridis (assembly GCF_005286985.2). Classification (NCBI taxonomy): domain Eukaryota; kingdom Viridiplantae; phylum Streptophyta; class Magnoliopsida; order Poales; family Poaceae; genus Setaria; species Setaria viridis. Next base: position 17,332,578 of record NC_048264.2, read on the forward strand.
GTTAGTCCAACGCTCCATATCCCAGCGAAGTTAACATGGTAGTAGCCATAGAAGCCCTCCATCAAGACAAAGTTAAATCGGAGGCACCAGACCAAGCCAAGCTGGAGCTAAAGGTGTCGATGTTTAAACCTAGCAACCTACCAAGGGAGTACCCGAGGTAGAGTTTTGGTTGGTGGGTGTCGCCAAAATCAGGAGCTCGATGGTGTACGCAGGCACGCGATTTAGACAGGTTCGGACTGCTAGATCGCGTAATACCCTACATCATGTATGTTATTTTTTGTATTGGATTGAACTTGTCTTGAGGAGGTCCCTACCCGCCCTTATATATTGGGGGAGCAGGGTTACAGGGTAGTTGTTTTACAACAGTACTAGTCGGATTCGACTACTGATTACTACTCTAACTAGGAAGAGTAGTTTCCTTGTCCTTGACTAGTCCTCTGGAGTTCCATGTAGACCACGCCACCCTGTATCACAGTCTCCATGTCTTGATACGTCTCGGTGTACTTCTCCACATGTGGATACATATGAACCTTCTGGTAGGCCCATGGATGTATGCCCGACAAGCTCCCGAGTACTTTGTAGTCAAATGCAACAGTCTCAAGTACTTCTGCAGATGTGGTTCGACTAGTTTCTGGTGCTCTTTAAGTACTTCTGTTGTAACTTAGTCTTTGAGTACTGTCATGAGGCTGGAAGGTACTCTTAGCCTCATCTGACATTGTTTCTGGAAAGTCAGTCTTCAAGTCTGTATATGGAAGTGCGATGAAAATCGTACTCCATATGGAGTAGCCCCCGAGCCTTAGGTTGAATCGAAGAATCAGGCTAAGGGTCAATCTACATTTGTTCCATCTTTGTCTTGATCTTGAAGAAAAAGAAATTTTCACCCGATGGGCACGGTATATGCAGCCCTCGAGCCGTTACATGACTAGTTTCGGGAGGTATAAGGGTCTTTCAATCTGTTACCATGACCTTTCAGCTTCTGCCAGTTTGAAAAAATCTGTCTTGCGCCAATAAGGCCGTAATTGCCGCTAATTAGCGAAAACATCGGCCCATTAGCCGTAGAGACTCCTCCGCAGTTATAGGGGATAGGGGAAAGTTATCCCCTACCCTTACGCTGTCATTTGCATATGTTAGCCTATTCCTCAAAAAACCCTAACTTTTCCTCGAGCGCCGCCGCACACCATTCGTGAATCGCCTGCGCTGCTTCCCCACACTTAGTCCCCAAGCGTATGCGCGTGAAGCGGCTCGTGAAGACCAGGATGGGGAAGAAGCTTGAGGGTTCCAAGAAGGGGTCCAAGGAGGGTTCCAATAGAGAGACTTGTAAAGGTGAATCCAAGAGGGAAACTCCTAGGAAGGGGAAAGAGCCCCAACTGCCGCCACCAAAATGTGGAGAAACGAACCAGACTGCGCCACCCAATCAAGCCATGGTGTGGAAAAGGTCGACGATGAAGGAGGCGGAGATCCAGGAGTTGGTCGATGCCAAGCTGTTGAAAGATAAAGCGACCTTAGGCTGGAGATCATCCTATAACAACTCATGGATGTTCGAGGCACACTCCAAGGAGACGGTAACTTTCACCCAATTTGTTGAGCGCGGGTTTGCCATCCCAACTTCTAATTTCTTCTGGGCCTCCTAGATTACTACTCTTTTCAACTTGTCCACCTAAACCCAAACAACATTTTTGCACATTTTGATTTTCATCCACTTGTGCGAGGCCTTTTTGGCGATCCAGCCCTATTTCAGTTTGTTCCGCAAGTTGTTTCACCTCAAACCGTAGCCAAGTCAAGAGAACATGCAAGTCATTGGAAGGGCCGGCATTCAAATCCGTGAGCAGTACTCTGATATGTATTTGGAGTATAAGCTGGTTGCGTCCCATGGTGGCTGGAAAGATAAATGGTTTTATGTTGAAGATCACAAGCCATCCTTGCCCAAGATCACTGGACACTGCCCAAAGTATAGTAGCCGGTGGCTCGACGAGCCGACTACTGCTGATAGTATGCAAGTACCCGATCTGCTAAACAAGATTGCTGAGTTGAAGAAGAATGGGCTAACGGGAGTAGTCGTAGCCGCTAGCTTTCTGAAGAGACGGGTATAGCCATTGCAACTCCGCCAAACCTGGGGGTATGAGTACTCTAGGCTTGATGACCCATCGAGAATGTCGGTGGATGACATCTCTGATGAAGAAGTAGCAGTGCGGCTGAGTCGAATGTTCAAGGAATTCAACGGCATGCCCGAAACAAGTGAAGCAATCAAGGAGTTTGACAACTGGAACAAGCCGAGAGAAGTGAGTACTCGTCGCCCTGTATCATTTGAGTACTCGTGTTGTTTAATTTGTTGTTTCTGACTTATTTTTCCTTATGCAGGAGAATATACTCATGTATTTTTTGCATCCTCCTCCCCCTGGCGCTGATGATGCGAAAGCTGCAATGCCAACACACTGGGGGCAGTTTCCTGGGGAGTCCTCAGGAGAAGAGGAGGACGAAGAAAGTGAGTCCTTTAGCAGCTCCGAATCTGATGATGTGGATAATTTTGTTGTGCAGCCGCGCGCCTCCAAGCAGAGCAAGTCTTCTTCCTGTGCGTGGAGACACCACGGGATGTTGATTTGGTGCCGCCGCTAAAGAAACAGCGAATTGGCGTGCCCAAAAGGCGCACTAGGCACAATCTTCGCATTGATGGTGCGGCCCCACCGGTAATAACTCTTGCAGAAGGACAAGGCATCAGGGTGCGAGGTCATTTGTAGTTGCCTTGTGAAGTCATGACTACCTATCTTGATTCTTTTTTCTTTTTGCAGGCTACCATTGAAGTAGTCGAGACCGTGGAGGTGGCCACTGATGATGTTTTTGGTTTGACGGAGGCAGCTACTCATAATGTAACCGAGATGGAGGTAGCGACCGTTGGCGATACTGTTGCGGCAGAGAGGGCCACTGGTAGTGTGCCCGTAGCATCGGAGATGACTACATCCCATGTGACCATGGAGATAGGGGTGACTACTGATGGTGTGGCCGGAGCTTTAGAGGTGGATATCAACGAAGAGGTCAGGATGCCCGAACCAGTTGCCGGTGCCACGCTACCTAAAATGTTCGTGGGCAGAGATGATGTAGCTACTGGTGGTGGTCTTCAGCCCCCTGCTGCGCAGGAGACTCCCACGGGTAGTTCTGAGAACCAAGATCCGCCACCTGGCCCGGCAATTGTGCCAGTCCCCACCATACTGCCAATACGATTGGGGGGCAAACCTCCTTTGATTCCTCGTCGGTCGAGTAGGTGAGTACTCTGGTATTATGTTGAGTAGCTATCTTGCTTTGACTAATTGATTCCTGTCGCTTACAGTTTGACTTGTGCAGAGCGTCTTCAAATGCAGACTTTGGTTCATCAGGTACTGATCCGGCAGCTGATGGAGTGCGCCGCTCAGCTATGGACCCAGTCTCCGTGCCCATTATCGATTTGACGGAGGAGAGTCCCGCACCAAGGGGACAGCCCGGCGCTACGACTTTGGTGGCTGCTCTTATGCAGGACGTGATTGGCTCCCTCCAAGATGTCACGCTGCCGCAAGCTGAAACTACTACGACTGGCCCGTTGCTCGAGGCTACTTCCATTGAAGACTTGCCAACTCGAATGTTCTAGACGCCGTACCCCTCACAGCCACTGAAGGACGGAAAAGGCGACCAGAGGGGGGGGGGTGAATGGGAGCCTCAAATATTTCTTTCAAAATCCTAGGCCTTTGTCTAAAAATCAAACCCCAAATCCTAGCAAGCGGAAGATGAGAGATCCACAAGCCAATTGGTTGGCTGGGTGTCTATGATAATGACCAAAAGACACAGTAGGACTCTCGAGAAGCAATCGGAAGCAAACTAAAAGGATTAAGGCAAAATAGAACGCAAAACACCTTCCAGGTATTGGAACTTCCGACCTCTTATCGGAACTTACGAAAGTGGATTGTCGGAACTTCCGACCCTGTATCGAAACTTTCGACACCTATCGGATGTACCAAGGAACTCCCGACAGAGGTTTTCTGGTTTTCAACAATTAACCCATTGGAACTTCAGATCCTGTGTTGGAACTTCCGACCCATCGAAACTTCAGACCCATCAGAACTTTCTACACAGTGTCGGAACTTCCTACAGCTCAAAAATCAGCCTTCGTGAGGAGAGAAGAAAATTCCAAAACTTGATCAAACGACCTCCAAAAATTATGAAATTTGAACCATAGCATCACAAGATAGTAGAGAAGCTACTCCTAAGAAATCATCCCTCAAAGATTTGTCAAACAATAGGAATTCCAAATCTTGTGAAGAACACAACTTTTCACACTTCGAAAGGTTCAACTCACGTCCTAGTTCATATCCAAACAACCGGTTTGACTCAAAACCCCCCACAAAACATGAATCAAACAAAAACGTGAAGGAAGAAGGTAGGGAAGAAATAAGAATGCGAAGCACACAAACGGGAATCGCATAAAGTTGTTATCCCCTAATACACGGAGGTCACGAGGAGGATAGGCCCTCCATTCCCGCAACAAACTTTGGTTCAATACACGGATTCGGAGCTCAAAACATCCGAGGACTTCTAGAGAGATAAACTAGAGCGAGAGAGATGAGGCTAATGAACTACTAAAACCCTAGATAGAAGAGGTGCTTAGAGAGGTGCTGAAACAACCAGCCCCCCATCCCTATTTATAGTATCGGACTAGTTACTAAACTACCCCTACAGCTACTACTAGGATAACTACCCACGCAGGGGCATTTTGGTCTAAGTTTTTCTGCGCTCATCGGACGGACACGCCACCTACACGACTTTGCTTTACCTCGACGCAAGCTTCACAATGATGCCATGTTCCTTCCTTGTCGAAGCTCTAGTCGCACCAGGCTCGCCCCCGGTTTTGAGGCCCAAACCGGGAAACCTGCTTGCGCGGTGGTTTTGAGGCCCAAACCACCCAAACCGTCCATCTTTGCTTGGCCGCCACACGACCTCCTCGATATCGACGTGTGTTCAGTCTCCGCCAAGACTTTGACGCCTCCAAGTCTTTTGCTCCTGACTCCCGAGCCGCCTACTTGACTTGCCTCCATCCCGCTTAACTTAACTGACGCCATATCCATCCGTCATGTTCTCTTGCCATTCTATGCACCATGTGGACCGCCCATTACTCTGCCTGGACTCCTCGGGTCCATCGGTCCAAGCCTACTCGCATTCATCCTTCACCACCCTTGGTCCATCGGCATGAACCTTTTGCTTGACCTTCACCGCATTTCGTCGGCCGTCACACCACATCCTACACCTGCACATCACAAGCCAAGAGCAACATCAATCCAACACAACATTATCAATCACTCATCATACAAGGGTGACCACCATTGGTCCTCAATCTCCCCCTTGATGAGTGCATTGACAACACCCCACAAATTCATAGTTTGAAAAAGAAAACAAGAAATGCAAAATAGAAAATCTCAGTCCCCTAAGATAAGGGCAATGGCTCTACACGACTAAGATAAAATCGTGTGATCCTTCAAGAAGAGGCAGAAAATGGGCTCAACACCAATCACATGAAATCCAAACTCAAATCACATGCTGGCTCTTCAAGAAGAGGTAAAAAGTTCAACACGATCGGGACAAGAGAAAAGTTCACAGAGACTCGAAAACTGGCTCCTCAAGAAGAGGTAACAAGCTCAACGTGACCAGCAGAAAGACACAAGAGCAAGCATAAAAACTCACAGAGACTCCCCCTGAACAAATGCACTCCCCCTAAAACTAAGGCATGCGAAAGCAAAGTTCTCCCCCTTGTGAAACTAAAAAAAGGCAATAATTTGCAAGAATTTGTGCATTTCCAAATATCTCCCCCTTGTTGACAATGCAATCATCAAAACGAGCATGAGAGCACAAAAAGGATGCATGAAATGCAGAATCTGTCAAGCTTCTCAGATATACCACAGAATACTCTCAAATGCTATAAGAGAGAAAACGCTTGGTGGATCAGATAGAAGCAATAACACCGCTAGCAAGATGATATCATGTGACAGGAGGTGAAGTAGATGTCAAGTTTTAGTAATGTAGAAAAAGATCACCACATGAGGAAACATCTAGTCAAGAATCACCCCAGAAAGAATAAGCGAGGCCATCAAGAGCTCATACTGGGAAGCCACATTCTCCACAAGAGATCATTGAAAACACCCACATATGCATCACAAGTCATGTCTGAGCTTGTTGAAACCATGTGCCTGCTTCTTTTTTGGCAGACATCATGTAACAACTAAGCAATCTAGAATATGAACATTAAGCATAACAACATGGTGAATTTATGAATTTTTCTTTTCAGCACTAATCTTTTCATTATTCACACAAAGCAAAATACATGAAGTGCCTTTGCGGCACAAAGAAGCCATGCTTCCCCAAGTAGTGCATCATGGGCTAAACATCTGCAATGATACCTAGATCTTTGACCCAATTAAAAGAGCATGAATTCCAAATATAAGCTAAATATGGAACCAGCATTCGAACAAGGGCAAATCATAACCAAGCATCTACTCATGGGTGATAAGCAAGTTAATAGAGTAGAATTTAGCATTGGATTTCAAAAATAGTTATCTCAACATGTATACAATATCATCAAGAGTATAGCTGCACATTGCATCAACCATTACCTACTAAGGCACTACCTCACAAGTAGCATAAGATAATAATCAGGGCATATAAGAGAAGCTCATCTAATGCAAATAGATGCAATATGATACAGATGCAGTGAAAGCCAACCTAGCATATTACAAAGATGCTAAACAAGAAAAAATGGCTATACAAATATAATATAAGAGAAGCTTCAAAACCCAACTCAGAAAGGAAAACAAATACCCAACTCCCCCTGCAAGCGAGCAAAAGTGGCTTTATCTAGGGGTTTGGTGAAGATATCAGCGAGTTGGTTTTGGGTAGCAACATAGCCAAGGTCTCCTCTCTCAACATGATCTCTCAGAAAATGATATCTCACATCAATGTGTTTAGATTTTGAGTGGAGAACAGGGTTCTTGGCTACACTAATGGCACTTGTGCTGTCACAAAGAAGAGGTACACGAGTAATGTCCAAACCAAAGTCTCACAAAGTGGAAATCATCCATAAAAGCTGGGAACAACAACTAGCAGCAACAACATACTCAACTTCAGTGGTAGACTGAGCAACACTAGACTGTTTGCGAGAAGACCAAGAGACCAAAGACGAACCGAGAAACTAGCAAGTGCCCAAGGTAGACTTGCAATCCAATCAACACCCAGCAAAGTCTGCATCGGAGTATCCGCAAAGCGTGAGTGTCAAGGAGGCAGAATACCACAAACTGAATTCATGTGTGAAACGGAGATACCTCGTGATTCTTTTCACTGTTTGACAGTGAGATGTCCTCGGTGAAGCCTGAAAATGAGAGCACAGACACACTGCGAAGTGTATGTCCAGCCTCGTCACCGTCAGGTACAAGAGGGAGCTGATCATGCTCCGGTACTCCTTCTGGTCTACTTGTTCTCCATCTTCATTTGCATCCAGCGCCGTCGTCGTCTCCATGGATGTTGATAGTGGCTTGGCATCAGCCATGTCAAACTTCCTCAGCACGTCCTTCGTGTACTTCCCTTGGTCCACGAAGGTTTCATCCTTGCTCTGCTTGATTTGTAGCCCGAGGAAGAAAGTCAGCTCACCCATCAAACATCTTGAATTTCCTGCTCATGTCATCTGCAAACTTGGCAACCAAAGCATGAGAGGAACCACCAAAGATTATATCATCCACGTACATCTGAATAACTAACAAGTCTTTGCCTTACCTAAGGAGAAAGAGAGTTTTATCAACTGACCCCATTTCAAACCCATTCCCAAGCAAAAAGGATTTCAACCTAGCATACCATGCTCAGGGTGCTTGTTTTAGGCCATAAAGTGCTTTTTGGAATTTGAAAACACGGTCAGGATACTTAGGACTCTCAAAATCAGGGGGTTGTTTCACATACACTTCCTCCTCTATAAAACCATTTTGGAAGGTACTTTTTACATCCATTTGGAAGAGCTTAAAACCTTTAGCCACATAAAAGGCTAGAAAAATTCCAATCACTTCCAAACGGGCAACAAGGGCAAAGGTTTCTTCATAATCTATTTTTTCTTTTTCTTGCTAAAACATTGGGCAACCAACCTCGCTTTGTTTCTCACAACCAACCCATTTTCACCCTGTTTGTTTTTGAAAACCCATTTTGTTCCTATAGGGTGGTAATTTGGAGGTGATTCAACTAAGACCGAAACCCTGTTTCTCTCAAAGTTTTCTAACTCCTCATGCATGGCATTGACCCAGTTTGAATCAGATAAAGCATGTCCAATATCTAGGGGTTCAAATGTGGCGGAATCACCTCGGATTAGCTTGATTAAGCAGGGTTAAGCCGCCTAATATGCGACACTCCTGCCTAAACCGAGTTAATACGAAGTGCCATCGGATTTCATCCGATTTAACCACTTAAACAGGATCGAGTTCAGCAAACCCACACGAAGGTGAGTGGTTACAGAGAATACAACAAGTCCACTGAGTTGAAGAAGTTTTTATCCATTTAGTTCGGCCATAAAATCCAACATCAGAGTTTTACAAGTTTTCCAGAAACAACAGAGAAAATACTAGCGGAAGACTTCGTCGGGGTCGGACATCCCTGGTGAGGCCAACCGAGATATCACTGGATCCTCTCCTCGCCGTCCGAGGAAGGATCCCACTCGACCGTCCAGCCTGGCGGGGGCTGGGGCGGCCAAGCACCAACCAGAGAGGGGTCGGAAGCAGCAACTTCACCTGAAAAACAGGAGCCACAACAAGGCTGAGCTACTAAGCTCAACAAGACTTAACCGATAGGAGGAAGGGCTACTCCTCCTTCTAGACATGCAAGCTGTTTGGCTGAGGGGTTTGTTTGCTAAAAGCACTAAGTAACCCTATTTTTCAAGTTTTAGCTCCGGTTCTAGGTTCATTTACCAGTCTAGGTTGTGCCACCTATTCTAAGCATTCATAGAGCCAAACAAGAAGTGTAGATATAACAACAAACATTGCCATCATCAGATTCCTCATTTACTCAGGGTGACATAGCGATCAAGCAATCTCAAACTGTGAGAGGCAGACGAATCGATTCGAGTTCTTTAACCATGCATGGTGAACCTAGCCTCACGACATCCGCGCACCCGGAGGTCGCTTCCTGTGTCGGCCTTCCCCATCAATCCCCTAACCCGTGTCGGGCCCATTTCCTTTGGTGCAAGGTTCCACAGACCCGGCCTCTGCCGTTTTGTGACCACGCTTGCCACCACGTGCGACAACCAGTACGGGAAACTCCGTTCCAAGAACAATGGGGCGACCGCTCACGTCTAGGTTCAATCCGGTACTAGGCTTCCTCATCCCATACTAAGTATGAGGCTAGTACTTTCAAACACTTGATCACGAACACCACCACTGTCGGGCCTTAGCAAGATTTCATAGACAGACGGGGCAACCATCCGACCACCAAAAAGTTACCAAAACCCTGCCCCGTCCATCGTCCTTATAGTTATAACAGGAGAGTAACATACAAATCCTACAACTCGCGAGTGATAGGAAATCACTCGACTTTTACCGTCTCCTAGTTAAGCAATGCAGCTACTCGGTCCAACAGCTAGTGCTCAGATCACTGGGATAACTAAGTCATGCATCTAGGGTTTCACACAACTCCTATACGTAAATGCACAAGCATGTTACAGAAGGCATGCGCAAGTCTGGCAAAACACGTAGGATTTTCATGCAACCGGGGCTTGCCTTCAAGCAAGGAGGACGAGAACGGCTCGACTTCGGGGGCGACTTCGGCTTCGGAGGACAGGAGCTCGGCTACAGCTTCTTCTTCTGGCGCCGGGTGAAGCTCGTAGAAGCCGTCGGTGAGGTGCAGCTCTACACGAATGCAATGCAAGGGTTAGCATAGACGGTTATTTCAACAGCAACAATGGCTCGCCTGAGCCCAGAAACTTGCGACAAAGAGCAGGAGGTTATGGTGGTTCGAGAGAGCTGATGATGATGAAGAGGTAAGGGTAGGAAAGGAACTAGTGGTCTGATCCTTGAACTAGAGGATGTGATAACTGGGGGTCCTTAGACGCAAGCGCTGAAGGGTTCCCAAGTTTTACACATACACCCTCGAGTTGAAGAAAAAGATCACAGCCAAGCCCTCGGGCGAGGCGGACAAGGGTCAGCGGAACAGATAGGGTCGGGCGAGACGGAACCGGGGTCGGGCGGATAGGAGGGGTCGGGCGAGGCGGACTGGGGTCGGCAACTCACCTTCTTCCTGAAAGGAAAGCTTGGGGTCGGAAAGAAGCGAACTTTGGGGCGGAGGGACTTCGGTTTGAACAGAAGCTAAGACCGGCAATGCTCCGGCGGTGGCGCTGCTTCTTGCGGATCACAAGAGAGCTTTTACGCAGCACGGAGGAGCAAGCTGCTGGGTGACTTGGAGGAAACTGAGAGAGAACTCCTCAAGAACTAGGTGGGTGGCGCTAGGAGCTTGAGCAGGGAGCTAGAGAAGGCTGAAGGTAACAAGGGCGGAGGAAACTCCGGCGACGGGGCATTCCTTTTATAGCTGCTGGAGCAGGGGAACGGAAACGGCGCGGAGAGAGGGAAGGGAAGCGGCGCGAAGGCCGGGGAGAGGCAATGGAGTGCTCTGCCGGGGTGGCGATTGAGCGAAGAGGGCGGTGGTGCAGAACTCCGGGGGTGACGCCAGCGATCATTGCGTTCTGCCGTCAGGGCGGCGTAGGAGCGGGTAGACTGGTGGTTGAGATTTGGCGGAAAGCGGGCGTCGTCGTGCGGAAGATTTGATAGAAGCGACCGGCTTAACGGCGCTAGAATCGAGGGTGCACGGTGAGAAGACAGGCGGACGCGGGCGCGGGGGAGAGCGCGGAACAACAGATTGTCGGGCGGCTTCTGACAGAGCGGGGGAAAGGAACTGTCGCGGCCGCGGTCGGGGTTGGCGGTGGAGGAATCATCGTGTAGCGGCGACCAGGCGGCGCGACTGTGGCTGAAGGGACGGAAAAGACGGGCGACATCAGGCTCTGGGGCCGGGATCTGGCGGCGTGATGATGGGCGCGGGCGGCGAGGCTCTGCAGAAGGGGTGCAGAGGGCTTCCGCTGCCATTGGAGAAAGGGGGGGCGCGGGAACCCACTCGGTCGCTGGCCAGAGACAAAACTGAGCGGCAGGCGTCGGAGAAGATGAGCCACGCGTCAGGAAGACTCTGAAGCAGCCATGCAACTCGAGTGCGGCGGTCGCGGGGGATCTGGAAAAGATCTCACGGGTCCATCGGTGGATAGATCGGATGGTTGAGGAAGATTAGCAGAATCCGACGGTGGGCTGAGCTCGCCGGGGTCGGGAGAGGAGCGAAGCGGGAAGGGGTCGGATCTCAGGGGTCGGGACCAGCGGATAGCTGAGCACTTAGGCGCGGTCAAGCAAGACAGATGGCTAGGATCAAGGGCTCTGATCAAGACTAACTCGGGAAGGTTTAGGGGTCGGTCGTTACAGCCTACCCCTCTTAAAAAGAATCTCGTCCCGAGATTCAGAGATCAAGGGGGTGTGTTGTCCTTACCTCCTTGAGGGGATAGAAAACCTGGAAAACGCTTGCTCAGATATTCGTCCGTTTCCCATGTTGCTTCATACTCGGTGTGGTTTCTCCAGAGGATCTTGTACATCTTTACCACTTGGCGTCGGGTGTGCCTTTCGTTTTGGTCAAGAACTCGATCTGGGTACTCGGCGTAGGTCAGGTCGGGCTCTACCTGAAGCTGTCCTTGCTCTAAGATCTCTGCTGGAACTCGAACACATTTCTTCAGTTGAGACACATGAAAAACATCGTGTATTGCCGACACCCGCTCTGGGAGTTGGATCCGGTAAGCAACGGGTCCACATATCTCCACAATCTCATAAGGGCCAATATAGCGGGGAGCTAACTTGCCTTTTACTCCAAACCGTTGCACTCCTTTGGTCGGGGAGACTCGAAGGTACACATGCTCACCAAGGTCGAACTGCAGGGGTCTTCTCCGCTGATCGGAGTAACTCTTCTGTCGAGATTGGGCCGCCTTGAGATTTGCTCGAATTACCTTCACTTGCTCTTCGGCTTCTGCCACTAAGTCAGGGCCATAGACCTGTCTTTCCCCTGGTTGGGACCAGTTCAGGGGTGTCCTGCATCTTCAGCCATACAGGGCCTCAAACGGTGCCATCTTCAAACTGGCCTGGTAGCTGTTATTGTAGGAGAATTCTGCCAAGGGCAGACACTTGTCCCAGTTTTTATCATAGTGGATAACACAAGCTCTTAACATGTCTTCAAGAATCTGGTTGACTCTCTCGGTTTGGCCATCGGTTTGAGGATGATATGTTGAGCTTCGGATGAGCTTGGTGCCCATAGATGCTTGTAGCTGCTCCCAAAAACGTGCCACAAACTGAACTCCTCGATCAGAAACGATAGTCTTGGGTACACCATGTAGGGAAACTATACGGTTGAGGTACAATTCTGCATACTGCTTGACTGTGTAGGTGGTGCGAACCGGAAGGAAATGTGCTGTCTTGGTCAGACGGTCCACTATAACCCAGATGGAATCATATCGTTGTGTTGTAAGGGGTAATCCAACTATGAAGTCCATGCTGATGTCTTCCCACTTCCAAGAGGGAATAGGTAGCGGCTGCAAGGTTCCTGCTACCTTCAAATGACTGGCCTTGACACGTTGACAGGTGTCACATTCTGAAACATACCGAGCTATCTCCGGCTTCATTCCACTCCACCAAAAGGTTTGATGGAGATCATGGTACATCTTATTGCTGCCAGGATGGATCGAGAACTTGGAGAGATGAGCTTCATCTAGGATTTGCTTCCTCAACTCGGGGTCGGCGGGTACTACTAGCCGGTTTCCATAATACACACCTCCCGTTTTGTCCTGACGGAAATGCTTATATCCCTTATCCTCTACTGAGATCTTACCGATGATCCGTTGTACTTCCGTATCTCTTACTTGTGCTGACCGGATTCGGTCTTCCAAAACTGAGTCAAGGATGATGTGACCAAGGGTTCCATGAGGAATAATCTCCAGACTCAGTTTTCCCATCTCGTGACACAGAGTCCTGGTGAAGGCTGTTGACAACTAGCAGTCGCAACGGGGTTTGCGGCTGAGGGCATCGGCTACCACATTGGCTTTGCCAGGATGATAGTGCACTTCCAATTCATAATCCTTTATCAACTCTAGCCATCTTCTTTGATGCATGTTGAGGTCGGTCTGAGTGAAGATGTACTTGAGGCTCTTGTGGTCGGTGTAGATGTTGCAGTGAGCTCCCATTAGGTAGTGCCTCCATATCTTCAAGGCATGTATTACTGCTGCCAACTCAAGGTCATGTGTCGGGTAGCTTAGCTCATGAGGTCGTAACGCACGTGAGGCATAGGCAATGACTCGAGTGTCTTGCATGAGAACACATCCGAGTCCAGTACCAGAGGCGTCACAGTATACGTCATATGGCCTAGAGGGGTCGGGCTGAGCCAAAACTGGGGCGGTGGTCAGCAAGTGCTTCAGGGTCTTGAAGGCCTCTTCACACTTGGTGTCCCACACAAATTTGACCTCTTTCTTCAGCAACTCGGTCATCGGCTTAGCTATCTTGGAGAAATCCGGTATGAAACGCCGATAGTAACCTGCCAATCCAAGGAAACTCCTGATCTGGTGTACTGAGGCAGGAGACTTCCATTCCATGACTTCTTGCACCTTACTGGGATCCACGGCGATACCATCCTTGGAGATAGTGTGTCCCAAAAACTTGACACTATCTAACCAAAACTCACACTTGGAGAACTTGGCATAGAGCTGGTGATTTCTCAGCCGTTGGAGAACTATATGAAGATGGTCGGCATGCTCTTCCTCGTTCTTCGAGTACACTAGGATATCATCAATGAACACCACTACAAACTTGTCCAGCTCGGGCATAAACACCGAGTTCATAAGGTACATAAAATAGGCGGGTGCATTGGTGAGTCCAAAGGACATGACTAGGTACTCGTACAGTCCATATCTGGTAGAGAAAGCTGTCTTGGGTATGTCGCAGGGTCGAATCTTTATTTGGTGATAACCAGAACGAAGATCGATCTTGGAGAACACTTTTGCTCCGGCTAACTGATCGAACAAGACATCAATGCGTGGCAGCGGGTACTTGTTCTTGACTGTCACAGCATTGAGGGGTCGGTAATCCACACACATACGTAGACTGCCATCTTTCTTCTTTACAAACAGGGCGGGGCAACCCCAAGATGATGTACTGGGTCGAATGAAGCCCTTTTCCAGCAGATCATGCAACTGGGTCTTCAACACGGCTAACTCAGCGGGTGGCATCCGATAGGTCTCTTAGATATCGGGGCTGTGCCAGGAATCAACTCTATGGAAAACTCCACTTCTCTATCAGGTGGCATACCCGGCAAATCTTCTGAAAACACATCAGGGTACTCACAGATAACAGGGAGGTCTTCTAGACGGGCTCCCAAGAGAGGGTAGGCACAAGGAAGCGAAGACTCAGGATGGATCAAAGATACGGTAGAACTACCACGGGAGGGTGAGTGATGTAGAGAGATCGGGCTGATGCATCTAGAACCACTTGATGTCGGGCCATCCAGTCCATACCAAGGATGACATCTATGCCTTCTAGGTCAAGGATGATAAGGTTTTCCTTGAAGAGGGTGGGACCTAGCTGGAGAGGTACAAGAATAACGACCTGATCCGACGTTATCCTTCCTCCAGGGGTGGCGATCACATAGGGTTCCTTAGTGTGACCGACACTTAGCCCACATCTTTCCCTTGCCTTACTCCCGATAAAGCTATGAGAGGCTCCCGAATCAAACAACACAACAACAGCTTGATTTAAAACAAGGAAAGTACCTGTCATTACTGGCGCACCTTCGGGGAGCTCGGTCAAGCTGGTGTAGTTGAGTCGGCCTTGTCGGACTTGCACCTTGGGCCTTCTTCCTCTGGCTGCCATGGGGTTCTGACCTTGCTATTGATTCTTGTTCCTGGGGCAGTCCTTTGCAAAATGTCCTTCATTGCCGCAGGTGAAACAACGATTACTGGCCGCCGGGCGAGGTGGCGTTGGCAGGGTCGGCCGGGGCACTTGCGGTTGGAAGCCTGGAAAACGAGGCATTGTTGCCGGCGGGGGTCGGGCGATCCATTTCCCTGACTGCTGGGGTCGGCCAGGGGCTTGTGGAGGAACCATCCGGAACCTTCTAGTCGCCGGACTCGGAAATGCCACAGAGGCTTTCCTCTTCTGGTCGGCCTTGAGGGCTTGTATGCAGTCCTCTTGAGAGATGGCCAGGTTGACCAACTCGTTGTAGGTGTCCACCTTGATGGGGTTCAACCTCTCCCTGAGCTCCAAGCTCAGTCCTCGGCGGAATCTGTCCCGCTTCTTCTCGTCTGTGTCCGCATGATAGCCAGCATAACGGCATAGATCATTGAAAGCTTGGGCGTAATGCAGCACATCCCGAGTTCCTTGTGTGAGGGCCAGAAACTCATTGAGCTTACGCTCCAGGAGACCGTCGGGAATGTGATGCGCTTTGAACGCCGTCTTAAACTCGTTCCAACTGACCACGTGGCCAGCCGGCAGCATGGCATGGTAGTGGTCCCACCAAAGCCATGCGGAACCCCGCAGCTGCTGAGCTGCAAACCGCGCCTTGTTGTTGTCGGGGCATGGAGCGGTGAGGAGCTCGAACTTGGATTCGATCGTACGAACCCATGCGTCAGCATCGAGCGGTTCTTGTGTCTTTTGGAACAGCGGGGGCTGTGTCCCCAGAAAGTCCTCATACCGTGCGATATGCGGCTGCTGCTGAGCTCTTCCACCCTGTGGCGGTTGCTGTTGTTGTCCTTGTACCAGATGCCTTAGCAGCTCAGTTTGAGTTGCTAGGATTGCCTCCAATGGCGATGGGGGCGGGGGCGGGGGAAGAT
This sequence comes from Setaria viridis, assembly GCF_005286985.2. Classification (NCBI taxonomy): domain Eukaryota; kingdom Viridiplantae; phylum Streptophyta; class Magnoliopsida; order Poales; family Poaceae; genus Setaria; species Setaria viridis. The sequence goes on from NC_048264.2 coordinate 17,348,506, forward strand.
CCTATCGCTGATCACTACCACTGGGCCCAGAACTAGACCTAGTGCGGTGCGCCATCTGCAAGAGTTAACGCCCCATTAATTTCATAACCTTAGGTATACTCCAACAAATGGAACGTATGGATTAATTCCCTAATTGCGACTCTTGCCAATGGTGCATCATACGTCCTCATAGAGAAAGCACCTTCCTCTCATTCTCAGCATAGATAACCTCTACCTGACCTGGTACTCCACTTCAGGCAACACCTGCCACATACAGACTCCTACGATCTGATCCACTCAACCCAAGGGGTCGGACACGGTCCGTACTTGGAAAGGGTCGGACGAGGCGAAAACTGCCTCAAAGGGTCGGCGCACTCGGCCTCACAAACTGGGGTCGGCCAACTGAACAGATCCTCAGAACACAGCATATGGTCACGGCACAACTTACTCACCTAGTATCCACGCCATACAAAGATGGGAAAGCTATGCACCAGGGTTAACTTTATATACAACGGTGTTTCAACACAGGGAGCACTCAACTCGAGGCTAACCTATTACAACTTTTCCAAAATCTAGGCTGCCAAGGAGTTCAACAAAAAGGTGGTTCCCTGAGAACTCTTAATCTACCAATGGACACTATGAGTCGGAGAAGGGGCGCCATCTTCCTCTATGTCCATGCTGGACGCTCCTTCATCTTCCTCAGGGTCCTTCTGAGCTTCGAGCTGCATGTTGAGGGCATGCATATCTTTGAGCTCGGCTTGGTGCTCCTCCAGGTGGGCATTGGCAACTGCCAACTCCATTTCCACCTCCATCTTTTCCTCCGAGAGCTCTATCATGCCGTCCACGAGGTCGGCGACTTCTCCTTCTAGCTCGGAGATCCGATCTTGCATATCGTGGATCTGGATACCACGTTGGATCAGCTGGTAGGTTTGGCCTACCATATCTCTTCTTGCTGCCTGGAGGTAACCGTGGGTATTTGCTGCCGTACAGGCGAAAAGGGTCATGGCTCGCCCTTGAAGCTCTATCAACCGGTAGAGAGCGGCCATGCACCGGATGTTGGTGGAGATGGTGACCATGGCGCAGGTGGTGGCTAACACCTCGATGTTCCCGACGCGGTCAAGCCATGCCGGGTCCAACCGGTTCCTGACGGGGAAGAGGCCGATCGGGTCCAGCGTGATCTCCACAGGATGCAGCTGACAGAACTGGGTGAGCAACTGAAGGGCGGCGGACTCCCATGTATCTTCCGGAGCGAGACCATAGGCTATTATGCCAAGAGAGGGCCAGTCGGGCCGTGCAAGGGGAGGTGGTACCAACGCTTGCACTTGGCACGTCTGAATGCCCTGTTCCAGATATAACCGCCCGGCATACAAGGGCGGGGACTGGTATCCAAACCACTTCAGCGTATCCCACAGAATCGCGGGAAACCCCTCGAAATGCAGGCACATCGATTGGAAGGTACCGTCCGCTCCAAAAACAACATGTCCGGGAACAGCCATCTGGAACCAAGAAAACCGAAAACCACGTGAGATAGATTCCAAAGGTCAGGGGTCGGATAGAGAAGCATACGGTTTTTAACCGAGAGCAACTAAGAGAAACTAGAAATCCTTAGATCCAGAAGAACTCTTTCGAACAGGGTTGCTGTTGAGAAAGGAAACCGTACAACCTTTTAGATATGACGCATGCACGGCCTACCTTACTCTTAACCAAGAACAACTGCCCAAACTCGGGTCTTACGCGGTCAGTGCCGGTGACAAGGCAACAATACGTCTCTCCCTATAATAACTAGTCGGTTCTAGTAACGTCTCCTATACGAACGCGGTTAGCAACCTGCAGAAAACACCACACACGAACCTTTCGTGCCAGCACCCACGAAAGCGTTCCCAAACATTACCGCTCACTATAGGAACGGCACCCATGCGTTTAAGGCTGCATGGACAGCACTCAACCGTGGAAATAGGTCCCTTTTGAATGGAACCACCCTTCGCATACTCGCGATGCGGGATCGGCGCACGTATGACAAACGTGGCGAAACAACCGTGCTGATAGGTTCGTTGGAATCGAACCGGACCAACCTTTGTATGGAACACATACGGAACCTGCGCACGTGTAATAAACGTGGGCGAAAACAACCGCGAAGATAGGGTCCTTTGAATGGAGCTCCCTATCAACCCTCGCATGCTCGCGATGCGGAACTCGGCACACGTATGATAGACGTGGCAAAGTGCTGGAAGGGTTAGCAACATAACCAATTACTTATTAGTCACCTAAAACAACCCCAAAATCCCTTAGGGCCTCTCGCACTAAGCCATCCTTAACGATCGTACGAGATTTTGTTTTTTTTTCAAAGGTTTCTTGTAACTTTTATCCTTTTCAAAGAAGTGTTTAGGGCTGGTTGGGTTCTCTGAAATGCTAAACACGGCTCTGATACCAGCTGTGGCGGAACCACCTCGGATTAGCTTGATTAAGCAGGGTTAAGCCGCCTAATATGCGACACTCCTGCCTAAACCGAGTTAATACGAAGTGCCGTCGGATTTCATCTGATTTAACCACTTAAACAGGATCGAGTTCAGCAAACCCACACGAAGTTGAGTGGTTACAGAGAATACAACAAGTCCACTGAGTTGAACAAGTTTTTATCCATTTAGTTCGGCCATAAAATCCAACATCAGAGTTTTACAAGTTTTCCAGAAACAACAGAGAAAATACTAGCGGAAGACTTCGTCGGGGTCGGACATCCCTGGTGAGGCCAACCGAGATATCACTGGATCCTCTCCTCGCCGTCCGAGGAAGGATCCCACTCGACCGTCCAGCCTGGCGGGGGCTGGGGTGGCCAAGCACCAACCAGAGAGGGGTCGGAAGCAGCAACTTCACCTGTAAAACAGGAGCCACAACAAGGCTGAGCTACTAAGCTCAACAAGACTTAACCGATAGGAGGAAGGGCTACTCCTTCTTCTAGACATGCAAGCTGTTTGGCTGAGGGGTTTGTTTGCCAAAAGCACTAAGTAACCCTATTTTTCAAGTTTTAGCTCCGGTTCTAGGTTCATTTACCAGTCTAGGTTGTGCCACCTATTCTAAGCATTCATAGAGCCAAACAAGAAGTGTAGATATAACAACAAACATTGCCATCATCAGATTCCTCATTTACTCAGGGTGACATAGCGATCAAGCAATCTGAAACTGTGAGAGGCAGACGAATCGATTCGAGTTCTTTAACCATGCATGGTGAACCTAGCCTCACGACATCCGCGCACCCGGAGGTCGCTTCCTGTGTCGGCCTTCCCCATCAATCCCCTAACCCGTGTCGGGCCCATTTCCTTTGGTGCAAGGTTCCACAGACCCGGCCTCTGCCATTCTGTGACCACGCTTGCCACCACGTGCGACAACCAGTAGGGGAAACTCCGTTCCAAGAACAATGGGGTGACCGCTCACGTCTAGGTTCAATCCGGTACTAGGCTTCCTCATCCCATACTAAGTATGAGGCTAGTACTTTCAAACACTTGATCACGAACACCACCACTGTCGGGCCTTAGCAAGATTTCATAGACAGACGGGGCAACCATCCGACCACCAAAAAGTTACCAAAACCCTGCCCCGTCCATCGTCCTTATAGTTATAACAGGAGAGTAAACATACAAATCCTACAACTTGCGAGTGACAGGAAATCACTCGACTTTTACCGTCTCCTAGTTAAGCAATGCAGCTACTCGGTCCAACAGCTAGTGCTCAGATCACTGGAATAACTAAGTCATGCATCTATGGTTTCACACAACTCCTATACGTAAATGCACAAGCATGTTACAGAAGGCATGCGCAAGTCTGGCAAAACACGTAGGATTTTCATGCAACCGGGGCTTGCCTTCAAGCAAGGAGGACGAGAACGGCTCGACTTCGGGGGCGACTTCGGCTTCGGAGGACAGGAGCTCGGCTACAGCTTCTTCTTCTGGCGCCGGGTGAAGCTCGTAGAAGCCGTCGGCGAGGTGCAGCTCTACACGAATGCAATGCAAGGGTTAGCATAGACGGTTATTTCAACAGCAACAATGGCTCGCCTGAGACCAGAAACTTGCGACAAAGAGTAGGAGGTTATGGTGGTTCGAGAGAGCTGATGATGATCAAGAGGTAAGGGTAGGAAAGGAACTAGTGGTCTGATCCTTGAACTAGAGGATGTGATAACTGGGGGTCCTTAGACGCAAGCGCTGAAGGGTTCCCAAGTTTTACACATACACCCTCGAGTTGAAGAAAAAGATCACAGCCAAGCCCTCGGGCGAGGCGGACAAGGGTCGGCGGAACAGATAGGGTCGGGCGAGACGGAACCGGGGTCGGGCGGATAGGAGGGGTCGGGCGAGGCGGACTGGGGTCGGCAACTCACCTTCTTCCTGAAAGGAAAGCTTGGGGTCAGAAAGAAGCGAACTTTGGGGCGGAGGGACTTCGGTTTGAACAGAAGCTAAGACCGGCAATGCTCCGGCGGTGGCGCTGCTTCTTGCAGATCACAAGAGAGCTTTTACGCAGCACGGAGGAGCAAGCTGCTGGGTGACTTGGAGGAAACTGAGAGAGAACGCCTCAAGAACTAGGTGGGTGGCGCTAGGAGCTTGAGCAGGGAGCTAGAGAAGGCTGAAGGTAACAAGGGCGGAGGAAACTCCGGCGACGGGGCATTCCTTTTATAGCTGCTGGAGCAGGGGAACGGAAACGGCGCGGAGAGAGGGAAGGGAAGCGGCGCGAAGGCCGGGGAGAGGTAATGGAGTGCTCTGCCGGGGCGGCGATTGAGCGAAGTGGGCGGTGGTGCAGAACTCCGGGGGTGACGCCAGCGATCATTGCGTTCTGCCGTCAGGGCGGCGTAGGAGCGGGTAGACTGGTGGTTCAGATTTGGCGGAAAGCGGGCGTCGTCGTGCGGAAGATTTGATAGAAGCGACCGGCTTAACGGCGCTAGAATCGAGGGTGCACGGTGAGAAGACAGGCGGACGCGGGCGCGGGGGAGAGCGCGGAACAACAGATTGTCAGGCGGCTTTTGACAGAGCAGGGGAAAGGAACTGTCGCGGCCGCGGTCGGGGTTGGCGGTGGAGGAATCATCGTGTAGCGGCGACCAGGCGGCGCGACTGTGGCTGAAGGGACGGAAAAGACGGGCGACATCGGGCTCTGGGGCCGGGATCTGGCGGCGTGATGATGGGCGCGGGCGGCGAGGCTCTGCAGAAGGGGTGCAGAGGGCTTCCGCTGCCATTGGAGAAAGGGGGGGCGCAGGAACCCACTCGGTCGCTGGCCAGAGACAAAACTGAGCGGCAGGCGTCGGAGAAGACGAGCCACGCGTCAGGATGACTCTGAAGCAGCCATGCAACTCGAGTGCGGCGGTCGCGGGGGATCTGGAAAAGATCTCACGGGTCCACCGGTGGATAGATTGGATGGTTGAGGAAGATTAGCAGAATCCGACGGTGGGCTGAGCTCGCCGGGGTCGGGAGAGGAGCGAAGCGGGAAGGGGTCGGATCTCAGGGGTCGGGACCAGCGGATAGCTGAGCACTTAGGCGCGGTCAAGCAAGACAGATGGCTAGGATCAAGGGCTCTGATCAAGACTAACTCGGGAAGGTTTAGGGGTCGGTCGTTACATCAAAAGAGGCAACAAATGCAGAATGTGCAAAGTGTGAAATCGGCCTAGAGCTGTGCCAAGTGGTGTGCTCATGCAAGTTACCGATCATCTGTTGTGGAGGATGGTTACACTGAATGTGTCCTGGAGCCTCTCATTCTGAAGTCACTTCCCCCTCAACAGCAGCTGGCTCACTCTGATCTTCTTCATCATCATCTTGTTGTGGTACATGTTGATGGTTTGAAGTAGTGGAAGTAGTGGTAGGGCCATCAACTCTCGTAGTCAAAGTAGAAGCTACACGAGTGGCTGTCAGGGATAGATCCCCAGTACCCGCAAGGAAGGAAGAAGTTGGACTCCTTCTAGGATTCCCCTATAATCCGACTAGGACTAGTCCCGTGTACTCCTACTACGACTCCTTTTTGTAATCCGATTAGTACTCTTGCCCCCTGGAGTATATAAAGGAGGGTAGGGGTACATAGATCGGAAAGGCACAACGTGAGGGTAAATCCTCATACCTCAACACCCAAGTGCAGGGCGCAATATACAACACCCAAACAGGATGTAGGGACGCTACTCTAGCAGCCTGAACCTGTATAAATCCGTGTCTTGTGTCCTCGCTTTTACCTTCGGGTTCCAGATCCGGCGATCCCCCATTGACAAATAGACTACCTCGAGTACCCCCTTGGTAGGCTGCCGGTATAAAACACCGACATCTAGCACCCACTGTGGGGCTGATCGTCGAGATCATCGGGCGAGCTTGAAGGACCTCATCTACTAAATCAATCTATTAGCATGGCTTTCTCCACTACGCCGACTTGTCGAGGTGATGGCTCAGCAGTTCAAGACAAAATCGGCTTCGAGTCCGAGGCGGAGAGGATTACCTGCGCCAATCGATGATGACTCAAAGTAGCAGTTATTTCTTGCATCTGCTTGGGCTACGGCCATCAACAAGTAGCAGCACTGCATAAAAAAATCTCAGGAAGATGCTGCGCCATCGGCAGGAAGCCAACAACACACTCTTCGAGATGGAATAGAGAGCATCAAGCTGCTGCAAGCGGGTCAGCTGCACGTAGGTCAAGGTGGAGGATTCATCGACTCCATAATCGAGTCGAAGTCAGGATGTCATGATGCTTGGAGCCTTTGACAGATAGTTGCGCCCATGCGGCTCATCCTTCTCCGGTTGAAAATAAAATTTGGTGGAATTCAACTATGCGCACCAAAAGTTCTACCAAAAAAGCAACAAATCTTTGCTTAATGTACACAGAAGATGCGCATGAGCTTTACTAAACCAATGCCCAGTCGCATCGACTCACCGACGACTTCTCCAACTACGTCGCGGTGCTCGCCAACGACTTCTTCGACTACATCATGGCGCTCACCAACGACTACTCCGACTACGTCATGACACTCACTGATGACTACTTCGCGAGGGCGCTTGGCGACCCGCCGATGACAACATTGACCTTCCGTCTTGACAAGAAAACTAGTCAAGGATGGGTTCTACATGATCAACAATTAGTCGGAATCGACTCTAACTAGTTGACTTCATCAACAATCGACAAGACTGATCTGCCGCCTTGCCGACGACTACTCTAATGGATGACACACCGGCGACTACACCGACTACGTCACGATGATCGCCGATGACTACTTCGACTACTCGTCTCATCTACCTACTAGTCGAGGACGACTACCTTGACGGGTGACTCGCCGCTGACTGCTCCGACTACATTGCAACGCTCGCCGACGACTACTTCGACTCCTCGTCTCGACTAGAAAATTAGTCGGGACGAACTTCATACGGCCGACAGCTAGTCAGAATCGACTTCAACTAGTCAGCTTCATCCACAACTGTCGCGGCTTCATCGACGATCACCACAGCTTCATCGATAATCCTCCACGAATCAAGCTAAGTCACTTTTCTAATTATTTTTCGGCTTGTTTTCCGCATGCGCGCAACACGCGCTCTACTCGCCGGAAACTCTTGCGCACAACATGCGCTCTGCTCACCGGAGGGCAGCTAACTCTTGTGCACAACACGCACTTTACTCGACTTCTCATTTTTGTCTTCACTTAAGGTCACTACTCTTCTCGAGCAGAACACGCCTTAACTCGTGAAAGCCTCGGGTGCACCTGCGACGCCAAATGCTAGCAGACATACATGAGACCAAGCTCTCAGCTGTTCACACAGTAGTGCCCATACGCATACACGAGACAAAGCTCTCGCACATGCAGCGGCTACGGCTAAACGGGGACTAAGAGACTGAAACATAATAGGCTAACTACTCGAGAAGAGTATGACTGAAATAAGAGCATGACACACAATATTTATATTGATCACTAAATAAATTTCAGCAGCTTCAATATCCTACAAAAATGCTACATAATATATGCATCTTTTCTTTCAGATCAAGCTTCGGCGACGATGCTCCAGGACGCTAAGCGTACCTCCAAAAGCGCAGACTAGTTCCCGAACTCAGGGGCTAAGCACCAATCACTACTCGGAGTATCTCCAAAATGGCTCGGCTACCTTCCAAGCTCGGGGGCTGAACACCGCAAAACTACTCGACGTGGCTCCTTCGGCTCACCTGGCGCATAAGCTCGGGGCCTTAATGCCGCAAGACTACTCGGATGATGACTTGAGTGAAGATTCAAGATCCTTAAATTGATTACTCAATCAATTCAAGGCTCAAGGGCTGATAAGCTACACCCAAGACTTTTTTAAGCCGAAAGAAGAAGATTCAAGATTTTGACCCTCAACCTAATTCTACGAATCAACCTAAGACTCGGGGGTTACTACATATGGAGTGCGACTTTCGCTGCCCTCCATATATGAAGACTATAATATCAAGATGATCAAGGCTTTGAGCACACCATAGCGTCATGGCAGCTTCGAGAAACTTTGAAGATTCAACCAAGACAAAGTACTCGAAGAGCACCAAAACTACTCGGCAAGGATCTTAAAACTACTTGAAGACTGCTGCACGACTATGAAACGCTCGGGGGCTTGTCGGGGATAGATCTCCATTACCCGTAAGGAAGGAAGAAGTTGGACTCCTACTAGGATTCCCTTGTAATCCGACTAGGACTAGTCCCGTATACTCCTACTAGGACTCCTCCTTGTAATCCGACTAGTACTCTTGCCCCCTGGAGTATATAAAGGAGGGCAGGGGTACCTAGATCGGCAAGGCACAACATGAGGGCAAATCCTCATACCTCAACACCCAAGCGCAGGGCGCAATATACAACACCCAAACAGGATGTAGGGACGCTACTCTAGCGGCCTGAACTTGTATAAATCCATGTCTTGTGTCCTCACTTTTACCTTTGGGTTCCAGATTCAGCGATCCCCCATCGACAAATAGCTGCAGCACGGTCAATCTCATCATCTTCTTCATCACCACTAGCACCTCGCTCGTCCTCTTCCTCAAAGATGCTCTGTCCTATCTCATGTTCACCTGCAGCTTCAAAGACAGGGGTTGTGCAAGGCATAGTTTCATCTAAAATAATCTCACAAGTTTCCACGATCTGGCTAGTTTCAAGGTTAAGCACATGATAAGCATGACTATGAGAAGCATATCCAAGAAAAATGCCACCCGTGGAACGAGACTCAAACTTGTCCAAATTCCCTTGCTTGAGAATGAAACACTTGTAGCCAAACACCCTCAGGTGACTCACTTTGGGGGAACGTCGATGCATCAGCTCATAAGAAGTTTTCTTCAGGAAAGCTCGCAAGAAGATTCGATTGGAAATATAGCAAGTAGTATTAACGGCTTCGGTCCAATATTTTCTAAGAGTCCTATGCTCATCAAGCATCGTCCTAGCCATTTCACAAAAGGTCCGATTCTTCTGTTCAACAACACCATTCTGAGGAGGGACATAAGGCGATGAAAGCTGGTGTTCAAGACCAAGATCGCCTCAAGAGTCTAAAATCCGTGAAGCCCCATGCTTGAAACGAAACTCAAAGCCATCATCAAGGAGTTGCGAAACCGAGAGAAAATTGAAATCGAGAGAGTCAATAAGAGCAACTCGCTTGAGCATGAAAGTCTCACTCACCTTGATGGCACCCTCAGACAATACCTTACCCATGCTATTATCCTCGAAAGTGATGTACTCCCTAGTCATCACTAGGGTGAGGCAGGAGAACCATCTATGATCACCGGTCATGTGTCGAGAGTAACCGGAATCAATAAGCCACATGTTCTCCAGGCCTCCGACCTACTCAAATGAAAGGAGACCAAGAATGAGCAAATGTTTCAACACTAGGGTTAGTGAAGCAAGTAGAGTACCAATGTCGAACCATTTGCTCAAGTGGGGTTAGCAAAATCAACCATCTCTCATCTCACTGGAGGACTATGGCCACCACGAGAGGGAAACGTGGTCCATTGTACATCTGAGACTCAAAGCCACGATAATGTTGTCCTAAGTCATATTGAACATGATGAGGAGCATGCCTGGCAAAACTACGAGAAGGAGCTGAACACACACTATCCACAAGACGAGGTGGAGGAGCTGCCCTAGGCGCATGTACACCATGAGAAGGGTGGTACTTGTCCTTGTTGCTCCACGCACGCTCACGCCTCAAAACTTTCTTCTTTCAAAAGCAAAACTCCTCAAGATGACCCTCTTTCTTGCAATACCCACAGTGGAATCGAGCAGGCTGTTTTGGTTGTGGATTTGCTTTGGGCAGAGGGTTTGTTTTGGGTTGAGGATTCACACTTGGTTGTGGCTTGGCTTTAGGTTTTGGTAGGGGATGCTTTGGAGTCATATCAGGGAGTGTGTCAAACTTGTTCTTGAGGTAATTTGGTTTTTCCACCCAAATGACTTTCTTTGGGACTTTAGGTGGTGTCTCAATGAACACTCCATGTCGAACACACTTAGAGAGTTTTTTCTCACATTTTGTGCTAGGTTGCTCTTCACTCTGTTTAGATGGCTCACTAGGGGTGGAGGTTGCTTATTTCTCTCTCTCACCACTGTATTGACCAACCTTCTCATCCAACCCATCAAAAATCTTTTCATACAACCCATCAAATCTACACTACTTGATAAGATTCCCAAGCCCAAAACCATCAATCTTTTAAAACTCCTGAATTATCATACCCAACTGAGGTTCCCTACTTGACACCTAACTGAGAACTACACGCAAGTAGTGATTTTCATCCTCAGGGCAAGATTTGCAAGCACCAAGTAAGACAGGTCTAGTCTTAACTTCATCTAGAGTAGCCCTAGTCAAATCAAGTTCATCTACAAGCAAAGCATGCTTAGATAGCAAAGAAGCTATACTAGCCATGTGAACAGCACATTCATCACACTCAAAAACATCAGAAACAGTAGGAGTAGATTAAAGCATATCTATCTCAACCAAAGCACCCTCCAACTTAGCCTTAAGCTCAACTCGTTCATGAACCGCCTTCTTAATAAACTTATCTTGATTGAACAAGCAATCATTCAGTTCTTCTACTTCTAGGGCAAGTTGTTCTGGAGTAGGCTTTACCTCCGTTTCTATGTCGGAGTCGCTTTCTTTGTCATCCTTCTTGCTGTCGGTGTTGAGGGCCATGACGCAGTACCCGTCACGGTTCTTGCCGGAGTAGAAGCAAAGGCCATTGAGGTTTTTTCCATCCTTCTTCTTTGCCTTGCGGTCATCGTCCTCCTTACTTGATCTTGAGTCGGTGTGGTCGTTGGTGTTAGAGTCGACATCACTAAGGGAGGCGATGAAGGCGTGTGCTTTGGCCTTCTTGCGGTACTCCTCCTCACGATTGGTGTACTTCTTCATCTTGGTGCTATTCTTGTTCTCGTTCTTGTTGTAGTCGTACCCGCTCTTGGACTTGTTCTTGTCGGGGCAGTCGGCGGCGAAGTGACCTGGCCTGCCATAATCGAAGCAATTGTTGTTGTTCCTTCCCCATTTCTTGCAGTTATCGTTCAAGCGCACGAATCACCTCGTGATCAAGGTGAGCTCCTCATCATCAATAACCTCCAGCTGCTCCTCTGAAACAAAAACCAAGGAAGACAAGGCAAACGACATAAAAGAAGAGTTACCCAAAGACTTAGGCTGTCCAAAGCCTGACATGAGAGCCATACTATGTGGATCAGTAGGGCTCCCTTGTTTTGCTCAGAGCCTCTTTTTCAACCTCCGTCGACTTCAGCTTAGCAAAGAGCTCATCAGTAGAAAGAGTCTCATAGTTTGTAGACTCGATGATAGCATCAACCTTTGTGCCCCACACCTCGTGATCCAAAGCATATAGGAGCTTCAAAGCTCTATCATGATCGGTGTAGGGCAAGTTGGTAGTGTTTGTTTTCATCTTGTTCACAATAGCAAGAAAATGCTGGAACAAGGCATCAGCAGACTCACAGGGCAAATGAACAAAATTCTCATACTCATGCCGGTAAGTCTCAAAGAGTCTTGCTTTTACCTGACTATTTCCCTCATGGAAACTCTGAAGTTAGGACCAAATCTCATGTGCAAGAGATAGATCCTCGACACGGTCAAACTCAGTACAGCACAGACTCGCAAACAAGATATCAACTGCCTTGTTGTTGGCGTGATATTTATCTCTTTCATCTTGAGTCAAGCGAGTAGCAGGAATCACATAAGTCACATCCTGAGTGATTTCCCAAACCCCTACTCCCTTACTATTAAGATGCGCTCTCATGCGAGTTTTCTAGTACCGATAATCAGAGCCATCAAAGTAAGATGCAGCGGTCAAGGAAGAATGTTCAGAGGGCGCCATAATGGATTTCGAAACCGATTAGGGTATGGAGAAAACCTTAACCAGCTCTAATAACAATTGAAGGATCGAAAAGGCAACCAAAGGGGGTGAATGGGAGCCTCAAATATTTCTTTCAAAATCTTAGGCCTCTGTCTCAAAATCAAACCCCAAATCCAAGCAAGCAGAAGATGAGAGATCCACAAGCTAATTGGTTGGCTGGGTCTCTATGGTAATGACCAAAAGACACAGCGTGACTCTCGAGAAGCAACCCGAAGCAAACTCAAAAGATTTGGGCAAAACAGAACTCAAAACACCTTCCAGGTATCGGAACTTCCGACCTCTTATCGGAACTTCTGAAAGTGGATTGTCGGAACTTTCAACCCTGTATCGGAACTTCGGGCACCTATCGGATGTACCGAGGAACTCCCGATAGAGGTTTTCTGGTTTTCAGCAATTAACCCATCGGAACTTCGGATCCTGCATCAGAACTTATGACCCGTCGGAACTTCCTATACAGTGTCGGAATTTCCTACAGCTCAGAAATCAGCCTTCGTGAAGAGAGAAGAAAAATCCAAAACTTGATCAAACAGCCTCCAAAAATCACAAAATTTGAACCATAGCATCACAAGATAGTAGAGAAGCTACTCCTAAGAAATCATCCCTCAAAGATTTGTCAAATAATGGGAATTCCAAATCTTGTGAAGAACACAACTTTTCACACTCCGAAAATTGAATCGCCCCGATCTATGAACTCCTGAGGTTTCAATCAAATCCCTTCAGTGGAAAGGTTCAGCTCACATCCTAGTTCATAACAAACAATTGGTTTGACTCAAAACTCCCCACAAAACATGAATCGAACAAAAATGTGAAGAAAGGAGGTAGGGAAGAAACAAGAACGTGAAGAACACAAACAGGAATCGCACAAAGTTGTCATCCCCTAACACGCAAAGGACTCGAGGAGGTTAGGGCCTCCATTCCCACAACAAACTTCGTTTCAATACACGGATTCAGTGCTCAAAACATTTGATGACCTCTAGAGAGATAAACTAGAGAGAGACGAGGCTAATGAACTACTAAAACCCTAGATAGAAGAGGTGCTTAGAGAGGTGCTGAAACAACCAGCCCCCCATCCCTATTTATAGTCTCAGACTAGTTACAAAACTACCCCTACAACTACTACTAGGATAACTACCCACGCAGGGGCATTTTGGTCTAAGTTTTTCTACGCTCATTGGACGGACACGCCACCTTCACGACTTTGCTTTGCCTCGACGCAAACTTCACGATGATGCCACATGCCCTCCTTATCGAAGCTTCAGCCACACTGGGCTCGCCCCGGGTTTTGAGGCCCAAACTAGGAAACCTGCCCGCGCAGTGGTTTTGAGGCCCAAACCACCCAAGCCATCCATCTTCGCTTGGCCGCCACATGACCTCCTTGATGTCGGCGCGTGTCTGGTCTCTGCCAAGCCTTTGACACCTACAACTCTTTCGCTCCCGACTCCCAGGACACCTACTTGACTTGCCTCCATCCCACTTGACTTGACCGACGCCATCTCCATCCGTCATGTTCTCTTGCCGTTCTGTGCACCATGTGGATCGCCCATGACTCTGCTTGGACTCCTAGGGTCCATCGGTTCGAGCCTACTCGTGTTCATCCTTCACCGCCCTTGGTCCATTAGCATGAATCTTTCGCTTGACCTTCACCGCATTCCATCAGCCGGCACACCGCATCTTACACCTGTGCATCACAAGCCAAGAGCAACATCAATCCAACACAATATTATCAATCACTTATCATCCAAGGGTGACCACCATTGGTCCTTAGCCACTGGATCTGAAGTCCCCGAGCTCGAGGCTGCTCGAGCCCTCGAGGCTGTTGCTGCTGCTGCGGGGACGGCATCGGAGGTGGGGACTTCATCAAGAAAAGGTCTAGCCTTAGTACTTGGCGAGGAGAAGGATCCGGTTACAGAGGACCCGTAGCAGACAGGGGAGATTGAGGCCTCTAGGGAGCCCCTGCGACAAGCCATGGCTTCCATGGTGGAGATGAACCAGCGAGTGATGGCATGCACCAAGGTAATTCTTGATCCTTGTGATATGATGTCTTGGCTGTAGTTATTTGAGGGTCTTCAAGTACTAATTTCTTGGTATTTAGGACTTGTTTGAGAGTGCTCGTTAGAACACCCAACTTCTTCGAGAGCGGGGTGAAGCTACGCGCCGCATTGAACAGCTGGAGAATCACCTAGCTGAGGAGCAGCAGTGGACTTCTCAGTTCATGATAAAGTATGAAAGTGTCGTGGCGTTGCTCCATGCAGAAAAATGTAACTTTGAATGTGAGAGAGACCGCATTGTGGTGCGAAATAAGTCTTTGTATCACCAGGTGCAAGGTAAGTACTCGTAGCCTCAGCGATAACTTGTCTTTAGTATGTAGTATTTCTCGTGACTTTTTTCTTGTCTAATTTGCAGAGTTTCAGAGCCAAGAGACAGTGTTGAAGAACTCTATAACCGACTGGAAAAATGCCTACTATTGGGTCTCGGAAGAGAATGAGGAGCTTAAGGCTCAGTTGTAGAAGGAGAAGAAGATGTGCCTGGATGGTGATACTAGCCTGGTCGAGGCTATGACTACCATCAAGTTGCAACAAGAACAACTCCAACGGTGGTCAGATGCAGTGCAACCATTGGCGGAGATGGTGGAGCCCCCCTGCTGAAGGAGTGGAGCCACGCCTAGTTTTTGAAAGGGTCCAAGATGCACCAGCAAAGATCACCAGCTACATCCAGGGTGTGGCGAAGATGGTGTCCAAGTAGCTACTGAGCTTCATCAAGTCATTCTACCCGAAGGTTGACTACCCCTGTTACTGAGGGCGTTGCTGCGGACTGCATGGATGAGGCTTTCCAATGGTACATGGACGAAATGGATCCCATTGCCGAGGAAGTAGCCAAATTTATCAACCTTTAGTAGTCTTTAAGCTTCCCCTGAAGGTAATCGGGCAGGACCCTCAAGAGTCCGTGATCACCGTGGGGCTAACCCAGAAACCTAAACACTAGTAGGAGACTTCCACAACAAGATCAACACTAGCCCCGACACCCGTACCATCATCGATGGATGGCACCGCGAGCGTGAGCAAGAAGTCGAACACCCAGGGGACAATTCTACTCGAAAAGTTTAAGCCCCGAGCATCACCAAGTACAATGGCAAGCAAGACCCAATCCAATGGCTCCGGTGCTACTTGCTATTAGTACAATCAGCTGGGGAAAACGACGACACCAAAGTCGTCTACTTCCCCATCTGCATGGAGGCGGCGCCACTCACATGGCTCGAATCGTTGGACAAGATCTATATCGACTCATGGAAGGACCTCAAGGTGGCGTTCACCAACAACTACGAAGGGGCAATGCAACATTCTGGCAATAGGATCGACTTGTCTCAGGTCAAGCAACAAAAAGGTGAGATCCTGCGAAGCTACTTACGTCGCTTCTTTGACAAGAAGGCCACAATCATGGATATCACAGAGCGCGACGTCATCGACTACTTCCAGAACGGCCTCCATGACCATCGGATGTTTCAAGACTTTGGCAGAAGACGCCCCGCTGATGTTAAATCTCCCAAGATAATGGCAGAGACGTTGGCAAATGAATAAGACAGGGAGATCGAAAGGTTCGAGTCCAATCGCAACAAAGGCCAGAATAACAACAATCATAACAATGGCCAACACAACGACAAGAACCGCAGCGATCGCCCCAACAATGACAACTGGAATAACTACTCGGGAAGTTAGAACCGCAAGTGCAAACTAGACAATACTGTCGCGGCAATCTCGCAGTCGTCGAAGAAAGGTGGCGGCAAGAACCAAGAAAGGCCCTTGTTTTAACAAGATCCTGAAGAAAAAGTGCCCAGGTCACCCATACCACAAGTAGTCTACAAAGTCCGCATCGGAGTATCCGCGGAGCATGAGTGTCGAGGAGGTAGAGTACCACAAAATGAATTTAGGTGCGAAACGGAGGTACCTCATGATTCTCTTCACTGCCTGTCGGTGAGATATCCTCGGTGAAGCCTGAAAATGAGTGCACAGACACACTGCGAAGTGTAGGTCCGGTCTCGTTGCTGTCAGGTACAGGAGGGAGCTGATCATGCTACGGTACTCCTTCTGGTCCACTTGTTCTCCATCCTCATCCGCATCCAAAGCCATCATCGTCGCCATGGGAGTTGACAGTGGCTTGGCATCAGCCATGTCAAACTTCCTCAGCACATCCTTCGTGTACTTCCCTTGGTGCACAAAGTTTCCATCCTTTCTCTGCTTGATTTGTAGCCCGAGGAAGAAGGTTAGCTCACCCATCATTGACATCTCGACACTAGGGTTAGAAAAACAGGTAGAATACCAGTGTCGAACCATTTTCTCAAGAGTGGGGTTAGCAAAATCAACCATCTCTCGCCTCACTGGAGGACCACGGCCACCATGAGGGGGAAAATGTGGTCTTTTGTACCTCTGAGACTCAAATCCATGGCCATGCAATCCTAAGTCATATTGATCATGACGAGGTGCCTGACAAAACTGCGAGAATGAGCTGAACGCTCACTATCCACAAGACGAGGTGGAGGAGCTGCCCTAGGCGCATGTACACCATGAGAAGGGTGGTACATGTCCTTGTTGCCTCACGCACGCTCATGCCTCAAAGCTTTTTTCTTTCGAAAGCCAAAACTCCTCAAGATGACCCCCTTTCTTGCAATACCCACAGTGAATCGAGCAAGGCTGTTTTGGCTGTGAATTTGCTTTGGGCAGAGGGTTTGTTTTGGGTTCAGGATTCACACTTGGTTGTGGCTTGGCTTTGGGTTTTGGTGGGGGGATACTTTGGAGACATATCAGGGAGTGTGTCAAGCTTGTTCTTGAGGTAATTTGGTTTTTTCACCCAAATGGCTTTCTTTGGGACTTTAGGTGGTGTCTCAATGAATACTCCATCTCGAACACACCCAGAGAGGTTTTTCTCACATTTTGCGTTGGGTTGATCTTCACTCAGTTTAGATGGCTCACTAGGGGTGGAGGTTGCTTGTTTCTCTCTCTCACCACTATATTGACCAACCTTCTCATCCAACCCATCAAAACAAAATTCATACAACCCATCAAGTCTACACTGCTTGATAAGATTCCCAAGCCCAAAACCATCAGCCCTTTTAAACTCCTGAATCATCATACACAACTGAGGTTCGCTACTTGACACCCAACTGAGAACTGTGCGCAAGTAGTGATTTTCATCCTCAGTATTTTGCAAAGAATGACTAAGTTCAGGACACTTTCTACATTCAGGAACTTTAGATTTAGCAATTAAATCAGATTTCTCAAGAGTTTTAATCTTAGCACATGCATCATCAAATTGAATCTGTAAAGCAGGGCAAGATTTGCAAGCACCAAGTAAAACAGGTCTTGTCTTAACTTCATCTAGAACAGCCCTAGTCAAATCAAGTTCATCTACAAGCAAGGCATGCTTAGATTGCAAAGAAGCTATACTAGACATGTGAACAACACACTCATCACACTCAACAACATCAGAAATAGTAGGAGCAGACTTGAGCATATCTATCTCAATCAAAGCACTCTTGAACTTTGCCTTAAGCTCAACTCGTTCATGAGCAGCCTTCTTAAGCAACTTATCTTGATTTAGCAAGCAATCATTAAGTTCTTCTACTCTAAGGCAAGTTGTTCTAGAGGAGGATTTACTTCTTTGTCATCCTTCTTGGCGTTGATGGCCATGACACAGTACCCGTCACGGTTCTTGTCGGAGTAGAAGCAGAGGCCATTGAAGTTCTTGCCGTCCTTCTTCTTTGCCTTGCGATCGTCGTCCTCTTCACTTGAGCTTGAGTCGGTGTGGTCGTTGGTGTCGAAGTTGATGTCGCTGAGGGAGGCGATGAAGACGCGCGCTTTGGCCTTCTTGTGATACTCCTTCTTCTCACGATCGGTGTACTTCTTCTTCTTCTTATTGGTGTTGTCCTTGTTCTTGTGCTTGTTGTAGTCGTACCCGCTCTAGGACTTGTTCTTGTTGGGGCAATTGACAGCGAAGTGACCTGGCTTGCCACAATCGAAGCAGTTATTGTTGCTCCTTCGCCGGTTCTTGTGGTTGTCGTTGAAGCGCATGAACCGCCTCGTGATCAAGGCGAGCTCCTCATCATCAAGAACCTCCAGCTGCTCCTCTGAAATAGAAACCAAGGAAGACAAGACAAATGACATAGAAGAAGAGTTACCCAAAGACTTAGGCTGTCTAGAGCCTGACATGAGAGCCATACTATGTGGATCAGTAGGGCTCCCTTGTTTTGCTCGGAGCCTCTTGTCAACCTCTGTCGACTTTAGCTTAGCAAAGAGCTCATCAGTAGAAAGAGTCTCATAGTTTGTAGACTCGATGATAGCATCAACCTTCGTGCCCCACACCTCGTGATCCAAAGCATGCAGGAGCTTCAAAGCTCTATCATAATCGGTGTGGGCAAGTTGGTAGTGTTTGCTTTCATCATATTCACAATAGCAAGAAAATACTGGAACAAGGCATCAGCAGACTCACCGAGCAAATGAATAAAATTCTCATAATCACACCGGTAAGTCTCAAAGAGTCGTGCCTTCACCTAACTCCTCCCCTCATGGAAACTTTGAAGTCGGGACCAAATCTCATGAGCAAGAGATAGATCCTTGACATGGTCAAACGAGTCAAACGAGTAGCAGGAATCACATAAGTCACATCTTGAGTGATTTCCCAAACCCCTGCTCCTCTACTATTTAGATGGGCTCTCATGCGAGTTTTCCAATATAGATAGTCTGAGCCATCAAAGTAGGATGCACCGGTCGAGGAAGAATGAGGTCTCCATAATAGGTTTCGAAATCGATTAGGATATGGAGAAACCTTAATCGGCTCTGATACCAATTGAAGGACCGAAACGGCGACCAGAGGGGGGTGTGAATGGGAGCTCTAAAATTTCTTTCAAAAACTTAGGCCTCTGTCCCAAAATCAAACCTTGAATTGAAAACGAGCAGAAGAGGAGAGATCCACGAGCCAACTAGGTGACTTGATGCCTATAGTAAAGACCAATAGACACAGCGGGATCCTCAAGAAGCAACCGAGCCAAAACCACAACACAAACACCTTGAAAACTGTGTAGTCTCTGACTGTTCTGCGAAATATAGGCGGACGGTCCGTAGCACAGGAGCGGACGGTCCGACCCTAGCGGATAGTCCGACACCTAGGGGCGGACAGTCCGCATGCTGCGAGACAGAACCCCAAAAACAAACCCACGAATAACTATTTACCCGAATCCCGATCAAATCAAAACCAACTGCCACCAAAATTGAACCAAGGCATTGTAAGGCAGTAGGGAAGCTACTCCTAAGAGATCATTGCTCAAGGATTTGTCAATCGACGAGAAATTCAAATCACGTGAAGAACATCACTTTTTCAACTTCAAAAATTTAATCGCCCCGATCTATGATCTCGTGAGGTTTCAATAGAAATCCTTCAGTAGAAGGGATCAACTCACGTCCTAGTTCATTTCGAGACAATCGGTTTGACTCAAACACCCCCCACAAATCATGAATCGAACAAGAACACGAAAGGGGTGGAGAGGAAGAAGCAAAGAACATGAAGAACACAAATGGGAAAATCACAAAGAGATCATCTCCCAAATCCTGGAGGACACAAGGAGGTTAGGGTCTCCATTCTCGCAACAAACTTCGGTTCAATACACAGATTCGGTGCTCAAATCATCCGAGGACCTCTAGAGCGAGACACTAGACTCTAATCTAAGGATAATTAGCTGCTAAGCAAGAGGTGGAAGAGGTACTAAAATAACCAGCCCCTCATCCCTATTTATAGTCCAGGACAAAAGACTAAACTACCCCTACAACTACAACTAGGATAACTAACCACGCAGGGGTATTTTGGTCCAAGTTTTTCAGCGCTCATCGGATGGACACGCCACCTTCACAACTTTGCTTCGCCTCGACGCAAGCTTCGCGATGATACCACGTGCCCTCCTTCTTGAAACTCTGATCGCACTGAGCTCACCCCCGATTTTCAGGCCCAAACCGGCAAACCTGCCCGCGCGGTAGTTTTGAGACTCAAACTACTCAAACCGTCTATCTTCGCTTGGCTGCCATACGACCTCCTCGATGTTAACACATGTCCAGTCTCCGCCAAGCCTTTGACGCCTCCAAGTCTTTCGCTCTCAGCTCCCGGGCCGCCAACTTGACTCGCCTCCGTCCCACTTGACTTGATCAACGCCGTCTTCATCCTGTCATGTTCTCTTGCTCTTCCATGCACTGTGTGGATCGCCTAACTCACCCGTGACGGGCATACACCCCAGGTCCACGAGTAGGCCTTGGACGGCCCACCAAGAGACGTACTCAGACAAGATCAGAACAAGGATGGGCGTATCCTTCTCGGATTAGTCTTGTATGTTTATGGAAAACTACTCGGGCCAATACTGAGTAGAACTCTGTAATAGTACCCGACTAGGACTCAGACTTGTAACCCTGCCCTCCCGTGTATATAAGGCCGGGCAGCGACCCCCCTCGGCATATCTCTCAAGATCCTAAAGACCAGAACATACATCAATACAAACCAACACACAGGACGTAGGGTATTACGCTATCTAGCGGCCCGAACCTGTCTAAATCATGTTCCTTGTGTCACCATTGATTCCTTGATTCTCGACGACCCTTACCGCATAAAAGACCACCTAGGGTACCCCCTAGGCGGGTTGCCGGTCTAAAACACCGACAGCTGGCGCGCTAGGTAGGGGGCTTCGTCGAGTTTCTTAGCGCGAACTCAATGGCGAAGGTCATCATCAGGCCCGTTTTCTTCATCGAAGCCGGCGCCACCTTCGTTTTTGAATCCTGGTTTTGCGTCGCCGAAGGCTCGGGATCGTTTCGGCGCTAGATCGTCGACACTTAGAAGAAGAAACCAGAAAGTCTGACCAGAAAAAATCAAGATTTCAAAGTCAACAAGTTCGAGTTTGACTACGCGTCGGATTCGACTTCGCCTCAGACTACTCCAACCTTCCGCTCAGGGGTCGGGCACTCCCGACCCCAGGACTCAGGGTCTGGCGAGGAGGAGTTTCACTCGGGGTCGAGCGAGGTGGAGCTACTCCTCCAAAGGGTCGGGCTCAGCCGACCCCTGGACTCAAGGTCGGACTCGCTTCGGATTCGACGGCCCCAGTCAGCATCCAAATCGGTTTCGACTTCAAAGTGGTTCCCGCACGGACTCTGCAACGCAACCAAAGTCCACCAAGGTTTTCTTACTCGAACCCGATTCGAACTCGGGCATGACGAAGATGTCGACTCCGACTCGTCTTATTCACCAGAGATACCATTATCTGGTCCAGCCCAAGGATTGGTAATAACTTCGACATCACAAGGCAGATTCGTCCATTGGCCGGGATTGCGACCGCCTCTTCTCAACCGTGACTACGACTCGCGCCTTGTCGCCCATATAGACAACTTACCATATCAAGAAGGCGTTCCACTCAACCGTGAAGAGAGTTACACAGAAATTGCAACATCAAGCTCTGAAAGCTACTACCTGGATAGGGAAATACTTGTTATTACTCAGAATAACAACCCGGGTACTAGCCAGGACAGAACCCCCAGGCGATTAGCACAAATCGACAACATCTCCAAAAATGAATCTACTGCTGACGCCCCTCACGGTGAAACTTCTGAGCAGCGCAACCAACGAAGGGCGCGCAATGCTACTCGAGCTGAGCGACGACAGTTGATGGCTACAAATATCCCCATTACGAATCTTGAAAGGGCTTTCAATACAGTTCAGGCTCAGGAGCACAATACTCCACTCGCGGCCATCGCCTCAATCAACCTTTTAACCACGTTGATGCCTCAGGATAGGGACAACGCAGCCACAGCTCAACTCGTGCAGCGCGGCAACGGACTGATCGCACAACTCGTGGAGCAAGCCTACAAGCTACTTGACAAAGAATCACCAATCCCGTCTGTTCCTCGTATCACATCTCATCAAGAAGGTAGCATGAGAGCTGCAGACTAAAATGCCGCCCCACGAAACGATGATACAGTCAACCAACCTCGGCAACACAGCCAAGGTCCAAGCAAGCATAAAGCTCCTGCGCGACATAAAGATATTGGTGAGGTCAGCTGCATCAACTCGGTTAAATGCGTCCGCCCTACTCGGAAGAACAACGAAATATCCAACTTCAGTGATTTGCGAGAAATTCTCAACAGTCGGCGCGAACGGGAAGTCGACAGCTACAACCATTTTCCTGCTTTCACAAACCGGGTAATGAAAACAAAATTACCCGATAAGTTCAAGCCAACCGGAATCACCAAGTACGACGGCAAGCAAGACCCAATTCAATGGCTACGCTATTACTCACTAGCCGTCCAAGCAGCCGGGGGCAATAACGACACCAAAGTCATTCATTTCCCCATATGCATGGAACCCGCACCACTGACCTGGCTCGAGTCATTAAAACCCAAGTCCATTAATTCTTGGGCAGACTTGACAAAGGCTTTCACCAACAACTTCGCCGGCTCCATGGCCAGGCCAGGCAACAAAATCGACTTAAGACAAATTAAGCAATAAGAGGGCGAGACCTTACGCGACTATCTGCGATGGTTCTTCGAAAAGAAGGCTACCATAGTTGACATCTCCGAAACAGACGTCATTGAGTGCTTCCAAAATGGACTCTACGATCGACGAACATACCAAGATTTCGGTCACCGACGACAAGCCGATGTCAAAGAACTCAAAGTCATGGTGCAACAATGGGCTGACGAAGAAGACAAAGAGCGAGAATGGTTCGGTTCCCACCGTAACCGAGGACGTGACAACAACCACAATAATGAACCAGATAGAACTTGGCATAACGATGCTCGGAACTCCTATCCGAGTAATCACAATCGCAAAAGGAAGCCCGACAACACCGTTGCCGCCAGGACCAGCTCCGGAAAAAAGGGGCACCGCAGAAACGACGAAGGGCCAACCTTCACAGAGCTACACAAAAAGCAGTGCCCATGGCATCCGACTAGCAAGCACTCGGTGATAGACTGCTACAGCATGCGCCGAGTCATGCAAGACTTACCCGCACCACCAACTCCTGAAGAGTACACCAAAAACAAAGATAAGGGTAAAAATAAAGCCCGCAACGATGAAGATGAGGACGGCGATTTCCAAACAGCTTCAAAAACTATCAACGTCATATTCAGCGGTATCCCAAGCACTGCATCCAAGCGAGCTAACAAACTCGTACTCAGGGAGATCATGGCCATTGAACCAACGGACCCCACACCGTTAAAATGGTCAGAAGTTCCAATTTCTTTCAGCCGAAAAGATCAATGGACAAATTTTTCAGAACCAGGCCGTTTCCCACTAGTCCTGGATCCAGTCGATCCCAAAGCTACTCCAAAACGGCAACGACTACGCCGTTTCGCTCAGGACAGACGAGAAGCAATCAAAAAAGAGTTAGCCAAGCTACTCGCAGCAGGATTCATCAAAGAAGTCTTTCATCCCGACTGGCTTGCCAATCCTGTGCTTGTTCGTAAGAAAACAACGAATGGAGAATATGTGTTGACTACACCGACCTCAACAAACACTGCCCAAAAGATCCTTTCGGGCTACCAAGGATCGATCAAGTGGTTGACTCCACCGCTGGGTGCGCTTTGATATGTTTTCTTGACTGCTACTCCGGCTATCACCAGATAAGCCTCAAAGAAGAAGATCAAGCCAAAACAGCGTTCATTACGCCCTTCGGAGCTTTCTACTATAAAACAATGTCCTTCGGACTAAAAAATGCAGGAGCAACTTATCAAAGGGCCATACAGATGTGCTTTGAAAAGCAACTTCCTCGCAATGTCGAAGCTTATGTCGACAACGTCGTCATCAAAACAAGAAACCGGGAGAAACTCATTGCAACTACCTGGCAATGTCGAAGCTTATGTCGACGACGTCGTCGTCAAAACAAGAAACCGGGAGGAACTCATTACAAGTACTTGGCATACACGAAGACTACAAGCAACTACCTACTGGCGGGCTGCATTTAAGCCTCAGGCTTTTACTATATCACAAGGCCACTCAGGTCTGCCGACCACAAGAAGGGCCCACACGCAAGGAAGCTGCGCAAAACGCAGCCATGCCCAGGTACCCTACCCAAGTCAATGCCAGGAACTCCAGCATCGCCACTGCCTTGACAGCGGCAGCGCCAAATCCGGCACGACGCGCCTAGAGGGAACCAAGGCTGCTGTTTTGCTAGCCTTGCGGAGCCAATCTACTCTACGGCCGCACCTCCACCTCTCTTAGAGCAGGATAAAGACCACGGCACTCATCACCCATCACTCGCGAGTTCCAGCGCGTACCCCAGTGGATCACGAGCTGCAAGATGAGGCGTGCGACGAAACCTCCTACGAGGATTCTTCTAGCATCGCGGCTATCCCTATGAGCGCAGGAGTCTGTGGATGGAAGATGGCCTCAATCTACGAGGAATCTTCTAACACCGGTGCACTCTTTGATGGCTCTCTACACTCAAATAGAAGAAACCGAAGGCAATCCATCGCTACTCAGGAGCTTGAGTTGGTTCGCTCACCAGGTGGCCCTATTTATAGCCGAAGGCCACAACTACCACCTGCCCAAGAGTTACTATGCACCCGTGCTCAATGAGTCTGACGCCTTCTGACTGTGCCCACGTGACCGCACTCATGCCACAATGGACAAAAGAGTACAGTACACCCGTGCATCCACAAAGGACAAAGGAGTACAGTACACCCGTGTCCCTCAAAAGATGAGTACTCAATAGCATTACGACTACTTGACACTCGGGACTACTACAAGCCAAGCGTGGTCTACTGTTGGAGGTATGCGCTAGAGGCAATCATAGAGATGATGATATTCCATTTCTATCCATGATTTGTATATTGTGTTCATTGAATATCCATTAAAGGCTACTTGAATTGATTTGCAATTATGTGAATTATATGTGAAACTCTTTACTTGTATGGTTATTCTAAAGTTGTCCCTAGTCGGAGCTCATGTGAGGACACACATGAATATTAGACTAGCACATGTATTAGTTGATGACTATGTTTCACAAGTCATGGACATAGAGATGTTGAACTAATAATGTGGACACATGTGGAGACATGTGCTAGGACTGACCCAACACGAGAAGTAGTTCTCTCTTTAAACAACATATACGCTTTGTCCTTAGACCTGAGATTGTCGCATGTATTCTAGATGTGGATCGACCTACTTAGGGGCTATCAAACGCTACGCCGTAACAGGGTAGTTATAAAGGTAGCTTTCAGGTTTGTTAAGAAGCATGCTATGAGACATGGTCAATCAAGATGGGATTTGCCCCTCTCTGATTGAGAGTGATATCTCTGGGCCCCTCGAGTGATCGGATCCGAAAATGCATGGCCATGCTACGTACGGTTAAGAGTTAACCTACAAAGGGATTCCGAATCACAGGATCGAGAAAGAGCGGTCGGCTTGAAGCTAGACCAAATATCATGAGGCAAAGGGAATAGCATGTATATTATGTTGTGATGGTTCGTCTGATATGATCTTCGTGTACGTATAGGAGTTGGCACGTCTTGCTAGAGGCCGCTACTGACTATTGGGCCGAGTAGGAGTACTCGGGCCATGTCTATACGTATCCGAACCCATAGGGTCACACACTTAAGGGGCTGGAAGCCCAATTCGGATCTGATCCGAGTTGGATTAGGTTTAGAAGTACTAATGGGCCTCGGACCCAGAGGCCCATCAGGAACCTCTATAAATAGAGGGGTGGGGGCGCCCTAGGGTTTACACCTTTTGGCGAAACACACCTGCCGCGCCTCCCACGCCCTCGCCTGTTGCAACTCACGGATCTAGCAGTCCGGCTTGCGACGCTTCCTCCCTGCACGTGTGGATACCTTGGAGGTGTTGCGCCTGCAACACTTGGACGAGCCGCCGACGAGCCACGACGAGCCGACGACGAGCCGCGGCACCGGAGGCGATCTTGCTGCACGTGGACGAGCTGCTGAGGAGCTGCTGGACGTGATCGACTACGTACGACTACGTGATCGTCTTCACTGCATCGACGCATATCTACATCTTCCGCACCAGTAGTGCGTCGAGTGGTAATCCCGTGATCCTTATACAGCAGTTCTTCCTGGTTTTACGTGGTAGAAATTTTGATTTGCGCTAGTGTAGCCTACCTCGTATCCCAACATCTACAGCTCGGGGGCTCGGACTACTCCGACCCCAGGACCCAGGGTCGGGCGAGAGAGTTTTTCACCCTCGAAGGGGTCAGGCTTAGCTGACCCCAAGCCTCAAGGTCGGGCAAGACGAAGCTTCTCCCCTAGAGGGTCAGACCCAGCCGACTCTAGTACTTTGGATTGGACATAATGAAGTAAAACTTCTCTTCGCAAGACAACGAACTTCAAAATCCAAAGGCTTGATATTCAAAAGTATCAAACGTACTCTATAAAAAACAAGAGTACACACAAAAGCTCAAAGCTCTTCTAAGGAGACAAACTCCGACATCTTGGCTGCAATAGGCTCCACCTCCTCGAGGTACTGCGCATACGCTTCCTCTGTGCAGTTGCGAGCCACGCCATCACCAGCTGCCGCCAAGTCTGCCCTCGGGTAGTAGGACTTCACAACTGTAAGAACTTGTTTGCAAACAGTCTTGCAAAGTCCCGCCACTTTACTCGGGACAGCTCTTAGTCGCTCAACTAGCGATTGCAGCCCTGCGCCTTCCTCCACGGCGGCTATAGCATTCACCAATTCATCGGCCGCTCCAGACAGCTCTTGGAGTTCGCCCGAAGTCTTCCCAGGGTCGGGCATGATCTCTGCATGCCACCATGGCCATGGCAAGCATCACGCCATTTTGCATCTTTTGGTCCCGCTGGTGCTCGCAAGCAACCTGTGCTTCCGTCAGCGCGGCCCGAAGATGTTCGGCTTCATCTACCACCCGGTCATGAGCGTTTCTCCAGTCGATGACTTGGCTCCTTGTAGCCGCTTCCTGCTTATTGAGCTCTACAAAACAAAGAACTCAGGCCACAGCCAACTATAGTTGGACACAACCAGAGTAGTCGGAATGCTTACCTTGATACTTCTTGTTCAAGGACTTGTAGCGGCTCTCCAGTTTTTCCTGCAGAACCGCGTGATCTGCGCGTTCCATGGCAAAGGACTTTGCCCCGACTTCATGAACCCGAAGAGTTTCTGTTAGTCGGGCACATTCCTGCTCCAACTGATGGCTTCTTTCCTGAAAATATTCAAGTATGGTATGGTGAGTTTCAAGCCTCACAACTACTCGGGTCATGCAACAAACTCAACAAGGACATCTACCTGGAAGCCCCGGAAAACATCAATCGCCCTCTGGAACTCCAAGTCAGAAGGCAGGCTAAGTATTGACCTTTGGGTACTCTCCACAAGATGAGGGATCGTACCCAGAGTAGCACCTACAACATTTACCATGTCAGCTACCGACTACGACTACAATAAAAAGACTACAGGCACTTACCTGGAGTAGTCGCTTGTTTGGTTTTTTCAACTATGGCCAGCGCTCCGCCAGAAGATGATGATAGGCCAGCACTCTCCGAGCCTGATGCAGCAGCAGGAACCTCCACCGAGCGAATTACATCTTAAAGCATCGACATAGTAGCTCCAAGATGGCCGGCGTCAACCTCGGGTACCTCTTCAACAGTCAAGTCCTCCAAAGGAACAGATGTTGTAGTCGAGGGATCCGGCACTATCCCTGTCTCTACAAGGATAGTCTCCTCTGCATCTCTGCACCAAAAAAGTGTCACTACATGATTTCAAGACAATCCAACATCATTCAAAAATACAAGGAAGCTCACCGGGTTGAACGTGGCGGTAGTCGCACACGCCTCTTCTTGGCGATAGGCGGCCGAGTACTAGGCGCCGTGGGAATACTGACCGGCGCTGTCTTCTCACCAAGACCTACAAAACCGAAGTTAAGACTACAGTACTACTCAAACGAATACAATAGGATGGGACAACGCTTACCACTGGCGATCTCATTGGACAGCAAGGTACCAGTAGCGAGTACTGGCGACACCTCCTTCGCTGTACCCGCTACTCCAGCAGGCAGCCCCAGGACCGCCTGGTCAGCAATAGGTGGCATGGTGTCCGATGGAGTTGATGCGGTTAACTCGGGGGCTACCCTAGTTTCTGTTGATGGTACCCTCTCCGGCACCATGTCAACAGCCACATCACCGACTTCTAGGTCGGTCACGGCCATTTCTTCAGAAACAGCCTCATCTTCACCAAGCGTCGTATCTACAGCCTTCACGAACCAAAACAAGATTCGCCACATCAATAACGAGTTCAAATCCATCAGTAACAGACAAGTTACCAACTACATACCTTGGTACCCCGAGACTTCTCAGGGGTTGAAGCAGACTTAGCCGCAGACATCTTGCGGACTACTCTGCGTCTCTTAACAGGAGAAGAAGGCTCGTCCTTCGACTCCTCGACGACAGCTTCCGACTCTTCTTCCGACTGCGCCAAGTAGCCGACAAGAACTCGAGACTTCAAACAACAAATGGGTATCAACAACAAGAATCACAAGTCAAAGAAGAACAAGTCAAGAGGAAAACACGTACCACTTCTGGCTCGTACCAGGCATCATACTGACGAAGGGCTGCAGGGATTACTGGTACTCCCTGATAGTTCCTAAAAAACTTAGCCAGCAGCGCCTCTACGTCATCATCGGATATGTCCTCATCGGACATACGCGATGGATCCTTCAGACCTACGTACTCACTTCCCGAGTGAGCACGTTGTTGGAGCGGCTGGACCCTTCTCTTCAGGAAGCTGGCCGCCACGTTGATCCCAGTCAAACCGAGTGCCTTCAACTCGGTGATCTGCTGCATCAAGTGATCGAGCTCAGGGGTGTCCTCGGGCTCGCTCACCCAGTTCTCCGCATGCTTGGGTGCGTGACCAGTCACCACAGGCAAGCGGGGTTCATGGTTCCCGATGTAGAACCACCTTTTCTTCCACTCCCCATGGGAGTCGGTCAGATTATACTCAATATACGCGCCCGAGTTCCTGAGCTGGAACCCGGCGCCTCCAAAGACTTCCGTCAGCTGGGCACTCGGCTGAGGCTTACAACGGAACAGCTTCCTATACAACTCAAGACTTGGAGGTACTCCCAGATAAACTTCGCAAAGGTGTACGAAAATAGACATATGCAGTACACCATTGGGATTCAAGTGGACGAGCTGAAGTTTGTAGTACTCGAGAATACTTCTGAAAAAGTCAGAGGTGGGCACCGTCAATCCCCTTTCCACAAAATGCACAAGCATCACCGTCTCGGCAGGATGTTCCTCAAACTGCCACGTATTGGGAAACGCTGGGCACCACTCAAGAATCTCCTTCGGCTGAAGGAGCTTTGCCTCGACTAGCGCCTAGACCAATTCCTCCTTCATCACCGAGTGTTGCCAAGTTGCCCCAGGCAGCGGTGGCACAGTTTGGTTCGTTGGCCCCACCTTCGGCGCCGGCAGCACCAACTCCTTGCCCTTCTTGGATTTGATCTTGCCCGTCGCCAAAACCTTGCCCTGGATCTTCTCGGGTTTCTTGCCCATCTTCTTGGTGCGCATTCGACGGACTAAACCTCAAGGAAGAAGGGGCTCGACACTCGGATCTTTCTCAAAAGATGGCAATGGCGGTGGTGGCGGCTCTGACGGCGGCAAAATGCAGAGCGGAGGCGCAGAGGAGGAAGAAGAAGAGATCTAATTGCCGTACGGCGTAACAGCAACCGAAAGGGGGCCTCCCAGTTTTATCTCCACCAGCCCCGGTTTCCACGCGTCAGTTGCGCACCGGACAGATTAATCGCGTATTAATCGTCTTAAACACCCAACGGCTACTCTATTCAACGGGCTGCTAACCACTTCAACGACAAAGATCGCCTAAGTGCTCGGGGGCTGCGGGTACCGTACCCGTTGATCAGTTTTTTCTTTTCCCAAAGATCCCCAAGGGTAAAATAGACAAAAGCTGGCTGGACCCTAAGCCTAACTCTTCGACTCAACCTAAGGCTCGGGGGCTACTCCATATGGAGTACGATTGACATCGCACTGCCATATAAAATTACACGGGACGGAAACAACTCGAAGGAGCAAAAAGAGTACCTTCCAGCCACGCGACAGTACTCGAGCACTTCAGTCTGCAACCTCTATGACTAGATCTACTCGGACAGTGCCTGCAGTGCCCAAGACTGTGGCGCACGACTACAAAGTACTCGGGGGCTTGTCGGGCATACACCCCAGGTCCACGAGTAGGCCTTGGACGGCCCACCAAGGGACGTACTCGGACAAGATCAAAACAAGGATGGGCATATCCTTCTCGGATTATTCTTGTATGTTTATGGAAAACTACTCGGGCCAATACCGAGTAGAACTCTGTAATAGTACCCGACTAGGACTCAGACTTGTAACCCTGCCCTCCCGTGTATATAAGGCCGGGCAGGGATCCCCCTCGACATATCTCTCAAGATCCTAAAGACCAGAACATACATCAATACAAACCAACACATAGGACGTAGGGTATTACGCGATCTAGCGGCCCGAACCTGTCTAAATCGTGTTCCTTGTGTCACCATTGATTCCTTAATTCTAGACGACCCTTACCGCATAAAAGACCACCTAGGGTACCCCTAGGCGGGTTGCCGGTCTAAAACACCGACAGCCCGGACTCCTCGGGTCCATCGGTCCAAGCCTACTCACGTTCATCCTTCACCCCCCTTGCTCCATCGGCATGAACCTCTTGCTTGACCTTCACCGTATGCCGTCGGCCGCCACACCACATCCAACATCTGCACATCACAAGCCAAGAGCAACATTATTCCAACACAATATTGTCAATCACTCATCATCCAAGGGTGACCACCATTGGTCCTCACAAAGCAAGAAAATAATTACATAAAGACTTTAATATATTTCAAGCATTGACAATAGTTCTTTATACAAATGCTAATGTTTGTTCATCTCCGGATCTACTCAAGGTCTAGCTGCTTGGCTACTTCTTCAGCTATGGGATCCATCTCCCGCATAATCTCCTTGAATTGCTCGTCCAAGCAGTCTGATGCCATCCCTTCAACAACAGGTTGTAAATTTACCAAGGATAGAAAGACTTCACAAAGCTCATGACCTGCTGGGAGATAGACTTCACCATCTTTTGAATATATCCAGAAACCTTCTCTAGTGCATCCTTGAGTATCTCTGGCAGTGGACGAGGCTCTACACCTTCAGCTGGGGGCTCTATCATATCCGCAATTGGCTGGGCGGCCTCACAAATCTTATTCAGGGTGAATGTGGCAGTTTCCGCCTTAGCCTCGCGATATTTGATGGTCTCCATGGTAGTAACAAGATCAGTCTCGCCATCTTTGCGCATCTTCTTCTCCTTCTCCAAGTTATGCTCCAACTTCTCAACTTGCAAGACAAGCCTATCATGTTGGTCAGTCACATGATAGAATGCATTGGTCCAATCGGTGGCTTTCTCCTGGAGTTCTTTACTCGATTTCTCAAGCTCTGCACATTAAGGCAGCAGAGGATCAGTACCACAAGCAGAATTAGTATTCGGAAAGCAGTAAGAATAACAATTACCTCTAATCCGCTGGTTCAAGGACTTGTTGCGTCTGCTGAGTCGGTCTTTCTCTTCTTCAAGTTGCAAGATGCGATTCCGATATTCAGTAGCAGGTCCGCCATACTTCATCATTAATCGAGAACAGTGCTCCCTCTCCTTAGCAAGTTCTTTTTCAAGGGCCTCAACATGAAGTACTATGTCCCCATATCCTTCAAGCATCTGGGATTTGTGGCGGGAGCGCTTGATGACATCCTGCAACACGCACAATAGGTACTTGTATTTGTACACGAGCATAAGTTACAAGGCAACTATAGCCACATCAAGTCAGAAAGAAGATATCTCTACATAATTGCTGATACGGCGGTGCATCTCCATCATTCTAGCGACCACGTCCATATTCAGCAAGGGGTCGTCAATCAATCGGATATCTTCAAGATGAATTTCTCTGGCCTATAGAGGATCTGCATGAGCTTTAGAATCAGTTGTGCTTTGTGAAACCACGGTAGGGTTTGTCGACGGACCTAGCTCGGAGGACGCGTTGGCAGCCATGACTTCCAAAACTATCACCACTTCAATTTCCACGTCTGGCTCAGGGGCTATGCGAGTAGCCACGGTGCCAGAAGTAGTCACCGCCACTTCTTCGACTACTTGTCGTCGAGGATTGGCGGCACAACATCGGTCGACGATGCCAACACCTCATGCATAAGAGCTGCCACAGCAGACATAGCCCTTGGAGTAGACGACTTCTCCACAATTTTCTCCTGCAGTGGAAGTACTGCTTGAGCCTGGATGATGCCTTGAGCTGAGTGGCTGCTGCCATCAGTCATAGGATTGGAGTCAGGCCTAGCCAAATCTATGTTCGAGGATTTTTTGCAGAAGAGCACCTATTTTTGTCACAAGCAACTTACTTACAAGTCATAATAAGTACTCAAAAGAACAACAGAGGATACCTTGAAGATCTCCTTAGTTTCAATTTGGGTTCTCCTGTTAGGCGCAGTGGCTTAATAGCCGGAGATGGTGCCTTTGGCGTGGCCTGAGAAGTCGCAGCTTGATCCTGGCCAACCATAGTTACCGCCCCCCGCTGTTGACGTCATCTCTGCGCTAGCAGTGTTCACCGTATCTCTAGAGGAGTTGTCATTGCTAATAATAGGCTTTGGACCATCTTCAACATCGATCACCTCCTCGATGATCGGTGACTTGTCCTGAGCAGCCAAGGCAGCTGCCTTCTCAGTATTCGTTGCAAGCTTGAGTACCTACAAACCACCAGTGTCATCCTGAGTAGACACGGTGGTGACATTGAAGACACATTTTGGAAGTATGTGATACTTAGGATCTTGTCCTTCCTCATAGGTAATTACCTTGGGGGCACATTATTCGCAGCGATGGATTTTTTCACGGCCTGTTTCACAACAATGGTCCATTTCTTCTTTGGTGGTGGAGGGATCACGGCTTCAAGCTCATCTGTAGCTGAGCGCTTCTTCGACCTGGACGACGGTTCGACCTTAGCAAACGGCTGGGCCTTGACTTTGTATCGATTCGCAGCATCAGAACTAGTGCCGCTCGAAGACTCGACTACCTGCTCCTCATGGTCATCGCCTCTCATGACTTCCCGCGTAAACAAGCGACAAGTGTCTTCACAAACATCTTTAGATCCGGGAAGAGAAGGAGTAGAGAAGTACAAAGCAACATCTTCCTGCAAAATGAGACAAGTCAATTAACTAGTACATTCAAAATAAGTACTCGGGGGCCACAGTCATGAGTACTTACAGACTTTGGCGAGTGTAAGGTGTTGAATTCCCGCACAAATAGTGGGGATCCCGCCCACGTTCTTGAACATTCGCTTGAGCCTAACCATGATTTCATCCATGCTAATTTCATCAGGAGAGAATCTAGATGGATCATTAAGGCTAGTATACTCGTAGTCATAATGGCATCGCTACTACAAAGGCTGGATGCAGCGCTTCATAAAGCTAAAGGCTACTCCAACTCCAGTAAGCCCTTCTTGTTTCAACTTGGCAATCTTATCCATAAGTTCAAGTAATTAGAGGCAATCTCCATGTTTCGGTTCATCAAGCCACCGGTTGTTCCAAGAGGGGCAGTATCCTATCAGCTTGGGTAGTTTCGGATCATGGTTGCCAATGTAGCACCATTTTTCCTTCCACATGGCATTGGAGTCTGTCAACTCGTAATCCAAATACAGAGTGCTTACTGTCTCCTGAATTACGGTGCCTCCAACCAACAATATGTATTCCCTCAAGGGTTGTGGCTTCACACGGAAAAACTTCCGGAATAACTGAAAGCGCGGCCTGATCCCTAGAAAAGCTTCACAGAAGTGGACGAAAATAGTAGTATGAAAAATTCCATGGGGATTCAGATGCACCAACTCCAACTTATAGTAATCAAGAAGATCCCGGAAGAAATCATAGGTGGGCAATCAAAGGCCTCGCTCAATGAAGTGCAGAAAGGTTACCGTCTCGTTTGGATATGATTCCAATGGGCAGGCATTCCTAAAGGCGGATCTCCACTGAATATAGCACCGCTCTTGCAACAGCTTTGCGGCAACAAGAGCCTTGATGTCACTCTAGGTTGCCTTCGACTCTTTCCAGGCGCACACGGCGTTGGGCGGTGCAGTCTGATTGGTCTTGCCGTACTTGGGCGCTGGCAACTGGGGATCCTTCCCTTTGCCTGATCTCTTTTTCTTCTTCTCGTCCTCGGCAGGCTTGGATGCAGCGATCTTCCTCCTCATCCTTGATGTCACGAGCGTCTTTAGTCGCATACGCTCGGGGGTTGCGTGGTGGGGGGCGGCGGCGCTAGCGTTCATAGATCGAATAGTGGTAGCGGCGCTAGGGCTACAATGTGGAAGTTGGAAAGGCAAATGGCAAAGGTAAAACAGAAGGGATAACTTCCTCTGTTATTTATAACAGTGGCACAATAAAAATTATGCAAGTGAATAGATTTCGATTTAAAGGGTCCCCAGAATTCAGGAAACCTGATTGGTGGTTACTTTTATTTTGGAAAGAAGATTTGGATATTCCAAAAGATGGTCACGTTGACCAAGTTTGACCCTTATACCCACCAAACTAGTCGGCTAAAGGCTCGAGGGCTGTATACCACGTGTCCATCGACAAAAAGTTTTTTCTCTTGGTTTTAATGGGAAAGTGATGCAAATTACAAATTGACCCTTAGTCTAATTCTTCGATGGCTACTCCATATGGAGTGCGACTTTTGTCGCACTTACATATAAAATTCAAGATTTAAGAATACGAGACTAAGTTAAAAGAGGCTTGAGCATATTCTAGCCTCATGACAGTTTTTGGGTACCTTTAAAGATCCAACTAGATGAAGTACTCGAAGAGCACCAAAACTAGTCGGTGAAGTATACAAAAGTACTCAGAACTGCTGCATTTGACTAAAAGGTACTCAGAGACTTATCGTACATACATCTATGGGCCCACCAGAAGGTTTGAACAGACCCAAATGTGAGGCTGGACACCGAGACGCATCTGACATGGAGACCATGGTGCAGGATGGCATAGTCTACATGGAAAGACAGGAACTAGTCAAGGATTAGGAAAGTACTCGCTATAATAGGGTAGGCTTCTTCTAATCATATCCGACTAGTATTCCTGTAACCAACCGACCTGTAACCCTGCCCCCGACTATATAAGGCAAGGCAGGACCCCCTCCAAATTCAATCCAACCAACACACAGGACATAGGGTATTACGCAATCTAGCGGTCCGAGCCTGTCTAAATCATGTGTCTACGTTTACCTTCGAGTTTCTGATCTCAACGAGCCCCACCAACAAAAATACTACTTCAGGCACCCCCTCGGTAGGTTGCCGAGTCTAAACATTGACAATGGTCCACTGGGGGCGTGAGGTGGAGGGTGGCAACGCTAGGGCTAGCAGGCGGAGGCGCCGGGGTCCGGCAGGCTGGAGGGAGGCGCTGGGGAGGTGGTGGAGCAGAGGCGTTGGAGCGGATAAGAGATCGGGAGTGAGAAAAGGAAAGAGCAGATAAGAGAGGAAGGAAAGAGAAAAAAAGAGGAAAAAAGAAATATGAAGAAAAGAGGAAAAAGTGGAAGAAAAAAATAATGAAGGTATTGTGGACATTTCACATATTTTTCCATTTGAAACAACCTGTTTTGCCGATCGTTTTTCCAACTAGATAAAATATAAAAAAAAAGCCGCTCCACCAGAGACGCCATAGCCGGAGCTGCTTCAGCTACGGCCACAGTCTTGTCAAATTAGCCCTTTCATTTCCTAAGGACGTGGCACAACTGTGATTGGGTCTCCCTATCTTTAAGGTGTAAAATAAATCAAAGGGAGGGGTGTTGCAAGAAAAAGTTTGGTAGATCGTAAGGCACACAAAGAGGGGAATCAGTAAGACAATTACAATAACAATTACACAAGTGAAAAGTATGTGGGTTGGAGTTTTATTTTTCAACAAAAAGTTTATAATATTCCCTATCTCTTATAACATTAAGACAGGCATTAAACATGCTTTTACCATAGCACTTTATTAAACATGCTTTTACCATAGCACAAAGTCCAATTCACCTAACAAAGCACAAAGAAACCCACGTCCGGGTCTTTTTGAACAACCACTAGTACATTGGGCCTGTTTGGCAGAGCTCCACGCAGCTTCAGATCCTAAAAAATAGCTCTGCTCCCAATTTTTCCAGCCAAACGGTTTTAGCTCTAGCAACTCCACCGTAGATCTGCTCCACGAAAATGGTGGATCTACCCCCAGATCCATGGATTTGGTGGAGCTCGTCAGGGGGTGCTCCACGAAATCAAATTTGGTGAAGTTGGAGAAAATTACCCACCACTGCCACTCATTAGTGGAAAATGACCGGTTCATTCTATTTCTTTTTCTTCTTCTCTGTGCAAAACGCTGCCGTCCTTCTCTTCCTGTGCTACGCCGCCGTTTGCCCCTGCACGCCGGAGCGTCGCCCGCCCTTGCTCGCCCCTGCCCGCCGGAGCCCCGCCCGCCCCTGCCTGCCCCTACCGCCGGAGCGCTGCCCCTGTTTGCCTCTGCTCCCCCCGCCTGCCCCGCTCGCTCCGCCTGCCAGAGCCCCATCGCGCCTGCCGCTGGAGCGCCGCCCCTGCTCGCCTCTGCTCGCCCCGCTCGCTCTGCCCGCCGGAGACCCATCTGCCCCTGCCGTCAGAGCGCCACCCCTGCTCGCCTCTGCTCCCCCCACCCGCCCCTGCTTGCCCTTGCCCGCCCCTGTCGTCGGAGCGCCGCCTCGCCCGCCGGAGATCTTCTGCGGGAGGCGTCGTGGTGGCCGCGGCAGGTGTCGCGTCCCGTGGTGGTGGCCGCAAGCGAGGAGGAGGGCGGCGAGTCCGCCGGCGCGGCGACGCTTGGTAGGGAAGGCAGTGGCGGCATGGAGAGGGCGCGGAGCCTGACGGTCGATGACCTGGAGGAGCTGAAGGGTTGCGTGGATCTGGGCTTCGGCTTCAACTATCACGAGATCCCCGAGCTCTGCGGCATGCTGCCTGCGCTCGAGCTCTGCTACTCCGTGAGCCGACGTCAGCGCGCGAGGTCACACTCGCGGTGATGAGGAAGGAGACGTTTTTTTTATTCTGATGCATGGGTCCAAATCGTCAGTGAGACAAAGACAAGAGTGGAGCTGTACCAAACGCTTTTTGAGATATTAGATCCACGGTGGAGCAGCTCTATGGTGAAGCTAGCTGGATCTATGGATCTGGAGCTGTTTTTTCAGAGTTGGAGCTCTGCCAAACAGAGCCTAAGCTTCTTGACGCCACAAACAAAAGTAGCTCCTTGCACAACCCCTAGCCGAGAATGTCTAATCAGTTACTTCAATCTCCTATGTTTAATTGTACCTCGTTAAATGCGCTAACTGTTGAGTTATTATTTTGGTATTGATCAATATGCTATCATTTTAGTCATCATCGTTGACACAAATACACAACGAATATGGCGTTAGGGGTTATTACGGTACTATCATTATACTCACGAATGTTGTCGTTTAGTGGGTTTTGAACCTATATATAATCTGTAGATCCACCAAGAAAGAACTAAGAAAGAACTAATGATAATACGTTCTGATCATGTGACTATCGGGGGTGTTTGGATCCATGGACTAATTTTTAGTTCGGGTCACATCGTATGATTGAATACTAATTAGAAGGACTAAACATGAACTAATTATAAAATTAATTGTATAAGCCGTGGCTAATTCGCGAGATAAATCTATGAAGCCTAATTAATCCATAATTAGCACATATTACGATAGTATCACATGGTCAAATCATGAACTAATTAGGCTTAATAGACTTATCTCGCGAATTAGCCTTCATTTATGCAATTGATTTTGTAATTAACCTATATTTAATACTCCTAATTAATATCTAAACATTCGATGTGATAGGGATTAAATTCTAGTCATTGTCTCCAAATGGGCCTTAGTTTGGTGGCTTCCAAAGTGAAGCGGTCAATGATAACTAGGGGGCGTTTGGTTCAACTTGCGTATTTTTAGTTCATGTCACATCGAATATTCGAAGACTAATTAGGAGGATTAAATATGAATTATTTATAAAACTAATTGCACAGATGGAGGCTAAATAGCGAGATGAATTTATTATGCCTAATTAATCCATCATTAGCAAATGTTTACTGTAGCAACACATTGTCAAATCATGGACTAATTAGGCTTAATAGATTCATCTCGCCGTTTAGCCTCCACTTATGTAATGGATTTTATCAATAATCTACGTTTAAATACTTTTAATTAGTATCTAAATATTCAATGTGATCAATAATCTACGTTTGAATACTTTTAATTAGTATCTAAACATTCGATGTGATAGGTGCTAAAAATAAGACAAAGTAACAGGGCCTAATCCTTCTTCAGTGGCAAAATCGTGAAAGCCGTCGAGTGAGGAAAGGAATGGCAAATTCGTAATAGACGGGAAATCAGGAAAGGAAAGCAGCAGCCTCCTCTCCCTCTATCCATCGCCTTCCCAATCTCTCTCTCCCCTCCCTCGTCGTCGCTTCCTCCAAACCCTAGCCCGCCTTCCTCCCCACGCCCCCCCTAACCTCTGCCTCCGCCGCTCCGATTCCCCGCGGCGGCGCGCGATCCCGACGCTCCCATCGCGCCCCGCGCCTGCGCTTCAACCCCTCCATCCGGGCGAGATCCGGCGGATGGAACCCCCGGCGGCGAAGGAGGCGCCGCCGCCGCCCCAGCCCGCAGCGGAGGAAGACGCGATGCTCTCCGCGACGGCAGCCATGGCGAAGGAAGCCGCAGTGTCGTTCCAAGGCCGCCGCTACTCCGAGTGCGTCTTGGTGCTTAAGAAGCTCCTGGAGATGAAGGAGGGCGATCCCAAGGTGCGCGATTCATTCCTGCTCTCGTGTTACTACTCTCTGTGTGTGGGAAAGCGAGGAGGGTTAGGAACTTGAATCTTCTAGCTGTGAACATAGCAAATCTGTGCGTTGGGTACCTTTCGGTTGCTATCTGGATGCGCATCTGTGGTTGGAGCCATGCTTACGCGCCCCTTGACCGTCCCTTGCGTCGGAAATGGTTCTGGGGCTGTTTATTTAGTTCCATTCATGGCTGTTCGCTCTGGGGTGGGTAGTGTTAAGTTTGCTTATGTATGTGGTTGGGTTCGCCATGTGTGTGGCTGTTCGCTGTGTGTGTGCATATGTGCTTGCAA
This sequence comes from Setaria viridis, assembly GCF_005286985.2. Taxonomy (NCBI): domain Eukaryota; kingdom Viridiplantae; phylum Streptophyta; class Magnoliopsida; order Poales; family Poaceae; genus Setaria; species Setaria viridis. Next base: position 17,388,020 of record NC_048264.2, read on the forward strand.
CTGTTTCTTGAGCTGTATTTGTCAATGTCACCACCCACTCTTGTTGCATCCAGTTTGACTCAATGCCCATGTTAGTCTGCATGTTTTGATTTTGTGAGCGTGTTGTGCATTGGCGCATGTCAATGCCAGTTGGCATGCTATTGGGTCCAGATTTTCCTCTGTTTTATATTCATTAGCTGCGTCACTTGTTCCATGAAGCTTACGTCAGGGCCTCTTTAATCTTGTTGTCTTAGGCTTTAAATTTGAAGCATAATTTACCTGAGACCAGCAAGGAAACAGTTCCGTTGGAAGGGTGGATGATATAGTTGTCCATTGTCTTTGTATAGGACAACTGTCAGCTTGAATCGATAGTGTTTCTTCTTTTGCTTTGGGAGAAGAAATTGTTGTTCTATCAAATTTGTTTTTCTGCATCTGATGTCACATTTTGCAATTTCAGGTCCACCATAATATGGCAATCACACAATCTTTCTTGGATGGTTGTCCTGATCCAGAGAGACTGCTTAAAATTCTAGGTGATGTTAAGGTTAGTGAATCCGCACTGCTCACTGTATAATCATTTGATTGACATGTTGATTATTTTCAGTAAAGTAGCATCAACAGATTACCTTTTATGAGTAACTTTTTAATCCAAAATGAAGATACTTTTCACATGGATGATTTTGTTTTTCATATGTGGCTACTGACAAAATCCTTTCATGTATAGATAGTGGACCCTGTTGTTTAACCTTGTATTTTCTGTTGCATTTCTGTATGTTTCTTTAAGCATAGAGTTGGATTAGATTTCTGCAACCAAATAGAAAAAAACTTTTCTTGTACTTAAAGTTTTGCTGCGGTGTGCATGTGTACACGAAACAGGTGTGTTCTATAGGACTAAAGGATACACCCACACATTGACAATTCTGATAGTCGCTCAGTATGCTTATTTACGTTGCCTCCCAACTTGCGTGAAGAATTGTACATGTTAAGGGCTTAAAAATTCAAATTATGAAAATGTTTTGCTTATACGAGTAAGAATTAAGATCATCATCTTTTGGGTTCATGGGCCTATTGTTAGAGCTGGATGCGAAGTAATATAATCCAATGAACTCCTACACTGTTTTTTTGTGTATTGTATGTGAGTTATATTCATGAATATTCTGCTTTTATTGCACCAAACAAATGCCTTCATATTCTGAGCAGTTTGCCCTTTATGGTTTAATTAATGTTTCACTTTAGCATGCTGAGGAAATTTCTGTTTGTCGAACAAACACCTGAATTTTTGTAATGTGTGTTGCTCCTGAATTTTCTAGCTACAGTAGCTTATCTTTCTTTGAAATATCTAGCGTAACCTACTGTTCTATATTGGAGCTGCTGTGACCTTGACAGCAGCTGGCTGCGGTCAAAATTATGCTTTATTGTAATAATATATGTATAAGTAGCAGTTCATGTGAGACTCCTTCAAACACCTAAGTGGCCTTGCAGCCTCCAAATAGTTCCACGATTTTTTTTAATGGCTTGTCTTTAATTTTTTTTAAGCTGCAATTCATGGTAGGCGAACTTGTTGCAGTTTGTCCTGAACTGGTATTACACTCATTGGTGCAACATAATGTTTGATATTTTTGTATGATGTATATCAAAACATATCAGTATTAATAACTGCACTAGTGTCATCGTGTTATTGACATCTATTTGTGACTTACTATGTCATTTTGTAGTGTACTACATTTGTGCAATACTCATCTCTTTTAACCACTTTATAATTCACAATTATTAGGCACATTATAGTGAACTTTACCATCAATCCTGCCATCTCTAACTATTATCATTTGCCATACTTTGTGCATGTCATATTAGTAGAGTATTTTGGCCCTACTTTATTTAAACTATGTTTTTTCTTGTTTTATGTGCTTCGGTAAAAATTGACAGGTTTTACAATTGTAGGGAGTATTATGTTACCATCTTTGGTGTGTATTTGTTTTCCTGTTAGTTGAGGTAATTTTGTTCTTAATATTGTACCGCTAATTTCTTCAGAAAAGATGTGAGGAGCTTGCATGTGCATCTAGAGAACAAGCTGATTCTGCCAATGGCGTAGGAAGCAATGCATCTTCAGGATCAAGAGGGAGCGGCATAGTACTACCTTATTCTGCTGCACATAATGCGTCAACCTATGGGGATGAGTTTGACACAACCATAATAACATTCAACATGGTATGTCTTGTTATGTGGCAGTAACTATGTGATTATTTTTCTGGTCATTGATCTGTATCAAATAAACTACGACTATTAAATACAAGCACAAAATATGCTGATCATGGACTCAAATTCGCAGGCTGTCATCCTCTACCATCTTCATGACTATGAATCTGCTCTATCTGTTTTGGATCCATTGTACCGAAATATTGAACCAATTGATGAGGTATTATTAGCGATTGAGTAGCTTAGTGACAAGGGAAAATTGTGTCAATGCTAATTATTCTTTACTCTTACAGACAACTGCTCTTCATGTATGCTTTCTATTATTGGATATTACTTTAGCTTTGCAAGATGCAACAAAGGCTGCGGTACGTTTCTTTCCTTGGTGTGGGGCATTCACCACTTAAAAAAAAGGCATTTTTAACATTTAATGTTGGTATTATTACTGGTTCTTTGTATGCTATTTATATTTGACATGTTGGATTTTTTGTAATTCTCTCTGATACCTTTTCTTGTGCCATATCCTGCCATGACATTTTTTGTGCTGTCGCTGACAATTTCCTTGTTATGATGACTGTTAATATGGGAGAGGGATCTGATGTGTAGGGTGTGTTGATCATGAAGTCATCTGTCAAATTTGGTTTGTTAGGGTGATTGTCATACTCCTACAGTTTTCTCCGTGTGGGAACTTTGAACTTTTGAGGTTTATACTGTCAGATTTAATTGGGATCTTAGCCTGAACAGTTGGTCTTAGGCCATTCTCAGTGCAAGGTTTCATTGCATGATTTCCAAGAGTGCCATGTCATCTAATAATCATTGAGCTGATGAATGAAACTAAGTCTCTCAATGCAATATTTCATTTCACGATTTCATATGCTAGTATATCATTTTAATCTTTCATCTAAGTGACCAATGGGAGTTGATGCATATGTGGAGATGAAACTCAAATCCTCTCAATAGAGTTTCATTCTAGTATCATGGCTCTTGGTACTGTGTACACCTAGTTTCATCCCCATGAAACCCAATTCTTCTCTTTCCTCTAAAATGCCATGCCTTGTCATCACTTTTGCCTATGTGGCATGTCATTTAATGAGAATGAAACTCATATGAAACTTGCATTTAGAATGGCCTTAGGCTCATAGCATTTATTTTGGCCTGGTTTCTTTTGGGATTTGGACCATTGACTTGTGCCTAGAGGAAATTTTATTCATCTTGTTTAACTTTATGATTACTTATTGCCTTACAGGATGTAATACAGTACTTGGAAAGGTCATTTGGAGTAGCTAACACAACGAACCAGAATGAAAATGCTAGCATAGCTCAGCAGCAATTAGCTCAACCGAAGCCTCCTGCAAAAAGTAACACACCTCCAGATTCTGATTCAAATGCTTATGGTGGTGGATGTGAGAACCTTTCAACAGGAAGTTTCCCAGATGAACCAATAGAATTCGAATCTTTATACTCTAGTTTTGATGGACATCAGAATCTGGGTCGGCCTATATTGAATGATTTCCCCAGGGCATCTGCTGATCTTGCTGCTACTGCTGCTGATTTGAAAGTCAGACTGCAGATTTACAAGGTCCGGCTTCTACTGCTCACTAGGAACCTTAAGGTTGCAAAGCGAGAACTTAAAGTACTGATGAACATGGCACGTGGTAGGGATTCATCTACAGAGCTTCTCTTGAAATCTCAGCTGGAGTATGCCCGGGGGAACTACCGGAAGGCTGTGAAGCTATTGAGCACACCAAATAATCGAACTGAACCAGCAATGCTAGCTATGTTCTACAACAACCTTGGATGTATACTCCACCAGCAGAGATCTAATCACACCTCTATATGGTGCTTTAGCAAAGCGCTGAAGTACAGCCTATCTCTTCGTTCAGAGAAACCACTGAAGCTGACTGCATTATCACAAGACAAGTCTTGTCTTATTTCGTACAACTGTGGTATCCAACATTTGATGTGTGGGAAGCCTTTGTTAGCAGCTCAATGTTTTCGTGAGGCTATGCCACTCTTCTACAAACGACCCCTTTTCTGGCTCCGTTTTTCTGAGTGTAGTCTGCTAGCTCTAGAAAAGGGTCTACTGTGTGCAGCTGGTGCTTCTTCATGCAATGATGAGATTGAAGTCAATGTTGTGGGGTCAGGACAATGGCGGCAGTTGATCGTCAACCCTGTGCACTCGAGAAGTAATTCAGCTTCTGCACGTGTGACTTCAGATGAACATAAAAATTTGGTATCACTTGGATTTGCTAGACAATGTCTGCTCAACGCTCAGCTATTATTGGATGCTTCTGAGCAGGAAAATCCGGTGCCCGCATCCGATGCAGAGGATGGCAACCAAGGAGTAGTACAAGGACATAAAAGCTCAGGTCAGAAGAACACTGTAAGTACAGATTTTAAAGCACCTTCTGGCCCAACCCTGGCTTTTGTAAACGGAGAACAAAAAGGAACGAGCTTGAATGCCACCTTGCAGAGCTCTCTTGCTTTGTATGATGAGATTTGTAGAAAAGAGAACCTCAAAATCAGACAGGCCATCCTGGGGAGCTTGGCGTTTGTTGAGTTGTGTCTTGAGAATCCTTTGAAAGCTTTGTCTTATGCGAAGTTGCTACAGCAGCTGACTGATTGCTCTAGGATGTATGTATTCCTCAGCCATGTATATGCAGCTGAAGCTCTGTGTGCTCTGAACAGACCAAAGGATGCTGCTGAGCAGCTGTCAGTTTATATCAAAGATGGCAATGATATTGAGCTGCCATACAATGTGGAGAACTGTGAGAAGGCCTTAGATGAGAAAGACAGTGATGGTGAAGACACGGTTGCTCCTGCTGTGACAAAACTGACCTCAGAAGAATCTCAGCACTCGGAGAGTCTCAAGCCTGAGGAAGCTCGGGGCGTTCTGTATATTGACCTCGGCATGACCGCTGCAATGCAGGGAGAATTTGAGCAGGCTGACTATATGGTGAGCCGTGGCCTTGCCATGCTGCCCAACAACCCTAGGGCAGTGCTAGCATCAGTTTACATGGACCTTCTGCAGGGAAAGTCCCAGGGGGCCGTTGCAAAGTTGAGACACTGTAGGCATGTGAGATTTAGACCTAGTGTACTAGCTACCAGCTGAGCTTAGAGAAGCATACCTTTTCATGGTTTCTGTAGTTTACAATTACCATTACAATCTTTTTGGACCCTGACCCCAGTGCGGATGATGATTAAAGATGGTAATGCCCCTCCTGTGTACCATACATAAGAAGTGAACTGTAGTTCTCTTTTTAGCTTCGCCCCAGATTCAGGGTGTAATGTGTTGAAACTATATCGTTTAAATTCGCTGCTCTTTGGACTGAAGAGTGGCCAGGTGATCAAAATAGTTTCCTATATCCGTTTAATCAGGAATCAATCTGGAGAACAATGTGCAGAGGCTTTGGGCTCTGATACATGCGTCATAAGATGAGTAGTCACTTTGCCTGCAACCGTTCATCTGATGTGACTCGGTACCGGTTGCTTGTGTACCCGTTTGTTTTTGCGAACTGTTGTTTTTTGTTGGGTTTTGCGAACTACTTTTAAGAAAGACGAACATTTTTACTGCAAAGCCCGCATTTGCAAATCATTACTTGACTAAAACACCTCAAGTTAAAAAATAATTGATGCTGGTGACATTTTTATGGTCTTTGGTGTACAACTTTAGTTGCTATTTTTCTATTAGAATATGGTTATGACATCTAATGAATATATGAGATTATGAAAAAGGCTTTTAAAGACAAATCTGTTGATATGTTTTCGAATTGAAAAGCTATTGATGCAAAGTTTTAAAAGTTTGAGTAGATTTCCGTTAAAACATCAAGTATTTGCGTTCAAAGGTAGTATATGTTTTATTTGAAAAAGAAAAAATCGAGCTTTTTATGCCCAACAGAACAACTGAGTAATTAACAATTCACTCGACGATCGTGATCGTTTTTACCAGTTCCGCCCCTAAATTCAACGACCTACTTTCCAGGACACCGGGGTGAGGTGGAAGGCACTCGTAGGTCTCCGCTGTGCAGCGAATTCCCGTCGCTGAGGGATGTACAACGCCATTTGATAACTCGTTGGATCCATACAATTATAATTTTTCAATTTTTGAACGCACTTCTTCCTATATGTTTAAGATATGACATTTTCTACGTTTTTAAAACTATTGGACCACACACATGCCGTCGTATTTTCGTATGGACTAAAATACCGTCCTTCAACTCTTCTTCTCCACTCACGGACGCGTGGATCCATGTGTCATCCCCTTCCTCCCTCGTTCCTTTCCCCTCCTTCCCACCCCCGCAAGGTGAGCGAGAACGCGGCGATGCCGCACCTGAAGCAGCCCGGCAGCAGCTGCGCTCGGGCCGCCGAGCCCTATGCCGTGAATCGGAAACGGGTCGACGTCGGCAGGCACGCGTCCTCCTCGCCATCCGTGCGCAGCGGCGCGTCGTCCAGCGGCAGCAGCGGTGGCGCTGCGAGCGGAGGCGAGCTCCTGAGGCCGCGCCCGTCGGCGGCAGGGGCGAGAGTAAGCCACTGTGGCGAATTTCAAGGGCGCGAGATGCCTCTAGGGGCCGCCGTTCAACTATGTCGCCGTGGCCAAGGGTGGCGGCGGCGGCATGTCCTCGTCGCTGGCGCTATCTTGAAGACTTGAACTGATAACGGGTCGAAAATGAGTACTAGTAGAAAAGGTGTCGTGTAGACATTTGCTACTGGATACGTCTAGAAGGTTAATGTTGAACATTTGCTAGCTCTGTAACGGTGTAAAAGTTTATAACTTTTACAGGCGCGTAGCCATGCATCGCACGCGTCACCCGTCGGATCACCAGCTCGTCCGGAGAATGCCGTCGCCGCGACGAACCCATTCCCCTCCACCTCGCACGTCCGCATCTCGTCGAGGGCGCCCCGCCGCAGAAGACGCGGGAGGCGAGGTCGGGGCGCGCGTTGCCGAGGTACGCAGTGAGCAGCGCGTTGAGCGACTGCGTGTGGGTGTGGAAGCCGAGCTTGAGGAGCAGCGGGTGGAGCTGGGCGACGAGAAGGAGCGGCCCGGCGTCGGGGATGGGGAGAGGCTCCGGTGGTGGGGCGGCGGAGGCAGAGGGGGTCACCGCGGGGTAGGAAGGAGGGGAAAGTAAGGAGGAGGAAGGGGATGACACGTGGGACATACGTGTTAGTGAGCGGAGAGGTGCATTTTATTCCATACGAAAATACGATGGCCTATGTAAAATGGCATATTTCAAACTCAAATATACGAAGAATTATAATAGCACCGTTCCTATAACGCGAACAGTGTGGTCAAAAATTGGAAAATTATAATAGCTCAGATCCAATTAACTTTTTATAATGCTATGTCATATTTAATGACTCGTCTATATAGTGCCATGTCATCGTACTTATCCTACGCCCGACTTTTTTGTATTTTGGCCCTTTTCGCGAAAAAATCTCACAAATAGGCCCCTGGCGAAACCAATTCCGAAAATGGACCCTCAGCTTGGCTGGCTGGCGCCAAGGTATAACGTCTTGGCGCCAGCCGTCCTGGCGCCAAGGTCCCTACACCGTGCCTCCGACGTGGCGCCGGCCCGCTGACGTGGCCCCGAGGCTGGGCGCCAAGATCCATGGCGCCAAGGCTCGGCGCCAAGATCTGTGGCGCCAAGGCTCGGCGCCACCGTCGCTGGCGCCAAGCCTCGGCGCCATCGATCTTGGCGTCGAGGCTCGGCGCCAGCCTCCCTGGCGCCAAGCCCCCTACCATATATACCGCCCCTTCTTCCTGCCCGAGAGTTCCTCCTCATTATTCTCCACTCTCTCGGGTTTTTACTCTCCCTACTTTGCCCTAGACTACGAATCGACATTGTAGCTTAGGAAACTTTCATTTGATCCGTGGATCCTGAAGAGCAAGGTATCCTCTCTCCGTCGTACCTTTTTTCACATCGATTCGCTATATATTTCTTGCATTTTTGAACTTAGGGTTTCATGCAAATGTAGGATGCCGAGGCGTGGAAAAGCTAAGAAACTAAGGTAATCTCAACGCCCGTAGTTATGTTATATACTCATTGTTGTGGATCAAATGAAAAAACCTTAATTGTAGGTTTATTCTTAAGTGCGTTTGATTCATAGAACCAAATAAACAAAATTGTAGTTATGGCGCAAAGAAGACCGGAAATGCGTTCGATCCATTGCCTCTGCCTAGTGGTGTTCCAGTGCCGATGTGCTTTTGCGGCGATCCTTGCAAGGTAGCCAAGTCCGAAGAACATGCCACGTATAGGCAGAGGTATTGGATGTGTTCCAACTTTGCGTTTGAACCTACACTTCGTCAGCGCTGCATTAACATGTTGGTAAGGAAATGTTGTTGTCTTATAATTATTGTCCATAATTTTTTTGTTTTATAACAATTGCATTTGTTGTAGACCCCTCCACCGCTATGTGATTTTGAGCAGTGGATCGACGCTGAGATCAATCCTGAAGACAAGGAGTTTTTGGAGTATATGATGCGCTGGGATGCAGAGAGGAAGGAGGTGTACGAGAAGAGGCTCATAGAGGAGGCTGCGGAAAAGGAGCACAAGGAAGAGGAGGAAAGGAGGCGGGTTGCTGCGAACAGGGAGGAGAGAGAGAAGAAGCTTGAGCGGGCACGCCGAGCGAAAGCAACGGTTGAGGAGAATCCCGATGCCTTAAGGAAGGGAAAGTGGCCTCGTTGCACTCAGTAGCCATATTTAGGTTCTAGTTTTATGGTTTATTTATGAACAATATTTTCTACTGTGAGACTTTTATTATGTTGTCATGTAATAATGCACTTTAAGTAAGGACACGCAATTTGTAGACGACATATGTTCATTTTGCGATGTAATGCATTTCGAAGTCGTAGTCTACTGAAATATCCGTAGAAAATAAAAATGGTACTTGTTAGCGAAATTTCGGCAGAATTTCCCCTACTTGTTGATGCAATCCATACAAAATTACGAGATGAATAGTGAATATAAATACAAGCATAGAAGCATAGAAGCATATGACACAAGCATATGACACATTCAGAATAGAATCCACAATAGTTCAGAATGAAAGTCCATATATATACAAATAGTCCATATGATACAAAGTTCGCAATCAGAATCGTCACTGCCTCCTAGTCTTACCCTTACCCTTGTGACCAAGGGCGTCGGTGCCTGGAGTGTAAGGAGAACGTGGACGACGTAGTCTAGTGCCCCCTACAACCTGTGTAGGCTGAGTCAAGGGAGCCTCCTGGAGCTGAGACGGGCCAATCTCCTCGGCCCTCTGCTCATCGTCGTCGTCATCATCGTCGTCGTCGACTTCCTCGGATGCAATTGATTTCGAACCTGAGGGGCCTTGGCTGGACGTACCGACGCCTCCTTCGCGCAGGGATGGAACGTGCACGTCTCGCGTCGTGGCAGTCCTGCAACCACAACGAGCAGCGGCACTGCGAAGCCGATTTGACAATCGCTGCAGTAGTAAAAACAAGTTACACAAATGAAGAATGTAACGTATTAATAAAGTATTAGAAAGAATAATTTGAGACTTACCTCTAGGACGCTCCGTATCTCGGGGTCCCTAACTCGTGGACGGATATGCTCTATATCTCTAACCGAGCTTTGTAGGGTACGCCCCTGCAACAAATGACTAAGTCACTAAAGCAACAAATGTCTAAGTCACTAAACGACTAAATGATTAAGTCAGATGATCACTAAGTCCTTCTCTAACTAACTAAATCTCTAAGTAACTTAACATAGAACATAGAAAAGTGAAGCAATTGTCTTACCATCCTATCCAGGATTGGTCCTGCCTCCACCTGCCTTCCAGCACGAGTACTCTGATCGTACACCGTGTCTTCATCGTCGGATGAGTGGATATCGGCGTAGTCATCTTCCGTCCACGCTTCCCTCAGCCTGTGCCGCGTCGCACCTTGGTACCAGCTCTGGTATTGCCTGTACGCACTGTTTGTGTGCGGCTCGTTGTTCTCGTCCAAGTTCTGCTCGAACTGCTCCCATTCCTGAATGTATGCGTGGTGGAACGCGGCCCACTCGGAGACCTTCCGTTTCTTCTTTCGATCCACGCTGCACGTCACGTTACACGTTACTGTTAGCCAAAATTTAGTTAATAGTATTGAAATATATGAAATAGGAAAAGACTTACTTGTGTAACTCTATACTAGTCGAGGTCGCCTGTGGTGGCCAAATCTGCCTCATCCCAAATTGACGTGCTACTCGATGTGGCAGGTGGTACTCGACAGCATAGAAGCAAATAAGAGGGCACACCATCCTATAAATATCATCGTCCGTCGCACACATGAAGCTAAGGGGAAAAGGAAGTGGATCGTCTCCGTCGTAAGGCTGCCAATTTACCTGCAAAATTTGAATCAAAAACATTAGTTGTTATACTAAAAGATTACAAAGCATGTTTAAAAAAAATTCACTTACACTATGAGCAGTGAGCGCGTCTATCTCGTTGATGTAATCCAGGTACGCACGGTCCAACCTCGTATGGCTAACCTTAACCTGATCCCAAATATATGCCCATGTCGGCTGTCGTCTCGGCGGCTCACCTGGGAACCACGGTCGACGCGGTATAATCTCGGGCCGACCAACAGGAAGACGGGACCACATCCATAATTGCAACAGGTAGACACACCCACCAACTGACGGGGAGCCCGAAGTCCGACGGCATGCCTCGCACAGCTGCCGGTATAGAAAGCACAACACAGCTGATCCCCAGCTGTAAAAACCAGCCTGGTGCCAGTCAGTGAGGCAGTGGATCCACATCCAAGACGCAGTGTCACCTGTAGCGTCTGGGAAAAGAACGCAGGCAAAGAGGTGTAGTATCCACGCCCTGCAGTAGTGTCCAACTGTCTCAGCATCCGCGTCCTGGGGGCACTGGCCGAAGTGTTCCCGCAGCCATGAGATTAGCACTCCAGATGTGCGAGTCCCCTGCTCCTCAACCTCTCGCCCCAGGAAGGCTGCGACTCGTGCTCTCCAACCATCTGAGACGCACGGCCCAGTGACTGGCTGGCCCCGAATCGACAGACCCAGCATCTTCTGACAGTCCTGTAGGGTCACTGTCATCTCTCCGAACGGGAGGTGAAAGCTGTGAGTCTCGGGTCGCCACCTACATTTCGCCGGATTATTATTTGATAACATGTAAAGACATAACAAAATGAATATGATTAGTGGTAATAGTACCTGTCAACCAACGCAGTTATAGCCGCTGAATTGAACTTGGGCATCCCACGACGAACCTGATACGAGATGACATCTAGGCCAGCCATCTGTAGCAAAGGAGTGTAGCGGTCGTCGTACTGCAGTGCAAAAAAACCCATCATGGGCTCTAGAACGAAGGAGCGGAAGGACCTGCATGCAAATAAACCGAGTCAGAGATTTCATAGGACACAAGACATGGACGCTCGCAAAGCTTTAATCATGAATTGTAGATTATTACCTGCCCTCCCGCTATGAGACGACCTCAGTGGGTCTGGTCGTACGCCTGGTCTAGAAGGTGGAAGTGCGCCATCCTACGAAAAGGCAAAAAGAAATAAGATTAGTAAACAATAAATCATGAAGTTAGAGATGTAGAAACACAACCTGTATGAATAAAACACATATCAAGTAACGAAAAGAGCTACTAGTCGCACCTCACTAATTTGCCAACGGCAAGTGCGTGAATTATGACCCAATCTGCCGCACTTGCCGCACTCGTTCTGTTCTGGATCAGCAAGAAATGGTGTTGCTCTACCACGCCTCGTTCTTCCAGATACCTGATCCATAGTCATGTTATGCCTCGTCCGCTTCCTTGTTCCACGTTTGTTCCAACGGTATGCAGGATCCGCAACATATTTTGGCCCATCATACGGAGGCCACTCTCTAGGATCCCGGAAAGGCACGAAGCGGGGGCTCCATGTCCGCACAAGGGTGCCTACGCTGAACTCATGTGGTATCATGCTCTCGATATCAAAATTGCGATGCCTAGCTGCTGCCACCAAATGAGAACTTACAAAGTGGTACTGCCTTGGCCTACCACAAGTGCACTTGAAATCTCGGAGAACTACCACATGTATCCTCGACTCTCGGATCTCACCGTCGGACGTTGTACCGCCCCTATGCTCCACCTGATAAGTCCCTGAGCCGAGATCAAAACATTGCACCTCATGTGTGGAAGCCCTTTCATTTGCAATGATGAGATGTCTCTTTGGTTTTTCAGCCCATCTCTCCCCAGCAATCTGCAACGCTTCTGCTTTTGCGTGTCTTTCATTGAACCACGCAACAAGCCTGTAGAAGGTGAATTCAACGATTGCATTCACAGGCATACCACGTATCCCCAATAACAACTTATTGAATGACTCGGCCATGTTACTGCACTGAAACTCGTACCTCCAACCACCGGCGTCGTGAGATCTAGTCCACTTATCTAAATCTCTCATCAAACCAGCGAGCCATTGTCGACCTTCTGCATTTGTTGCGGTCCTTACCTGCTCCAATTTGCGCTGAAAGTAATAGTCCTCAAGCTGACGTGCTGCAACTTGAAACAGATCAAAATTATCCTTCACACCATCCTTCCGAAGAAGGTTCTCCGCAAGGTGCCGAGTGCACCAACGATGATGCAAAGGTGCATAACCCTCTATCTGTTCTTGCACAGCATGAAGTATGCCCTGATGCCTATCGGATATGACGCCAACATCCCTACTAGGACCAACCACATGTATCCGGACTAGTCTTAAGAACTACCCCCAACTGTCATTGTTCTCCCTCTCAACCAATGCAAATGCCAAAGGAACCAACATATTGTTCGCGTCACAAGATATGGCTATAAGAAGTGTGCCTCTATATTTGCCAATCAAAAACGTACCATCAATAGAGAAAACAGGACGACAGTGCCTAAAGGCTTCCACAGACTGAGGGAAGCACCAGAACGCACGCCCGAATATCTACCTCCCGTCCTTCCAAGCATTTGGCTTTGGGATGTACTCATAATGCATGCCTGGATTCACCGCTTTAATTGCATTAAAAAGCACTGGCAGCTACTCGTACCCAGACTCCCAATCCCCATAAATCATCCTCCACGCTCGCTGCTTAGCCCTCCAAGCTTTACCATAAGTTATCACATATCCTCCATAAATCTCCTCAACAATTCTTATAATTGTTCTCACTTTCATGTTGGGTTGTTCCTTCAATATTCCCATCAACCGCTTCGCAATGAGGGTAGATGTTAGCTGCGGATGTCTCACTGTAAGCTCATGGTCAGCACAATTGTGTGGACCGACAACTTTTGTGATCTTCCACTTCCCGGTGATATTTTGCTTTCTTGCACAAACCCTCCATGGACACCGTTCCTTGTCACACACAACTGTGTAACGGCGCTCCGCATATGAATGCAACACTTTGTACGGTCTCTTCCGTATCACCGCAAAAGCTTGCAACCATCTCTTCAATGCGGGAAGGTCCTTAAATACCCTACCCTCCTCAATAACCATACTAGGACCAGCTTCAGGAGCTTCTAGGAGCTCATCATCACGTCCTTCTGCAAACGCCTGATCGGAAAGAGTCAGGTCGCTAAACTCGTGAACTATCGGATCACGACGTCCGGGGAATATACGCCTGAACATCTCAATATCACTCTCTGTCATCTCTCCAACAGGACGATCATCATCAGAATCAAGATCCACTCCCATCTCGTATGCATCTTCATCATTCAAAATTTCAACACTATTAGAGCCGCGCAATCCATCTCCACATTGCACTTGCGCATCAACTAGAGGCACATCCACATTTTCTGGAATATCTCCTGCGCCATCAAGTACAAATATGAGTAAAGAATAAGTGGATGGAACGAATGGATTATCTCTTATCAATAGAAACCGGTGAGACACTTACTCGGATCATTCTGAGTGAAAAGGAACTCATTAGGAGAGTCCGCCACATCATCAACAATCCGACAACCATGTCCAACTACTTCATTAGGGGCAGATTCAGCATCGGGAATAGTAGGTGCAACATCCACGTCCATAACAGGTTCTGGGACGGGAGGATCGAAATGTGCCCGTTGACCCATTGGTCGGGAAAACCGACGAGGATTTCGATCAACTCCCACCGGACGAACAACCACTTCAACACTTGGGGAATGACCATTCATAACCGTCCTCACATATTTCTCCCACTGACCTGCACACCGAATTGGGACCATCTTCCTTTGAATGTTGAGAGGGGAACCTAGGTGAAGTATGCCCTCGACTGTGATTTCATCATTTTCATGACAATGTAACTCCTCCCGAGCCCTTGCAACCAACTCACTAAACGATGGTTTCTCATCGAATATGACAACCTCGCACTGCATGCCAACAAACTTAACACATCCATATTCATCCCTTTCCATAGTGCCTCCGTAATATATGCTCACTACGTTCTCCATCTAGTATATCAATATAACGACGCACAATTCATTTAGTCCATAATAAATTAAACATTCTAAGTCTAGTATGAAATCAGATAGTATCAATTGACTACTAACTACTAAATACAACTAACTAACTATGTCACATATACTAACTAACTATATCACCTAATATGTACATACGTACTTACCTATACAACTACTTAACTAAATATCATAATAACTAGTTTACTATGCTATTAGTTATCATATCTAACAATTATATCTATCTATCAACTTATCTATCTACCTATTTTATCTAACAATTATACCTACCTATCTAAATTTTACCTAACTATTCTAATTTATCAATATTACTATTTTATCTAAACCTATCTATCTACATTATACTACAACTAATTACCTTCGATCGGCCGGGAGCGGGCACACGACGGGGGGCGGGCGGCCTCAGGCCACGGCGGGCGCTGGAGCCTGGCCGGGGGGCACCGGCGAGCGGGGAGGCGCGGCTTGGGCCGGGCGCCTCTGGGCGGCGCGCGCCGGGGCGGCTCGGGGCGGCGCGCGGCGGCCCTCCGGGCGGGGCGGCCGGGCCGACGCGCGGGGAGCCGGGGCGCCGAGGCCGCCGGGCGGGGCGCCGGGCGAGCGCGCGGGGCGTCGGGCGGGGCGCCGGCCGGCGCGCGGGGCCGTCGGGCGGGCGCGCGGGGCCGCCGGGCGGGCGGCGGCGGGGCACCGGGCGGGACGGCGCGTACGGCGGCGGCGGCGCGGCGGACGACTACGGAGTGGGCCGACGCGAGATGTGAGCGAGATGCAAAATCAAACTGCGCAAAAGGAAGGGGAGCCGTTATGGTAAAAGGCTTGGCGCCAGGGAGGCTGGCGCCGAGCCTCGGCGCCAAGATCTATGGCGTCGAGGCTTGGCGCCAGCGACGGTGGCGTCGAGCCTTGGCGCCACAGATCTTGGCGCCGAGCCTTGGCGCCATGGATCTTGGCGCCAAGCCTCGGGGTCACGTCAGCGGGCCGGTGCCACGTCGGAGGCATGGCGTAGGGACCTTGGCGCCAGGACGGCTGGCGCCAGGACGTTATACCTTGGCGCCTGGCGCCAAGCTGAGGGTCCATTTTCGGAATTGGTTTCGTCAGGGACCTATTTGTGAGATTTTTTTGCGAAAAGGGCCAAAATCCAAAAAAGTCGGATCCTACGCCTACGTGTCTCTGATTAAATGAGCAGAGGACGTCGTCGCCGGCCGGAGCTTGCCTGTCCCTCTCTATGTCCCTATCGGTGTACCCGCACACGTGGAGCACGCCAATTCGTTCTCCTCCCAAAGCTGGGGCATCTAATTTTCTTTTGCCGACGCCCACACCACGAGAAAACGGCGCCATCAGTCCGTCCAATCCCGCGTGATTCTCTCTCTCTCTCTTACCGCCACAAAAACATTTACGGAAGTTAGCTGATATTAATGGAGGGAAAAAAGACCCCAAATACTAAAAAAGTGGCGCCAATTACAACTGAAGGTTTTTTATCGGCATTCGGCAAGGTAACCATCAGATTAGCATCTTCCTCAACGACAAGAACGGCATCTCAGCCAAATCTCCCCACATTTAACCAGACCAATTACATGTGGATGGAAGCACCAGTAGTTGCACAAGTACCAAGCATCGTTATGCTGTCTGCTCCCGCTGACGTCGCCACCACATCCTCGACAAATTCGCCAAATTTCTCCAGGGTCAACATTCATGCTGGTGACGCAGGAACAATAGACTTAGACCAGGATTCTATTAAAATCAATATACGCGGGATATGGATCTTAGCGGAGGTCTTCAAAAAATGCTATGAGTGCTATAGCACCCGCTATATAGCAACGCTAAGCCATTTAGGGGATTGAAAAAACAGGAAAAATCATAGTCCATAACATAACTAAATATTAATACTTTAGTACAGTTCTACACTCTGGTGCTGGCATGCTGCTGACCTGCCGTGTGCAGGTGCAGCAGAGGAGATGACGTGCTGGCATGCTGCAGACCTACCGTGCTGGTGTGCAAGCGTGAGCAGAGGAGATGGCATGCAGCAGAGGAGAGTCCCAGGCACAAGCAGCCACGGCAAAGGGAAAAGGCCAAAGGGGAGATGCACTCTCGGTCTCATCTCTCAGGCGATTTAGACGCCGGCGGCGACGACGATTTTTGGACGGGAATGACAGTGCTAGGGTTCCCAAGAAGAGCAGCAGCACATATATATGATCGATCTATTAGGCCGCCGAACAAGTGCTGGAAGCCTGGAAATCGGCCTGCTTTGGCCGCGCCTGACTATTCTATCATAGCGATGCTACGCGCTATATGCCGCTACGCCATTTAGCGCCACTATTTAACGCAATAGCGACCCTAGCGGTCATATTAGCATTATGCACTGTAGCTTAGCGCCTATGCCTCCAAAACGCTATAGCCCCGCTATAGTGGTGCTATAGCCCGCTATTTCGTACATTGAGGGCCTGTTTGGCAACCAGCTGCTAAAGTTTAACACCCGTCACATCGAAGGTTTGGATGCTAATTAGAAGTATTAAATATAAGCTAATTACAAAACTAATTGCACAAATGGAGTATAATTCGCGAGACGAATCTATTAAGCCTAATTAGTCCATGATTTGACAATGTGGTGCTACAGTAACCATTTGCTAATGATGGATTAATTAGGCTTAATAGATTCGTCTCGCGAATTAGCACAGGGTTCTGCAATTAGTTTTATAATTAGCTCATGTTTAGTTCTCCTAATTAGTATCCGAACATCCGATGTGACACTGTTAAAGTTTAACACCTCGTATCCAAACACCCCCTGAGTAAAACTGAATCTATCCCAGTAGAAAATTATCTCGAAGGCCGCGTACCAAAGGTTGGTATGAAATTCCACAGTAAACAAGAGGCATATGGCTTTTACCATGCCTATGCTCGAGACAAGGGTTTCAGCATTCGAAGGAGTAGTTCGCATAACGTGAGAAATAGTACCACAATAAAGAATAGAACTTTGTGCTATTCTCATGCAGGTATGAATTAAACTATCTTATATTACTTTCTTCATGGTTAGGGATACAACATCATTTTGATGAAACTATTTATTTATTTATATCAATAGGAATTTGAGGGTCTGATAAGAGAGAAGAAGCTTCGAATTATAGCAGGCTAGAGACACGATGTATGTCCCTAGCACACATGAAGATCAGTTTGAAAGATAGGTTCTGCTACATATATGAATTTGTGTCTGAGCATAACCATATTCTTGCTACTGCTAGCCAAGTCCAACATTTAAGATCTCAAAGGACAATAACAGAAGCACAGCTTGCAAGCGTCGAAGCTGCTAAATCGGTTGGCATTTCAAATAAAGCTAATTTCGATCTCATGGCAAAAGAAGCGGGTGGAATTGAGAATCTTGAATTTACACGTGAAGATATGAAAAGTAAATTGTATTCAAAGAGGTCATTGAAGGTACACGAAGGAGACACTAGAGGAGTCTTAGAATATCTAGAGAAGAAAACATCAGAAGAAGAGAAATTTATCTATTCCATTCAGGTTGACGAGGATGACTTGATAACGAATATTTTCTGGACCGATTCTAAAATGGTTGTAGACTATGAACTTTTTGGTGATGTTGTATGCTTTGACACAACATATAGAAAACTAAATGATGGGCGTCCATTTGGTTTGCTATGTGGCGTGAACAACCATAAGAAAACTATTATTTTTGGTGCTGCACTTTTGTATGATGAAACTGCTGAAAGTTTTGTTTGGCTTTTCAAAACCTTTTTAGCTGCTATGTCATGCAAGAAGCCACAGACCATTTTGACTGACGAAGATGCAGCAATGGCAAAAGCAATCAAGATTGTACTACCAGAGAGTCATCACAGGATATGTATTTGGCATATGAACCAGAATGCATGCAAGCACCTCTCTGGAGTTGTGGAGGAATATAAGAAGTTCAATGCAAACTTTTAGAGCTGTATTTATGATCAAGAGGAGGAGGAGGATTTTATAAATGCATGGAACAGTTTGCTAGACAAGTATAAGCTACGAGAAAATAATTGGCTTGAAAGGTTATTTCAAAAAAGGGAGAAATGGGCCTTAGCATATGGACAGAATACATTTTCTGTTGATATTGTTAGCACTCAAAGAAGTGAAAGTATGAATAACGAGTTGAAAGGATATATTAGTGTCAAATACAATATACTTACCTTCTTTGAGCATTTTGACAGGTTAGTGGCAGATAAAAGATACGAGGAGGTGAAATGTGATTTTAAGGCAACACAAAGTACACCAAAGTTGAAATCAGATCTGAGAATACTAAGCCATGCAGCAAAAATTTACACTCTAGCACTGTTTAAGGTATTCCAAGAACAGGTAATGCAAACACTGAACTGTGATCTATTCTATTGTGGTGATATAGATGATGAAAAGGTGTACAAAATAAAGGTTTATGGTAGGAAAACTGAGCATGGGTTGAAGTTTTCTACATCAGGAAGTCAAGTGAAGTGTAACTGCAAAAAGTTCAATTTTGTTGGAATCTTATGCTGTCATGGGAGTTGAAGATACTTGATATTAACATATCAAAAAAATTCCTGAGCAGTATATATACTAAATAGATGGATGATTGATGCGAAAGTACTTCAGATAAAGAGCAATTATCAAACACCTGAAGATCCAAAATAAAGCTCTCATGACGTAGAAAAGAGTTATGCAGAATGTATCTTAAATTATCTGCCCGAGCTGCAGAATCTGATGAAACATACTTTATGGCTGTGAGCAATGCAGAGAAATTAGCAGAAGATGTGGAAAAAGCTAAGCTTGGGAAAGAGACTTGGGGGGCGTTTGGTTCCAGCTGCTTATTTTAAGCACCTATCACATCAAATGTTTAGATACTAATTAGAAGTATTAAACGTAGACTATTTACAAAACCCATTACACAAATGGAGGCTAAATGACGAGATGAATCTATTAAGCCTAATTAGTCCATGATTTGACAATGTGCTGCTACAGTAAACATTTGCTAATGATGGATTAATTAGGATTAATAGATTCATCTCACCGTTTAGCCTCCATCTGTGCAATTAGTTTTATAATTAACTCATATTTAGTCCTCCTAATTAACCTCCGAATATTCAATGTGACACGGATTAAATTTTAGCTCGAGGAACCAAACGCCCCCTTGATCAGGATTTGGGTAGTTCATCTCATCCACAAGGTTTGCTCTGTGATATGACCTGAATAATACTTGTGTTAACACCACATACGCGACACGATTTAACTGTTATGTTTTTTTTCCTAATTGATTTTTTTCCAGAAACACAACAACAAGACCAGTCCAGAAACCAATAGGCATTAAGGTTAAAGAGAAGGAAATTCGTGGATCTGAGAGACCAATTCGTGGATCTGATCTTATGCAAATTCTACATAAAACAGCTAACTCAATTTGGTTTTTTGACATAGTAATCCATTAAATTTGAAGTATCAAACTAAAATTGTAAAGTGCATATTCCTCACGAAGAAGAAGGGGACCAGCACAAGACAACTAACCAGATTAAACTTGTTGGGGGAAGAAAATGCTTTGCAGCCACACTCTGATGTGAGAGTAGGTCCTTGATGCCTCTCAGCTCGATGTCCCATGATGGTGACTTCGATTCGACGCAGCCGATGAAGAAACTCCAAAATCGAAGTCCTCATTGCCTAAATCAAGATCCTACAGCAGGAATTGAGGTCTGAGCCACCCAAATCGAAATACTCATCACCCAAATCGAGACCCTACAACATGAATCGAGGTTTTAGCCACCCAAACCGAGGATCAAATAGCTAGAATTGAGGATACCCACAAGAATCAGCTCGCCGTCACCAAGCTCGAGCTTGCTGCTATTCAAGAACGGCAGCAGCGACAGCAACCTATTCTGCACCTTCGACCTTGCCAGCGCCGCCGGCAGCAGTCACAGCCGGTGCCGCGCAACGCGTGGGAAGGACCTTCGGCCGCCCAGGGGGCTGCTCCATGTCGCGTGCGCTAGAGAGCTGGAACAGAGAAGGGGGAAAGATAAGACAGAGTAAGGATGGCAACGGGATGGGTTCGGATTGGGTGGAGTGTCCGGGCACCCCAAAACCGAAACCCAAACCTAAAACCCAAATCTGCTGAGAACACCAATTCGGGTGAAAATACATCCCCGAAACCAAACCCGTGGATCCTCGAAACCCGACGGATTAATCGAAACCCGAGAATATTACAATAAATTAACAAGGACAACATACAACAATACAACAAAGGCGGTGTCTAGATTTCAAAGATTATTATGAAAAAAGTAACGCCACAAAGGTAGAACTGGAGAAGCAACCCAAGTTTAGTACAGTTCACATATTACAGTCCAGACTGCAAACAAATAACAGAACATGAACATTACTATAAATAAGAGTGTTTTTTGGATCAAATAGGTAGGCAACACGGGGAATTCATCTTTGCTTGATGAGTTCATTATTCATCAATTATTGTGAAATCATCTTCATCCTGTGAAATAAAAATAGAGAGAATAGCTCATTACTAAAATGTTGAACACATTGTAAATTCACAAGTTGAAAATAGAATCAAACAACAATACCATTTCTTCATCTTTTTCATCAAGACAAGTCATTAAAGCACCAACAAAAGTGGATTGAGAACCTGCATTGATATAGTATTCAGAAATTAGTTTTATAGCTTATCCGGAATGAAGACCACATACTTATAGAAATTGCACTTACCCAACATGTCGGCATGAGACCATGCTTGCATGCACATAAGTGCTTCTATCATTGATGGTGCAAGCCTACTACGATGTGGACTAATTGTTCTCCCACTTGTACTAAAGACTGACTCGGATGCCACCATAGTCACAAGAATAGCAAGGACATCACGTGCAATTTTTCGTAACGTTGGGTATTTTAGCCCTGCATGTTGCCACCACTTAATGATATCCAACTCTTGTGTCCTAGGCAGCAGTGGCTCTTCCAAGTACAATTCTAACTCTATTCACACATAAGTGGAGGTCACCGTTGGCTGCTTGGACATGTAACCATCAAAAGTGTCAATCCAATCCTCATCGTCCATCTGAGTAGGAGCACTAGGTCTAGTTTGAACACCATATGTTGTGGCAACATCCTCCATAGCACCTTGGTAATCCAAAACTAGATTGTACAACAAGTCTTTCACTTCGTTGATAGCTTCCATAGCTACACTTTCTAACCCATGAATTTTGAGAAAAAGAGCATTCAACAGTTGCAATTTATACCTAGGATCTAGGATAGCAGCAACAACCATCAAACCATGCACATCTGACCAATACTTGTTGAATTTTTCTTTCATTTTAATAGACATTTCTTATACCTTAGGAATATCACTGCTTTGCCACTTCCTAATTGCAAAAAAATTGTTGCATATTTTGGGGAAGAAAAGGTTGGCTGTGACATATCCTGACAGTAGCTCAGTTACATCATAGAACATCTTTAACCTATCACAAAGCTCTCTAGCAAACTTCCAATCATCTTCAGATGGAACACATGGAGCACGAGAAGTAAGGCACTCAAAAACATCTTGGTAAATTAGTGCAGTGCTAAGCATAATATAAGTTGAGTTCCATCTAGTTTTACAATCAAGAGCAATTCTTTTTTTCATATTTTCCTTTCATTTGTGCTGCCATTTTCTCAAACTTCTCATATCTTTTAGGAGTGGCCGACCAGTATGCAACACTATCACACACTTGATCAATTCCCTTCTCCATGACACTCATTCCATCTTTCACAATCAGATTTAAAATATGTGTAGCACAATGCATATGAATTGATTTTCCCTTCAACATACAAGAGAGGATTGCTAACTTGCCTTCCATAGCAGCCTTGTTCTTTGCAAGGTCATCACGATCAGTGCCAATCATATTCTTCATGAGGTTGTCATTAACACTACAATTGTCAAGAGTTATAGTGGATAGATTCCTCTCAATATGCCAATCTAGGAGAACTTCATGAAGAACATCAATTATAACCTCTGCTGTATGTGGCGCTGGAACATAAATAAACCTACAACAACAAAATATCATAAGTGATTGTGGTGGACAGTTTGCTCTCAATAGAAAAAATGCATAACACAAGAAAAAAATGTTGCGATTTATAGTTACCTAATAAGAAAACTTTTTAGCTTCCAATCTTCATCCAAAAAATAGGCTATAACTGCCATGTAACCTTTCCTCTGGTGGTTTGCTATCCACAAGTCTATAGTAAGAGCAACCTGAGAACTCAATTTCTTGATATAATTCACCATAGATTGCTTCTGCACTTGATACATATTTAAGATATCCTTCCTAATTGTGTTTCTAGACACTACCTTGAATGTTGGCTGTAATGCAGCACAAAACTTGCGAAATCCAATATGGTCCACCATGGAAAGAGGATACTCATGGACAATAATCATTAAAGAAAGTTCTTTCCTCGACATCTTGATTGAACACATACTTCTCTAATGTGACTGTGCCATCTTGTGGTTTTGCAGATAATTTAAGAGTTGACTATGTTAAACCTTTTCTAGTAGCTCTATCCTGACATACAACAATATGATTCTTCAAGTGAGTTGTACCATTTCTTGTATCCCCACCTAAATGTTTTTTTACACCATTTACATTTTTCTTTCCAAACCCCACTTACATTAATCAAGTCAAAGTCTTTCTATACTTCAGATCCTAGCTTCCTCTTACTACCAGCAGGAACATCATCTTCTACCTCTACCACATCAGTATTACCTACAGTTGCAGAATCAGTTGCCGGTGCTGTTGAATTGGATGCGGTGTTACTGAATTGGTTGCAAGACATGGACAAGTTTGAGGATGAGAACCCATAGATTGAGATGCAGCAGCAGCTTGAGATCCACTCAAAGCACCAGGAGCTGACATTGCTCCGGGTGCCGGACGGACTAGAGGCACCGGGCGAGCGCCGGGCGGACTGGATGCGGCCGTGCGGGCGTGCGGCCGGTGGCCACTGTGCGGGGCGCCGCCGTGCCAGGCGGGGTTGGCGGCGTGGCTGGGTGCAGGACGGTGGGGTGCCTGGGTGCGGGGGGCCTGGGGGACGGGGGTGCGGCCTTGCGGGCGGACTGGAGGCGCTTGGCGGGTGCCGGGCGGACTGGATGCAGCCGTGCGGGCGTGCGGCCGGTGGCCGCCGTGCAGGGTTGGCGGCGCGGCTGGGTGCGGGACGGTGGGGTGCCTGGGTGTGGGGTGCCTGGGGGATGGGGGTGCGACCGTGCGGGCAGACTGGATGAAGATGAAGCAAGGATTTCAGGCTTATATACCTAGGGTTGCTAGGTGGGCTTCTAGTGGGCTGAATGTTTCGGGGCTCTGATGGAGCTCCACGGGTGAATTTAAGAATCCGTCCCAAACCCGAAGTATTTCGGGTATCCGAACCCGCAAATCCATGAGCGAAAACTAGGAACCAAAACCGAAACCCGTGGATATTCCCCCAAACCCGATCCGCTGCCATCCTTAAGACAGAGAGATAGACGGGGGGCCTCGCATAGAAGGTGCACTCCATTTCCTCGGTGTGGAGGAGTGGATGGAAAAATAATAGAGGACGCGGCTCCTGGAGCTAGCACACAGATGGTTTTCACATGTATGGGGACATCGATGGAGACATAGAAAGGAGACACGCAAGTTGCAGCCGCACCTGGTAGGCCATCTGTGGCCCCGCTAGCCGGATTGCTCTGACTCACCTCGCCGGACTTGTCGCGCCTTGCTCGGCTGGAGTGCTCCACCTTACTCACCTCGCCAGCCTTGTCGTGCAGTCGCGCCTCCCCTGAATACGCCTCAACCGTCTGGTCATGCCGCAGCTAGCTGCGTCGGTGCTTCGCTAGCTGCACCTCCCCTCACCTAGTCGGCCTGGCTGAGCCCCGCATGGCCGGCGGTTGCACCTCGCCTTTGCCTGCATATGGCAGGCCTTCTCTTTCCAGCCATAGAGATAGGTTTTGTTTGTTGAGGCTTTTGTTCTTGCTCGTTGCGGTGCAATTCCGCTGGCTTTTAGTTCCTTTTTCCCTTGTGTGATTCCCATGACAACGATCGAGCATTGCTGTGTGTATAAACCTTTTCCCCTTGTGCGATTCTAGTGGCCATTATGGGAAATGTGCTGCGCACCTGCGCCTCATCTTGCCTACACTATTGGGGAAAGCACCTTTAGTACCGGTTCCTAACCCACCTTTAGTATCGGTCGTGCAACTAGTATTGCTACTTCGGTAATAAAGGGGGCCTTTAGTATTAGATCAAATAACCGATATTAAAGGGGTATTAAAAATAAAAAATAAAAGAAATCCCACCGCCATCCACCGCACCCTCCCACCGCCATCCGCCGCGCCCTCCCGTTGCTGTCCGCCGCTCCTTACCCCGCGCCCTCCCACCGCTCCTTGCCCGGTCGCCCCTACCTCCTACCGCTCCTTGCCTGGCCTCGCCGCCGTCCCCCGCTCCTTGCCCTACGCCCTCTCGCCACTCCTTGCCTGGTCATCCCGCCCTCACGCCGCCGTCCGCTGCGCCCTCCCGATCGCCCCGCCCTCCCGCCATTCCTTGCCCGGCCCCACCACCCTCCCGCCATTCCTTGCTCGGCCCCACCACCCTCCCGCCACCATCCGTCGCCCTCCCACTACTCCTTGCCTCCTGCCGCCACCCTTGGCCCCATTGCCGCCCTTGGCCCCGTCGCTGTGGCGGAACCGCCCAAATTAACTTGGCTAAAGCACACTTAAGTCGCTTAACACGCGATCATGTACTTTAATCAAGTCAATTCGGTCGTCCGTCGGATTTCATCCGATAAACTACTTATCTCAGGATCGAGAAAGCAAGACTCGCACGAAGGCGAGTGGTTACAGAGATTACAACAGTCCATCTCAATTAAACAAGTGTAACAATTTATTACAATATCAAGTTCAAAATTCAACAAAGTTTGTAGAGTTTTCAAGCGACAGAAATAAATAAGCGGAAGCTAAACGTCGTTGCATGATATCATGAAGAAGCCAATCATGGCATCAATGATCCTTGTCCTCACCGTTCGAGGAGGGATCCCACTCAACCGTCCAACCAAGAGGAAGTTGGGTAGGCCGAGTGCCACTTGCAGCGAGCTCAGGGGTATAAACATCACCTGAAAAGATGTGCCACAACAAGGCTGAGCGACTACACTCAACAAGACTTAACCGACATGTGGTACTACTCCACCAACACCTAGACATGCAAGCTTTTTGGCTCTGGGGTTTGTTTTGCCAAAAGCGACTAGTGTAGGTCCTTACTTTCAACATTTTAGCCAGAAGTTCTACTGTAGTTTACCATTCTACGTTAGCAACTATACTAAACCAAGCATAGTTTCCAAGCAATTAATATAGGTAACAAAATTAGATCATCATCATCTTTCATTCTTACTCAGTGTAGCATAGCGAGTAGTCCCAAACTGTAAGAGGCAGACAAATCGATTCGAATTTCTTAACCATGCATGGCGAACCTAATCCCACGACATCCGCGCATCGCGAAGGGTCGCTTCACTTGTCAGCCGTCCCCATCAATTCCCAGACCCGTGTCGGGCCCACTTTCCTTGGTACAAGGCTCCATAGACCCGGCCTCAGCCATTCAATGACCGCACTTGTCACCACATGATGCACCAGGGGAAAACTCAGTTTCCAGAGATAGTGGAACGATCCGCTCACGTCCCGGTTCAATCAGGTACTAGGCTTCCCTATCCCATACTAGGTATGAGATTACTACTTTCAAACACTTGATCACGAACACTATCACATCTCAACCTTAGTCCAATTTCATGTAGACAGACGGGGCAATCCACCGACCACCAAAATAGTTCACAGAGCCCTACCCCGTCCATCATCCTTATAGTTGTAACAAAAAGGAGAGCAAACAACTCCTATAACTCGCGAGTGACAGGCGATCACTCGACTTTTACCGAGTCCTATTAAGCATTGCAACTACTCGACTTCAAATACTAGTGTTCATATCAAAAGGGTGCCTATCTCATGCATCTATGGTTTCAAACAATTCCTGCAACATAAATGCACAAACAAGGCAAGCGATTGTATTGCAAGTAATTAAAACATAGGAATTTATGCTCCGGGGCTTGCCTAGAATCTAACACTAGGTTAATGTTTGTCAGACAACACTCGCTTGGCGAGCATCTCCCATCTCGGCACTTGCTTAGTCCTTCCATCTTCGGGATAGCTCCACCATACACCGTCTTCGGGTTTGGTTCCATCATCACGTCCTTCACGTGGTTTATATAGCGTATCTGGATGAGATGCAAGTGCATGAATACAAAGAATAGTAACATGAGATGCATTACATAAAAGCATTCAGGACAAGCACAAGGTTACACCACAAGACATAAGTACTTAGAGAGCAAGTTATTTAACTAACTATCACTCAAGTCTCCATAGAGATAGCAAGCATAACAAGCATGACACACTAGCTAAATCAAGTCAAGCTATTGCAAGCATTTAACAGTCAAGAGCTAATTAAGCATTTAAATGAGTTGCAATTTTTTAATTTTGAAATCTGATTTGTATGTTTGCATTTGAGGGGTTTCTCACATTTAGAAATAATTTGTTATTTTACTGACTATAGAAAAATTTGTTTAAGGTTATAATTTTGCCTTTTGCATTTTTTTCTTCTCGTTTCTACATCAGTTTGTTTACTATGTGCTTAGTTTAGTTGTTTTTTATCTGCATCATTTGACCAGGATCCTAGAGTCATAATTTTTGGGTGACAGAAATATTTGCAGCACCTAGTTTTTTTCTCTCCACAAAACAGGGTGTTTTCCACCTTCAAATTACCCAGGTGATTGTGGACACAGTAATACCCGGGTTAGCAGTAGACACTCCCATCTTTTATTCCCAATTAACTCTTTTTTCGTATGGTCGATCTCTTAGCTCCTTATCGATGTGGAGGAAAATTCGGACTATTTGGGGGAGAACCTAAAGGAAAAGGACTCATGACTTCCACCATGTCTATATCTCGATATATATAAAAGAAAATCTCTTAGGCACAATTTCGTGACTTCCACCACGTCAAGGTGACCATGACTGATCCTCAAAGGTAATGGATGGAAAAAATAGCATGTTTTAATAAAATTGATGGGAGGAGGCTGGGTCATTCACATTTGATTTGATGGTCAGAGGCGTATTAACCCGTTACAAAATTGGAAATTTTGAATTTAATCCATTTTCTAATCTATTGTATTCTTTTTCGAGAATGCCGCCCCTTGGACTCCAACCGAGAATAGCGAGTCTTGTAATAGTATATGCAAGTAACATACTATCAAAATGCAAACATTGACCGCAACAATGTACGCACACTCAATACAAATAACATAGTACATATTTTGTTAACAAATAATCATAATTGTCACAATAAACAAAGTTCTCTCACAAATGAAAATAGTTTTTCACAAGTAATCGTAGTTCTCACAATAAAGATAAACATAGTTGTCTCATAAATGAACATAGTTTTGACAACTAAAGAGAAACATGATCCAGCTAAATCAACACGTTCATCTAGTCCGAGTCACCTTCACATAGTAACTCATTATCGTCATCATCATCCCCAGCAATAACAACTCCCTTCCCTTTCTTATCGACATTAACCTTACCAACAGGTAAATCGGCAACAAGAGCCTTCATCGTCTCCATCTATGCCTCTTCCGCTTTTTCTTGTAACTCTTCCATTTCAATCCTTCTCTTCCTTGCCCTAACCTGCTGCAAATATTCTTCCCATGAACCCTTAGGGTATTTCGCATTCGAATCAACCACATAACCTAAGCGATCTCTCTCCTCCCTCAACCTTTGTTTCTCCAACTCCCTCTCCTCCTGCAACTTCCTCCTATTTTCTCTCTTCTCATTTTCAGTTAGAAGTCGTGGATACTTGGTTCTGTTCTGCCTTCAATACTTAATAATAGTTTCCCTCACATAAAGTCCTTCAGGCTCCACTCCAGTCTCATGAACCATATCTTGGTATATTTTCCCCCAAAGCAAGTCGCCGTCAGGGATAGGCACATCATACTCCTTCCTAATCTTTTCTATCAGTTCTTGTTGTTTTCTTGACTTCCAATATACCACACCTTGTGTTGCCAATATACCACACTTGCATTTACAACTAGGAGAGGACACACATGACCATGGTGCCTTTCTACTCTCGAACTCCTGCACTTGCTCCTCCATTGGCCACATCGCCTTTGGGCCATATATATACTCATTGAAATCATAAACGGCCACCCATCCTGCAAAAAACCAGTGACGACATTAAAAGTGACCATATATCAATAAAAATATCACTGCTAGCTACACGTCATACTAACATTCTCATAATAAACTTACATGAGTCTTTAGCGAGCATCGAAAGAATGGAGTGAACTTAGGTGGAACCCCTAAGTTAGAACGCATAAGCTTAGCATGAACACCACACTTGCACATGGGAGGATCCCTCACACGCCTACAAGCAGCCTCCTGCTTCTCCTCCTCGGTCATCCTAGGTGGGTTTGGTGGAGGAGGAACCCAATGCCTAAACTGATGGTATGGTTTAAGCTCTGTGCTATGATATGGGATCATATTTGTCGAGTCCATCGATCCACTGAAAGAAATCACAAGGTGCGGCAGGCATTGGATCAAAAGTCCACTTGCAAACATAGAAGAATCTTCCAGCTGTCTTTAGATGCCTTGATTGTTTCACCTCTACTTCCACGCCACATCTACAAAGAGGTACCGGAAGGGCAGGAGGTATGGGACCAGCTGCATTGGACTCGCCCACGTAACGCACATACCACCTATGCCGCTTGTATTTACAACCAAACGACGTCATCTCACCTATACATCAAGTGCCAGTAAATTAATACACAAATAAACTTTACACACGTAATCCATACGAACTATATACATCATTTCGAAAAAATACAAACACTCCATCTACAAAATACAAACACTTAACCATATCAACTATAGAAACTATATGAAGGAATAAAAATACGAGACAAATTAATTGAACATATTGCAAAAAAAAACGTCATGTACACCATGTCATGTTCACTACACAATTGCATACCAACAAAATACAATCCCACCATCAAACATACAAATTAAACAATTCATCTGCAAAATACAAACACTTCACCATATAAACTATATTATAAACTAAACGTATTGGACATATTGCAAACAAAAAAATACACATGTCATTTACACTACACAATTAGATGAATATATACCTAAATCGAAGCATTCAACAAGTTCTACGGGTCAATATCGTGGGCAGAGACTCAATTGTGTCTAAACTACGCATCATCTAACACATAACAACATTGCATTTCATTCAAAATTGAAATCATCAACCTAACCCTAAGTCACCTAAACATCCTCCAATCTACCAAATGCAACGCTAAACCAAGGGAAAAAGTTGGGGGATACCTTCCACACAAAGCGATCACCAATCCTCAACTTTCCCCCACCAAAATCGCCAGATTTTGGGTAGATTTGGGGGTGGGGCGACGGGCGGCGGCGGCAAGGAGCTCGGCCACGGGTGTTCTAAAGGAAGAAGAAAGGAGGGAGGGACGAAGGAAGGAGCCGGCGCGCGTGTCTAGGTGGGGCGCTGCTACGCCAGGTGGGCTGGCGCGTCAAGCGCTCGCCCACGTCAGCGCCCGCCTGGCCTGACGCCGCGCCGCGCCAGCGTGGCAGGGGTTCGCCGCTCCAGTGCATGTGCCACGGTAGAGGCTTCTTGCCGCGCCTGGCGGTCTGGCGCGGGCAAAAGGGTCACCCGCCACAAATAAACTTTGGCTGAGGTTATTTTTAAAAATAAATTTAAACAAAGGTTAAAAATAAAAAAAATTCCTGAAAGGGCAGTGCAGGGGTGACGTCATATTTCTGCAGGAAAATCTACATCATGGCAGCCGCGCATGACTACCTCTTTGACCGGACGTGCACCTCCACCCGTTCCCTCTCCGAATCGGCTAGCACCACCATCTCCTTCTAGCGACAAGCAACGTGCTCCTCCCACAAATTCAGCAACCAAGACTGCCCCAAAACTAGCCACTAGTACCACTTCGGTTGCATCCACGGGTAGAACAAGAGATGTTCAGTGCCATCGATGCAAGGGCTTTGGACACGTGCAGCGTGACTGTCCTAGCAAGCATGTTTTGGTGGTCAAAAAAGATGGTGGGTATTCCTCTGCTACTAATTTTGATGAAGATACACTTGCTTTGCTTGCTGCTGACCATGTAGGTAGTGAGGAAAAACCAGAAGAGCAGATCGATGTAGAGAATGTAGATCATTATGAGAGCCTCATTGTGCAGTGTGTGCTTAGCGCACAAATGGAGAAGGCGGAGCAAAATCAGCGGCATACACTGTTCCAAAGAAAGTGTGTCATTAAAGAGCGTTTGTGCCGTTTGATAATTGATGGAGGTAGCTGCAACAACTTTGCTAGTAGCAATATGGTGGAGAAGCTTGCACTTACAACCAAACCGCATCCACATCCATATCACATTTGATGGCTCAACAATAGTGGTAAGGTTAAGGTAATGAGACTGGTGCGAATTAATTTTACTATTGGATCATATCGTGATGTTGTTGAATGTGATGTTGTGCCTATGGAAGCTTGTCATATTTTGCTAGGTAGATCGTGGTAATTTGATACGGATTGTATGCATCATGGTAGATCAAATAAGTATTCTCTCATACACCATGATAAGAAAATTGTCTTGCTTCCTATGTCTCCTGAAGCTATTGTGCATGATGATGTTGCTAAAGCTAAGAAAACTAAAACCGAGAGCGATAAACATGTCAAATCTGTTAGTAGTAAGAAAGATGAGATAAGATTGAAAGGACATTGCTTGCTTGCTACTAAATCTAATATTAATGAATTAGTTGCTTCCACTTCTGTTGCCTATGCTTTGGTATGCAAGGATGCTGAAGAACCATAAAGGCGACCAGAGGGGTGTGAATGGGAGCCGGTTCAAATTTTCTCCAAGAACTTCAGCTAAAAATTTGCAAGCCTCTCTTCTAGCAAAATCAAGTCAACTTAGCTATGCACAAGCTAATGGACCTAGGAATGATGCTAGGAACCCAATTTGAGAATAGCGGAAGTAAGAAAGACTCCAAACAAGCTCCGGAAGACAAACTTTTAAAACCAATACCTCTATTTGGAAAAATCCGGAGGAACCTTCGAAAAATTCCGGACGTGCAGAAATTTCCGGAGAAATCTTCTGAAATTTCCGGAGGTCCAGAGATTTCCGGAATTATGTACGGAGATTTCCCGAATTCCAAAACAGCCTGCGTGAAGATGGAAGAAAAATCCGAAACTCAATCAAACAATCTCCAAAAATCATGAAATTTTAACCATAGCTTCCCAACAATATAGCAAACATATTCCCAAAAGATATCCTCAAAAAGATTAGCCAAACAAAGAGAATTAAAAATCTTGTGAAGAACACTGCTTTTTGAACCCTAGAACTTGAATCGCCCCGATCTATGAACTCGTGAGGAGTTAGATGAATTCCTTTGGTAGAAAGACTTCACTCACATCCTAGTTCATTTTCAAATAATCGGTTTGAGTCAAGACTCCCTAGAAATCATGAATCGAACAAAAATGTGAGAAGGGAAAAATGGGAGAAAATAAGAATGCGAAGAACACAAGCAAGAGTTTCACAAAACAGTCATCCCCCAACACTCGGAGGACACAAGGAGGTTAGGGCCTCCATTCTTGCAACAAAAAATTGGTTCAATACATGAATTCGGTGCTCAAAACATCTGAGAACCTCTAGGGAGAAAGGAGAGAAAGAGAGGAAAAACCAAATGAAACACTAGAGAGAGAGGTGGTGGTAGAGAGATGGAATAGGTGCTGAAAACTTCAGCCCCCCATCTCTATCTCTAGGCGTGGATGAAAGACTAAAGTACCCCTATAACTACTACTAAGATAACTACCCACGCAGGGGCATTTTGTTCCAAGTTTTTGTGTGCTCATCGGACGGACACACCACCTCCATGACTTTGCTTCGCCTCGATGCAAGCTTCGCGATGATGCCACGTGCCCTCCTTCTCAAAGCTCCGGCCGTATTGGGCTCGCCCCCAGTTTTGAGGCCCAAACTGGGAAACCTACCAGCACGGTGGTTTTGAGGCCCAAACCACCCAAACCGTCCATCTTCGCTTGGCCGCCACGCGACCTCCTCGATGTCGACAGGTGTCCAGTCTCCACCAAGCCTTTGACGCCTCCAAGTCATTCGCTCCCGGCTCCCAGGTTGCCTACTTGACTTGCCTCCATCCCGCTTGACTCGACCGATGCTGTCGCCATCACCGTCATGTTGTCTTGCCCTTCCGTGCACCATGTGGACCACCCATGACTCCACCCGGACTCCTCAAGTCCATTGGTCCAAGCCTACTCACGTTCATCCTTCACCGCCCTTGGTCCATCGGCATGAACCTTTCGCTTGGCCTTCACCGCACGCCGTCGGCTGTCACACCGCATCCTACACCTACACATCACAAGCCAAGAACAACATCAAACCAACATAACATTGTCAATCACTCATCATCTAAGGGTGACCACCATTGGTCCTCAGATGCTTTGATTTCGGTCACGACATGCAGCATTCTTTGCCCCCTGCTATTGCTAACATTTTGCAGGAGTATTCTGATGTGTTTCCAAGTGTGATACCAGCGGGGCTGCCACCAATATGAGGGATTGAGCACCAAATTGATCTTATTCCTAGTGCATCTTTACCAAACCGTGTGCCATACAGGACAAATCCGGAAGAAACGAAAGAAATTCAGCAACAAGTGCAAGAACTACTTGACAAAGGTTATGTGCGTGAGTCTCTTAGTCCTTGTGTTGTTCTTGTTATTTTAGTGCCTAAGAAAGTTGGAACATGGCATATGTGTGTTGATTGTAGAGCTATCAATAATATCACCATTCGATATCGACACCCTATTCCACATTTGGATGATATGCTTGATGAGCTTAGTGGTGCTGTTGTGTTTTCCAAAGTTGATTTGTGTATTGGGTACCACCAAATTCGTATTAAATTGGGAGATGAATGGAAAACTGCTTTTAAAACTAAATTTGGTTTATATGAGTGGTTAGTCATGCCTTTTGGGTTAACTAATGCACCTAGTACTTTCATGAGATTAATGAACGAGGTTCTGCGCGCTTTCATTGGAAAATTTGTTGTGGTCTATTTTGATGATATATTGATTTATAGCAAATCTATGAATGACCATCTTGATCACTTACATGTTGTTTTTAATGCTTTACGAGATGCACGTTTATTTGGTAACCTTGAGAAGTGCACCTTTTGCACCGATCGAGTGTCTTTTCTTTGTTATGTTGTGACTCCACAAGGAATTGAGGTTGATCAAGCCAAGGTAGAAGCTATACAAGGATAGCCTATACCAAAGACTATCACACAGGTGTGGAGTTTCCAAGGACTTTCTGGTTTCTATCGCCGTTTTGTGAAGAACTTCAGCACCATTGCTGCACCATTGAATGAGCTTACGAAGAAGGGATGCCTTTTAGTTGGGGCAATGTACAAGAAAACTCCTTCAACATGCTGAAAGATAAGTTGACACATGCACCCCTCCTCCAAGTTCCTAATTTTAATAAGACTTTTGAGCTTGAATGTGATGCTAGTGGAATTGGATTGGGTGGTGTTTTGTTACAAGAAGGCAAACCTGTTGCCTATTTTAGTGAAAAATTGA
The DNA here is from genome assembly GCF_005286985.2 of Setaria viridis. Taxonomy (NCBI): domain Eukaryota; kingdom Viridiplantae; phylum Streptophyta; class Magnoliopsida; order Poales; family Poaceae; genus Setaria; species Setaria viridis. Next base: position 17,422,299 of record NC_048264.2, read on the forward strand.
GCGGGCTTGTTCTAAATTATTCTACTTATGATAAGGAATTGTATACTCTTGTTCGCATATTAGAAACATGGCAGCATTACTTGTGGCTCAAAGAATTTGTTATTCATTCTGATCATGAATCTTTGAAACATATTCGTAGTCAAGGACATCTGAACCGTAGACATGCTAAGTGGGTGGAATTTATTGAATATTTTCCTTATGTTATTAAGCACAAGAAAGGGAAAGAGAATGTTATTGCTGATGCTTTGTCTAGGAGATATACTTTGCTGAATCAACTTGATTACAAAATCTTTGGATTAGAAACAATTAAAGACCAATATGTTAATGATGTTGATTTTAAAGATGTGTTGCTGCATTGCAAAGATGGAAAAGGATGGACCAAATTCATCGTTAGTGATGGGTTTGTGTTTAGAGCTAACAAGCTATGCATTCCAGCTAGCTCCGTTTGTTTGTTGTTGCTACAGCAAGCGCATGGAGGTGGCTTGATGGGGTATTTTGGAGTGAAGAAAACGGAGGACGTCCTTGCTGGTCCTTTCTTTTGGCCAAAGATGAGAAGAGATGTGGAGAGGTTTGTTGCTCGTTGCGCGACATGCCAAAAGGCTAAGTCACGATTAAATCCACACGGTTTGTATGTGCCTCTACCTATTCCTAGTGCTACTTGGGAAGATATTTCTATGGATTTTGTGTTGGGTTTGCCAAGGACTAGGAAGGGACGTAATAGTGTGTTTGTGGTTGTTGATAGATTTTCTAAGATGGCACATTTCATACCATGTCATAAAACTGATGATGCTACCCATATTGCTAATTTGTTTTTTCGAAAAATTGTTCGTTTGCATGGTGTGCCAAACACAATTGTTTCTGATCGTGATGCTAAATTTCTTAGTCATTTTTGGAAGACTTATGGGGAAAACTAGGAACTAAGCTTTTATTTTCTACTACATGTCATCCCCAAACTGATGGCCAAACTGAAGTTGCCAATAGAACTTTGTCTACTATTTTAAGGGCTGTTTTAAAGAAGAACATTAAGATGGGGGAAGATTGTTTGCCTCATATTGAATTTGCTTATAATCGTTCACTGCATTCTACTACAAAGATGTGCCCATTTAAGATTGTATATGGTTTCTTGCCTCATGCTCCTATTGATTTGATGCCTTTGCCATCTTCTGAAAAGTTATATTTTGATGCTACTAAGCGTGCTGAATTGATGTTAAAACTGCATGAAACAACTAAAGAAAACATAGAGCGTATGAATGCTAAATATAAATTTGCTGGTGATAAAGGTAGAAAGGAACTAATATTTGCACCTGGCGATTTAGTTTGGTTGCACTTGAGAAAGGATAGGTTTCCTAAATTGCGAAAGTCCACATTGATGCCTCGGGCTGATGGACCATTTAAAGTGTTAGAGAAAGTTAATGATAATGCATATAAGCTCGATCTGCCTGCAGATTTTGGGGTTAGTCCCACATTTAACATTGCAGATTTGAAGCCATATTTGGGAGAAGAAGAATAGCTTGAGTCGAGGATGACTCAAATGCAAGAAGGGGAGGATGATGAGGACATCAACACCAACGATACATCCACGCCTACACAAGTACCAGTTTCCGGTCCTATTACTCGCGCCCGTGCTCGTCAACTTAATCATCAAGTAAGTTCACTCTTGAGTTCCTGTCCATCCTATTTAGACCATGGAGACGCGTGAACTCTTGTTTTGGTTTGGAACCAGGGACAAGACCGAAAAGGAAAAGGACTCGCGCAGGCTGGATTCAGACTCTAGGACAGTACCAACTTGTGATGGTCACCACAGTCACATACAGACTCAAATTGCGGTGTTCCAGTACTTCATGGTTTTGTTATGAAGTCTACTTTCATATGGATTTGGACTCAAGTCCATATATGGTTTGAGGCGGTCGCAATGAAAAATTTACTACTGAGAGGTTTTGTGGTGCTGCTTCACATTAATTTGGCCCAATGGGCCGTGTATCAAGTCAGATCCAATAGGGATGCGTCCTAGGGTTGGAGCATGACTCCAACACTCTGGTGGTCATCCTCCCACCTTCATATACCCCTTAGCCACCACCAGTTGGGTTTTGTTTAGATCAAGTTTAGCTCTCGCTACTTGCTTGTAAGCGCGCGTGCTGGATCAGTCGCTCGTCTTCCTATCTTCGGAACCCCACCTTATTGAGATTGAGTTGGAAGCCTTAATCTTCATCTAGTAAATTCAATACTTGTTATACTTGTTATTGCTAGTTCTTCGATTGCTTGTAGGACGAGTGCCCTAGTGGCCGGGTGACGCGCTCCACAAGATCGCGGCAGCCATTGGAGGTGGTGTATCAGTTGCTAAGGCGCAGCTTGGAAGGCTGTAGTCGGGTCGTGAACATCGTCTCCATCGACCAATCGAGTTATCCCATGCCTCTCATCAAAAGATCGGGAATCAACCCTAGCGGGTTCATATCACATAGCTTCTAGATCCTGAGCGGTGAGGAAACATGACCAGTCCATGATTACTGGTGATTATAGTATACCTCTCCTTTACAATAATGATAACTCGTGTAAGATATATAAATAATAGGAACATATCAGTACATGCAAATGTGCTAGTGGCAAGTTGAAGTTTTATCATACCCCATGAGGTTGGCTAGACCACATTGTAACTAGTCCATTGGTCATCATCCAGTGTGGTCACATGAGATTTGGTTGGGACTTCATTTGCTGGAAGATCATTGAAGAACTTTTTCTTGAGCTGGTACCTTCCCTGTATCTGTTGCGACTTGAGCATGTCAGTGCATGCCTTTATGACAGGTTGACTAGTGGTGTCAATGTCAAATTGTCCCTATATTAAGTGCAACACAAGAGTAGTCAAAAAATGGATGAAAATAAAGGATGCAAAGAATTATGGTAGTAGATAAGCACAACACCGCCAGTTTGCCAATGTAGTGCTTGAGATATTTTTTATTATTGGTCTTGTAGTCCTTCTAGCAAGTAAGGATCGGTATATGCCCACGTAGTATGATCCCACCCTCTGATGCAAACTTTGCAGCTTGCATTGGTGCCTTTTGTTGTTTGAGCCCTTCTCGAACATGGATTGGAAGCTTGGTGTGCAATCCTCTACTTATCCTATCCAGATCTCTGCCCAACCTTCTTGAATCCCATGGCACTTGTGCTCTTCTGGAAGGGCGTGCATCACCTAACAATTTTGTTACATTCATACAGATGGTGTGTGTTAATAATGATTTGGTTGCTAATTGCGATGTTCCAATTTTTTGGCTTTGGGAAAAAAAGATCAAATGACTTGCCTTTGCCAGTCATCATGTCGATGATGTCCTTAGTGTGGGTGGCTGTTGCTTGGCCTTTGGTTGGCAATTCTTGTGAATCAGGAGTCGTCCCATTCAAAACTCCTGCTTGAACTAAAGACAATTCCTTTGCCTTGGTCCTAGTCACTCTAGGAGGCATACTGTCAGAGGCATCAGGTGCCCGAATTCTCTTGGACAACCCTCTTCCCCTGTTGACAGGTATGCTATCACTGACCTAATTGGACAAATTGCATAAACAAAATTAACGAGAAGCAATCCTGCATAACTGATACAAGAAATTTGGTAGGCAACAACAATAGATACCTCGTGTTGGCCTGTCTCTTGGTCAGATTCAGGCCATTCCGGTCATACTCCAATTTTGGATCTTCACTTCTTCTTTCATTGGTATCCCTTTTTTTACCTTTTCTAGACTATAAAAGGATGCTTGTGAGTTTTTCAATGCTGAGGGAAGCCAATACACCCTGGTTCCTTAAGATAAGTGCAACCCTCTTCCTCTCATAAGGATGCAGCTCTGGTTCTATATCTTAGGAAAAGAAAGAAACTTTTGTAAAATTATCCAACCACTATGATGAGTACATTGAGTGGGAAATAGCAATAGATAAAATATTTGCTAATCATTTTATGTGTTCAAGGAGGAAGATTAAGAATGCAACTAGTGTCTTGCGAGATTCTGCTTTAACTTGGTGGGAGACCATAAGTCCATCAAATAAATCTCAAACTTGAGATGATATGAAATTTCTTATGAGAGAAACTTTTGCTAATCCATCTCATATAATTAACTCATATGATGAGGTGCATCAATTAGAGGATCAGTCTATTGTTGTATTTCTTGCTATGCCTAACCTTTTTGCAGGATTATGAACAAAAGCAAGAGGACAAGGATGGTGCAAAAGAAAATGAGGAGCTTACAACCTCATGTGCAAATTCACCATTACTTCACAATGCACCTATTACTCCTGCTGAAAATAAGAACACAGATAATGCGCATGGTACTACACTCACGAAAGGTGAGAATTATCTTGATGTCCTAAATTTTTCCACAAATCATGCTATCACAGGGCAATTGTTAGTGGAACCTTCTCTTGATTTATGTTTGTCACAAGATGACTCGCTTCCTATTCCTTGTGATAAAGATAAATTTTGTGACAATTATGTTGTACCAATGAATCAACATGCTATATGTGTTTTGGAACCCAACACTTGTGCTGAAAGTAGACATGTTATTCATATTGCTAGTGATAAAGATGAGCTGAAATTATTATCTTCTTTAAATATTTTGGGTTACATTGAATTTGATATATTGTATAATCTAGGTTTTTTGGAGGAGAGACTTTTTGGATATTCTGATTTTCCATGGTTTTCTAGACACACATATCATGTTGGTGGAAAATATAACAACAATGGACAATACATGATACATCGTGTTTACATTAGTAGCAATATGGATTGTTCTTTTGTTGTGCAATATTGTAATCAACTAAATGGATCCAATACTGCTAATATTCATATGCCATCTACTCCTATGCTGCTTCTTGTTAGTACTAATCTTTTGCAGGATAGTGTTGATAAACATCATGTACATTGCGATCAAGGAGCCTACATGCTTGCTAGAATTTCTGTGCGAGATGACACACTAGAAACCTTGAAATATGGTCATATCCCTCCTCACAATTATTCAATTCCCTTTGTTTTCACAATTCCATTCTCCTTTGTGTTGTGCAGGGTCAGTTTAGAGCACAATCGATGCCAAGGACAGCTTTTCATCAAGAAGGGGAGGACGAAGAGGATATGACACTCATGCATATGACCATGATTGGCGCATGGCATGAAGAAGGAGGAGCCTAGCAAGGGTGTACAAGTCAAGAAGGTGGACCGAGGCTAATTTAGTCTGAGCCGCCAAGGTGGAAGCCCCAAATCAACTCAAGTTCGAGCCCACCTTGGAGTCCAGGAGCAGCACACACCAAAAATGACGGCTAGGTCGCATACGGATCCATTTTGGACGTTCTTTATATCAATGGAAAGATAAGTTCATAAAGCTTCCGATGGAACTGGTCCCACATCAAAATTATATCTAAGTCAATGGTAATTGTCGAAACAATTGGACATGCAGAATCTGTTAGGGTGTTGCGCCACTGTCTTTTAGGCCATTGGCCCGTGTATCATGCTGGAGCCCATAGGGGTGCGTCGAGGGGGTCATCCACAACCTAACCCTCATATATTCAATAGCTGTTGCCACATTAGGGTTTGAGTTTAACCCTAATGTGGCGACCGCTACTGAATATATGAGGGTTAGGTCATGGATGACCGCCCTGGATGCACCCCTATGGGCTCCAGCATGATACACGGACCAACGGCCCAACAGACAGTGGTGCAACACCCTAACACATTCTAGATGTCCACTTGTTTTGATGATTCTCATTGACTCAGATGAAATTTTCATGTAGGACCTGTGACACTGGAACCTCTATGAAATTATCTTCCCATCCATATAAAGAACATTCGAAACAGACTCTATATGCACTTGGGCGCCCAAAACAGATCTACAAACAAACAACAAAGTAAAAGCAGTACCAAAACCAAACAAGGAAACTATTTAATTGCATCACTGGGGACGCTTAACTGGGGAGGAAAACATTGTACCTCATTATTGATGTTTCCTCCGTAAGACCTTCCCGCCTAGTGCCATTGCGTCACCTCTGGTCCTACGGAGGAAGATGGGAAATGGGAGGTAGCTATGAGGGGAAGATTGTGGATGGCGGTGAGCAAGTGAAGATTTGGGATGATGGTGAGGAGGAGGTGAAGATTTGGGATGGGGTGAGGAGGAGGTGAAGATTTGGGATGGGGGCGAGGAGGTGAAGGGGAATTGCTGGTAGAAAGGTTTTGGACACGGAAGATTTGGGCAAAGGGAGGAAAGGGACGGGGTATTTAGCCAATTGGGTGGATGGCCCTCTTACATTACCAATATACCCTTTTACTATGGTGGTGGATGAAATGGGGTGCTATTGGGAAGAGGGGGAGGAAAATTAACATTTCACATCTGTCACACGGCTTGGCCTGGGCGTCCGAATATTTGAACAGCATGCCGGAAAGATTTTGCGGTTGGTCCGCACCAGGTAATGGTGACCAAAGGCTATTCTGCTCAGTAGAATATGCCGAACAAAAACCCGAATAGTGGAATGTCTAGTAGTCTATTCATGAACATTTCTTATTCTTGGTACAATCAACGGAACCTGTACCAAAAATTTTTGCTAGAATTAGGAGAATTTGGACCCAAATTCAACAAATTATCATTCAAAATCTTTGGTATATAATGAGAACACCTTCAAAAAGCTAAATATTCTGTTATTTGGTACCACTCCATCTGTTTATGTACTGCTCCGCTTATATTGAAGTACGTTGTTAGGTACTACTCCCTTCGTTTATAAGGCGTATGCGCATAAGTGTAATAAGGGCGACAGCGTCATGCCATATCACATCTTATAACAAGAATAGAGTGAGTATTTAGGATGGAGAACTACTCTATATATTTATTTTTACATTGGAAAACCAAAGAAACCTCCCATCTATTCGGTGTACTTACTACGATTGGAAATCCTTGTACCATCCCAGCAACATTGGAAATCCTTGTACCATGCCTTCCATTGGTGTGTTTACTAATTAATCATGTGCACATTGGAAATCAAATAACCCTCCCTTTGGTTGCATGTGCTTACTTACATATCAACATTGGAAACCAAAGAAATTACCCTTCGATTGGTTGTGCGTACTACTTATTCATGTGCACATTGGCAATCAAACATTATTTTTCCCGATTGGATTTCCTAACTACTCAATCATGCGCACATTGGAGATCAAACATCCCTCCCTTTGGTTGCATGTGCTTACTTACACACATGTCAACATTGGAAACCAAAGAACTCTCCTTTCGATTGGGTGTGCTTACTACTTATTCATGTGCACATTTGCAATCAAACATCATTTTTCCCGATTAGATTTGCTAACTATTCAATCATGTGCACATTGTAGATCAAACATCCCTCCCTTTGGTTGCACGTGCTTACTTACACACATATCAATATTTGAAACCAAAGAAACATCCCTTCAATTGGGTGGGCTTACTACTTATCCATGTGCACATTGGCAATCAAACATCATTTTTCCCAATTGGATTTGCTAACTCCTCAATCATGTGCACATTGGAGATCAAACATCTCTCCCTCCGATTAAATGGCTCCCTTGGATTAAGTAGCTCTGGACATAGTTTTGGGTTACATTGAAGATTACAAACAAAAACACTACGAAGGTAGTTTTGGATTCCTTGTATTGATAGCATCACTCATTACATGATGGCGAGGTCGGAGAAGTCTCCTTTTTGGGTGGTGGAAGACTAGACCTTGCCACGCCTATATTCCCGCATGTATCCATAATATTAATTCACTCCGTTGACTCAAACACTTGGAAATCCGAGTCTTGAACGCCCCTAGAGTAGTTTGATGATTTAGCTTCATCCGCAACTTGAAGACGACATGCCAGCCTACCCGATTGGTCATTCTGTACCCCATTGGTACCATACAAGTTATAAGACTCGTACGACTCCGATACAAACTCCGCCAGATCACCAAAAGTTAAAACTTGAGCACAATGCCTAGGAAAATATTATTACAAGGCTTAACAAAATAGTTGGTTCGTACATGACAATGAAACATTTATTGTTCAAATTGAATACAACAGTCAATGTCAACAAAAGAATTGTTTAACATTCTACCTCTTTGTCATCGGGGTTCGAAGAAGGTGTCAACGTTGTAGGATTGGTTGACAGAAGAGGGACATCAGGAGCTAGAGATACAAGATTATTTGAAGGAGGAGGAGCAGCAGTAGCAGAGCCTTCCGATGTAGTTGGAGAAGGAGCAGGTGCAGTAGAGCCTTCCAACATAGTTCGACTAGGAGCAGGTGTAGGAGAGGCTTCCGATGTAGCGTGACTAGGAGCAGGTGTAGGAGACCCTTCCGATGTAGCGATACCAGGAGCAGGAGCCATCGCAGGATCATCCTGAGCTTGCAAACTAGTGAGACCAGGTTCATCCATAGGTTGTGAAGTAGTGAGACCAGGATCATCTTGAGTAGTAGGGGTAGACACTTTATGATCATCTGAATCTATAGCTGTTTCCACCATAGGATGTTCCTCTTGCTGGTGCGAAGCAGCAAGATTAGATAGAACCCTGAGTATTGATGCATTTTCTTCCTCACCATTGCCACCCTTCTTTGTCGGAACAAGTGTGGAATCATTTTCTATCAGGGTCGTCATTGATGTCGACAATTGTGGAATTCCAGCTCAACTGTTATGCGACACGGAGACCTTAGAGGTTTTACCCGGTTCAGTCGGAGGCATGATTAGCAAGGGGGTCTGACCAGCATGTGGGAGTTGAATTTGCGGTCGTGGTAACCCGACATGCTGATGCAACTGATTGAGGATGGTAGATACGGTGGTGAGCACAGTGTTCATGTTCTAGTCTGCCCTCTATGCCACCTGCTCTAGCCACGTGAATTGTCTCTCCTCCTAATGAGCTAGTCTCTCGTCCAACCATTTTTGTAGCTCGGCCATATGGAGATTATTTTCGGCTTGTTTAGCCTGACCATCAACCAGTCTCTGAAGAATTAAGGCAAGCTCGGTCGGCTGACCGCATGTATCCACGCCTGTATTCCCACATGTATCCACGGTGGTGTGCAAGAGGGTTTGACTGGTTTGACCTCAAAATCGGGGGTGAGTCACGCCAGGTGGGTCTGCAGAGGGTTTGGGTGGTTTGGGCCTCAAAACCACCGCGCAGGCAGGTTTGCCGGTTTAGGCCTCAAAATCGGGGACGAGTTCGGTGCAGCCAGATAGCGTCGAGTCGGAGGACGCGTGGCACCATCGCAAAGCTTGCGTCGAGGCGAAGCGAAGTCGTGAAGGTGCCGGGTCCGTCCGATGAGCAAAGAAAAAGTTGGAGGACTTTACCCCTGGGGGTTATTTGGGTGGTGTGCTTAATGTAAGGGCATTTTAGACATTTGCCAAATGCCTATGTATGTATAGGAGGGCTGTTTGGGGCAGCCATCCCTTTGGTTGTTTTGGTGGGGGGTTTTCTCATTTGTTTTGTGAGAGCCTATAGTAGAGGCAGAGAGGGAGAGAGGAGGGATATTTGTGTTGATCTTTTTGCTATCCTAGCCTTGATTGTGCTTATGAGTGGCTTGTAACCAGACATGGTGACGTAATCCAAGAATCAATTTCGTGCTCAATTGCTTCTCCTTCTCAAGATTTGAAATTTATCTTTTTTCCTATTTTTGAAGCATTTTTGGTGAATTTTTGGATCTCACGATTGGCCACGATTTGGGTGTTTTTCTTTGAGAAAATCGGTGCTAGGATATGTGCAAGAATATCTAGGATTATCCCCTAGCAAATCCATGCACGAGCACCTTGAATTTTGAGTTTTCCCGAAAATCCCCTTTCTTGTGCCCATCCTAAATCCTTTGAATCTGGTGACCAATTCTTGGGATTTTTGACTTGAGCCTTGGGGAATACCTTTGGTATGTTGTTGTGAGTCTATGGTTCAAATTTCATGATTTTTGGAGGTCATTTGATTGAGTTTCGGATATTTCTTCTCTCCTCACGAAGGCTGATTTCTAGAATTCCAGAATATTCTGGCAGATTCCGGAAATTTCCAGACCTCCACAAGTTTCCGAAGGTTTCTCCGGAAATCTTCAAAAATCCGGAATTTTCCAAAGGTTCTTTCGGATTTTTTGGAACTGAGGTGTTGTTTTTCAAAGTCCTTCCGACACTTGTTTGGACTCTTTCTTACTTCCGCTATTCTCAAATTGGGTTCCTAGCATCATTCTTAGGTCCATTAGCTCGTGCATAGCTAAGTGGACTTGATTTTGCTAGAAGAGAGATTGAGGGGAGTTTAGCCGAAGTTCTTGGAGAAAATTTGAATTGGCTCCCATTCATCCCTTCTCTGGTCGCTTTTTCGATCCTTCAATTAGTATCAGAGCTTGGTTAAGGATCATTCCACCTTAATCGGCTTTGTGATCCACGGGGCGACAAGCGAAAGGGTGATTTTGCTTGCGGATTTGGTTTTTGAGTTTTGTGCTTGATTTCAGCTAATCCTAAGTGGTGCTTTGAGCTATGGCACCTAGCTCTTATTCTATTGGTTCTTTGTCCTTAGGTGGTATGGTCACATCGAAGGACGATTACAAGTGGAGAAAGAAGCGGGATGAGCTGAACAAGGATGATGAAGCAATGGCATTGATGTGTCTTTTGATGGATGAGATGCCTCAAGAAGATGATCTCCGACGCAAGCTTCACAAGATGAGTAGAGGTAAACTCTCCCAAGGTATAATTGGTTTGTTCACTTGCCTTTGTGCTCATGGCGAGATGATTGCTGAGCTTAAGAAGAATTTGGACATGTCTAGACTTGATAATGTGAATGCTTCAACTTCATGCAAGTCTAGCTTACCTTTACCATGCAAATCTTGTGATGTTTTGCACATTGAAAATGAGAAACTAAAAAGAGATGTTTATCTTAGAGATAAGAAACTTGAATTTCATAGAAGATTACTTGATGAGCTCTCAATTGATTATGATGTTTTAAAATCTGAAAATGAAATGTTGAAATCCAATACCTCTATGCTATGTAATTCATGTGTTGCTTTAAATAATGATCTTAATAAAACTAGAGATGAAATTTCTTTGTTGAAGTCAAATGCATCTTTACCTTGTGTTTCATCTGAGTCTTTGCTTGCTAAAATTAACGAACTAAAATTGACTCACACCACATATGTTGAACAACTTGAGCATGCTAGGGCTAAACTTTATGAAATGAAATCTATGTCTTGTAGCATGTGCTCTTTGGTTCTTGATGATGATGCCTGCCTTACTTCTTGTGATAATCATGATGCTTTGCTTGATGTGAATGATGATGTTTCTTCATGTGGTCTCATTTGCACATTATGCATTGAATTGGAAAGTGAAGTTTTGACTTTGAAGCAAATGCGCGATGATATGAGCGCCCAGTTGGTTGAGCACAATGAGATGAGTGCCAACCTTGAGAAAGAAAATGAACTCTTGTGTACCACATATTCTAAGTGAATTGAAAAGGAGATGGATAATGTGAGAAATACTCCATGTGGTACTTGTGATCGCCTCAAACATGAAAATGAGGTTTTGGCCACAAGATGCAAGAGTCTTTGTGCTAAGTCTTTTGATTCTCACAATTCTTATCACTCCGATGTTGGTGTTTCCAAAATTGCTTCTTCTCAACCGGAGTTGGCTTCTTCTGTTGACCGTGAGTCTTTGGACGGTAGTACTTGTGCTAGTGCTTTGGATAGCTCTTTTATAGTTACTCCTAAGCTTGTTGCTTCTTCCGGTATTGCCCAAGACAATTCAAGTGGCAAGGGTGCTTCTCACATTTTTGGAACTCATGCTCCCAAACTGAAGTTCCATTGCACCTTTTGCAAGAAAGATGGGCATACCGATGAGTTTTGCTTTCGCCGTGTCAAGCATGAGCGACGTGTGCGTGCTAAAACTTTTAGGAAGCCACGTAGCCTTTCCCATGGCACGTGTGAGCCTAATATGGGCACCATGTCAAATGATGTTGTTGATGCTTCTTTCTCTAAGTCCCAAGGGACTTCTCACTTGAATGAGAATGATGATTCGTCCTCTCGGAACGTGCCTACAAAAAGGCCTTTGTACTATTGCTCTTATTGTGAGAAAGATGGGCATCAAAAGAGCTTTTGTTATCATCGTGCAAGACAAATGCGGCGAACTCGTGTTTCTAGGTCTTTGGTTATTCATAGCCCTTCTCATGATATGAACACTTGTGAGCCTAGTAAGAAGCTACATTTCATTGATGGGTTTTATGACTCCTTCTCTAGTGAGTTAGGTCATGCTCGTGGACATGCTTCTAATTCTTCTTATGTTGGTCCACAACATGGTTCTCATGGTGCTTGTGTTGGTTCTTCTCTTAAGATCTTGGGGGATCATTGCCTTTTTGCTAGTGGTAGCACTTGTTCTTCTTCTTGCGTTGCTCCTTTGAGGCATGTTTCCAAGGGTATTTCAAAATCATCATATTTGAACCGGCATTTGCATCATGCTAACCCACATGATAAGTTGAGTGCATCTTTTACCCGTATGACTAAGTTTTGGATTCCCAAGTATATGCTTGCTAACCCTTTGGGATCCAAGACTCGGTCTTCTTTGTCCCCTCATGTGTAGGTACGGGGATGCGGGTGGAGGACATGAGCTTGAAGGGACTTGATCTTTTTCTTGAGGTGATTGAGACTTGATGGTTCTCCACACCGTTTGAATGTACACTTGTATAGTGAGTTTTTCCTTTCATGTATACTACTCACTTGCGGACTCTTTTGCATGTTTTATACTTGTATCATGCTGTGAATATACCATGGTAGGCTAGCCACCATTTTATGTTAGCATGTGTGATCTTCATGTATATCTTGTCATGCTAGCTTTGTAATATATCTTGGTGGATGATCCACGTGAACATCGTGCCATGCTTTAGCTTAGTCTTCATATTGGTTATGGCATGTTGTTCATTTGGTATCATTTTAGTATCTTTGTATGATCATTTGCACCTTGTCGACATGTTTCCTTACCCAAGCTTTTATTCATAAATGTGGAATCATGTTGCAATGCTTTAATTTCTCTCACTAGTATCATCATTACATTGTGTGACATGAATTGAGCTTTATCTTGCTTTTGCGCTTGCCTTATCTTTGGGTCGCATTTTGCTCCTTCTTTGGATTTTCTCTTCCTTTTGATTGGTGTTGGAGTTTTTCATTTTCCCTGTTCTTTTCCTAGTTTTTGTTTGCTAGTTGTCTGTGGTTGAGGGGGAGTTCAGCTTCATTCGAGGGGGAGTTTGGACCAAGGACTTGCTTTGGTTTTTGATATCCGCTTTTGATTTTTTTAATTGGTATCACATTTGATCTTTAAATTAGATTTCATTTTCTTCAAGTGATATCAATTTTTGATCCTTCAATTACTATCTTTTCTATGGTACTCAATTGGGATCCTTGGTGGTTCTTCTTTTGCCATGGAGCTTTTCCTGGATTTGGTTGACCCCTCATGAGCTTTCTTCATTTTGAGTCGAACCCCATCTCTTTTAACACTGCATTACATTTGTATCATATTGCACCATGTACACTTTGCACTAGATGAGCTTCTCCTATATATCCTTAGCATTTCCTTATGCTATTTGTGAGCTAGTGCATTGGTTGGTGATTATGTAGCAATGTGCAGCATATGCTCTTGATGATATTGTCATATAACCATGTTGAGCTAAATGCTTTTGTGAATCAAATGTTAATCTTGAATAATGAATTCTGAAATGCTTATCACTCATGACTAGCTACCTATTTATGCATTGCTCTTGCTTGAATGCTAGCTCCATGTTTAGCTTCTACTTGGAATTCATGTTCTTTTCAATTGGATCAAAGATCTAGGTATCATTGCAAATGTTTAGCCCATGATGCGTTCCTTGGGGAAGCATGGCTTCTTTGTGTCGCAAAGGCACTTCATGTAACTTGTTTAATGTGAATGATGATAAAAAAAATTCAGTAATTCACCAAGTTTTTGTGCTTAACGTTGATATCCTTGCTTGCTTAGTTGTTACGTGATGTCTACCAAAAGAAGTAGGCACATGCTTTCAACAAGCCTTGACATGACTTGTGATGCATATGTGGGTGTTTGCAATGATCTCTTGTTGAGAATGTATCTTCCTTGTATGAGCTCTGATGGCCTAGTTTGCTTCTTTCTTGAATGATTCATGACTAGGTGCTTCCTCATGTGGTGATACTTTTATAAAGTGCAAATTTGTCAACTTGCTTCGTCTTTTGCTTATATCATAATATCCTCTTGATGGCGATGCAATTGCTCTTTATGATCTACCTACTTGTGCATTATCTCAGTTGTAGCCTTTGCAAGTGCTTTGTGATATATTTGAGAAGCTTGGTAGGTTGTACACCCATGGCATGCATTTTGTGCTGGTGTGTATCTTATATTTGCATTTAATGGGGAGTTTTGCATTTGAGGGGGAGCATGCATTCTTTTGCTCTTGTGCATGTATTTCATTGTGGCATGTTTTCAGGGGGGAGTGCATGTGTTACGGGGGAGCTTGTGAGTTTTGTGCTCTCTTTTGCTCTTTTGCCAGTTGTGTTGAGCTTTTACCTCTTCTTGAGGAACCGACATTTGGTTTGAGCTTTCGATCGTCACATGATTGGTGTTGAGCCCTTTTTGCCTCTTCTTGAGGGATCATGTGTTTTCGATTTTCACATGATTGGTGTTGAGCCCTTTCTGCCTCTTCTTGAGGGATCATGCGTTCTTTGTCTCGGTTGTGTCAAGCTGTTGCCTATGTCTTTGGGGATTGAGACTTTACTAAGTTGATTTTGCCTTTGTGATGTTTCTCATGCCAAGTGACTTTAATATTTGCCTTTACATGGCTTTCGATCACTTGGATGAGAGTTTTGCCTAATTGATTCCACAACTTGGCTTTTATGGCTCTTCTCATCTCAAGTGACTTTGATCTTGGCTTTTGATCACATGGATGAGATTTTTGGCTTTTACCTTTCAAACCATTTCTTGCGCTTGAATGTTGTCAACACACTCATCAAGGGGGAGATTGAGAAATCAAGTTGATATGAACCTTGATTTGATTGTGATGAGCGTTTGACAAATGTTGAAATGGCTTTGATGGCAGTTTGGGATTCATGCAGCTCTTATGTCTTTTGCTTGACTCTTCGGTTGCGTTAAGCCTTGTCTCTTCTTTGGGAACCGAGAGTTTTTTGTTTGGAGCTTGCATGATCCTTTCTCCTACCAAGTTGCCTTGTGTTTGCTTTTTCTTGGCTTTTGGGCACTTGAATGAGTTCTTTTTTGCTTCCAAATCATCTTTTGTCAATGCACTTATAAAAGGGAGATTAAGAGACCAAGTTGACATGTGCCTTGGTCTATTTGTGATGAGTGATTGACTAGATGATTTGAGGTTTTACCGGTTGAGTCGATATTCCATATGCACTTGATTATGCTAACGGCTAATCGAAGGTGTGAGTTGTGCATTGTGTTGTGGTGTTTGTGTAAACCATATGTTGTATGTTGTGTCTCTTGGCTTGTGATATGCAAGTGTAGGATGTCACATGGCGGTCGACGGCATGAGGTGAAGGTCAAGCGCGAAAGGTTCATGCCGATGTACTAGGGCTGTGAAGGGTGGACACAAGTAGGTTTGGACTAAGGGAATCGAGGAGTCCTGGCGGAGTCATGGGAGATCCACATGGTGCACGGAAGAGCAAGAGTACACGGACGGTAATGGAGACGACGTCGGTCGAGTCAAGAAAGACGGGGACAAGTCGAGTAGGAGGCCCGGGAGCCGGGAGCGAAAGACTTGGAGGCGTCGAAGACTTGGTGGAGGCTGGACACGTGTCGACATCGATGAGTCACGGGTTGTGGGGCATGCAAGAGGATTTGACCACGAGTGAGTCACGCTAGGTGGGTGTGCAGAGGGTTTGGGTGGTTTGGACCTCAAAACCACCGCGCAGGCAGGTTTGCCAGTTTGGGCCTCAAAACCAGGGGCGAGTTCGGTGCAGCCGGACAATGTCGAGTTAGAGGACACGTGGCACCATCGCGAAGCTTGCGTCGAGGCGAAGCGAAGTCGTGAAGGCGTCAGCTCCGTCCGATGAACGAAGAAAAAGTTGGACGACTTTACCCCTGGGGGTATTTGGGTTGTGTGCTTAATGTAAGGGTATTTTGGACATTTGCCAAATGCCTATATATGTATAGGAGGGCTGTTTGGGGCAGCCATCCCTTTGGTTGTTTTGGTGGGAGTTTTCTCATTTATTTTGTGAGAGCCTTTAGTAGAGGGAGAGAGGAGAGATATTTGTGTTGATATTTTTGCCATCCTAGCTTGGATTGTGCTTACGAGTGGCTTGTAACCAGATATGGTGAGGTAATCCAAGAATCAATTTCGTGCTCAATTGCTTCTCCTTCTCAAGATTTGAAATTTATCTTTTTTCCTATTTTTGAAGCATTTTTGGTGAATTTTTGGATCTCACGATTGGCCACGATTTGGGTGTTTTTCTTTGAGCAAATCGGTGCTAGGATATGTGCAAGAATATCTAGGATCATCCCCTAGAAAATCCATGCATGAGCACCTTGAATTTTGAGTTTTCCCGAAAATCCCCTTTCTTGTGCCTTTCCTAAATCCTTTGAATCCGGTGACCAATTCTTGGGCTTTTTAACTTGAGACTTTCGGTATACCTTTGGTATGTTGTTGTGAGTCTATGGTTCAAATTTCGTGATCTTTGGAGGTCGTTTGATCGAGTTTCGAATTTTTCTTCTCTCCTCACGAAGGCTGATTTCTGGAATTCCGGAAGATTTCGAAAATTTCCGGACCTCTGGAAGTTTCTGAAGGTTTCTCTGGAAATCTCCGAAAATCCAGAATTTTCTGAAGGTTCTTTCGGATTTTTCCGAACTGAGGTGTTATTTTTCAAAGTCCTTCCGATACTTGTTTGGACTCTTTCTTGCTTCGGCTATTCTCAAATTGGGTTCCTAGCATCATTCCTAGGTCCATTAGCTCATACATAGCTAAGTGGACTTGATTTTGATCGAAGAGAGAATTTTTAACACAAGAAAACATCACTGAAAAATTAAGTAAAAATATTGTAAAACTATCAAATTGCCTCTAGTATTTAAATAAAATAACATGAGGCATAGTTGCATAGTAGAAATCGGAGTTGCTTCACAAGTTTGAATTTCGACAATAAACAACAATGCATGGTCAAGATGCTCCATTATGCTCAAATGATGCTCATGATGCTCAATTTTGAAGAGATCTACCACTTTTACATTGCCAAAATTTGAGTTCTTATATAAAATTTGTTTTTACTTGCTCCCCAAGTGCTTTAGTACAAAGGTGTTTAACACTTAGTCATTTAGAGTTAGCTTTGATTTATTCCTTAATCACTTTGATGTTATTTTGATTTAGTCTCTTAATTACTAGGGATGTCACACCCATAATCGACGTAGGGGCCCCATCGACAGTCGCCACGTGGAGGTTGATCACGAGGGGGGCCAGAGGCGGTTCGGCCGATCCAAGGGTTCTGCCGAACCCCTGGTGGCCCCCCTCGCAACCGCCTTTCTCCGGGTGACTGCCTGGTGAGTTCCAATGGCGGTTGTGTGTGTTATCCGGTAAATTGAGGCGGTTGTGGTAGTTTGTGGGCCCTTCAATCCATGGGATGCACACGTGGCAACCTCCCATTGGTCAGATTTGTGTTTCTTTGCTCCTTAGAGTGTGCTTTCTCCTTCCTTTTGTGCTTTTTCACTTGTAATAAAATATTCTCTAAGGACAAGTGGAACTACATTATTCTTAACTAAGTATGCGTGAAAGAAATGTCAATCTTCCTTTATTCTTGAGAATATTGATGGTCATATTTGGTACTTAATGACCGTCAACAAAGGTGGCGTTGTTTCTTTTAAGTCTTGCAAGCAGACCATCTTAACGAGGTCAATAATGGAAGCAGAACTCACATCACTGGATATTGCCAGAGTTGAGGCTGAATAACTTCGTTATCTCTTGATGGATTTTCTAGGGTTGAGAAACCGATATCGGCTATCCTAATGAACTGTGATAATCAAACTGTAATTGTCAAAATAAACAGTTCATGAGACAACATGAAGTTATCAAGGTATGTGAAAAGGCGATTGAAGTCTGTCGGTAAAATAAGAAACTCTGGAGTAATAGCTTTGGACTATGTCCAGACTACTAAAAATCTGGCAAATCCGTTTACTAAAGGTCTTTCACGAAATGTGATTAACGAGGCATCGAGGGAGTTGGGATTGAGACCCACATGAGAGTTATGTCATAGTGGTTACCTGTCCTATTTGCTCGGAGATCCCGTGAATTAGGATGGTAAAAGAAACTATTGGCTAACAGTGAAGGAGAGTACTTTTGTACAAACCCATCCCTTTGGAGATGCATTCTCTCCTTTTCTGCATGACAAGTTGGTTAATACCTTAATGTGATCCAAGTGGCTTATTTTAAAGCAAAGATGTTTACCTGCAAAAATATCTTTTGAGGAATACACCTATATGAGTTTGACTACTAGTCACAGTCTATGAGATTGGGTAATCTCTACAGACTCATGAAAGACCCTGAAGTATGACTTTTATGCTTCAACCAGAGGGGATGCATTTTGCAGCCTAGTATCGGTTAAGGACATAAGTGAAACTTGTTCACACAAAACTGTTAATTCAAGGCATAATCCATTGTTCAACTGTGGACAAATGTAGCTTATGCTCTAGGTGGATGTTCAACCTTATCAAGATCTCCATCGAAAAACTGATATATCAAATAGTAGTGGAACTGAACATGTGCCTTGTAATTTGGTGGGGATTGTTAGATTAAATGAGTTGGCGACCTATTAATTCAATTAAATCCCAAGGCCCATGCACATGGTGGTAGTTACATTTGGAATAAAACCACCTTGGAAGTTGAGAGTGTCCCTAACCAACTTATAAGGTGGAGCCATGCTACACCTATTGAGAAGTTGAGGAAGGGATAGCAGGATGCCACACGCAAGTGCACTCTCGCTCGCCTCGCTGAGCCGAGCCATGCTGTGCTGTGCCGTGCCAAGCCGCGATGTGACATGACCGAGCGGCCGGCCGGACATGATGTGTGTGTTGGAGGTATGCCCTAGAGGCAATCATAGAGATGATGATATTCCATTTTGTATCCATGATTTGTATATTGTGTTCATTGAATATCCATTAAAGGCTACTTGAATTGATTTGCAATTATGTGAATTGTATGTGAAACTCTTTACTTGTATGGTTATTCTAAAGTTGTCCCTAGTCGGAGTTCATGTGAGGACACACATGAATATTAGACTAGCACATGTATTAGTTGATGACTATGTTTCACAAGTCATGGACATCGAGATGTTGAACTAATAGTGTGGACACATGTGGAGACATGTGTTAGGACTGACCCAACACGAGAAGTAGTTCTCTCTTTAAATAACATATACGCTTTGTCCTTAGACCTGAGATTGTCGCATATTTTCAAGATGTGGATCGACCTACTTAGGGGCTATCAAACGCTACGCCGTAACAGGGTAGTTATAAAGGTAGCTTTCGGGCTTGTCAAGAAGCATGCTATGAGACATGGTCAATCAAGATGGGATTTGCCCCTCTCTGATTGAGAGTGATATCTCTGGGCCCCTCGAGTGATCGGATCCGAAAATGCATGGCCATGCTACGTACGGTTAAGAGTTAACCTACAAAGGGATTCCGAATCACAGGATCGAGAAAGAGCGGTCGGCTTGAAGCTAGACCAAATATCGTGAGGCAAAGGGAATAGCATGTATATTATGTTGTGATGGTTCGTCTGATATGATCTTCGTGTGCGTATAGGAGTTGGCACGTCTTGCTAGAGGCCGCTACCGACTATTGGGCCGAGTAGGAGTACTCGGGCCATGTCTATACGTATCCGAACCCATAGGGTCACACACTTAAGGGGCTGGAAGCCCAATTCGGATCTGATCCGAGTTGGATTAGGTTTAGAAGTGCTAATGGGCCTCGGATCCAGAGGCCCGTCAGGAACCTCTATAAATAGAGGGGTGGGGGCGCCCTAGGGTTTACACCTTTTGGCGAAACACACCTGCCGCGCCTCCCACACCCTCGCCTGTTGCAACTCGCGGATCTAGCAGTCCGGCTTGCGACGCTTCCTCCCTGCACGTGTGGATACCTTGGAGGTGTTGCGCCTGCAGCACTTGGACGAGCCATCGACGAGCCGCCGACGAGCCACGACGAGCCGACGACGAGCCGCGGCACCGGAGGCGATCTTGCTGCACGTGGACGAGCTGCTGAGGAGCTGCTGGACGTGATCGACTACGTACGACTACGTTGATCGACTATGTACGACTACGTGATCGTCTTCACTGCATCGACGCATATCTACATCTTCCGCACCAGTAGTGCGTCGAGTGGTAATCCCGTGATCCTTATACGACAGTTCTTCCTGGTTATACGCGGTAGAATTTTTGAATTGCGCTAGTGTAGCCTACCTCGTATCCCTACAGTGTGGGCTGGGCTTGGACGGGTTTTGCAGTTTTTAATCTCAGTTTGATGACTAGTAAGTGATGCTAGTTGATTGCTAGTTGTTAGTGACTAGTAACTGACTAGCTAGCACAAATGACTTGTAACTGATGAACGTTACCAATAACTGTCAGTTCTGATGGCTGCCAAATTACTGCAATTAACATGGACGCTCAAGGGTCTCTGCGTCCTATAAGATAGGTGCTCCTTCTCTGTCTTCCACGTACTACACACACCACCGGAGCTCCTCCACTGCTGCATTGCATTTTTGCTATCCCCATTCTGGCGATCTGTGTGCATGGACTTCACCCAAAGAGCAGGCCTTCGAAGCTGCGCCCTTGCCGGAGACTCTGCACCCGAGGAGTAGAAGGGCGATCAAGTTTTTGGGAAGCGCGTTTGCACAAATGCTCACTACGCACATGTACTTCCTAGAGGCGCAACTGCACTGCGATCACTTGCACTGCATTGACCTCTGATCGACTACATCGAACAGGCTCGACTAACGATGTCGGGTAAC
The DNA here is from genome assembly GCF_005286985.2 of Setaria viridis. NCBI lineage: Eukaryota > Viridiplantae > Streptophyta > Magnoliopsida > Poales > Poaceae > Setaria > Setaria viridis. The sequence continues at coordinate 17,443,249 of NC_048264.2, forward strand.
GGCGCATTCGGTTCCTCCGAAACTGGCCCCGCCTCATGGTACTTCCTCGTGAATTTTCTAGTTTAGTTCTTGTGTTCCATAGTATACATTGCATGTTTTATGTTCACAGCAAATACAATAGACCATACTCCTGTTTATGCTATCTTTTATGTCATGATTTATGTTTTACTTCGGATTAAAGTGATAAAGTGAACCATAAAATGCCTCTAATTCCAACAATTGTTACTTATTCTTCAACTTGTAAAATTAACTCACAAACCAACATGAACAAGAGATTACATGTGACCAGTCTTGCAAATTTGGAAAAGGAAAAAGAAAACTAGAACATCAAAGTCGAGGTATATTTGTAATTCTTTCTTTGTTCGGTGATGAGAGAGATATAAGTGGTAGCTATTATAGAGTTATTTCATTAAAAATAAACCAGGTCTTCTTTTGTTTCGTCTGTTGTCACTTTGTATTGCAATCTCCCATCCATCTCCCAAGCATTTCCACTTATAGAGTCAGCACCTCAGTGCTGTATCGATCCATCTCCCAATGCTAATTTGATTTTTCTTTCTCAAATTTGTATGCATGGCCTCCCAATGTCACACTGATTTGCTCTTCATTTAAACTCATAGTCTTCAACACATTAGTTCGCTCTTGACTTGTGTGCTACAAATGTTTGCTCCCAACTTCCGTACTGATCTTCCCTGGATTTTTTTCAGAGGAACTATCCCATCTTGACTTCAAATTATTCTGATTAGACCTGAGATCAATTTTAATTTGGTTTCTTAAGTGGTGATAGTTTTTCTTATCACTTTGAAACACGGAGGAATTTTGATTTTTGACATTCATATTTTTTCGTTTTACTATTGTTTATTAGCAACTCAGATGGTGAGAAGGCTCAATTTATTGTGTTAGAACTTAGAAGGAACACCCGCATGGTGGACAAAGCAACATGTATGCTACGGTGTGAGGCTGTTATCAAAATCATATCCAACTAACTAAGGGCTTGTTCAAATTGGAGAGGATTGGAGGGGATTAAATCCTCTAAAGTCAAAACCCCCCTCGATCCTTCAATCCCCTCAATCTCCTTAAGGAAGGGATTAACTGGAAAAGCCCTAAGTGGAACTCTATGGACACATGTGATTGTTTAAATTTGTTGGAAAATGTCATATTTTTTAAGAATAATAGCATTGGTGTTTTATGGTATCAAATGTGTATTGCGTACTTTCGGTATATAATAACATAGGGACATTTCCGTGACTTTGGTTGATGCTAGGGATGAAGAGATAAGAGAGACTTAGGTGATACTTAGATTGGAAGCAAGGCAGAGATTAGCTAGAAGTGTGAGAAGTGAAGCTCTGTTTTACATAGAGATATCATTGTAGAATTTCTATCAACACCAAATGAATAATAGGAGAGGAAGATAAATCTATGTATAAATATTTTTTATATATTTATTTTACATATTCAGTTTTTCTTTCTTCTAAGAAGGCCTCTATCATCATAGGATGCTAGGAACTGGGGTTCTATGCCTCCCCCCCCCCCCAAACACTGTAGTGGGAGTGCAGCTGTGAGGATTCGATCCTTGAGTGCCTAGTTTCGTGTGTGGTTGGTCACCGAGGTTCTCTTCCTCTTCCATTTCTACATACTTATTTCGTGTGTGGTTGGTTTCCATGTTAATAAAGTTATCTTTGGAACTATTTCATTTGGATATTTTGACAACATTCGCAGAGCTTACTAAGTTTTGTTGATAGTTTTGATGTTGAATGGATGGAGCAATGTAACTCCAATGTTGTGGGATAGTTTAGATTTTCTCTTTGAATATTGATATCGCCACATAACTGCTTATAAGGTAAGAGACTAAGTGGGGCATGAAATTCATTTTTAGCATAGTGTGTATCATAGCAAGCTATCAACATAACAATTACATATGATGCATGAAACTTACAAGTGTGTTGCCACCAAACAAGCTAAGTCATGGCCTTGTGTGGTTTTCATTTGGTTGTCTACGAGCAAAAACTATGTATAAGTGCTAACTTTAAAACCTACGCCCTCCATCCAAAAAACGAGTCATTCGGTGATTCAAAATTTGTCCAAAAAATGAGTCGTTGTACTCGATTTGGCATGTGTGCATGTGCATGTGGACATGCAGCAATCAATTAGCACCAAATATGACTAATAATTAGGAGCAATTGAGGTCATTTTACCTGTTGTTAATCTGTCCTAAAATTTCTAGGATGACTTATTTTTTTATAGAGAGAGTATGACTTAGTTGGAACTTTTTTCAATATTGAAAACTTGTTGCAGTTTAGTTGGATTTGTAAAAGGGTGCAAAAGCTCAGTTTTAAGTTCCTATGCAAATTTCAATAATTTGAGGATTTCCACTTCCATCAATTTTTTTTACGGGCATCACCATGGCATTCGTTGGTAATCACTAATCTCTACAATTAAGGGGTGTTTGGCAGCACTCTATTCCAGAAAAAACAGGTCCACTTCACCAAGTCCACAAAATTGCTTGCCAAATAAGTCCAGCTCCACGAACTCCAACTCAAAAAAAATGTGGAGCTAGGGGTCAGATCCACGTTTTTCCTAAAGTACCTTAGGGGGTGCTCCAAAAACATCAAGTTTCATACTTCCTCATGGAGTTGGGGGTTATTTATCTACCTTTGCCACTCGTTACACAACGTACCCGTTCATTTCTAATTTTTCCTTTCCGTTCTTGCCATCTTCATTTCTTCCCTCTGTCCGTTGCCCGCCGGCACCGCGCCGCCCTCGCCAGTCAGCGCTGTGCTCCCCACGTGGCCCTCGCCCAACGGAGCCGTGCTAGTGCACTACCCGCGCCGCCGTCGCCCTCCGAAGCTGTGCCGCCCTCACCCTCCTCGAGCGCGGCCTGCCGCCCCTGCTCACCGAACCTCGTCGCCCCTGCTCGCTACGGTCGCGCGGCCCATGCTCGCTGGACCTCGCCGCCCCTACCCACTAGGGCCGCGGGGCTGCACTCTCTTATCCTTTCCACATCACCGGCCTCATCTCTTCCTCCTCCTTATTCTCCCCCTTTCTTCTTCCTCCAGCCAGGTCAATCCAAAAGTAGAGCCGAGTCGAGCACCTTTGATCCACCGCCCAAATTTGCCCCTCTCCCTCCACGAAAATCAAATCGCCACCAATCGAACCTCCCTCACCTCTCCAGCTCCACCCTCAGCCACTCCTCGCAGCCGGCCATGGCTCCTACAGCTGCAGGCTGAAGTTTCCCTGTCCACTGGGTCCACGAGCCGCCGTCGGCTACCCTCACATTGACGGCCTAGCTCCGGCCACCTCTCCCCAAGCTGACCATCTTGGTGAGCTACACACAATGCACTGATGCTCATCTCCCCCTCGTCTTCACTTTTTCGGTGACTTTCCACAGCGGTTCACCGCGCCGCCGCTTGTCGCCGGCCATGCTCCGGGCGGCATACATGCGCGACAAGCACATGGGTAGATGCGCCTCATGTCGCCAATCACCTTGGGTGTGTCGTTGTCACCGGCCGGCTCACCGCCGGTGAGATATCGCCGGTCAAAGCTGGTGAACTCCAGCTTTGACTCGGTCTTGACCGGCCTGGATCTGTTGACCCTTGCCCCACGCGTTAGCGACCGTAGAGGAAGGTGGCTTGGTAAAGCTGAGTAGGAAAAGTTTGAGTAGGAAAAGAAGAGAGATGAGACTGACATGTGGACCCATCCACAAAGGGCAAAATAGACTATTCATAGCAAGTCTCCATATTTGTAGAGCTGCGGCACTGCAATCAGCCAAACACATGCAACAACTACAGTATTTTTATGGAGTTGGTGGAGTAGAGTTGAGGTGGAGTGGAGATATAAAATTTATAGTGGAGTGCTGCCAAAAGTGGCAACAAAATCACGGTGAAGCCGTCAGCCTGCCCCGAGTTAGTTACTTGTCTCTCCTCTCTGATTGTCGCAAGTCCCGGACTCCGGCGCAACCGCCGCAGCAACTCTTCGATCGTGCACAACCAGTGCCTCAGTCGGCCTGTGCATCCCAAGTTCCTGACACCGAGTACAGCCGTCGGCCGGTGTGTCGTCCCTCGCCTTAGACAACCATCGATCTACCGTTGAGGTCAAACAGGCGGCGCGCCGACTGGAATTTATCTCTACAGCCGTCGAAGCCAGGGGCGTAGCTAGAATTTTCGTATGGAGGGGGCAATGTAAACAATACTTAATGGACTACATGTTTAAATTTAGTATACTAGTGCATGATTTCAATTTCAATTTAACTTAATAGACTACATATTTTTTATCATGTGCACAAACAGAGCAGTAACCAATAATCATTCAATTCATCACTATTTTTCTGGCTCACCTACTAAAAAACTAAAGGGATGTTTGGATACAAGGTGTTAAACTTTAGTAGGGTCACAACGGATATTCGAATGCTAATTAAGAGAACTAAATATGAGCTAATTACAAAACTAATTGCACAGATGGAGTCTAATTCGCGAGACGAATCTATTAAGGCTAATTAATCCATCATTAGCAAATGTTACTTCAGCACCACATTGTCAAATCATGAACTAATTAGGCTTAATAGATTCATCTCGCGAATTAGACTCCATTTGTGCAATTAGTTTTGTAATTAGATTATATTTAATACTTTTAATTAGTATTCAAACATCCGGTACGATAGGTGCTAAAGTTTAGCAGTGTATCAAACACCCTCTAAATATAAAGTATATATTTGCAGAAACATCCAAACAACCTCTAAATATACAGTCTATGTTTGTAGAAACACTAGGGGCCATGACTAAAGTTGGCCAGACGGGCCGCCCAGCACGGCACTGGCACGAGCACTATCTGGCACGGCACTATATGGCACGGCACTATATGGCACGGCACTAACAGGCACGATCACTTAGCCGTGCCATGCCGTGTAGTGCCGTCGTGCCTAACTGTCGGCACAGGCACGACACTAACAGCCAGTTAGCGTGCCATGCCGTGCCATAGGGCATGACGGCACTGCAGTGCCCGTGCCGGCACTGGCACTAAGTGTGCCTACCAAACTCACAAACACATAGTAACAAAGTAACAAAGTCACAAGCAATTTATAACTTATCTTGTTGTATTCACAAACATAAAGTAACAAAGTCACAACACAGTCACACAGAGTCACAGAGATAACAAAATAACATTTTATTGGGAGCTTTAGTGTAATGGCTGCCTCATTAAAAACCTATCTAGGTAAAACTCACCCTTGTGAGAAACCCTAGACAGGAAAAAAGAGTGCAGCCCAGCTCCAATTATAAAGTTCATCACAGTCCAGTACTTAATGTTACAGTCCCATTACATAAATGATAACTAATCAAGATAAAGTTCTTCAAAAGCTTCTTCAAGTTCCTTGTCCTCCACCATGTGCTGCAGCCTTGCTTCTGCAGCCTCCCAGTCTTTGATGCAGGTAAGCATCTCCACCATGTCAGGCTTTAGCTTCCTCCGCCGCTCCTCGATGATCCTGCCAGTCATACTAAAAGTGGATTCTGAAGATATGGTTGAAACAGGAACAGTTAATATATCCTTAGCCATGGTTGACAACACTGGATATGTGAGTTTGTGTTGATGCCACCTGTTCAAGATGTTAAAATCATCATCTAAATGGTTCACTGTGTCACAGTCCAAGTAAGAAACAAGTTCAGAAACATTACCACCTAAAGAACTTGCAGCCTACAGAAGGGCAGTTGCAGATGTATCTCTAGCCATGCTTAGAGTAGCAGCTAGAGTATGCATGCCACCAGCAGAACCAACATCATCATCATCATAAATTTCATCCCAAGCAGATCTTTTCTTACCAGATAGGTGAGGAGGTACAGTCCTCCTCAACCTAACACCTCCATATTTCTCCTCATACTTGTTGTAGACATCAGTAAGTCGAGCTCTAGTGCTAACCTGGTAAGCACTGTAATCTGTACTGGTAAGGGTACCCAACCTCCTGAGCACTCTATTGAAACCTTTCATTTTAGCTCTAGGGTCCACGATGAATGCAAAAGAATAAAGCAAAGGTATGTCCCTCCAGTATTTGTTATACTTGTCTATCATAGGTTGAACCACATGTCTGATGTGAATATCATTAGCATAATTCTTTAAGTGCATAGCAATCTTAACAAGATAATGAATCATAAGTGAAGATGTAGGATAGTACACACCAGACAATGCAACTCTAGCATCATAAAACAGTTCAAGAAATCTTAGCACTTTTTCTGCCATAGCCCAATTATAATCAGATAAAAGCAACTGATCACCTTCAACCCTAGGATATTGAGCAACGATGAAAGTTGTGAATGGGACCTTATGAGGAAACAAATGCTTAAGCATTAGATATGTAGAATTCCACCTAACTTCCATGTCTAGCTGAAACTTTCTAGGCCTAACACCAGTGGCAATGCAATAACTTTTATATGCAGCAATTCTCTGATTAGATGAGTTTAAGAAAGATATTGCAATTCTAAACTTCTCAATCAATGGCTTAAGAGTAGTTAGAGCCTCCTTAACAATCAGATTGATAATATGGCATGCACAACACTGATGCAAGAACAAAGAATTAACTGAATGTGCATTGTCATCCCTATCATCATCCACAACTTCAATACCAAGATATTTAGAAAGAATAGGTCTAAGCTTTTGCATGGCTGAAACATTAGATGATGCATTGTCCAAAGTAAAAGCAAAAACTTTTCAGTCAAACAATAGTCATCAAGCACAGATGCAACACGATCAATAATATTTTGACCATTGTGTGAACAATCAATCAGCCTAAGACCAAGCACTCTCTTCTCTAGTTGCCAATCAGAGTTTATGTAGTGAGCAACAACACTGAGGTAGTCCTCTTTGGCATTACCAGACCAAATATCAGAGGTTAGACACACACAATTAACACTAGCAGATTTCACAATCTCAACAAGCTTAGCCTTGCAATCATTGAAGTATTTTAGCAGGTCTCTAGTGGTGGTTTGCCTAGATACTGCAACAAATTTAGGATTATGGGCAGTTCTAATGTAATCTTCAAGTGCATAAGATTCACCCAAAGAGACAGGAACATCAAGCCTAGCAAGCAGTCTAACAAGTTGAGTACGAGCAACCATATGACAGTACTCCCAATTACGAATACTACCATCAGGATTAAAAGAGATTTGTGATTGAGACATGCGAGTTTTCTCACACCTTCTAGGGCATCTATCCCTATGGCGGGTGAGGTGACCAGTGCCACCACTAGAGCGCCCAAAGTACTCCTTAGAGCAATGGATGCATTTAGCTCCATATCTTACCTTCTTACCTTTCACCATTTTGAATATCTTCTTGAAATCAAGCCACACGGCCGAGGTAGAGGGGCGTGAGCGCTTACCATTGTTCTCTTCCCCGTCCCTGTCCACTTCTTGGTCATCGCAGGGCTCGAGGACGATGGGAGGTTGAGGTCGAGCCACACGGCCGAAGAGCTCCGCGGCATCCTCGCGCATGTCATCCTCGTCATCATCTCCGGCCAACCCGCAAAGCCGCCTCTCTTGGTTCGACCCACCCTGAACCGTCTCGTCGTCGTCGGATCCGGCCATCGTCACACGCCCGCGCCCTGGTTCCTCAACGGCTACACAAAAACAAGAGTTAGGGTTAGGGATAAGAGATCAATTGAGCAAGGGTTAGGGTTAGGGTTTCCTACCTTGATAGCCGGAGCACCGGAGTCGCCGGCGACGTTGACGAAGCACAGATCCAGCGAGACCGACTACGGATCCGGCGAGTTCTAATGCGGATCCAGCGAGATCGACGCGGGGCCGAGACCTGGCGAGGCCAACACGGAGATGACGAGAAGGACGACGCGAAGCGAGAATGCGAGATCAAGAATAGGTGATAGGAGTATACATGGCCGTGCCGTGTGCAAGTGCCGGCGGAGGCCGGAGGTCACCGGAGGGGGAGGAGAAGGGCAGAAGGGAGGGGATCCGGGGAGGGAGGCGGAGAGAGCTGAGAGCTAGAGAGAGAGGAGAGCGAGCGAAGAGAGAGAGAGGAGCGGCGCAAATGAGCTAGGGTTACGGATGGGGGTGCGGGTCGCAGCGGCCTCGCTTATATACGCGCCCCCGCCAACGGTCGGATCGACGGTCGGATGGAGCGGGGGAGGAGGATCCAACAGCTGATATCCGTTTCAGCCGTGCCTTATGCGGGCCGGCCCATTAAGCGTGCCGTGCCCGTGCCGGCACTACGGGCCGAATAAGCGGCCCAGACACGGCACTAACGCCGGGCCATGCCTAGCACTAGCACGATGGCTCACGGGCCAGGCCCTTTTCAACCGTGCTTCTTTGTGTCGTGCTCGGGCCGGCCCATCGTGTTAGTGCCAAATGGAAATCTGTAGCCATGACCCTGCCAGCCCGCCTTGGCTACGCCAGTGGCCGGAGCAGGTTACCTTCTCTCCGTCTCCAACCCACACGCTGCCCGCCCTCGGTCACTAGCGCTTGGTGTTGTGCAGGCCAATCACTACTCACGCTCGGTGTTGTGCAGGACTCAGTAGAACCGAATTGAAGAAGTGCCGGGGTGCCATCTGCGCGTGCGGCGTGCCTCCGCGTCTCCTATGCGCTGGGCCACCGGCCGCCGCTGCCGCACCTCGGCGCCTGCCCACCGGGGTGCCATCTGCGCGTGCGGCGTGCCTGCGTGGCTATGTGCGCTGGGCTGCCGGCCGCCGCTACCGCGCCTCGGCTCCTGCCTGGCCGTGTCTCCGAAGTTCTAGTGATCGGAGTTCTAGCGACTCCGCCGGCGTCTTTGATCTGAAGTGGAGGCCCGTGTAGCCGCTGCTCGCGCAGGCCAATGCCCACGGCTGCCTCGCGCTCCGACGCCTGGAGCAGGAGGACGGGTCGGACAAGGTTACTATTCTTTGTCCCTGCATTTATCCTTTTACTGTAGCACAAGTGTTGTTCACTTGCATAAGCAATAACAATGGCAACTCAAAGCTATAGGCAGTATGAGGTGCTTAGGTTTCTCCTTATGTTCACTCGGTAGATGGATGATTGATGCTTGCGGTTGATTGATGCATATGCAATGTTCATTTGAAGGTATTGGCTATAGTTTAGCTTGAAAGTCATACCAATTATTAATCTGATGCAGTTGTCGGTAGTTTGTCATGGCCTCATAGAAAAGAAGGCTAACTTTCAGATGATTGGTGGTGAAAGGAGTTCTCAGGCTCTTGCGTAGCTTTCACTTTATTCTAAAAAAACATTTAGTAGGCAGCTTCTGCTTTTGCTTTTGCATTATAAGATTTGCTAGATGGTTGCCCAGTGCGTATGGCTTATCTTGGAAAAAGAAAAAAAAAGAGTTCGCAAGTTCTGATTTATTTCGAGCTCTTGAAAGAGGTTTCTTTTTGAAATGGACTTCAGGAGCTTTTTCATAAGAAAGATGTCTGAAGTTCAGAATTTCAGGGTTTTTAAATTTAGTGACTAAGACAACCACGTGCTCTGCTACATATGCAATCCGTTTAAGCTTGTTATCCAATCAGTTTCAGTTCATACGTTTTGTAGACATTCTCAATCGCTGAGGTTATATTCTGAATGCAATGGAAATTCTATTCGTGCATTCATTAGCGTCTTAGGGAGAAGGAGAACTGCGGCCATAAGATGGAACAGTATCAGCAGAGGTTCTTCTACCCATCAGGGCAGTACAATTCAGAGGGGTTTGCTGAATTAGACAGAAAGCTCAGAAAAAGAGGTAATCATAACATTACTTGAGTTTAGATTTAAAATTCAGCAACCATCAATCCTTTATAATATGATTAGCAAGAAATCATATTCCTAAGCTGCTACAAGATTTAGTGCATGTACCTTGGCTCTCTTGAAAAATTTGCAGATAGTTGTCATGCGTGACCATTAAATACCTTCTGGCTGCATGCCAAGAACACATCTCCCTTTTCCCACCTGTGCTTGCACTTTTTTCTGTTTCAGACAATGATTGACTGGCTGAACGACTCTCGACAGGGCCAATGAAACAGATGGACAAGAATATTATCTCAGGATCAGATGTGTGATGCATTGTGTCAGAACTATGGCTGCTGGTTGCTTTAATACAAATTCAATCACCACACCCTTCAATTTGTATTTGCAGTGTTAGATCAGATTGGCAGAATCATTTTCAAGGAATTCTGAACTTTTGGCATTGCCAGCGTCATGCATAACATTTATCGTGAAATCCAAATTGAAGAACATTTATGTTATTCACAAGATTTAGATGAGTAAGGAAGGATGAAAGGTATTTTGATTCATAACAGTTTAGTTTCTTTTGCCATTTGAGCTGGAGTCTTATAGAATGCTAGAATTCTTAGACAATCAAATGTTTTTACTCTCTCTTTCTCTCCCTCCCTCTCGGAGGCCATTCATGACTTCACATGTGTGATCCGCTCACGTTTGCCATACTCTGATCTCTTGCTTGCTTTGTAAAAGCAATCACCATCCTAACAATGGTCTCCTGTTTCCTTTGCATGTCAGATGGACACTGCCTTTGGAGTTGCAGTGGAGATGCCCTGTTGTGTCATTGGGGACGGGTGGGAGGAAAAACTATGGATTGTGCCAATATGGGATTTTGCAACTGCAACTAATCACTCTTCCTTATCTGCAGATTGGGCAATTTTATACAGTAGAGAAACATTGCCTCTGTTGCAAGGAGATTTTGTTACTACTCGGACATTATACAAGCCAATACTTTTTCCTAAACTTCCGTGATGGACATTAGCATCCAGCTTGTGTGAATGTATGCATACATCCATTCTGACATCTTTTAGATGTTATGATTTATGATGCTACTTTTCAAAATAGCAATAGTTTAGAGTTTCGTCATATGTTTTCCCCTTCTTAGTACTTGCAAATATGAGACAGTTTTGAAACTATGTTCTTGATGCGGTGTCTATTATTGCAAGCAGTTAAGAGTTCTATGAAATAAAATAACTGAAGCTTCTATGAAATAAAAGTCATTAAGTGTGGCTTTGGAAATGATTTGTTAAGAAAGGTTATGTCTTCACTATATTGTCTTAATCCGTAGCAATGCACGGACACGAACCTGACCTAGTACTCCTATCTTTACCTATTATTAAAGCAAGTAACGTTTCTACCTGGATTTTTCGTCCGTCGGGCTATTTTTCAAAAAAACCCCTGACATTTCGTGAAATCAACCCGCAGTCCAAATGCTAAACAGATGAGGGGCTCGGGTGGAAAAAAGGAGGGAAGGGAGGGGGTTAAACCGAAACAACGCTTCTGCCACGCATCGCTCGCTCGCTCGCCAAATCAGTCACCCCTCCGTCCGCCTCTATCGGATCCGCGCCCCCGCCACCCACGAACTCGTTAGCGGCCACCAGAGGAGGAGGAGGGCGCGATGGACGACGGCGGGATCCAGGAGGAGCCGCCGACGGTGCGGTTCCTGACGCCGACGCGCTCAGGGGGCTCGCGCTGGGTGGACGGCAGCGAGGTCGACTCGTCTGAGTCCACGTTGTCAGCTGGGGTCCAGCGCAGGCCCACCCGCCGTGCCGGGGCCGGCGGCCCCATACCCCAGCTTGACCACGCCGCCGGGGTCACAGTGGCCCACGCTCGACCTGTGCAGCGCCGTGGCCCCCTCCCTCCGAGTCGCGCCCCGCGTCGGATCTGGATCTGGCGGGAGCGGGCTGCGGTGGTGGAGAGCAGGGAGGGGCAGCGGAAAGAAGGGAGGGGCGGAGCGGGGGAGCCTGGCGGCGGGGAGCGAGTGCGCCTGGGGAACTCCTGGAGCGGCGGGTGAGGCTTCCCGGCGTGCCCGACGGGGTCCAGGACCTCGGCCACCACGCCGGTTACTTCCGCCTGCCACACACACACGACGCCAGGTGAGCAAGGCCTCATTGCCTCTTTGCTCTGAGAGATTAGTAGAATCCCGCGCTCTTAGGTTCTAAAGCTTTGATCTTTTGGTGGGAATTTGCTTTTTTTCCCCTGTATGAAATTTAAATCTCCAACTTAATTAGTAACGACAGTCCAATGCGCTCTTGGTTACTGATGCTTCGATCTTTGGTTGGGAATTCTGCATTGATTTCTGTGGAATTAAATGTGCCAAGATTTGTAACAGTTCTTCAGAGGAAAACAGTTTCGCCATCTGAAATACTAGCTGACTAGCAGTGGAAAGATACGACCTTGCCCCTTTCCATGTCCTAGCTTTGCTTGTAGTTGATGTAAAGAATAAGCCTTATATGAGTTATATCTACGAGAAAACTTCGCAATTCAAACAATTGAGCGTTTGTGTGCTTGTGATTGGTGCTGCAGGATGTTCTACTTCTTCTTCGAATTGAGAGGAAAGAAGGAGGACCCAGTGTTGATCTGGCTCTGGGGAGGGCCTGGTTGCAGTAGTGAGTTGGCCGTCTTCTACGAGAACGGGCCCTTCACCGTTGCAAAATAACATGTCGCTTGCTTGGAATAAGTTCGTACACGGTAAATAATGATATCATACCCATGTTATGATCCCTGTTAGGTTAGGGAAAATCAGTCTAATCACGTAACACCCAAAGTCTGAAACTGAGGTGTTCTAGAGAAAAAAAAGTCTGAAACTGAATGTTACAATTTTTTGATGGAACTAAGTTTGAAGAAGATGTTAAGACCTAGCTATTTCGTCCTCTTCCTCGGTTTCTGATATGACTTGATTTCTGCAGATCTCCAATATCATATTTGTTGAGACTGGTGTTAGCAATGACTTATATGACTTTCTCCATGTGCTACTTATGTATCAAATCCATGGAATGTGTGATTACACCATATGAGTTTGTTCAGTTTATTTTTGAAGAGTACTTGAGGATAGAAACACTGGTTTTAATCGTTTCAGAAAATAAAGAACACACTCAAGATTTTTTTAACCTTTTTACTAATAATAAACCTTAACCCACTAGAGTTTCTTGGAACTCACACGGTGTCTAAATGTGCTGCTGTAGCAAGGATTTAGCCACACCACAGCCCATGCCTGGCTAAACGTGTTCTGATTGATTTTTTTTAGACCAGCCCATGCCTGGCTAAACGTGTTCGCATTGATTTTTTTTAGCCCATCCATCCATAGCTAGCATCTGTGTCCCAACATGGTTCACAGATTGCATCCTTTGGGTCTCATTTGGTTTTTTATATGATTCTACATAACAGATTGCATCCTTTGGGTCTCATTTGGTTTTTTATATGATTCTACATAACTAAGTATAAATTGACAATATTACTAATTGCACTGGCTTCACGACAACATGATAAAAAATATGGTGCGCTATACAACACGATAAAAAACATCGCGTGCTAAGCAACGTCGTTTTACCGTAGCAACGCACGGGCATCTTGCTAGTAAAACTGAAAAAGAAAAAGGTGTCCAAACGCACTGGTGTGGATCCAAATGCTGTGAGGGCTTGATCTGTATGCGCAACAGGTTGTTTCGTTCAAAAACCACGGCCCATGGGCTGCAATAGGAAAACAAAACCAGGAGGGTGTGGGTCCCAGGCCTCAGAGTCCCCCAACCGCCTCGCCTCGCCTCGCCTCGCCGAGGAGGGATTGGAGTCCAACCCCAACACGGCGACGACGCGACGACAAAAAGACAAGGAAATCGCCTTCTCCCCCCTCTTCCTCTCTCGCTCGCTCTCCAATCCCCCACAAATTCCCCTCTCCTCTCTCGCTCCCGTCGCGAGAGCAAGCGACGACCAGGTACGAATTCCTCCCCCGCACTCGCGATTTCCTCAGATTCATCCTCCCCGCTCCCCCGATCGCGAGCTTTCCCCGCCGCGGAACCGTGGATTTGACCCCAGATTTCGCATCCCTTGGCGCCGGGTTAGCCGGGGTTCGGGGAGATCCGCGGATTCGTGGCTGCTCGCCGGGGTTGGGGGGTGGCGGGGTGGGGTTAGACGGGTCCTTAGATTCATCGGCCCTCCGCTTGGTCTCTTGCTGGGAGGGGGATTAGGGTTTGTTTTGCTCTTGCCGCGCACCGGATGCTCTAGTTACCTACCTGCTCGAGGTTGGATTTAGTACTTTCCGGCGTGATGTTTGCTTTCCATTGCTGACTTGAGGGCTCGTAATTTTGTTGCAGGTGCTGAATCCCGTGCGCGTTTGATGGATGATGACTGTTCCGATGGATAGTGCTACCTCCGCCTCGTCCTCGCGGGACCTCGCGGAGCGCCTCTTCAACAAGGTCTCGAGCCCCTTAGTTTCTTGCGTTTCCGTTGCATGTTACAGCTAATACTGCTTTGCCACGGCGGGTTTTTTATGTGGTGGTGGCCAATATCCCGCCTTTTCCGTGATTTGCAGATGGCTTGTGCTACTTGTTGGTGTTATCTGTCATGTTCCGTAGATGCTATATTAGACTTTGGAAGGATGTAACTGTGTCTAAGTCATGTTTTGCATGCATTCTGGTTTCTCCAATGTTGCAAAGAGATACAGTTGATATCAGTCTATGTGAAGCACTAATATATAATGATGACATCACAATGTTATTGTGCAGAACAACGAACTCGAAGATCAGCTCCGCAAGTCCGTGCAGTCCAAACTCCCATCAGATCCCAACACATGGATTCAGATGCGTGACAACTTTGAGAAGATAATTCTTACAGATAATGACTTCTCTGAACAGAATGAGGTAGAGTATCTCCTCTGGCAGTTGCACTACAAAAGAATCGAGGACTTCAGGAGGAGCATTAGTGCCGCAAGCTCGGCTGCATCTCAGAGTGGGAAGAACAATGCCAACCCAGATCGAGTCAAGAGAATTAAATCAGCCTTCAAAAGCTTCCTTTCAGAAGCAACTGGCTTCTATCATGACTTGATGTTAAAGATCAAATCCAATTGTGGCCTTCCACTCGGTTACTTTCCGGAGGGCTTTGAGAATGCTAGCAACTCTGACAAGAAAACAGCTCATTTGAGGAAAGGTTTGATTTCATGCCATCGCTGTCTGATATATTTGGGAGATCTTGCTCGTTACAAGAGCTTGCATGGTGATGGTGATTCTGCTAGTCGTGAATATGCTGCCGCTTCTAGTTACTACAAGGAGGCAGCTTCTATCTATCCTTCCAGTGGCAACCCTCATCATCAGGTATGATCACGTTGCTATATTTGCTCAGTTGATTATTATACTCAATAACTCAGTTTTTTAATGATGGCTGCTGTCCTTTTCTTTGTTTTTCCAGCTTGCTATACTAGCTTCTTACTCAGGCAATGAGGTGGTAGCTGTTTATAGGTACTTCCGAAGCTTAGCTGCGGATACTCCTTTTAGTACTGCACGGGACAACTTGATTATTCTTTTTGAGAAGGTATTTGTGCTATCCTTCATTAACTCTGATCCATAGTTCTTATCATGCTTTCTCATTTTGGTTTGATACCTTCGGTAGAACTTGTTTACTACAGTATGTGAGAATTATCATTTGTTTCCTGACTTGTTTGCCAATCCTTGTATTCTTTACCTGATGATATCTGAATACCAGATGGTTAAAATCATTGTTGGATTTCTGTTTAGCATTATTTTATTATTGCTGTTGATCTAATATGTCCTATGACAATTGGCACTTACTTTTTACAATCGTATATGACAGAGATATAATGAAATGTCACTTGGTTTGCATATTCAGACATGGCAAATGATTTATTTGCTCCTCTGTCCTTGTGAAATCATGTACAACCGTCGGGCTTCGAATGTTTTTTTATGTAAAGCTATCGTTAGAATGTCAGTTCATCTTAAGATGTTTTTTGTTTTATTACTCCAGGCACACAAGAGTGCCAGTTTTATGTGGTCTCCAATGGCTGACCTTGGGCAATAACTTGTATTGTATATGCTAATAGAATTATGTGGAGATAGCTTTTGAGGCATCTATACTTGTGCTTTGTCATATGTAAATCTTATCATTTTGGTTGATATCGATAGCCCAAGGTATCATTCCTTTGTGACTCAGGGAGTAAGCACTAGATAAGTTGATGCATTTGCTCTACTATAGATGAACATATGTAGTTGATAGCTAATGGTGGGATAATTTTCCGATTGTATGCATCCGATAGTCTTGCGTCACTAGTTGTATTTCAATCTCCTAGTATGCTGTCATAAAGAATGTTAAAGTTTTGCTGGTCCATGTAACTTCTGTTCATCAGATCAGGTTAACCGTTATGGCATTATCCTTGATTGTACAGTTTATCATTATTTGTTCATAATTTCCTAGTATCTCCCATCATATTAGCACTACTCTTGAGTAACAGTACCATCAAACAGAGACCAGACATAACAGGTCTAAATTTATGAATGTAGCAATATGACATGAAATGGTGGGCAGGTTAAGGTTTCCTTTTTTCTATTAAAAGAATATATATGTTTTCATCAGCAAATCGACATATGTTTCCAGCTTTGCACTATAAAGTAGAAATAATGATGGTACAACTTCATATGCAGAATCGTCAAAGCTATGGACAGCTGCCAGATAACAATAAAGTTCCCATTGCTAAGATATTACCCCCACGGTCATCTGGGAGGGGCCGAGGACGGGGAGAAGTAAGGTTTCAGCCAAAAGATGTTAATACAGAAACAGTTGCAAGGGAACGGGAGTGCAATATTCCAGATACATTGAAGACCTTCTATATACGATTTGTTAGGCTCAATGGAATTCTTTTCACGAGGACCAGGTACACTCCAGTCCCTTCAACACTCTTCCCCTTTGTGTCAACCTACCTAATTAATAATTCTTCTTTATTTTCTCCTTTCTCACAGTTTGGAAACATTTGGGGAGCTGTTTTCTTCAGTCAGCAATGATTTGCAGATTCTTCTTTCTTCTGGTCTTGAGGAGGAGCTTAATTTTGGTTCTGATGCGGCAGAGAATGCATTATCTGTTGTTAGACTTACCGCCATCCTTATATTCACAGTGCACAATGTAAAGAAAGAACCGGATAGCCAGTCGTATGCTGAAATTGTGCAACGCAGAGTACTGCTTCAAAGTGCGTTTACAGCTGCTTTTGAGTTTGTTGGACGAATTCTCAGGAGGTGTTCAGAGCTTCGGGATGTTGCGTCAAGTTTTTATCTGCCAGCCATTCTGGTCTACATCGAATGGCTGGCATCCCATCCAGAATTGGCTGTTGATTCAGAGATGGAGGAAAAACATGCAAATGCCCGATCTTTCTTCTGGAACCAGTGTATTGCATTTATGAATAAGCTGGTCCTCACGAACCTTGCAGCTGTTGATGGTGATGACGATGAGGCTTGCTTTTCTAATATGAGCATGTATGAGGAGGGTGAAACTGGCAACAGGCTTGCCCTTTGGGAAGATCTTGAATTGAGAGGTTTTTTGCCATTAGTTCCTGCACATATCATTTTGGATTTCTCAAGCAAACATGCATTTGGAAATGTTGGAAGCACCAAGGAGAAGAAAGCACGGGTCCAACGGATTTTTGCCGCAGGGAAGTCACTGCTGAACTTTGTTCAGATTGATCAGTTGAGGATATTTTTTGATCCATCTTCTAAGAAGTTTGTTATGGCCAAGAATCCTCCTGTTTCTAAAGTTGATGCCCCTCTACATGAATCTCCTGATGTTCTTAAAACAAATGCAATTGAAATGGAGCATGAAGCTGCTAGAAGATTTGATTCAGTTTCTGGTATGAGTGCAATTCAGTCGAAAGTGCAGTTGTGTCCTGAAGGAGATGATGATGAAGAAATTGTTTTCAAGCCTACGGCTTCTGAGAAGTTTCCAAAAGCTCCTTCAGACCTGTCAGTTAATGGATACACCCATCCTGTCCCAGTGTCTGCTCCTGGTTGGCCGACCAATGCTAATTTAGCGTCTGTTCAGAGCACTGCATCAATGTCTGCAGCTGGTAATTATAATAACACTGCATCTGTATCAGTTGCTGGTAATTATAACATTAACCAGTCACTTCCCATTTCTTCGATTGGTTGGGCTGTCAATGGTGAGCAAAAGGTGATTCCTAGTGCTGCTTCAAGATTTGAACTCATGCAGCCTGTTGAGGTGCCTGCTTCCAGCTGGACAAGCAATGGTACACAGCATGTTGGTCCTCAGAACACAATTTCAGCTTGCCCAGATGTTGCCTCTGACCTGCGGGTATCTGCCTCAATGGTTCCACATTTCAATAGCCCTGATTATTCGAAATTGCTCAGTGAACAAGAAATGCTCTTGATGAATGGATTGAAGAATATCAACATAACTGGAAATGGTTATCTGGAGCAGAGATTGCAGGCTGGATTGAGTGGTTTACAGTTTATGGGGTATTTACCTCAGATACCTGTTGAATCTGGTGGTAACATTACAAATTTGATACATAATCATATGAAAATAACTGGAGAGACCATCCCCTCTACATTTGATTCAGTTGTACCTTCAATAGCACCATCGGGTGGCGTACCGCTGAAATTCACTGAAACACCACTAGCTGCTTCAAAGAAGAACCCTGTTAGTCGTCCGTCAAAGCCTGTTGGACCACCTCCAGGATTTAATCATGTTACCCCTAAGCGTCAAGACGATTCTATTTCAGTTGAAAAACTGCAGAGCCCACAGGTCGATGACTACAGCTGGTTGGATGGCTACCAGCCATCAATGGATCATGTTCACAATTTGAGAGCTGTTTATCCTGGTGTGAGTGCAAGTAGCACTGCATTCACCACTACATTCCCCTTTGCTGGGAAACAACAGGTCTCTGGGGTGCACCCGCAAGGGGCCATTGAGCAGACATGGCAAGATTTCCACCTTTTTGAGCCTGCAAAACAGAATATGTTCCAAAATTTCCCGCAAAGAAGTCAGCAAAGTGGTCAAATGGCTGAACAAGAGCCAACAAATTCTATCTGGTCCAACAGTTACCATGTGTGACTCGGTATTTTGTACCAGAATGATTGCTGGTAAAGATCCTTCCTTCCAGTTGTCAATTGGTGATTACAATGTTTCAGTATTTGTTATAGCGTGTGGTCTTTTTATATTCTATTTTTTTGGTGCAAAATTTGGTTTACATCTCTGAAGATGTTACCATTCTCACTAGTGTTTTGTTTCGTTTCATTGATTATGTAGGAGTTGCTGGGGATCGTTGGATTAAGTGGCACAGCTTGACCCCCTATTGAGTTCGGCCCATACCTGCAGCCCTCTCATAGTGTTAAATTTCTTTTGAGAATGGTATTCTTTGAAGCATGGCAATGGCTGCTGTTAGGTTTGGTAAGTTTTGATGCCTCAGTTCTATGCAGGCTTTTAATTCGTATTTCCCTATTTTTTGTTCTTTTGAGATGTATTACAACGGGAGATGGCTTATATCATAAAATTGTTGAAAGTTACTTCCTCAGTTGTTTTATTTTATTAATTGCTATTAGATGCAATTCTAATATGCACCATGATTTTTTCAATCAATTTACCTTTAGTGCCAAAAGGAGGTATCCATTCCATTATATTGCTATTATCAACAATTTCTGTGGCATCATATACCTGGAATTGTATCTGATTGTATTAGTTTAATGCCGTTTTAGGGGTTTGTTCGGGGGCTTGTTAATTAGTTATAAATGATATTATTTATCTTTCAATAGTTTATCATTTGCAAAACACATCAGATGCACTCCCTTTGATTTTATATGCTTTGGGTGTGGTTGTATAAGAGTGTAATTACAGTGGACGTACTTCTTTTATTCCTAAACTTTTACCTGCTTCTCTCTTTAGTATGTGGTATAAAGGAGAGGGTTAAGAAAGTGACTGCATTTACTTATGAGAATTGGAGCATCATTTGGTAAGGTATACCATGAAGAAATAAGACAAATGTGATTCTAAATTGACTTGTATCATTATATTTAGAGAGTAGACCGTAGGGCTAAAGGACTTCTTGCAATTGGATGAAATGGGGGGTGGTGGTTTTAATGCTTGAGATTTTTCTGATACAATCGTTTTTGTGAGTACAGGGCTTACATATGCATTTTGCATTCATTGTTGCAAGTTGCAACTTGCAAATTTGGTTAGTGCGTTTTTATTGTTGGTAGCTAGATAAGTTGTCTTTGTGGAACCTTATAATTATGGTTTTGCTAATTTCTTTTATAGATCAAATGTCCAAGTCTTACTCTAAATGAGGTCTGCTTGGGATGTTTGCATGTGGTGCTTATACATTGTTTGGTTGGTTTGCAATTTACAGGGATTGCCATGGTCTTTGGGCCAAAGAGGGAGTGGAAGATGATTGATCTGTTGGCAGTCTGATGGGATGAATTGTATGAGGTCTTAAATGCACAGACACAAAGGTTTGATGAAACAGACTCGAATCCAGTGATTATAGGCACTCTGCACGTACCATATGCTTCATCTCTCATTGGACAAGTTAGCTACCACAAGAACGGTGCGAGTGGATGGTTGTTGGAGCGACTGAAAGGCCATCAAGTGTGGATGTCAGTTGGTTCCGCTATATGCGATCTATCTACGAATAAAAGTTCGAGGAACAACTAGCATGTGTCCTAGTCGTTTCTCAAGTATGATTACTGTGTCGTTTTATGATTTTATCATGCTCTGTACCGTTTGGAAACAACGTGTCGGTCGCACTTGTTGCAAGTTGCAATTAAATATTTGGAACAGTTTGTCATGGTATTTGTGTGGGACCTATATAAATGGTTTCCGTTTATCTTTGTCAAATTGCTTCGTAACTGCCTGTGTTACCGTGGTCGTTTTGGAGAACGATGCCCTGTACTCAGTTTTCAAGAGTTTTGAAAATACTGTACACCGTTTCTTAAAAAGAAAACTGTAAACCCAGTTTTATTGCTCTCTTCAAATTTGCTTGTGTTGTCTCATTTAATCTATATGAAATCCTCTTGGGACTGACCTTAGCGATCGATCAGCTGCACGCGGGATGGTGGTGAACATCTACGCTTGAACGTTTTTTTAACACCTTCGATCTTTTTATGACTATATGGAGTTTCTCAGCTGCTCGAGCTTGAATGGCATTGTCCAGCTCCATAAGTGAATGTCAGAACTACTGACACTGTTTTATAGAAAAAAAAGAGATGTAGAGAAAATTAGCCCTTGTTTACTTCCCTCCAAACTCCCAACTTTGACACTATGCAAAAAGAAGATTCCCCATCACATCAAACTTGCGGTACATGCATGGAGTACTAAATGTAGACGAAATCAAAAACTAATTGCACAGTTTTGTTATACTTTGCGAGACGAATCTTTTGAGCCTAATTAGTTATTTGGACAATAATTCACAAATACAAACGAAACGCTACAGTGTCGCATTTATGGCAAAATGCCAATTTGGCACCTCCCAACTTGGGAAGTAAACAAGGCCTTAACCAAAGATCCATATCCATGAGGAAAGGCATAACCTTCACATCACAGACATTTTTGACAATTCCAATTTACTAGTACAATACCCGTGCTAGAGCTACGGTGCAATTTTACGTAGCAAATCAGACAACCAAACGTTTATTTCCACCATTCACAAGCGTTCTAATATTTGATTATGATTTTTTTCCCATAGCAACGCACTATTTCCTTCTCAATGCAGATGGAGATAAATGAAGTCAAGTGATCTACTAGGGAGTAGGAAATGTAAGAGTACAAATCTAGGCACATATGCATATATCCTCTGATTCTATCCTATGGATATTAGTTATTTAGGATTTGGGTCACATGAAAAAATAACACTGGTTAGAATTGAGTAGGTACAAGTTGCGCAGTTGTGTCATGCATGATTGCAATTATCTTTGGTGGTTTAAGTTGTTAATGTCCTCCCCTTGACATTGGAATATTTCTGATCTAGGCTACATGTTTGAAGATTTAGCCCAATGTTAGCTTATACTCTGAATTTTAGGAGCTACTCCTTCCGTCCCAAATTACAATTCGTTTTGACTTTTCTAGGTATATAGATTTTGCTATACATCTAGAATTCTAGATATATGCTATGTCTACATACATAGCAATAACTATGTACCTAGAAAAGCCAAAATGAATAATAATTTGGGATGGAGTACTAAGGTAGGACCATAATCTGAAAGGTGCTAAGTTCTTCTGACTCCAGAAGTAAATGAACTTGTTAGAAATCACAACGCATTGCCTTGCATATTGATCCTGACATAAGTTTTTGTTTTTAAAATCTAGTTCTTTTATTGTTCGTGTCATGAAACTTCGTTGTCTTTTGGCCCTTCAGTTGTCCTCTGCTGTGTGCAACTGTGCTCTCTTCCCTGATGCATATGCCAAATTGTTTGCTGAGATTCAGAAAACTTATTCACACCAAGTTGCCACACTTCTATGGCAAAATTAATTGTGACGGATTCTTATCACACAATAAAACGCAGCAAGATCAGTGGCGGAACTGGAGAGAAAATTAAAGAGGGGCCGGACAAACATTGCCGGTTCAAGTATTTGGCAATTTGCCCAAATTTTTCATTGTCCACACAAGCGTACAATAGCTAGTCATGACTATAGTAGTTAATTATGCAACTGCAATACCCAAAAGCGAATAGTTTGCAAAAGTGATCAATATATCTTATTCATTTCAGCGCGATTCTTTTAGGTTTTGCCTTGGTTTCCTACAAGGATTTGTAAAATCATCAAAAAATCCCATGATATTATTAGATAAGAAATAAAATTGAAACAATTTTGAGGACATACTGATATGGCTTAGGGAAATAGGACTTGCTTACATTGGTTTGAGTTGGAGGAACATCACAAGCAGAAGGGTTAGCCGTGATGTTGCCTTCCATTGCAGCTATGCCGCCGCGGCCACCGGCTTACCCGTCGTCAATGGCGTAATGGCAGTGCAAGATTCCAGCAGTCCGCAGGCCGCAAGCGACGGGTGACTGAGCGTCGGGCGAGGTTTTAGCGGCGTCGGCATGTTGCGAGATTGGAATGAAACGTCGCATGATGATAAGGTACGCGAACAACACCTGACCAATTAATCTAAGTGCTTACGTGCATTGTTGGGTAGCAAATTGGGCTTGGCCCCTGCGGTCTTTGGCCTGCTGAGTGATGATATGCTTTATGGGCTGACATTTGATAAGGGGTAGTAGATGTTTTTGGTTGGGGGAGGCCATGGCTCCCACCGCCCCCCTCAGTTCTGTCATTGAGCAAGATCAGCGTGTTTTACCTTAAAACATTGGACTTGACATATATATTAAAAATGTGAAATAGCTAAATCTGCATTATGGTATGAAAATGGCTATATGATATCAGTGCTTCTGAATCAGAATCCTTGATATGTTAGCTAACTAAATGGTCAGAGAGGGAAGTTCTTGCTTTATGTGCCTGTCAAAGTGACTCACTATGTATAGACATTGAGTGTCACTATGTGCAGACATGGAGTGACAAGTGAAATTTTTGCAGGCTATTTAGTATTCTGTAACGATGTTTATCTCTTTCCTAGAGCTACACCTGTGGAGTGTGGCTTTTATACTTATGTAAATACACCATGTAATTTGTCTCCTTTTAATCAATAAAATGGATCCAAGTCTTTATGTCCAATGCAATTTGTGGCTTGGTGTGTATTTTGTGACTTTCTGTCCACTGAAATTTCTGCAATCAACAAAGGTTGGAAGATTTGAACCTCAGTCTACCAACATTTGAATCAACAAGCTCCACCGCATCTTTTCTGATTGACTAAATCACCATTCAATAGAAAGAGCTTACCTTCTTATATTAGGAATCAACATTTTAGGAGCTCTGAATAAACATGCCATCTTTGTAGATAACAACATAAAATCATTATTTATAAATTAGAATACTTGTATTGTGTGAAATACTCTCCCATACAAAAAACAACAAAAGGTGGGCAGTGAAGCAAGATACACATAATTAAATTGATTAACACTGGTCAGGCTCATGCCTGCAAAAACATTCAGATTGCCGCCGAAGATTCAAATTCTCACATCACAGTACAAAGCATGAGAGGATCACGATGATCAAATAGTAGACAACAAATCTTTCAGATTGGCATCTCTATTTACTGTTTACAGCATATGATAACCAAGTAATATCAACCCAAAATACTGTATGAATACTGATACTCCAAGAAACTGCACTACTGATGGCACTCAAGTCATAAATTATTCATAAGTTACACAAATCTCTATTCGTTTATATGTGCCATAGCAGCATCCACCAAAGATGCCTCGCACTTTCAGGCTTTCAGCTACAAAGGAAAGAAATCCTTGTCTTTTGAGCATCCCTTTTCTTATATGTGGAATATCATACCAGTTGCCATTGCCATCACCAATTTTCATGATTTCTTTCATGCATACGTGGAGAGTTAAGAAAATTATGTTCGACTGGCTCACTGAATAATCTTTTTTTTAAGAGTCAATGGTGGGCTAAGAATCATTTCTTCAAAGCGAGATTATAAGATCAGGCACCCGTCCTTAGCAATGAGGGGTGGGGAGGGGGGGGGGGGGGGCTCAGATAGGCATTCTCCCTGAATAATCTTCGAAAGCCTAGTCCATGTAATGAAGATGTCAAGTCCATGTAATGAAGATGTCAGTTCATAATACCCTAGAGTACAAGTTACAAAATTGACAGAAGGAAAATCTGTAGTAAAAGAAGCATCGGCGGGGTGGGGACGTGGCATCCGAATGCTGAGACATGTCGTACATACATCTATAGGCCTACCATCTATAAGCCTACCAGAAGGTTTGCACAGTCCCAAATATGAGGTTGGACACTGAGACGCATCTGACATGGAGATCATGGCATAGGACGGCGTGATCTACATGGAAAGACAGGAAGTAGTCGAGGATTAGGAAAGTACTCGTTGTAATATAGTAGGACTTCTCTAGTTGTATCCGACTAGTATTCTTGTAACCAACTGACCAGTAAGCCTATCCCCGTGTATATAAGGCAAAGCAGGGACCCCCTCCAAAGCAATCCAATACAACCAACACACAGGACGTAGGGTATTACGCTATTCAGTGACCCGAACCTGTCTAAATAATGTGTCTGCGTTTACCTTCGAGTTCCTGATCTCATCGAGCCCCACTAACCAAAACACTACCTCGGGCACCCCCCGGTAGGTTGCCGGTCTAAACATTGATAGCTGGCGCGCTAGGTAGGGATCTCGCTGAGAATTTGCTAGCGAACTCGATGGCATAAGTCATCATCAAGCCAATCGTGACGTCCAAAGAGGGTGTGAAATTCGTCTTTAGCTCCTAGGTTTGCATCGTAGATGGTGCTAGAAGCTTCTGCCGCCACATAGCACCAGCCCTGGAGAAGAAGTAGCTAACCATGAAGCTCCAACGCGAAGCTCTGGAGGATCTCATCGAGAATCTCGGCGAATTTTCAATTTCTGACCTAGTTAGAGGCTGGGGGGACGAGTCCGAGTACATCTCGACTTCTTCTGCTAGTTGCATTAACTTGCATGAGCTAGCGCAGCAGCCATCATGTGAGTCGGACTACTCCAAGAGTCGATTCCCATTCGGACTCTGCAACACGGCCACTGTCTTCCAGGTGGCCTTGTCTAGATCACAATTTGATATGGATGAGATCGAGGAGCTCGGCTACTACTTGGATCCGTATGGAGAGACTCCTTTATCAGGTCCGCAACAGGGCCTATTAATCACATCAACTCCACAATGCAGATTCGTCTACCGGTCCAACATGAAGCCACACGCTCTCTCCAGGTATGACGACTCGCGCCTCATCGCCTACCTTGTCACTCTCCTGTACCAGGAGGGAGCTCCTCTATCACCTATTGTAGAATAAGGTGGCTCCACGGAAGTCATCATCTCTAGTTCGGGAAGCATCTCACTAGAGTGAGAAGTCTTCGTTGTCATCGCGGGATAAGAAGCTGAAGAAGACGAAGAGGTGAGGGATAGACACCCACGACGTGAACGTCACCCAGATGATGTCTGGCAAGATGAGCACACTGCTGACGTCGTTGGGAAGAAACTGAAGCTTAAAGAAATCGACGAAGGGTGGGGAACACTGCGAGAGCGGAGCGTCGGCGCCATCTCGCAGTAGATCTACCAATCCAGAATCTGGACAGGGCTTTCGAGGCAGTTCAGACTCACCGTCACCGTACTCCTCTAGCCACCATCGCGTCCATAGACCTCAACACCCGTGCGATGCCCCAGAACAAGTACACTGAGCAGCTGGCTGACCTGGCAGAACTTGCGTACAAGCAACTCGATCACATGAACCCCATACAGTAAGTCCAACCCTCCGGATCCCACAGGAGCCAGCATGGTAGTAGCCATAGGGGTCCTCCCCTGGGGGAGCTGGAGGCGCCAGACCAAGCCAAGACGGTGGCGCCAGACCAAGTCAAGCCGGAGGCAGGAGACCCAGCCAAGTAGTAGCTAAAGGGAGCCGGGATGGACCCTCGGGAGGTCGTGCCCACCGTGGGGGCGCATCGGAATGCCCAACAGAAGACCTTCGCAGCAAAATAAATGCTAGCCACGACGCCCGCACCAACATCGAGGGTCGACACTGCGAGCACGAGCAAGAAGTTGGATAACCAAGAGACAACGTCAACGGGTTCCCCGCCTTCTCCAGACGTGTGAGGAGAACGATTGTACCCGAGAAGTTCAAACCCCCGGGTATTAGCAAGTACGGCGGCAAGAAATACCTAGTGCAATAGCTCCAATGCTACTCGCTGTCAGTCCAGCCAGCTGGTGGAAACAACGACACTAAAGTAGTGTATTTCCCCATCTGCATGGAGGTGGCGCCTCTCACATGGCTCAAATCATTGGAAAACAAATCCATTGACTCATGGCAAGACCTGAAGGCGGCATTCACGGGCAACTATGCTGGGGCAATGCAGCGTCCTGGCAATAGGATTGACTTATCCCAAGTCAAGCAACAGGAAGGCGAGACCCTGCGAAGCTACGTACATTGCTTCTTTGACAAAAAGGCCACAATCATGGATGTTACGGAATGCGATGTCATCGACTACTTCTTGAATGGCTTCCATGACCGCCGAATGTTCCAAGACTTAGGTAGAAGATGCCCCAGCGATGTCAAATCATTAAAGATTATGGCTCAGACCTGGGCGGATGAAGAAGATAGGGAGATCAAGAGGTTCGAGTCCAACCGCAACAAAGGCCAAAGCAACAACAGTCAGAACAACAATGGCCAACGCAATGACAAGAACTGCAACGATCGACCAACACAACGACAACTGAAATAACTACTCGGGAAGTCAAAACCGCAAGCACAAGACAGACAACACAGTCACGGCACTACAGTGCCTGCCCAAGAGCAGCGGTAATAAGAACCTCAACAGGCCTTCATTCAACAAACTCCTATAGAAGCAGTGCCCATGGCACCCATACCACAAGCACTCTGCGTGGGATTGTTTTAGCCTGCGCAGAGCCATGAAGGACATGCCGGAACCATCTGGCACAAAAGACAAGGGCAAGGCCAAGGAAGACGAAGACGATGGGACCAATGGCAAGTTCTAGAACCCATCCAATAGAGTCAATATCATCTTCGGTGGAACCCCGGGTACTGCCACCAAGCGGTCCTAGAAGCTCACTCTACGGGAGATAATGTCCATCGAGCCCACGGCAGCTATGATCCTTAAGTGGTCCAAGGTGCCAATTACCTTCTCCAGAGCAGATCAATGGACTAGAATCTCAGACCCAGGATGCTATCCTCTCTTCTTGGACCCGATGGTCGCTGGCTCCAAACTCACAAAAGTACTCATCGATGGCGGCAGTGGCCTCAATGTCCTGTTCACCAAGACGCTGAAGAAGATGGGCCTCAATGTCACCGACATGCTTACCCTGACAAACTCTCCATTCTACTGGATCATCCCAGGCAACATGGTTGTACCCCTTGTTCACGTGGTTTTGTCAGTTACCTTCGGGACCAAAGAACACTACCAGACAGAGTACATCTGGTTCGAGGTGGCGAACTTTGAAACATCATACCATGCTATCCTCAGAAGAATAGCATTGGCCAAATTCATGGTCATCCCGCATTACATGTACTTAGTACTCAAGATGACCCAATGGAGTACTCTCCCTGCGCGGAGACTTGAATAGGTCGTACGACTGTGATACAGAAGCCACGGAGCTAGCATCAACTACTCAGGTACCAAACTCAATGATGCAAGTCTTCGCAGCATCCAAGAAGCTATCCTCTTCAGAACTCGAGATACCAGAGAAAAAGTCAGGGGCAACCAAGGTCAAGCCTGTGAGCGAAGTCGATGTCAAAGCCATTAACCTTGAGACTGGTGATAGCTCCAAGGTAGCCCTGATACACACAGGGCTGGATCCTAAATAGCAAGATGCGCTCGTTAGCTTCCTCGAGGCCAACCGAGACATCTTCACGTGGAAATCAGCAGACATGTTGGGGGTGCTCAGGGAGTTGATCGAGCACTCACTTAACATGAATCCAAAAGCTACACCAAAGAGACAATGCCTACACCGATTCGCACAAGACAAAAGGGAAGCTATCAAAGCAGAACTTGCTAAACTACTCACAACAGACTTCATAAAAGAAGTCTTCCATCCAAAGTGGCTCGCCAATCCCGCCCTGGTGCGAAAGAAGAACAACAATGAGTGGAGGATGTGCGTCAACTACACAGACCTCAACAAGCATTGTCCAAAGGATCCCTTTGGGCACCCTAGGATTGATCAAGTAATCGAGTCCATAGCTGGATGCGCCCTACTCTGCTACTTGGGGTATCACCACATAGCTCTCAAGGAAGAAGATCAGATCAAGTCCGCGTTCATCACCCTATATGGAGCTTTCTGCTACACGACTATGCCGTTCAGGTTGAAAAACACAGACGCCACATATCAACGAGCGATCCAGGAGTGCTTCAAGAAACAGCTATACCGCAGTGTTGAGGCGTATGTGGATGATGTGGTTGTCAAGACCACAAATCCTGATGACTTGATTGCTGACATAAAAGAAACCTTCGACAACCTGCGTGAATTTCGGTGGAAGCTGAACCTGACAAAGTGCATCTTTGGCATGCCTTCCGGGAAACTACTTGGTTTCATCATCAGTCACCAAGGAATCGAGGTGAATCCAGAGAAGATCTCTGCCATTAGCAACATGCACGCTCCATCAGGCATCAAGGACGTTCAGAAGTTGACTGGATGTATGGCGGTGCTAAACAGATTCATCTTAAGACTTGGAGAATGGGGCCTACCCTTCTTCAAGCTACTCAAGTGGCAAGACAAGTTCAAGTGGACTGAGGAGGTAGATAAAGCCCTGCAACAACTAAAGGACTTCCTGTTAAAGCCACCAGTTCTCACTGCCCCAACCCCCAATGAAGACTTGCTGCTCTACATCGCCGTGACTACTCATGTTGTTAACACCATGATCGTGGTTTTAAGACCAGAACCACGACGTGTATTCAAAGTATAGAGGTCTGTCTACTTCATTAGTGAGGTGATGTTAGACTCCAAGACTAGATACCCACCAGTCCAGAAGCTGCTGTATGCGATACTGCTCACCTTGCGGAAGTTACAACACTACTTCCAAGAACACAAGATTTCCGTCGTCACAGATTTCCCTCTTGGAGAAATTCTCCACAATCAGGATGCAACAGGCAGAATATCTAAGTGAGCGGTAGAACTCGGTGCATTATCCCTAGAATTCAAGTCGAGGACTGCAATCAAGTCCCAGGCCCTAGTTGATTTCATGGCAGAGTGGTGGGAGAATCAACTACCAACACCAGATGATCACCCAGAGCATTGGGTCATGTACTTTGATGGGTCTCTCAAGCTCGAAGGCGCCAGTGCAGGAGTACTCTTGATATCCCCCAAAGGCGAACGACTCAAATACGTCCAATAACGAAGCTAAATACGAAGCACTTCTGCACGGGCTCCGCCTGGTAGTCTCGCTAGGAATCAAGTATTTGTTGGTCTACGGTGACTCACTGGTGGTGATCAATGAAGTCAACAATGATTGGGATCACCACAAGGAGAACATGGATGTGTATTGTCTAGAAGTATGCAAGCTAAAGAACAAATTCTCTAGCCTGAAGTTTCACCATGTAGTTTGCGATAATAATGCCGCCGCGGATGTCTTATCAAAGCTCGAATCTACTCGAGCCCAAGTTCTAGCAGTAGTTTTCATCCATGAGCTACACAAGCCATCCATAACGGAGTCGATGCCATCACCAACCACTGATCGAGGTCCTGAGGCACCAGATTAGGAGGTTTTGATGATCGATGTAGATTGGACGACACCCTTTGTCAACTACATGAAAAAGCACAAGCTACCTCCAGACAAGAAGGAGGTAGAACAAGTCTCCAGGCGCAGCAAGAACTACATTCTAGTCGGGGACAAGCTATACAGAAGAGGCGCATCATCAGGTGTGCTCATGAAGTGCGTCTCATGACAAGATGGCAAGGACATACTAGAGGAGATTCACAAAGGCATCTGCGGGAATCACGCGTCCTCACGAACAATCATGGGCAAAGCTTTTATATTAGGATTCTATTAGCCTACAGCTCTCGCTCTTGCTGATGCTAAAAAACTAGTCTGCTGATGTCAAGGGTGCCAATTCTTCGCCAAGCAACAACATGTCCCTACCATGATCGACCCATTACCAACGGTGCCGGGAGGGTTCAATCGAGTTCTGGTGGCAATCGACAAGTTCACGAAGTGGATTAAGGTTAAGCCAGTAAGCTGCCCCAAGGTAGACATAGTATTCAACTTCCTCGATGTGATTGTCCACCGATACGGCTTCCTAATCGCATCATCACAGACTTGGGTTCCAATTTTAACAACTATGAGTTTTGGGAGTACTTCGAGAATAGCAGGATTGATGTCTGGTACATTTCTGTGGCTCATCCACAGGCCAATGGCAAGGTTGAACATGCCAATGGGATGGTTTTGGACACCCTCAAGAAAAGGCTGCATGAAATATCAAATACAAAAGGAGGCAAGTGGCTCAAAGAACTACCCGATGTCCTTTGGGGGCTCCGCACCTAGTCGTGCAAGCCTACAGGGCAATTGCCCTATTTCCTGGTCTACAGATTTGAAGTTGTCATACCTACCGACATCATGTGGAAATCTCCAATGGTCGAGCAATATGAGGAAGGTGCAGCCAAAGAAACAAGGCGTCTAAATCTAGATTGCCTTGAAGAAGCTCGCTATGCAGCGCTCGTCCAGTCAGCAAGATACCTTGAGGGGATCCGTGGTTATCACAATCACAACATCAAAGACCGTTCATTCAATGTAGGAGACATGGTCCTAAAATGTATCCAAGACACCAAGGGGCTGCACGAGCAAAACTCACGATGGGAGGACCATTCGTTGTCTCCAAGGTCACTGGGCCTGGGTCGTATAGGCGTAATTTGACTACTTATTTTTACTCCATCACGACTTTTAAAGCAAGTTTGCAGTTTACCAGGAGTTACTTAACAGCTTGGAAGAATACTTATCAAACAAATTTGTCTTGTTGTGGCTTGTAATAAGAAGTCTGCAGTCCTAGGAATTTTAGAGCGCACATCGATACAACTCAAAGAAGTTGCAAAGATAGGCTCTAGCATTGAATTCCTGAAGAGACTACTTGTTTAGAGGTCTATTACCATGATAGCTCGAGTACTCATAGTTCACATAACAAAATCATGGTCTTAAGTACTCTATATTGGCATTTGATGAGGCTCACAAGAGAAGCCTTATGCATAGACACTTACATTAACCGCACAAGCATAAATCAGGGTTATTTGTAAGAAGCATAGAAAATAACAAGTCGTAAAGCAATATAATAACTGCGAGAAGACTTAGATATATTATAAGCATTAATCATTGTTTTCATACAATGCCAACATCTGCCAGATACAGATCTACTCAAGATTTAGCTCAGTGGCTACTTCTTTAGCGATGGGATCCATCTCCTACGTTATCTCCTTGAAGCGTTCATCGGAGCAATCTACCGCTATGCCTTCAGCAACAGGCGTCAGGTCAGCCCTGGGGTAGAATGACTTCACGAAGCTTAAGACTTGATGGGAGACAGATTTTGCCATTTTCTAAAGATAGCCGGTGTTGGTATAATTAACGAATGTGAATGAATCCTCAAGCACATGGATATCATTGTAGCTTTCACCTCAGAGTATTCCAAGGGTATCGAATCCAAGGGAACGTGTGTGTATATCTACGACTGTATATCCGTAAGCGCATGGATTCCTATGTATAGCACTAGATAAGTTACAGGTCGATCTCTCGATCAAGGAACTCGCTTCGGGAACCGGCTTACCCTAAATTAGTCATGCACCTCTGGCCAACGGCTCTACGCTATATCCGAACATGGAGGATTACAAAGGACAGATAGGGTTGCCACCACCTGCTACCTACCTCTAGCAACCCATGAGATATAAGGCAAATGAAGGATAACCCTTAGCCTAAACACCATGTCTACACCACTGATTACTACTGCAATCTAACTACGTCTATCGACCCGTAGTAGATATACAGCACTCCGTGACAAACCCACAAGTAAGAGAACTGATCTCACTTATAAATAAGCACTAAACCAAATAACGAATCATGAATACTCACTTACTTAACTCAGAAGGAAGACAACATCTGTAGAGGCACATGGTCAGAGTAGAGTGCTGAGGAACTCAGCACCCCTCCGAGCTACTCCCTCTCTCTCCCTATCCTAAGCACTAGCCTAAGCAGGGCTTCGCCATGGAGCTCTTCTCTAGATAGGAGTGGAGGCACTCCTCCAAGTGGAGGTAAGGAAGGTGTTGGTGTTGGTGGGTGTTGTTGGTGTGTCTTGAAATGAGACCCCTCCCCTTCTATTTATAGGCTCCTGGGGTCGGTTTTGGGGAGGAATATTTAGGGAATCTTCCACAACCACATTTGGGACACCGTCAACCACTGCCAGGCGTCAGCTAGGGATGAAACAAGATAAGGGTGGTTCGGCCGAACTAGGGGTTCGGTCGACCCCCTACAACCACCTTTCACATCGCCTTTGCTTTGGGTCGCTACCCTGTGGGTCCTCATGTGGGTACAAGGTGCTTGGCAGTGAATGTAGTCAGTTTCCTTCTGATTGTGGGTCCATGGATCCGCGTGCTTGCTTCTGATTAGTTGAGAGTGTGTTTCCTTGCTCTTGAGGTGTGTTTTCTCTCTTAATGGACCAACATAAATTTTTTTAACAATACTTGTGGAATTCATTAGTAATAACTCCTACCACTACTATTGATGCTTATCTTTTCTATGTTTATGCAGGAGTTGATGGCCTAGATTTGGTACTTAAGAGCTGTCAACAACACTCCCACACTTAGCCTTTGGTCATCCTCGAGCAAAGGAGAAAGGACTAAGTTGAAATATAAGAGATATTCCAAGACTTACCTTGTACTTGTGAACTTTGAGGTGTCTATCATGCCATCTTGGGTAGTTGAGGAATGGAACTGTCTTGAATCAAGTCACCTCTACTCCTTACGTCAAGTAACTTGGGATTTTTCAATAAGTTTCAAAAACAAACCTTGCTTAGCTCCTCATTTGATTCTCTCAGGTTGCTCAATGTGTATATGTCCACACCAAAGCATTAGACTTGCCTTTCTTCATCCTACTTCTAATGATGGCTATATGTGGAGCTCAAGGTAGGGTATGAAGGATAAGGCATACTTGTATCACATATCTTGCAAAGTTAAAAACTGGATCCAAGGAGAAAAGCAAGTCATATAATCAGAAAAGCAAGATGTGCACGTGTATGTATATGGTGGATGGTACTTGAGATGGAAACTCCTTTTTGTATGATCTCTCTCTTTTTGTAAATTCTTTTGAGAACATGGCTATATTTTTTTTTCTTGGACCTTCATGTGTCCAACTTACTTGGACCTTCATGTGTCCATTTTTTTGATAGCCCATGCCTCTTTTGTAACAACAACTGGGGAGAGAGGGACCCACACATATGGTGGAGCATTTATTTTGTGGAATGAATGGATGGTAGGATGCTAACTTCTCATGGAAGCATAGCAAGGGAGTATATGGTGTGCACATAAATATTGATCATGAAAGCATGAAAAGAATTCTTCCAAAGGGCACAAGAATTTTACAAAGCTTAATGCAAAGATAAGCAGTATATCCATAGGGTTTTCAAGATAACTCATCATATGGCTTTGGTAGGACTTTGGCATATTAAAGAGGAGCTTGCAAAAGGTTTTTTAAATTTTCAAAAAAAATTTCCCAAGCACTTAAACATTAAGAGCAAAGATCATATGATCAAACCATATCTCAAACATCAAATACTTAGATGAGCATGCTGTCCTAAAGATTTTTGTTCACAAGTATCAAAATGTTAAGCATGGAATAAAACATATCTAGGCCAACCATAGAAAGCATGTAGAGCATATTGATTCATTTTATTTGAGTTTGATTTAGTTGATCAGATTTAAAATTCATTCAAACTCATGAATCAGAGATCAGGGATAAAGAGACACAATCTGACGCGGTGGATGAAAATGAGCCTGAGTGGGCTACCCCTTGGGTTGGCCGAACCATGGGTTCGGCTGAATCCCTTTGGGTCTAGCTCTGGCTCCCCTTTCGCGTATGTACTAGTGCAATGCGATATGCTCTATTTGTGGGTGTTTACGCATCATTTCAGCTCTAGAGAGTCCGTGGTTCTCCCCCACACTTATTTTGTTGCTAGGTGCTTCTTCCAAAAGACAAGTAAGTGACACAAGGACTCTACTGTGTTGGATGACTGATGAATCAAATTTTATTGAAATCGAATTGGAGGCGCTTACAATTTTGAAGGGAAATAGAATGAAAGGGAAAAAGTAAACCTATTCTAAAAGTGCCTAATGGGAAAGGATACAAGGGGGCACATCTACTGAGTTGCATCGTAGAGATTGTCGTGCCCCCTAACCTTGTACAAGCGCTTTATCTTAGCGCAAAGACCACGGCGGAGGGTACAAAAATCATCCTTAAGCTCTTTTGTTTCTAACTTTCGCTCCGCTAATGCATCCCTAAGCCTCATATTTTCTAAACATAGGTCTACGATCATGGAGGTTAGCTGCTTAACCGTGTGGGCCTTCAGAGATTTCTTATTACTACCCTGAAATTAGCCCACCGACCTTCTGATTGGCGGCGGTGAGAGGTGCCGCTAGACCTTGTTGCCTCCTGGAGACGAACCAAAGAATCCGGTCAACTCCTTCTCCATAGGAGTGAGAGCTGGCTTGACTCTCTTTTCGCTTTTGCCGTTTAGGGTTCACACCCCAAACACCTCAAAGTGAGATGCCGGTAGTGGCGTCTCCAGCAAGTAGGACGCTGAATCAGAGTTGTTGCATCCTCTGGTCTTCGATGGCCCTGGGATGTCAATCCCATGGGGCAGCGGGACTCTTGCCGCCTTCCCTGGGTGAATGTCGCTCGTTGTTGGCCTTCTGTAAGGGCTCATCCCGTGCGCACATGATTTTGGTGTCTTCCTTGGTGAAGGCAAGCATGTGGTCAAGCGGAAGGCTGAGGTGGCGCTGACCTGGCCGAACCCTTAGCGGCACCTCTCGTGCCTCTACTTCACCCCTCGGGCGGTATGAGAGCTAGGGGCTCAACCTCCAGTGCTTGGACCTCCTGCATCGCCAGATCGCCATTAGGGACAATGGCATTTGTCGGAGCGATTTACCCATCGAGATCAAAGGTTGAGCCCGGCTTGACGAAGGGAACATGGCCTTTGCCAGCCATGGTGGTGAGCAGTGTGATGTTAGTGTGGATCTAGGTGGGTTTGATAGGGATGAGAGTGAAGTGGATGAGGAGAGGAGGTGGATGAGATTTTAAAGAAGGGACTCCTCTCTTGCAACGTCAAACCCAATGGGACGCCAAGAGACGAGTCAAGGAATGTTGGAGGAGCGTCTGTGCGGGGTTCGGCTGAACCCTTCTAGGCTCTGCTGGGCCTCCCGTTGCTCATGTGCATGTGTGCAGCAGAGAGGGAAGTAGAGAGAATGGTCCCAACCACCATATGTGCCAGGACTTTAGTAAAAGATAGGATAGAGCTAGGGTCAATGACATTGATCTTTGCTTAATTTCACTTTTATTTAAGCGACATATATTTCTACAAAGATCGTAGTGGTGGACTTATCTTAATGACATACCTTAGCCATCGCAAGGTATGATTGTCCCATGTGACAATGATGTGTTGATGATGTTCATTATGCTGGCAACGATGATGTCATACTCTCGATGCATTTCCTTCTTTGCGTCTCTCCATCCTTGATGTAGCTTCTCGCAACCTATAAGGTTAGTGTCCCAAGAATACCCGAAGGATAAGCTTTCCTTATGAAGTTAAATCATTTCAATCAAGGAAGCTTATGTTCTTGGGCATCTAATGGTGATCCTTTGCTCAACCACATGTACGCCCACCTTGCTCCGCCATTTGGAATGAATCGGTAAAGTCTTGGCTGCAAGGTTAGTGCACAAATACAACTATGTGCTCTGCATAGATATTATGATAAAGCAGAACAAAATAGAACCATCCGAAAGGGCGTCTATGATGTGAAACCCAAAGATGATCGTATGACTCATAGTGCCTTAGCCCAACGGACGATAGATCTTGGAGATATCTAGGATGAGAATGATCCTTGTAATGAATCGGAATGAAACTTCATGCTCATGGAGTGAATGGCTTGTGTCGGTGTTTAAACCCGGCAACCAACCAAGGGCATGCCTGAGGTAGTGTTTTGGTTGGTGGGGCTTGTCGAGATCAGGAACTCGAAGGTAAACGCAGACACACAATTTAGATAGGTTCGGGCCCCTAGATTGTGTAATACCCTACGTCTTGTGTGTTGGTTGGATTGAGTTGCCTTGGAGGGGATCCTTGCCTTGCCTTATATAGTCAGGGGGTAGGGTTATAGGTCGGTTGGTTATAAGAATACTAGTCGGTTATGACTAGAAGAAGCCTACCCTATTAGAATGAGTACTTTCCTAATCCTTGACTAGTTCTTGTCTTTCCATGTAGA
Organism: Setaria viridis; assembly: GCF_005286985.2. Classification (NCBI taxonomy): domain Eukaryota; kingdom Viridiplantae; phylum Streptophyta; class Magnoliopsida; order Poales; family Poaceae; genus Setaria; species Setaria viridis. The sequence goes on from NC_048264.2 coordinate 17,480,035, forward strand.
ATACGCCATCTTACTCCATGGTCTCCATGTCAAATGCATCTCGGTATCCAGCCCCACATTTGGTTCTGTCAAAACCTTCTGGTGGACCCATATATGTATGTATGACAAGCCTCCAAGTACTTTTTAGTCCAATGCAACAGTTCCAAGTACTTTTGTAGACTTCACCAACTAGTTTTGGTGCTCTTTGAGTACTTCATCCGGTTGAAATCTTCAAAGGTACCCAAAAACTACCATGCGGCTAGAATGTGCTCAAGCCTCATTTAACTTAGTCTCGTATCCTTCAACCTTAAATTTTATATGGAAGTACGATGAAAATTGCACTCCCTATGGAGGAGCCCCCGAGCCTTAGGTTGAATCAAAGAATCAGGCTGAGGATCAATCTGTAATTTGCATCAATTTTCCCTTAAAACATGGAGAAAAAACTTTTGTCGATGGACACGTGGCACATAGCCCCCGAGCCTTTAGCCGACTAGTTTGGTCGGTATAAGGGTCAAACTTGGTCAACGTGACCATCTTTTGGAATATCAAAATCTTCTTTTCAAAATAAAAGTAACCACCAATCAGGTTTCCTAAATTATAGGGATCCTTTAAATCGAAATCTATTCACTTGCACAATTTTTACTGTGCCACTGCTATAAATAATGGAGGAAGTTATCCCTTCCGTTTTACCCTTGCCATTTGTCTTTCCAACTTCCACACTATATCCCTAGCGCCGCCGCCAGTGTTCTATCTCCGAACGCTAGCACCGCCGCCCCCCACCATGCAGCCCTCGAGCGTATGCGACTGAAGATGCTCGTGACATCAAGGATAGGAAGGAAGATCGCTGCATCCAAGCCTGCCGAGGACAAGAAGAAGAAAAAGAGATGTGGTAAGGGGAAGGATCCTCAGTTGCCAGTGCCCAAGTGTGGCAAGACCAATCAGACCGTGTAGCCCAACACCGTGTGCACCTGGAAAGACTCGAAGGCAACCGAGAATGACATCAAGGCTCTTGTTGCCGCAAAGCTGTTGTAAGAGCAGTGCTATATTTAGTGGCGATCCGCCTTCAGGAATGCCTGGCCATTGGAATCATATCCAAATGAGACAGTAACCTTTTTGCACTTCATTGAGTGAGGTCTTGGATTGCCCACCTGTGATTTCTTCCGAGGTCTTCTTGATTACTATAAGTTGGAGTTGGTGCATCTGAATCCCAATGGAATTTTCCATACTGCTATTTTCATCCACTTCTGTGAAGCTTTTCTAGGAATCAGGCCGCACTTTCAGTTATTCTGGAAGTTTTTTCATGTGAAGCCACAACCCTCGTGGGAACACACGCTGTTGGTTGGAGGCGCCAGAATTCAGATGCGGGAGATAGTAAGCAGCCTATATTTAGATTATGAGTTGATAGACTCCAATGCCGGGTGGAAGGAAAAATGGTGCTACATTGGCAACCATGATTTGAAACTACCCAAGCTGACAGGACACCGCCCCTCTTGGAACAACCGGTGACTTGATGAACTAAAACATGGAGATTGCCTCCAATTACCGGAACTCATGGATAAAATTGCCAAGTTGAAATAAGAAGGGCTTACTAGAGTTGGAGTAGCCTTTAGCTTTATGAAGCGCCACATCCAGCCTCTGTAGTAGCGATGCCATTACAGCTACGAGTATACCGACCTTAATGACCCATCCAGATTCTCTCCTGATGAAATCAACACGGATGAAATCATGGTTAGGCTCAAGAGAATGTTCAAGAACATGGGCGGGATCCCCACTATTGTGCCAAAGCATGTAAGTACTCGTGACCGTGGCCCCCTAGTACTTGTTTTGAATGTACTAGTCAACTGACTTGTCTCATTCTGCAGGAAGATGTTGCTTTGTACTTCTCTGCTCCTCCTCCTCCCAGATCTGAAGATGTCTGTGAAGTTGCTCCTTGCTCGTTTATGCGGGAAGTCATGAGAGGCATGATCAGGAGGAGGAGGTAGTCGAGTCCTCCAACGGCACTAATTTGTCGTAGAACCACCCAAATTAATCTGACTTAAGTGTGCTAAACCTCACCTCAAATGCGATCAGACACTTAAATCGAATCAAGATGGCAGTCTGTCGAGTTTTACCTGATACAACCACGTATTTCCGATTGAAACAAGCATACAACACTCGTACAATGATGAGCCCAGAGATTACAACAATCCAGATGAAAATTATGGAGGTTCCAAATTAAATTGTTATAAACCAAGTTTCAGATGCATAAAGTAGCTTAGAGTTCAAATCATAAAAAGTGTTCAGAGTTCAAAAGTGGCGGAAAATAATGATAAATCTGTCATCGATACACGATACCATGGTGAAGCCATCCATGATATCACTCACCATGATCCTCACCCACCGAGGATGGGTTCCACTCAATCGTCCATCCCGGAGGGAGCTGGCATGGCCAAGTCACACTAGCAATCTTATCATCAACATTAACATTAACTAAAAATATAGCCACAAGCAAGGCTGAGTATACTAATACTCCGCAAGACTTACCCGTCAGGTGGTATCTAATCCACCGACTCCTAGACATGCAAGGCTTTTTGGCTGAGGGGTTTATTTTTGCCAAAAGCTTCTAAAGTGGATCCTTACTTTCAAGTTTTAGCATCAAGTTCTAGTTGATTAACCATTCTAGGTAAGCACCTATTTTAAGAAAGCATGGTAGAACAAGAAATTTAACCAAGCATCAATATTAAGCACCATCCTTGTTCAACTTCTTACTCAGTGTAGAAAGGTGGTCAAGCAGTCCCAAACCGTGAGAAGCAGACGATTCGAATCGAATTTCTTAACCTTGCAAGGTGGACCTAAACACACGACATATGCGTACCACGCCGGGTTCACATATATCAACTGTTTCCATCAATCTCAGGCACGTGTCCAGGGCCCACTTCCCTTGGATACAATGCCCCAACGATCCTGGAATGACACTGTACTGTGGCTGCACTTGTACCCACATGATGCATCAGGTGAACCCGGTTCTAGAGAGAGCAGGGAGTATGTCCATGCCCCGGTTTAATCAGGTACTAGGCTTCCGGATCCCATACTCGGTATGTGTTTGGTATGTTCAAACACTTGACCACAACTCTAACACATTTCAACCTTAGCAGTTTTCCTCTAAACAAACGAGGCCTCCACCATTTTAGAACATATTACCAAGCCTCCCCCCCCCCCCCGTCAACCTTATGATTCCAACATAAGTAAACAGGCAACTCCTATAGCTCGCGAGTGACCGGAAATCACTCAACTTTTACCGTGTCCCTATTTAGCATAGAAACTAAACAACTTATCATGCTATTATTCAAACATGGGTACTAGGAGCATGCAACTAAGGTTTCAATACAACTCCTATGAACTTAATGCACAGACATAAGTAAACAAGATATTGCATAAATTTGAAAACCAGGGTTATGCTCCGGGACTTTCCTTCTTGTCCTACGTTAGCCTGGGGCTCTTCCGAAGCTTGGCTCGGGTATCTTGAGTTGTTTTGATCAGGTTCAAAGCAGCAGGAGAGTGTTCCTCTTCAGCTTCTGGGACCAGCTCGTATGTGCCGTCAGCGAGTATAGCTTCTACACAAGATGCATATGCATAAGATTTTATCTGTAAGCTTTCCTGATGTATAGGTTGCATTTCGTTAATCATTGCAAAAGCATAGGGTGCATTTTCGACCACATTCACCTAAACAAGTTTATACACCTTTCTTTCTTTTTGGCCACATTCACCTAGACAAGTTTGTAACAATTCTTTTCTTCGCAAAACAAGGTGGGTTGGGAAGAAAACATGGGTTTTATTTTGATGGTGATTGTGTACACATATAAGATTCTTAGAAACTTATCATTCAATAGACAACAGGTGGTGTTTTGGTGTTGTTTAGCAAACCTTGATCATGTCACTACTGAAGAGCATAAATAACTATTTTGTGAGCCTACAAATCCTAGTAGCAATTATCCTTATTCAATAAATTAGCTTTTAACATGAATAAATGTTTCAAAAGCATCTATTAAGATATGAACATTAAATTTTTACAGGAGCTTTCCCTCTACACAGGAAATCTACTATAAAAATTTAAAATGAATTTGACAATCACATAATTTATTAAAATTCAAACAGTGTTAAATTGCAAATCATGAAGAATGATTTTTAACTAGAGTTCTAGCATCAGTTTGGTTGCAAATTTTACAGAAGGGTTTCCAACAATAACATATGCTACTGTGAATTTCTCAGGATTTTACGAGCATGAAAACTATTTATCCCATAAAAAAGGAGATTAAACAACATGTATTCTCTTAAGCAAAGGAAAACATATATTTCACAGGATCAAGTATTTTTACTAGTCAAGCATGAGCATCAAGAGCCTAACATAATTTATTTTGCATTTTCATCTATTTTTTACTAATTACCATGTAAATAACAAGATTATGATAGCAATTAAACGTTTGAATTTAAAACAATACGAGCATCATTGATTCCATTAACACAAATTATAGATATGGAACATTCATGTTAAAAGGAAGCTAAAAAAATTAGTTTCACCATTTTTAGACCACTATATGATTTATAAGGTATTTAATGGCTTTTATACAAAATAAATTCTAGTGCTAGATACAAGATAGTAACATGCACATGAACATTTTTAAATTAAACTAGACATCATCAAGAACCGAACAAAATAAGTTTCATATTTTTCTCATTTTTCTACAGCTTCCTAGACATTTTTCAATTTTCAGTCATTTAAATCAATTTAAAACCGAAAAGGAAAACATGTTTCATGACCAGACCCTTAGATCTTTTGAGACTTCATAACAAGGCCCCTACATTTTTACACCTACGACCCTAGAAACAAAGTCACTTTGCAATGTGGCCCTTGGGGGAAGGCTGGCAGTGAGGGCGGCGCAATCCGGCGAGGTCCGGCCGCGGGGGTGCGAGCTAGGGGCGGAAATGTGACGAGGAGCTCACCGGTGATCCTTGGGCTGTAGGGGTTGAGGACGGAGGTGGGCGGAGCTTCGGGGACGACGTCGGTGCTTCATCTCTGGCAAAGGTGGTGGCGGAGATGGCCGGAGAAGGGGCTAAGGAAGTGGAGTGAGGCTCGGGAAGGGTGCTGGTGTGCTTGGGTGGTGTGGGGGCACTCAGAGGCAGGAGCTCGACGGGGTGGCTGCAATGGCGCACGACAGAGCTCGGGTGCGGTGGAAGGGTGGCGCCAGCGAGCCTAGGCATTGCCCTTTTATAGCGGCAAAGGGGCGTGAGGGGAGTAGGAGGTCCAAGCACGCCTTCTCGCACATTGGTGTGGACGGTGGTGGCCTGGTGCTGGCTAGCAGGGGGTGGCTGCACGAGGTTGGCTAGCGGCCGTGGGGTGCGTCGGCATGCGGCGTGCGTCGCGTGCTGCGGTTGGCTAGCCAAGATATGCGTGCCAGGGGGATCATGCGCGCGGAGTGGGTAGTGGCCAGGCTCATTCTATCTCATTGCCGGTGGCGGTTGGGCGACGGGGCGGAGCCAGGCAGGAGGCACCGCGTGGTGACGGCATGTTCACCGCATGTGGTGACCGTGCTCCGGGCGCACGTGTGTTCGTGTGTGGTGCGCGAAGATAGGATCTGTGTGCTGGATTTTCTCCTAAGATTTGAACTAAACAATGAAAACTTCAAATATAAAAGTTTGAGTTTGAACTATGGACTCCAACTTCTACAAAGGCTGATGAGTTTGAAGATAGCCGGGCAAGGCTGATTTCAATTTGACTTGAATTTGACCCAACTTTGACCCATTATTTTGAATGCCTTCCACTCATAATCAGGGAAAGTGTAAATTATGAAAGTTGTTCAATTTGGAAAGATCTACCACTTTTATATTGGCCAAAATTTAGTTCTTATATAAAAATCTGTTTTTAAATCCTACCCAAGTGAGCACCATTTAGGGGGTGTTTTTAACACTTAGAAAAATTTGAAGTGTTTTTTAATTTGACACTTGGCAAATTTGATTTGTTTCTAATCTCTTTCTTAATTTCTCTTGATTTATCATTTTAATCACTAGGATGTCACATAGTTCTGATGCCGTGGATCGATACAAAGTCAATGCCAGTCCGTCTACTAAAGCCGGACCATCCTCCGGGTTGAAGAAGCGCTCAGCTACAGATGAGCTTGAAGCCACGATCCCTCCACCACCGAAGAAGAAACGAACCATTGTTTGAAAATGGGCCATGAAGAAATCCATTGCTACGGATAATGTGCCCCCCAAGGTTATTACTTATGAGGAAGGACAAGATCCTGAGTATCACATACTCCCAAAAGGTGTCTCCAATGTCACCACCATGTCTACTCAGGATGACACTGGTGGTTTTACAGGTACTCAAGCTGGTGACGGAAACTGAGAAGGAAGCTGCCTTGGCTACTCAGGACAAGTCGTCGATCATCGAGGAGGTGATCGATGTTGAAGATGATCCAAAGCCTGTTGTTAGCAATGAAAACTCCTATGGAGATGCGGTGAAACTTGTTGGCGCAGAGATGACATCAGCAGTGGGGATGGTAACTAAGGCTGGCCAGGATCAAGCTGCGACTTCTCAGGCCATGCCAAAGGCGCCATCTCCAGCTATTAAGCCACTACGCCTGACGAAAGAACCCAATTTGAAACTAAGGATATCTTCAAGGTATCCTCTATTTTTCTTTTGAGTACTTATTATGACTCGTTAGTAAGTTGCTTGTGACAGAAATATGTGCCCTTCTGCAGGAAATACTCGGACATAGATTTGGCTAGGCCTGACTCCAGGCATCATCGACCGATGTTGTGCCGCTAGCCCCCGAGCGACAAGTACACGAAGAAGTGGCAACGACTAATTCTGGCATCGTGGCTACTCCCGTAGCCGCTGAGCCAGAGGTGGATATTGAAACGGAAATAGTTTTGGAAGTCATGGCAGCCAGCGCATCCTCCGAGCTAGGTCTGGCCAGAGAAATTTGTCTTGAAGAAATCCGACTGATCGATGACCCCTTGCTGAATATGGACGTTGTCGCTGGAATGATGGAGATGCACCACCGTATCAACAATTATGCAGAGGTATCTTCTTTCTGACTTGATGTGTTGATAGTTGCCTTGTAACTTGTACTCATGTGCTAATACAAGTACCTATTGTGCATGTCGAAGGATGCCATCAAGCGCTCCCACCGCAAATCCCAGATGCTTGAAGGATATGCGGACACAGTACTTCATGCTGAGGCCCTTCAAAAAGAACTTGCTAAGGAGAGGGAGCACTGTTCTCGATTAATGATGAAGTATGACAGAGTTGCTGCTGAATACCAGAATCGCATCTTGCAACTTGAAGAAGAAAAAGACCGACTAAGCGGACGCAACAAGTCCTTGAACCAGCAGATTAAAGGTCATTGTTATTCTTGCTACTTTTCTGAATACTGATTCTGCTTGTGATACTGACCCTCTGCTGCCTTAATGTGCAAAGCTTGAGAAGTTGAATAAAGAACTCCAGGAGAAAGCCACTGATTGGACCAATGCGTTCTATCGTGTGACTAACCAGCTCGACAGACTTGTCTTGCAAGTTGAGAAGTTGGAGCATAACCTAGAGAAAGAAGATAAGCAAGGATGGCGAGGCTGATCATGTTACTGCCATGGAGACATCAAAGATCACAAGGCTAAGGCAGAAACTGCCACATTCACCCTGAATAAGATTTGTGAGGCCGCCCAGCCAATTGCGGATATGATAGAGCCCCCAGCTGAAGGTGTAGAGCCTCGTCCGCTATCAGAGATACTCAAGGATGCGCTAGAGAAGGTTTCTGGCTATATTTAGAAGATGACAAAGTCTATCTCCCAGCAGGTCTTGAGCTTTGTGAAGTTTTTCTATCCCTAGATAAATTTACAACCCGCTGTTGAAGGGATGGTGTTAGACTGCTCGGATGAGCAATTCAAGGAGATTATGAGGGAGATGGATCCCATCACTGAAGAAGTAGCCAAGCAGCTAGACCTTGAGTAGATCTGGAGATGAACAAACATTAGTATTTGTATAAAGAACAACTATCAATGCTTGTAATATATTGAAGCCTTTATCCAATTATTTTCTTGCTTTGCAACTTGTTATTTTTAGTGCCTCTCACAATTAATCTTGATCGTTGCTTGTATGATTAATGTGAGTGTCTGTGCACAAGGCTTCTTTTGTGAGCCTCATCAGGTGCACATTGTAGAGTACTTTAGGACACGTGTCCTTTTGTGGAGCACAAGTACTCGAGCTATCTGGATAGTAGATTACTAGGCGAGTAGTCTCTTCAGGGTTTTGACAACTAGAGTCTATCTTTACAACCTATGTAAGTTGTATTGATGTTACGCTCTAGAAAGTCTGGAACTGCAGACTTGTTATTACAAGCCGCAACTAGACAGATTTGTCTGGTGAATAGTCACTTAGGTAGTTAATAAATCTTGAGGTACTGATGGCTTCTTTTTTGCAAGCCGCCAAGGGACAGATTTGTCCAATAAGTTAACTAACTCATGAAGTTTATTGCAGACTTGCTTTGCATGCTGCAATGGATGGTTTTGTCTAATGAGTTGAATACTCATTAGAATTTTGCAGGCTCGTTATTACAATGTGTATTTGCACGATTTTGCCCACGGAGCTGAATAGCTCATTGGAGTTTTGCAGACTTGTTATTACAAGCTGTGATTGGGCGATTTTACCTAGGGAGCTGAATAGCTTATTAGGGGTACTACGAACTTGCTTCTGCAAGCCGCGATAAGGCAGAAATAAGTAGTCAAATTATGATGAAAATATGACTGCTTTATTGAATTGTAAATCTACAACTAGGGCCGATGGCCAAAAACAAGAATATGTAAATCTAAATTAAGGATAAAATCGACAGAGTTGGTTGATGTTCCATGAGTTGTCAACATCTTTACAAAAGGGGTATTGTAGACGATATGATCTAGGTTCAGGGACCTTGGAGATGATGAAAGGCCCCTCCCATGGTGAGTTGAGCTTGTGCAGCCCCTTGGTGTCTTGGATACGCTTCAGGACCATATAGCCTACATTGAATGAACATTCTTTGACATTGCGATCATGATAGTGAAGGACCGGAAAGGCAACTAAAGATTTCCAAAGGTTTCTCTGAAAATTTCCGCACGTTCGGAATTTTTCGAAGGTTCCTCTAGATTTTTCTGCACAGAGGTGTTGGTTTTACAAAGTTTGTCTTCCGGAGATTTTCAGAATTATGTCCAGAGATTTCCGGAATTCCAAAACAGCCTGCGCAAAGATGATAGAAAAATCCGAAACGGGGTCAAACGACCTTAAAAAATTACAAAATTTGAACCATAACGTCACAACTTAGTAAAGAAGATTATCCTAAGAAATCATCCCCAAAAGATGTGCCAATCAAGAGGAATTCAAAATCTTGTGAAGAACTCTATTTTCTCAACCCAAAAACTTGAATCGACCTGATCTATGAACTCGTGAGGTTTCAATCAAATCCCTTCGGTGAAGGTTCAACTCACATCCTAGTTGATTTCCAAACAACCAGATTGATTCAAACACTCCTTACAAAACACGAATCGACCAAAAATGTGAGAGGGAAGAGAAGGGAGAAAACAAGAACGCGAAGAACACAAGTGAGATTTGCACAAAGCCGTCATCCCCAACACACGGAGGACACGAGAAGGTTAGGGCCTCCATTCCCACAACAAACTTTGGTTCAATACACAGATTCAGTGTTCAAAATATCCGCGGACCTCTAGGGAGAGAGTAGAGAGAGAGAGAGAGAGGTAAAACCAAATGAAACACTAGAGAGAGAGAGGTGGTGGTAGAGAGGTGGAAGAGGTGCTGAAAACTTCAGCCCCCCATCTCTATCTATTGGCGCGGACAAAAGACCAAACTACCCCTATAGCTACTACTAAGATAACTACCCACGCAGGGGCATTTTGGTCCAAGTTTTTGTGCGCTCATCGAACGGACACGCCACCTTCACAACTTTGCTTCGCCTCGACGCAAGCTTCGCGATGATGCCACATGTCCTCCTTCTCGAAGCTCTGGCCGCACCGGGCTCACCCCTGGTTTTGAGGCCCAAACCGGGAAACCTGCCAGCGTGGTGGTTTTGATGCCCAAACCACCCAAACCGTCCATCTTCGCTTGGCTGCCACGTGACCTCCTTGATGTCAACGCGTGTCCAGTCTCCACCAAGCCTTTGACACCTCCAAGTCATTCGCTCCCAGCTCCTGGGCCATCTACTTGACTTGCCTCCATCCCGCTTCACTCGACTGATGCTATCTCCATCACTGTCATGTTGTCTTGCTATTCCGTGCACCATGTGGACCGCCCATGACTCTGCCTGGACTCCTCAGGTCCACTAGTCCAAGCCTACTCATGTTCATCCTTTACCGTCCTTGGTCCATCGGCATGAACCTTTCACTTGACCTTCACCGCACACCGTCGGCCGTCACACCGCATCCTACACCTCCACATCACAAGCCAAGAACAACATCAAACCAACACAACATTGTCAATCACTCATCATCCAAGGGTGACTACCATTGGTCCTCAGATAGCGGCGGATCCCTTCCAAGTACCTTGCGGACTGGACGAGTGTTGCACAGCGTGCTTCTTCGAGGCTGTCTAATTCTAGACGTCTTGTTTCTTCTACTGTGCCTTCCTTGTACTACTCGATTGTTGGAGGTTTCCACATGACATCGATGGGTAGGATAGCTTCAGATCCGTAGACCAGGAAGTAGGATGATTGCCCTGTAGGCTTGCACAACTGGGTACGTAGCCCTCAGAGTACATTGGGTAGCTCCTTGAGCCACTTGCCTCCCTTGGTGTTGGAGATGTCATGCAGTCTTTTCTTGAGAGCATCTAGCACCATCCCATTGGCGCGCTCAACCTGGCCGTTGGCCCACGGATGAGCAATGGAGATGTATCAGACGTTGATCCCACTATTCTTGCAGAATTCCCAGAACCCATGGTTGTTGAAGTTTGAATCCAGGTCTGTGATTATGTGATTGGGGAAGCCGTAGCGATGAACAAGCTCGTTGAGGAAGTCGAGTACCCTATCTGCTTTGGGGTAGGTGACTTGCTTCACCTCGATCCACTTGGTAAACTTGTCAATGGTCACCAGAACTCAGTTAAACTCCCAGGTGCAGATAGTACAGAGCCCATCATGTCAAGCCCCCAGCATGCAAAGGGCCAAGATGGTGGTATGGTGATCAGCTTGTAGGCAGGGACGTGTTGCTGCTTGGTGAAGAATTGGCACCCTTGACATCAGCGGACTAGTTCCTCGATGCCAGCGAGAGGCGTAGGCCAATAGAACCCTGATATGAGAGCCTTTTCCCACAATTGTCCGTGAGGATGCATGGTTACCACAGATGCCTTTGTGTATCTCCTCCAGGATATCCTTACCGTCTTGCCATGAGACACACTTCATGAGCACCCCTGATGATGTGCCTCTTCTGTATAGCTTGTTTCCGACTAGAATATAGTTCTTGTTACACCGTGAGACTTGTTCTATCTCTTTCTTGTCTGAAGGTAGCTTGTGCTCTTTGATGTAGTCAATGAAGGGAGCGGTCCAGTCTACATCGATCATCATAACCTCCCAATCTGGTGCAGTAGGATCTTGATCAGTGGTTGTTGATGGTGGTGGCTCCATTATGGATGGCTTGTGTATCTCATCGATGAAAACTTCAACTGGAACTTGAGCGCGAGTAGACCCAAGCTTTGATAGGACATCTGCGGCAACGTTGTTGTCACGGACAACATGGTGGAACTCCAAACAAGAGAGTTTATTCTCTAGCTTGCGTACTCCTAGACAGTATGCATCCATGTCCTCCTTATGGTGGTACCACTTGTGGTTGACTTGATTGATCACCACCAGTGAGTCACCATAGACCAACAATTGCTTTATTCCTAGAGAGACTGCTAGGCGAAGTCCATGCAAAAGCGCCTTGTATTTAGATTCGTTGTTGGACACTTCCCAAAAGATTTGTAGGATGTACTTGAGTTGTTTGCCTTTGGGAGATATCAAGAGTACTCCTTCACCGGTGTCCTCGAGCTTGAGTGATCCATCAAAATACATGACCCAATGTTTTGGACGCTCCGCTAGTGTTGGTAGTTGATTCTCCCATCACTCTTCCATGAAATCGACTAGGGCCTAGGACTTGATTGCAGTCCTCGACTTGAATTCTAGGGATAATGAACTGAGTTCTACCGCCCACTTAGATATTCTGTCTATTTCTGATTGTGGGGAGTTTCTCTAAGAGGAAAATCTGTGAGGACAGAGATCTTGTGCTCCTTGAAGTAATGTCATAACTTCCGCGAGGTGAGCAGTATCGCATACAAAAGCTTCTGGACTGGTGGATATCTAGTCTTGGAATCTAACAGCACCTCACTTATGAAGTAGACAGGCCTCTATATTTTGAATACATGGCTTGGTTCCGGTATTTCAACCACAATCGCCATGCTGACATTGTGAGTAGTCACGGTGATGTAAAGCAGCAAGTCTTCATTGGGGTTTGGTACCATGAGGACCGGTGGCTTTGATAGGAAGTCCTTCAATTGTTGTAGGGCTTGATCTGCCTCCTCAGTCCACTGAAACTTGTTATTCTGCTTGAGTAGTTTGAAGAAGGGTAGGCCCCGTTCTCCAAGCCTTGAGATCCACCATGCATCCAGTCAGCTTTTATACGTCTTGATGCCTGATGGGGCATGCATATTGATGATGGCAAAGATCTTCTCGGGGTTAGCTTCAATGCCTTGGTGACTAATGATGAACCCGAGTAATTTCCCAGAAGGCACGCCGAAGATGCAGTTTGTTGGGTTGAGCTTCCATCGGAACTCTCGCAGACTTGTGAAAGTTTCTTCTAGATCCGCAATCAGGTCATTGGGATTTATGGTCTTTACAACCACATCATCCACGTACGCCTCCACATTGCATTGTAGCTGTTTCTTGAAGCACTCTTTGATTCCCATTGATAAGTAGCGTTTGCGCTCTTCATCCTGAAAGACATTGTTGTATAGTAGAAAGCTCCATATGGGGTGATGAACATGTTCTTGATATGGTCTTCCTCCTTGAGATCTATCTGGTGATACCCTAAGTAGCAATCGAGGAAATAGAGGAGGGCACATCCAGCTGCAGAGTCGATGACTTGATCAATCCTAGGGAGCCCGAAGGGATCCTTTGGATAGTGCTTGTTGAGGTCTATGTAGTCGACACACATCCTCCACTCATTGTTGTTTTTCTTTTGCACTAGGATAGGATTGGCGAGCCACTCTAGATGATAGACTTCTTTTATGAAAGCCCACCGTGAGTAGTTTGGCTAGCTCTTTCTTGATGGCTTCCATTATGTCTTGGGAGAATCATCGTAGGCATTGCCTTTTTGGTGTAGCTTTTGGATTCACATTGAGTGAGTGCTTGATCAACTCCCTGGGCACCCCCGGCATGTCTGCTGGTTTTCACATGAAGATATCTCGGTTGGCCCGAAGGAAGCTAACGAGCGCGCTCTCCTATTTAGGATCCAGCCCTGCGCAAATTAGGGCTATCTTGGAGCTATCACCAGTCTCAAGGTTAATGGCTTTGACATCTACTTCACTTGCCGGCTTGAGCTTGGTTGCTCCCGACTTCTTCTGCGGTATCTCAAGCTCTGACAGGGATAGCTTCTTGGATGCGGTGAAGACTTGCATCATTGAGTTTGGAACTTGGGTAGTTGGTGCTAGCTCCACAGTTTATGTGTCGCAGTCGTATGACCTCTTTAAGTATCCATGAAGGGAGAATACTTCCTTGGGTCCTGGCATCTTGAGTACTAAGTACACATAGTGCGGGATGGCTATGAATTTGGCCAATGCTAGTCTTCTGAGGATGGCGTGGTACAATATTTTGAAGTCCGCCACCTCAAACCGAATATATTATATCCGGTAGTGTTCTTTGGTCCCAAAGATAACTAGCAAAATCACTTGCCCGTAGAATATAGAGTTTATTGGGGTGAGCATATCAGTGACGTTGAGGCCCACCTTCTTTAGTGTATTAGCAAATAGGACACTGAGACTGCTGCCACCGTCAATGAGTATTTTGGTAAGTCTGGAGTTAGCGATAACCTGGTCCAGAACGAGGGGATACCGTTTTGGGTCTGAGAAACTAGTCATTGGTCCTTCCTGGAGAAGGTAATTGGCATCTCGGACCATTTGAGGAATGTTGGCGCCGCAGGTTCAATGGGCATTATCTCTCGAAGAGTGAGCTTATAGGATCGCTTAGTAGCAGTACTCGGGGTTTTGCCGAAGATGACGTTGACGGTGTTGGATGGGTTCTGGAACTTGCCATTGTCACCATCGTCTTCGTCTTCCTCAGCCTTGCCCTTGTCTTTGGTGCCAGATTGCTCTGGCAGGTCCTTCATGACTCTGCGTAGACTGAAACAATCTAACGTAGAGTGCTTGTGGTATGGGTGCCATGGGCACTATTTCTGCAGAAGCTCATTAAACGAGGGCTTGCCTTGGTTCTTGCCACCACCTTTCTTGGATGACTGCAAGATTGCCGCGACAATATTGTTTGGCTTGCGCTTGCGGTTCTAACTTCCAGAGTAGTTATTTCTATTGTCATTGTTGGGGCGTTCGTTACAGTTCTTGTCATTGCTTTGGCTATTGTTGTGATTGTTGTTGTTTTGGCCCTTATTGCGATTGGACTTGAACCTTTCAATCTCCCTATCTTCTTCATCTGCCAACATCTGTGCCATGATCTTGAGAGATTTGACATCAACAGGGCATCTTCTACTGAAGTCTTGAAACATCTGGCGGTCGCGAAGGCCGTTCCTGAAGTAGTCGATGATGTCGCAATCTGTGACATCCACGATTGTGGCCTTTTTGTTGAGAAGAGATGTAAGTAACTCCGCACGGTCTCGCCTTTGCTGTCGTCGTTTCCCTAGCTGATTGTACTAATAGCGAGTAGCATCGGAGCCATTGACCTGGGTCTTGCATGCCATTGTACTTGGTGATGCCCGGGGGTTTGAACTTTTTGGGTAGAGTTGTCCTCCTCACATGTCTGGAGAAGGTAGGGAATCCATCAGTATCATCCCCTAGATTTTCGACTTCTTGCTTGCGCTCACGACGCCTTCCATTGATGATGGTACGAGCATCGTGGTTGGCGTAGATTTTGTTGCGGAGGTCTCCTACTGGGCATTCAGGCTCTGGGTTAGCCCCACGGTTGCAACGACCTCCCGAGGGTCCTGTCCAACTACCTTCAGCTCCAGCTTGGCTTGGTCTGGCACCTCTGAGTTGACTTGGTCTGGACGGAGGGCCTCTATGGCTACTACCATGTTGACTTCATTGGGATGCGGAGCATTGGATTGACTGTATCGGACTTTGCTGATCAAGTTTTTTGTACACGAGTTCTACCAGTTCAGCCAATTGTCTAGTGTCCTTGTTCTGGGGAATTGTGCGGGTGATGAGGTCAATAGACGTGACGGTAGCTAGGGGAGTACGATGGTGACGCGTTTGAACTGCTTCAAAGGCATTATCCAGGTTCTAGATTGGTAGGTCCACTGTAAGACGGCGACGGCGCTCTGCTGTTGCGGCGTCTCTTGCTTGTCGTCAAGTTCTTTGAGCTTCAGTCTCTTCTTTGACAACGTTGGTGGTGAGCTTATCCTGCGAGACATCATCTGGGTGATGCTCATGTTGCAGGTTTCTATCCCGTCGCTCTTCTTCTTCGCCCTCTAGTCCAGCAACGACGGTGAAGAGTTCTCGCAGTGGAGAGTAGCTTACCAAGTTTGAAGTGATGACGTCCATGGTGCCGCCTTCCTCGTAGATGGGTGACAGAGGAGCTCCCTCCTGGTACAGAAGAGTGTCGAGGTAGGCGATGAGGCGTGAATTGTCGTCCTTGGCAAGAACGGGTGGCTTTATGTTGGGTCAATAGATGAATCTTCCTTGAGGAGTTGATGTGATTACCAGGCCTTGCTGCGGACCTAACAAAGGAGTCTCCTCATCCAGATCCGAGTAGTAGTGGAGGTCCTCAATAGTATCCGTATCGGATTGTGATCTAGACAGGGCTGCCTGATAATCAATGGTCGTGTTGCGGAGTGCGAACACGAATTGACTATGGTGGTAATCTGACTCGCACGATGGCTTATGCGTCAGCTCATGCAAGTCAATCCGACTGGCGCAAGAAGTCAAGTTGTACTCGGACTCGTCCCCCCAGCCTCTGACTAGGTCAAAAATTGAGAATTCGCTGAAATTCTCAACGAGATCCTCTAGAGCTTGGCGCTGGAGCTTCATAGTTTGCTGCTTCATGGTGCGCTGACGTAATGACTGGCTTGATGATGACTTGTTCCATCGAGTTCACCAGTGGATTCTCAGTGAGATCCCCTACCTGACGCGCCAGCTGTTAGTGTTTAGACCCGGCAACCTACCGAGGGGGGTGCCTGAGGTAGTGTTTTGGTTGGTGGGGCTTGTCGAGATCAGGAACTTGAAGGTAAATGCAGATACATGACTTAGACAGGTTCGGGCCACTAGATTGCATAATACCCTACGTCATGTGTGTTGGTTGGATTGAATTTCCTTGGAGGGGGTCCCTGCCTCACCGTATATAGTAAGGGGCAGGGTTACAGGTCGGTTGGTTACAAGAATACTAGTTGGATATGACTAAAAGAATCCTACCCTATTACAATGAGTACTTTCCTAATCCTTGACCAATTCTTGTCTTTCCATGTAGACTACGCCGTCCTGCGCCATGGTCTCCATGTCAGATGCGTCTTGGTGTCCAGCCCCATATTTGGGTCTGTCCAAACCTTTTGGTGCGCCCATAGATGTATGTACGATAGCTTGATCTGCCTTATTTTGGATCCTTAAGCAAAAACGAGCCTTTGGAGAGGGCATCAAGTTTCCAGCAAGTGTCCTCCAATAATGCTAATCGAAACTGTTGAAGCAACACGTGGTCAGGTATGGATAAGACTGGACAAATCTCCATAAGAGTATAGAAACGAGCCTATGCTGCGCCTATCGATTCCTCCTCTCGCTACTTGAGGCAAAGGACCTTAACTCGCAAAGAAGCGATGCAGGATAGAGGAAAGAGGAAGAAGCAAAATCTAGCCCTCAACTCTTTCCAATTATCGATCATACTCTCTTCTAAGCGAAGGTACAACTTTCTCACTCTCCCTGAGAGGGAGAACGGGAAAAGGTTCCTCTTAAGAGCGTCTTGTGTCAAGCCGGATATTCTCTGGCAAGAGCACAAGTGCTCAAACTCTCGCATGTGATGGTAGGGGTTCTCATAGCTTATCCTCGAGAAGGAATTTTCCTGAACCTGCTCTATGAGTGAGGGATGAATGTTGTAGCCGGATGTGGAATTGTGTTCCCAAAAGGATGGCTCTAAAGACTCACCCCGAAGGGTCAAAAGGTGTGTACGAGGATAACCTTCCATGGATAATGGGGGTAGAGGTAGAAATAAAGAAATGCAAAAAGATACGAGGACCACTACATTTGTAGATAAATAGCAATGGTTCCCTGGCAATAGCACCACAAAGCTTGTTGGTATAATTAACAAATGCAAATGACTTCGCAAGTGCACGGATACCATTGTAGCTTTCACCTCAGAGTATTCCAAGGGTAACAGATCTAGGGGAACGTGTGTGTATATCTATGACTCTAGTATCCATGGACAACCAACCAACGAGAAGCGAAGGGCAGAGAGGATTCCTATGGATAGCACTAGATAAGTTAAAGGTCAATCTATTGGTCAAGGAACTCGCTTCGGGCACTAGCTTACCCTAAATTACTTAGGCGCCTTCGGCCAATGGCTCTACGCTATATCCAAACATGGAGGATTACAAAGGATGGATGTGGTTGTCACCACCTGCCGTCTACCTCTAGCAACCCGTGGGATATATGGCAAATGAAGGATAACCCTTAGCCTAGACATCACGTCTACGCCACTGATTACTACTGCAATCTAACTAGGTCTGTCGACCCATAGCAGATATACAACACTCCGTATAAATATGGAGCAACAAACCTATGAGTAAGAGAATTGATCTCACTTATAAATAAGCACTAAACTAGATAAGGAATCACAAATACTTACTTACTAAACTCAGAAGGAAGACAACAACCATAGAGGTATATGGTCGGAGTAGACTGCTGAGGAACTCAGCACCCCTCCGAGCTACTCCCTCTCTCTCACCCTATCCTAAGCACAAGCCTAAGCAGGGCTTTGCCATGGAGCTCTTCTCTAGATAGGAGTAGAGGCAAGTGGAGGTGAGGAAGGTGTTGGTGTTGGTGGGTGTTGTTGGTGTGTCTTGAAATGAGACCCCTCCCCTTCTATTTACAGGCTCTTGGGGTTAGTTCCAAGCAGAAATATTCAGGGAATCTTCCACAACCACCTTTGGGACATCATCAACCACCGCCACATGTCAGCTGAGGATGAAAGGAGGCAAGTGTGGTTCAGCCAAACTAGGGGTTCAGCCGACCCCCAATAACCACCTTTCACACCGCCTTGGCTTTGGGTCACTGCCCTGTGGGTCCTCATGTGGGTACAGGGTGCTTGGCAATGAATGTAGTCGGTTTCCTTCAGATTGTGGGCCCATGGATCCACGTGCTTGCTCCTAATTGGATGAGAGTGTGTTTCCTTGCTCTTGAGGTGTGTTTTCTCTTTTAATGGACCTGCATACAAATGTTCAACAGCACTTGTAGAATTCATTAGTAATAACTCCTACCACTACTGTTGATGCTCATCTTTTCTATGTATATGCAGGAGTTAACGGCCTAGATTTTGTACTTAAGAGCTGTCAGCAGCTAGAGAACTTCTCTCGTACATCCATGAGCATCTCTGACAACGGATAAGGCTCCACACCCTCAACTGGGGGCTCTATCATATCAGCAATTGGCTGGGCAGCTTCTCACATCTTGTCCAAAGTAAACTTGGCCATGAACGCTTCAGCCTCATGATCCTGGATGGTCTTCATGGCATTGACAAGTTCAACTTCACCATCTTCGTGCATGTTCTTCTCTTTCTCCAGGTGATACTCCAGGTTCTCATATTTCAATACAAGCTTGTCGTGTTGATCAGCTATGCGTTAATACGCATTCTTCCAATCTGTGAGCTGTCCCCGGAGATCTTCATTTGACTTCTCAAGAGCTGCACAGTAAGGCAGAAGAGGGTCAAAGTTCCAAACACAATCAGTACTCGGAAATCAAGAAGGAGAGCAATTACCTTTAATCCACTGGTTTAATATTTTGTTGTGCCGGCAGCTCCATCATATTTCATCAGCAGTAGGGAGGAGTACTCTTTCTCTTTGGCCAGTTCTCTTTCGAGGGCCTCACCACGAAGCACTGTGTCCCATAGCCTTCAAGCATTTGAGACATATGATGGGAGCGCTTGATAACATCCTGCACCACAGAATTAGTACTCATGTTACAACATGGGTACAAGCCATAGGCTATATGTCAATGGAACAAGTTAGAAAAGGCATACCTCTGCATAGTTGCTGATGCAGCGGTGCATGTCCATCATTCCAGCAACTGCATCCGTCTACAGTAGAGGATCCTCGATCAACTGAGTGTCCTCTAGGCAAATTCTTTCGGTCAATAAAGGATCTGCATTAGCTTCAGCATCAGCTATGCCTTGTGGAACCATGGCAAGACTAGTCGATGGACCCAGTTTGAAAGGTAAATGTGTGGCCATCATTTCCAAAGTTGTGGCCACCTCGACCTCCATAGCTGGCTCGGGGGCTACAAGAGTAGCCACATCGGGAGCCACAAAAAATAGCCGCATCATCGACAGCAGCCACTACCTCTTCATGTACTTGTTGCTCGAGGGTTGGCGGCACCACATCTATCGAAGATGACAACACCTCGCGCATGAGGGCTGCCACAATAGATATAGCCATTGGAGTAGATGGTTTCTCCATAGTTTGCTCTTGCGGCTGATGGACTGGTTGGGCGAAGGCAACATCTCAAGTTGAGTGGCCATCACCATCACCTGAAAGTCCGAAGCCAGGCCCTAACAGATCCATGTCCGAGGATTCCCTGAACGAGATAGATTTTTATCAAATAGAAAGACAATATTGTTGGAGGTATGCCCTAGAGGCAATCATAGAGATGATGATATTCCATTTGTATCCATGATTTGTATATTGTGTTCATTGAATATCCATTAAAGGCTACTTGAATTGATTTGCAATTATGTGAATTGTATGTGAAACTCTTTACTTGTATGGTTATTCTAAAGTTGTCCCTAGTCGGAGTTCATGTGAGGACACACATGAATATTAGACTAGCACATGTATTAGTTGATGACTATGTTTCACAAGTCATGGATATGGAGATGTTGAACTAATAATGTGGACACATGTGGAGACATGTGCTAGGACTGACCCAACACGAGAAGTAGTTCTCTCTTTAAACAACATATACGCTTTGTCCTTAGACCTGAGATTGTCGCATGTATTCTAGATGTGGATCAACCTACTTAGGGGCTATCAAACGCTACGCCGTAACAGGGTAGTTATAAAGGTAGCTTTCGGGTTTGTCAAGAAGCATGCTATGAGACATGGTCAATCAAGATGGGATTTGCCCCTCTCTGATTGAGAGTGATATCTCTGGGCCCCTCGAGTGATCGGATCCGAAAATGCATGGCCATGCTACGTACGGTTAAGAGTTAACCTACAAAGGGATTCCGAATCACAGGATCGAGAAAGAGCGGTCGGCTTGAAGCTAGACCAAATATCGTGAGGCAAAGGGAATAGCATGTATATTATGTTGTGTTGGTTCGTCTGATATGATCTTCGTGTGCGTATAGGAGTTGGCACGTCTTGCTAGAGGCCGCTACCGACTATTGGGCCGAGTAGGAGTACTCGGGCCATGTCTATACGTATCCGAACCCATAGGGTCACACACTTAAGGGGCTGGAAGCCCAATTCGGATCTGATCCGAGTTGGATTAGGTTTAGAAGTACTAATGGGCCTCGGATCCAGAGGCCCGTCAGGAACCTCTATAAATAGAGGGGTGGGGGCGCCCTAGGGTTCACACCTTTTGGCGAAACACACCTGCCGCGCCTCCCACGCCCTCGCCTGTTGCAACTCACGGATCTAGCAGTCCGGCTTGCGACGCTTCCTCCCTGCACGTGTGGATACCTTGGAGGTGTTGCGCCTGCAGCACTTGGACGAGCCGCCCACGAGCCACCGACGAGCCACCGATGAGCCACGACGAGCCGACGACGAGCCGCGACAACGGAGGCGATCTTGCTGCATGTGGACGAGCTGCTGAGGAGCTGCTGGACGTGATCGACTACGTACGACTACGTGATCGTCTTCACTGCATCGACGCATGTCTACATCTTCCGCACCAGTAGTGCGTCGAGTGGTAATCCCGTGATCCTTATACGGCAGTTCTTCCTGGTTATACGCGGTAGAATTTTTGAATTGCGCTAGTGTAGCCTACCTCGTATTCCAACAAATATAGAGTTTCGATAAGTACTCAATGGGGAAGCAAGAACTACCTTGTAGATCTCCTCAACTTCAAAGTAGGTTCTCCCGTAAAGCACAGAGGTTTGTTGGTAGCAGATGGTGCCTTTGGCATTGCTTGAATGGTCGCAGTTAGATCCTCGCCGTTCGAGTTGTTCTTGCACCGGCAGGATCCACCACTAGTCAAGATGTGTTGCTATCATCAACAACTTTGAGCTCCGGATCATCTTCGACATTGATCACCTCATCAGTGATTGGCAATTTTTCTTGTGCAGCCAAAGCAGCTGCCTTTTCAGCATCTATCTCTGGCTCGAGTACTTGCAGTCGACCAGTGTTATCCTGAGTAGACACTGTAGTGACATTGGAAACATCCTTTGGGAGTACATGATAATCAGGATCTTGTCCTTCCTCATAGGTAATTACTTTGGGAGGCACATCATCTGCAGAGACATATTTCTTCACAACCAACATCACAATGATGGTCTGCATTTTCTTCGACAGCAACGGGATCGTGACTTCAACCTCCTCTGTAGCAGAGCGTTTCTTCACTCCGGAGGAAGGTCCAACCATAGCAGACAGCCGAGCCATGACTTCATATTGCTCCGCGACATTGGAACAAGTGCCAATGGAGGACTCTACCACATCCTCTTCCTCATGATTACCTCTCATAACTTCCCATGTAAACATGCGTGGAGCAGCTTCATAGGCATCCTCAGATCCAGGGGGTGGAGGAGCGGAAAAATATAAATCAACATCTTCCTGCATATAAGAACAAGTCAGCAGAACAATAATCTCCAAATTGGTACTTAGGGGCTATGGCCATGAGTACTTACATGCTTTGGTGGGCATGAGGCGCTGAATTCGCCCGAGCCTAATTATGATCTCATCCGCACTAATGTCATCTCGGGAGAACCTAGATGGATCATTAGGGCTGGTGTACTCATAACCATAGTGACATCACTGCTGTAGAGGCTAGATGTGATGCTTCATGAAGCTAAATGCTACACCAATTCCAATGAGCCCTTGCTGCTTCAACTTGGAAATCATGTCGATCAGCTCGTGTAGTTGGAGGCAATCTCCGTGCTTTGATTCATCAAGCCACCAGTTATTCCAAGAGGGTTGGTGGCCTGTCAGTTTGGGTAATTTCACATCATGTTTGCCAATATAGCACCACTTCTCTTTCCACCCTACATTGGAATCTATCAATTCGTAGTCTAGATACTGACTACTCATTGTTTCCCGCATCTGGATCCTGGCGCCTCCGACCAAAAGTGTGTGATCCTTTGAGGGCTGCGGTTTGACATGGAAAAGTTTCCGAAACAACTAAAAATGGGGCTTGATTTGTAGAAACGCTTCACAGAAGTTCACAAAAATTGCAGTGTGGAAAATGCCATCGGGATTCAAATGGACCAATTCCAACTTGTAATAATCAAGAAGGTCCCGGAAGAAATTGGAGGTGGGCAATCCAAGACCTCGCTCGATGAAGTGAGGGAAGATCACCATCTCATTTGGGTATGATTCCAGTGGACAAGCATCTCCGAGGGCAGATCTCTAGTGAACAATGCTCTGCTCTTGCAATAGCTTCATGGCAACAAGCGCCTTAATGTCTTCCTCTGTTGTTTTCGACCGCTTCTAGGCAACAACAGCATTGGAAGGTGCAGTCTTATTGGTCTTTCCATACTTGGGCGCTGGCAACTAAAGTTCCTTTTTCTTGTTAGATCTCTTCTTCTTCTCACCTTCGGCCAGTTTGGATGCGGCAGTCTTTCTCCCCATCCTCGATGTCAGAAGTGTCTTCAGTTGCATACACTCAGGGGCTGAGAAAGTGGTCGGAGACGGCAGCGCTTGCACTCGGAGATCAGGAAGTAACAGCGGTGCTAGGGCTACAGTGTGGAAGATGAAAGGGTGAATGGCAAAGGTAAGACGGAAGGGATAACTTCCACTGTTATTTATAATAGCGGCACAGTAAAAATTGGGCAATAGATGTTTTTTGACTTAAGGGATTTTTTGAAAATTGGCAACAGATTGAGGGATACCTTTATTTCGAGAAGAGATAAGGATATTCCAATAGATGGTCACGTTGACCAAGTTTGACCCTTATGCCAACCAAACTAGTCAGCTAAAGAGGCGGAGGCTGCGTGCCATGTGTCCATCAACAAAAAAGTTTTTCTTTTGGGTTTTAAGGGGAAAGTGAAGCAAATTATATATTGACTCTGAGCCTCATTCTTCGATTCAACCTAAGGCTCAGGGGCTACTCCATATGGAGTGCGATTTTTGTCGCACTACAATGCAAGTTTCAAGGTTGAAGACCATGAGTTCAAGATAAATGGGGCTGGAGCACATTCTAGCCTCATGGCAGTTTTTGAGCACCTTCGAAGATTCGGCCGAACAAAGTACTCGAAGTAGTCAGTGAAGATCAACAAAAAGTACTCAGAATTGCTGCATTCGACTAAAATGTACTCGGGAGCTTGTCATACATACATCTATGGGCCCACTAGAAGGTTTGCACAGTCCCAAATATGGTGCTGGACAATGAGACGCATCTGACATGGAGACCATGGCGCAAGGCAGAATGATCTACATGGACAGACAGGAACTAGTCCAGGATTAGGAAAGTACTCATTGTAATATAGTAGGACTTGTCATATCCGACTAGTATTCTTGTAACCAACCGACCTGTAACCCAGCCCCCGTGTATATAAGGCGAGGCAAGGACCCTCCTCCAAAGCAATCCAATACAACCAACACACAGGCCCTAGGGTATTACACAATTCAGTGGCCCATAATTGTCTAAATCATGTGTCTGCATTTACCTTCGAGTTTCAGATCTCAATGAGCCCCAACAACCAAAACACTACCTTGGGCACCCCCCTCAGTAGGTTGCCGAGTATAAACACTGACAGTGATGTCAGCTTTGGGGCGGGATTGTTAGCAGTAAGGGGCTTGGACGGGGTGTCAGAAGGAGCAGCGGTGGGGTAGGGATTTGACGAGACAGACATGGGGAGGAGCTCTAATGGGGTGGAGGTGGTGACATCTTCATGGATGACAAATCAATGCAGCCAATCACGCAGAGGCACCATTGCTCCCGCCACTGCCGCAAAGAGGTGCGCGGCCAAGACAGATGGTTGATTGGAGGAAGGGCAAAAAGGTAATTGCATTGTTTCCTTATTTTTTTCAAAACTGTGCGGAACGACATGTATTTTGATATGGAGTATATAGTGACTTGAGAAATGTATTCAAATTTTTCTCTTGTCGCAACATACTCCCTCAATCCCAAAATTGTTGACACCAGTTTTTGACTAGAGTCAACCGATGAGGATAAGGTTCTGACAGCCGATGAACTTGCAGAAGAAAACTCTGTTGACACCTGACGTTGACCAAGGCCAACCACGGATGACCATATTCTAGAAACCGATAGCAGACTAGGAGGAATCCGATTCAAAGCAAAATCGACTCCACCAAATAAGGGAAAGTGTTGAGATTTATCTTTATTAGTTTTTAGAATCATTGTAACGGTTCATATCGTAACCGATTAGGATTTTAGCTTGCTCTAGGGTATAAATACAAACCCATGAGCTTTGTATTGAACAATTGTCAATCAATCAATACAACCTTTACTTTTTTGGCGCCACGCCACCAAACCCTAGGAGTAGGAGTAGAGTAGAAACCGACGAGTTTCTTCTTGCACGCAGGGCTGCATCGGATTCGATCTCAGGCGAGCTTGTAAGTACCATCACCTGGTCATTACGTTATCTATATTAGTCATTAGAACTTTCTAGGCTTCATCCAATATTCTAATCTCTTAGTGTAAGGCTAGTTATCGAGTTGCTTAGAATCAGACATAACTTTTTAGGCTTTGTCTAATATTCTTTTTGTCTTTGAAGTGCTCATAGTTATCAAATGGCTTAGATCTGATTAGGTTGTTCTCATCGGCTTCTTGATCTTGTTTAAGCATTCACCAGTTATCTAATCGTATCAGCTTGTTTGATCTTGCATGCCCCTCAAATCACTAGCCTTTGGATCTTTAACGTCAGACTACTACTGTTGAGCCAATAATGTCTTAGTTGGGTCCAATCCATCCATCTCAGTAGTATCATGATGTCACCGAGCTGATGGCTATGCGTGCGAGGTCTTGTTGCCATGTTGTAGTCTTTTAGGTTAATGAATCGAAGTTAATGCCCTCTTAGCCATACTGCCTTGGTTAAGTCCAATCTATCGGCTCACGATATTAATTAGATATGTTAGTTTAATTGATGAGCACATGGTAGACAAGTCATTTTTTAATGGCTGTTGTTTTATCCTGTATCTATCTTAGCATGTCAGCTCATATGGCCGATGGCATATGCCATTAATGTTTCTATTTATTTACCCTACATGATTACACTAAAAACCTGACTTTAATGGTGTTTATTCAAAGTAACGCCTACCCATGAGCTTGAAGGCTTCGCCACCTATTGTCTCAGGAATTTAATGTTTTCCTTGTCAATTATAGGTCAAATTGACTAGCACGCCTTGCACCTTCACGAGCCAATTTGGAGCCTGCACTAGAGTTAAGCATATCTCCCACGTCGTCCGTGTTGTTAACGTAGAAACCTGAAGCCCAGATTTTGTAGCAACACGCTCTTGGCATGCCCGGTGGGACCAACATCAAACACTAAGCCGATCCAAGCAGTCGGCTCATCAAAGGAAGTCCTAATAGATGCTGCGACTATTGACATTGAAGGAAAGTTAGGACAAGGTTTTACGTCGGCTCACCTTTTGGAAGAGAATTATATAGGTCCAGGTGATAGGCCAAGGCCGATGTTTATACGTTCCAAGTTATGTTCTGAGTTTCAACAAAAGTTAATAGAGTTATTGAAAGAATATCGAGACTGTTTTGCTTGAGAATACTATGAAATGCCACGGTTAAGCTGGTCCATCGTAGAACATCGGCTACCTATTAAGCCGGGCTATCGGCCATTCAAACAACAAGCTAGAAGATTCAAAGTGGAGCTATTAGAAGGCATTAAGGCCGAAATCACCCAGTTATATGAAGCTAAATTCATCAGACCCTGCCGGTATGCAGAGTGGGTTTCAAACATTGTTCTCGTTATCAAAAAGAATGGAAAGTTGAGAGCTTGTGTAGATTTTTGCAATCTAAATAGAGCTATGCCAAAGGATGAGTACCCCATGCTTGTTGCCGAAATGCAGCATCAGGTCATAAGATTTTGAGTTTTATGGATGGAAACGCGAGATACAATCAGATATTGATGGCAGAAGAAGATAGTCCAAAGACTGTGTTTCGATGTCTTGGAGCTCTTGGACTTTATGAGTGGGTGGTCATGACATTTGGTTTGAAGAATACTGGTGCGACCTATCAATGAGTTATGAATTATATCTTTCATAGTCTCGTCGGCATAATTGTGGAGATCTATATCAATAATGTAGTGGTAAAGTCTAAATCCCCTAAAGAGGATCTGGCTGATCTACACAAAACATTGGAATGCACAAGGAAGCATGGTTTAAAGATGAATCCAAACAAGTGTGGTTTCGGTGTATTGGTTAGAGAATTCTTAAGCTTTATGGTACACGACAGAGGAATCGAAGTTGGCCAAAGGAGTATCAAAGGTATCAACACTACTGTTCTGCCAACAAACAAGACAGAGTTGCAATCTTTGATTGGGAAGGTTAACTTTATCAGGAGGTTCATATCTAACTTACCAACATGTATTGAACCATTCATGCCATTATTGAAGTTAAAGCCTGATCAAGAGTTTGTTTAGGGAGAAAAGCAACAAGTTGTCCTTTATGAAATCAAGAAATACCTAAAATCACCACCGGTCCTGATTGTGCCACAAGCAGATCGACTATTCAAGTTGTACTTATCGGCTGATGAACAGGCGATCGGATCGGTTTGGTTCAAGAAGTTGATGGGAAAGAATGGGTGGTCTTTTATTTAAGCAGAAGGCTTTTAGATACGGAAACTAGGTATCCAACAGTTGAAAAATTATGTCTATGCTTGTATTTTTCGTGCACCAAGCTACGCCATTATTTGTTGACCTCTGAGTGCATGGTGGTATGCAAAGCCGATGTTGTAAAATATATGCTGTCAGCCCCCATCATGAAAGGAAGGTTAGGCAAATGGATTTTAGAACTAATAGAATTTGACTTACGATATGAATTGGCTAAAGCTGTTGAGGCACAAGCTGTGGCTGATTTTATCGTACATCATCAGGATGAGTTAGTAGACATGACTGAACTTGTTCCTTGGGTTTTATTCTTTGATGGATCATCATGTGACAAAGGATGTGGTGTCCGCTTATACATAGTGTCACCTCGGGAGGCAACGTTCGAATGTGCCTTTCCATTCAAGAAATCGTTGACCAAGAATCAGATTGAGTATGAGGCAATGCTGAAAGGACTAAAAGAAGAAAGAGCCGACATCATTGAGATTTTTGGTTGCACATGTATTGGCAAATAAGTGATTTCAGGGATACAAATCTATACAGAAATAGAAACTTGCACAAACACCAGAGAAACACACTGAAGATCATTCTCCGCAAAGCACGAATACCAAAGAGGGTTCACATGCCAGAGCAAACCAGCCCGAACTAGCATGGGTCCATGAGGATCAACACCAAGGCCCAAAGGATGGCCCACCTGGCAAAGGCGGTGGTGACGCGGCTTGCCTAAGGGTTTGCCGAACTTGGACAGTGCCCCCTCATCCCTTTCTTCCACGTCGCGGTCGCTGGTGGACTCTTGAAGGTGGTGGGAGAAGATTCCCTGGAGATACCTCCTGGGAACCACCCTCAACTACCTAGAAGAGGAGGAGACCACCCCTCTCACACACACCACACACTTGAAGCCTCTCTCCCTCTCTCTCTTGCTACTCTTGTAATCCTTAGGCTAGTGGAGCTAGGCTAGAGTTTAAATTCTAGTAGTGCTAAGCTATTCTTCAGGTCGGTTGGAGATGTAACCTCCGGCTCTTGGTATGGCTTTGTATTCAACTTGTCGGTGTTCTACCTATAAAGAGTTTGGTTGTGACTAAGGAATAGCCATTGCTTATACAGGCTAAGTTGTCTTTGTTTTATGCTGATGGATGAAAATAGGGTAGTGTATGACCGGTTTTGACTTGTCGACCAACTTCGTCGAGAATCTGGAGTGTCTTGTGAGAAGAGTCCAACCTCGCATCATCCCTCCTTAGATCGCTCTTTCGGCAACTGAACCATTCATTCCAGCACCATCCACTCCTAAGGCTATGGCTGAAAAGACTCTTTGTGAGTTCTCCATCCCCTCCACCAACAACGTGAACTTCGAGCTGAAGACGAACCTCATCAACATGGTGCAGGCTAGCCCCTTCTATGGCAAGCCGAACGAGGATGCAAATACTCATCTCCAACACTTCCTTGGCCTTTGTGACATGGTCACAATGAGAGGAGTCACCCAAGATGCCATTAGACTTTGCCTATTCCCGTTCTCCCTCATCGGGAGAGAAAAACAGTGGTTCATCAAGGACAAGGATGCTGTCAACACATGGGCAAAGTGCTCCACGGCGTTCCTCGCTAAATTCTTCCTGTTGGGCAAAACCAATGCCCTACGTGGAGAATTTTCAGCTTCCAGCAGTCAAGCATGGAGACGATCCCAGAGGCGTGGGAGAGGCTGTAAGAATATATCCTTGCTTGCCCACACCGCAGGATGGATGACTGGCCCATCCTCCAAAGCTTCTAGAATAGGCTAACCATGTTAGCACGAGCCCATCTTAATGCTGCTGTTGGAGGAGCCTTCCTTGACCTCACTATTACCAGAGCTACGGCTCTAGTCGAGAAGATGGTCTCCAATCAGGGGTGGAGTGAAGAATGACTCAAACCTCGTACGCGGGGCATGCACACTGTCAAAGAGACGGACATGCTAGCCACTAAGCTAGATCTCTTGCTCAAGCGTATGGACGAACGGGAGAAATCTCAAGAACTTATGCTCAAGCCTGTTCAAGCCGTGGACTCGCACCTCACGTGCAAGGTCTGCGAAAATGGAGGACACTCGGGGAGCAACTGGCCTGAGACCCGTGAAGACATCGCTTACATGACAAACAATAATAACGAGTACCGTCCTCAAGGAGGTCAAGGGTGGAACCAGTCGCTCCCCACACTACCAGGGAGGTAACAATAATTATAATTCAAACCAAGCTTAGATTAATGAATCTCTGTCTAAAAAGCTTGCTGCCAATGATAAGACCTTGGAAAGCATAAACGTAAAAATTGAAAGTCTTTCCTCCGCATTTAAAAATCAAGTGAGCTTTAATAAAATGATCGAAACCCAATTAGCTCAAATTCCTTGTTGTTCCTTCCAAAGTAAATGCGGTGACCACGAGGGGTGGTAAGTCCACTCATGATCCACCGTACCCTAACCATGCAGGGAAGGAAAAAGCACATAAGGAACCAGCAGAGGAAGAGGAGCTGGTAATTCTGGAAGACAACAGGGAACCTAAAATGGAATCGACCCTGCAAGATTTCGTAGATACGAGCTTCTTGCCGTTTTCTACTCACAGCCGGAAGATGGCTATGGATGAGCAGTTTGCTCGTTTTGTTGAAATGATCCAGAAGATACATGTCAATGTCCCCTTGTTGGATGTGATGCATGTACCAATGTACGCATGGTACATCAAGGACATCATCAACAGCAAGAGACCTCTGCCCACCACTAAAGTCATCAAGCTCATGGAAGAGTGTAGTGCGGCTATACTCAACCGAGTCTTAGGAAAGAAGAAAGATCTGGGGTGTCCCATGATCACATGCTCGATCAGGACACACCACTTCGACCACACCCTATCGACCTTGGGGCTAGCGTTAGCGTGATGCCCAAGGTCATCTTCGACCAGCTGAACGTCATGCACCTATCGCCCACATTGATGCATCTCCAGCTAGCTGACTCTTCGGTCCGCTATCTGGCAGGGATTGCAAAAGACATTGCAGTGAAAACCCGGGACTACTTCATTCATGTCGACTTTGTGGTGCTTGACATGGAAAAAACAAAAGAGAAGCCTCTCATTCTTTGGCAACCATTCCTAAGCACAGCCAAAGCACACATTGATGTTGAAGCTGGAGAAATCCGCTTCAACAGTAATGGCAAAGAGGAGAAGTTCAACTTCCGTCCCAAGTAGGAACAATGCTCTATGATCAAGATCAAGTACGGACCGAATCCACAAGGCATCGATGAAGTCAAAGTAACACCTCATAAGACAGATAGCCTCATCCCATTCATGAAAGCTTTCACGAAGAAGGAAGAGCAAAGAATGGACAAAAGTCTGCGGTTATGGAAGAACCAGGCCCCGAAGTCCAAAAAGAAACCAGCCACACCTCCAGCCACAAAACCAAAGAAACCTCAGAAGGTATGGAGGGTGAAGGACATACAGTCATCCATGTCTTCTTGTCCTATACCGGATGCCCCATCCACAAGCTGAAAGGCTATGGAGGAAGTCCCGCTCAAAGGACTTAAAATGGTGAGCCCTTGCTGAAGGTAAATCGGTAGTTATCTCAAATTTGAACTTTCAAAATTTGGATTTCCTTTATTTGGTTTTTCCAAATTGCATTTGCATGCTAGAATTTATTTTAGCCCCTTTTCCCTTTCATAAAAGTTTCTCTTAAAATTCAAAAACAATAAAATGACTTGAGCAAAATACTTTGAAAAATTATTTTTGAGCATGTCTGAGAAAACTTTCATCGGGCCTCCCCACTATGTCACCGTATGACTGTTGGGAGTCGTGGGCCAAAGCTGGTAGTCAGGGGGGCCTACTAGGGGTTGGCCGAACCAGACCCAATGGCTCCTAGGCCCCACCGACTCCAATGGCTCCTAGCCGTTGCCCTTGGTCAGTTCCCAAAGGGCCTGCAGTTTTTCAAGTTTGCTACATAGCAGCTTCGTAGCTCGGCACGTCTATGGTGAGACCATTTGTCGGGCATGCACCCCAGGCCCACGAGTAGACCTTGGATAGCCCACTAAGGGGCGTACTCGGACATGATCAGAACAAGGGATAGGCGTATCCCAGTCGGACTAGTCAAGTATGTATATGGAAAACTACTCGGGCCTTACCGAGTAGAACTCTGTACCAGTACTCGACTAGGACTCAGACTTGTAACCCTGCCCTCCCGTGTATATAAGGGCGAGCAGGGACCCCCCCTCAACAACAACTCCAGTTCATCAATACAAACCAACACACATGACGTAGGGTATTACACGATCTAGTGGCCCGAACCTATCTAAATCGTGTTCCTTGCGTCACCATTGATTCCTTGATTCTCGACGATCCTTACCACACAAAAGACCACCTAAGGTACCCCCTAGGCGGGTTGCCGGACTAAAACATCGACAGCTGGCGCACCAGGTAGGGGAACTCGTCGAGTTTCTCAGCGTGAACTCAATGGCAAAGGTCATCATCAAGCCCATTTTCTTCATCGAAGCGGGCACCACCTTCGTTTTCGGATCCTGGCTTTGCATCGCCGATGGCTCGGGTTCGTTCTGACACTAGATCATCAATGCTCAGGAGAAGAAATCAGAAGATCTGATCAGAAAAAACTAAGGTTTCAAAATTGACGAGTTCGAATTCGACTACGCATCGGATGTGACTTCGCTTCGGACTAGTCGGTCCCAGCTAGTGCCCAAGTCGGTTTCGATTTCAAAGCGGTTCCCGCACGGACTCCGCAACACAACCAGAGTTCACCAAGGCTTTCTTACTTGAACCCAACTTGAACTCGGGCACGATGAAGACATCGACTCCGACTCGTCTTATTCGCCAGAGATACCATTATCTGGTCCAGCCCAAGGATTGGTAATAACTTCAACATCACAAGGCAGATTTGTCCACTGGCCAGGATTGCGACCATCTCTTCTTGACCGCGACTACGACTCGCGCCTTGTCGCCCATATAGACAACCTCCCATATCAAGAAGGCGTTCCACTCACTTCCAACCGCGAGGAAAGGTCCACAGAGATAGCAACGTCAAGCTCCGGAAGCTACTACCCGGACAGGGAGATACTTGTTATTACTCAGAATAACAACCTGGGTACTAGCCAGAACAGAACCCCCAGGCGATTAGCACAACTCGACAACACCTCCAAAGATGAGTCTACAGCTGACGCCCCTCACAATGAAACCTCCAAGCAAAGAAACCAAAGAACGACGCGCAACGCTACTCGAGCCGAGCGACGGTAGTCGATGGCTACAAATATTCCCATTACAAATCTTGAAAGGGCCTTCAACGCAGTTCAGGCTCAGGAGCACAATACCCCACTCGTGGCTATCACCTCAATCAACCTTTTAACAACGTTGATGCCTCAGGATAGGGATAACGAAGCCACAGCTCAACTCGTGCAGCGCAGCAACGGACTGATCGCACAACTCGCGGAGCAAACCTACAAGTTACTCGACAAAGAATCACCGATTCCATCTGTTCCTCGCATCACAGTTCACCAAGAAGGCAGCCGGGGAGCTGCAAACAACAACAATGCCCCAAGAAACGGCAATGAAGTTAACCAACCTCGGCAACACAGCCAAGGTCCAAGCAAGCACAAGGCCCTAGCTCGCCATAAGGATGTTGGCGAGGTCAGTTGCACCAACTCGGTTAAAAGTTTTCACCCCACTCAGAAGAACCACGAAGCATCCAACTTTA
Source organism: Setaria viridis (assembly GCF_005286985.2). Lineage (NCBI taxonomy): Eukaryota > Viridiplantae > Streptophyta > Magnoliopsida > Poales > Poaceae > Setaria > Setaria viridis. The sequence goes on from NC_048264.2 coordinate 17,513,067, forward strand.
GTGATCTGCGAGAAATCCTCAACAGTCGGCGCGAGCGAGAAGTCGACAACTACAACCACTTTCCTGCTTTCACAAACCGGGTAATGAAACAAAACTACCCGAGAAGTTCAAGCCAACTGGAATCACCAAGTATGATGGCAAACAAGATCCAATTCAATGGCTACGATGCTACTCGCTAGCCGTCCAAGCAGCCGGGGGCAATAACGACACCAAAGTTATTCACTTTCCCATATGTATGGAACCCGCACCACTGACCTGGCTTGAGTCACTCAAACCCAAGTCCATTGACTCATGGGCAGATTTGACAAAGGCTTTCACCAACAACTTCGCCGGCTCCATGGCTAGACCAGGCAACAAGATTGACTTAGGTCAAATGAAGCAAAAGGAAGGTGAGACCTTACGCGACTATTTGCGACGTTTTTCCGAAAAGAAGGCTACCATAGTTGACATCTCAAAAACAGACGTCATTGAGTGCTTCCAGAATGGACTCTACGATCGACGAACGTACCAAGACTTCGGTCGCTGATGACCAGCTAATGTCAAAGACCTCAAAGTCATGGTACAACAGTAGGCAGATGAAGAAGCTAAAGAGCGAGAATGGTTCGGCTCCCACCGTAACTGTGGACGCGACAGCAACAATGACCAAGATAGAACTCGAAATAATGATACTCGTAACAACTATTCGAGTAATCATGACCGCAAAAGGAAGCCCGACAACACCGTCGCTGCCATGACCAACTCTGGGAAAAAGGGACCCCGTAAAAACGATGAAGGGCCAACCTTCACTGAACTACTCAAAAAGCAGTGCCCATGGCACCCGACTAGCAAGCACTCGGCAATAGACTGCTACAGCATGCGCCGAGTCATGCAAGACTTACCCGCACCACCACCTCATGAAGAGTACACCAAGAAAAAAGATAAGGGCAAGAACAAAGTCCACAATGATGAAGACGAAGAAGGCGACTTCTAGACTGCCTCAAAAACTGTCAACGTCATATTCGGCATTATTCCAGGCACCGCATCCAAGAGAGCCAACAAACTCGCACTTAGGGAAATCATGGCCATTGAACCAATGGATCCAACACCCTTAAAATGGTCCGAAGTGCCAATTTCTTTTAGCAGAAAAGACCAATGGACCAAGTCCTCAGAACCAGGTCGTTCCCCCCTAGTACTTGATCCGGTTGTGGCAGGCTCAAAGTTAACCAAAGTACTCATCGACAGCGGAAGTGGACTCAACGTTATTTTTGCCAAGACATTGAGGAAGATGTGCCTTGACGTCACTGAAATGCTTACTCCAATAGATTCACCTTTCTACGGCATCGTGCCTGGAAATGCGGCTATACCACTAGGACAAGTTGTCCTTCCAGTTACCTTCGGAACTAAGGAACATTACCATACCGAGTACATTAGATTTGAAGTCGCCGACTTCGAGACATCTTACCATGCTATACTCGGAAGGCTAGCACTCGCCAAGTTCATGGCCATACCACATTATGTTTACCTGGTACTCAAAATGCCAGGCCCCAAGGGAGAACTCACGCTGCGAAGAGATCTACGGCGATCCTACGAATGCGACACTGAAGCCGTGGAAATTGCTGCGACTACTCAAGCACCTAGTCCCATGCAACAAGTCTTCACAGCTTCAAAGAAGCTCCACCCAACCAAACTAGAGATCCCAGAAAACAAGTCAGGGCCCACAAAGGTGAAACCCGACCCGCCAGTGAGCAAGACTTCAAAGCAGTCGACCTCCAGACGGGCGACCCTTCCAAGACGGCACTGATCAGAACAGGGCTAGATCCTAAATAGGAATCCGCGCTCGTCAGCTTCCTTCGGGCTAACCACGATATCTTTGCTTGGAAATCGGTTGACATGCCAGGTGTGCCCAAGGAGCTGATTGAGCATTCTCTCAATGTCAATCCCAAAGCTACTCCAAAACGGCAACGACTACGCTAGTTCGCTCAAGATAGACGAGAAGCAATCAAAAAAGAGTTAGCCAAGCTCCTCGCGGTAGGGTTCATCAAAGAAGTCTTTCACCCTGACTGGCTCGCCAACCCCGTGCTCGTTCGTAAGAAAAACAAGGAGTAGATAATGTGTGTTGACTATACTGACCTCAACAAACACTGCCCAAAAGACCCTTTCAGGCTACCCAGGATCGATGAAGTGGTCGACTCCACCGCAGGGTGCACTTTACTATGCTTTCTCAACTGCTACTCTGGTTATCATTAGATAAGCCTAAAAGAGGAGGATCAAGCCAAAACAGCGTTCATCATGCCTTTCGGAGCTTTCTGCTACAAAAGAATGTCCTTCGGACTAAAAAATGCAGGGCAACTTATCAAAGGGTCATACAGATGTGCTTTGAAAAGCAACTTCACCGCAATGTTGAAGCTTATGTCGATGATGTAGTTGTCAAAACAAGAAATCGGGAGGAACTCATTGCTGACTTGGAGGAAACTTTCTCTAGTCTATGCGCTTTCCGATGGAAACTCAACCCTACTAAGTGCGTCTTTGGAGTACCTTCCGGCAAATTACTCGAGTTCATCATTAGCCATCGCAGCATTGAGGCCAACCCGGAAAAAATATCTGCCGTCACAAACATGGAGGCACCAGCTAGCATTAAGGATGTGCAGAAACTCACAGGCTGCATGGCCGCTCTCAACTGGTTCATCTCGAGACTTGGAGAACAGGGACTACCCTTCTTCAAGCTTCTCAATTGCCAGGACAAGTTCAAATGGGCGGAAGAGGTAGATGAGGCATTAACACAACTCAAAGACTTTCTGTCAAAGCCTCCTGTACTCACCGCTCCTTCTCCGAATGAAGACTTGCTCCTATACATCTCAGCTACTACTCATGTCGTCAGCACAGCAATAGTAGTTGAACGGTCTGAACCGGGCCACGCTTACAAGGTCCAACGACCTGTCTACTTCGTCAGCGAAGTACTCTTGGACTCCAAAACTTGGTATTCACCGATACAAAAACTCTTATACGCAATTTTGCTCACCTCCCGGAAACTGCGCCATTACTTCCAAGAGCATAACATCACAGTCATCTCCGACTTCCCGCTCAGCAAAATTCTCCACAACAGAGATGCCACGGGTAGAATCTCCAAATGGGCAGTTGAACTCGGAGCTCTCACCTTGGACTTGAAGCCAAGGATAGGTATCAAATCCCAAGCTTTGGTCGACTTCATAGCTGAATGGACTGAAAATCTAGTGCCAACACCAGTCGAATGGCCAGAACATTGGGTAATGTACTTTGACGGATCCCTCAAACTCGAAGGGGTCGGCGCAGGCGTATTACTCATCTCCCCCAGGGGAGACCAGCTCAAGTACGTGCTGCAAATATTCTGGGAAGCATCTAATAACGAAGCCGAGTACGAAGCACTACTCCACGGGCTTCGCCTTGCAATCTCCCTTGGCATCAGACGACTACTGGTGTATGGCGACTCTCTAGTCATTATAAACCAGGTCAAGACAAGTGGGATCGGAACAAGGACAACATGGACGCTTACTGCAAAGAAGTCCGTAAACTGGAAAACAAGTCTCAGGCTTGGAATTTCATCACATCGTCCGCGACAACAACGTTGCCGCCAACGTCTTATTTAAAATGGGCTCAACTCGTGCAGAGGTTCCAGCAGGAATTTTCGTACACGAATTGCGCAACCCGTCCATATCTGACCAAGTCACACCGCCAGCAGTCCTGGCTGCTGACATCTCTCGAGAAATCATTGTTGGGATACGAGGTAGGCTACACTAGCGCAAATCAAAATTTCTACCACGTATAACCAGGAAGAACTGCCGTATAAGGATCACGGGATTACCACTCGACGCACTACTGGTGCGGAAGATGTAGATATGCGTCGATGCAGTGAAGACGATCACATAGTCGTACGTAGTCGATCAACGTAGTCGTACGTAGTCGATCACGTCCAGCAGCTCCTCGGCAGCTCGTCCACGTGCAGCAAGATCGCCTCCGGTGCCGCGGCTCGTCGTCGGCTCATCGTGGCTCGTCGGCGGCTCGTCGATGGCTCGTCCAAGTGCTGCAGGCGCAACACCTCCAAGGTATCCACACGTGCAGGGAGGAAGCGTCGCAAGCCGGACTGCTAGATCCGTGAGTTGCAACAGGCGAGGGCGTGGGAGGCGCGGCAGGTGTATTTCGCCAAAAGGTGTAAACCCTAGGGCGCCCCCACCCCTCTATTTATAGAGGTTCCTGACGGGCCTCTGGATCCGAGGCCCATTAGTACTTCTAAACCTAATCCAACTCGGATCAGATCCGAATTGGGCTTCCAGCCCCTTAAGTGTGTGACCCTATGGGTTCGGATACGTATAGACATGGCCCGAGTACTCCTACTCGGCCCAATAGTCGGTAGCGGCCTCTAGCAAGACGTGCCAACTCCTATACGCACACGAAGATCATATCAGACGAACCATCACAACATAATATACATGCTATTCCCTTTGCCTCATGATATTTGGTCTAGCTTCAAGCCGACCGCTCTTTCTCGATCCTGTGATTCGGAATCCCTTTGTAGGTTAACTCTTAACCGTACGTAGCATGGCCATGCATTTTCGGATCCGATCACTCGAGGGGCCCAGAGATATCACTCTCAATCAGAGAGGGGCAAATCCCATCTTGATTGACCATGTCTCATAGCATGCTTCTTAACAAACCCGAAAGCTACCTTTATAACTACCCTGTTACGGCGTAGCGTTTGATAGCCCCTAAGTAGGTCGATCCACATCTAGAATACATGCGACAATCTCAGGTCTAAGGACAAAGCGTATATGTTGTTTAAAGAGAGAACTACTTCTCGTGTTGGGTCAGTCCTAGCACATGTCTCCACATGTGTCCACATTATTAGTTCAACATCTCCATGTCCATGACTTGTGAAACATAGTCATCAACTAATACATGTGCTAGTCTAATATTCATGTGTGTCCTCACATGAACTCTGACTAGGGACAACTTTAGAATAACCATACAAGTAAAGAGTTTCACATACAATTCACATAATTGCAAATCAATTCAAGTAGCCTTCAATGGATATTCAATGAACACAACATACAAATCATGGATACAAATGGAATATCATCATCTCTATGATTTCCTCTAGGGCATACCTCCAACAATCATGATGATAGAAGTAGACTGGAGGACACCCTTCATCGACTACATCAATGATCACCAGTTACCATCTGACAAGAATAAGGCTGAGCAAATCTCCCGACAAGTAAAAAATTACGTTCTAGTCGGAGACAAGCTCTACAGGAAAGGTGTATCATCTGGGGTACTCATGAAGGGCGTTACCAGAGAAGACGGTCAAGAAATCTTAGAAGAAATTCACATAGGAATATGTGGCAACCACGCCTCTTCGCGAACAATAGTTGGCAAGGCTTTCAGAGCAGGTTTCTACTGGCCAATGGCTCTGGCCGACGCTAAAAAACTAGTTCAGAAATGCAAAGGTTGTCAATTCTTCACAAAACAGCAACATGTACCGGCCTACAAACTAGTCACAATACCTCCAACATGGCCGTTTGCCTGCTGGGGGCTCGACATGATAGGGCTATTACCAACAGCTCCAGGAGGATTCAACCGAGTACTCGTGGCAATCGACAAATTCACCAAGTGGATCAAGGTCAAACCAGTCACTTGCCCCAAGGCAGACCAGGTCCTTGACTTCTTAGATGAAATCGTACACTGCTACGGTTTTCCCAATAGGATTATCACAGACCTAGGGTCAAACTTCAACAATCATGACTTTTGGGAATATTGCGAGAATAGCGGCATCGACATTCGCTATGTCTCGGTCGCTCACCCGTGAGCCAATGGACAAGTCGAGCGTGCTAATGGCATGATACTTGACGCCCTGAAGAAAAGGCTACATGACGTTGGCAACACCAAAGGCGGCAAGTGGCTCAGAGAGTTACCCAATGCTCTGTGGGGCCTGCGCACCCAACCATGCAAGACTACTGGGCTATCGCCCTATTTCCTCGTATATGGCTCAGAAGCCATACTACCCCGCCGACATCATGTGGCAATCACCATCTGTTGAACAATATGACAAAGAATTGGCAGAAGAAACAAGGTGAACAGATGTTGACAGTCTGGAAGAAACAAGATGCGCAGCACTAGTGCAATCTGCCAGATACCTTGACGGTCTAACGCGTTACCACGACCGCAACGTCAAGGAAAGATCTTTCAACTTGGGCGATATGGTCCTCAAGCATATCCAAGACACATCAGGGTTGCACAAACTCAATTCACCATGGGAAGGTCCTTATATCGTATCACAGGTTACGGGACCTGGATCTTACAGACTCCAAGAACTCTCAGGAGAACAAGTACCAAACTCTTGGAATATAGAACATCTTTGTCGATACTACCCATAGCAGCACTTGAGTAATCGCTTCAAGGCAACTCATGATGACTACTTGGGCTAACCGCCTGACTAACTTTAGCTTTGCCAAAGAGTTATCACCTCAACAAGGATCACTGCCCTGGTACAATAATTTCCGTTAAAGTATTTCTTTACTAGGAACCGAAGATACATCTTCAAGATACATACAAGTACAAATACTCGAAATACACAAAGACTACAAGCAACTGCCTACTGGCGGGCTGCATTTAAGCCTCAGGCTTTTACTATGTCACAAGGCCACTCAGGTCTGCCGACTACAATGGGAAGGGCCCACACACAAGGAAGCTGCGCAAAACACAGCCATATCCAGGTCCTCTACTCAAGGCAATGCCAGGAACCAAGGCTTGTCTTTTGCTAGCCTTGCGGAGCCACCACTCTACGGCCACACCTCCACCACTAAGAGAGCAGGATAAACACCGCGGCACTCATCACCCATCACCCGCGAGTTCTAGTGCGTACCCCACTGGATCTCGAGCTGCAAGATGAGGCGTGCGACGAAACCTCCTACAAGGATTCTTCTTGTTGGAGGTATGCCCTAGAGGCAATCATAGAGATGATGATATTCCATTTGTATCCATGATTTGTATGTTGTGTTCATTGAATATCCATTGAAGGCTACTTGAATTAATTTGCAATTATGTGAATTGTATGTGAAACTCTTTACTTGTATGGTTATTCTAAAGTTGTCCCTAGTCGGAGTTCATGTGAGGACACACATGAATATTAGACTAGCACATGTATTAGTTGATGACTATGTTTCACAAGTCATGGACATGGAGATGTTGAACTAATAATGTGGACACATGTGGAGACATGTGTTAGGACTGACCCAACACGAGAAGTAGTTCTCTCTTTAAACAACATATACGCTTTGTCCTTAGACCTGAGATTGTCGCATGTATTCTAGATGTGGATCGACATACTTAGGGGCTATCAAACGCTACGTCGTAACAGGGTAGTTATAAAGGTAGCTTTCGGGTTTGTCAAGAAGCATGCTATGAGACATGGTCAATCAAGATGGGATTTGCCCCTCTCTGATTGAGAGTGATATCTCTGGGCCCCTCGAGTGATCGGATCCGAAAATGCATGGCCATGCTACGTACGGTTAAGAGAATAACCTACAAAGGGATTCCGAATCACAGGATCGAGAAAGAGCGGTCGGCTTGAAGCTAGACCAAATATCGTGAGGCAAAGGGAATAGCATGTATATTATGTTGTGATGGTTCGTCTGATATGATCTTCGTGTGCGTATAGGAGTTGGCACGTCTTGCTAGAGGCCGCTACCGACTATTGGGCCGAGTAGGAGTACTCGGGCCATGTCTATACGTATCCGAACCCATAGGGTCACACACTTAAGGGGCTGGAAGCCCAATTCGGATCTGATCCGAGTTGGATTAGGTTTAGAAGTACTAATGGGCCTCGGACCCAGAGGCCCGTCAGGAACCTCTATAAATAGAGGGGTGGGGGCGCCCTAGGGTTTACACCTTTTTGGCGAAACACACCTGCCGCGCCTCCCACGCCCTCGCCTATTGCAACTCACGGATCTAGCAGTCCGGCTTGCGACGCTTCCTCCCTGCACGTGTGGATACCTTGGAGGTGTTGCGCCTGCAGCACTTGGACGAGCCGCCGACGAGCCGCGGCACCGGAGGCGATCTTGCTGCACGTGGACGAGCTGCTAAGGAGCTGCTGGACGTGATCGACTACGTACGACTACGTGATCGTGTTCACTGCATCGACGCATATCTACATCTTCCGCACCAGTAGTGCGTCGAGTGGTAATCCCGTGATCCTCATACGGTAGTTCTTCCTGGTTATACGTGGTAGAATTTTTTGATTTGCGCTAGTGTAGCCTACCTCGTATCCCAACAGTGGTATCAGAGCCGTAGCTGCTTAGTTTTAGATTCGGGATGTGTGCATATGGAGATATGCGAATTTTCCGTTTGATCTATGTCCTGTTTTCGTGCCCTTGCTGCAATGGTAGTGTAACGACATACTCCTACCGGTCGGTTTCCGCCATCGGAGTTAAGTGATACACGTAATCCAGTTACAGTGAGTGAAGATCAATATGATTGGTCGAATCGAAATCCAGGGTCATACGCCTCGCGCATTAGATGTGCAATAGTAGATGGGATCTACTGCCGGGGTCGGAATTTTTGCCGTATGCGTATGCTTCGGTAAATCAGCCGTAACTTTTCGGTACGATCTCGGATCGGGGCGAATTTTATATGAAAATTGATCTACAGAAAAAGTTACACATGAAATTCAACGCTTTGCCGTTTTCGGCGAAATTAGATTTCCCAAATTCGGCTTGGAAGATGGAGTTTCGGGCCTCCGAAGTTTGGAACGTTAGGACGCCTAACTCTGTTTTGCAGGATGTATGTATGTATCTTGTGATCAGTATGGCCCCCTTGTGTATGTGATGCATGTGTGTAACTCATTCGTGACCTGCGTGTCGCGCGTACGGCAACACGGCAGGAGCCATATGTGTTGTCACTTTATTGTATTTAATGGTCTGCGTACAAATCTGGATGATCCAAGCAACTATGTAATCTTCTTTACTAGATTCTTTACTAGCTATTAGGCGTAATAGCATGTTCTAGTTCTTGGAGGACTCATCACCAGGAGGATGGCGCACATGGAACATGGAGATGGAGATCACCATGGTGAACAGGTTCTATGGAGATGGAGATCACCATATGAAAACGGGCCATACTGTGTCACAGCTGTGTGAATGCTATTCTGTTTATGTTTTACTTTCTGCATGCTGTGATGTTAGAAGTAGAACGATCCCTCACAAAGTTTAAGTTAGTATGTCCTCCCAACTAAAACTTGCACCGTCCCATGTCTTGTACAATTAGTGGTGGGTCTATGAAATTAGGGTGCCACTAGTTTTCCTTGACTAGACGGGTTTGTGTCGGACACTTACACGCATAAGGGTTGGTTTGCTTAACAAGGTTATCTTAATGGTTAAGGACCTTGAGGCATAAAGGTTGGGCGCCGAGACATCGAGATGTCACCCAACAACAGGAGTCATATGTGATATGATTAGCAAAAGTTGCTTACCGATCTACCTCGTTTGCTAGCGGTGATGCTAAAGCTCACTAGTAGACTTGTTAGTTGTGGATCCTGAATCACTAAGTTTCAATAGAGGGATATTGATTTTAGTGGGAGTAGATTCTGTTAAAATAGTTTAATTTCATTTTCTCTATCATGGATACGTTTGTCTTAGTGTATTTTGCATTACTTTTGTTGTAGATTAAATGGCACCTAGCAACACCACCACATCGTTTGCTTTGCGTTCGGTCCTTGAGAAGGACAAGTTGAATGGAACAAACTATTCGGATTGGATCCATAACCTGAGAATTGTTCTCAGGGCCGATAAAAAGGAAGATGTTCTAGACACCCCACTACCACCAGTACCTGCTGATGATGCATCTGTTGCCGTTAATGCTGCTTACAAGAAGGCATTTGATGCTAATCTTGAGGTAAGCTGCCTTATGCTTGCTTGCATGGAACCCGAGCTGCAGATGCAGTTCGAAACAAATCATGAGGCACACGATATGATCGTGGCGCTCAAGGACATGTTCCAGACACAGGCTAGGACCGAAAGGTTCAATGTGTCCAAAGCCTTTCTGGAGTGCAAGTTAGCAGAAGGCGCAGCAGTAGGACCACATGTAATCAAGATGGTTGGTTACACTCAGCGATTGGAGAAGCTGGGCTTCCCAATGGGCAAAGAGTTGGCCACTGACTTCATTCTTTCATCTCTTCCGCCTAGCTATGGGAACTTCATCTCGAACTACCATATGCATGGGATGGAGAAGGGTTTGAATGAACTGTGTGGTATGCTCAAGACAGCAGAGGTAGACATCAAGAAAAGCGCTAGTACCAGCCATGTGATGGCTATACAGAACAAGCCTAGCTTTAAGAAGAAGGGCAATTCTTGGAAGAAGAAGGGCAAGGCTGGAACGTCCAAGCCAAACCCAGCGCCCAAGGTTAAAGCTGGACCTGGACCTGCTCCAGACAAAGAGTGCTTTTACTGTCATGAACTTGGTCACTGGAAGAGAAACTGCAAGCAGTACCTAGCTTCCTTGAAGAATGGCGGAAGTAAGAGTACTTCTACCTTAGGTACGCTTGTTGTTAATGTTATAGACAACATATTTCTCGCTGATACAATTATTAATTCTTGGGTATTTGATACCGGATCGGTTGCTCATATTTGCAATTCGATGCAGGGAATGATAAGAAGTAGAAGCGTGGAAAGAGGAGAAGTTGATTTCCACGTGGGCAATAATGCAAGAGTTGCTGCGTTGACTGTCGGGACGATGCAACTCCACCTCCCGTCAGGATTTATTATGGAGTTGAATAATTGTTATTTTGTTCCTAGTTTAAGTCGAAACATTTTATCTCCTTCATGCTTGATGAAGGATGGTTATTCATTTGCGAGTGAAAACAATGGTTGTGTGATCTCTAAGAATAATATGTTTATGGCTTTTGCACCCATTGTGAATGGATTATTTGTTTTAAATCTTGATGGTTCACCTGTCTGTAATGTAAGTGCTAAAAGGCCTCGGCCTAATGATTTGAGTCCTACCTACTTGTGGCATTGTCGTTTGGGTCATATAAGTGAAAAGCGCATGAAGAAGCTCCATTCTGATGGACTTCTAACTTCGTTTGATTTTGAATCATACGAGACATGTGAGGCTTGCTTGCTAGGCAAGATGACCAAGACGCCTTTCACAGGATTTCCTGAGAGAGCAGTAGACTTCTTGGAACTCGTACATAGTGATGTATGCGGACCAATGAGCACGACGGCTAGAGGAGGATTCCAATACTTCATAACTTTCACTGATGATTTTAGTAGATATGGCTATGTCTACTTGATGAGGCACAAGTCTGAAACCTTTGAAAAGTTCAAGGAATTTCAGAATGAAGTTGAAAATCAGCGTGGCAAGAAAATTAAGGCCTTACGATCTGATCGTGGAGGCGAGTATTTGAGCCACGAGTTTAGCAATCATCTAAAGAGTTGCGGAATTGTTCCACAACTTACGCCACCTGGAACACCTCAGAGAAACGGTGTGTCCGAGCGACGTAATCGAACTTTGTTAGACATGGTTCGATCAATGATGAGCCAGTCGGACCTACCGTTGTCATTTTGGGGATACGCTCTAGAAACAGCAGCTTTCACACTTAATAGGGTACCATCTAAATCCGTAGTTAAGACACCATATGAGATATGGACTGGAAAGGTTCCTAGTTTGTCTTTTCTAAAGATTTGGGGATGTGAAGTGTTTGTCAAGTGACTTCAGTCAGACAAGATCACACCCAAGTCGGATAAGTGCATTTTCGTGGGATATCTAAAGGAAACTTTGGGATATTATTTCTACAACCGATCAGAAGGCAAAGTGTTTGACTTCACCAAGAACGAAGAAGAGTCTTGTGTTTACAAGAAGGTAAGTGGGAGCTCTATAGTATTTCTAATCTTATATGTGGATGACATATTACTGATTGGAAATAACATTCCTATGCTTGAGTCCGTAAAGACTTCACTAAAAAATAGTTTTTCGATGAAGGACTTAGGGGAAGCGGCATATATTCTGGGCATTAAGATCTATAGAGATAGATCGAGAAGGCTTATAGGTTTAAGCCAAGATACTTACATTGACAAAGTGTTGAAGCGGTTCAGGATGGAAGAGGCAAAGAAAGGGTTCTTGCCTATGTCACATGGCATACATCTCAGCAAGACTCAGTGTCCTTCGACTGCTGATGAGCGGGATCACATGAGTAGAGTGCCATATGCCTCGGCTATTGGATCTATCATGTATGCAATGATAAGTACTCGCCCAGATGTTTCATATGCGCTAAGTATGACAAGCAGACACCAATCTGATCCAGGTGAGAGTCACTGGACAGCGGTGAAAAACATTCTTAAGTACTTGAGAAGGACTAAAGATATGTTCCTCATCTATGGAGGTGAGGAGGAGCTCGTTGTAACAGGTTACACCGATGCTAGTTTCCAAACCGACAGAGATGATTCAAAGTCACAATCAGGATTTGTGTTCACGCTAAATGGTGGTGCTGTTAGTTGGAAGAGTTCCAAGCAGGAGACGGTGGCCGATTCTACGACAGAAGACGAGTACATCGCGGCTTCGGAAGCCGCGAAGGAAGGTGTTTGGATAAGGAATTTCCTCATTGAGCTTGGTGTGTTCCCGTATGCGTCCAGCCCATTGAATCTCTACTGTGATAACAATGGGGCAATTGCACAAGCAAAGGAGCCAAGGAACCACCAGAAGAACAAACACGTAATGCGGCGATTTCATCTCATTCGAGACTTCGTTAACCGGGGTGAGATCAAGATATGCAAAATACACACGGATCTAAACATTTCTGATCCGTTGACAAAACCACTCCCGCAGGCTAAGCATGATGCGCATGTAAGAGCTATGGGTATTAGGTACCTTCTAGATTGACTCTAGTGCAAGTGGGAGACTGTTGGAGGTATGCCCTAGAGGCAATCATAGAGATGATGATATTCCATTTGTATCCATGATTTGTATGTTGTGTTCATTGAATATCCATTGAAGGCTACTTGAATTGATTTGGAATTATGTGAATTGTATGTGAAACTCTTTACTTGTATGGTTATTCTAAAGTTGTCCCTAGTCGGAGTTCATCTGAGGAGACACATGAATATTAGACTAGCACATGTATTAGTTGATGACTATATTTCACAAGTCATGGACATGGAGATGTTGAACTAATAATGTGGACACATGTGGAGACATGTGTTAGGACTGACCCAACACGAGAAGTAGTTCTCTCTTTAAACAACATATACGCTTTGTCCTTAGACCTGAGATTGTCGCATGTATTCTAGATGTGGATCGACCTACTTAGGGGCTATCAAACGCTACGCCGTAACAGGGTAGTTATAAAGGTAGCTTTCGGGTTTGTCAAGAAGCATGCTATGAGACATGGTCAATCAAGATGGGATTTGCCCCTCTCTGATTGAGAGTGATATCTCTGGGCCCCTCGAGTGATCGGATTCGAAAATGCATGGCCATGCTAGGTACGGTTAAGAGTTAACCTACAAAGGGATTCCGAATCACAGGATCGAGAAAGAGCGGTCGTTTTGAAGCTAGACCAAATATCGTGAGGCAAAGGGAATAGCATGTATATTATGTTGTGATGGTTCGTCTGATATGATCTTCGTGTGCGTATAGGAGTTGGCACATCTTGCTAGAGGCCGCTACCGACTATTGGGCCGAGTAGGAGTACTCGGGCCATGTCTATACGTATCCGAACCCATAGGGTCACACACTTAAGGGGCTGGAAGCCCAATTCGGATGTGATCCGAGTTGGATTAGGTTTAGAAGTACTAATGGGCCTCGGACCCAGAGGCCCGTCAGGAACCTCTATAAATAGAGGGGTGGGGGCGCCCTAGGGTTTACACCTTTTTGGCGAAACACACCTGCCGCGCCTCCCACGCCCTCGCCTATTGCAACTCACGGATCTAGCAGTCCGGCTTGCGACGCTTCCTCCCTGCACGTGTGGATACCTTGGAGGTGTTGCGCCTGCAGCACTTGGACGAGCCGCCGACGAGCCGCCGACGAGCCACGACGAGCCGACGACGAGCCGCGGCACTGGAGGCGATCTTGCTGCACGTGGACGAGCTGCTAAGGAGCTGCTGGACGTGATCGACTACGTACGACTACGTGATCGTGTTCACTGCATCGACGCATATCTACATCTTCCGCACCAGTAGTGCGTCGAGTGGTAATCCCGTGATCCTCATACGGCAGTTCTTCCTGGTTATACGTGGTAGAATTTTTTGATTTGCGCTAGTGTAGCCTACCTCGTATCCCAACACTTCTAGCATCGCGGCTATCCCTACGAGCGCAGGAGTCTGTGGAGGGAAGGTGGCCTCAATCTACGGGGAATTTTCTAGCACCGGTGCACTCTTTGATGGCTCTCTACACTCAAAAAGAAGCAACCGAAAGCAATCCATTGCTACTCAAAAACTTGGTTTAGCTTGATCTCCAGAAGGCTCTATTTATAGCCGAAAGATGCAACTACCACCTGCCCAAGAGTTACTATGCGCCCGTGATTAATGAGTCTAACGACTCCTGACTCTGCCCACATGATGGCACTTATACCACAAAGGACAAAAGAGTACAGTACACCCGTGCATCCACAAAATACAAAAGCATGCAGTACACCTGCGTACCCTCAAAAGCAGAGTACTCGACAGCATCATGACTACTCGACACTCGGAACTACTCCAAGCCAAGCGCGGCCTACGCTCACACCATTATCTCGGGGGCTTGGAATTTTCCAACCCTCTGCTCAGGGGTCGGGTACACCCGACCCTAAGACTTAGGGTCGGGCGAGGCGGAGTTCTCCCACCAAAGGGTCGGGCTCAACCGACCCTAGGACTTCGGGTCAGCCAACACAATCTAAAATTACTCTTCGTAAGACAATCAACTCAAGCTACAAACTAATGGGCAAGTATTCATTTGTCAAAAGTATTGTTCAAATTACTCGACACAGATTCCAAAGTACATACAAAGCTCAAGGCTCTTCTAGAGAGACAAACTCCGACATCTTCGACGCAATAGGCTCCGCCTCCTCGAGGTACTGCACATATGCCTCTTCCATGCAGTTGCGAGCCACGCCGTCACCAGCTGCCGTCAAGTTTGCCCTCGGGTAATAGGACTTCACGACCGCAAGGGCCTGTTTGCAAACAGCTTTGCAGAGTCCCGCCACTTTACCTGAGGCAGCATTCAATCGCTCGACCAGTGATTGCAGCCCTGCGCCTTCTTCCATGGGGGCTATGGCGTTCACCAAGTCTTCAGCTGCTACGGTTAGCTCCTGGAGTCCACCTCGGAGCCTCCCCATGGTCTGGGCATGGTCCCTGCATGCCACCATGGCCATGGCAAGTATCATGCCATTCTGCATCTTCCTATCCCACTGATGCTTGCATGCAGCCTGTGCTTCCATCAGCGCGGCTCGAAGGCGTTCAGCTTCATCCGCCACTCGATCATGCGCATTTCTCCAGTCAAGAACTTGGCTCCTCGCAGCGGCCTCTTGTTTCTTGAGCTCTACAAGACAAAACAAGTTCAACCACAGCTGACTAATGGGAGATACTCGGAGTATGCAAAGTACTCACCTTGATACTTTTTGTTCAGCGACTTGTAGCGGCTCTCCAGTTTTTGCTGTAGGACTGTGTGATCTGTACGTTCCACAGCAAAAGACTTCGCTCCAACTTCGTGAACCCTCAGAGCTTCCGTCAGTCGGGCACATTCCTGCTCCAGTTGATGACTTCGTTCCTGAAAAGGTCCGAGGACGCAAGGTACTACGGTCAGTTAAAAGCCTCACAACTACTCGATCTATGTGACATCTCAAAGGCAATCCACCTAGAAGCTCCGGAAAACATCGACGGCCCTCTAGAACTCCAAGTCAGATGGCAGGCTAAGCACTGGTCTTTCGGTACTCTCTGCAAGATGAGGAGTCGTACCCAAAGTGGCACCTACAACATTTATCATCAGTCAGTTACCTGCTATGACTACAATAACAAGACTACAGAAACATACCTGGAGCAGTCGCCTCTTTGGCTTTTTCAACACCCACTACGGTCAGCGATCCGCCAGTGGATGTTGATAAGGCAGCACATCCAGAACCCAATGCAGCAGCGGGAACTTCCACTGAACGGATGATGTCTTGAAGCATAGACATGGTAGCTCCAAGATGACCGGCGTCGACTTCGGGTACCTCCTCAACAATTATATCTTCCAAAGGAGCAGATAATGTAGTCGGGGGATCCGGCTCTACCCCTGTCTTTACAGGGATAGTCTACTCTGCATCTCTGCATCAAAATACATCACTACACAACTTCAAGACAACTTAAAGCCATTCAACCGACAAGAAGCTCACCGGGTTGAGCGTGGCAGAAATCGCACACGTTTCTTCTCGGTGATAGGCGGCCGAGTACCGAGCGCCGCAGGGATAGCTGCCGGCGCTGTCTTCTCGTCAAGACCTACGAGGCAGAAGTCAAGACTACAATACAACTCAGACATAAAAAAGTTTAGTCGGGACAGAAAGTTACCTCTGGCAATCATGCTGGACAACAAGGCGCCAGTAGCGACTACTGGTGACACTTCCTTTGCAATACCCGCTACTCCGACGGGTAACCCCAGGACCACCTGATCAGTAACGGTTTGCGCGACGGCTGGCGGAGTTGTGGCGGGTAGCTCGGGGGCTACTCCACCCTCTGTCAATGGCACCCTCTCTAGCACCATATCAACAGATGCATTACCGACTTCTAGGTCGGTCACAGCCAGTTCTTCAGAAACAGCCTCATCATCACCAAGCGCCGTATCAACAGCCTTTATGAACAAGACAAATTCGTCACATCAATAGCAAATTCAAATTCATCAGCTACAGATAAGTTCACGGCTACATACCTGGGTACCCCAAGACTTCTCAAGGGTTGAAGCAGACTTAGCCACAGACATCTTGCGTACTACTCTACGTTTCTTGACAGGAGGAGAGGGTTCGTCCTCTGACTCCTCAGCAATAGCTTCTGACTCTTGTTCCGACTATGCCAAGTAGCTGGCAAGAACTCGAGACTACAAAAAACAAGTCGATATTAACAACAAATATCACACAAGTCCAAAATTACATGTAAGGTGCAAAGACATACCACTTCTGGCTCATACCAGGCGTCATACTAACATAGAGCCGCAGGGATTACTGGTACTCCCTGATAGTTCCTGAAGAACTTGGCCAGCAGCGCCTCTACATCATCATCAGATATATCCTCATCGGACATACGCGATGGATCATTAAGACCTGTATACTCACTTCCCGAGTGAGCACGTTTCTAAAGTGGCTGAACTTTTCTCTTCAGAAAGCTGGCAGCCACATTGATCCCAGTGAGACCGAGTGCCTTCAACTTGGTGATTTGCTGCATCATGTGATCAAGCTCGGGGGTGTCTTCGGGTTCGCTCACCCAGTTTTCTGCATGCTTGGCCGCATGACCAGTCACCATAGGCAAGCGAGGATCATGATTCCCGATGTAAAACCACCTCCTTTTCCACTCCCCATGGGAGTCAGTTAAGTTATACTCAATATACGCGCCCGAGTTCCTGAGTTGGAACCCGACGCCTCCAAAGACTTCTGTCCTATGGACACTAGGCTGCGGCTTATAGCGGAACAGCTTCCTAAACAACTCAAGACTTCGAGGAATTCCCAAGTACACTTCGCAGAGGTGTACAAAAATTGACATATACAATACACCATTGGGGTTCAAATGCACGAGTTGAAGCTTATAGTACCCGAGAATACCTCTGAAGAAGTCGGAGGTGGGCACTGCGAACCCCCTCTCCACAAAGTTCTCGAGCATCACTATCTCGCCTGGATGTTCCTCAAATTGCCACGCATTTGGAAATGCGGGGCGCCACTCAAGAATCTCCTTCGGCTGCAGAAGCTTCGCATCGACTAGTGCTTGCACGACTTCCTCATTCATCACTAAATGTTGACACGTTGCTCCAGGCGGCGGCGGCGGCGCAGTCTGGTTCGTCGGCCCCACCTTCGGCATCGGCAGCACCAGTTCTTTCCCCTTCCTGGATTTCACCTTGCCCGTCACCGGAGCCTTGCCCTGGATCTTCTCGGGTTTCTTGCCCATCTTCTTGGTGCGCATTCGACGGACTCAACCTCAATCTAGAACGGCACTCTCCCTCGGATCTCCCTTAAGGGGCGACAATGGCGGCGGCGGCACTCGCGGCAGTGCAAATGTGGAGCAGGAGAAGAGGGGAGGCAGAAAACCGAAAGGGGACCTTCCAGTTTTATCTCCGCCAGCTCCGGTTTCCATGCGTCGATTACACAACGGACAGATTCTAACAAATTAATTGCACATTAATCGCCTTAAACACTCAACGGCTACTCTTTTCAACGGATTGCTGACCACTTCAACGACAAAAATCGCCCAAGTGCTCAGGGGCTGCGGGTACCGTACCCATTGGTCAGTTTTTTATTTTTCAAAGATCTCCGAGGGAAAAACGGATAAAAGCTGGTTTGACCCTAAGCTTGACTCTTCGACTCAACCTAAGGCTCGGGGGCTACTCCATATGGAGTGCGATTGACATCGCACTACCATATAGAAATCTCAGAACAGAAACAACTTGAAGGAACAAGAATAGTACCTTCCAGCCACGCGACAGTACTCGAGCACTTCGGCTTGCAACCTCTATGACGAAGTACTCGGATAGTGCCCGTAGTGCCCAAGACTGTGGTGCACGACTACAAAGTACTCGGGGGCTTGTCGGGCATGCACCCCAAGCCCACGAGTAGACCTTGGACGGCCCACTAAGGGGCGTACTCGGACACGATCAGAACAAGGGATAGGCGTATCCCACTTGGACTAGTCAAGTATGTATATGGAAAACTACTCGGGCCTTACCGAGTAGAACTCTGTACCAGTACTCGACTAGGACTCAGACTTGTAACCCTGCCCTCCCGTGTATATAAGGGCGGGCACGGACCCCCCCTCAACAACAACTCCAGTTCATTAATACAAACCAACACACAGGACGTAGGGTATTACGCGATCTAGCAGCTCAAACCTATCTAAATCGTGTTCCTTGCGTCACCATTGATTCCTTGATTCTCGACGATCCTTACCGCACAAAAGACCACCTAGGGTACCCCCTAGGCAGGTTGCCGGTCTAAAACACCGACACCATTATCATGCCATGCTCCCGGTCGATCATGTGGTTTCTTGGGATGAATTCAAAGCTGCCTTCAGGAGCCATCACATTCCAGAGGGCTTGATAGAAAGAAAGCTGAATGAGTTCCTAGCACTGACACTAGGCATGCGCAATGTGCTCCAGTATGCTCAGGCCTTCAATGATTTATGTCAGTACTCGGGTTATCATGCTGACACCGATGAGAAGAAGAGGGACCGTTTCCGTCGAGGTCTCAACACCAAGCTCAGGGAACAACTAAGTCCCATCAAAGTAAATAATTATAATAAGTTGGTGAATCTAGCGATCATGCAGCAGGATTGTATCATGGCTCATCGTGCAGAAAAGAAGAGGAAGGCTCCAATGGCCTTAGCTAGTGCCCCGAGCTAGAAATTTTGGATAGTCCAAAATGCTCCACCCCGAGTTCCTCAATGAACCCCACAGCCTGGACGTTGGTTCATCAGGCCACCTCAGCAGCAGGGAGCTTCACGTTTCCCTAACTTCCAGCAGCAAGGCCCAAGGCCCAATGCTCTAAGGCATTATAGCCAGGCACCACACCTATCTCGAAAAGACCCTATCGAATGCTGCCTATGGAGTTGGCAGAATTAAAGACCCAACTTCAAGAGCTACTACATAAGGGTTTCATTCGCCCAAGCACATCACCTTAGGGCTGCCCGACTCTCTTTGTCAAGAAGAAGGATGATAGTCTAAGGATGTGTGTAGATTACCAACCTCTCAATGTAGTGGTTATCAAGAATAAGTATCTACTGCCCCGTATTGATGTCCTCTTTGATCAACTCGCCGGAGCCAAAGTGTTCTCCAAGATTGATCTCCGCTCTGGCTATCATCAAATTAAAATCCTGCCGAGTGACATCCCTAAGACCACCTTCTCTACTCGATATGGACTATATGAGTACTTAGTCATGTCTTTCGGGCTCACAAATGCTCCTGCCTACTTCATGTATCTCATGAATTTGGTGTTTATGCCCGAGCATGACAAGTTCGTTGTGGTCTTCATTGATGACATCCTCATATATTCCAAAAATAAGGAAGAGCATGCTCAACACCTCCGCATTGTTCTTCAACGGCTTAGAGATCATCAGCTCTATACCAAATTTTCTACATGTGAATTTTTGTTGGATAGTGTGAACTCTTGGGACACACCTTCTCTAGTGAAGGCATTGTAGTCGATCCAAGCAAGGTACAAGAGGTGACGGACTGGAAATCACCCACTTCCATTCATCAAATCAAAAGTCTTCTTGGTCTAGCTGGCTATTATCATGGTTTCATTCCGGATTTCTCAAAGATAGACAAGTCAACGACCAAGTTGTTAAAGAAAAGGGTCAAGTTTGTATGAACCAAAATGTGTGAAGAAGCTTTCCACACTTTGCCAAAACTGCTCACCTTAGCACCAGTCTTAGCCAACTAGATAATACCAAGCCCTTTGACGTTTACTGTGATGCCTCTGGCACTGGTCTCAGTTGTGTTCTTATGCAAGACAATCAAGTCATTGCTTATGCTTCACGAGCACTTCGGCCTCAAGAGCAGAATTACCCAACACATGACCTTGAGCTAGCAGCAGTGATTCATGCCCTAAAGATCTAGAGATATTATTTGATGGGTACTCATTGCAATATCTACACCGATCAAAGTCTGAATATGCGTCAAAGGAGATGGTTGGAGTTGATAAAGGATTATGATCTAGAGGTACACTATCACCCCGGGAAGGCTAATGTGGTTGCGGACACATTAAGCCGTAAGGCTCATTGCAATTGCCTTTCCGCAGAAAACTTCATAGAAACCTTGTGTCATGAGGTGAGGAAGCTAAATTTGGGAATTATTCCTTAAGGCACACTAAATCACATCTCTATCGAACCTACCCTGGACGATCAAATCATTATGGCACAAATAGAGGATGAAGAGGTAAAAACCATAAAGTAAAGGCTCTCTCAAAGGGACGAGAGATATAAGTGTTCTGCCAAGACTAGAAGGGAGTTGTATGGTTTCAAGACCGCTTGATTGTTCCAGCAAATCATGATCTCCAAAAGCAAATCCTGGATGAGGCACATCTCTCCAAGTTCTCTATTCACTCGGGTAGCACCAAAATGTACCAGGACCTCAGGTAAAATTTTTGGTGGATTGGGATGAAAAGAGCAATTGCTCAATATGTGTCAAAATGCGACACTTGTCAAAGAGTAAAAGCAAGCCACTTAAGAGTAGCCGGTACTCTTCAACCATTGCCTATACCATCATTGAAATGGGAGGATATAAGTATGGACTTCATTGTTGGTTTGCCCACACCTCTCAAAAGCATGATTCCATATGGGTTATAGTTGATAGACTGACCAAAACAACACATTTTATTCTAGTTCAAACAACCTACACAACCAAGAAATATGCCGAGCTATATCTTGATCGCATTGTTTGCCTACATGGAGTGCCCAAAACGATCATCTCCAATCGAGGTACTCAGTTTGTGGCACGCTTCTCGGAATAGTTGCAAGCTTCTCTTGGCACTAAGTTGATCCGCAGCTTGACTTATCACCCTCAAACTGATGGACAAACTGAAAGGGTGAATCAAATCCTTGAAGATATGCTTCAAGCTTGCGTTATTCACTATTATAAGAACTGGGACAAATGCTTACCTCTAGTGGAGTTTTCTTGTAACAACAGCAACCAAGCTAGTCTAAAAATGGCACCATTTGAGGCCTTGTATGGTCGTAGGTGTCGAACTCTGTTAAGTTGGTCCCAAGCTGGAGAGCGGAAAGTATTTGGGCCAAATTTGGTAATTGAGGTGGAAGAGAAAGTGAGGGTAATGCAAGAACACCTTAAAGCCGCCCAATCTAGGCAAAAGAGCTATTTTGACAAGAGGAGGAAACCATTGCAATTCGAAGTCGGTGACCACGTATACCTCCGAGTTTTACCAACCAAGGGTGTGCAAAAGGTTCAGAGTAAAGGGAAAACTAGCTCCTCGATATATTGGTCCATACGAAATCATAGAAATTTGTGGACCCGTTGCCTATCAAGTGAAACTTCCACCTAGACTCTCTGCTATCCATGATATCTTCCATGTTTCTCAACTCAAGAAATGTGTTTGAGTTCCAACCGAAATTATCAAACAAAAGGAAGTATGGGTAGAACCGGATCTTTCTTATGTTGAGTTTCCCATCAAGATACTTGACCGAAAGAAGAACTAGAAGACAAATGGTAAGAATGTTTAAGATTCAATGGGGCCATCATACCGAAGAAGAGGCAACGTGGAAACCAAAGAATATCTCAACAAAAAATTTTGCGGTTTCCTATTCGAACAGAAAGGTACGCACACCCACACTAGTTTTAATCACTTGAATCTCGGGATGAGATTCTTTTTAAGGGGAGTAGGCTGTGACATTCCTAGTAAATAAGAGGAAGATCAAGAGAAATTAAGAAATTGATTAAGAAACAAATCAAAACTAGCTCCAAATTTGCTAAAGTGTTAAGATTCAAAAACACCTCAAATTTAGCTAAGTGTTAAAAACACCCCCTAAATGGTGCTCTGTTGGGAAGGAAATAAAAACAAATTTTATATAAGAACTTAACTTTTGGCTAATATAAAAGTGGTAGATCTTTTCAAACGGAGCAAATTTTATAATTGAGCCTGATGAGCATCATTTGTGCATATTTGAGCATCTTGGCTAAGCATTGTTTAAGTTCACATAATTGTTGTTTATTGTCGAAATTTGAATAGTTCAATTCAAGCCGGGCCCACACATCAGTGTCTTCTTCCTCCCTCTCCACGCCTGCACGCTCGCTGGATTGGGTAGAACTGCGGTGCTGCTCCGTTGGCCAGTGCCAACGGTGTTCGTCGCCGGTTGGCCACCATGGCCGGCACCACGCTCCTCCTCGCCTATAAAGCCTGAGCACTGGCCTTCCCCAAACCCCATTGCCTTCCTCCCACCATTGCGGTGCCTGACCAAGCTCCAGTCGCCGACACCCTATGCCCAACTCCGTCCACCTCCGCTCAATCCACCGCGCCACCACCTCCTCCACTCGCCTAGCCACCTCCTCGCCCTATCAGTGCCTCTCGCGGTGCCTCCCCCGGCCGGGAATCCGGTGTTCCCCGTCTGCCACCTCCAAGCATTGCCGCCACCTTGCACTGCCGATTCGCCGCCATTGGTGAACCTCGGTCCAATTCCTCGCGTCCACGGCTTCCTCAAGACGTCCCGCATCCGTTTTGCTGCTTACCGGCCTCTCTCCTCCACCGTGCATGCGTCCCGCCGGCGAGCCCATCTGCCGCTCATGTCTACCTCCTAGAAGCCTTGGCGCCAGCTCCTCCGCACTCCTGAGCCACCAGCTGGTGAGCCCTTTGTTGGGATACGAGGTAGGCTACACTAGCGCAATTCAAAAAATCTACCGCGTATAACCAGGAAGAACTGCCGTATAAGGATCACGGGATTACCACTCGACGCACTACTGGTGCGGAAGATGTAGATATGCGTCGATGCAGTGAAGACGATCACGTAGTCGTACGTAGTCAATCAACGTAGTCGATCACGTCATGTCCAGCAGCTCCTCACCAGCTCGTCCATGTGCAGCAAGATCGCCTCCGGTGCCGCGGCTCGTCGTCGGCTCGTCGTGGCTCGTCAGCGGCTCGTCGGCGGCTCGTCCAAGTGTTGCAGGCGCAACACCTCCAAGGTATCCACACGTGCAGGGAGGAAGCGTCGCAAGCCGGATTGCTAGATCCGCGAGTTGCAACAGGCGAGGGCGTGGGAGGCGCGGCAGGTGTGTTTCGCCAAAAAGGTGTGAACCCTAGGGCGCCCCCACCCCTCTATTTATAGAGGTTCCTGACGGGCCTCTGGGTCCGAGGCCCATTAGTACTTCTAAACCTAATCCAACTCGGATCAGATCCGAATTGGGCTTCCAGCCCCTTAAGTGTGTGACCCTATGGGTTCGGATACGTATAGACATGGCCCGAGTACTCCTACTCGGCCCAATAGTCGGTAGCGGTCTCTAGCAAGACGTGCCAACTCCTATACGCACACGAAGATCATATCAGACGAACCATCACAACATAATATACATGCTATTCCCTTTGCCTCACGATATTTGGTCTAGCTTCAAGCCGACCGCTCTTTCTCGATCCTGTGATTCGGAATCCCTTTGTAGGTTAACTCTTAACCGTACGTAGCATGGCCATGCATTTTCGGATCCGATCACTCGAGGGGCCCAGAGATATCACTCTCAATCAGAGAGGGGCAAATCCCATCTTGATTGACCATGTCTCATAGCATGCTTCTTGACAAACCCGAAAGCTACCTTTATAACTACCCTGTTACGGCGTAGCGTTTGATAGCCCCTAAGTAGGTCGATCCACATCTAGAATACATGCGACAATCTCAGGTCTAAGGACAAAGCGTATATGTTGTTTAAAGAGAGAACTACTTCTCGTGTTGGGTCAGTCCTAGCACATGTCTCCACATGTGTCCACATTATTAGTTCAACATCTCCATGTCCATGACTTGTGAAACATAGTCATCAACTAATACATGTGCTAGTCTAATATTCATGTGTGTCCTCACATGAACTCCGACTAGGGACAACTTTAGAATAACCATACAAGTAAAGAGTTTCACATACAATTCACATAATTGCAAATCAATTCAAGTAGCCTTGAATGGATATTCAATGAACACAATATACAAATCATGGATACAAATGGAATATCATCATCTCTATGATTGCCTCTAGGGCATACCTCCAACAGTCTCCCACTTGCACTAGAGTCAATCTAGAAGGTACCTAATACCCATAGCTCTTACATGCGCATCATGCTTAGCCTGCAGGAGTGGTTTTGTCAACGGATCAGAAATGTTCAGATCCGTGTGTATTTTGCATATCTTGATCTCACCCCGGTTAACGAAGTCTCGAATGAGATGAAATCGCCGCATTACGTGTTTGTTCTTCTGGTGGTTCCTTGGTTCCTTTGCTTGCGCAATTGCCCCATTGTTATCACAGTAGAGATTCAATGGGCTGGACGCATTCGGGAACACACCAAGCTCAATGAGGAAATTCCTTATCCAAACACCTTCCTTCGCGGCTTCCGAAGCCGCGATGTACTCGGCTTCTGTCGTAGAATCGGCCACCGTCTCCTGCTTGGAACTCTTCCAACTAACAGCACCACCATTCAGTGTGAACACAAATCCTGATTGTGACTTTGAATCATCTCTGTCGGTTTGGAAACTAGCATCGGTGTAACCTGTTACAACGAGCTCCTCCTCACCTCCATAGACGAGGAACATATCTTTAGTCCTTCTCAAGTACTTAAGAATGTTTTTCACCGCTGTCCAGTGATTCTCACCTGGATCAGATTGGTGTCTGCTTGTCATACTTAGCGCATATGAAACATCTGGGCGAGTACTTATCATTGCATACATGATAGATCCAATAGCCGAGGCATATGGCACTCTACTCATGCGATCCTGCTCATCAGCAGTCGTAGGACACTGAGTCTTGCTGAGATGTATGCCATGTGACATAGGCAAGAACCCTTTCTTTGCCTCTTCCATGCTGAACCGCTTCAACACTTTGTCAATGTAAGTGTCTTGGCTTAAACCTATAAGCCTTCTCGATCTATCTCTATAGATCTTAATGCCCAGAATATATGCCGCTTCTCCTAAGTCCTTCATCGAAAAACTATTTTTCAGTGAAGTCTTTACGAACTCAAGCATAGGAATGTTATTTCCAATCAGTAATATGTCATCCACATATAAGATTAGAAATACTACAGAGCTCCCACTAACCTTCTTGTAAACACAAGACTCTTCTTCGTTCTTGGTGAAGTCAAACCCTTTGACCACTTCATCAAAACGAATGTTCCAACTCCTAGATGCTTGCTTCAATCCATAAATGGATCTCTGAAGCTTGCATACCTTTCCAGCATTTTTAGGATCGACAAAACCCTCGGGCTGTATCATATACACGTCCTCAGCTAGGTTTCCATTCAGGAAAGCTGTCTTGACATCCATCTGCCATATCTCATAATCGAAATATGCAGCTATAGCTAGAATAATCCGAATGGACTTAAGCATCACTACGGGCGAGAAGGTCTCGTCGTAGTCAACTCCTTGAACTTGTCGAAAACCTTTTGCGACAAGTCTTATAGATGTGAACATTTCCATCCATGTCCTTTTTCTTCTTATAGATCCACTTGCACTCTATGGCTTTAACACCATCAGGCGGGTCAACCAAGTTCCAAACTTGATTGTCTCCCATGGACTCTATTTCGGATTGCATGGCACTCTGCCATTTTTCGGAGTCTGGGTCCATCATTGCTTCTGCATATGTCGCAGGCTCATCATTGTCCAACAATAATATTTCCCGCATTTCGCGGAGCCTTGCTGACCTTCGTGGTTGTGGCGGTGCTTCTCTTGCCATGGGTATCTCAACTTGTTCTGCTACGTTAGCATCACTCATTGATTCTTGCCCGATCGGCTCATCTTGAACTTCTTCAAGATGCACTGTCTTTCCACTCTTTTCTCCTTTGAGAAACTCTTTCTCTAGGAAAACCCCGTTACGAGCGACAAACACTTTGCCTTCTGATCGGTTGTAGAAATAATATCCCAAAGTTTCCTTTGGATATCCCACGAAAATGCACTTATCCGACTTGGGTCTGATCTTGTCCGACTGAAGTCGCTTGACAAACACTTCACATCCCCAAATCTTTAGAAAAGAAAAACTAGGAACCTTTCCAGTCCATATCTCATATGGTGTCTTAACTACGGATTTAGATGGTACCCTATTAAGTGTGAAAGCTGTTGTTTCGAGAGCGTATCCCCAAAATGACAACGGTAGGTCCGACTGGCTCATCATTGATCGAACCATGTCTAACAAAGTTCGATTACGTCACTCGGACACACCGTTTCTCTGAGGTGTTCCAGGCGGCGTAAGTTGTGGAACAATTCCGCAACTCTTTAGATGATTGCTAAACTCGTGGCTCAAATACTCGCCTCCACGATCAGATCGTAATGCCTTGATTTTCTTGCCCCGCTGATTTTCAACTTCATTCTGAAATTCCTTGAACTTTTCAAAGGTTTCAGACTTGTGCCTCATCAAGTAGACATAGCCATATCTACTAAAATCATCAGTGAAAGTTATGAAGTATTGGAATCCTCCTCTAGCCGTCGTGCTCATTGGTCCGCATACATCACTATGTACGAGTTCCAAGAAGTCTACTGCTCTCTCAGGAAATCCTGTGAAAGGCGTCTTGGTCATCTTGCCTAGCAAGCAAGCCTCACATGTCTCGTATGATTCAAAATCAAACGAAGTTAGAAGTCCATCAGAATGGAGCTTCTTCATGTGTTTTTCACTTATATGACCCAAACGACAATGCCACAAGTAGGTAGGACTCAAATCATTAGGCTGAGGCCTTTTAGCACTTACATTACAGACAAGTGAACCATCAAGATTTAAAACAAATAATCAATTCACAATGGGTGCAAAAGCCATAAACATATTATTCTTAGAGATCAAACAACCATTGTTTTCACTCGCAAATGAATAACCATCCTTCATCAAGCATGAAGGAGACAAAATGTTTCGACTTAAACTAGGAACGAAATAACAATTATTCAACTCCATAATAAATCCTGACGGGAGGTGGAGTTGCATCGTCCCAACGGTCAACGCAGCAACTCTTGCATTATTGCCCACGCGGAAATCAACTTCTCCTCTTTCCACGCTTCTACTTCTTATCATTCCCTGCATCGAATTGCAAATATGAGCAACCGATCTGGTATCAAATACCCAAGAATTAATAATTGTATCAGCGAGAAATATGTTGTCTATAACATTAACAACAAGCGTACCTGAGGTAGAAGTACTCTTACTTCCGCCATTCTTCAACGAAGCTAGGTACTGCTTGTAGTTTCTCTTCCAGTGACCAAGTTCATGACAGTAAAAGCACTCTTTGTCTGGAGCAGGTCCAGGTCCAGCTTTAACCTTGGGCGCTGGGTTTGGCTTGGACGTTCCAGCCTTGCCCTTCTTCTTCCAAGAATTGCCCTTCTTCTTAAAGCTAGGCTTGTTCTGTATAGCCATCACATGGTTGGTACTAGCGCTTTTCTTGATGTCAGCCTCTGCTGTTTTAAGCATGCCACACAGCTCATTCAGACCCTTCTCCGTCCCATGCATATGGTAGTTCGAGATGAAGTTCCCATAGCTAGGCGGAAGATACGAAAGAATGAAATCAGTGGCCAACTCTTGGCCCAGTGGGAAGCCTAGCTTCTCCAACCGTTGAGTGTAACCAACCATCTTGATTACGTGTGGTCCTACTGCTGCGCCTTCTGCTAGCTTGCTCTCAACAAAGGCCTTAGACACATTGAACCTTTCAGTCCTAGCCTGTGTTTGGAACATGTCTCTAAGTGCCACGATCATATCGTGCGCCTCATGGTTTGTTTCGAACTGCATCTGCAGCTCGGTTCCATGCAAGCAAGCATAAGGCAGCTTACTTCAAGGTTAGCATCACATGCTTTCTTGTAAGCATTCTTAGCAGCAGCGGGTGCATCATCAGCAGGTTCTTCTAGTAGTGGGTTGTCTAGAACATCTTCCTTTTTCTCAGCCCTGAGAACAATTCTCAGGTTACGGATCCAATCCGAGTAATTTGTTCCATTCAACTTGTCCTTCTTAAGGACCGAACGCAAAGCAAACGGTGTAGTGCTGCTAGGTGCCATTTAATCTACAACAAAGTAATGCAAAATACACTAAGACAAACGTATCCATGATAGAGCAAATCACATTAAACTATTTTAACAGAATCTACTCCCACTAAAATCAATATCCCTCTATTGAAACTTAGTGATTCAGGATCCACAACTAACAAGTCCACTAGTGAGCTTTAGCATCACCGCTAGCAAACAAGGTAGATCGGTAAGCAACTTTTGCTAATCATATCACATATGACTCCTGTTGTTGGGTGACATCTCTATGTCTCGGCGCCCAACCTTTATGCCCCAAGGTCCTTAACCGTTAAGATAACCTTGTTTAAGCAAACCAACCCTTATGCGCGTAAGTGTCCGACACAAACCCGTCTAGTCAAGGAAAACTAGTGGCACCCTAATTTCATAGACCCACCACTAATTGTACAAGACATGGGACGGTGCAAGTTTTAGTTGGGAGGGCATACTAACTTAAACTTTGTGAGGGATCGTTCTACTTATAACATCACGGCATGCAGAAAGTAAAACATAAACAGAATAGCATTCACACAGTTGTAACACAGTATGGCCCGTTTTCATATGGTGATCTCCATCTCCATAGAACCTGTTCACCATGGTGATCTCCATCTCCATGTTCCATGTGCGCCATCCTCCTGGTGATGAGTCCTCCAAGAACTATAACATGCTATTACGCCTAATAGCTAGTAAAGAAGCTAGTAATGAAGATTACATAGTTGCTTGGATCATCACAGATTGGTACGCAGACCATTAAGTACATTAAGGTGACAACACATATGGCTCCTGCCGTGTTGCCGTACGCGCGACACGCAGGTCACGAATGAGTTACACACATGCATCACATACACAAGGGGGCCATACTGATCACAAGATACATACATCCTGCAAAACAGAGTTAAGCGTCCTAACGTTCCAAACTTCGGAGTCTTGAAACTCCATCTTCCAAGTCGAATTTGCGAAATCTAATTTCGCCAAAAATGGCAAAGCCATTGAATTTCATGTCTAACTTTTTCTGTAGATCAATTTTCATATAAAATTTGCCCCAATCCAAGATCGTACTGAAAAGTTACGGCTGATTTACCGAAGCATATGCATATGGCAAAAATCCCGACCCCGGCAGTAGATCTCATCTACTATTGCACATCTAATGCGCCTGGCGTATGACCCTGGATTTCGATTCGACCAATCATATTGATCTTCGCTCACTGCAACTGGATTTACGTGTATCACTTAACTCCGATGGCGGAAACCGACTGGTAGGAGTATGTCGTTACACTACCATTGCAGCAAGGGCACGAAACCAGGACATAGATCAAACTGAAAACTCGCATATCTCCATATGCACACATCCCGAATCCAAAACTAAGCAGCTACGGCTCTGATACCACTGTTGGGATACGAGGTAGGCTACACTAGCGCAATTCAAAAAATCTACCGCGTATAACCAGGAAGAACTGTCGTATAAGGATCACGGGATTACCACTCGATGCACTACTGGTGCGGAAGATGTAGATATGCGTCGATGCAGTGAAGACGATCACGTAGTCGTACGTAGTCAATCAACATAGTCGATCACGTCACGTCCATCAGCTCCTCAGCAGCTCGTCCACGTGCAGCAAGATCGCCTCCGGTGCCGCGGCTCGTCGTCGGCTCGTCGTGGCTCGTCGGCGGCTCGTCCAAGTGCTGCAGGCGCAACACCTCCAAGGTATCCACACGTGCAGGGAGGAAGCGTCGCAAGCCGGACTGCTAGATCCACGAGTTGCAACAGGCGAGGGCGTTGGAGGCGCGGCAGGTGTGTTTCGCCAAAAAGGTGTGAACCCTAGGGCGCCCCCACCCCTCTATTTATAGAGGTTCCTGACGGGCCTCTGGGTCCGAGGCCCATTAGTACTTCTAAACCTAATCCAACTTGGATCAGATCCGAATTGGGCTTCCAGCCCCTTAAGTGTGTGACCCTATGGGTTCGGATACGTATAGACATGGCCTGAGTACTCCTACTCGGCCCAATAGTCGGTAGCGGTTTCTAGCAAGACGTGCCAACTCCTATACGCACACGAAGATCATATCAGACGAACCATCACAACATAATATACATGCTATTCCCTTTGCCTCACGATATTTGGTCTAGCTTCAAGCCGACCGCTCTTTCTCGATCCTGTGATTCGGAATCCCTTTGTAGGTTAACTCTTAACCGTACGTAGCATGGCCATGCATTTTCGGATCCGATCACTCGAGGGGCCCAGAGATATCACTCTCAATCAGAGAGGGGCAAATCCCATCTTGATTGACCATGTCTCATAGCATGCTTCTTGACAAACCCGAAAGCTACCTTTATAACTACCCTGTTACGGCGTAGCGTTTGATAGCCCCTAAGTAGGTCGATCCACATCTAGAATACATGCGACAATCTCAGGTCTAAGGACAAAGCGTATATGTTGTTTAAAGAGAGAACTACTTCTCGTGTTGGGTCAGTCCTAGCACATGTCTCCACATGTGTCCACATTATTAGTTCAACATCTCCATGTCCATGACTTGTGAAACATAGTCATCAACTAATACATGTGCTAGTCTAATATTCATGTGTGTCCTCACATGAACTCCGACTAGGGACAACTTTAGAATAACCATACAAGTAAAGAGTTTCACATACAATTCACATAATTGCAAATCAATTCAAGTAGCCTTGAATGGATATTCAATGAACACAATATACAAATCATGGATACAAATGGAATATCATCATCTCTATGATTGCCTCTAGGGCATACCTCCAACACCCTTTGCCCTAGGGCGCAGCCCGCTGCTCTTCCCCCGCCGCCTCACGGCACTCCCCTGCCGCCGCCGCCCTGGGCCGTGCGCCAGCCAAGCGCTACTTCCCGTGCTTGTGTTCTGTTCTATGTGCGTGAAGGGTGTGTTAGGGGAGAAGAAGAAAAAGTGATAGGGGGTTATGAGGAAATTTTAGGGACCTATATGCAGGAATCAAAAGATTTGAGGGTGGTTTTGAAAGATGCTCTCGGTTTTGTTTTATTTCCTAGATTTAAATAGCTGCAAACTTAGAAAATGCATAGAAATGGGTAGAAAAATGCTAAAAATGTGAATTTTGTTCTGTTGAGTTCCTAATGACATCTATTTTATTTAAAAAATGTTTTTGTCTGTGTTACTATTTTGTGTTTGGTGCTATGATTTATTTGGTCTAAAGGACATTAAATGCTTTATAAACAATATGGTGGTCCAAAATTTGTGAAACCAATTTTGATCGCTTCCATTTAACATGTATGTTCTAGATCTGCAACTTGTGTATGTAGAATCTATGGTGTTAATACTGTTTCAAATCCAAATGCTTAATTGCTCTCTTAATATTGTTATTTGCATGATAATTAGTGAAAAATTGATAAAAATGCAAAATAAGTTTGGTTAGATTCTTGATACTCGTGCGTGACTAGTAAAAATATTTATCCTTGTGAAATATGTATTTTTAGTTGCTTAACAAAATGCATGTTGTTTAATCTCCTTATTGTGGAATAAATAGTTCTCATGCTCCTAAAATCCTAATAAATTCACAGTAGCCTCTGATTGTGTTGTGGAACTAGACTGATGATAGAACTCTAGTTAAAAATCATTTTTCATGTTCTACAATTTAACACTGTTTGATTTTTAGTAAATTCCGTACTTGTCAATCCATCTGAAATCTTTACAGTAGAAAGTTCCTGTAAAACTTTCATGTTCATATCTTAACAGATGCTTCCTGAAACATTTATTCATGTTAAAATCTAGTTAAATTAATAAAGATAGTTGCTACTAGGATTTGTAGGTTCACAAATA
The DNA here is from genome assembly GCF_005286985.2 of Setaria viridis. NCBI lineage: Eukaryota > Viridiplantae > Streptophyta > Magnoliopsida > Poales > Poaceae > Setaria > Setaria viridis. The sequence goes on from NC_048264.2 coordinate 17,545,748, forward strand.
ATTATTTATGCTTTTCATCAGTATCATGATCATCCCTAAAAAGTTGGCTAAACAGTACCAACATGACACCACCTATTGCCTTTTGAATTATAAGTTTCTGCAAATTTTATATGTGTACACTATCACCATCAAATTAGAATCTATGTTTTCTTCCCGACCCACCTTGTTTTGCGAAGGAAAGAAATGTTTATAAACCTTGACTAGGTGAATGTGGCAGAAAATGCACCCTAAGATTTTACAATGATTAACAAACTGCAACATACATCATGAAAGATTATAAATGAAATCTTATGCATATGCATCTCGTGTAGAAGCTAACCTTACTGACGGCACGTACGAGTTGGTTCTGGAAGTTGAAGAAGAACACTCTATTGTTGCATTGAACCTAATCGAGACAACTCAAGACCCAAACCTAGATTTGGAAGAGCCCAAGGCTAACTTAGGACAAGAAGGCAAAGCCCCGGAGCATAACCCTGGTTTTCAAATTATATAATACTTATGTTATTTATGTTTGTGCATTAAGTTCATAGGAGTTGCTTGAAACCTTAGTTGCATGCTCCTAGTACCCATGACTTGAATACCAGCATGTTAAGTCGAGTAGTTGCTGTGCTAAATAGGGACACGGTAAAAGTTGAGTGATTTCCTGTCACTCGCGAGCTATAGAAGTTGCCTGTTTACATATGTTGGAATCATAAGGTTGACGGGCGGGGCTTGGTGCTATATTTTGAAATTGTTGATGCCCCATCTGTATAGAGGAAAACTGCTAAGGTCGAAACGTGTGGGAGTCTTGGTCAAGTGTTTGAATGTACTAAACACATGCTGAGAGAATGGGGAATCATTAAGCCTAGTACCTGATAGAACAGCCATGGACCTTTACCCCGCTCTCTCTAGAACTGAGTTCCCATGAGGCCTCATGTGGGTACAAGTGCAGCATGGCACGGTGTCGTTCCAGGGACCGTTGGGGCATTGTATCCAAGGGAAGTGGGCTTTGGACAAGCAACGCGAATTGATGGGAACCGTTGATATATGTGAACCCGTCGTGGTACGCATATGTCGTGTGTTTAGGTATACCTTGCAAGGTTAAGAAATTCAATTTGAATCGTCTGCTTCTCATAGTTTCGGACTGCTTGACTGCTTTTCCTGCATTGAGTAAGAAGGTGAACAAGGATGATGCTTAATATGGATGCTTGAGTAAATTGCTTGTTCTACCATGCTTACTTAGAATAGGTGCTTACCTAGAATGGTTAATCAATTAGAACTTGATGCTAAAACTTGAAAGTAAGGATCCACTTTAGAAGTTTTTGGCAAAAACAAACCCCTCAGCCAAAAGGCCTTGCATGTCTAGGAGTCGGTGGATTAGAAACCACCTGACGGGTAAGTCTTGTGGAGTATTAGTATACTTAGCCTTGCTTGTGGCTATGTTTTCAGGTAATGTTGATGTTGATGACATGATTGCTAGTTTGACTTGGCCATACCAGATCCCTCCGGGATGGATGGTCAAGTGGGACCCATCCTTACTGGGCGAGGACCGTGGTGAGTGATATCATGGATGGCTTCACCATGGTATCGTGTATCGACGCTAGATTTATCATTTCTTTACGCTGCAAGTGAACTCTGAACTTTTTGCATTTGAAACTCGGTTTGTAGTAATTTAATTTGGACCTATGTAATATTTTATCTGGATTGTTGTAATCTCTGTGCTCGTCTTCGTGTGAGTGTTGTGTGCTTGTTTCGATCAGAAATACATGGTTGTATTGGGTGAAACCCGACAGACTACCATTTTGATCCGATTAAAGTGTCTGTTCACATTTGAGGTAATGTTTAGCACACTTTAGCTGGGTTAATTTGGGTGGTTCTTCCACACCTATTAGAAAATAAAATGATATATTGGATTTATAAATGCAAATAAAAGAATCATTATATATTAGTACACATGAAATATGGATGTCTCTATAAATCGTCTCTACATTTCTTAATACACAATATGGTGTTACTATAAAATGTGTCTATATCTGTAGACGCATAATAAAAATGTACCTACAATACTGTTTCTAGATTTGTTAACACACAATTTGGTGTTACTATAAAATACATCACCTGCCACATCGCATGCCATGTTGTGTAACATGTAAAATGCTTAATATAAATGTATCTACTAAATCATCTCTATACTAGTTACTGCGCAATAAGGCGTCATTATAAAAAGCTTCTATATTAGTAGGCATATTTTGTATATGTATCTATAAATTGTCTCTATATTTTTAATCACAAAATGAAGCATTACTATACTATGTAACTACAGCACTAGAGACGATTTATAAATGTGTCATTAAAATTGTAGCAAAATTTGTAGATATGCATCTAATGTGTCTATAAAATGTCTCTTTCTTTCGTCGCAATGCTTAAAGAATTCATCTCTATAAGGTCTGACAAGGTCCATACGAAGACGCTTCTAACACACTTTATGAAAGCATGCCTACATTGACATAGAGATGAAATAAAGCGTGTCTAACTCTAAATCTGCTTTCTCTAAAGGGGAGATTCTAGTAGTGGTTATAGACTTTATTAAGGAGCATATTATTCATCGATTCGGCGTTCCTCAGTACAATTGATCAAGGATCAATGTGTATGTCTGAAGAAGTCAGGGAATTTGCTGATGGTTTGGGGATTAAGATGTTGAATTCTTTGCCTTATTATGCTCAAGACAATGGTCAATTACAAGCTTCCAATAAGAACGTAATCAAAATGATAAAGTGAAAGGTTGATGAAACTCCTAGAAAGTGGCACAAGATGTTGAACGATGCATTGTGGGCATATCAGATGGCTTAGCATAGTGTTATTAAAGTTTCTCCATATTAGTTGGTTTATGGGCATGAAGTAGTACCACCCTGGGAACTCAAGACTGGATCGAGAAGGATTTTTAATCAAGATTAACTCTCAGCCAATGAGTACTACGAGCTGATGAAAGATGAGTTCGAAGACTTAGTTCATCGTTAGTTGGTTGCGTTGGAATGAAGTGAAGCAGATAAGGTTCGAGTTGCCAAATATTACAATAAAAAGGTGGTACCAAAAAGTTTTGAAGAAAGGGAACTAGTTTGGAAAACAATGTTGCCGATAGGAACCAAATATAACAAGTTTAGTAAATGGTCACTATCGGTGTTTTGTACCCGGCAACCTACCAAGGGAGTACCCGAGGTAGAGTTTTGGTTGGTGGGTGTCGCCAAAATCAAGAACTCGATGGTGTATGTAGGCACGCGATTTAGATAGGTTCGGGCTGCTAGATCGCGTAATACCCTACGTCCTATATGTTGTTTTGCTCGTATTAGATTGAACTTGTCTGGAGGGGGTCCCTGCCTGCCCTTATATTTCGGGGGGAGCAGGGTTACAAGGTAGTTGCTTTACAAGAGTGCTAGTCGGATACGACTACAGAGTTCTACTCTAATTCGGAAGAGTAGTTTCCTTGTCTATGACTAGTCTTCTGGTAGTTCATATAGACCAGGCCACCCTGTACTGTAGTCTCCATGTCCTGATATGTCTCGGTGTACTTCTCCTTGTATGGATCTGTACAAACCTTCTGGTGGGCCGCCAAGTACTTTGTAGTCAAATGTAACAGTCTCGGGTACTTCTGCAGATGTTGCTCAACTAGTTTCTGGTGCTCTTTGGGTGCTTTGGTCGTGGCCAAGTCTTCAAGTACTTGAGTGTTGTCATGCGGCTGGAAGGTACTCTAGCCTCATCTGACGTTGTTTCTGAGAAGTCTATCTTCAATCCTTTATATGAGAGTGCGATGAAAATCGCACTCCATATGGAGTAGCCCCTGAGCCTTAGGTTGAATCCAAAAAAAACAGGCTGAGGGTCAATCTGCATTTGTTCCATCTTCATCTTGATCTTTGGAGAAAAAGAAATTTTATCCAACGGGCACGGTATAGGCAGCCCCCGAGTTATTACCCGACTAGTTTTGGGAGGTATAAGGGTCTTTTAATTTGTTACCATGACCTTTCAGCTTTTGCTGGTATGGAAAAAACCTATCTTGCGTGGATAAGGCTGTAATTGCCGCTGATTAGCAAAAACATCGGACCGTTACCCCGAAGACTCCACCGCGGTTATAAAAGTTATGGGGGAGTTACCCATGCCCTTTACGCTGCCATTTTGCATCTGCCATTTGTCTTGGCTAAAAAAACCCTAGCTCTCAGCACCGTCGCGGTCTCATCTTAAACCGCTTGTGCCACCACAGCTTCCGTCACCTGCAATGCCTCCTCGAAGCCCCTGAGTGCATGCGAATGAAAACCAAGGCAACAATCAGGATGGGGAGGAAGCTTGAAGGTCCGAAGAAGGGATCCAAGGAGGATGCCAAGAAGGCACCCAAGGAGGGTTCCTAGAGGGGAACTTCCAGGAAGGGGAAGGAGCTCGAACTGCCAGCGCCGAAGTGAGGGGAAACCAACCAGACTGCATCGCCCAACCAAGTGATGGCCTGCAAGCGATCCACCATGAAGGATGTAGAAATCCAAGAGTTGGTGGACGCCAAACTGTTATAGGAGCAGGCAATTGTGAGTTGAAGGTCCTCTTATGGCAATGCTTGGATGTTTGAAGTGCACCCCAATGAGAGGTAATATTTGCTTAGTTTGTGGAGCGTGGGTTTGCTATTCAGACTTCTGACTTCTTCCGGGGCCTCTTGGAGTACTACTCATTGCAACTCGTCCATCTCAATCCCAACAGCATCTTGCATATCTCCATCTTTGTTCCCTTGTGCGAATCGTTTCTGAGGATTCTGCCACATTTCGGTCTCTTCTGTAAGATTTTTTGCCTGAAGCCACAGCCTAGTCAGGAGAATATGCAGGTTATTGGAGGTGCCGGCTTCTAGATCCGTGAGCAGTACTCGAATCTGTATTTGGAGTGTGAGCTGGTGGAATCTCATGGCAATTGGAAGGAGAAGTGGTTTTATATTGAAGATCACAGGCTATCTCTGCCCAAGATTACTAGACATTGTCCAAAGTATAGCAGCCGGTGGCTTGATGAACCAACAACTGCTGAAAGTATTCAAGTGCCCGATCTATTGACCAAGATTGTTGCATTGAAGAAGCAGGGTTTGACAGGAGTAGTTGTAGCTGCTAGCTTTCTGAAAAGACGGCTGCAGCCATTGCAATTTCGACAAACTCCTACATATGAGTACTCTGGGCTCGACGATCCCTCACAGATGTCACCTGATGATATTTCTGATGGAGAGGTCGGAGCCCGACTGCGCTGGATGTTCAAAGAACTTGAGGGTGAACCTGGAGTGGTTGAAGAGTTTGATAGCCGGAACAAGCCGAATGAAGTAAGTATTTATCAGTGTTGTGCTTTGAGTACTTGAATTGTTTTGATCTATTGTTTTCCGACTTGTTTCTTCTTGTGCAAGCAGATGTACTCATGTATTATTCACCTCCTCCTCCCCCCGGTGCGGATGTCGTAAAGAACGCAATGCTAGTTTATTCATTGCAATTGCCTGGGGTTTCCTTAGAAGAGGAAGATGAGGAGGGGGAGGATGAAGAGACCGATCCCATTGATAGCACTGATTCTGACGGTGAGGATTTCTTTGTATTGCAGTCGCGCGCCTTGAAACAAGAAAAGTCGTCTTCTATCACATCGAGACGCCATGCTGGCAATGATGTAGATGCTGACTTGGTGCCGCTACCAAAGAAGCAGCGAACTACTATGCCCAAGAGGCGCACTAGGCGCAATCTTCGCATTCATGATGCGCCCCCGCCGGTAATAACTTTTGCAGAAGGGCAAGGCCTTGAGGTGCGAGTACTGTTGTACTTGTTTTGTGTAGTTTTGACTACTTACCTTTAAGTTCATTCTTCTGTAGACTACTAGTGAAGTAGTCGATAGCGTAGGGGCATCTGCTGATGAGGTTGTTGATGCCACAGAGACGGCTACCAATAATGCTGGCAAAGTTGCAGAAACAGCTACCGACAACGGGACTGATGTGGCGGATACGGCCGCTGGAGATATGACCATGGCTCCGGAGGTAACTACTCCATGCGTGACCTTGGAGGCGGTGGTGACTGCTGGTGGGGTAGCTGGATCAACGAAGACGGACATAAGTGAAGCAGTCAAGACATCGGAGGCTGTGTCTAATGCTACTCTGTCTAAAATTTCTGGCAGCGGAGAATGCGTGGACAGCGGTGGCAATCACGTGGCTGCCACTGCCCAAGTAATTGCTATGGGTATTGGTGACAACCCTGAAGCTCCGCTGCCTGCCCCATCAAGTATGCCAATTCCTAGTACCTTGCCAATGCGCTTGGTGAGGAAAGCTCCTCTGGTGCAACTAGATGAGTACCCTGTCATTGTGATTGAGCATTGAATTTGTATCGAGTAGTTGCTCTCTATTTCTGATGCTTTGTTGTGTGGTAGGTCATCTTCGAGTGTTGACCTTGGTGTGGCAGGCACAGGCCTAGCAGTTGATGATGAAAGTCGCTCAACGAACCCAGCCCCCGCGCCTGTCATCGAATCGGAGGAGAACTTAGCTCTGGCAGTGGGGGAAGACGCTACATCATTGGCGGCCACGTTGTTGCAGGACATGATTGGTTCTCTCTAGGACGTAGCACCAGCAGCTCCCCAGACTGCTACCCTCGGACCGCTGCCTCAGGCCGTATTACTTGAAGACCAGTTTGCGACAGACGTCTTGGACTCCGTTCCTCTCAACTCTGCGGGTACTGGAGCCCTCGAGGTTGCATGCGCCCTTGGATCTGTTGTGGTGGCTGCAGGGATGTCATCAGAGGCAGGGTTGTCGTTTAATCGGGAACTAGACTTAGTGCTCAGCACAAAGACTAATTCAGCAACTGAGCATCTGTCACCGCGGACGAAAATCGAGGTTTTTGAGAGCCCTCTGTTGGAGCCGCAAGACATATCCTCCATCTTGGAGATGAACCAGCGTATCGTGGCATATACTAAGGTGAGTTCAGCTCTTGTAATCTTCTTACTTGATTTGAGTGACTAGTTTTCCATTAGGAGTGCTAATGTTTTTGTACCCAGGATCTGTTTGAGAAGTCTGGCCAAAATGTCCAACTTCTGTGGGAGCAAAGCAAGGCTACGTGTTGCATTAAACTTCTGGAGAAGGAACTTAGCGAGGAGCGTCGACGGACATCCCAGTTTCTAGAGCAGTATGATAGCGCCGTTGCTTCGTTCCAGGTGGAGAGGCGGGAGTTTGAGGGTGGAAAGAGTCGCATTGTTGCGCGCAACATGTCCTTGCACCAAAAAGTTGAGGGTGAGTACTCGTGCATGCAGTCTTTGAGTTGTTTGTTGTATGTGGTCTGTCCTCTGACTATCCATTGCTATTTTTGCAGACTTGAAAAGCCAGGAGACTGTGTTGAAGAACACCATCACTTACTGGAAGGATGCCTTCTGTAGGCTGACGGAGGAGCATGAAGAGCTCAAAAGCCAGTTGGAGAAAACAAAGCGCGATCTGGAGAAGGAATCTAAAATGCACCAAGATGGTGATGTTGGCCTAGTTGGGGCCATGACTACTCTCAAGGCGCAACACGAACTTCTCTAGGAGTGGTCTAATGCGGCACGACCTCTGGCTGACATGGTGGAGCCCTCTAAGGAAGGAGTAGAGCCTCGTCCCCTGCTGGAAAGGGTTAGGGATGCGCCAGCAAAGATTAAGGCGTGGCCAAGTCGGTGTCCAAGCAGCTGCTGGGATTCGTAAAGTTGTTCTATCCCAAGGCTGACCTTACTTATCAGCAATACTTGGAAGAATTGGACCCTATAGCCAAGGAAGTAGCCAAATTCATCAACCTGCAGTAGTCTTCTGGGTTCATTTTGGTTGTAACTGCTCCTGAACTTTGTGTCTTTGAACAATGATCTTTTAGAGGAACTGAAATATTGTATTGCAGTTTCCGACTAGTGCAGCCGTGATGATCCTTAGTACTACTTTGCTGAGCATTTGTTTATTGCTGACTTGACTTGTGAGCTCGGCTGATGAGTAATCAGTGGTAGCTTACTACTCGTAGCCTCACAAAGGAAGTAGTCATCCTTTTTCTCTACATTATTGCGAGCGTGCCCGAGAGGACACACGAGAACATTGTGCCTTTGTCCTTTGTGCCTGCATTATTGCAAGCGTATCCGAGAGGACGCACGAGAGTACTATGCATACCTTGTCATTTTGCAATTAGGATGGATCACATGCGAGCGTTTACTCTGGTCGGTTGGCTCTGCACGTGGGTATTGTACTGGTGCCAGGCGGTGGGGTAAGTTTTGCATTGTGTAGTCACAAGTGTGTGGCGGTGATTGTTGGATGGTAGCTTGTCTTCCTGGCTATAAATAGAGCTCCATCTACCTCTGTGAAAAGCACAGCTCAGGTTATAGCAATAGTTGGCCTTTGGCTTCTTCTCTTTGATGGTTGCGAGCTTCCAATGAGCGATCTGGTGCTAGAAGATTCCTTGTATTGCGGTTCCACATTCCCTCCATAGATCCTAGAGCTGAGTCTGGTGGTTGTGATGCTAGAAGAATCCTTGTATGAGCAAGCACCATGTGATAGAGTCGGAGTGCCCAATCTTTCGGTGAGTGGAGATAAATTCGACCTGGTGGAAGTAGACCCTCACGATCCGACTACGACGAGCGAACCCGAAGCGCCAATGCAATCGCTGAACCAACTTCCTGTGGTTACCAACCTTCCCAGCGCAAGATCAGCCTGATCACGAAGATCGATTCCTGTCCGCAATCGAAGAACGAACAAGAAAAAGAGGCGAGCAATCCAAATATCACTCGAAGGTGGAGTTCTGAATCACACAAGGACAGCGCGTATTTGCGCGTGTTCAAGAGTAGCTAAAGCTAGATGTAAAACAAAACTCAAGTCGTAAACAAAAAGGACTCCACTTACATCTAGATGTAAAACAAAACTCAAGTCAAATTTATCTCCACTCACCGAAAGATTGGGCACTCCGACTCTATCAAGTGGTATCAGCTTTCCAGGTTGATCGGTGAGTTTTACCGATTGTTTTTCCCTTCCTCCAGTCCACAAAACCCAAAAGAAATTTTTTTCAGGTTAGATCCTTGTCCCAGCAACCGTTTAGCCTCGCACATTCTTTCAATAAGTGTCGTTGTTGAATTTGTGTGCCTACTCGTTCAATTGTTGCTGGTTACTTGTGTTTAATCTCTTATTTCTCGTTTTCCCTCTAACCCTAGTTTTCGCTGCCGCCGCCGTTCCGCTGCTCGCCAACCCTACCACGCCGTGCCCACCGCCCCCCACTCGCGACAACCGCGCCGCGCCATCCCACCCCTCCGATCGCCCCCTCCCCTGTCCAAGAAAAAAGGGTCGAAAGCAATCAAACAAAAAAAGGAAAGAAGCAAAAAAAAAGACATCAAACAGGGTGAAGGAAGGTGATCCGGTTTACTCTAGAGAGAGAGAGAGAGAGTGTGTGTGTGCCACAATTTGCTGTTTAAGATCCTTGTGTTCATATTATCAGTTTTGGGGCACCCTCTGTGAAAAAAAAACAGAAAAAAAAACAAAACAAAAGAGGTGCGCCCTCTCCACCTTGGCCGTTTCTTTGCCTCTGTTCTTTTGATTTCCCTTGTTACCAGCAACTCTTGTTACGTGTTTGGCACTATATTTCAACTTTGCATTATTGTTTGATTGTGCTAATCCTTCATTTGAGTGTAGCCTTCCCAGAACTCCACATAGTTCTACGACGAGCATATTTTGTTTCTCCAGGCAATCGCTCCTCCAATCTTTCGCGAGTTCCACCGGTTGGTTGCAGTTCGCCCCTGTGTGCGTGGTAAGAACGGATAAGAATTTGATAACAGCACTAGTGTGAGCGCCTTGTGAGCCGTTACACCCCTGTGTTGTCGTTGCTTTTGTTCTTGTATTTGCGCTAACCATGGCAGATGATGTCAACGCGGGGGCTAACCAGCTGCAGGGCATACGGGCACAAGTTGAAGGGCTTGTCACCGACATTCAGACGATTCATGAACGGCTGGACTCGACGATCTCCTCGACGACCGAGCAGTGTGATCAGCTCGACCTTGCACAGACGGCCGCTAAGGCCACACTCGACTCAGTTGTGGCAAGACTCGATGCATTGCACACAACAGTCGCAGAGTTGCAGCAGGGTTATGGTGGTGACTCGGACCAGGACGATGGCGACCGCCAAGGCCGTGCCCGCCGCGTGCCACGCCGTCCCGGTAATGATTCCTTTTCCAAGATTAAATTTAAAATTCCTCCTTTTAATGGCAAATATGATCCTGCTGCATATCTTGATTGGGAATTAGAAGTTGAACAGAAATTTTCATGCCATGACATTCTTGCTAATTCTCAAGTTAAAGCTGCTATTAGTGAATTTACTGATTTTGCTTTAATTTGGTGGCGTGAATATAAACACAAACATCCCAATACCATTCCAACCACTTGGGAGCAATTAAAAACTGCTATGCGCCACAGATTTGTGCCTTCTTATTATGCCCGAGATTTGCTTAATAAAATGCAACGTTTTCAGCAAGGTTCCAAATCTGTTGAGGAATATTTCCAGGAATTACAAATAGGCATGATTCGTTGTGGGTTATTGGAGGAAAATGACGCCGCTATGGCACGTTTTCGTGGTGGTTTGAACCGCGAAATTCAGGATATACTTGATTATAAGGACTACATAGATATGACAACATTATTTGAATATGCTTGCAAAGCTGAACGTGAAGTGCAGGGACGCCGCTCGAAGACATATTCTAACTCTTTTGCAGGAAGAAGCTCGACATCCAACTCCGCACCCGCCCTCCCTGCGCCACCCACGCCCACCACTACACCACGCGAGCGAACGGCCAAACCTGCAAGCGCTGCCCCTTCCACAGGCGCCACCCCTCCCATAGGCCGTACACGGGATATTCAGTGTCATCGTTGCAAAGGATTTGGCCACGTGATTTGGGACTGTCCGAACAAGCGCACTTTGCTTCTTCGTGATGATGGTGAGTACTCTTCCGCTAGTGATTCTGAAGATACTCGACATGCGATGCTTGCCACTAACCATGCAGCTATGGAGGTACATGTCAACCCGGGCGACGCCGATAGGTATGAAAGTCTTGTTGTGCAGCGTGTTCTTAGTACACAGGTCGCCCCGTCCGAGAAGAATCAGCGACACACTCTTTTCCATACCAAGGGCGTTGTGCAGGAACGGTCGATCCGCATCATCATCGACAGCGGCAGCTGCAACAATTTGGCGAGTACCACGCTGGTTGAAAAGTTGTCTTTACCCACTCGTAAGCATCCACATCCATATCACATTCAATGGCTTAATGATGGTGGGAAAATTAGAATTACTCGATCAGTCCGTGTTCCTTTCTCCATGGGTGCTTATTCTGATTTTGTCGATTGTGATGTTATTCCCATGGAAGCATGCTCTCTGTTACTTGGGCGACCTTGGCAATATGATACTGATAGCTTGCATCATGGTCGTTCAAATCACTATTCTTTCATGTTTAAGGGTCAGAAAATAATTATACATCCAATGACACCTGAACAAATTCTTAAAGATGATCTTGCTAGAGCTGCTAAAACTGCTAAACAACTTGACGCATCGCCATCTGTTAATTCTGAAATCAAGTTGAATGCTCCTGTTTTGCTTGCCACACGTGCTGATTTTGATGAGTTACGCGATGCTCCTTTGCCATGCTATGCCCTTATATGCTCTAGTGTGCTCGTTTCACTTGATGATGCACCATCTTTGGATATTCCCCCTGCGGTTGCTAACATTTTGCAGGAGTACGCTGATGTCTTTCCAAAAGATTTGCCACCGGGACTTCCACCACTTCGTGGCATTGAGCACCAGATCGACCTCATTCCCGGCGCACAGCTTCCGAACCGCGCACCGTACCGTACAAATCCGGATGAGACAAAGGAAATCCAGCGCCAGGTACAGGCGTTGCTTGACAAGGGTTATATTCGTGAGTCTCTTAGCCCTTGCTCCGTTCCCGTGTTACTTGTTCCCAAGAAAGATGGCTCATGGCGTATGTGTGTAGACTGTCGTGCTATTAATAACATTACCATTCGCTACCGATACCCTATACCACGCCTTGATGATATGCTAGATGAGCTTAGTGGTGCCATTATTTTCACTAAGATTGATTTGCGTAGTGGCTACCATCAGATTCGCATGAAATTAGGTGATGAATGGAAAACGGCTTTTAAAACAAAATTTGGGTTATATGAATGGTTGGTTATGCCGTTTGGTTTGACAAATGCTCCCAGCACATTTATGCGTTTGATGAATGAAGTTCTGAGGCCCTTCATAGGATTGTTTGTAGTTGTCTATTTTGATGATATCCTCATTTACAGCAAGTCTATGGAAGAGCATTTAGAACATTTGCATGCTGTTTTTGATGCGTTGCGTGCGGCCCATTTATTTGCTAACCTCGAAAAATGCATGTTTTGCACACAACGTGTCTCGTTTCTTGGCTATGTTGTTACTCCACAGAGCATTGAGGTGGATAGCAGCAAGATTGATGCCATTCGGGAGTGGCCTACACCGACGACGGTCACACAAATTCGAAGCTTTCTTGGCCTTGCAGGTTTCTACCGCCGGTTTGTTCGTGATTTTAGCTCCATTGCAGCGCCTCTACATGAGCTTACAAAGAAGGATGTTCCCTTTGTTTGGAGTGATTCGCAAGAGGTTGCGTTCAGCACCTTGAAAGATAAGTTAACCAATGCTCCTCTCTTGCAGTTGCCTGATTTTACTAAAGTGTTTGAGCTTGAATGCGATGCTAGCGGTATTGGGCTAGGTGCTGTTTTGTTACAAGAAGGAAAACCGGTTGCTTACTTTAGCGAGAAATTAAGTGGTGCTAGCTTGAATTATTCTACTTATGATAAGGAGCTTTATGCTTTAGTGCGCACTTTGCATACTTGGCAGCACTACCTTTGGCATTGCGAGTTTATAATTCATTCTAATCATGAGGCTTTAAAACATATTCGTACCCAAACAAACCTGAACCGTCGTCATGCTAAATGGGTAGAATTCATTGAGTCTTTCCCTTACATTATTAAACACAAGAGCGGGAAGGAAAATGTCATTGCTGATGCTTTGTCTCGTCGCTATACCATGCTGTCACAGTTAGATTTTAAAATCTTTGGCTTGCAAACTGTGAAGGATCAATATGTGGATGATGCTGATTTTAAAGATGCTTTCACCCACTGTATTCATGGCAAATCATGGGGCAAATTTCACATACAGGACGGGTTCCTGTTTCGCGCTAACAAGCTGTGTGTTCCAGCTAGCTCGGTTCGTCGTTTGTTGTTACAGGAAGCGCAAGGAGGCGGTCTCATGGGGCACTTTGGCGTCTACAAGACGCATGAAGTGCTGGCTGCCCACTTCTTTTGGCCCCGGATGCGCGCTGATGTTGAGCGCCTTGTTGCACGCTGCACTACTTGCCAAAAAGCTAAGTCACGATTGAACAACCATGGTTTGTACATGCCCTTGCCTGTTCCTACTTCCCCTTGGCTTGATATTTCTATGGACTTTGTTTTGGGATTGCCTAGAACTAAGAAGGGGAGGGACAGTATTTTTGTGGTTGTTGATCGTTTCTCCAAAATGGCTCATTTTATACCTTGTCATAAGACTGATGATGCTAGCAATGTTGCTGAATTGTTCTTTCGCAAGATTATTCGTTTGCATGGTATTCCAAATACAATAGTCTCTGATCGTGATGCTAAGTTTCTCAGTCATTTTTGGAGATCACTGTGGAATAAAATGGGAACTAAATTGCTGTTTAGCACCACTTGTCACCCTCAGACTGATGGACAAACTGAGGTGGTTAATCGAACCTTGTCCACCATGCTTAGGGCTGTTTTAGATAAACACTTGAAACGTTGGGAAGATTGCTTGCCTCATGTTGAGTTTTCTTATAATCATGCAACACATTCTTCTACAAAGATGTGTCTCTTTCAGATTGTTTATGGTTATATTCCTCGGGCGCCTATTGATTTGTTTGCGCTTGATGCCGAGGACGTCCCACACATAGATGCCGCTGCACATGTTGATCAAATGATTAGCTTGCATGAGCAAACTCAACAAAACATTGCTGCTGCTAATGCTAAATATCAGGTTGCGGGTAGTAAAGGGAGGAAACATGTTACTTTTGCACCGGGTGATCTGGTTTGGTTGCATTTGAGAAAGGATCGTTTTCCTACTTTACGTCGTTCTAAATTGATGCCCCATGCTGCTGGTCCTTTTAAAGTGCTAACCAAGATTAATGATAATGCTTATATCCTTGACCTGCCTGCGGAGTTTGGTGTTTCCACGAGTTTTAATGTTGCAGATTTGAAACCGTATGTGGGCGAAGATGAGGAGTTGCCGTCGAGGACGACTTCAGTTCAAGAAGGGGAGGATGATGAGGACACCACGAGTACATCTACACCAGCAGCACCTCAGGCGCCTCTAGTTGCTCCTCCACCTCAGGCGCCTACAGTTGATCATCCAGTTGGGCCAATCACTCAAGCCCGTGCGAGAGAATTAAACTTCATCATGGTGTTAAGGAACGAAGGCCCATCGGAATAAGAAGATGGCCCAACAAGGCAGCCCAGGTGGGGCGCCTAGGGTTGGGCGCGCGTGACCCCTCCGGACTCCAGGGGCTGCGCCCCCTTTATTTAGTCGGAGTCCTTTTTGTTTACGACTTGAGTTTTGTTTTACATCTAGCTTTAGCTACTCTTGAACACGCGCAAATACGTGCTGTCCTTGTGTGATTCAGAACTCCACCTTCGAGTGATATTTGGATTGCTCGCCTCTTTTTCTTGTTCGTTCTTCGATTGCGGACAGGAATCGATCTTCGTGATCAGGCTGATCTTGCGCTGGCAAGGTTGGTAACCACAGGAAGTTGGTTCAGCGATTGCATTGGCGCTACGGGTTCGCTCGTCGTAGTCGGATCGTGAGGGTCTACTTCCACCAGGTCGAATTTATCTCCACTCACCGAAAGATCGGGCACTCCGCCCTGCTCTCTAGATGTATCGACGCTGGAGCTCGCTGGCGGAAAAAAGCGAGCGTCCTGGTTTTTATCCAGCCATCTTGTTGAGGATGGTGGTGTGGTTCCGACTGCTCCCTCTCTCTGAAGTTTCTTCGGGCAAGGCTCAAGTACATGATGTGTACTCGTAGTCCTGTTTCGGGTGTTTGTGGAAGGGAGAGGGTGGTGATGCTGGATGAGAGGACACGGGTGTTGTATGCCCCGATCTACATCCAGGTCACCATCAAGGGGAGGAGTAGGGCATAGCTTCCTAGAGTGTAGCTTTCTTGCGTGCACTTCCTTCTCCTTGACGCTTCTTGCTCCTAGTGTTGGAGTAGTCTCCAGGCTCATCCGCGCATGCTTGGCGTGATATTGTAAAAGCCTGGGACTTCTAATGTAATCACCAGTAGGCAGTTGCTTACAGTTTTTGTTGAGCACTTTTGTTGTACTCTTGACGTTCCAACTTCTTGGGGTGGAAGCATTGATGTAATCCTGCAAGATTTGTTAATACGAAAAATGCATATATGAGATAAATAGTCAAAATGAGTAGTCTTGTGTACTCTTCCGTCGACTTGTTAGCTTGTTGCCCTACTAGTTTGTCTTTACAGATTGTTGGATGAGTTGAATAACTCACTTAGACTTATGAATACAAGCCAAGTTGGGGTGTTATGGCCTAGTGAGCATACTAGCTCATGGTTGCTATTGACCTGCCTTTGCGAGCCGCTAGGTGAGTTGATTAACTCAAGTAGACTTGTGACTACAAGTTGAATTGGGGTGTTGAGGCCCTGAGAGCTGAATAGCTCATGGTTGCAGCTGACCCACCTTTGCAAGCCGCTTGGTGAGTTGAATAACTCAAGTAGACTTGTGACTACAAGTCGTACTAGGGCGCTAAGGCCCAGAGAGCTGAATAGCTCATGGTTGCAGCTGACCTGCCTTTGTGAGCCGCTTGGTGAGTTGAATAACTCAAGTAGACTTGCAACTACAAGTCGTACTAGGGCACTAAGGCCCTAAGAGCTGAATAGCTCATGGTTGCAGCTGACCCGCCTTTGCGAGCTGCTTGGTGAGTTGAATAACTGAATTAGACTTGTGACTACAAGTCATACTAGGGCCCTAAGGCCCAAAGAGCTGAATAGCTCATGGTTGCAGCTGACTCACCTTTGCGAGCCGCTATTTGAGGCGAGGATATATAGTCGGCTGCCACCAAAAAATAATTGCATAAAAAAGGTTGAGGCCAGTGGCCTGTGTACAATGTCCTGTAGTCTAATAACTAGGGTAGAAATGACAGAGATGCTCGATGTTCCACGAGTTCTCGATGTCTTCGCCGGAGAGATGCTGTAGCCCATAGGATCCTGGGCCTGTGGCCTTGGATATGATGTAAGGCCCCTCCCATGGCGAATTGAGTTTGTGCAGCCCTGTGGTGTCTTGGATACACTTGAGGACCATGTCACTGATGTCGAAGGAATGTTTTTTGACATTGTGACCATGGTAATGGCGGAGTCCTTCAAGGTACCTTGCTGACTGGACGAGTGCCGCACAGCGGGCTTCTTCTAGACTATCTATGTCTAGATGCCTTGTTTCTTCTACCGCGCCTTCTTCGTATTGTTCATATGAGAGACTTTCACATGATGTCGGTAGGGAAGTATGGCTTCTAATCCGTACACCAAAAAGTAGGGTGACCGCCCTGTAGGCTTGCACGGTTGAGTACGCAGCCCCCAGAGAACGTTGGGTAGTTCTTTGAGCCACTTGCCTCCTATGGTGTTACCAATGTCGTGTAGCCTTTTCTTCAGAGCTTCCAGTAGCATCCTGTTGGCACGCTCGACTTGGCCGTTGGCTCTTGGGTGAGCAACAGAGACATAACGAATGTCAATTTTGCTATTTTCACAGTACTCTCAGAATTCGTGGTTGTTGAAATTGGAGCCTAAATCCGTGATGATCCGGTTCGGGAATCCATAGTGGTGGACGATCTCATCGAGGAAGTCGAGTACTCTGTCTGCTTTGGGGCAGGTGATATGCTTCACTTCAATCCACTTGGTGAATTTGTCGATGACTACGAGTACTCGATTGAATCCTCTAGGTGCAGTTGGGAGTGGTCCAATCATGTCGAGCTCCCAGCATGCGAAGGGCTATGTTGGAGGTATCGTGATGAGCTTGTAGGCAGGAACATGTTGTTGCTTTGCAAAGAATTGACAACCTTAGCATTGACAAACTAGTGCCTCTACATCAGCTAGTATAGTAGGCCAGTAAAACGCTGCTTTGAAGGCCTTGCCTACTATCATGTGCGAAGATGTGTGGTTGCCACAGATCCCTTTGTGTATTTCCTCCAATATGTCCTTGCCATCTTCTCGTGTGACGCACTTCATGAGTACTGCTGCAGATGCGCCTCTTATGTATAGCTTGTCTCCAATGAGTACATAGCCTTTGCTTCGCTGTAAGACTTGTTCTGCTTGCGTTTTGTCTGAGAGTAGTTTGTGCTCTTTAATATAGTCAATAAATGGTGTTCTCCAATCCACATCAATCATCATAACCTCCCAGTCTAGTTCTATGGGACCGCAATCGGTGGCTGCTGAGGGTGCCTACTTTGTGATGGATGTCTTGCGAAGTTCGTGGATGAAGACTCGTGCTGGAACTTGAGCATGTGTTGAACCCATCTTGGACAGCACGTCCATAGTGACATTGTTGTCACGAAAAATGTGATGGAACTCTAGGTCTGAAAATTTATTTTCCAGCTTGCGTACTTCTTTGCTGATGACTACTAGCGAGTCGCCGTAGACTAGTACTCTCTTGATCCCTAGGGATACTGCTAGGTGTAACCCATGTAGTAGCGCTTCGTACTTGGCTTCGTTATTGGGTACCTCCCAGAATATCTGGAGAACATATTCGAGTTGTTCACCTTTGGGGGATATCAAGAGTACTCCTGCGCTGATGCCTTTGAGCTTGAGTGACCCATCAAAGTACATGACCCAATGCTTTGGGTGTTTTGCTGGTGTTGGTAGTTGATTTTCTCTCCATTCTACAATGAAATCGACTAGAGCCTGGGATTTGATCGCGGTTCGCGGCCTGAACTCAGAGGAGAGCTCCCCGAGTTCTACTACCTATTTGGAAATTCTTCCTGTGGCATCTCGATTATGGAGAATTTCACCTAGGGGGAAATCAGTGACCACGGAGATCTTGTGTTCCTAAAAGTAGTGTCGCAGTTTCCGTGAGGTGAGTCGTATAGCGTAGAGCAACTTTTGGACCGGTGGGTACCCGGTCTTGGAATCTAAGAGTGCTTCGCTGATGAAGTAGACTGGTCTCTAGACTTTGTATATGTGGCCTGGTTCCAACCTTTCGGCTACTATTGCCATGCTTACAACATGAGTAGTAGCAGTGATGTATAACAACAAGTCTTCGTTTGGAGTTGGCGCTGTGAGGATTGGTGGCTTTGATAGGAAGTCTTTCAACTGTAGTAGAGCTTTATCCGCCTCCTCTATCCATTGGAATTTGTCTTGCCATTTGAGTAGTTTGAAGAAGGGGAGGCCCCGTCCTCCAAGCCTTGAAATGAATTTGTTAAGGGTCGCCATGCATCCTGTCAGCTTCTAAACGTCCATAATGCTGGACGGAGCTTGCATATTGGTGATGGTGGTGATTTTCTCAGGGTTTGCTTCAATGCTTCTATGGCTGATGATGAACCCGAGTAGTTTCCTTGACGGTACATCAAAGACGTACTTTGTAGGGTTTAGTTTCCACCAGAATGCTCGCAGGCTGGTGAAGGCCTCTTCCAAGTCTGCGATAAGATCATCTGGATATCTGGTTTTGACTACCACGTCTTCCACCTATGCTTCCACATTGCGGTGGAGTTGTTTCTCGAAGCACATCAGGATGGCGCGTTGATATGTTGCTCCTACGTTCTTCAACCCGAAGGACATTGTTTTGTAGCAGAAAGCTCCAAAAGGGGTGATAAATGTAGTTTTGGCTTGGTCTTCTTCCTTGAGAGCTATCTGGTGATATCGTGAATAGCAATCCATGAAGCAGAGTAATGCACATCTAGCTGTAGAATCGACAACTTGTTCAATCCTTGGGAGCCCAAAGGGATCCTTAGGATTATGCTTGTTGAGGTCTGTGTAGTCCACGCACATCCTCCATTCATTGTTGTTCTTCTTGTGGACAAGGACTGGGTTGGCAAGCCACTCAGGATGGAAGACATCTTTTATGAAGCTTGCTGTGAGTAGTTTTACTAGCTCTTTCTTGATGGCTTCTCTTCTGTCCTAGGCGAATCTGCGTAGTCGCTGTCTCTTTGGAGTAGCTTTAGGATCTACGTTGAGAGAGTGCTCAATCTACTCCTTGGGCACACCTGGCATATCTGCCGGTTTCCATGCGAAACTATCTCGATTTGCCCAAAGGAAGTTGACGAGCGCGCTTTCCTATTTGGCATCCAGCCCTATGCCAATCAGGACTGTCTTGGCGGAGTCGCTGTTCTCAAGGTCAATGGCTTTGAAGTCCACATCACTTGTTAGATTGACTTTAGTAGCTCCTGACTTGTTCTCCAAAATTTCGATTTCTACTAGGGAGAGCTTTTTTGAAGTGGTGAAGACTTGTTGTATCAAGTTGGGCACTTGAGTAGTCACCGCCAACTCAACAGCTTCTCTGTCACATTCGTATGATCTTCGTAAGTCTCCACAGAGGGAGAGTACTCCCTTGGGTCCTAGCATCTTCAGGAGTAGGTAAACATAGTGTGGGATTGCCATGAACTTAGCCAGTGCTGGTCTTCCGAGGATAGCGTGATAAGAAGTCTCGAAGTCCTCTACCTCGAACCGTATGTACTCTGTGCGGTAGTGCTCCTTAGTCCCGAAGGTAACCGGTAGGACTACTTGTCCAAGCGGTATAGCTGCGTTGCCTCGGACGATCCCATAGAACAGAGAGTTCGTTGGGTTGAGCATGTTAGTAATGTCGAGTCCCATCTTCTTTAGAGTTGTGACAAAAATGACATTGAGACCATTGCTGCCATCGATGAGTACTTTGGTGAGTCTTGAGCCAGCGACAATTGGGTCCAAGACGTGGGGGAACCGTCATGGTTCTAAAAAACTTGTCCATTGGTCTTTCTTGGCGAAGGTAATCTGTACCTCGGACCAGTTGAGGGGTGCGGGAGTAGCGAGCTCAATGGACATGATCTCTCCGAGTACTATTTTCTGGGACCACTTAGAGGAAGTGCCTGGGATCCCGCTGAAGATGACATTGACGGTCTTGGATGGGGTCTAGAACTTGTTTTCACCATCTTCGCCTTTGTCTACCTTGCCTTTCCCCTTGTCACTTTTATTGTTCGGGGGTTCTGGCAAATCTTGCATTACCCTGCGCAGGCTGTAACAATCTATTGCAGCGTGCTTGTTGTGCGGGTGCCATAGGCACTGCTTTTTCAGCAGCTGCTCGCTGAATGCAGGCCTCTCTTCATTTTTGTTAGATTCTTTCTTACTTGAGTTCGTCATTCCTGCAACGGTATTGTCAGGCTTGAGCTTGTAGTTTTGGTTGCCTGAGTAGTTATTTCGGTGGTTGCCATTGCAGTTTCTATCTTGCTCTTAGTTGTTGCCATGATTATTCTTGTTGTCATGGCCGTGATTGCGTTTGAGTCAAACCTCTTGTGTTCTTTATCCTCCTCATCTGCCCATGATTGGGCCATGATCTTGAGTGCCTTGACATTCACGGGACGACTCCTACAAAAGTCTTGGAACATGCGGCGATCATAGAGGCCGTTCTGGAAGAACTCTATCATGTCTAGTTCTGAGATGTCCACAATTGTGGCCTTTTTGTCAAAGAAAATGATGTACATAGCTGCGTAGTGACTCATCTCGTTGCTGCTTGACTTGTGCCAAGTCTATTCTGTTACCGGGACGATGCATTGCCCCTGCGTAGTTGCTAGTGAAAGCTCATTTCAAGTCTTGCCAGGATTTGATGGAATTGGACTTCAAGGATTCGAGCCAGGTCAGTGGCGCAGTTTCCATGTATAAAGGAAAGTAGATGACCTTTGTGTCGTCAGTCCCCCCTGTAGCCTGGACCACTAGAGAGTAGCAGCAGATCTTGTTTGCCATTGTATTTCGAGATACCTAGGGGTTTGAATTTGTTTGGTAAGATTGTGCTCCTAACCCGATTTGAAAAGGTGGGAAAGTGATCATTGTCATCACCGTTGTAGTCTTCTTCAAGTTCATGCTCCCTACACCGGTTGTTGATGATGTTGCATGCATCACGGTTGCTGTTGATTTTGTTCCTGAGATCAGCATTGATGAGCGAGGGTTCAAGGTCAGCTCTATGGCGGCGAGTGCCTCCCCTAGAAGTTGTTCAACTACCCTTAGGCATTTCTCTATATTTGTCTTGGGGTTTTGAGTACATCTCTGTTTTGCCTCGAAGCCCGAATTACGCCCCCGTGTTGTCTGGTGTTTTCGCATGGTTGAGCTGAAGGCCCTGCATGGTCTCTGTTGCTGCCATGCTGACTACGCCCCGACGGGTATGAGATATCGATGGAATTGGAGTCGCTCTATCGAGTAGTTCATATGCGTGTTCAGCCAGTTGTACTATCAGAGTATTGTACTTGTCTTGAGGCATAGCACGAGTAATGAGGTCGATAGAGGCAATGGTGGCGAGTGGCGTATTATGTTGCTGTGTTTGCACTGCTTCGAATGCTCTATCGAGGTTCATAATTGGGAGCTGGGCGGTTAGTTTAAGATGCCGTTCTGCTCTTTGACCGTTTCTTGCCCTCCGCCGAGTCCTTTGGCTTTCAGTTTCTTCAATGACGTTGGCACATAATTCATCTTGTGAGACATCATCTGGGTGACGCTCTCATCGGGTGGTTCTTGGGTGATGTTGTTCGCCTTCTTCCCCGTTTGTGATTAAAGCAAAGAGTTCTCTTTCTGGAGTATAGCTGCCATAGCTTGAAGTGATGACTTTTGTACAGCCATCTTCTTCATAGATTGGTGACAGGGGTGTTCCCTCTTGGCATGGTAGGATTTCAAGGTTGGCGATCATTCGTGACTTGTCATTCTAGTCAAGGAAGTACGGCTTCATGCCTGGCAAGTAGATGAATCTGCCTTGGGGAGTTGAAGTAATGACCAGGCCTTGCTGTGGACCTGATAAAGGGATTTCTTTGATGGAATCCGAGTAGAAGTCGAGGTTGTGGTCCTCAATCACCTCTGATCTGGAGTGATGGAGTTGCTTGATAAACCAAAGCCGCGTTTCGAAGTCAAAATGGGAATTGATTTGGAGTTTGATTCGGTCCGCACGATGACTTGTTTGCCTGCTCATGGCAGCCAATCCGCGTTGTTGTAGAGTCTGAGTTATACTTGAGCTTGGTGTTTGTCAAATTGAAAATTTTGCTCAATTTCTTGATGAAATCCTTCTGTAACAACCCTAGGTTAGCTAAACCTTGTTTAAGCCTAAATGAAGCAATTAACAGCTAATTAAACAAGTCAAGGGTCAACTTTTGCCACTAAGAGCTTAAAAGGTGATTAGTCCATAATTTAAAATTTTATATAAGAACCTGAAATTTTGTCCAAGAGGTGTAGAACTCATCTTCCCTAACAACTTTTGTTTTAGGCATTTTGTTTGAATCTGAGCATAAAGCTTTCAAATACTCGGAATTAAAATCAGTGGCAATTTAAGAAAAACATGAAAAACCCCATATTTGCAGTCCTTTTTCTCAAAATTTCTAATATAAGCTCAAGTCAAACCTTATAAGAAAGTTTTAGTGCTACGAGCCCTTAACAACTTTGATTTTTGGAGCTAGGCCAAAACTTGCACAAAAGGTTTTCAAAATTGAGGTCACACACAGCCAATTTGGTCAATCCAGCACAATTCTTAAATTTCTCTAAGTCTGACTTTTGGCACGTTCTAGTAAAGTTTGGAGATTTCTAAGTTCAAAATCAAACAGTTTTTGACCAAACACCCTTTGTAACTTTTGAACCTGGATGTGAGCTCTACATGTCGTAGAAAGGTAACTTTTCAAGTGCCGTTCAAAAATCCGAAGTAAGGTCCCAAAGACCGGCCCTTCGCTTTGACCCGCGAATCCCTCGCGCCCCTGCTTGTGCCAGAGCGCGTGCGTCGCACGCTCTGCTCACCACCCGCCGCATGGCTCCCGCTCACCGGCACCGTGCCATCACCCAACCCACGCCCGCGAGCTGACCCGACGAGCGCTGCCTCGCCCTATTGCGTCGCCTGCCCGCCCCATCCCTGCCCGAGCCCCGCTATGCCCTATCCCGGCACTGCAGTGCGCGCGCGCCCTGCTGCACGCACCCGACACCGGCCACCGCCACCTTCGCCCAACCGGCGCCCTGGACAGCGATGCAACGGAACCCAGCCCCACGCAACGGCTCCCCCACTCACTACCCGACCTCATCACCTCACCCGGCAGCCTCTTCTCGCACTCACTCCACCTCCCCAAGCCTCCTGTCTCCGAACCAAAACTCCTAGTGCCATTTGCAAACAACAGAGCTCTAGCATTTCCCTATGTTCGCCAGAAAAATCCTCCACGCTCCGTCCATCTCCCTCCAATAGCCCGCGCCTGAAGCTCCTCCACTTCCTCAGCCATGCCCTCAACCACTCCCCGTCGTCCGCCGTCCACGGAGCCATCGGAAATCGTAGTTTTCCCCAACTCCAGGAACTCCACCCGCCGCCCCTTGCCTCACCGTGGCACCCCATGCTCTAGCCATCATCATCCCCAACCAAGTGCTCAAATCGAACCTAGGTGAGGCCTGGTGCTCATGCGCATGCTTGTTCTTCTTGTTGGCCCGCTCACCGGCACCGTGCCATCGCCCAACCCACGCCCGCGAGCTGACCCGATGAGCGCCGCCTCGCCCTATTGCATTGCCTGCCCGCCCCATCCCTGCCCGAGCCCCGCTATGCCCTATCCCGGCACTGCAGTGCGCACGCGCCCTGCTGCACGCACCCGACACCGGCCACCGCCGCCTTCGCCCAACCGACACCCTGGACAGCGATGCAATTGAACCCAGCCCCACGCAGTGGCTCTCCCACTCACTGCCCGGCCTCATCACCTCACCCGGCAGCCTCTTCTTGCACTCACTCCACCTCCCCAAGCCTCCTGTCTCCGAACCAAAACTCCTAGTGCCATTTTCAAACAACAGAGCTCCAGCATTTCCCTATGTTCGCCAGAAAAATCCTCCACGCTCCGTCCATCTCCCTCCAATAGCCCGCGCCTGAAGCTCCTCCACTTCCTCAGCCACGCCCTCAACCACTCCCCGTCGTCCGCCGTCCACGGAGCCATCGGAAATCACAGTTTTCCCCAACTACAGGAACTCCACCCGCCGCCCCTTGCCTCACCGTGGCGCCCCATGCTCCGGCCATCATCATCCCCAACCAAGTGCTCAAATCGAACCTAGGTGAGGCCTGGTGCTCATGCGCATGCTTGTTCTTCTTGTTGGTCGAGTTTCCACGGTCAATTTTGGTCATGTCGCCGGCCGGGCGCGGTCTCTCATCGACGGGTAGGTTAGGGTTGTTTTCTCGGGGAGATGAGGGCAGGAGGAGGTGCGCTAGACCTTGGGATCATTTTGGGGTAGTCACCGATGAGGGGAAGGGCACAGCCGCGCTGGCATGGGTGCGCCGCCGCCGGTCCTGCCATGTTGTGGGCGTTCCTGTGTTCTGATCTGGAGGTGGAAGGAGATCAGGGACTTGTTCACGAGAGGAAAAGAAAGCCTAGGGTGTTATTCATGAAGTTCTGGATTTATGTTTAAGGGGGGATCTGTCCAGGGGTGTAGGTGCAAAAATCAGGGACCTTTGCATGATTAAACCGTAGACTTGAGGGCTAGATTGCAAGTTTGCCTCGGTTTTCTTTATTTCCTAGATCTAAAAATGCTGAAACTTTAAAAAGGCATAGAAAAGTGTAGAAAAATGCTAAAACTGCAAGATAAATTTTGTTAGACTCAATATTTTGTGTAGTTTCATATAAAAATAAGTTTGCACATGTCTCTATTAGAATTAATGTTATATGATTTAATCCTTGTTTAAGCTATTTTAAATCATAGAAAATCACAGAAAAATGCTAAAAAGGTAATCCAACTCTCAAGTGCTTGTCTCAGAGAATAGAAGCTTGGAAAAATGATTTGGAGCCTAGCTCAGATGTTTAAGTCTCTATTTATTTTTATAACTACAATCTAAGATTTAAATTATCTTTTGCACAATATTTAATCCAGAGAGGAGAAAAAATGTGAAACCACATGGAGTGGATCAGTGATGAAGTATAGTTCACAAGGAAAGTATAAAACCTTATCTGAAAGTAAATAAAACCCACTCTCCTTTTTAGATAAAGATAAATAGGAGTAATATATGAGAAATATAGGTCCTTCACCACAAACTATGAGAAATTCACTAAAGGTTGTGTATCACCCCTATAACTCACTGTTAATATTTCATGACCAGTTTCATTATGGTTTATATTTTAAAATGTTTAAGTATATGCTACCTTAGGGTAATAAAGTAATTCTAATTCTTTTTATGCACCTCCAATGGACCTAAATTTTATGCAGTAGCTTATCTATGACAAAGTTGAGTCTTTGTTAAATTTTTGGCTTCATAGCTTACTATTTGAAGATAGAAATAAAATCTGGAAGATGGACCTAACTAAATGGAAGAAAGAAACCTTGAGTAATGATAAAGGTAATTTTTGGAAGAGGTACAAAAGAACATTCAGAAATATGATAACTTTCCACTCTGAAGTTTAATAAAGTTAAGTTGTATATATGTACACAATCACCATCACATCAACCCTAGGTTTACACCATAACGCACCTTACCTTATGCAGATAAAGAAGGTGTAGAACCTTGTTTAGGTGAATGTGGTCATAATGTAATTTTATTCTTCAGTGCTATTTTGTGTTTTGCATCCCATATGAGAAAGCATGAAAGTTGAACTTGATGCATTTGCATTTCGTGTAGAGCTGAACCTCGCTGACGGGACATACGAGCAAGCCGTAGTGGATCTACATCAAGTCGGAGCCGAGCCCGTACCGGAGCAAGCCGAGGACCAGTTCGCTAACTCCCCGTGTGAAGGCAAGCCCCGGAGCATGATTTCATATATTTAAATACTTGCAACACAATGGATTGCTTTGATTGCGCATTTACATTATAGGAGTTGATTGAAACCGTAGATGCATGAATTTAGTACCCTTGATATGAACACTAGTATATTAAGTCGAGTAGATGCAATGCTTAATAGGACTCGGTAAAAGTCGAGTGATTTCCTGTCACTCGCGAGTTATAGGAGTTGATTGCTTTACTTATGTTGCAACTATAAGGATGATGGATGGGGCCGGCCTTATGTTTAGTACTCAGTGGTTGGCCCTATCTATCTACATGAAATTGGACTAAGGTCGAGATGTGATAGTGTTCGCGATCAAGTGTTTGAAAGTACTAATCTCATACCTAGTATGGGATGAGGAAGCCTAGTACCCGATTGAACCGGGACGTGAGCAGATCGTTCCACTGTCTCTGGAAACTGAGTTTTCCCCTGGTGCATCATGTGGTGAGAAGTGCAGTCATAGAACGCCAGAGGCTAAGTCTATGGAGCCTTGTACCAAGGGAAGTGGGCCCGACACGGGTCTGGGAATTGATGGGGATGGCTGACAAATGAAGTGACCCTTCGCAGTGTGCAGATGTCGTGGGATTAGGTTCGTTATGCATGGTTAAGAAACTCGAATTGATTCGTCTGCCTCTCATAGTTTGGAACTGCTTGATCGCTATGCTACACTGAGTAAGAATGAAAGATGATGATGATCTAATATGGTTACCTGTACTAATTGCTTGGAAAACTATGCTTATTTAGTATATTGCTAACTTAGATTATTAATTTAACGTAGAACTTGTGGCTAAAATATTGAAAGTAAGAACCTACACTAGTTGCTTTTGGCAAAAACAAACCTCCTCTAGCCAAAAAGCTTGCATGTCTAGGTGTTGGTGGAATAGTACCATCGGTCGGTTAAGTCTTGTTGAGCGTAGTCGCTCAGCCTTGTTGTGGCACATGTTTTCAGGTGATGTTGATGCCTCTAAGCTCGCTGCAAGTGGCACTTGGCCTCCCCAACTTCCTCCTAGTTGGACGGTTGAGTGGGATCCTCCTCGAATGGCGAGGATCGGGATCATTGATGTCATCATCGGATTCGTTATGATATCCTGCAGCGACGTTTAGCTTCCGCTTAGTTATTTCAATTGTTTGAGAACTCTGCAAACTTTGCTTGAATTTTGAACTTGAGGTTGTAATATTTTAATGCACTTATTTAATTATGATGGACTGTTGTAATCTCTGTAACCACTCGCCTTCATGCGAGTCTTGCTTTCACGATCCTGAGGTAAGTGGTTTATTGGATGAAATCTGATGAACGACCGAATTGACTTAATTAAAGTACATGATCGCGTGTTAAGAGACTTAAGTGTGCTTTAGCCAAGTTAATTTGGGTAGTTCTGCCACAGCTCCGTAGCTTGTCGATGAAGGGTGACGTCGAGTTGCTTCTTCTCTAGGGCCTCTGCGATGTAGTGGTGGAAACCTCCATCGCCATTGGCGATGCAGACCCAGGAGCCGAAGACGAACATCGCACCGACTTCAAACATGATCGTAGGCTTGATGATGATTTGAGCCATCGAACTTGCCTGGAGAATTTTGGCGATTTCCCCTACCTGGCGCGCCAGCTGTCAGTCTTTTGTACCCGGCAACCTATCAAAGGAGTACCTGAGGTAGAGTTTTAGATCGGCAACCCGCCTAGGGAGTACCCAAGGTGGTCTTTTGTGCGGTACGTGTCGTCGAGAATCAAGGAGTCGATGGTGACGCAAGGAACACGATTTAGATAGGTTTGGGCCGCTAGATCACGTAATACCCTACATCCTATATGCAGATTGTATTGATCTTGTTCTCTCTGTTGTTCTTTGTTGTTTGGAAGGGGTCCCTGCCCGCCCTTGTATAGTCGGGGGAGCAGGGTTACAGGGCGGATTGTGTATGGGTCCTAGTCGAGTACGTTTACAGAGTCCTAACTCGGTAGAGTAGTTTCCTTCTGACCCGACTAGTCTTCGAGGAATCCATGAAGTCTATGCTCCCTACAGAGTAGTCTTCATGTCCGAGTAGGTTTCGGGTACATTCCCTTCAGTGGGCCCGTACAAGTATTCTGGTGAGCCTAGGGGTGCCTAGCCGACAAGCCCCTGAGTACTTTGTAGTCGAGAGGAATAGCTCCGAGTACTTGAAGATGTTGCCCGAGTTCCTCTTTGTGCTCCTTGAGTACTTGATGCGGCTAACCTTCGAGTACTGGTACTGTCGCGTGACTGGAAGATACTCTTAGCAGTCCCTGATGTTTGCTTCGAGTAGTCTTTGCCTTGAAACTTTTTACATGGTAGTGCAATGACAATCGCACTCCATATGGAGTAGTCCCCAAGCCTTAGGTTGAATCAAAGAATCAGGTTGAGGGTCAAACTTGTAATTTCGCTTTGACTTATTTAAGTCTTCAGAAAAAGAAATCTTTATCCAATGGGTATGGTATACGCAGCCTCCGAGCACTTGGACGACTACTTGAAGTCAGTGAAGGGATCAATCTTTTGGTCAGAGTAACTGTTGGACATTATGGTGGTAAATCTGAGTCGTATCTGATCATTGCTTAATTAATGGGTGGAATCCGGAGATGTTGCTGATATAATAGGGGGGGCCTAGCGCTAATTATTGGCACGCTTGTTTCAGCAGATCTATAATTTGCACCCCTTTTTGCGACCCTAGCTGCTCCTGCTTGCGCCGCCGCTGCCTATTGTTGCCCTCGCGTGATCTTTAGGAGAGAAATTGCTGCGGCCTTTTTCTCCCCCCCCCCCCTTTTTCCTTAAGATTAGTTGATGCGTGTCAAGAATATGGGCAAGAAACCTGAGAAGATCTAGGGGAAGGCCCCTGTAACAACACTACCTTAATTAGGTATAGTTAAACTTGAGCAAGTCAATAGTCACTAAGTCAAAGAGGTGAAATGTCCAATTTGCCCCTAAAAAGCTCATTTTGGAATTAAATAGGAAACTTGAGTTTTTATGTACAAACTTAAATTTTTGCCTAAATAGGAGTTGTAAAACTTTTAAATTCAAACAACTTTTATTAATAACACTTTGGCTGATTCGGAGTGAGAGAAGGTCAAAACTAAGTTTTAAATCAGGAGTGCATTAAAACCCTACAAATGACCTAAGTCCTGGAATTCATGTTTTTCTTCAAATTTGCAACCTGTTATCTCAATATTCTGTATCTAACCTCAAGTCTGGAAAACGTCCAAAGCGCGCATCTTGGCGAACCTGTTCCTCCAAAAATCTGAACTGTACTCAAGAAAAGTCCTTAATAGACGTTGGAGTCCTAAGACCGAATAACGTTTCCTTCAATTACACTTTGGCCTGATTCAAATGGGAAGCTACTCAAAATCTGAGCCAAAGTTGGCCAAAATGCTAAAAAAACAGCAAAACCGAGATCTGCCTATGTCCCCGAAGGCCGACGTTCTGCCAAACTTTGTAACTCCATAGTTTCAAATTCATCTCGTTTTCAAGAAAATTCCTTTTGTAAAGTTTGGAGCTGGATGTCAGGTCTACAAGTTTTACTTTTGGAGTTTCACGAGTTCTTTTAAAAAGTTTGGAGAAAAGGGCCCCAAAAACCAGCCCTTTTGGCTGCCTCAAAGGGCACCCCACTCAGCGCGCACCAAGAGCGCGCCCGCACATTCGCCCGTGCGCCACCTGCCGCATGGCCGCCGTCCACCGGTGAGCTCACCGTTGCCCAACTGGCCACCGCGACAAGACCGTCACGCGCCCGGCTGCTCAGTAGGCGAGCGCGCTTATCCCACCCCTCGCGTCACGCATCTCTTCGCTCCGTCCCAAGCAAGCTTCGCCTGCCGGAGGATGCCACGCCGCCGCCTCGGACCGGCCAAGCTCCGACCGCCTATCGCCACCCGAACAGCGACAACACCCACGCCTCGCTCCGCCAACCCCCAGTCGTGGCAAAGCTGCGCTTGCACGACCCGTTTTCCCCAAGGCCAATGACCGTGAGATCCTATCCCGCAGTCTCCGCGCCCCGGCCAATGGTGCCGCCGCCAATGGAGCTCCAGCCCACAGCCCACCGAACCCTCTGATCCTATCCACCCGTGCCTGAAGCTCCGCCTCACTCCCCCTCACCTCCCTGGCCCTATATAAGAACTTATGGCGCCACCTACGCTGCCCTCTGCTACTTCCAGCACTGCCGCTCCCCTATTTTCCAGCACCGTTGCACGGGTCTCCTGTGGAGCCCCCACCTTCGCGCCACCCCGCACCTCGCTGACACCACCGCTCGCTCCGCCGCACCACCGTGCATGTCTCCGACCGACTTGTTACCCTCACGGAGCCCCGCCGTCACCGAAACTTTGGCGGGACCCCGCCGCCGAAGCTACTTCTGTCCCCAAGCCGTTCCGCCACTGCCAAGCCTGCTCCGCCGCCCTAACCGCTACCAATCGACCCTAGGTGAGCCCGCGCTCCTCCTCGGTCACTTGTTGCCCTACTCGAGCCTTACCTTGCCAGAATTGGGCGAAGATCGCCGCCGGCCGCCACGAGGACCTATCTGTGTCATTTAACTTCTTACAGGGGCCTTAGCGCAAGAACTAGGGACCCCTGCAGAAATAAACCGTAGACCCGGGGGTTAGTTTGTAAGTTGTTTTTGGTTTATTGTTTTAAATCGGCAGAAAATGGGATAAACTTTGTAAATGCACCATAAATCGTAGAAAAATCAGAAAAATGCAAAACCACTTTTGTTGAACTCAGTAAACTATCTAGTTTCATACAAAAATAATCTTGTCCAGAGCTGAGAAAAATGTGAACCACTTGGAGTAGCTTAGTTTTGAAGTGTAGTTTGTAGGAAAATTATGGAACCTGGTGAGGAACAGAAAGAAACCCACCTTTCTTTATAAAGCATGATAAATAGGAGAAAAATATGGGAAATAGATGTGCTTCTCCAAAAATCATGATAAATTAACCAAAGTCTCTATAACACACCTTCAATCTACTATTAAATTTTCACCCTTAGAATCACTGTAGGTTTGAGATAAAAATGGTTAAGTGCATGCTACCCTTGGTCGTAAAATACTTCTAATTTTTTTTGTGGTAAACCAATGGTTCCCAAATTTTTATAGTAACTCATTCATGACACAAGTAAGGTGCTATAATTTTCTCAGTACCATATGTTGCTGTTTGCTTGTGAAACCACATTTTGGATAGGAAATCGGTTGAAGAGAATAAAAGAAATATAAGTCCTAATGCACCTAATTGGTAATTTTTGGAAGAGATACAAAAAAAACATTTGGAAGTAAATACCTCTCCAAATGAACCCTGAACAACCCCAAACACAACCCCACCTTCTTTATGCAACTCTAAGTTGTAAGAATCTTATATGTACACAATCACCATCAAAGTCAACCTCGAGTTTAAACCACAACCCACCTTACTTTATGAAGTTAATGAAAGTTAGAACCTTGTTTAGGTGAATGTGGCCGAAATGCAACTTTCTTTCCAGTAATAAGTCATGCCTTGCATCATTCGTACAAAAGCATGGACAAATCTGAACTCTATGCATGTGCATGTCATGTAGACGCTAATATCGCCGACGGAACCTACGAGCTCCACCATATGCTGGAAGAGGAACCCGTCGCAGAGCTACACCACGCGGAAGTTGAGCCCGAGCTAGATCAAGACCCCGAAGACCCGCTAACTTTTCCTGAAGGCAAGCCCCAGTGCATGTTTCCCTGATTTAAATTATGCAATATGTTGATGCTTATGATTGTGCATTTATGTTTTTAGGAGTTGGCTGAAACCGTAGATGCATGAACTTAGTACCTTGTTTTGAACACTAATTGCTAAGGCCGAGTAGTTGCTGTGCTAAAAAGGACTCGGTAAAAGTCGAGTGATTGTCTGTCACTCGCGAGTTATAGGAGTTGTGTGATTACTCTTTCTACAACTATAAGGATGACGGATGGGACCGGGAATGGTTCCGATGTGGTGGTTTGCCTCGTTTGTCTAGCAATGAACTTGCTAAGGTCGAAACTTGTCGGCGTTCATGATCAAGTATTTGAAAGTACTAATCTCATACCTAGTATGGGATAGGGAAGCCTAGTACCTGATTGAACTGGGGCGTGTCATACCTCCCCTGCTGTCCTTGGAACGTCATTCCCATGGTGCATCATGTGGGTGCAAGTGCGGTCATAGTATGGCAAACGACGGGACTATGGAGCATTGCATGCCAAAGGAAGTTTGGACCTGACACGTGCCTAAGGGATCGACGGGGACGATTGACAAAAGAAGCGACCCTACGCGGTGCGCGGATGTCGTGAGATTAGGTTCGCCATGCATGGTTAAGAAATTCAAATCGATTCGTCTGGCTCTCATAGTTTGGGACTACTTGATCACTATTCTGCACTGAGTAAAGATGGAACATGATGATGATGTAAATCTAGATGCTTGTCTTTAATTGTTTGGAAACAATGCTTGCTTAGTATAAGTTGCTAATCTAGATTGGGTAATGGACTTAGAACATGAACTAAAATATTGAAAGTAAGGACCAACTTTAGGTGTTTTGTCAAAAACAAACCCACAGCCAAAAAGCCTTGGATGTCTAGAACTCGGTGGCGTAGTTACCATCTGTCGGGTCAGTCTTGCTGAGTATTAGTTGCTCAGCCTTGTTTGTGGCTTAACTTTTCAGGTAATGTCGATAGTGTGGCTGTTGGCACCACTTGGCCTACCCAGCTCCCTCCGGGCTGGATAGTGGAGTGGGATCCCTCCTCCGACGATGAGGGCAGGGATCATTGATGTCATGATCGGCTTTGTCATGATATCGTGTATCGATGTTTAGTTTTCGGTTGTTTTACTCCGTCGTTGTTCACAACCTTGCAAACTTGTGTGGATTTCAAAAACTCTGATGTAATAAATTGTTGAACTATGTTCAACTGATGGGAATGTTGTATCTCTGTGCCCACTCACCTTCGTGTGAGCAATGCCTCTCGATCCTGAGTAAGTGGTTTATCGGATAAAATCCGACGGACGACCAAGTTGACTTGCTTAAAGTGCATGATCGCGTGTCAAGCGACTCAAGTGCATTTTAGTCAGGTTAATTTGGGCGGTTCTGCCATAACTTGCATCAAAGCTCGAGGCATGGTACGGAGAACAACATACCTTAAAACACCCTTTTTGGAATAAAACTTGCAAGAAACTAGTTGAAAAATTCATAAGTTCGTTAAGGATGAACTTAGTACGAGAAGCCCTAGGGGAATTTTTGGGATATTTAAGGTGGCTAGTAACTATTGGTTATTTATACTAACTTCCAGCACTTTTCGCCCACGTTTATACGTATGCAGAGTTCCACATCACGAGTATGCGAAGGGTGATAGGAATTCGATTCCAACGAGCCTATCATCACGGTTGTTTTCGCCCATGTTTATTACACGTGTGCAGGTTCCGTATGTTAAATCATGCGAAGGGTGGTATGGTTTGATTCCAACGAGCCTATCATCACGGTTGTTCGCCCACGTCTATTATACATGCGCAAGATTCCGCATCACGAGTATGCGAAGGGTTATAGGGTTCTATTCCAAGGAACCTATTTCCACGGTTGTTGCGCTGTCCATGCAGCGTTAAACGCATGGGTGTTGTTTCTATAGTGAACGGTAATGGTTGTGGACACTTTGATGAGTGCTGGCACGAAAGGTTCAAGATGTGATGTGATTTTCTGCAGGTACACTAACCAGTTTTGCGTACGAAGCGGTGATTAGCAGTTCGACTAGCTATTATAGTGAGAGCCGTATTGTTGCCTTGCCACCGGCACTAACTACGTAAGTCCAAAGCTTTTTGGCAATTGTTTCGGTTGTGAGGTTGACTTGTATGTGCATGCATTATGAAATAAAAATTGCAACCTAAAAGAATGAAGGTCGATCTCGCCTATATACTAAAAGTTGCACCGCGATAAGGACCTTCTAGCTGTCCTATTTCAGCAATGCAAGACTTGTTAAATATCTTTCGAGTTGTTCCAGATGTTAAATCTAGAAACTTTATATAAGGAAGTTGTGTTAAATGTCCTCAATGAAGTGCTGTTAAACTTTCATAAAATTTAACCCCCTAGGTTCAGAGTTATGATCAGATTTGTAACCCCCTGGTTGGCTGATAACACTGAGTGTACACCAGTTGGAGTTTTAATTTTTCGACCACCTTGAGGACTTTTTATGTTAGGCATCTTTTAATTAAAGTTTCTAAGCATTTAATAAAGAACTTGGTGGTAAACTTTCAGCTCCACTAGGTCTTTGGTTTGAGAGTTATGCTCATTTTACTTCAGCTCTATTTTGGAAAATTCCAGAATGTACCACTTGATAGAAACTTGAGCTTATCACCCTGTTAAGTTTTGTTTTAGCTCTACCTTTGAATACCAAACTTGTCACACACTACCTACAGAACATGTTGGTAAAATTTGAGGAATTTTGGATGAATACTTGCTGAGTTATGAGCTTTTCTCTAACTTGCAAGAAATCTGTTTTGATTTCCGAGTATTGATTCTGTTTCTCATTTGTCCTTTTGTTACAGATTGCTGACCCTGTGTATGTTGTTGTTGGTGTGGACAGCACCTCACACTCAACGTGCCTCCACTACGAGGGTTTTCCTGCCATACTGTGGGACACTTTGCGTTCGTTTGGGTACCCGTCACCGCCTGTTTACGCGGGACGTGGGTACCAGAATCACGGGATTCCCTGAAGTTGCGTGCACGTGAAGGTGCCCCCACCCCCTGACCAGCCACAGTGGCCACCTTTGGAGGTTGTGGCTGAGGGACACATGTTGGAGGATACGTGGGAGTTTGCAGCTTTGCAGGCACTGACACAGTTTTGCAAGGAGCACCCCCTTGAGATTGTGTTAGACCCGATTGGTTTGTTTCCTGCCATGGATAGGAGAGATGCGGATTGGTTGGACCACATGGAGCACATGGACTTGCTAGGTGTTTTGGACCCACAGCGCACGATTTTTATTTCAGCCCACTGCATGAATGTGTTCTACCGGATGATTGAGATGCAGAGTAGGGCTATGACCACCGTGATTGGGATGGCGGTGGCCAATCAGGTTGCTCTCACCATCGTGTAGAATGGTATGGTGGATTTGTCACTTGAGTTGGTGCAGAAGGATATCCAGATTGCTGATATGCAGACCTGGATTTCTAACTTAAAGGAGGAGATAGTGGACATGTTGCATGACATGGAGTTGTTGGCCGATCAGTTCTATGATGTGAACATGGAGTTGGCTGATGCTAATGAGCATCTACAGGAGCACCACGCTAAGCTTAATGCTATTCACGCCTTAGAGGTGCAGTAGGATGAGCCTATGGCTCAGGAGGAGGAGGAGCCTGAGGAGATCGAGGTCTTTTCGAGCATGAATTTTGAGGAGGCCGCCCCGCAGCCCCAAGTTGGCGACGCTCCCTCTCCTGCACTTAGCTTTGCCTCAGTAGGCAACCTTGACGACTTCTAGATGTATCGACATGTTGTGAGCAGTTTCTTTTATTGTACTCCTCAGCGACCTATATTTTGGGCTAGTGATGTAATAGTTTAGCTTGAATTGAGTATCTGTGTGTTGAAAAAACTGATTCCATGTACGGACTTGCCATTGCGAAGGGTTTGTGGTAATGTATTAAAAATATGGCAGAAATTCAGTGGCTGTTTCTCCTCAGTTTTAACCCTGTCTCCACTCATTTTTGATCCAAGGTTTGAATACCAAAATTGTGCGGAAACTTGTGTTCTAACCGCTCGTAAAATTTCAGCTCCTTTGGATCTGTCAAACTCCCGTTAGAATGAAAACTCCACCGCTCAGCTTGCTGAAAATCAGCCCAGGCAGCAACTCGCTAAATTGACTAAACAACCCCTTTCCTTCCTTTTCGGTCAGCAAGTGTAAAATAGCAATGGATATGTACGACATGTCTTAACCCTTGGCTAAGGATGAGAACCTTGGTATACTTCGGAGAC
Source organism: Setaria viridis (assembly GCF_005286985.2). Taxonomy (NCBI): domain Eukaryota; kingdom Viridiplantae; phylum Streptophyta; class Magnoliopsida; order Poales; family Poaceae; genus Setaria; species Setaria viridis. The sequence continues at coordinate 17,581,669 of NC_048264.2, forward strand.
GAGATATGCACCTACTCAATAAAGATATAATTGTTGTTTTCGCACTATCGGCAAGACCAATGCTTATGATTCAGCACATAGTTTTTCCTTGTGATTAAGCGAACTTTTGGGATTATGTGACTAATGGAAAGATTAATCTTGTAGATGGTGCACAGCACACGCTTTGGCTCTGTTCCCAGTAGCAGCGAGCAGAGGCAGGTGCCTCCACCGCCTCCACCTCCGCCCACACTAGAGGCGATCTTGGCCGCTCAAACTGAGCTACTGAGGCACATAGCCCAAGGGCAGCAATAGCAGCCTCAGGGAGGAAGAGCTCGTCAGCAACCTCGTGTTGCTCGCTATGACGACTTCTTGGGGACACAACCTCCTCTGTTCCATAAGACGGAGGATCCGCTCGACGCCGACGCCTGGATTCGTGCCATCGAATCCAAGTTCTCCCTCCTCACCGCACATTGCCCGGATGAGAACAAGGCTTAGTTCGCAGCACAGCAGCTGCGTGGTTCCACCCTCCTTTGGTGGGACCACTATCACGCCATGCAGCTAGCCGACCACGCCGTCAGCTGGGAGGAGTTCAAGATGGTGTTCAGGGCCCATCATATACCTGAGAGTCTCATGGAGCACAAGCTCAATGAGTTCCTAGCTCTCACCCAGGGAAGCCATGATGTCCTACAATATGCTCAGGTTTTCAATGACCTGTGTCGTTACACAGGCTATCATGCAGACTCCGATGAGAAGAAGAGGGACCGCTTCCGCAGAGGCTTGAGTCTTGAGCTCAAGGAAAGGCTGAATCCCATCAAAGTGGATTCCTTCAATGAGCAGGTGAACCTGGCAATTTCCCAGGAAGATTGCATGAAGGCCCTCAAGGCCGACATGAAGCGGAAGGCTCCAATGCTGACACCCAGCCCATCTACTCAGAAATACAAGATGGTTCCCCCACAGGCATCTCGCAGGCCCGCTCAGCCTGGGAGATGGGTTGCTCGACCCCCACCACAGGCAGCACCCCGTTTCCCCGGATTCTAGCCACAGGGGCCATGGCCTACCCTTCCAATGCCGCCACGCCCTGCCACTAGAAACCGCTGTTTCACCTACGAGAATATAGGACACTTTGCCAAGGACTGCCCCCGCAACAAGAATCAACGGCCTGGCCAGAGCAATGTGATGGGCAACAAAGGGAAGAAGCCCAGGGTGCAGGTCCAATAGGGCAGGTTAAACTTCACCAACCTTGACAAACTTCCAGAAGGCGCACCAGTGATGACGGGTACCTTCTCTATCCATAACCAACCCATCCTTATTCAGTTTGATTCAGGAGCCTCTCATAGTTTCATCGGGGCTAGAACCAATGCTAGGTGTGGGTTGAATTTCTGTCACACCAAAGGGGCATATATGATCTCTACCCCGGGTGGGAAAGTGGCCTCATACCAAATGAGCTGCAAGGTACCTATCAAATTAGGAAGGACCCTTATTAAGGAAAACCTCCTTATCATTGGTTTAGAAGGGATCGATGTTATCTTGGGTATGGATTGGATGACTCGACACCGAGTGGCATTAGACATCTCTACCCGAGCAGTCCACATAAATTCACCCACATATGGTAGCTCAACCATACACTTACCCCACCGAGAGTGCAAAAATTCTTGTGCCTATCCCATGACTAAAGCCCGATTGGAGGACATTCCAGTGGTATACGAGTATCCCGATGTGTTTCCAGATGATTTGTCGGGTATGCCACCGGATAGAGATATCAAGTTTGCTATTGAGTTGCAACCAGGCACCGCACCAATTTCAAAGAGACCGTACCGGATGCCACCCACAGAGCTGGCAGAGTTGAAGACTCAGTTACATGAGTTGTTGGAAAAAGGTTTCATTCGCCCAAGTACATCACCTTGGGGCTGTCCAGCTTTGTTTGTGAAAAAGAAGGACGAGAGTCTGCATATGTGTGTGGACTACCGACCTCTCAATGCGGTGACAATAAAGAATAAGTACCCATTACCCCGCATTGATGTTTTGTTCAATCAGTTAGCTGGAGCCAGAGTATTTTCTAAGATTGATCATCATTCCAGCTACCATCAAATCAAGATCCGACCGTGCGATATTCCCAAGACTGCTTTCTCTACCCGGTATGGACTCTACGAGTACCTAGTCATGTCATTTGGGCTTACTAATGCACCAACTTATTTCATGTATCTCATGAATTCGGTGTTCATGCCCGAACTTGACAAATTTGTTGTGGTATTCATCAACGATATCCTGGTCTACTCAAAGAATGAGGAAGAACATGCAGAGCACCTTCACATTGTTCTCCAACGTTTAAGGGATCACCAACTATATGCCAAATTCTCAAAGTGCGAGTTTTGGCTGGATAGTGTTAAATTCTTGGGACACACTATATCCAGTGACGGCATAGCAGTAGACCCAAGCAAAGTTCAAGAGGTGATGGACTGGAAGCCGCCCACTTCAGTTCATCAAATTCGAAGTTTTCTCGGTTTAGCAGGCTACTACCGGTGATTCATTCTTGACTTTTCAAAAATAGCTAAGCCAATGACTGAATTGTTAAAGAAAGGAGTTAGGTTTGTGTGGAGCGACAAATTTGAAGAAGCTTTCCACACATTGAGTAGATTGTTGACCTCCGCACCAGTTTTAGCTCAGCGAGACACCACTAAGCCGTTCAACGTTTATTGCGATGCCTCTAGCACTGGACTTGGATGTGTTCTTATGCAAGACAGCCGAGTCATTGCCTATGCCTCACGAGCGCTATGGCCACATGAGCTAAATTATCCTACTCATGATCTTGAATTAGCAGTGATCGTTCATGCTCTGAAAATGTGGAGGCATTATCTTATGGGAACTCGTTGTAACATCTATACGGATCACAAGAGTCTCAAGTATATCTTCACTCAAGCAAATCTTAACATGCGTCAGAGAAGATGGTTGGAATTGATCAAGGACTATGATTTAGAAGTGCATTATCACCCAGGCAAAGCCAATGTAGTGGCGGATGCTCTCAGTCGCAAAACCCATTGTAACTACTTGTCGGCAACCAACTTTGTCGAGACTTTATGCCATGAGATGGCTAAGCTCAATTTGGAAATTATCCCCCATGGCACCTTAAGTCATATTTTCATTGAGCCTACATTGGATGACCAAATTGTCCTAGCGCAATTGGAGGATAAAGAAATAAAACTTATCAAGAAGAAACTCGTGCAGAAAGATGAGGGATATAAGCACTTTCAACAGGATTGGAAGGGAGTTGTACATTATGAAGCTCGGCTAGTTGTTCCAAATAACCCTGATCTTAAGAAACAGATCATGGACGAAGCACACCTTTCCAAGTTTTTGATTCACCCTAGTAGTACCAAGATGTACCATGATCTCCGGCAAAATTTCTGGTGGAGTGGGATGAAGCCAGATATTGCACGTTACATCTCAGAATGCGATACTTGTCAACGAGTTAAAGCAAGCCACTTGAAGGTAGCTGGCACCTTGCAACCGCTGCCTATTCCCTCATGGAAGTGGGAGGACATAAGCATGGACTTTATGGTCGGATTACCTAATACCTCTCGCAAGCATGACTCCATATGGGTTATAGTGGACCGACTTACTAAAACAGCGCATTTCCTTCCGGTACACACCACTCACACCATACAGAAATATGCAAAGCTATATCTTGACCGAATTGTTTCCCTACATGGTGTGCCAAAAATGATCATCTCAGATCGAGCTAGTCAGTTTGTAGCACACTTTTGGGAACAATTACAGTCTTCGCTTGGCACTAAGCTAATTCATAGCTCCACATATCACCCCCACACAGATGGACAAACTGAGAGGGTCAACCAGATATTGGAAGATATGCTACATGCTTGTGTCATTCACTACGACAAGAGCTGGGATAAATGTTTGCCCTTAGCAGAGTTTTCATACAACAATAGCTACCAAGCTAGCTTGAAAATGGAACCTTTTGAAGCCTTGTATGGACGTAGATGTCAAACCCCGTTAAGTTGGTCACAACCAGGAGAAAGAATGGTTTATGGACCCGATTTGGTAATGGAGGCCGAAGAAAAAGTGAGAGTTATCCGAGAAAACCTTAAGGCCGCCCAGTCCCAACAAAAGAGCTATTCCGATAAGAGGAGGAGACCTATCCAATTTGAAGTTGGGGATTTTGTATACCTCCGAGTATCACCGACTAAGGGCATAAAGCACTTCGGAGTAAGGGAAAGTTGGCTCCACGCTATATTGGTCCATATGAGATTGTGGAAATTTGTGGACCTGTAGCATACCGAGTTAAACTCCTGGAGAAGATTGCTATGATACACGATGTTTTCCATGTCTCGCAACTCAAAAAGTGTGTTCGAGTTCCAACAAAAATTCTTACACCGGAAGAATGGGAGATCAAACCCGATTTATCTTACAAGGAGTATCCTGTTAAGGTCCTCGACTGGAAAGAAAGACATACTCATAGACAAATGGTGAAAATGTTCAAAATTCAGTGGAGTAATCATACGGAAGATGAAGCGATTTTCTTTTCCGTGGTTTTCTTTTCGTTCAGGGAGGTACGTTGCACAAGCCACACTAGTTCCTTTCTTCACTAGAATCTCAGGGCGAGATTCCTTTAAGGGGGGAGGCTGTAACAACTCTACCTTAATTAGGTATAGTTAAACTTGAGCAAGTCATTAGTCACTAAGTCAAAGAGGTGAAATGTCCAATTTTCCCCTAAAAAGCTCATTTTGGAGTTAAATAGGAAACTTGAGTTTTCATATACAAACTTAAAGTTTTGCCTAAATAGGAGTTGTAAAACTTTTAAATTCAAACAACTTTTATTAATAACATTTTGGCTTATTCGGAGTAGGAGAAGGTCAAAAATAAGTTTTAAATCAGGAGTACATTAAAACCCTACAAATGACCTTAAGTCCTGGAATTCGTATTTTTCCTCAACTTTGCAACCTGTTATCTCATAATTCTATATCTAACCTCAAGTCAGACCCTTAATAGAAGTTGTAGTTCTTTGAGTGTGTTCCAACTTTGTTGCACTGACCCAGGTCCAAATCGCAACCAAACTTGCTCAAAACTTGGTCAAAATTGTGTAAAACAGTCAACTCAGCCTTTTTGGCATTCCAGCGCTAAGTCTGGAAAACGCCCAGAGCGTGCATCTTGGCGAACCTGTTCCTCCAAAAATCTCAACTGAACTTAAAAAAAGTCCTTAATAGATGTTGGATTCCTAAGACCGAAGAACTTTTCCTTCAATTACACTTTGGCCTGATTCAAACGGGAAGCTACTCAAAATCTGAGCCAAAGTTGGCCAAAATGCTGAAAAAAATAGCAAAACTGAGATCTGCCTAAGTCCCCGAAGGTCGGTGTTCCGCCAAACTTTGCAACTCCATAGTTTCAAATTTGTCTCGTTTTCAAGAAAACTCCTTTTTTAAAGTTTGAAGCCGGATGTCAGGTCTACAAGTTTTACTTTTGGAGTTTCACAAGTTCTTTTGAAAAGTTTGGAAAAAGGCCCCCAAAACCGGCCCTTTTGGCTGCCTCAAAGGGCACCCCACTCAGCGCGCGCCCGGAGCGCGCCAGCACATTCGCCCGTGCGCCGCCCGCCACGTGGCCACCATCCACCAGCGAGCTCGCCGTCGCCCAACTGGCCTCCGCGACAAGATCGCTCATGCGCCCGGCTGCCCAGTAGGCGAGCGCGCTTATCTCACCCCTGGTGTCACGCATCTCTTTGCTCTGTCCCGAGCAAGCTTCGCCCGCCGCAGGACGCCACGCCGCCGCCTCGGACCGGCCAAGCTCCGACCGCCTATCGTCGCCCAGACAGCAACCACACGCGTGCCTCGCTTCGCCAACCCCCAGCCGCGGCAAAGCTGTGCTTGCACGACTCATTTTCCCCAAGGCGAATGACTGGGAGATCCTATCCCATGCTCTCTGCACCCCGACCAATGGCCCCGCTACCAATGGAGCTCCGACCCGCAGCCCACTGAGCCCACCAATCCTATCCGCCCGTGCCTGAAGCTCCGCCTTACTCCCCCGCACCTTCCTGGCCCTATATAAGGACTTATAGCGCCGCCTATGCCGCCCTCCGCTACTTCCAGCACCACCGCTCCCCTGTTTTCCAGCACCCCTGCACTGGTCTCCCATGGAGCCCCCAACTCCGCGCCACCCCGCACCTCGATGACACCACCGCTCGCTCCGCCGCACCATCGCGCACGTCTCCAAGTGACTTGTTGCCCTCCCGGAGCCCCACCGTCGCCGGAACTTCACCGGGACCCTGCTGCTGAAGCCGCTTCAGTCCCTAAGCTGCTCCGCATGTGCACAATCACCATCAAAGTCAACCTCAAGTTTAAATCACAACCCACCTTACTTTATGAAGTTAATGAAAGTTAGAACCTTGTTTAGGTGAATGTGGCCGAAATGCAACTTTCTTTGCAGTAATAAGTCATGCCTTGCATCATTCGTACAAAAGCATGGACAAATCTAAACTCTTTGCATGTGCATGTCGTGTAGAAGCTAATATCACCGACGGAACCTACGAGCTCCACCCTACGGTGGAAGTGGAACCCGTCGCGGAGCTACACCACGCGGAAGTTGAGCCCGAGTTAGATCAAGACCACGAAGACCCGCTAATTTTTCCTGAAGGCAAGCCCAAGTGCATGTTTCCCTTATTTAAATTATGCAATATGTTGATGCTTATGATTGTGCATTTACGTTTGTAGGAGTTGGTTGAAACCTTAGATGCATGAACTTAGTACCTTGTTTTGAACACTAATTGCTAAGGCTGAGTAGTTGCTACGCTAAATAGGACTCGGTAAAAGTCGAGTGATTGTCTGTTACTTGCGAGTTATAGGAGTTGTGTGATTACTCTTTCTACAACTATAAGGATGACGGATGGGACCAGGAATGGTTCCGATGTGGTGGTTTGCCCCATCTGTCTAGCAATGAACTTGCTAAGGTCGAAACGTGTCGGCGTTCATGATCAAGTGTTTGAAAGTACTAATCTCATACCTAGTATGGGATAGGGAAGCCTAGTACCTGATTGAACTGGAGCGTGTCATACCCCCCTGCTATCCTTAGAACGTCATTCCCATGGTGCATCATGTGGGTGCAAGTGCGGTCACAGTACGGCAGAGGCCGGGACTATGGAGCATTGCATGCCAAAGGAAGTTTGGACCTGACACGTGCCTAAGGGATCGACGGCGACGGAGAACAAATGAAGCGACCCTTCACGGTGTGCGGATATCGTGAGATTAGGTTCGCCATGCATGGTTAATAAATTCGAATCGATTCGTCTTCCTCTCACAGTTTGGGACTACTTGATCGCTATTCTACACTGAGTAGAGATGGAACATGATGATGATGTAAATCTTGATGCTTGTCTTTAATTGTTTGGAAACAATGCTTGCTAAGTATAAGTTGCTAATCTAGATTGGGTAATGGACTTAGAACTTGATCGAAAATATTGAAAGTAAGGACCAACTTTAGACATTTTGGCAAAAACAAACCCACAGCCAAAAAGCCTTGCATGTCTAGGAGTCGGTGGCGTAGTTACCACCTGTCGGGTCAGTCTTGCTGAGTATTAGTTATTCAGCCTTGTTTGTGGCTTAACTTTTCAAGTAATGTTGATAGTGTGGCTGCTTGCACCACTTGGCCTACCCAGCTCCTTCCGAGCTAGACAGTTGAGTGGGATCCCTCCTGGGACGGTGAGGGTAGGGATCATTGATGTCATGATCGGCTTCGTCATGATATCATGTATCGACATTTAGTTTTTGCTTGTTTTACTCCGTCGTTGTTCACAACCTTGCAAACTTGTGTGGATTTCAAAAACTTTGATGTAATAAATTGTTGAACTATGTTAATTGTATGGGAATGTTGTAATCTCTGTACCCACTCACCTTCGTGTGAGCAATGCCTCTTGATCCTGAGTAAGTGGTTTATTGGATGAAATCTGATGGACGACCAAGTTGACTTGCTTAAAGTGCATGATCGCGTGTCAGGCGACTCAAGTGCATTTTAGTCAGGTTAATTTTGGCGGTTCCGCCACAACTGCGGCCACCAGCAAGTTGAGATCCAAATCAAAGAAGGGTTAGGAGCCCGAGTTGTCGGCGCCCAAATGTGTCCTGATGAACTAGACTGTGCCGCCACCTCCTGGTATCACCTAGTAGCATTCTGTGATGAAGGCGTCGGCAGTTCAGGCCTTGGTTGATGCAAAGCTTCTTCAACCAAGGGTTGAGCTTGAGTGGAAGCCCACATATAGGAATGCATGGCAATTCAAAGAGCATCCCAAGAATACGGTGATGCTGGCTCATTTTGTGGAAAGAGGACTGGCTGTGCCTACTTCTGACTTCTTTAGGGGTATTCTCGAGTACTATAATCTTTAGTTAGTCCACTTGAACCTGAATGGAGTGCTGCATATGGCTATCTTGTACACTCGTGCGAAGTGTACTTGGGTGTTCTGCCTAGTTTGGATCTGTTTAGAAAATTGTTTCGGTGTAAGCCACAACCCAGCGCGACTAGGACATAAGTCTTTGGAGGGGCTGGGTTTCGGTGGAGGAACTCCAGTGCATATCTAGAGTATGATCTGCCTGATTCCCATAGTGATTGGAAGAAGAGGTGGTTTTATATTGGCAATCATGATCCTGTCTTGCTAGTAGTCACCGGCCATGCTCCAAAATATGCAGACAACTGGGTGACTGAGCCCGAGGATACCTCTGAGATCGCCAATTTGTTGGCGCAGATTTCTGAGTTGAGATCTTTGGGGTTGACTGGGATCAATGTAGCTGCCAATTTCCTTAAGCGCAGAGTTGCAGCAGTGTGCTCACTCAGGCTTCGAGTATACGGGTTTTGATGACCCGTCACGTATGTCTTCTGAAGACGTATCTGACGACGACATGGACGCATTGTTGGGCAAGTTTATCAGGAATTATCAAGGAGTGCCAGTACTCCCGGGAGTCCTTCAGTAGTTCGATGGTTGGTATGGACCCACAGAGGTATTTTTGCTTCATTTTGTGTAGTCGAAGACGTAGTCGGTTGATTTTGTTGACTAGTATTTTTCGTTTAACAATGTTGTCTTGTGGTTTGTAGTCCCGAGTGATGCTTGGTTTCTTGCCCACGCCTTCCGAGGGTAAAGAGGTAGCTGAGGTTAATGCTGAAGATGCACCTTCTACTCCTTCAGCTAAGAGATGCCGAGTAGTACGAAAGAAACCTGCTACTCAGCATGTTGCGACTTCCTCGGGTTTGAACCCCGAGGGGTCGCAGGGTACCAAGGTGTGTAGTCACGTGTTGCATTTCAGTACTTTTGAGTTTCTTGTTGACTTAGTCATATTACTTGTAGAATACTTACGATATTAGTCTGTGTGTTGAAAAGGCCACCGACTTGACCTTTGGTGATGATGAGGCTACTTCTGATGAAGTAGTCACAATTGCCAGAGATGCAGCTACAAGTGTCGTGGCTATTTAAGAGCCGCCCATGGAGGAAGCGCCGTTAAACTCGGGGTCAGTAGCCCTCGAGCAGGTAGCCCCTGAGTTGGGAGCCCCCATGTAGTTTACTGAGCCATCAGGTGATGAGGCCACTCTTCTGAGCTGGCAGATGTTGTGAAGACACCGGGAGTGGCTGCTCACACCTTGTTGCCTGAGGATATTACCGGTGGTGAGTACGCGATCTATTCTGGTAGTTGTGCGTACGTAGTCTCAACCTTGGTTCTTTCAAGGCTTGGTGAAAGAGTAGAGGACCTTCCTCCTGTGGCCCCTGTGGTGCTAAGTATCCAGCCGGCGGTAGTTGAGAAGAGGCATGGTCGTCTGCCACCACGATCAGCTCGGTAAGGGTTTGTGTAATCTTTCCTTTTGATGATTTTTGTACTATGTAGATAGATGAGAACCCCGTGACTTGATCGATCCAGGGATGCTGAAGACATTATTCCCGTCGAGATGGGGGCGGAGGCTGCTCCGTTGACTACCCTCTCTGGGCCCATAGTCGACTTTACTATGGAGGATGCACCTGAGATCGAAGACGCAAGTCGTTTAGGTGCTACTATATCCATGCTACAGGAGGTTGGTGCTGGTGCCTTAGCACTGGTTGTTGCGATAGAAGTAGGCGAAGTCGGTGCAACAGGTATGTTACTAGAGTATCGACGCTTTTGAAGGAGAACTCCTTTGTATCCAATAATTAACCATGTTTTTTTCTTGTTAGGGGTTGTTGTGGGCAAAGATTAGGAGCCTCAAGTCGCCAAGAGCACTGGGGGTCCGGTACTCGAGCTGCCACCAGAGTTGGAGATCAAGAGAGCTATCCAGAGCTTTCAGGTGCGTATAACCCATTTTCTTTGACTAATTGTTTTTTTACAAGTCTTGATGCTTGTGTTGTGCTTATTGTAGGATCTGTATGATAGGGCTCAGAAAAATACTCGGGCTCTTCAGGAGCACAGTGAAGCCGCACAGCGGGTAGCACAACTGGAGCAAGAGTGTTGCCATCTTATAGATTCCCTGAGAGTTCACGAGGAGGCTGCAAAGTCTTTTGCAATTGAAAGGAATGATCATGAAGTCCTCCAGGAGCGATTGGAGAGTCGCTATAGGTCTTTGAACTAGAGATATCAGGGTGAGTACTCATAGTTTTTGAGTATGTTTGATTATAGTCGTAGATTCTGATCTGTGTGGTGTTTGGCGCAGAGCTCAAAAACAAAGAGGCCGCTGCGAGTAGCCAACTGCTTGATTCGAGAAATGCTCATGATCGGGTAGCCGATGAGGCGGCCCACCTTAGGGCAGCATTGGCTGAAACTCAGGCAGCCTTTGAGCATGATGGGGATAGAAAGAATCAGAATGGAGTAATGCTAGTCCCGCAGAGGCCATGCTAGAACCGTGCAGAGGCTGGAAGGTGAGCTCCAAGAGTTGACTAGTGCTGCTTAGGATGTAGTCAACACTATTGCTCCACTCGAAGATGATGCTGAGCCTCGCTCGCTAGTCGAGAGACTAAGAGCTGCCCCGGGTAGATTTGCTAGACTGTGTAAGATTGTCTGCAAGCAGGTCCTTGCAGTGGTTAAGTCATATTACCCGAGGGCAAACTTGTCGGCAGCTGGCGATGGAATTTCCTGGAACTACACGGAGGATGCCTATGCGTAGTATCTTGAGGAGGCGGAGCCTATTGCGGCAAAGATGACCGAGTTCGTATCTTTGGAGGACCCTAGTCTTTTGAACTCGAGTTGTATTTTTTTGTCAAATACTTGTGGCTGTACTCAAACAATTGTCTTGTAAATCTTGCTCTGAAATTCTAATATGATCGATGATCTTTGGTTGACTTTGTAGTCGGGAAAATAAATCCGAGTAATCGAGTAGTTGTAGTATCCGATGTGGTGTCCAATTATTGGAGTTGCTGTTGAGGGTACTATGACTATTATTGCTTTGTACTTGAGAGGATGCACGGGTGTACTGTTCACTTTTGTCCGCTGCGCTTAGTGCGGTCACGAGCGTGTAGTTAAAATGTCTGCCTGGCCCTTGTCAGTGCCTCAGGCTGATCGTTACGAGCGAGCAATAACTGCGAGTAGTTGGTAGTTGCAGCCCTTTGGCTATAAACGAGCCCCTGGGTACTCGACCAAGGTCATGCCCTTCAGTACAGCAATGGCTTGCTTCAGGTTGTTGTTGTTTGATAGTAGAGAGCTTCCAATGAACGGTGGTGCTAGAAGATTCCTCGTAGATTAGAGCCACCTTCTCTCCACACACTCTTGTGCTCGTAGGGATAGCCGCGATGCTAGAAGAATCCTCGTAGGAGGGTTTGCTGCATCCCTCATCTTGCAACTCGCAATCCAGCTCAGTCTGTGCTGGAACTCGCGGGTGAAGGATGATGAGCTCTACGGTCTTTATCCGACTCCCTGATGAGAGGTGGAGGTGTGGCATACAGTAAGGATCTGTGCACCGAAGCTGTCCAGGGAGCAGCTCAGGGAGTGCACTTCATCTTCCTGGTGCTTTTCTTCCTGATCCTACGTCGGGTATTCATCCTGTCGCCGTCGAGGGAGCGGCGGTGAAGGAATTCCTGGTGTTGTCAGGGGAAAGGACCAGGGTATGACTGCGTATTGCACAGCTTCCTCGTGTGCAGGTCCTGCCTTTTGACACTGCTTGCACCTTGGTAGTCGAGCAATCACCGGGCCTATGTATCCTTGTGATGTAGTAAAAGCCTGGGACTTCTGTTCTAACTACTAGTAGGTAGTTGCTTGCAGTCGTTGTTGTGCAATTGTGTTGTATTTTGTATACCCTAACTTCATTGGGTAGTCGAATGTAACTCTGTGGAGCTTTGTTAATGCAAAGAATGCAATTATGAAGTAAGCTTGAATACTCCTTGTCTGATGGTTGCGGTAGTCTTGTGCCTTTGAAGAGTAAATGACTAGCGCCGTAGTCGTGGCTTCTTGTCGTAAGTGTTGTAGCCCAGTAAGTGAAATGACTTGAGTCGTGGCTTTGTGAGGCCACTTAGTCTTGTAGAGATGAATTGGCAAGAGAGTGTTGAAACTCTGTGAAGCTGAAAAGCTTGAGTGGCAGTGAATAGCCGACAAGTTGTGATAACTCGAAGAGACTTGATGAAAATAAGTCAGAAGTGGAGCGCTGGGTCTCGCAAAGCTGGAGAGCTCGAGTGGCTATGAATAGCCGACGATTTGTGATAACTTGAAGAGACTTGATGGAATCAAGTCGAAATCAGAGCGCTGGGGCTCGCAGAGCTCGAGTGGCTATGAATAGCCGAACGAAGGCAAAGTGTTTGCCAAAGAACTTTGTTGTTTAATAGACTGTGGGTGAAAACCCAAGTACATGTCATGTAGTATGCTATTAGTAATAGCGACACAGATGCTCTATATTCCAAGAGTGTGATATTCCTTCACCTGAAAGTTCTTGTAGTCGGTACGATCCAGGCCCTGTGACCTTGGATATGACGTAAGGACCTTCCCATGGCGAGTTGAGTTTGCGCAGCCCTGATGTGTCTTGGATGTGTTTAAGGACCATGTTACCCACATTGAAGGAACAAAATAGATCCTGTTCTTCCTTGAGCGAAACAGCAACCTCCGACGGCTTCCCGTGTTCTTCAGTGGTCGTTTCAAGACGCAGGCCCACTATATTCATGGCGACTCTTTCTTCAATCCCTGAGGTACATTTCCCATCTTTCACCATTCTTCTTGCATTCTTGCTTTTTCTCATCTGATCTAGAAATTTCCGCATCCTCATGAACTTAGGAATAGGATCACTATTCCTATAGACGACAAGCCCGGATTTATCTGCTTAGGCCCCATGGGGAATCCTGACCCAATGGATCTAATCAACCTAGAAACCAATAGAATCCCCTTCAAGCTTGCATCTATGGATCTTACCAACTGGAACCAAACCTTCAGATCTTGGCTCGGCCATACAGCAGGATGGAAAAATTGGTATCTCAGGATGGCAGCTTCGAAAAGGCCTCTTTGGGAGCAATACAACATCAGCCAATGCATCACCCTCTCCTTGTCAGACATGGCCCAAAACGAACCCATGCTCATTGCCGCATCGTATTTCTGGTCAGATGCCTTGAACTCTTTCTTGTTTGGTCATGGGCCGATGACTCCCACACTAGCCGATGTTCTGATGCTAACAGGTTTGGACATCACCTCTGTTGATAATGCATTCGCCCTTCCTGCAAAAGCTTCTCATTAGTTGGAAACAAAGACCATTGGCGGATGGAAAGGCTACATCAGCTGTCATGCTAAAACTGGAACTATCGATGCCAGGGAACATGTTGCCTTCCTGAATATGTGGCTGGACAAGTTCATCTTCTGTGGACGATCGGCTGGACCAACTACCAATCTGCAAATCTTGGCTAAAGCACTGTCGATGGGGAATTCAATTCCCTTAGGAAAACACCTCCTTGGATCAGTCTATCACTTGCTACACTAGGTGTCAATCAAGCTATCGGCTGGACAACCCATCAGCAACCTAGGCGGCCCTTGGTGGTTTATCAACTTGTGGCTCAACCTACACATGCAACACGTCTTGGGACAAGACATCAAGAACATGTCTTTCCTGAAAGATCAGTCAGAGGACAAGGACCCTGAAACTCGCCGATACACATCTTATGGTGAAGCCGTTTTTGTCTTCCCTGGTGACAAACAGTCTCCTTTCGAGGTGGCCGATTTCTTCAGATGCTTCTACAATGGTCTTACCAACGAGGCAACAATTTGGTATGCTTATGCCGATGAAGACCCTCCTTTTGAACTACCCATCAACTTCAATTTTGCTACAGCTACATTTAGCGCAGAAGACCTCGAAGTAATCATCAAGCCTGGAATCCTTCCAGCCAACTTGTTTGCTGGGAAAGGTCAACACCCGACCTATGAGTTTTATCATCCATTGGCTGCATCCCGCTAGCTCGCTTTTGGGCAATTGCTGATAAAACTTTTCTTTGCCGATCTCGTGAAGCCTAGGGAAAAACTTTCCAGCCGCCTTGAGTACAATGGATTAAAGAGCCTAATTCTGGATGCCAACACCATAAACTTAGAATCATGGAAGCTCGCCTCTTTTACTACCAGACCTTTCAAGTCATGGTGGGGTCAGCATCTCTTTTGCGTATCGGCAGGAGTCTATTGCCAACAGCTCAGCCCAAACTTCATCGATCCTGATCGAGAGGTGACACTGTCGATCTCACTAATTCTTCTTCCTCTTTTTCATAAAGGTTCCTTTCCCACTAACATTTTCTCTCATGTAGAATGCTAACTAGAAACCTCCAACCATGAGCCAAAGTGAAAAGCCGATTTCTTACGCACCCGCATCAGCAACTCCTCATATCGGCCATAACGCTTCATCTCTGGCAGATATAGCCACAGGTCGATCTTTGAAACGCAACCCCTTCCTCAAAGAAGACGACTTGTAAGAAGCTTATCCAAAAGCACTCCTCATCGGCCGAAGCAATCGACCCATCGGCAGCGGCATCACTTCTGATAGAAGCTTTCCAGGTAATTCCACTATTAAGTTTCCTTAGATAAATTACAGAGCTAACTCTGTTTCTTTCAGATATCTGCACATCCTATACCAAATCAACCTACTCTGGAATCGACCATGCTTCCGACCCCTCCATCGACCGCTCAACAGGCCGAAGAGATTCTAGGAACTGAACTTACTACGACCTTGCAACCTGAGGTACACAGTATGCTTTGCTCTTGATCTTCTCAACCTTTGTTGCTAAAATCGGCCAGATCTATGTGCAGACCGATCCAAACACATCGGTCACTCTACCCGAACCATCGGCTACGTCAACTCTAGAGGTATAATATTGTCTGCTATACTTGAATTCAAGGCTTTCTATTTTTTATCAAAAATATTCTTATGGAATCTTCTTTTCCCCAGGAGAATATTCCAAGTATCGTATCAACCACGGCTCCAGAGCCGATCATTATCCAAGATTGTCCAGCCGACACGATCCTAGAGGATGAGCCACCTTCTAAGGAGCCGGTCCATCAAGAACATCCATCCAATGTAGCAGCACCATCAACACAAGCTAAAGAGATTCGTTGGAAGATGGTAAACACTCCTCACATTCACTAGCCGATTTTCCACCAACTAGCATCATCGGCTTACACTTCATTAATCTTTTGTAGGCTCAGGACTCACCAGACAACAGCCTTTTCTCCTTCCAAATCGAAGAACTTCCTGAAGAAGATGAAGTCCTATCACATCCATTGGCTCTGGGATCCCTATCTAAAGACGTGAAGACCAAACTTCGAAACATATTGGACTTCCTCAACCGGGACATTGGCTAGCTGGTTGAAGACGCAGAACCGATACGGAACATCTTTTGTGGCCTCAAAGGCCCAATTCCAGAAGAAATAGAAGAGGCCCTGATACCCGCAGCCTTCATTGAGAATCAGCAAGTTCCAGTGTTGAAGGCATTACGTCGCTTAGCCGATCGATCCACATAGGAGCAATTGCTCAAGGACAAGGAGTCTCACAAGCTCCGTGCTGAGGAAATTCACAAGAGGATCCGCATCTTAAGCAATTTCCGTCCTGACATCATCGGCGAGATCGATCGGCTCAAGGCAAGGAGAGCAGCGCTGATGAAAGAGCTGAAGGACATTGAGGACGCCATCACTGTTGAAGAAAACAAGCTTGCCCAACTTCCGGGTGCCATCAAAAAATTGGAACAAGAGAAGAAGCTGCATGCTCAATCGGCTTATCGGCTACACAAGAGTATATAGCCGATTTTTGGTTCAGCCAATGCCGATCGCAGAGAGATCGAAGAGGCCAATCAAATTCACATGCGTGCAATAGATGACATCCGTACAATCTTGGGACCGTTGTAACAAACTTTATTTTAATTTTTATATATCTTCTGCACTTGATGATTATCTTTTCGTGATGAAAATACTTTAATGCTCATACTGCAATTGGCTGAAATGCAAACTGACTGCCCTTCTGCTACTCTGTTTGACTCACCAACGGCTACCTCATTCAAAGCATTCCTTTTGACCGACTGTTCTGCGCTTCAAACATTTCAGATTCTTTCAAAACCGCCTTATAAATACAATCACCAATGCCCCTCTTGAAAGCATTCAAAAAATTGCACAAACTCTGTCCCTCCACAAGTTTCTCAAACCAGACCGAATCCAAATAACCAAGATGGCTTTCTTTTCATCAGTCAATCAGGTACCACTCTACAATCTTGTTCTCAATCAATTGTTCTGAATCAATTCTCATCTGCAATTTACGCTCTTTATTCTCCCTTCTCCCAAGTGAACCCGGCGAACAATCAACTTGAGGCGATCATCCAGATCCTCAAATCCAACGAGAAGCTCTCTCAAGCGAACAAAGATCTGATCCAGACCAATCTTGATCAAATCAGAGATTACATTCCCTCGGATGTCGAGCTGGTTTCATCTGCAATCAACTCCACAAGTTCAAGTTGGCAGGTGCGACAATTGGCAACTCAAGCACGAGGCCTTCGGCTTTCCTCTTTGATTCTCAAAAGCAACTGACTACTCTGGAAGCTAGAACGGATCAGCTTCTGCAAGAACTGAACCAGATCAACAGTGAGATTGATATAACCACAACTCAACCGGGACTCCATCCGGGCTTGCTTCACCAAAGGGAACAAGCAATCGCTAATCTTCAAAACGAAGACAACCAAGCTCGCCTGCGCGCGATAAAATTGATCCAAGACTTCTTGGGTTTGATGTAATGTCTTGTTGTACCTCGATAACCTAGAGATTGCAGATATTATTTGTTCTTGGGTTCGATAATATGGCCATGTACCAGCCGACATACCAAACTAAAATCGGCTTACTCGTATCTCATCGGCTATCAGCGTGTCTGCTTTTCTCCTTTTTGCACTAAAGGCCATACTCGCAGTATCGGCTATGACAGTCCGAAGCCTTAAGCCATCAGCTATGCATCTACCCATATACTGGGGTAGTACTTCTTCAAGTATTTCCCATTCAAAGCTCTAGCGAATTCTTTTCCTTCAAGTGTTTCTATAATATATGTGTTGCCTGGAGCACAACGACTCACCCGATATGGCCCTTCCAATGTAGGCGACCATTTTTCGTATTTAGTATCTTTAGACCCTATTACAACACCAGTTTCCAGCCCAGATCTCCCTGGGAAAAGTCTTTGACTTTGACCTTCTTATCATACCATCTGGCCACTCTTTTTTTTTCCTTCAATACTGATCAAAGCCCTTAGCCAATGACCAGCTAGATCTTCCAACTCCCCTTTCATCAGGATTGAGTAATTGTCGACTGTCAGTTGATCTTGCAACGATATACGTCTTGATCCTGTTTTCAATTCCCAAAGCCAAATCGTTTCATGCCCATAAACCAAGTGATAAGGGGATACTTTTGTAGCACCAGGTCATCCGATATGCCCATAAAGATTCATTTAGCGTAACATGCCAACGTCTTGGTTGCTCTTCAATTTTTCTTTTAATTAACTTCATAATCCCCTTGTTGGATGCTTCAGCCTGACCATTTGCTTGAGCATAATACGAAGAAGAATTCAATAGTTTAATTCCCATACTGGCAGCAAATTCCTCAAATTCCCCTAAAGTGAACATAGTCCCCTAATCGGTTGTGATAGTCTGAGGGATACCGAACCGATAGATAATGTGCTCTTTAACAAAGTTGATCATGCTTGCCGATGTCACATTCTTCAAAGGAATTGCTTCAACCCATTTTGTAAAGTAATCTGTTGCTACCAATATGAACCTGTGACCCTTGCTAGATGATGGATAAATATGGCCGATTAAGTCAATCCCCTAACTCCTGAATGGCCACAGCTTAATTATAGGATTCATAGCCGATGTTGGGGCTCTCATCACGGTTCCAAACCTTTGGCAATCCTTACAACCCTTGTAATACTTGAAGCAATCTTCAAGGATATTCGGCCAGTAGTACCCATTATTTCTAATCATCCATTTCATTTTAAAGGCCGATTGATGAGCCCCACAAACTCCCTCATGAATTTCGCCCATCAAGCTTTTTGATTCTTCAACACCAAGGCACTTGAGCAAGACCCCATCAATCGTCCGATAATATAAATCATCTTCGAGTAACACATATTTCATGGCCTGAAGACGTACTCGTCTGTCAGCCCTTTTGGATGGATCCTTTAAATAATCGGCTATCCCCTTTCTCCAATCGCCAAGCATCGGCTCTAAGGCCGTAGCACCACGAATTGGCTAGTACCCAGAAGCATTTTGAGCGAGCTTGTTAGCCTCTTCATTGTAAGATCTAGGAATATGTTCAATGGTTACGCTCTTGAATTCCTTAAGTAACTGGAGGCACTTCTCATGGTAGACTCTCAAAATGTCATCTCTACATTCACATCCTCTAGTTAGTTGATTGACGACCAGCATAGAATCCCCAAATATTTCGACAGCATCAACTTTAATCTCTCTCAACAACTTGATGCCTTTCAAAATAGCTTGGTATTCAACCTTATTATTGGTAGCAGTAGTATCAATCTGCAACGAAAACTCATAGTTTGCCTCCCGTGGAGACACAAGCACTATGCCGATCCCTGAACCGACTCCACATGAAGATCCATCAAAGAATAAAGTCCATGGAACTGGTTCCACAACAGCAACCTCCAGACCACAATGCTGAACAACGAAATCGGCCATGACTTGCCCTTTAATGGCTTTAGCTAATTCGTACTTCAGGTCAAACTCTGATAGAGCCAAAATCCATTTTCCAATCCTCCCATTCAAAATCAACAGTGACAACATATACTTGACAACATCATCTTTGCACACGACGACGCATTCAGCTGATAACAAATAATGCCTAAGCTTAGTGCAGGAGAAATACAACCACAAGCATAGCCTTTCAACTGGAGAATACCTGGTCTCTACATCCAAGAGCCTCCTGCTCACGTAATAAATTACCCGTTCCTTTTCTTCAAACTCTTGAACAAGAGCCAATCCGATAGCACGCTCATCAGCCGATAAGTACAACTTGAACGGCTCATGTTCCTGAGGAGGTACCAACACTGGAGGCGACAACAAGTATCGCTTAATATCATCTAACGCTTTTTGCTGTTCTACTCCCCAAACAAACTCTTGATCAGCCTTCAATTTTAACAATGAACTAAACGGCTGAATTCTTACAGATAAGTTTGATATGAACCTTCGAATGAAATTAATCTTGCCGATCAATGACTGAAGCTCGGTTTTATTTTTCGAAGCAACAACCTTGTTAATGGCACCAATAATCTTCTGACTAACTTTGATGCCATGTTCATGTACCATGAAACCCAAGAACTGCCCAGCTGATACGCCAAAAGCACACTTATTTGGATTCATCTTCAGTCCATACTTCCTTGTGCACTTCAGAACCCTGTGTAGATTAGCCAAATGCTCATGGTATCCTTCTGATTTAACCACGACATCATCAATGTAAATCTCCACTATCTTGCCGATGAGTTCATGGAAAATATAATTCATGGCCCATTGATACGTAGCCCCATCATTCTTCAATCCAAAAGTCATGACGATCCACTCAAACAAGCCGATGTGCCTAGGACATCTAAAGGCTATTTTGGAAATATCTTCTTCAGCCATAAATATCTGGTTATACCCAGCATTACCATCCCTGAAACTAATAACTCTATGTCCTGCAGCAGCATCTATCAGCATGTCGGCTACTGGCATCGGATAACCATCCATCAGCATGGCTTTAGTGAGATCCCTGAAATCAATACAAACTCCTAGATTCCCATTCTTCTTGTATACAGGGACAACATTAGAAATCCATTCAGCATAACGACACTGCCTGATGAAGTTAGCTTCAATTAATCTTGTAATCTCAACTTTAATGTCAGGTAACACTTTTGGATTACAACGCCACGCAGGCTGCTGATATGGTTGATACCCTAACTTTATAGCAACCGACGTTCAACAATAGATCGATTTAAACCAGGCATTTCATAATATTCCCAAGCAAAGCAGTCTTTAAACTCCCTAAGTAACTTAATCAATTCTTGCTTATACTCAGGATCTAACTTAGCACTAATGTACATCAGCCTTGGCTTGCTACCATCTCCAAGATCTACCTGCTCTAATTCATCGGCCGACGTAAACCCGTGCCAAGCTTCCCATCATCTTCAACGAACTCATCCATCAAGACGATTCTTCCGAGCCGACTACTTGGATCGACTGTAGTCCAAAATCGGACACCTTCAAGAAAGTCGTATCCCAGGCTTTGCCAGATACACAACTTACTTGTTCATAGCTCCACTGCAGGGCATCAGTTGCGGCAATGCTGAAAGAGGAATCTCCGGGGAGACTACTACTGAATCGCTGATCCACTGGACAAGGCATTGATACATCATAGACGGGATACAACAATTGGCATGAATCCAATCTCGACCTAAGAGCATGTTATATGATCCTTTACCATTAATGATGAAAAATGTGGTGGGTAGGGTCTTACTCCAATTGTCAAGTCAACACAAAGTGCCTCCCGAGTTGGTGAGATGTTTCCTTTAAAGTCTTTCAGCATCATATCCATTTTCGTCAAGTCTTCTTCCCTCTTTCCAAGCTTGTGAAACATGGCATATGGCATAATATTTACCGCCGCACCTCCATCCACCAGCAGTTTGCTAACTGGCCTTCCATTCACCTGTCCTTTGAGGAACAAAGCTTTTCATCCTTAGGCTTCTCAAAGGTAGCCGGCATCAGCTCTAAGGTTAACTGCGCCATCCCTCGCTTTGCTTCCGATATTTCACTATGATCAGCTGGAGCCATAAACTCCATCGGTAGAACGAAGACGATGTTGATATCTGCAGTAGATTTATGGTTATCATCCGCATCATTGGCTTTCGCTTTGACGCACCATACTTGGGACCTGACTCCTTTCTTCTCTAAGGCACGTTTTTCTTCTTCTTCTTCTTGTTCCCACTGGCGCAAGCGCTGAACTCTCCTCTTCTGGGACTTGGTCAAACCTTCTGGGCACCATCTAGGGTGCTTCACACCACCGTGCTGTGATGCACGCTGCCACTCTGGTTCGCGACACATCAGCTCTTCATCAGGGATTCTTTCATTGGTCCTCTGCTCCAACCGATTAGATACACCAATTCTGCCTTCCAGCCGATCATATACATTGACCTTGCCCCCCAGCCGATCATGCACTGGAATACACCTATCACCATAATCAGATCTATTTCTGATGATCGGCTTGCGATTTCTATCATCAAAGCATGGCCTCTTGAACGACCGGCTATCTTGACACGACCCACTACACTCAGGGCAGTTATCAGCTGATGGTAGTTTGATTCCTTCTTCCCAACAGTATATGAAGAACGGGCACCTCCAATGACCTTCATGATTCTGAAGTCAATACTTTGGTCTGAATTTCACCCTTACCACCAATTTCCACCATGTTAGTTGGGAAATGGTGCTGGTTGATCTTCGTCGGCTTTGCTGGCTTTGTAGGAACTTCAAACTTGAGTCTTCCCTGCTCAATAGCCGATTGGATCTGCTGACGGAAAACTTTGCACTCATTTGTGTCATGAGACATAGCATTATGCCACTTGCAGTATTTGATCTTTTTGAGCTATTTAGCCGACGGGATAGTATGATAGGGCGACAAATTGATTTGCCCCTCTTGCAACAACAAATCAAAGATTTTGTCGGCTTTGGTAGTATCAAACCCAAACTTTTTAGGCTCTTCCTTGCCAAATGGACACAAAAATGGTTTCTTGTTTTTGACCCACTTAGCCAAGCCAATTTCCATCTCTTCATCTGAATTGGAGTATTGCACATACGCAACCCTCTTCTGGAAGTTTCTCTTCTGCTCATAAGGGCATGCTTCCTGGTTTGACATCCAATGTACAAGCTGACTCAGACTTTCAAATTCCTGCGATGCATATTTTTCTTTGATGTGTGGCAAGAGTCCTTGAAAGGCTACTTCAGCTAGCTGGCTGTCACTTAGGACCAAACTATAACACTTGTTTCTAACTTCTCTCAATGTTTGTATAAAGCCAGCTACTGACTCATCACTCCTCTGCCTCAATCCAGTCAGATCTGTGAGCTTCATCTCGTGAACTCTGGCAAAGAAGTATTTATGAAAATGCCTCTCCAGATCGGCCTAGGAAATAATAGAATTAGCTAGAAGTGTCGAACCACTGGAAGGCCGACCCAGACAAAGATGACGAGAACAACCAAACCCTCAATGCATCCTGCGCAGCTGCTTCTCCACATTGAATAATAAATCGGTTGACGTGCTCTACCGTAGAGGTATCATCTTGTCCCAAGAACTTGGTGAAGTTAGGTACTTTATACCGATGGGGAAAAGGAAGCAAATCATATTCAGGTGGATACAACATTCTGTACATGTAGGTCTGCTGCTTAGGTTCAAACTGATCTTGCATTACCTCAGCTATCTATGCAGCCCAAT
Organism: Setaria viridis; assembly: GCF_005286985.2. Lineage (NCBI taxonomy): Eukaryota > Viridiplantae > Streptophyta > Magnoliopsida > Poales > Poaceae > Setaria > Setaria viridis. Next base: position 17,604,531 of record NC_048264.2, read on the forward strand.
CTACCTGTTGGTGTGCAGTCTGTGGCTGTTGTGGTATGACCGGTTGAATCGTTAGCTGAAAAACCGATGCTTGTTGCTACAGTTATGGTAAAACTATCGGATGAGCAACCAATGCTTGTTGCTGTAGTTGTGGCAAAACTATCGGTTGAGCAGCTGATGCTTGTTGCTGAAATTGTGGCTGACATATCGGCTGAACTATAGCGTGCCTGCCTCCTCATTATATAATACCATCGTTGACCCGTCTTGATGAGGCATCAAAGTGTTGGCTCCCCCATTGACTTCTGAAGTATCTTGTTGTTGATGCTGACTTGTTGGTTGAGGAGTCAACACCTGTGGCATCTGTATGTGAGACCTTGTGGATGGGGTGAATGACCCTGGAGGCACTCCAAACCCAGTGGTCGGGTTCCATTCGATTGGTGTTCCTGTTGTCCCCCATTGCGCCGATGATGAAGTTAATGACGATGGAGTAGAATATTCTGGGAAAGTTTGGTTCACAATCTGCGTCGGTAGAGGTGGTGCAACACTGGGACTCAGAGACGGCATAACACCGTAACCTCCCCTTGACTGCATCGGCTGAGAAACCGAATGAGTCATGCCAGATGCCACCATGATATTTCCAATTAGCGCATTTTTAGGGGATTCATAGGCTGGACCTCGATAACCTTGAGGAACTCCCCCTAGTAAAGTGTTGACGATGGTGTTGTGAACGGTGTTGGTCATCATTGAGGACTGATTGATCAACGCATGATGAACAACTTGGTCGATCATCTCTTGCATCTTCCCTGGATTTTCATCAATAGTGATATGACGAGGGACTAGAAAATCATGCTTCTTAACAGCCTCTCCCCTCTTGGTAAGGCTATATGATCTCAAGTACGCCAATTTATACTCCTCCATAGCTCTTGCCAGATCACTTTTCTGATCATCCTTAAGATCCTCTTCCATAACCTCCATGATGTTTTTGTTTGAGAGCTCAGAAGGTTCCGGAATAGACATGTTGAAAAACTGCTCGTGGTCCCACTAGGCATGCCAAAAGTGTGTTACGCAAAAATCGGGCGATGACCTTCGCGTACTAACACGCAAAACCTGAGAGATCTGCTTTGCTCAAGTACAGGTTGTAACGCTCTCGATCCAAGGCGTGCTAGTGAATTTGACATGCCCATTGACAAGGACAAAGAAGACGTTAAATTCGAGAGCGAATCGGCTGGTGTTCCGATTAGCTCCAAGGGGTCATAAATGGCTAGGTAGCCGATGCAGAAAAAAACAATCGGCTAGGTCAGCCGATGTATGCGTAATCAATACAAAGGAACTATTGAAACACAACTTAAGCAATGATACGCGAACAACGCTTGAAATAGATCTAGTCGGCTATAGGACAGTTCCTGAATGAAAAATAGGATAAGAAGCCGATCGGAATCTATTCCAAGCTAGATAATGGTGATAAAAGCTAAAGCAACAAGATTTAAACAAATAAACTTGCAGTTCTAGCAAATATCGATAACTTGATGAATAAATCTAGACAAAACAACAGCGATGCGCCAAATGTTAAAGACTAGAAATTACTCGATAAACGTGGAACTTACAATCTAGCCGGAGATCAAGACGATGCAGTCTTGCTAGCTTGGAAGAACTCGTGAAGAAAAAGAGAACTTTGGCGAAGTCGCCGACTTAAAAGTAAATTACGAATAAATTAGATTTGTTTGTTTGTGTGTGTACATCTTTTTTCAGACCTTGCAGGGTCTCTATTTATATCCTAAACTCAAAACTCCTAGTCCTGGTCGATTACGATGCAATACAATACCTATAACAAACTTTCTAAACAAAATGACTCATACAAAAGTCGAAAACGAACTTAGCCTATATTAACCAACCCTATATCCACCATCTTGCAACCTCCTCGCCGATCAAGATTCTTTTTTCCTTTTATCAGTCAAAGCTCCAACACCTTCGATTGGCTAGAACCCTCCTGCTTGCATCGACAAGACCCTATCAGCTCCCATTGGCCAAATCCTCCTACCTTTATCGGCCAAACCTCTGTGATTCCATCGGCTGAACTATTGTAACACCATCAGCCGATTTTACTAGCCATTCCTCCTCTGTCACGCATCAGCACCTTTGCTTCCCTTTGACACCAACTTTGATACGTGTCAAAAAATAGAGCCAACAAGGACATATGAGAGGAAATAAACAGAGCAACTATTCATCATTTCAACCATGGAGAATTAAAACATTCTTACCGTGCATAGGAAAGCAGTAAATATTTTTTATCTTTTTAGTTTTTCAGATTTTTATTTGTTTTTATCATGCATATTCTGAAAGCGGTACAGATACAAGTTACCTCTCTTGTGGGGGTCCTCCCCCAAGCTAGCTTCAAGCTCACTGCTGCTGGTTGGGGTTGTACCCCATCCAACGAAAGTAAGACTATAGCTCCTCCTCTTGTTTTAGTTGCTGAAGTGTACTTGACAAGCTGGATACCTAGGCTTGGAACGCAATAGTGTGAAACACGGGGTGACATCCAAATGGGCAATGTTACAAGAACTTTCCCAAGTGGTTGTTTCCCCGAGCCCAAACTCACAGCAAAGAACAATTAGATTAGAAGAGTTTCCTTACTTCTTTCTCCTGAGTGGAATCTGTTGAAAGATCTTAAGAGCCAATTCGGGGGAGGAGCGAATGCCATCGATGGGCAACACTCCTCCCTCCTTTACCTTTTGCAGAGCTTAGGAGAACAAATGGTCACATTGTTGGGATACGAGGTAGGCTACACTAGCGCAAATCAAAAAAATTCTACCGCGTAAACCAAGAAAACTACCGTATAAGGATCACGGGATTACCACTCGACGCACTACTGCTGCGGAAGATGTAGATTCACGTCGATGCAGCGAAGTCGATCAACGTAGTCGTACGTAGTCGATCACATCGACGTCCAGCAGCTCGTCCATGTGCAGCAAGATCTCTCTCGTGCCGTGGCTCGTCGTCGGCTCGTCGTGGTTCGTCGGCGGCTCGTCGTGGCTCGTCGACGGCTCATCCAAGTGCTGCAGGCGCAACACCTCCAAGGTATCCACACGTGCAGGGAGGAAGCGTCGCAAGCCGGACTGCTAGATCCGTGAGTTGCAACAGGCGAGGGCGTGGGAGGCGCGGCAGATGTGTTTCACCAAAACGTGTAAACCCTAGGGCGCCCCCACCCCTCTATTTATAGAGGTTCCTAACGGGCCTCTGGGTCCGAGGCCCATTAGTACTTCTAATCTTAATCCAACTCGGATCACATCCGAATTGGGCTTCCAGCCCCTTAAGTGTGTGACCCTATGGGTTCGGATACGTATAGACATGGCCCGAGTACTCCTACTCAACCCAATAGTCGGTAGCGGCCTCTAGCAAGACGTGCCAACTCCTATATGCACACGAAGATCATATCAGACGAACCATCACAACATTATATACATAATATTCCCTTTGTCTCACGATATTTGGTCTAGCTTCAAGCCGACCGCTCTTTCTCGATCCTGTGATTCGGAATCCCTTTGTAGGTCAACTCTTAACCGTACGTAGCATGGCCATGCATTTTCGGATCCGATCACTCGAGGGGCCCAGAGATATCACTCTCAATCAGAGAGGGGCAAATCCCATCTTGATTGACCATGTCTTACAGCATGCTTCTTGACAAACCCGAAAGCTACCTTTATAACTACCCTGTTACGGCGTAGCGTTTGATAGCCCCTAAGTAGGTCGATCCACATCTTGAATACATGCAACAATCTCAGGTCTAAGGACAAAGCGTATATGTTGTTTAAAGAGAGAACTACTTCTCATGTATGCCATGTGACATAGGCAAGAACCCTTTCTTTGCCTCTTCCATGCTGAACCGCTTCAACACTTTGTCAATGTAAGTATCTTGGCTTAAACCTATAAGCCTTCTCGATCTATCTCTATAGATCTTAATGCCTAGAATATATGCCGCTTCCCCTAAGTCCTTCATCGAAAAACTATTTTTCAGTGAAGTCTTTATGGACTCAAGCATAGGAATGTCATTTCCAATCAGTAATATGTCATCCACATATAAGATTAGAAATACTACAGAGCTCCCACTAACCTTCTTGTAAACATAAGACTCTTCTTCGTTCTTAGTGAAGTCAAACCCTTTGACCACTTCATCAAAACAAATGTTCCAACTCCTAGATGCTTGCTTCAATCCATAAATGGATGTCTGAAGCTTGCATACCTTTCTAGCATTTTCGGATCGACAAAACCCTCAGGCTGTATCATATACACGTCCTTAGCAAGGTTTCCATTTAGGAAAGCTGTCTTGACATCCATCTACCATATCTCGTAATCGAAATATGCAGCTATAGCTAGGATAATCCGAATGGACTTAAGCATCACTATGGGTGAGAAGGTCTCGTCATAGTCAACTCCTTGAACTTGTCGAAAACCTTTTGCGACAAGTCGTGCTTTATAAATGTGAACATTTCCATCCATGTCCTTTTTCTTCTTATAGATCCACTTGCACTCTATGGCTTTAACACCATTAGGCGGGTCAACCAAGTTCCAAACTTGATTGTCTCCCATGGACTCTATTTCGGATTGCATGGCACTCTGCCATTTTTCGGAGTCTGGGTCCATCATTGCTTCTGCATATGTTGCAGGCTCATCATTGTCCAATAAAAATATTTCCCACATTTCGCGGAGCCTTGCCGACCTTCGTGGTTGTGGCGGTGCTTCTCTTGCCATGGGTATCTCAACTTGTTCTGCTACGTTAGCATCACTCATTGATTCTTGCCCGATTGGCTCATCTTGAACTTCTTCAAGATGCACTGTCTTTCCACTCTTTTCTCCTTTGAGAAACTCTTTCTCTAGGAAAACCCCGTTCCGAGCGACAAACACTTTGCCCTCTGACCGGTTGTAGAAATAATATCCCAAAGTTTTCTTTGGATATCCCACAAAAATGCACTTATCCGACTTGGGTGTGATCTTGTCCGACTGAAGTCGCTTGACAAACACTTCACATCCCCAAATCTTTAGAAAAGACAAACTAGGAACCTTTCCAGTCCACATCTTATATGGTGTCTTAACTATGGATTTAGATGGTACCCTATTAAGTGTGAAAGCTGCTAATTCTAGAGCGTATCCCCAAAATGACAACGGTAGGTCCGACTGTCTCATCATTGATTGAACCATGTCTAACAAAGTTCAATTACGTCGCTCGAATACACCGTTTCTCTGAGGTGTTCCAGGTGGCGTAAGTTGTGAAACAATTCCGCAACTCTTTAGATGATTGCTAAACTCGTGGCTCAAGTACTCGCCTCCACGATCAGATCGTAAGGCCTTAATTTTCTTACCACGCTAATTTTCAACTTCATTCTGAAATTCCTTGAACTTTTCAAAGGTTTTAGACTTGTGCCTCATCAAGTAGACATAGCCATATCTACTAAAATCATCAGTGAAAATTATGAAGTATTGGAATCCTCTTCTAGCCGTCGTGCTCATTGGTCCGCATACATCACTATGTACGAGTTCCAACAAGTCTACTGCTCTCTCAGGAAATCCTGTGAAAGACATCTTGGTCATTTTGCCTAGCAAGCAAGCCTCACATGTCTCGTATGATTTAAAATCAAACGAAGTTAGAAGTCCATCAGAATGGAGCTTCTTCATGCGCTTTTCACTTATATGACCCAAACGACAATGCCACAAGTAGGTAGGACTCAAATCATTAGGCCGAGGCCTTTTAGCACTTACGTTACAGACAGGTGAACCATCAAGATTTAAAACAAATAATCCATTCACAATGGGCGCAAAAGCCATAAACATATCATTCTTAGAGATCACACAACCATTGTTTTCACTCGCAAATGAATAACCATCCTTCATCAAGCATGAAGAAGACAAAATGTTTCGACTTAAACTAGGAATGAAATAAAAATTATTCAACTCCATAATAAATCCTGACGGGAGGTGGAGTTGCATCGTCCCAACGGTCAACGCAGCAACTCTTGCATTATTGCCCACGCGGAAATCAACTTCTCCTCTTTCCACGCTTCTACTTCTTATCATTCCCTACATCGAATTGCAAATATGAGCAACCGATTCGGTATCAAATACCCAAGAATTAATAATTGTATCAGCGAGAAAAATGTTGTCTATAACATTAAAAACAAGCGTACCTGAGGTAGAAGTACTCTTACTTCCGCCATTCTTCAACGAAGCTAGGTACTGCTTGTAGTTTCTCTTCGAGTGACCAGGTTCGTGACAATAAAAGCACTCTTTATCTAGAGCAGGTCCAGCTTTAGCCTTGGGCGCTGGGTTTGGCTTGGACACTCTAGCCTTACCCTTCTTCTTCCAAGAATTGCCCTTCTTCTTGAAGGTAGGCTTGTTCTGTACAGCCATCACATGGCTGGTACTAGCGCTTTTCTTAATGTCTACCTCTGCTGTCTTGAGCATACCACACAGTTCATTCAGACCCTTCTCCGTCCCATGCATATGGTAGTTCGAGATGAAGTTCCCATAGCTAGGCGGAAGAGATGAAACAATGAAGTCAGTGGCCAACTCTTTGCCCATTGGGAAGCCCAGCTTCTCCAAACGCTGAGTGTAACCAACCATCTTGATTACATGTGGTCCTACTGCTGCGCCTTCTGCTAGCTTGCACTTCAGAAAGGCTTTGGACACATTGAACCTTTCAGTCCTAGCCTGTGTCTGGAACATGTCCTTGAGCGCCACGATCATATCGTGTGCCTCAAGATTTGTTTCGAACTGCATCTGCAGCTCGGGTTCCATGCAAGCAAGCATAAGGCAGCTTACCTCAAGATTAGCATCAAATGCCTTCTTGTAAGCAGCCTTAACGGCAGCATATTGTAACGACCGACCCCTAAACCTTCCCAGTTAGTTTTGATCAGAGCCCTTGATCAAAGTCATCTGTCTTGTTTTCCCGCGCCGAGTGCTCAGCCTTCCGCCTGGTTCCGACCCCGGAGACCTGACCCCTCTCCGCTTCGTTCCTCTCCCGACCCCGGCAAGCACAGCCCACCATCGGATCCTGATAATCTTTCTCAACCATCCGTTCTATCCACCGGTGGACCCGCGAGATCTTTTCCCAGATCCTCCACGACAGCCGCACTCGAGTTGCATGGCCGCCTCAGAGTCTTCCTGCCGCGTGGCTCGTCTTCTCCGACGCCCGCCGCTCAGTTTTGTCTCTAGCAAGCGACCGAGTGGGTTCTCGCGCCCCCTTCCCCAATGGCAGCGGAAGCCCCTCTACACCCCTTTCTGCAGAGCCTCGCCTCCCGCGCCCATCATCACGCCGCCAGATCCCGGCCCCAGAGCCCGATGTCGCCCGTCTTTTCCGTCCCTTCAGCCACAGTCGCGCCGCCCGGTCGCCGCTACACGACGATTCCCCCACCACCAACCCCGACCGCGGCCGCGACAGCTCCTTTCCCCCGCTCTGTCAGAAGCCGCCCGACAATCTGTTGTTCCCCGCTCGCCCGCGCGCCCGCGTCTGCCTGTCTTCTCACCTGTGCGCCCTCGATTCTAGTGCCATTAAACCGGTCGCTTCTATCAAATCTTTCGCACGGCGACGCACGCTTTCCGCCAAATCTCAACCACCAGTCTACCCGCTCCTACGCCGCCCTGACGGCAGAACGCAATGATCGCTGGCGCCACCCCCGGAGTTCTGTACCACCGCCCTCTTCGCTCAATCGCCGCCCCGGCAGAGCACTCCATTGCCTCTCCCCGGCCTTCGCGCCGCTTCCCTTCTCTCTCTCCCGCGCCGCTTCCTTTCCTCTGCTCCAGCAGCTATAAAAGGAATGCCCCCGTCGCCGGAGTTCCCTCCGCCATTGTTGCCTTCAGCCTTCTCTCGCTCTCTGCTCAAGCTCCTAGCGCCACCCACCCAGTTCTTGAGGAGTTCTTCTCTCAGTTCTCTCTCAGTTTCTCCAAGTCACCCAGCAGCTTGCTCCTCCGTGCTGCGTAAAAGCTCTCTTGTGATCTGCAAGAAGCACCGCCGCCGCCGTAGCTTTCCCAGTCTTAGCCCTTGTTCAAAGCTTAGTCCCTCCGCCCAAGTCTGCTTCTTCCCGACCCCAAGCTTTCCTTTCAGGAAGAAGGTGAGTTGCCGACCCCAGTCCACCTCGCCCGACCCCTCCTATCTGCCCGACCCCGGTTTCGTCTCGCCCGACCCTATCTGTTCCGCCAACCCTTATATCCGCCTCGCCCGAGGGTTCGGCTGTGGTCTTTTTCTTCAACCCGAGGGTGTATGTGTAAAACTGGGGAACCCTTCAGCGCTTGCGTCTAAGGACCCCCAGTATATCACATCCTCTGGTTCAAGGATCAGATCATGAATTCCTTTCCTACCCTTACCTCTTGATCATCATCAGCTCTCTTGAACCACCATAACCTCCTGCTCTTTGTCGCGAGTTTCTGGGCTCAGGCGAGCCAGTGTTGCTGTTGAAATAGCTATCTATGCTAACCCTTGCATTGCATTCGTGTAGAGCTGCACCTCGCCGACGGCTTCTACGAGCTTCACCCGGTGCCAGAAGAAGAAGCTGTAGCCGAGCTCCTGCCCTCCGAAGCCGAAGTCGCCTCCGAAGTCGAGCAGTTCCCGTCCTCCTTGCTTGAAGGCAAGCCCCGGTTGCATGAAAATCCTACGTGTTTTGCCAGACTTGCGCATGCCTTCTGTAACATGCGTGTGCATTTACGTATAGGAGTTGTGTGAAACCCTAGATGCATGACTTAGTTGTCCCAATGATCTGAGCACTAGCTGTTGGACCGAGTAGTTGCATTGCTTAACTAGGAGACGATAAAAGTCGAGTGATCTCCTGTCACTCGCGAGTTGTAGGAGTTGCATGTTTACTCTCCTGTCATAACCATAAGGACGATGGACGGGGCAGGGTTTTGGTAACTCTTTGGTGGTCGGATGGTTGCCCCGTCTGTCTATGAAATCTTGCTAAGGCCCGACAGTGGTGGTGTTCGTGATCAAGTGTTTGAAAGTACTAGCCTCATACTTAGTATGGGATGAGGAAGCCTAGTACCTGATTGAACCTAGACGTGAGCGGTCGCCCCATTGTTCTTGGAACGGAGTTTCCCCTGCTGGTTGTCGCACGTGGTGGCAAGCGTGGTCACAGAACAGCAGAGGCCGGGTCTGTGGAACCTTGCACCAAAGGAAATGGGCCTGACACGGGTTAGGGGATTGATGGGGAAGGCCGACACAGGAAGCGACCTCCGGGTGCGCGGATGTCGTGAGGCTAGGTTCACCATGCATGGTTAAAGAACTCGAATCGATTCATCTACCTCTCACAGTCTGAGATTGCTTGATCGCTATGTCACCCTGAGTAAATGAGGAATCTGATGATGGCAAATATTTGTTGTTATATCTATACCTCTTGTTTGGCTCTCTGATTGCTTAGAATAGGTTGCACAACCTAGACTGGTAAATGAACCTAGAACCGGAGCTAAAACTTGAAAATAGGGTTACTTAGTGATTTTGGCAAACAAACCCCTCAGCCAAAAAGCCCTGCATGTCTAGAAGGAGGAGTAGTTTACTCCTATCGGTTAAGTCTTGTTGAGCTTAGTAGCTCAGCCTTGTTGTGGCTCCTGTTTTTCAGGTGAGGTTGTTGCGCCCGGCCCCTCTCTGGTTGGTGCTTGGCCGCCCCAGCTTCCGCCAGGCTAGACGGTCGAGTGGGATCCTTCCTCGGACGGCGAGAAGAGGAACCAGTGATGTCCCGGTTGGCCTCACCAGGGATGTCCGACCCCGACGAAGTCTTCCGCTAGTGATTTTACCCTTGTTGTTTTCCTTGAACCTTGCAAAAACTCTGATGTTGGATTTTATGGCCGAATTAAATGGGTAAAACTTGTTTAACTCAGTGGACTCGTTGTATTCTCTGTAACCACTCACCTTCGTGTGGGTTTGCTAAACTCGATCCTGTTTAAGTGGTTAAATCGGAGGAAATCCGACGGCACTTCGTATTAACTCGGTTTAGGCAGGAGTGTCGCATGTTAGGCGGCTTAACCCTATCTAAATCAAGCTAATCCGAAGTGGATCCGCCACAGCTGGTATCAGAGCCGTGTTTAGCATTTCAGAGAACACAACCAGCCCTAAACACTTCTTTGAAAAGATAAAAGTTGCAAGAAACTTTTGAAAACCTCGTACGATCGATAAGGATGACTTAGTGCGAGAGGCCCTAGGGGATTTTGGGGTTGTTTTAGGTGACTAATAAGTATTTGGTTATTTTGCTAACTCTTCCAGCACTTCGCCACATCTGTCATACGTGTGCCGAGTTCCGCATCGCGAGCATGCGAGGGTTGATAGGGAGTTCCATTCAAAGGACCCTATCTTCGCGGTTGTTTTCGTCCACGTCTATCACACGTGCGCAGGTTCCGTATGTGTTCCATACGAAGGTTGGTACGGTTCGATTCCAACGAACCTATCAGCACGGTTTGTTCGCCACATTTGTCATACGTGTGCCGATTTCGCATCGCGAGTATGCGAAGGGTTATATGGTTTCATTCAAAGGGAACCTATTTCCACGGTTGAGTGCTGTCCATGCAGCCTTAAACGCATGGGTGCCGTTCCTATAGTGAGCGGTAATGTTTGGGAACGCTTTCGTGGGTGCTGGCACGAAAGGTTCGTGTGTGGTGTTTTCTGCAGGTGCTAACCGCGTTCGTATAGGAGACGTTACTAGAACCGACTAGTTATTATAGGGAGAGACGTATGTGTTGCCTTGTCACCGGCGCTGACCGCGTAAGACCCAAAGTTCCGGGCAGTTGTTTTTGGTTAAGTGTGAGGTAGGCCGTGCATGTGTCATACCTAAAAAGCTGTAATATTTCCTTCTCAACAGCAACTTTGTTCGGAAGAGTTCTTTTGGATCTAAGGATTTCTAGTTTCTTTTAGTGCTCTCGGTTAAAACCGTATGCTTCTCTATCCGACCCCTGACCCTTGGAATCTATCTCACGTGGTTTCGGTTTCTTGGTCCCAGATGGCTGTTCCCGGACATATCCTTTTTGGAGCGGACGGTACCTTCCAGTCGACGTGCCTGCATTTCGAGGGGTTTCCCGCGATTCTGTGGGATACGCTGAAGTGGTTTGGGTACCAGTCCCCGCCCTTGTATGCCGGGCGGTTATATCTGGAACAGGGCATTCAGACGTGCCAAGTGCAAGCGTTGGTACCACCTCCCCCTGCACGGCCCGACTGGCCCTCTCTTGGCATAATAGCCTATGGTCTCGCTCCGGAAGATACATGGGAGTCCACCGCCCTTCAGTTGCTCACCCAGTTCTATCAGCTGCATCCCGTGGAGATCATGCTCGACCCGATCGGCCTCTTCCCCGTCAGGAACCGGCTGGACCCGGCATGGCTTGACCGCGTCGGGAACATCGAGGTGTTAGCCACCACCTGCGCCATGGTCACCATCTCCACCAACATCCGGTGCATGGCCGCTCTCTCCCGGTTGATAGAGCTTCAGGGGAGAGCCATGACCCTCTTCGCCTGGACGGCAGCAGATACCCACGGGTACCTCCAGGCAGCAAGAAGAGATATGGTAGGCCAAACCTACCAGCTGATCCAACGGGGCATCCAGATCCACGATATGCAAGATCGGATCTCCGAGCTAGAAGGAGAAGTCGCCGACCTCGTGGACGGCATGATAGAACTCTCGGAGGAGAAGATGGAGGTGGAAATGGAGTTGGCAGTTGCCAATGCTCATCTGGAGGAGCACCAAGCTTAGCTCGAAGATATGCATGCCCTCAACATGCAGCTCGAGGCTCAGGAGGACCCTGAGGAAGATGTGGGAGCGTCCAGTATGGACATAGAGGAAGATCGCGCCCCTTCTCCGACTCATAGTGTCCGTTGGTAGATTAAGGGTTCTCAGGGAACCATCCTTTTTGTTGTACTCCTCGGCAGCCTAGATTTTGGAAAGGTTGTAATAGGTTAGCATCGAGTTGAGTGCTCCCTGTGTTGAAACACCGTTGTATATAAAGTTAATCCTGGTGCATAGCTTTCTCATCTTTGTATGGTGTGGATGCTGGGTTGAGTAAGTTGCGCCTTGACCACATGCTGTGTTCTGAGGACTTGTTCTTTGGCCAACCCCAGCTTGTGAGACCGAGTGCGCCGACCCTTTGAGGCAGTTTCCGCCTCGTCCGACCCTTTTCAAGTATGGACCGTGTCCGACCCCTTGGTTTGAGTTGGATCAGATCGTAGGAGTCTGTATGTGGCATGTGTTGCCTGAAGTGGAGTACCAGGTCAAGTAGAGGTTATCTATGCTGAGAATGAGAGGAATGTGCTTTCTCTATGAGGACGTGTGTTGCACCATTGGCAAGAGTCGCATTAAGGGATTTAATTTATACGTTCCATTTGTTGGAGTACACCTAAGGTTATGAAATTAATGGGGCGCTAACTCTTGCAGATGGCGCACCGCACTAGGTCTGGTTCTGTGCCCAGCGGTAGCGATCAACGACAGGATCTTCCCCCGCCCCCGCCCCCATCGCCATTGGAGGCAATCCTAGCAACTCAAACTGAGCTGCTAAGGCATCTGGTGCAAGGACAACAACAACAGCCACATGGTGGAAGAGCTCAGCCGCAGCCACACATCGCACGGTATGAGGATTTTCTGGGGACACAGCCCCCTCTGTTCCAAAAGACACAAGAACCGCTCGATGCCGACGCATGGGTTCGTACGATCGAATCCAAGTTCGAGCTTCTCACCGCCCCATGCCCCGACAACAACAAGGCGCGGTTTGCAGCTCAGCAGCTGCGTGGCTCCGCACGGCTTTGGTGGGATCACTACCATGCCATGCTGCCGGCTGGCCACGTGGTCAGCTGGAACGAGTTCAAGACGGCGTTCAAAGCGCATCACATTCCAGAAGGTCTCCTAGAGCGCAAGCTCAACGAGTTTCTGGCCCTCACCAAAGGAACTCGGGATGTGCTGCATTACGCCCAAGCTTTCAATGACCTATGCCATTATGCTGGCTATCATGCGGACACAGACGAGAAGAAGCGGGATAGATTCCGTCGAGGACTGAGCTTGGAGCTCAGGGAAAGGTTGAACCCCATCAAGGTGGACACCTACAATGAGTTGGTCAACCTGGCCATCTCTCAGGAGGACTGCATGCAAGCTCTCAAGGCCGACCAGAAGAGGAAAGCCTCTGTGGCATTTTCGAGTCCACCGACTCGAAGGTTCCGGATGGTCCCTCCACAAGCCCCTGGCCGACCCCAGCAGTCAGAGAAATGGATCGCCCGACCCCCGCCTGCAACAACGCCTCGTTTTCCAGGCTTCCAACCGCAAGTGCCCCGGCCGACCCTGCCAACGCCACCTCGCCCGGCAGCCAGTAACCGTTGTTTTACCTGCGGCAATGAAGGACATTTCGCAAAGGACTGCCCCAGGATCAAGAATCAACAGCAAGGTCAGAACCCCATGGCAGCCAGAGGAAGAAGGCCCAAGGTGCAAGTCCGACAAGGCCGACTCAACTACACCAGCTTGACCGAGCTCCCCAAAGGTGCGCCAGTAATGACGGATACTTTCCTTGTTTTAAATCAAGCTGTTGTTGTGTTGTTTGATTCGGGAGCCTCTCATAGCTTTATCGGGAGTAAGGCTAGGGAAAGATGTGGGCTAAGTGTCGGTCACACTAAGGAACCCTATGTGATCGCCACTCCTGGAGGAAGGATAACGTCGGATCAGGTCGTTATTCTTGTACCTCTCCAGCTAGGTCCCACCCTCTTCAAGGAAAAACTTATCATCCTTGACCTAGAAGGCATAGATGTCATCCTTGGTATGGATTGGATGGCCCGACATCAAGTGGTTCTAAATACATCAGCCCGATCCCTCTGTATCAGCTCACCCTCCCATGGCAGTTCTACCATATCCTTGACCCATCCTGAGTCTGCGTTTCCTTGTGCCTACCCTCTATCGGGAGTCCGTCTAGAAGACCTCCCGGTTATCTGTGAGTACCCTGATGTGTTTCCAGAACATTTGCCGGGTATGCCACCTGATAGAGAAGTTGAGTTTTCCATAGAGTTGATTCCTGGCACAGCCCCTATATCTAAGAGACCCTATCGGATGCCACCCGCTGAGTTAGCCGTGTTGAAGACCCAATTGCATGATCTGTTGGAAAAGGGCTTCATTCGACCTAGTACATCATCTTGGGGTTGCCCTGCCCTGTTTGTGAAGAAGAAGGATGGCAGTCTACGTATGTGTGTGGATTACCGACCCCTCAATGCTGTGACAGTCAAGAACAAGTACCCACTGCCACGCATTGATGTCTTGTTCGATCAGTTAGCCAGAGCAAAGGTGTTCTCCAAGATCGATCTTCATTCTGGTTATCACCAAATAAAGATTCGACCCTGCAACATACACAAGACAGCTTTCTCTACCAGATATGGACTGTACGAGTACCTAGTCATGTCCTTTGGACTCACCAATGCACCCGCCTATTTCATGTACCTCATGAACTCGGTGTTCATGCCCGAGCTAGACAAGTTTGTAGTGGTGTTCATTGATGATATCCTAGTGTACTCGAAGAACGAAGAAGAGCATGCCGACCATCTTCGTATAGTTCTCCAACGGCTAAGAGATCACCAGCTCTATGCCAAGTTCTCCAAGTGTGAGTTTTGGTTAGATAGTGTCAAGTTTTTGGGACACACTATCTCCAAGGATGGTATCGCCGTGGATCCCAGTAAGGTGCAAGAAGTCATGGAATGGAAGTCTCCTGCCTCAGTACACCAGATCAGGAGTTTCCTTGGATTGGCAGGTTACTATCGGCGTTTCATACCGGATTTCTCCAAGATAGCTAAGCCGATGACCGAGTTGCTGAAGAAGGAGGTCAAATTTATGTGGGACACCAAGTGTGAAGAGGCCTTCAAGACCCTGAAGCACTTGCTGACCACAGCCCCAGTTTTGGCTCAGCCCGACCTCTCTAGGTCGTATGACGTATACTGTGACGCCTCTGGCACTGGACTCGGATGTGTTCTCATGCAAGACACTCGAGTCATTGCCTATGCCTCACGTGCGTTACGACCTCATGAGCTAAGCTACCCGACCCATGACCTTGAGTTGGCAGCAGTGATACATGCCCTGAAGATATGGAGGCACTACCTAATGGGAGCTCACTGCAACATCTACACCGACCACAAGAGCCTCAAGTACATCTTCACTCAAGCCGACCTCAACATGCGTCAAAGAAGATGGCTGGAGTTGATAAAGGATTATGAATTGGAAGTACACTATCATCCGGGCAAAGCCAATGTGGTAGCCGATGCCCTCAGTCGCAAACCCCATTGCAACTGCTTGTTGTCAACAGCCTTCACCAAAACCTTGTGTCACGAGATGGGAAAACTAAGTCTGGAGATTATTCCTCAAGGAACCCTTGGTCACATCATCCTTGACTCAGTTTTGGAAGACCAAATTCGGTCAGCACAAGTAAAGGATGAAGAAATAAAATGGATCATTAGTAAGATCTCAGTAAAGGATGAGGGGTATAAGCAATTCCGGCAGGACCAAACGGGAGGTGTGCATTATGGAAACCGACTAGTAGTACCCGCTGACCCCGAGCTGAAAAAGCAAATCCTAGATGAAGCTCATCTTTCCAAGTTCTCAACCCATCCTGGCAGCAATAAGATGTACCATGATCTTCGTCAAACCTTTTGGTGGAGTGGAATGAAACCAGAAATAGCTCGCTATGTCTCAGAATGTGACACCTGTCAACGTGTCAAGGCCAGTCATTTGAAGGTAGCAGGAACCTTGCAGCCGCTACCTATTCCCTCTTGGAAATGGGAAGACATCAGCATGGACTTCATAGTTGGGTTACCCCTTACAACACAACGATATGATTCCATCTGGGTTATAGTGGACCGTCTGACCAAGACAGCACATTTCCTTCCTATTCGCACCACCTACACAGTCAAACAATATGCAGAGTTGTACCCCGACCGTATAGTTTCCCTACATGGTGTACCCAAGACCATCGTCTCTGATCGAGGAGTTCAGTTTGTGGCACGTTTTTGGGAGCACCTACAAGCATCTATGGGCACCAAGCTCATCCGAAGCTCGACCTATCATCCTCAAACCGATGGCCAAACCGAGAGAGTCAACCAGATTCTTGAAGACATGTTAAGAGCTTGTGTTATCCACTATGATAAGAATTGGGACAAGTGTCTGCCCTTAGCAGAATTCTCCTACAATAACAGCTACCAGGCCAGTTTGAAGATGGCACCGTTCGAAGCCCTGTATGGCCGGAGATGTAGGACACCCTTGAACTGGTCCCAACCAGGGGAAAGACAGGTCTATGGCCCTGACTTAGTGGCAGAAGCCGAAGAGCAAGTGAAGGTAATTCAAGCTAATCTCAAGGCGGCCCAATCTCGACAGAAGAGTTACTCCGACCGGTGGAGAAGACCCCTGCAGTTCGACCTTGGTGATCATGTGTACCTTCGAGTATCCCCGACCAAAGGAGTGCAACGGTTTGGAATAAAAGGCAAGTTAGCTCCCCGCTATGTTGGCCCTTATGAGATTGTGGAGATATGTGGACCCGTTGCTTACCGGATCCAACTTCCAGAACAGCTATCGGCCATACATGATGTTGTCCATGCGTCTCAACTGAAGAAATGTGTCCGAGTTCCAACAGAGATCTTAGAGCAAGAACAGCTTCAGGTAGAGCCCGACCTGACCTACGCTGAGTACCCAGATCAAGTTCTTGACCAGAAGGAAAGGCACACCCGACGCCAAGTGGTAAAGATGTACAAGATCCTCTGGAGAAACCACACCAAAGATGAAGCAACATGGGAAACGGACGAGTATTTGAACAAGCGTTTCCCAGGTTTTCTATCTCACCAAGGAGGTAAAAACGTCATCCTGCTTTTGATGCCTGAATCTCGGGACGAGATTCTTTTTAAGAGGGGTAGGCTGTAACGACCGACCCCTAAACCTTCCCAGTTAGTTTTGATCAGAGCCCTTGATCAAAGTCATCTGTCTTGTTTTCCCACGCCGAGTGCTCAGCCTTCCGCCTGGTTCCGACCCCGGAGACCTGACCCCTCTCTGCTTCGTTCCTCTCCCGACCCCGGCAAGCACAGCCCACCGTCGGATCCTGATAATCTTTCTCAACCATCCGTTCTATCCACCGGTGGACCCGCGAGATCTTTTCCCAGATCCTCCGCGACAGCCGCACTCGAGTTGCATGGCCGCCTCAGAGTCTTCCTGCCGCGTGGCTCGTCTTCTCCGACGCCCGCCGCTCAGTTTTGTCTCTGGCAAGCGACCGAGTGGGTTCTCGCGCCCCCTTCCCCAATGGCAGCGGAAGCCCCTCTGCACCCCTTTCTGCAGAGCCTCGCCTCCCGCGCCCATCATCACGCCGCCAGATCCCGGCCCCAGAGCCCAATGTCGCCCGTCTTTTCCGTCCCTTCAGCCACAGTCGCGCCGCCCGGTCGCCGCTACACGACGATTCCCCCACCGCCAACCCCGACCGCGGCCACGACAGCTCCTTACCCCCGCTCTGTCAAAAGCCGCCCGACAATCTGTTGTTCCGCGCTCGCCCGCGCGCCCGCGTCTGCCTGTCTTCTCACCTGTGCGTCCTCGATTCTAGCGCCGTTAAACCGGTCACTTCTATCAAATCTTCCGCACGGCGACGCACGCTTTCCGCCAAATCTCAACCACCAGTCTACCCGCTCCTACGCCGCCCTGACGGCAGAACGCAATGATCGCTGGCGCCACCCCCGGAGTTCTGCACCACCGCCCTCTTCGCTCAATCGCCGCCCCGGCAGAGCACTCCATTGCCTCTCCCCGGCCTTCGCGCCGCTTCACTTCTCTCTCTCCCGCGCCGCTTCCTTTCCTCCGCTCCAGCAGCTATAAAAGGAATGCCCCCGTCGCCGGAGTTCCCTCCGCCATTGTTGCCTTCAGCCTTCTCTCGCTCTCTGCTCAAGCTCCTAGCGCCACCCACCCAGTTCTTGAGGAGTTCTTCTCTCAGTTCTCTCTCAGTTTCTCCAAGTCACCCAGCAGCTTGCTCCTCCGTGCTGCGTAAAAGCTCTCTTGTGATCTGCAAGAAGCACCGCCGCCGCCGTAGCTTTCCCAGTCTTAGCCCTTGTTCAAAGCTTAGTCCCTCCGCCCAAGTCTGCTTCTTCCCGACCCCAAGCTTTCCTTTCAGGAAGAAGGTGAGTTGCCGACCCCAGTCCGCCTCGCCCGACCCCTCCTATCCGCCCGACCCCGGTTTCGTCTCGCCCGACCCTATCTGTTCCGCCGACCCTTATATCCGCCTCGCCCGAGGGTTCGGCTGTGGTCTTTTTCTTCAACCCGAGGGTGTATGTGTAAAACTGGGGAACCCTTCAGCGCTTGCGTCTAAGGACCCCCAGTATATCACATCCTCTGGTTCAAGGATCAGATCATGAATTCCTTTCCTACCCTTATCTCTTGATCATCATCAGCTCTCTTGAACCACCATAACCTCCTGCTCTTTGTCGTGAGTTTCTGGGCTCAGGCGAGCTAGTGTTGCTGTTGAAATAGCTATCTATGCTAACCCTTGCATTGCATTCGTGTAGAGCTGCACCTCGCCGACGGCTTCTACGAGCTTCACCCGGCGCCAGAAGAAGAAGCTGTAGCCGAGCTCCTGCCCTCCGAAGCCGAAGTCGCCTCCGAAGTCGAGCAGTTCCCGTCCTCCTTGCTTGAAGGCAAGCCCCGGTTGCATGAAAATCCTACGTGTTTTGCCAGACTTGCGCATGCCTTCTGTAACATGCGTGTGCATTTACGTATAGGAGTTGTGTGAAACCCTAGATGCATGACTTAGTTGTCCCAATGATCTGAGCACTAGCTGTTGGACCGAGTAGTTGCATTGCTTAACTAGGAGACGGTAAAAGTCGAGTGATCTCCTGTCACTCGCGAGTTGTAGGAGTTGCATGTTTACTCTCCTGTCATAACCATAAGGACGATGGACGGGGCAGGGTTTTGGTAACTCTTTGGTGGTCGGATGGTTGCCCCGTCTGTCTATGAAATCTTGCTAAGGCCCGACAGTGGTGGTGTTCGTGATCAAGTGTTTGAAAGTACTAGCCTCATACTTAGTATGGGATGAGGAAGCCTAGTACCTGATTGAACCTAGACGTGAGCGGTCGCCCCATTGTTCTTGGAACGGAGTTTCCCCTGCTGGTTGTCGCACGTGGTGGCAAGCGTGGTCACAGAACGGCAGAGGCCGGGTCTGTGGAACCTTGCACCAAAGGAAATGGGCCTGACACGGGTTAGGGGATTGATGGGGAAGGCCGACACAGGAAGCGACCTCCGGGTGCGCGGATGTCGTGAGGCTAGGTTCACCATGCATGGTTAAAGAACTCGAATCGATTCGTCTGCCTCTCACAGTCTGAGATTGCTTGATCGCTATGTCACCCTGAGTAAATGAGGAATCTGATGATGGCAAATGTTTGTTGTTATATCTATACCTCTTGTTTGGCTCTCTGATTGCTTAGAATAGGTTGCACAACCTAGACTGGTAAATGAACCTAGAACCGGAGCTAAAACTTGAAAATAGGGTTACTTAGTGCTTTTGGCAAACAAACCCCTCAGCCAAAAAGCCCTGCATGTCTAGAAGGAGGAGTAGTTTACTCCTATCGGTTAAGTCTTGTTGAGCTTAGTAGCTCAGCCTTGTTGTGGCTCCTGTTTTTCAGGTGAGGTTGTTGCGCCCGGCCCCTCTCTGGTTGGTGCTTGGCCGCCCCAGCTTCCACCAGGCTGGACGGTCGAGTGGGATCCTTCCTCGGACGGCGAGGAGAGGAACCAGTGATGTCCCGGTTGGCCTCACCAGGGATGTCCGACCCCGACGAAGTCTTCCGCTAGTGATTTTACCCTTGTTGTTTTCCTTGAACCTTGCAAAAACTCTGATGTTGGATTTTATGGCCGAATTAAATGGGTAAAACTTGTTTAACTCAGTGGACTCGTTGTATTCTCTGTAACCACTCACCTTCGTGTGGGTTTGCTAAACTCGATCCTGTTTAAGTGGTTAAATCGGAGGAAATCCGACGGCACTTCGTATTAACTCGGTTTAGGCAGGAGTGTTGCATGTTAGGCGGCTTAACCCTGCTTAATCAAGCTAATCCGAGGTGGTTCCGCCACACATATGCATCATCAGCAGGTACTGGTGGTAGTGGGGTGTCTAGAACATCTCCCTTTTTATCGGCCCTGAGAACAATTCTCAGGTTACGGATCCAATCCGAGTAGTTTGTTCCATTCAACTTGTCCTTCTCAAGAACCGAACGTAAAGCAAATGGTGTGGTGTTGCTAGGTGCCATTTAATCTACAACAAAAGTAATGCAAAATACACTAAGACAAACGTATCCATGATAGAGCAAATCACATTAAACTATTTTAACAAAATCTACTCCCACTAAAATCAATATCCCTCTATTGATACTTAGTGATTCAGGATCCACAACTAACAAGTCTACTAGTGAGCTTTAGCATCACCGCTAACAAACAAAGTAGATCGGTAAGCAACTTTTGCTAATCATATCACATATGACTCCTGTTGTTGGGTGACATCTCCATGTCTCGGCGCTCAACCTTTATGCCCCAAGGTACTTAACCGTTAAGTTAACATTGTTAAGCAAACCAACCCTTATGCGTGTAAGTGTCCGACACAAACCCATCTAATCAAGGAAAACTAGTGGCACCCTAATTTCATAGACCCACCACTAATTGTACAAGACATGGGATGGTGCAAGTTTTAGTTGGGAGGGCATACTAACTTAAACTTTGTGAGGGATCATTCTACTTCTAACAACACAGCATGCATAAAGTAAAACATAAACAGAATAGCATTCACACAGTTGTGACACAGTATGGCCCGTTTTCATATGATGATCTCCATCTCCATAGAACCTATTCACCATGGTGATCTCCATCTCCATGTTCCATGTGCGCCATCCTCCTGGTGATGAGTCCTCCAAGAACTAGAACATGCTATTACGCCTAATAGCTAGTAAAGAAACTAGTAATGAAGATTACATAATTGCTTGGATCATCACAGATTGGTACGCAGACCATTAAATACATTAAGGTGACAACACATATGGTTCCTGCCGTGTTGCCGTACGTGCGACACGCAGGTCACGAATGAGTTACACACATGCATCGCATACACAAAGGGGCCATACTGATCATAAGATACATACATCCTGCAAAATAGAGTTAAGCATCCTAACGTTCCAAACTTTGGAGGCCCGAAACTCCATCTTTCAAGCCGAATTTGGGAAATCTAACTACGCTGAAAACGGCGAAGCGATTGAATTTCATGCGTAACTTTTTCTGTAGATCAATTTTCATATAAAATTCGCCCCGATCCGAGATCGTACCGAAAAGTTACGGCTGATTTACCGAAACATACGCACACGGCAAAATCCCGACCCCGGCAGTAGATCCCATCTACTATTGCACATCTCATGCGCCTGGCGTATGAACCTGGATTTCGATTCGACCAATCACATTGATCTTCGCTCACTGCAACTGGAATTACGTGTATCACTTAGCTCTGATGGCGGAAACCCGACCGGTAGGAGTATGTCGTTACACTACCATAGCAGCAAGAACACGAAACCAGGACATAGATCAAATTGAAAACTCGCATATCTCCATATGCACACATCCCGAATTCAAAACTAAACAGCTACGGCTCTGATACCACTGTTGGGATACGAGGTAGGCTATACTAGCGCAAATCAAAAAATTTCTACCGCGTAAACAAGGAAAACTGCCGTATAAGGATCACAGGATTACCACTCGACACACTACTGGTGCGGAAGATGTAGCTTCGCGTCAATGCAGCGAAGTCGATCAACGTAGTCATATGTAGTCGATCACGTCAACGTCCAGCCGCTCCTTAGCAGCTCATCCACGTGTAGCAAGATCTCCCTCGTGCCGCGGCTCGTCATCGGCTCGTCGTGGTTCATCGGCGGCTCGTCGTGGCTCGTCGGCGGCTCATCCAAGTGCTGCAGGCGCAACACCTCCAAGGTATCCACATGTGCAGGGAGGAAGCGTCGCAAGCCGGACTGCTAGATCCGTGAGTTGCAACAGGCGAGGGCGTGGGAGGCGCGGCAGATGTGTTTTGCCAAAAAGTGTAAACCCTAGGGCGCCCCCACCCCTCTATTTATAGAGGTTCCTAACGGGCCTCTGGGTTCGAGGCCCATTAGTACTTCTAAACCTAATCCAACTCAGATCACATCCGAATTGGGCTTCCAGCCCCTTAAGTGTGTGACCCTATGGGTTCGAATACGTATAGACATGGCCCGAGTACTCCTACTCGGCCCAATAGTCGGTAGCGGCCTCTAGCAAGACGTGCCAACTCCTATATGCACACGAAGATCATATCAGACAAACCATCACAACATTATATACATGCTATTCCCTTTGCCTCACGATATTTGGTCTAGCTTCAAGCCGACCACTCTTTCTCGATCCTGTGATTCGGAATCCCTTTATAGGTCAACTCTTAACCATACGTAGCATGGCCATGCATTTTCGGATCCGATCACTCGAGGGGCTCAGAGATATCACTCTCAATCAGAGAGGGGCAAATCCCATCTTGATTGACCATGTCTCACAGCATGCTTCTTGACAAACCCGAAAGCTACCTTTATAACTACCCTGTTACGGCGTAGCGTTTGATAGCCCCTAAGTAGGTTGATCCACATCTTGAATACATGCGACAATCTCAGGTCTAAGGACAAAGCGTATATGTTGTTTAAAGAGAGAATTACTTCTCGTGTTGGGTCAGTCCTAGCACATGTCTCCACATGTGCCCACATTATTAGTTCAACATCTCCATGTCCATGACTTGTGAAATATAGTCATCAACTAATATATGTGCTAGTCTAATATTCATGTGTGTCCTCACATGAACTCCGACTAGGGACAACTTTAGAATAACCATACAAGTAAAGAGTTTCACACACAATTCACATAATTGCAAATCAATTCAAGTAGCCTTTAATGGATATTCAAGGAACACAATATAAATCATGAATACAAATGGAATATCATCATCTCTATGATTGCCTCTAGGGAATACCTCCAACACACATGATGACCGGGGTGACGACTAGAAACCGTTGAGGCAAGTGAGACCTAAGAGTCATGGACTCGGTCAAATTGGAGATTCGACAAACACGAAGTAGATCTCAATTGCTACCCCCCTTGGTACAAAATTCCTTGCAATCATGCAAGATCATGCAAGAGAAGTTTGGCCTAAATTTTGTTCTAGAAATGGACTCAAAAGATTTTTCAAACAGAATCAACCCAGTTTTGTTTTCAGAATTTTTATGGAAAGGGAAAGTGGCCAGAAAAATTCCAGCTTGCAAATGTGGGAAAAATCAAATATGCAAATGCAAATATCAAAGAAATCTAAATGTTGGGAAGTAAATTTGGAATAACTACCGATTTACTTGTCGGCAAGGACTCACCAAGTTTACGTCCGACGAGCAGGACTCTTCTACAATGTCTTCAGCTCGATCATGTGGCGTCTGTTCCTGGAGAAGTGGCTGTAGATGCTCGTTCCAATTTTCGCCACACCTTCTTGATATTCTAAGGTTTCCTTTGTGTGGTCAGTGGCTTCTTGGACTTTCGGGGTTGTGAGTCGAATTGCTACCATGGCATCATACTCGTTCTTTGTTGCTCAATAACCATGAAGTTCTTCATGAATGAGATGAGGCTGTCCATTTCTGGGGGTGTCACTTCAACCTCCTTGATACGAGTGTTGATTCCCTGCTTGCTCTTGATCATAGAGCATTGCTTCTTTCTCGGACGGAACTCGAACTTTTCCTCCTTGCCATTAATGTGGAGTCGGATTACTTTGGCCCCCACATCGATGCATGCATCCTCGGTGCTAAGGAACGAGCATCCAAGGATGAGCGGTGATTCCTTATCGATATCCATATCAAGCACCATGAAGTCGATGGGCACGAAGCAATCCCAGATTTTCACCAGAATGTCTTTGGCAATTCCCACTGGGTACCGGACCGATGAATCGGCCAGCTACAGCCGCATAAGAGTTGGAGACAAGTCTTTGTAATTGAGGCAATCAAAAACTACCTTCAGCATGACGCTGACGCTAGCTCCAAGGTCGCAGAGGGCATGGTCGAAGCGATATGTACCGATCGTACAAGTGATCGTGGGACACCCCAGATCTTTCTTCTTCTCAGGAAGCCAGTTGAGTATAGCTGTGCTACACTATTCCGTAAGCTTTACCACCTCCGAAGTGGGCATTGATCGCTTGTTGCTGAGGATGTCCTTGAGATATCGTGCATATGTGGGAACCTACATCGCCTCCAGCGGTGGAACATTGATGTGGATCTTTTGGATCATTTCCACAAAAAGGAGTGAAATGCTCATCCACGGACGACTTCCTATTGCACTGGGGGAATGGCAAGATCTTGGTGTCAAAGAACTCATGCGGTGTCATTTTCCCCTCGGGCGCCTTCCTTCTTTCGGGCGCCTTTCTTACCTCAGCCAACTCCTCCATGTTGGAGTGGCCTTCATTGGATGCCTCAACTTCTTTCGTGCCTTCCTTATTCTTTCCTGCATGGTTAGGATATGGTGGATCGCGAGTGGTCTTACCCCTCTCGTGGTCACCGCACTAGCATTCTCACGAGAAGACTCGAGTTGCCCCGGGATATTCCTGATCTCAGCAGAAGGAACAGCACATCCAGCTAAGCTAACTAGGTTTCTAGCATCTTATTAAAGCCTAGCTAGTTCTTGAAAGCAGAAGAAAGACCATCAAGTTTTATGTTGAGGCTCTCCAAGGTTTTCTCGTTGGCAGCTAACTTTTTAGTGAAGCTTTCATTGATCTTAGCTTGCCCAAAAATGAGATCTCTGAAGGAGGGTTGATTAGGATTGAAAGAATTACCATAGTTATCTCCTTGGTAAGGGCATTGCTGATTCCACCCTTGGCCTCCTTGTGGATGATATCCGTTGTTGTTGTCGTTCATGTACAACACATCCTCCTGAGTCTCGGGGCAGTTATTCCCTGAGTGTCCAGTGTTTCCACAAACCTCACATGTCATGTGAGAATCCATAGCTTGGACGATGTTGGACATGGCAGCTTTCTTTTTGGTGTAGTAATCCAATCTGTTCATGAGGAGGTCCATCTTAGCGGTAAGCATATCCGCTTCCTTGATGGAATGCGTACCTCTCTATCGGGGCTAGAGTCGTTCATTGCTCCACCCTTGATTAGAGACCAACTTCTCGATCAATATTATAGCAGCATCAATGGTAAGTGAGAAGAAGGCTCCTCTAGCAGCAGCATTAACATGGCCTCGAGCTGTCGGAGTCAACCTATTGTAGAAGTTATGAAGAATGAGCCAATTATCCATCCTGTGGTAAGGATAGGCCAGGATGTACTCCTAAAGACTTTCCCATGCCTCGGGAATTGACTCTATAGCTGCTTACTGGAAACTCGAAATCCTTCCATGAAGGGCATAGGTTTTTCCCAACGGAAAGAACTACCCGAGGAATGCCGCTAAGCATTTATCCCACATATCAAAATCTTTGAACGGCTTGCATAGAACCATTGCTTCACTCTCCCAAGGAGAGAAAATAGGAACAGTCGGAGACGAATAGCATCTTAACTTACCCCTCTAATGGTGAAGGTGCTGCAGAGCTCTAGGAACTGCTGTAGATGGGCGCTCGCATCCTCGTTGGCTTTCCCACAGAATGGGCTAGCCTGCACCATGGTAATGAGACCCATCTTAATATTGAAGCTTGCGTTCCCCGTGTCCACCTCTGGACCTTTCAGCACTTGAGAGGCTGAGGGAGCGGAGTGCTCATGAAGAGTATTTTGGACCATCGCGTTTGATGTAGATGGTGCAAAGGAAGCTGGGTCGACTACTAAGAGACTAATCTGAGGAGGAACGACACGAGATCGTACCCTTCTCACAAGTGAATCTGGATTCTCAGTGAAATTAGTCGGCATGTCAAAACCAGTCATACACTACTTATCTTCACATCAAAAATAGAGAAGACATATCAAGGTTAGCTGCTTGAGTAAAGATCTACCAACTATGAATACAAAAATATACAAAGTAAAAACTTTTAACCAGTGCCATCCCTGGCAATGGCGCTAGAAATGCTTGTCGGTATATTTAATGATCATGAATAAATCCGCAAGCGCACAGACATACCGTTGTAGCATTTCACCCAAGAGTATTCACAAGGGTATCGTATTTCCCAAAGGAAGGCGGGTAAGTCAAAAGAGTTTACTATGCATATGAGTATACCATAGATGGATAGAGACAATACTCAAGACAGGGGTAAGATAGATAGATAGATAGATAGATAGATAGATAGATAGATAGATAGATAGATAGATAGATAGATAGATAGATAGATAGATAGATAGATAGATAGTGTGACACACACATGATTCATCTCAAGATAACTAAGTTAAGGAGAAGGACTAAGAGTTAGCTCTAGGTTCATATGTACTTCCTATATACTTCACAGATCATACAAGCATAGCATACATACACGTTGTATAGAACTTAGGCCTATGCACCCAAGCACACATGGGGAGATAATACCTGTACTGGTTCCGCCCAACAAAGTTACTGCTAATTTATAAACTCCTACAGTGTACCCGAACATGGAGGATTACAAAAGACCAACAGGGCTATCACCACCTGCGGCCTACCTTTGCGGCTCGTGGGGCAAACTCATATCCAATGAAGCTAAGCAATCCAAGCACCATGCTTGCATTGTTAACAACACTCCAGCCGACCCGAGCTATTGTGACAAGGGCTGAAGCTGCCATAGAAATAACCACTAAACCGATGTCGTAGCATAGATCAACTAAGGTATACAAGGTATATAAGCACACAGAGTATAACATGTAGCAAGGCCTCAAGGCATACATGAGAGTATATAAGCCTATACTACGATAGCAAGGGTATGCGACTAGCATACGAGCGTATAAGCCTAGCACATCAGCATAACAAGGGTATACAACCAACTCATGCATATGAGAACCAAGCACAACACTATATAAAGAAGATGTGTACTTTGAGTAGAATAAAGTCAACCTAGGAAAAAAAAGATACAAAAGCCATACCCTAGACTCCAAGGAGACCTAGAACCTGAAGTAGAGCTATTCTAGCCTAACTCCACTAACTTGGAAACTAAGAGGGAGAGAGTGAATCACTAGTTGTGTGTGTGTCCTAGAATGGAGCCCCTCCCCTCATATTTATAGGCTCCACGAGGCAGTTCTGGCACAGGATCTTCGGGGAATATGCCATAACCGACGTAAGGGAGTCACCATCAGTCGCCATGTGGAAGCTGACCATGAGGGGAGGCAGATGCGGTTCAGCCGAACCCCTGGTGGCCCCTCTTGTAACTGCCTTTGTGTGGTAGTCTAACATGTGAGTCCCAATGGTGGTTGTGTGCGTTATCTGGTGGATTGAAACGGTTGTGGTAGTTTGTGGGCCCTTCAATCCATGGGATGCACACATGGTGACCTCCCATTGGCTAAAAGCGTGTTTCTTGGATCCATAGAGGATGTTTTCTCCATCCTTTTGTGCTCATTCACCTGCAACCAAATATTCTCCAAGGACAAGTGGAACTACATTATTTGAAACCAAATATGTGTGTAAAAAATGACGATCCTCCTTTATTTTTGAGTATATTGATGGTCATATTTGGTACTTAATGACCATCAACAATAATATGTAGCCGATTTGTTGGCCAGATGCTCTTACCATTCTTTCCACCATCGGACAAAGAGCCTTGATGCGTATCCCATGAGACGTTTCCATTCCGATAGAATAGGAGAAGGCAATGAAGAGGTTAAGTTCTTAATCTGTCAACTCAAAGGATTGGTCCAAGCAATCTCTTGCTCTCACTTTATCTATGAAGAATAGGCTGATTGGGACAAGCTAAAACCTTGTTGACGAGCAAAGACTCACGGATGATAAAATTCATAAGAAGGTTTCAGAGATCGTCCTTGGTCAAAACCAATAGGGAGTACGCAAGGGGAAATGCTTGTCAACAAGATGGATGTGCTACGTTCATCAATACTAGAGGGGTGATGACTGAAGAAATCCGTTGTAGAAGATTTTGAACAGATCGGCTATTGATGATGCTATTAGTAAAACTCCAGGACAAGCCGTGCTGCTCACCAAAAGATGTGCATCTACGACGGATGACTTTATCCCCTTCAGTATAGTTGGATGGAAAAGTGTTTGCAGTCATGTTTCTCCCAAATGTCGATGCAATATAAATATTGAGACATAATTGCATAAACCACCATGGACCACTGATCGGGCAGACAGGAGAACCAGCTAGTAGTCTGACCGATACGCGGTGCATCAGAAATATGCAGCACCTAATAAATATTGCCCAAGTGGGAGTTTCGCTACGATTGACAGTTTTTCTGCGAAGCACTGCATATTTGGAGTTGGAACTAGAGTTGATCCATAGAATACAAAATTCTCTAACCACGTATTTAGGAAGGCTGTATGCTCCTTATCGCTGACAGGTCTTGCAGTTTTGCTATAAGTGGTGATGTATCTGCTCCAGTTCATCATATCCCTTGTATCCAATTTGTGCTTGTTGAGGCTTTTAAGATGGAATGGAGAAACAGGGGAGGTGATGTCAAGACCTGTCACCATATAAACATCTAGCAAACTAGGAGCCATCGGACCGTCCCCAAACATGAAAGCATTCAATGCATCAGACCAAAAGTATAAAGCTGCGGCTAAAAGGGGGTCATACTTTTCCATCTCACACAAGGAATGTTCTATGCAATGGCCGATGCACAATTCGTCCCATTCTACTCTTTTAGCTACTGATACCCTACGATACCATGTCCTCCAACCTCGAGTTTCACATGACCATGAGCTGAAACTATCTTTCCAGTTATCTAAATCCATGGAGGATGTTCTGTAGGGAACTCTTTGGGTTTTAGCATTAATAAAGTCAGTAGGGTCTTCATTGCCCATAGGACCAACGAAGAATGCACCATTCAAATCGCTAAGCGGAATCAAAACATGATCTATAAGTGCCTAGAATGAATTAAAATTGAAAAGAGGGATTGAGAGATCCAACAAAAAGGAGATCAGATCTAAAAGGATCAGGACAAGGTGATGGCGTACAATACCTCTGGAATGAGGTTGGACGTGGCCATTGGAGGTGGATTTCGAAGCTTCAGTGCCCGTGGTGTTTGTTGAAGATGATCGCTCATGTGGATGTTTAGTTTTGATTTATGGCTACGGAAAGCTTGGTTGGCTTGGTAGAGAAGATGACAGGATGGGGCAGTTATATAATAGATTTTGGTCGGGTGAATCCCGAAAATCGAGGGAGGTGCCATCGCGAAACTTAGGGAAAAAGATCATGATTGCGGCAATGACTCTTTTTGCTTCGGAAGGATATCAGCTCGGAACCTGTGAAGATGCTGACAAGCGAAGAGAATTTTGGAAAATAATATTATATTCCAAAATTAGGGAGCATATGTTGACATCGGTTTTTTACCAGAGTTACTTGATGAGCATAAGGTTCTGATAGCTGATGAACTTGTAGAAGAAAAGTCTGTTGACGCCCGACGTTGACCAAGGCCAACCACGGACGACCGGATTCTAGAAGCCGATAGAAGACCAGGAGGAATCCGATCCAAAGCGAAATCGACTCCACCAAATAAGGGAAAGCGTGAAGATTTATTTTTAGTAGTTTTTAGATTCATTGTAACGGTTCATGTCATAACTGATTAGGATTTTAGCTTGCTCTAGGTATAAATATAAACCCATGAGCTATGTATCGAATAATCATCAATCAATCAATACAACCTTTTTTTTCAGCTCCACGCTGCCAAACCCTAGGACTAGAAGTAGAGTAGAAACCGGCGAGTTTCTTCTTGCGTGCAGGCCTGCATTGGCTTCGATCTCAGGCGAACTTGTAAGTACCATCACCCGGTCATTATGTTATCTATATTAGTCATTAGAACTTTCTAGGCTTCGTCCAATATTCTAATATCTTAACGTAAGGCTAGTTATCGAGTTGCTTAGAATCAAACATAACTTTTTAGCGTAATGCTCATAGTTATTGAACAGCTTAGATCTAATCGTTCTCATCGGTTTCCTGATCTTGTTTAAGCGTTCACCAATTATCTAATTCTATCAGCTGGTTTGATCTTGCATGCTTTAATTGCTGCCCCTCGTATCGTTAGCCTTTGGATATTTAACGTCAGACTACTACTGTTGAGCTGATCCTGTCTTGGTTGGGTCCAATCCATCCCTCTCAAGTAGTAGGATGATGTTATCGAGCCGATGGCTACTCGTGCGAGGCTTTGTTGCTATGTGCTAATCTTTTACCTTAACGGTTAAATTAGTTTAATAGATTAAAGTTAATATCCTCTCAGCTATACTATTTTAGTTAAGTCCAATCTAGCGGCTTATGATATTAATTAGATTTGTTAGATCTGTTAGTTTAATTGAGTTTAATTGGTGAGCACGGGGTAGATAAGTTAATTTTTAATAGCTGTTGTTCTATCCTGCATGTACCTTAGCCTGTCGGCTCATATGGCTATATACCATTAATGATTCTATTTATTTACACTACATGATTACACTGAAAATCTAACTTTAAAGATGTTTATTCAAAATAACGCCTATCTATGAGCTTGAATGCTTTACCGCCTATCGACTCAGAAATTTAATGTTTCCCTTATCAATTACAAGTCAAATTGACTGGCACACCTTGCATCTTCACGAGCCGATTTGGAGCCTGCACTGGAGTTAAGCACATCTCCTAGATCCTCCGTGTTATCAACGCAGAAGTCTGAAGTCCAGATTTCCTCCGTGTTATCAACGCAGAAGTCTGAAGTCCAGATTTTGCGTCAACAAAAATATAGCTACGTTTAGCTTTTTTTTTAGTCAAATCTTTTTAACTTTGACTAACAATATCTGTAAAAATAATTTATTTCAAATAGAAAACGTTAAATATTATAATAGTTTGACTAACATTATTAGTATTTATAATTATTTCTCTGTTCGTAGTTAAAATTGATTTGACTTCGGGAAAAAGTCTAAATTTACCTATATTTCAAAGTCTAAATGATACCGGCATCTAAGATAAAAAAGAATAATAAATTTCGTGAGGTCCTTGACCCGATCCGGTCCACGCAAGGCGCGGCCATTGGCCTTTGACAGCTAAACGAAACCCAGTACAAAAGAATTCCTACCCCACGGGTCCCCTCGTCCACCGTCGAGTCGATCCCTCCGCCTCGCCCAGTTGCCTTGCTCTCGTGCTCTCCACCCGCTTCCGCTTCCCCGCAAAACCCTAGCCCCGCCACATGCACCGCGGCGGCGGCGACCGCTCCGGAGGCCGGTTTCAGCGGGGCCCCTCTCGCTGGTCCAGCGGCGGCGGAGGCGGCGGTGGCGGAGGAGGAGGTAGCCCACCCCACCGCTACTCCCGCGGCGGGGAGGAAGGCGGTGGCGGTGGCGGGAGGTTCCACCCGTACCGTGGCTCTTCCGACTATTCTGGCGGCGGTGGCGGGGGTGGAGGGTACAGAGGCGGTGGCGGTGTGGACGACTTCGGCAAGCAGAGGCACCGGTACGGCGGCGGTAACCGAGGCGGAGGCCGTGGGGATTTCCAAGGTTCGTTCCAAAATCATGTGGTCCTTTTGCTAGCTATATGCAATTGTTGGGTTGTGCTGTATCGAGATGGCGAACTTGAGGTTGCTTATGCGTGGGTGGCTAGGTTTTTGGTGCTGATAGGGTGGCTGATTTGTGATCTCCTTAGTTTATGGATGCAAATTCAATCAACTTTCTTA
Organism: Setaria viridis; assembly: GCF_005286985.2. Classification (NCBI taxonomy): domain Eukaryota; kingdom Viridiplantae; phylum Streptophyta; class Magnoliopsida; order Poales; family Poaceae; genus Setaria; species Setaria viridis. The sequence goes on from NC_048264.2 coordinate 17,636,256, forward strand.
GAAATTCTTAGTAAAACTGACTTAAGTCGACAAATCTCTACAAAACTCTGTGCATAGCATGAGACCATTGCAATGGTACTAGCAGCATGCCAGCATGTGCTGTAATGACAAAACCACCCATCGTTTTCAGAGTGGACGAGCTGTTGAGTGGTTTTGGATATATAGTATCCACATTGTCCAGGTTTTCTGCATGTGAAGGGAGGGACAGCCACAGTTCTATTTTGATGCATGGCTAACTTTTGTAGCAGTGCGAGTTAGGATTTCTCTCAGGTTTATTCTTGAGATAATCTGTTGTAAATTTGTAGGAACTTGGCATGCAGATTGGATGGATCTGTTCACTCCTTTGATATTTAACTAATTAGATTGTAGTAGGGGTATCAATTATGGACTACTTTTACCATTGGTCCCCAAACATCTCAAAATTCAGTTTATGTTACTTGACTTTTCTTTAACTTTAAATCTTGTTTTTCCATTAAGAGTTATAGAGCAAAATATATTGGTAGAGAAATGGTAGAATTTATTATTCTATGGTAGGAATAACATATGACAAAGTGCTGTATGTGAATGAACTTCAGTGGACAAAGATTTCTAAATCCTAGTCAAACCCTTTTTTTTGCTAATATTGATGTTGCTGTTAAAATTTTCCTGCAGATCATGATAGCAGAAGTAATTATGTCAAACTTTTTGTTGGCTCTGTTCCGAGGACAGCAACTGAAGAAGATGTGAGTATTACTTCCGTGCTACCATCTCTTCTTTCTTGCATAGTAAATTCTTTATGTTTCGATAGCATATATATTTTTGTAACTTTATTCTTCCTGAGCTAATGATATAATTTTGTTTGTACTCATGTTAGTGTTGTGTTATCATTTATCACTATGACAAAACAAACTAGAGGCTTCAAACTTAGAAGTTCTCTAAGGTACCTTACAAGATGCGAAAGCTTTGTTTGTCATATATATCAGCTCATAAATATACAAATTTAAAATGAAATAAAGGCATCTAGCCAGTCATTGCATGCTCCTTTTTTTGGGGTCATTGTCTTTTTGGCTAACAAGTGATTGAATTAAGCTAGTCAAATACTCATTTTTTTCTGCGTGATGTTTTATTGTTCTGTTATTTAGTTTTTAATTTATTGTGTTCTTCAGTTTGTGATAGATTCTTGTGTCCTCAGGTCCGTCCTTTATTTGAGGAACATGGAGATGTTCTTGAAGTTGCTTTAATCAAGGATAGGAAGACCGGTGAACAGCAAGGTGCACTATGACTTTGTTTTTTCTTTTATTATCACAATGCGAGTATCTGTTTTGTTTTCAGGTTTCTGAGAGGTTGTAGGAGCAACAAGGTTGCATCTTCTCTCAGTTAGATTTGGCGGTTGTTGATTTTCATTTCCTTCGCTTCCATTCTGTCCGTCTCCTGTGGATTCAGTAGAAGACTAGAATGGAAGCAACTAACTGTCCGCTGATTACTGCAATCTAACTAGCCTCAACTCTACTGCTACACAAGGCAGCCGATTCAGTAGCAAAAACTGTGTTTAGATGATATTGACCTTCTGGATGTCCTGTGTCACACTAGCAATGAGGGTGTAGTTTCACCATTGCATCTATGTGCCTTGATTGTGATGCAAGAACAGATAACCTTATGATGAATCAATACAAAACTTTCCATCCTTTCCCTTTCATGGTTTAAGATTTTATTATCCATGTAATCATGAATTGCATGGTGTGGAATCCCTTAATGTGAGTGATTGAATCCCAGAAAAAAAGTGATTGGATGATGTGGTATAGCTGCATATTGCTATCACAATTGATGACAGCTGTTGTGGTGTTGATGACCTTGTACTGTTTGGAAATGATCACACGTGTTGTGCATTGTCAATCTAGATTCATCTGATTCGATGGTGGTAAAGTGTCATGGGTGGTATGACAACCTGGTCCGTTGAAGATGATGAATCTTGTGAGTTCTGGGTTTGACTGGATATTCTGGCTGTATGCAACTCGTGCGTGTAAATTTTGGATGCGCTTAGTGTTTCCGTGACTGCATGATGTTGCTTGACACAGCTGTTATAGTGATGTTTTCTGTTCGCGAGAAATATCTACAATGCAAACTTCGAAAATAATGATTCCAGCTGTATGGCAAGCTTGGTTTGATATGGTTGGCAATGGTGTTTTTAAGTTATGTAACTGAGTAACTGAGTGGATGACACATGATGGTATACCAGTGCTGTGTGTCTTGCATCTAATGTAAACATGGACACTTACCGAATGGGAATTCATCTGTCCTGTGTGATGATTCACTCCAAAGTTCTTGACTTGTAGAAACGTTATCTTTGTAACTGCTGTCTATGAAAGGCCAATGTTTAGTATTCTGAATTGGATCATTTGACATGCATCTGATGAGGACGCACCAGGGAAAGTCCTTGGGCCTGAACTATATTATTGGTCTTTTGCTGTTGGAATGGTTGTTGCTTATGTTATCATAGGAAAAGTTGATGTTGAATACTGATTCTAGGTCCATTACTTATTTTATAAATGTGCATCTGGGTTTCAAAGCCTTTGCCATACATGATTTTATTGCCACCATTAAAGTGAAACACTCTGCAGTAAGGTCATAAGCATATGTATCTCATAATTATTTAATATTAACTCTAGCATGGTTGATACAGTAGATGGGTGAAATTGTTGCTCATTATTGTTGGTGTACTGTCATGTTCAGCAACTAGTAATGCCCTGACTTCTGACAGATTATGCTCATTTAATGGACTAACTTTATACTTTGTACCTAGAGGGTATACATGCATGCTATCTGTTGCTGATCGAGTTGACATCATACTTTGTTTTGATTGTTTTTCGTCCCTACTTATCCATGTGTGTTGGATGAATATCTTTCTAGAAAGCCTTTTGGGCCATTGGTGAATCTGCTTATTATATGGTTTTCTTTCAAGACTGATGTTCCGTGTATTCTCTAGACTATTGAGTGTGTATCCTTCTATTGTTTACCATGCACCTTGCAGTCCTTTTTATATTTCTCCTTAATGCATGTTCATGGGATGCAGCTGTAAAAGCCTTCCAATGGAGCACCAGATATAACCTTGTGATCTTGCTTGTTCAAAGTTCTTGCCATTTTGGTGGCCTGTTTTATATATTTACTTACAACTCTATAAGCTTGTGGTATCTAGATTAATGACTATATTGTTGCTATGTTTCACTTTATCAGCTTATTGTAGCTTGCCTTTCAGCAATTGCTATGCCAATGGACTGCTGTCAAAATATGTTGTGTTATTATGATGATGGTATTGAATACACTGGGAGCATGAAGCCCCTCTAAACCTTCTGTTGTTCAACCTTAGAACCTTTCTTGGCCTTGTTGATGACGAGTCTCCTATCACTAAATATTTGTTGTGTGTTCAGTGACGTGTGTGACTTCTCATGTTATGCACAATTTTGGTGCATGATGTGCTTTGCTAAAGACCTGTTACTGTTTGCAGTTTATGCACCATTATACTAAGTGCAGACTGAGTTATGATTATACCACAGCTGAGGAGTTATGGATATGCTCGTGCTTTCTAATGTGTGAATCACCACTTCTTAGAGCAACTTGTAGCTAGCGTGGTAAATTCCTGTACCTGATGTTCTATAGGTGTATGACTTCGATATCGAGGAGTGCTTGTGGGTGCTGCAAATGCAGTATAGCCCAAATTGAGATCGTGATGAGTTCTGCGAAGATATTTTTTTATACCCTCTTCATGCTTTAATTAATGGTTACTTGAATGAGGCTTGCTCCTGAAATGTGGAACAGTCTAAGCTGTTTTTCTCGACTGTTTAAAAAAAAAGGAAATGTTATTTGCCTCTTTAAATTCAACATATCTCCTTTCTGCCTGCTGTTTCTTGACTGCTATTATTTGCCTCCTGTTTACTGACTGCTATTATTGACTGATATTATGGCAGATATAGTACAGAAAATAGTAACTCTGAATAATCGGCATTTTTACATTTGCAGGTTGTTGTTTTGTTAAATATGCTACTTCGGAGGAGGCAGATAGGGCCATCAGGGGTCTTCACAACCAATACACTTTACCTGGAGTATGTACCTCATTGTTGGCTATTTGTTGCTCTGTTTCTTTATTTGCTAATTATTGACTGTGAATCTTTTTATGTCAGGCGATGGGTCCTGTTCAAGTTAGATATGCTGATGGCGAAAGGGAACGACATGGTAATTCCCTGGTATTTAGTAGTTTACTATGTGACCTGTCTGCATTTGATGTTATCGTTGGTTTTGAGGCAACCTTAACAGTCCTACCTGTTTTAGACTCAGAACCTCGCAAAATTCTTTGATTTTTGTATGTAAAATTTCAAAATACTGCATCTTCAACACTAATGCCAGCTTCTCTAAGATTTGCTCCATACCTCTACATGCAGCTTATCACAAAGCACTTTATTTGTTATAGCATGTACAGACAAATTTATTGTGTTCCCCTAATCTTTATAGGTTTTACAATTACATGTACGATGGTTCTTCACTTTAGCAGTGATTTTTATTCTGATTATGCATTCTTCTGTATCTGAAAAATATCATTTCACTTTTAGAAATTCTTTGTTATTTTGTTGTGTTCATCTGGGTTATAAAATCATAATGACAGAGTAAAATTTGCTTGGCCTGTTTGTTTTTCTTCTTGAGATCTTTTGTTTGTCGTACTTATTGGGTGATTTCATTGGTTTCTTTTAACAAAATTGCTAGGGGCCATTGAGCACAAATTATTTGTTGCGTCCCTCAATAAGCAAGCAACTCCAAAGGAGATTGAAGAGGTAAGTATTTTGCACTTCTTATTTTCCTTAAGAAAAAAGTCCAAATTACTCCCTTCAAATGTAGCAAAAGTCTAGACCACCCCCTAAACTATGTTTTGGTTCAATTTACCCCCTAAATTATGCTATTTGGTTCAACTTACCCCATAATGCAATTTGTCATTTTTGTTTCTTCATACAAAAAGTTGAATTTTAATTTGAGACTTTGCAGGGTGGTAGTAGACATCATAATCTGTATTAAAAATATTTTATGAATTTTTCATCATTAGTTTTTATATAATTTTGTATCTCAAGGATAAATTTTATGATTAAATATTGTACCCTGTCAAAATAATGATAAAAATTTCGTGATATATTTTTTTAACATGTCTTATAATGTCTGCTATCATCTTGCAAAATTTGAACTTAACACTCCACTTGTGCATGGAGAAACAAAAAAGACAAATTGTGTTAGGGGGTAAATTGAACCAAATGGCATAGTTTAGGGGGTAAAGTGAACCAAAAAATATTTTAGGGGGTTATCTAGACTTTGGTTATACTTGAGGGGAGTAATTTGGACTTTTTCCTTTCCTTAATGATTTAGTGATTTGCTTGTCGCTATCCATTACCAACCTGAGATACCATATACTTATCTGCATGGAGGACATTATTAACACAAATTTAGTAGCTTGCATTTCTAAGATTGATGATAAATGCATTTTCTTCAGTTAGGAAACATGTAGAAAAATGCACATTGAACCATATCTATGTTTAATATGTTTTTCAGATCTTTGCTCCATATGGTCATGTGGAAGATGTTTACATTATGAGAGATGGCATGAGGCAGAGCCGAGGTTTGTGAATGTCTGTTTGCTTTAATATTTAACTCTTTTCGTTACAACCTTTTGTTTTGACTTTCGACTTATGTAATGTAAAGGTTGTGGATTTGTCAAATTCTCATCAAAAGAGCCAGCAGTGGCAGCTATGAATGCCCTTAGTGGGACTTACATAATGAGGGTAAATTTCTGTGCCAAGCTGACATATTCTGTATTTTGCTTTCTTGATATTTACGGCATATTTTCTGTGTTAGGGGTGCGAGCAACCATTAGTCATAAGATTTGCTGATCCTAAGAGGCCTAGACCTGGAGAATCGAGGTGATTAACAAACTTTGACTATTTGCATAGCCTATTTTATTTTATTTACCTGAGATAATTATCATCATCATCATTTCTGCTGTCTGATTTGCCTTTCTGGTTAGGGGTGGCCCTGCATTTGGAGGTCCTGGTTTCAGTCCTCGATCAGATGCAGCCCTTGTTATCAGGTTTCAGTTTCTCTACTCACTCAGTTACTTAGTTTTGCACAAGGACAATTAAATTAGGTTATTAATGAGATGAACCATGTGTGGTCGTTCCCTTGCACATAGAGGAGTTGCTGACACTTATGGCTTTTACTGAAGTGCATTTGCAAAACCAAAGATTGTAAGTAGAAGCACTGACAAAAGAACACATGCAGTAGCTCTGTAATAATCCACAAAGGATGTTTGATGTAGGGATAGATAAGGTATGATGGTATATAGACAACAATGAAATGTCAAATACCTTTTTATCTTTTTTTTTTGCCTTATGAATATGATGGTATATAGTTGAGAAGTAATTTCATCTGAGTTTGCTTCAATTTTTTATTATCCAGGCCAACAGCCAATCTTGATGAACCAAGGGGTCGGCACATGCCTTCTGACTCTTGGCGTCCATCAAGTCCAAGGTCAATGGCATCTAATCAATACAATAATTTTGGATCTGACAATCCCTTGGCGCTTGGTGGTGCTGTAACATCAGCAGATACTGTGTGTTTCAAGTCATTCCTTTGTTATGGTTTTACTTTCTGTTAGTTCATTTCCTAACCTTTTTTTTTTTACCAAAACATGACAGGCTGGTTTTCGACCTCCGATGTTTCCTGGAAATGGCTCCTTATCAACTCAGACAGCTGTGCCAACTTCATCGCATGTGGTACAACTTGGAATATTATGATTTACTTCAGTTTCATGATTTTCTTTCCATCGAAATTGTTATATCATTGTGATGGGGACTCTGCTTTTTAGGGCATGAACCCTCCCATGGTACAAGGGCATCATCTGGGAAGCCAACAGATCCCACCCATGCAAAAGCCACCTGGTCCACCACAGAACTTCCCCGTACAATTGCAGAATGCTCAGCAAGGACAGCCCCTGCAGGGATCTATTCAACAGATTGGGCAGCTTCAGGTTCCGCAATCCACAGGACCTGTTTCATATGGCCAGAATATGCCATCTATGCAATTACCTGGCCAACCTCCAGCATCACAGCCATTGATGCAACAGAATGCTTCTCTAGGTGCTTTACAGGCTCCTTCATCTGTACAGTCCAATCCCATGCAGGGCCAGCAGCAACTTCCCACCAGTGTTGCTCCCCAAATGCTCCAGCAGTCAATGCAGCAGATGCCTTCACAAGCACCACAGTTGCTGCTTCAACAGCAGGCAGCTTTGCAGTCTAGTTACCAGTCTTCACAGCAAGCGATTTATCAGTTGCAGCAACAGCTGCAACTAATGCAGCAGCAAACTAACCTAAATCAGCAACCCCCAGCACAGGTTCCTAAACAGGTACTTTCCTCATAGTTAATTGATTAGACCAGCGACATATGATATGAAACCACTCTGCATATGTGTTTCTCTTGTCACTGTCTTCCGTTGTCATCAATTATATATGGTTTCTGTTTTTCCTTGGATCTATTACTACAGTTGAAATGTATTCAAAGATTCTTCGTAATTCTACATTTCTGTCTGGACAGCCAGTGCAATCCAGTACCTCTGGTGCTCCAGGTGCCATTATTCTGACAAATATTAATGCAATTCCACAGCAGGTTGGTTCACCTGCAGTGTCTTCAACCTGCAACTGGACAGAGCATACGTCCCCTGAAGGTTTTAAGTACTACTACAATAGCGTTACTCGTGAGAGTAAGGTGAGGAATGGTGCTAATCATGTTATATTTTAGCACATTTTGTGGTTTATTCTTATGAGCTATTGTGTCCTGCAGTGGGAGAAGCCTGAAGAGTTTGTGCTGTATGAGCAGCAGCAGCAGCAGCAGCAACAGCAGAAACTGCTTTTGCTTCAACAGCACCAACAAAAGATTGCAGCACAGCAACTGCAGTCACCACCACAGGGTCAGTCTCTTCCATCCATGCAACCGATTCAACAACTTTCCCAGGCACAAGGACAAACACAAATGCCGATGAAACAGCAGGTGCACATGCAGTTCCTTCTATCATAGTTTTGGTTTGTGGGTTTCTTTTTAGCACGGGCGACAGTTCTATATAGGTATTTTTTGGTTGTGTGCAAACATGCTTGAAATATCATTTTTCTCTTGGACAAACTGGGATTGTCCAAATGAACGTGCTTTTCTTTTTGTGTAGCATTTTTTCACTATAGTTCATCCTACTAGATTCAGTTAGATTGCTTTTGAACTTCACGTAAGCTTTTATTTTGCTATCTTCTGTTTGTCACGCAGGATGCAAAAGAGGATAAGGATGTATCAGTTGTATAAATGAGCCATCAGCTCTGTATTTAGATGCCCTTCTGGTGAAATTAGGATAGAATCTGAGCTCTTGTTTACTTCACCCCCAACTCCCAACTTTGACACTATGCAAAAAGAAGATTCCCCATCACATCAAACTTGCGGTACATGCATGGAGTACTAAATGTAGACGAAATCAAAAACTAATTGCACAGTTTTGTTGTACTTTGCGAGACGAATCTTTTGAGCCTAATTAGTCAATGTTTGGACAATAATTCACAAATACAAACGAAACGCTACAGTTGCGCATTTATGGCAAAATGTCAATTTTGCCACTCCCAAATTGGGAACTAAACAAGGCCGAAGATGCCAGATTGCCAGTTTTGGAGCATTTTGTCTTTGGTTTTGTTTTTCATTTTGGGTATGTATTACAATAAATTTTACAATGTCTGAAGTTGTGGAGCTCAAAACTTGCATGCAGGAATTAAATTACTCTCAATTACAGGCAGCTGGTTCCATTGACCCCAGCAGGATTCAGCAGGTAGTCTAGTCTGTTGCATTATTAAATGTTCTCTTAGCACTGTGACTGCTTATTCATATTTCCAGTCAAATCACTTATTTTGGTGACATAATTTTAGGGCATTCAAGCTGCTCAAGAACGTGCTTGGAAAAGTTAGGGCAGCAGGTAGGAATCACCCTCCTTCCCTATTGTCACCGTACCCTTGAATTGAAACATGAATGTGGTGCATTTTTCTTATGATCGATGAGTTGTGCTTATACTTTGCTTGGATTTTCGCTTCATTCAGGTCATGATTACAAAGAGCTAGTCAAGACTCGGAATTGAGCTGTCCCCGTGCTGTCCATCTGTAACAACAGCTAGCCTGCATAGCCAGGCGCCCATCCCGATCAGTGTAACTCTGGATTTAGATTAGACTGATATGTAGATGGTAGATCCTGTATGTGTACATCGTTGTGACCTAGGCCATGTATCCCTTGTTAGCGATTCATGTTCTCCAGCGGGTTGGTACTCCCACGCAGGAGCTGCCGGAGGTCGTTTCCTGGGTCCCATTCGTTTGTGTTTTCCTTACCATTGTGGCATGATTTGTGATGTTCCGTGCGTCGTGGCAGTACAATTGGCGCTGTGATTGTTTTTGCTTGGTTCTGTGTTCTGTGCTGGCGTGCTGCTGATACGAGGCACCGTGCAGGTCCAGCTGATGTTGCACTCGCTCGCAGTCCATTTCTGAAATCATGTGGGAACATTTGATGATAGCGGCTTCAGTATGTAGCGTCATGGTTTACCTGCGTTGCGTGACGGGAACCTACGAAACTCAGGTCCCAACTCCCAAATACACGTTGGGTTTCTGTCGGCCGTGGTGTGTGTACCAAAATACACAGAAGGATCAGCAAAAATTGCACTTGGGAATGGCAACTGCTGCTTTAATGCAAGACCACAACACATGCTCTTTTCCACGGCAGAACGCAATGTACCACCTGATATCTTCAGTTAACGCTCAATCCCGTATCATCCCAACTTTACTTTTGTACTACTAATCTACTATCACAAGGGACAAATAGTAAAATAAAAAAAATCACATCCATTTGTTTCCTCTGCTCTTTTTTTTTCATGGCTGTTTTTCTTAAGGCAGGGAGGTACCCACCTTAGCTCCCAGAATTTTAGATCAGATATCGAGTTAAATCATTTGATTTAGGTAGATAGATTTCTTTGAAGTGAATTATATGAATAATGCAATTTTACAATATGTGACCCCTACCTGCGGGACGCATTACACTTTCTCAAGAATTTCTAGTTCGTCTGGAATGGACCAACCAGACTGCAGGATGAGGCACGAAAGATTTTGAATTATGCAATTTTACAATATGTGGTACCACCTGCAGCATGCATTACATTTTCTCAAGAATTTCTAGTTCAGCTGGAATAGACCAATCAGACTGCAGGATGAGACATGGAAGTTATTCACACAGACCAAACTTGACATGTCAAAGTTTGCGCAGCATTAGCTATGCTTCCGTGTCAAAGTTCAAACTAGGAACCTCGCAAGAAAAGGGGGAAACGAAAAAAAAAAAGTTTCAGACTGGAGATGCGAACTCCACGTAACCAGCCTGTCGTGGCACATTAGATTAGATTTAGATTCAGGTAGTGCCTAAAATTTATGTCACATCGAATATTCGGAGGTTAATTAGGAGGACTAAATATGAGCTAATTATAAAACTAATTACACAGATGAAGGCTAATTTACGAGACGAATCTATTAAGCCTAATTAATTCATCATTAGCACGTATTTACTGTAGCATCACATTGTCAAATCATGAACTAATTAGGCTTAATAGATTCGTCTCGCAAATTAGTCTCCATCTGTGCAATTGGTTTGTAATTAGTCTATATTTAATACTCCTAATTAGTATCTAAACATTCGATGTGACATAAATTTTAGAAGGGACTATAAAAACAAACACCCCCGTACCATTTTCGTCACGTAAATTGCAGCCAAATGTTGTAAAGCAACGCTTGTGAACATATATCCAACTTGTGATGTGGGAGCACTGTGAAAGAGACCTGCCTGCAGTGGCCAACGAAATATTGATGGCTCAATAATTGAGCAGTCTTGAGATGAGTCCAATAATGTCTATGACTCGATCTGCACCGATAATACTTAGAAGGAACTAGATTTTTCTATCAACAAAAATGAAAATAATTTAAAATAAAAAAAGAAACCCAAATCAGTTAAAACCAAAGAGAATGAACAACTAGTGAGCTATGCGAACTGAGCAATGCTGACGTGCCTGTCGACATCGAGTCGAGGCATTAATCACGGTGACTTCATTAATCTTGAGGACTTATCAGATCTTTCGGAGGTGCTTACGTGTTCGTAGAGACGAGTGTGCTTACGTGTTTGCCTGAAACAGCAGTGGACTTAAGAATTGAATTGATCATGGGCGAAGCTCACAATAACTCCCTGTTTGCATCTCCAGCTTGAATGCGACCATTGCACTAGATCGGGGATTAATTCCCATCTTATCTTTTCAACTGTAAAGGGACTGAAGCGAGAAAAATCTCCTTGAGCAGATCCCTTTCCCTAATCTCATTTCCCCCTTCCCTCTCCCGGGAATCCCACTTCTCCTCTCCTACCGCACGATCCACAGGCCACCGAATTTTTCTGGTTGTCCAATCGACCCGCCGGCTGCCCCGACTTCCGCGCCACCACCGACCACCCTCCGCGCCACCGCCAGCCATCCCCGAGCTCTGTGCTCGCCCTCCGCGCGCCGTCGCAGCTGTCCTCGAGCTCCGCAGGCCCGCCGCCGCCGCTCCGTACCGGCTGCCCTCGCGCGGGCCCGATTGTCCCGAGCTCCGCACGCCCTGAGCTCCGTGTCGCGGCTCAGCTGCCCGCAACCCCATCGTCGTGGTCGTGCCTTCGCCCCTCTACGCCACCCCTGGCTGTTTGACCCTCCGTGCCGGCCGTCCTGGCTCTCCTTGCTGCGCGGCTTGCTCCATCCCGGCTGCCGTTGCTCCAACCGACCTGTGGGCTGTGGCCAGCCCGCGGGCTGTCGCCAGCGTCCGCTGCCGAGGGGCATCTGGCCCATCGACTGCTCCCCACGTCGTTGACTAGCAAGCACAAGGAGAGGAGGGAGAAAGGATTAGCCCACTGACAGGCAAGCCCAACACGTCAGGAGAGATGAAAAAGAGACGGTAACGCTACAGAATAAACGGACGCCGACATATGTTGCATTAACTATTGTTTCTTTCCATCGGACGTCGTCCGGGTGCTAGTAACGCTGAAAAGGAGAAAGGGAGAAGTGACCTGCTGTAGATCAATCTAGTAGCCGCTTATAACTAAGAAGAAAAAAAAAGGGAAAGTGAAAGAAGATGCTCTTATATATGGCCGCAAAATTGTATGGGATATATTGTTATTGCGCTATCTATACCGATATGTGTATTATTGCATCAGTAGCCGCCTATATTGTTGGACCATGCTCTGATTATTTATTTGCCTGGAGAATGAATCGGAAAACGCCGTAAGCTGCCACCTCATTAATTTAGCTGCGTATCCGGGCCTACGCGGCAGTGAACTCTGCGCAGCCACACGGAAGCCTACCGCGCCGCCTGTACCCCCGCGCCCCCCGGCCCCCCCCCCCCCCCCCCCCCCCCCCCCACACACACACACACACTTTGACCCTCCTCGTCTCCTCCCTCTCTCCGGAGATATTTCCTTCCATTTTCCTTCTCTCCTTCCTCCCCACCTGCTCCGCTCCTTCGCTCGTGCTTGCTCTGCTCTGTGCTCCTCTTGCTTGGATTCTCCCGATCTGAGCGCCCCCTTACCGCCCAAAAATCTTGATCATTATCAGGCAGATAGGTTCCCTGCTTAGCTCAGATTTCTTTGTCCTCTTCTTCTTGCCTTGTTCCGCAGATTTTGTGTCCAATCGCTCCACGGTTTTGTACTTTCCGGTCTTGCCTGATCTGCTGGTTCTTTTCCTGCTTCTTGTCCTTTTCTCCGTGTAAGAGCTCAGCTGTTGCTTCTTCCTCTTCAGCTTTCATCAAATTCGATTCCATTTCCGCTTTCGGGGGTAAAAAGTTTGTGCTTTCTGTTGTGTTGGTAGAGATAGAGAGAGAGAGGGGGGGGGGGGGGGGGGGGGGCGAGCTGATGAGACATCAAACTTGGACTCCGATTCTTGGCTTAATTCGCTTCCCATAGATGAGATCCTTGTGAGTTGTAAGGTCAAATCCATTCTCAGTAGTGAGCACCGATGTCTCCTTCGGCTCTTCTACCTGCTCTCGCGGTTTTCCTCCTGTGCTGCTGGCCTCTAGCTCTCGCTTCCGTCGCTGAGACAGCCCTTTCGCGAGTTGCTTGCGGAGACGACCAAGTTGCCGTCTTGGATGCCTCTGATGGCCTCCTCAACCTGTCGGTCAATGGGGTTCTGGTGCAGGACCGCGTTCTTGCCTGCCAGAAGCTCCGCTTGTACTTTGGGAGTGGTTGCCTCCGCTGCGGCGAGGTGTCGGATGGGTGGAGGGGTGCGGTTAAGCAATACTGTGGTGAAGGGAGCGAATCCAGCCAGGGTAAGTTGGTTCATGTTTCCTCCTAGTTGCTTGAGTCAGATAATAACTGAACAATTGCTGTAGTACATAACTGTGCAAATTGGAGTTCGCGTCTGCATCAATATTTCACTTTTAGGACTTGTAATAAAGAAGATATGCCTATGATGTGCATCTCTGGAACAATGGTGCGGATTTAGAATGTAGGCCATTTCATTGCAGTGTTCATTCTGTTATGATCCTACAGTGGGGTTTAAGCCCATCTAACAATTGTTCCCATTTGTATCTTCTGGTACGAGTCCATGTTTGAAAAACATTAAAATGATGAATGTAATCGAAATGTAATCGATATATTTCTAGATGACCAATTGAAGTATGTTAAGGCCTAAGTGTTTGTTTCAGGTACCCTCATTTAGCAGCTGCATTCTGACATTCCTCAACATTATTATTTTTGTTTTTTGTTTTTGATGTGGCTAGCACATTTTTAAGCTTGTAACATGCAGATGAAAAAGAACGTTTGCTCAATCATTTCTCCTCATTGGTTTCTTATCACCTGTAGCAACTTCGCATCAAAATGTACCAAGGAAGCTCTTGAGGCGGCCCACAGAAAATGGCTCAAGAAATAATTCTGGCCCATGTGGAAGCTTGGGTTTGCATGAAAATAATCAGGACAACGGTGATTCTTCAGAAAACGATGATCACTTCCTGGCCATGCCTGGTGTGATTCTCCTATGCTGTGGTCTCATGCTTCCATGCTTCCATGCTGAAAGAAAAGAAGCCAGCAGGCATGATACTGCAACTATTCAGCGCAATGCAAGTGAGTTAGTATTATTTGCGCTTCTTTACACCAGTTCCTGTTGTCTGTTCCCCTCAATTTTTTTTAAGTGAACTCAAAAGGTTCTCTTATTATCTACTGAAGGGGTGCTTGAGTCTGAGTTGTTGTTGGCGAGTTGTGACCAAAATTGGAGTAGGGAAACTTGAGCTGGATGTTGTCTAGCTCACTTGCCCTCATACAAGTTTTCTTGTGCTGTGTTAGGAAACAAAACTTTATGACAGTTTTCCTTGAAAAATTAAACTGGTGTACATTTACGGTTTAGTTTCACTAATTTATCTTTTTCTACTGTCTTTCCCCTATATACAACAACATCAAAGCCTGTCAATCCCAAGCCTGTCTTTCCCCTATATGTTTGAATAGAAATTAGTCCTGAAGGTGCTATTGTTGTTTGAAAAATAGTTCTCTTCGATATGGGTTAGGCCATTTGTTGCTATATATTTATTTTTTGTGAAGTTGTTGCAAAATTTAAATTTCACTGTCATGTTTATCAGGAATTGAGCCCGAATGATAGTGTATGGAAAATTAGGGTTTGGTAACTTCAACCACTGCTACTTATACATTTGTAGATACCATGGTAACTCACTCTGCCTCCATAGGTATACCTATATTTATTAATATTAGTGGCTTGTCAAGTATCATGAATGGAAATTGAACTAACACATAAATTATACGTCTTTGTCGCTTTTCAAGATAAGTGATATTTACCAGTTACCAGCCAAAACTCCTTCAACAGTTAACCTAGTATGCCCATTTTCATAGTAGTCTATCTATATACTGTCTTCCAATTTGGTAGTTGTCTTGGATGAGGTTGCATGTACTAAGTTTCTTGAAATTGATATGTAATGGTTCATAACAAATAAGACAAGCTCTGTCCTGGTTCGCTAATCTCCTGATACTGTAAACCATGTTAGCTTTGATGTTACTGAATCAGTTCTGATGTGCACCCCTTTACTCCTTTTTTTCTACTATTTGCAATATCAATCTTGAATAGTGGGATGGTAATGAAATTATATATCATATTGTATACCACTGTAAAAATGTTTGAACATTGTCCTTAACGACAAGTTTGTCTTTTGATCTTTTCAGTTGAATCAGTTTCGTCTTATGAAGTAAGCATGTCGTCTGAGAAAGTCCCACCAACTCCGCATCGGATACCTCCAAGTCCTTCTAGATTTGCACCATCTCCGCAAGTAGCTAGAGTTGGATCTGTCAACTTAAGCATTCAGCAGATCCTCAGGGCAACTCAGAACTTCTCACCATCATTTAAGTTAGGTGAAGGAGGATTTGGGATGGTCTACAGGGCTGTATTGCCAGATGGAACCGTTGTTGCAGTCAAGAGGGCTAAAAAGGTATTGCAATGCTATCCCTTGTCTTATTGCTCGTTACTACTTAAATTGCATATTGTTCATATCTTGTTTCACTATATTAAGTTCAATTGTATTCATCATCAAAATATGTTGTTTGTTCATGTTTATTGCACTATATTTTGTTAAATTTAGAACTTTGTATGATTTTATTTGTACCCAGCTCAATGGCCTGTAGAGTTTTGGTAATATGCCTAACTCTTGCAATGATCAAAATAACATGCTCTACTGTTCATTACAGGATCAATTTGCAGGTCCTAGGGACGAGTTTAGCAATGAAGTAGACTTGCTTGCTAAGATAGACCACCGAAATTTGGTGAGGTTACTGGGTTTTACTGATAAAGGAAATGAGCGTATTATCATCACAGAATATGTTCCAAATGGCACTCTAAGAGAACATCTAGATGGTAAATTGTGCTTTTCATTACGTTCTCTTCACTTCTAAGTCCTTTTTCAGAGCTTGTGCTTTCCATTATGTTGTCTTCACTTCTCAGTCCATTTTGAGAGCTTATGCTTTCCATTTTGTTTTTCTTCTCAGTCTATTTTAAGAGCTTGAATATTAATGTATTACTCCTTGTGCAGGTCAACATGGCAGGGTCCTGGATTTTAATCAGCGCCTAGAAATTGCAATCGATGTCGCTCATGCACTTACTTATCTCCATCTGTATGCAGGTTGGCTACATGCTTAGTTGCATAAATACTGAGCTATTTTTGTCAAATAGTTTACAGCATTTTGTCTCTGAAAAGGGCTAACAGATGGACAAAGTAGTGCTTCGGTACCCAGTTCTTCATTTTGGAATGGCCAGTTATTTTGATGAGAGATTTAAAACATTTAGTTCAGGAAAAAAATCTTCGAATCCATCAAATCATTGTGTTGTATTATACTGACTTAAAGATAGCATAGTTTTGTAATTTTTGGCACTGGCCAACCATTTTTTATTTCAATTTTTTTTTGTGATAATCTGGAAAGGGACTAAGAGATTCTATACTGTGAACAGAGAAGACGATAATTCATCGTGATGTGAAGTCATCAAATATCCTACTAACGGATAGCTATCGTGCGAAGGTGTCTGACTTTGGATTTGCAAGAAGTGGCCCTAGTGACACGGAGAAGACACACATATCAACAAAAGTGAAAGGCACCGCTGGTTACCTGGATCCTGAATACCTGAGAACATACCAGCTAACTCCAAAGAGTGATGTCTTCTCCTTCGGCATATTGCTTGTGGAAATTCTTTCTGCTCGCCGACCTGTAGAGCTGAAGCGAACCCCTGAAGAGAGGATCACTATCAGATGGGTATGTGTGAGAAATTTCTTTTGTTTCCTGTATCGGCACAATCTATATACAAGGTGTCAAATTGATCTAAAATGGAACATGTGACTCAGCTATGGAGCAAGGCTAACATCACAGTGGTCCTAGTAAGATAGGTCTGCTCTTTAGAGTTTGGGGTTGCAAAATAAAATGTCGCATACTTCAAGTTTTAAAATTGAATTAACACCAGGGCTTCAGGGGTTGAAAAATGGACATTTATCCCTTTTGATATTTCTAATTTAGTAATGATATCACTTGTCTGTTTACATTTTCACTATCTTGGCAATCCCTGAAATAACTGAATGCATGAGACTTTTTGTTTGTGCTGGGTATGCAGACTTTCAAGAAATTTAATGAAGGCAACATGAGAGAGATATTGGACCCGTTGCTGGAAGATCACGTGGATGATGAGGTGCTTGAGAAGCTCCTTAGCTTGGCGTTCCAATGTGCTGCTCCGACGCGGGATGACCGACCAACCATGAAGGAAGTTGGGGAGCAGCTGTGGGAAATCAGGAAAGAGTACGGAAAGAGCATCAGGAAGGTGTGAAGATCATGGGCAACTTTACCTGTTTCTAGCTTCCCTTCAACCACAAGCCGAATCATGCTTATTCATTGCCCGTGACATGTTTCTGACCTGACAGATGTGGTCTGAACAATGTACAGATTTGATACCACCAGCACCAATTTGTATCTCCTTGTCTATCGGTTTGCGATGTACTTTTCCTTGGAGTTACAGTTCTTTCAGTGAATGTGTATTTTGGGAGTCCTCACATTTCTTGATTCCCATTGTTTTGGTATTCTGATGCATGTAACCACACAACTGAAAATGGTTTACCTAAGTACAGTACATGGAGGAATTGTGTAGTTACGGCCTTACGGCAGAAACTAAATGAATGTGTATGGAGCATTGTGTAAAAGGTACGTCGTATATTCGTATACATATTATTCTAATGCATTTTAAACAATTATGTGGCCAGGCATGAATATGATATCACTGGTTGTCATGATGGTGACCGGATGCCTTGCGTGTCTCGGGTCAGCGTGTGGCCGTGGGTTGAGATTTCATAGGCAGGATTGTGGTTTTAGGGCGTGTTAGGTTAGGAGTCAAGTTAGACATAATAAAGTTATCCCTCATTAAATGGGTTGGGTGTTTGGTTAGAAGTAATGAATGGTCCTATTTTGTTGTTTGCTTAGGGAGACTGGGACGAGATGAGATGGATGACGTTACTATGGATCTCGGTTGTCATCCACTCTGAAGCTGTGGGGTCCAGTTGTTAGCAGCTCGAAACAGAGAACGGCTCGATCTGCATTGCTACCTATCTTAGGCCATGTTTAGTTCACCTCTAAATTCCAACTTTAACACTATGCAAAAAGAAGATTCCCCATCACATCAAACTTGCGGTACATGCATGGAGTACTGAATATAGACGAAATCAAAAATTAATTGCACAGTTTTGTTGTACTTTGCGAGACGAAT
Organism: Setaria viridis; assembly: GCF_005286985.2. Lineage (NCBI taxonomy): Eukaryota > Viridiplantae > Streptophyta > Magnoliopsida > Poales > Poaceae > Setaria > Setaria viridis. The sequence goes on from NC_048264.2 coordinate 17,654,614, forward strand.
CTTTTGAGTCTAATTAGTCAATATTTGAACAATAATTCACAAATACAAACGAAACGTTACAGTTGCGCTACAGTAATTTTGGTTGCCCAAAGTTGGGCAACTAAACAAGGCCTTATTTTCTCTACACTGCTTGGCGGCCTACCCTGCGCTGGTGCCCTAGCCCGCATCAAAGCCTGGCCTGGCTTGTGCCACCGGCCTGCCCCGTCCCACCGCTCAGCTTGCTTTGCCGCCCGCTAGCTCGGACCTCCGCCTCCTTGATCTAGGCCTTGTTTACTTCCTAAGTTGGGAGTTGCAAAATTGGCATTTTGCCATAAATGCAACACTGTAGCGTTTCGTTTGTATTTGCGAATTATTGTCCAAATATTGACTAATTAGGCTCAAAAGATTCGTCTCGCAAAGTACAACAAAACTGTGCAATTAGTTTTTAATTTCGTCTACATTTAGTACTCCATGCATATACCGCAAGTTTGATGTGATGGGGAATCTTCTTTTTGCATAGTGTCAAAGTTGGGAGTTTGGAGGGAAGTAAACAAGGGCCTACTCTGCAGCTACCCGTCCTGACAAGTCAAGCTCCTGCACTGCTGTCACGGTGGTCCCGCGTGACCGTTGCTCGCCTTGCCATCACCCTTTCTCTATGCCCCGGCTAGCTCCGCCTCGTCCCATTCCTCGCATCGCCGTCGCCATATGTAGCACCGCTTGGAGTTGGAGCTACGCACGTGCTCAGCTGCGAACTGTGCGAGAGAGCAGCCGCAAAAGGGTGGGACGACAGCTCCAGGAAAGCGGGATGAGTGCGTGTCGGTGCGTCAGAGCACGGAGCGTGCAAGGGAGACGGAGAGGAACGATGTCTGCAAGGATGAGTCGGTCTGCGAGTTTTGGTAGAACCGAACCATCAATCTTTTTCGAGGAATATTTCAGTTTGATGCCATTCTGTACTAGCTAATTTTTAACTAAACACATGAGAAGAGGACAACTGTATTCCATTCCATCCCTCCATCTAAATACACCACACCCTTGAGGTTAGGGTGACACATAGGACCATGCTTGGGATAGGGTAACATTTTGATATAACTGTGCATTCATTAACAAAGTTTTGGTCAAATATATCGAAGTTTAGTTCGTAGGCCTAAGGAGAGAATACACTTCTTTCTGATCGAAGTGTGCACGATTAAAAAAAAAGTGTGCACGATTTCAAGTTTACTTTGTAGACCATGAACATTAAACTGCGTAGGATAGAAATTGAGAATTTGATCATTGTCTATTCTGTATTGGTAATTCGCTACCTAAAATATAGTATTGGTAATTCCTTCGTATTTTTTTTAAAAATATAGATGAAGTCTTTTGTCAAGACATTTCGTCATCTTTTCCTCGAGGAAGAAACTAGAAGTACATCTTGTCGGTCCTAAGAAAAGAAAAAGAAAAAAAACAAAAAAATGCCCATGACGCAATTGGCCTGCGAGATCGTGTGTGCGTGTGTCTGGGGGGCATGGGGTGCTGGGGTGTTGGGATGGGTTTGAGGCGGTGGCACGGAAACCTATCTGCCTTTCGGATTCTGAAAACCCAAATCTTATTTGGCTCCTGATTGAGGTTCGTGAAAAACATCTCCACCATTGAATGCTGACCTCCACCCCCTCAACCTTAGCCTCCTGCCCGCGAGCTCCTGCACACGCCTCCGTTGCTCCTCTTGGCCCTGTGCCGCACTGCGCCACCATCGGTCTCCTACCCGCGCCCACACCGTGTTGCCGCTCCTTCGTCCCATGCGCTCGCAGCAGCTCCTCCCGGCTCCCGCACGCGCCGTCATCTTTGCTTGCCGATGCCACCGCTGGTCCTCATGCGGCGCGCGCGCCGCTGCTCATCATGCCCGCCGAAGCCTGCACCGCGCAACTGTTGTACTATTTGTGCTATTTGAGTGGTGTTTTCGATTCAATTGTTACACTAACCCGCCACTTGGCATGAGAAATAATCCTATTATTATATATGTGTTGTATTTTGAAGTCTATTATGTTTTGACAAGAAATATGACATAATCAGATTGTTTTCATACCACTACAAGAAATCTTCTGATCTATGACGAACTAAAAAGTGTTATAAACACATTTTTACGTCATAAACCGTGAATTATGATGCTCAAGTGACGAAACTCGTTCTTCATTAATCGAGCATCACAAACCGCGACTAGTGATGTTCCTTATTTCGGTGCATCATTGTATATATAACGCCTACGAAACATTAACAGAAACGTCATAAATTGGCTCCTACGGTTTTGCCACTATACAGAATCTGATGTGGCATGGTAATTGTGACAAATTATTTGGTCATAAAATAAATTTGACCCATTTGTTATTAGGTTGAGCCCTAATTTGTTCCCAGGCTAATGTTATTCTGATAGTCCAAAATTGATTCCAGTGGATCCATTTGTTATTGTGTCAAGCTCAAAATTTGTACTATTTGTTTGCGGTCCTTTTAGTCCAATTTATGAATGCAATATACTTTTGGCCCAATTATACGTGGACTAAGTCCACATATGGCGGACATAAATTTAACTAATTGGGCCCGAGTAATAATTGGTTTCATTTCAATTCCGATCCGGTTGGTAAAATAATAAGCACAATACACATATTTATGTATAAAATAAAACAAATTATTGTTCCCCATCGAGACAACCACTACCATATTGTTATCTTACAAAGAACATAGATTAACAAAACTGCATCCAGATCATAAGCTCAAAAGACAAAGTAGATCAATGATCTTAACCTCTTGCAGATATTAGCAGTTGAGGAATGAGTGCTTCAGTGTCTTGTACTACCTTCTTCAAGTTCTCAATCTCGGCTGGCTGCAATTTGAGATTTGATTCTGAATTTTCTGTCTTCTTCTTTAAGGTTGGTTGATCAGGAGTTGCTACCATATCTTATTCCTAACTTATGCCATGCCTACAACAAAGTATTCTTCCATGAATTGAATAAGTTGGCATTGATCTTACCTCTTACCTTATTTCTGCGGGGCATGTAGCTTCACCTTATCTTAGGTGGTTGAGAGATAGAACGGTTTCGTAGAGCACCATTCACTTATCCCTTGATTAACTATCAATCCAGAGGTTTTGTAACGTTTTTCAAAAGAAATCAAAGTTCGTCAAATGATACTCTCAATCACTCAATGTGTATGATTCCTCACCAAGGCAAGATCTTGCCTTTCTATCACAACCTACTCCTAATAAGCTTATATGTAGAGCTGTAGGTAGGAAAAAATGAAGGTATACCTGTTCCTCATGTATTGCTAAGTCAAAGATCAGATCCTTTGGAGAAGCAAGTCATACAACCTGATCAAGATGTGCATGTGTGTGGATGGTGGATGGTATATGGACTCTTTTTTGTATAATCCTTATCTCTCCTTTGCTTTTTTTCTTTTGAGACATGGACTATCTTTTGTTCTCTTTATTTTTTTCATCATGCTTTCATGAGCATGTCCTTTATTTTTTTTCATAGCCCAAGTCTCTTTTGCAAGGATAACTGTGGAGAGGGAGGTCATAAAATAACATGGAGCTTTATTTATGGATGGATGAAATGATATGATTGCTAACTTCCAGTGTAGATGCTTAGCATATGGTGGTGGCGTGTACATGATCTTCATCATGAGAGTATGAAAAGCATTTCACTAAGGGTCACAATAATTTGACAAAGCTCAATGAGAGAACAAGTTGCATATGTGGAGGCTATGTAATAGGATCAACATATGGCCTTGGATAGGAATTTCTCATCATTGAGGAACTTATCATTTTGTCATTTTTGAAAAATAAAATTTCGGATATCAAGCATGATGTAGAACAAGATCGTAGCAACTCTATTTACTATATCATATCCCACAACAACCTAGACATGGATCATGCTTTTTGCTACCCACAAGTTTCAAGCTAAGGTTTGATCATGGAAGCCAACAAACTCAAAACTTTGTAGAACACTAGGTTGTAACTAGGCATATGAGAGGAAAATAAACAGAGCTAACTATTCATCATTTCAACCATGAAGAACTAAGGCATTCTCACCACGCATAGGAAAGCAGTAAGTATTTTTGGTTTTTTTAGTTTTTTTCTGGTTTTTTATTTTTTTAGCATGCATATTCTGAAAGCGGTAAAGATACAAGTTACCTCTTGTGGGGGTCCTTCCCCAAGCTAGCTTCAGGCTCACTGTCCCTAGTTTGGGTTGTACCCCGTCCAACAAAAGTAAGCCCTTAACTCCTCCTCCTGCTGCTTGTTGGTATATTTAACAATCATGAATAAATCCGCAAGTGCATGGATATACTATTATAGCATTTCACCCAAGAGTATTCCCAAGGGTATCGTATTTTCCAAAGGAAGGCAGGTAGGTCAAAAGAGTTTACTATGCATTTGAGTATATCATAAGATGGATAGAGACAATACTCAAGGCAGGGGTAAGATAATGATAGATGAGTAGTGTGACACACACAAGAATCATCTCAAGGTAACTAAGCTAGGAAGAAGGACTAAGAGTTAGCTCTAGGTTCATATGTACTTCCTATATACTGCGCAGATTATACAAGCATAACATACATAGACATTGTATAGGACTCAGGCCTATGCAACTAGGCACACATGGGGAGAAAGTACCCGTACCGGTTCTGCCCGGCAAAGTTACTACTAATTTACAAACTCCTATAGCGTATCTGAACATGGGGGATTACAAAGGATGGATAGGGCTGTCACCACCTGCCGCCTACCCCTAGCAGCCTGTAGGGTAAATTCATATCCAATGAAGCTAAACGATCCAAGGATCTTGCTTGCATTGTTAACAACACTCCAGTCATCCCGAGCTATTGTGACTATGACTGAAGCTACCATAAACATGGCCATTGAACCGATGCCGTAGCATAGATCAACTAAGCTATACAAGGTATATACGCACATAGAGTATATACTGAAGCATGGTCTCAAGGCATACATGAGAATATATAAGCCTCTACTACAATGGGAAGGGTATACGACTAACATACGAGCGTATATAAGCCTAGCACATCAACATAGCAAGGGTATACATCTAACTCATGCATATAAGAACCAAGCACAACACTATATAAAAAATATGAATACTTTGAATAGAATAAAGTCAACCTAGGAATGTAAGATACAAGAGCCATACCCTAGACTTCAAGAAGACCTGGAACCTAAAGTAGAGCTACTTTAGCCTAACTCCACTAAGTTGGAAACTACGAGGGAGAGAGTGATTCAACTTGTGGTGTGTGTAAGAATGGAGGGGTTGCCTCTCTATTTTATAGGCTCCAAGAGGCGGTTCTGCTAGGGAATCTTCAGGGAATATCCCATAACCGACGTAGGGGCCCCATCAACTGTCGCCACATGGAAGCTAGAGAAGAGAGGAGGCAAGGGCGGTTCGGCTGAACCCTAGATTCGGCCAACCCCCTGTGGGCTCGCCTCGCAATCGCCTTTCTCTGTGTGACTGCCTAGTGGGTCCCAGTGGCGGTTGTGTGCGTTATCCGGTGGATTGAGACAATTGTGGTAGTTTGTGGGCCCTTCAATCCATTGGATGCACATGTGGCAACCTCCCATTGGTTAGAAGTGTGTTTCTTTGCTCCATAGAATGTGCTTTCTCCTTTCTTTTGTATTATTTCACCTGCAACCAAATATTCTCCAAGGATAAGTGGAACTAAATTATTCGAAACCAAATATGTGTGTAAGAAATGCCAATCCTCCTTTATTCTTGACTATATTGACACTCATATTTGGTACTTAATGACTGTCAACAACTCCCCCAAGCTAGCCCTTTGCTCATATCGAGCAAATGCTAAGACTTAGGTTGGTTGATCAGTAGTTACTACTATGTTGTATTCCTAGCTTATGCCATGCCTACAATAAAATATTCTACCAAGAACTAAATAAGTAGCCATTGATCTTACCTCTTACCTTACTCCTGTGGGGCATGTAGCTTCACCTTATCTTGGGCGGTTGAGAGATACAACGGTTTCATAGATCACTATTCACTCATCCTTTAATCAGCTATTAATATGGAGGTTTTGCATAGTTTTTAAAAGAAATCAAAGTTCCTCAATGATACTCTCGGATCGCTCAATGTGTATGATTCCTCACCAAGGCATAGGACTGCCTTTCTTTCACAACCTACTCCTAATAGGCTTATATTTGGAGCTGTAGGTAGCGAATAATGAAGGCATACCTATTCCTCATATATTGCTAAGTCAAAGACCGGATCCTTTGGAGAAGCAAGTCATACAACCTGATCAAGATGTGAATGTGTGTGGATGGTGGATGGTATATGGACTCCTTTTTGTATGATCTTTCTCTCTCCTTTCCTTTTTTTTTCTTTTGAGACATGGGCTATCTTTTGTTCTCTTTATTTTTTTCATCATGCTTTCCTGAGCATGTCCTTTAATTTTTTTTGCATAGCCCAAGTCTCTTTTGCAAGGATAACTTTGGAGAGAGAGGTTATAAAATATCATGGAGCTTTATTTGTGGATGTATGAAATGATATGATTGCTAACTTCTAATGTAGATGCTTAGCATATGATGGTGGTGTGTACATGATCTTGATCATGGGAGTATGAAAAGCATCTCACTAAGGGTCACAATAATTTTACCAAGCTCAATGAGAGAACAAGTTGCATATGTGGAGGCTATGAAATAGGATCAACATATGGCCTTGGATAGGAATTTCTCATCATTGAGGAACTTATCATTTTGCCATTTTCAAAAAAATAAAATTCCAGATATCAAGCATGATGTAGAACAAGATCGTAGCAACTCTATTTACTATATCATATCCCACAACAACCTAGACATGGATCATGATTTTTGCTTCCCACAAGTTTCAAGCTAAGGTTTGATCATGGAAGCCAACAAACTCAAAACTTTGTAGAACACTAGGTTGTAACTAGGCATATGAGAGGAAATAAACAGAGCAACTATTCATCATTTCAACCATGAGGAATTAAAACATTGTTACCACGCATAGGAAAGCAGTAAATATTTTTGGTCTTTTTTTAATTTTTCAAATTTTTATTTATTTTTATGATGTATATTCCGAAAACAGTAAAGATACAAGTTATCTCTCTTATGGGGGTCCTCCCCCAAGTTAGCTTCAGGCTCACTATCCCTGGTTGGGGTTGTACCCTGTCCAACCGAAATAAGCCTGCATATAAGATCATAAACTCATCGTTGTGCATGGGCCTAACATCCTCTCTTGGAAACAGAGTGATGGCCAACGACTTGTGCGTCAAACGAAGAGTTGGATTCTGAATGTCATTGCACCGAGGTGCAGATTTTCCACAGACAATCTGATCGGAGATTTCAACCCAAAAACCATGTCATGAAAAACTGCAGCAAGATTTTTCAATAGAACCGGTGCAACAAGGACCAAAACAAAGGTGACGGCTGAATTCTCTCCAAGTAGGGTCTAATGGAGTAGATTGGATGCGTTGGTTGCTAACAAATCCGTCGGAAGTTCACGACCCGAAAATGCAGTTGTCTCGCATCCTTTATGGAGCAGCAGCGAAATGTTCCAAAACACACAAAACATAATCTAGGGTGTAATGGAGTAGATTGGATGCGTTCGTTGCGAAAAATCCGCTGGAAGTTCGCTACCCGAAAATAGTGCATTCGGGTACTGAAACGTACCTATTTCGCATCATTTTTCGTGCACTAGTGAAATGCTCGAAAACACTCCCATGCATGGTCTAGGGTCTAATGGAGTAGATTGTATGTGTTTGTTGAGAAAAAAAATCCATTAGAAGTTTGCAACCCAAAAATAGTGCACTCGAGTACCGAAAGGCAACGGTTTCGCATCATTTTTTGTGCAATAGAGAAATGCTCCAAAACACTCCCAAACATGGTCTAGTTTCTAATGGAGTAGATTGTATGCGTTGGTCGCGAACAAATTGATATGAAGTTCGCTACCTGGAAACAATGCATTCAGGTACCGTAACACACCCATTTTGCATCGTTTTATGTGCAGCAGCGAAATGCTGCAAAACAATGCCAAATATGGTCTAGGGTCTAATGGAGTAGATTGGATACGTTCATAGCGAACAAATCCGTCGGAAGTTTGCTACATGGAAACAGCGCATTCGGGTACCATAACCCACACGTTTCGCATTGTTTTTTGAGTAGTAGCGAAATGGCTACAAATACCCCCAAACATGGTCTAGGGTCTAATGGAGTATATTGGATGCGTTCGTTGCGAACAAATCTGTCGGAAGTTCGTTACCTGGAAGAAGTGCATTCGGGTACCGAAACACACTTGTTTCGCATCCTTTTTCGAGCAGTAGTGAAATGCTCCAAAACACACCCAAACATGATCTAGGGTGTAATGGAGTAGCTTTGATACGTTGGTTGCAAACAAATCGGTTGGAAGTTCCCTACCAGGAAACAGTGCATTCCTGTACCTTAACGCACCCATTTCACATCTTTTTTTGTGCAGTAGCCAAATGCTGCAAAACATTCCCGAACATGATCTAGGGTCTAATGGAGTAGACTGGATGCATTCATTGCAAACAAATCGGTTGGAAGATCGCTACCTGGAAACAATGCATTCGGCTCCATAACCCACCCATTTCGCATCGTTTTTCGTGCAGTAGCAAAATTCTCCAAAACACTCCCAAACATGGACTAGCGTCTAATGGAGTAAACTCGATGCGTTTGTTTTGAAAAAATGCGTTGGAAGTTCGCTACCCAAAAATAGTGCATTTAGGTACCGAATCACACCTGTTTGGCACCATTTTTCGTGCAGTAGCGAAATGCTCCAAAACACTCCCAAGCGTGTTCTAGGTTCTAATGGAGTAGATTGGATGTGTTCGCGAACAAATCCATCGGAAGTTCATGACCTAAAAAATGCACATGTCTCGTATCCTTTGTCGAGTAGTAGCGAAATGCTCCGAAACATACCCAAACATGGTCTAGGTTGTAATGGAGTAGATTGGATGCATTCATCGCGAAAAATGGTTGCATGTTTGCTACCTGAAAAAAATGCATTCGGGTACTGAAAAGTACCTGTTTCGCATCATTTTTTGTGCAGTAGTGAAATGTTCCAAAACACTCCCAAGCATGGTCTAGGGTCTAATGGAGTATATTGCATGCGTTCATTGCGAAAAAATCCATCGGAAGTTCGCGACACGAAAACCATGTATTCGGGAACAAAAACGCAATGGTTTCGCATCATTTTCCGTGCAGTAGAGAAATCCTCCAAAACACTCCCAAGCATAGTTTAGGGTCTAATGGAGTATATTGGACACGTTCGTTGTGAACAAATCTGTTGGAAGTATGTGACCCGAAAACAGTGCATTCGTGTACCGGAGCGCAACGGTTTCGCATCATTTTCCGTGCAATAGCGAAACGCTCCAAAACACTCCCAAACATGGTCTAGGGTCTAACGAAGTAGATTGGATGCGTTGGTTGCAAACAAATTGGTTGGAAGTTCGCTACCTAGAAACAGAGCATTCGGTTACCGTAACACACCCATTTCGCATCATTTTTCGTGCAATAGCAAAAGGCTACAAAACACTCCCAAATATGGTCTAGGGTCTAATAAAGTAGATTGGATGCGTTGGTTGCGAACAAATCCGTCGGAAGTTCGCAACCTAGAAATAGTGCATTCAGGTACTGAAACGCACGGTTTGGCATCATTTTTTGTGCTATAGCAAAATGCTCCAAAATACTCCCAATCATGGTCTAGGGTCTAATGGACTAGATTGGATGCGTTTGTCGCAAAAAATGGTTGCATGTTTGCTACTCGAAAAAAAGGCATTCGGGTACTGAAAAGTACCTGTTTCGCATCATTTTTCGTGCAGTAGAAAAATGCTCCAAACCACTGCCAAGCATGGTCTAGGGTCTAATGGAGTATATTGGATGCATTTATTACGAACAAATCCGTCATAAGTTTACGACTCGAAAACGCACTTGTCTCGCCTCCTTTATCGAGTAGTAGCGAAATGTTCCAAAACACACCCAAACACGGTATAGGGTGTAATGTAGTAGATTGGATGCATTCGTTGCGAACAAATATGTCAGAAGTTCGCTACCTGGAAACATTGGTTTCAGGTACCCAAACACATCTGTTTTGCATCATTTTTCATGCAGTAGCGAAATGCTCCAAAACACTCCTAAATATGATCTAGGGTCTAATGAAGTAGATTGGATGCGTTCGTTGCTAAAAAACCAGTCAGAAGTTCGTTACCCGTAAGTAGTGTAATCGGGTTCCGAAATGCACTTCTTCTGCAACCTTTTTCGAGCAATAACGAAATGCTCCAAAACACACCCAAACATGGTCCAGGGTGTAATGGAGTAATAGGACGCATTCGGGTACTGAGACACACCCGTTTCACATCATTTTTTGTGTAGTAACAGAATGCTCCAAAACAATCCCAAACATATACTAGGGTCTAATGAAGTAGATTGGATGCATTCGTTGCAAAAAACGTGTCAAAAGTTCTTTACCCGGAAGCAGTGCATTCAGGTACCGAAACACACTTGTTTTGCACTCTTTTTCGACCAGTAGAGAAATGCTCCTAAACACTCATAAATATGGTCTAGGGTATAATGAAGTAGATTGGATGCGTTCGTTGCTAAAAGAATCCGTCAGAAGTTTGTTACCCGAAAGCAGTGGATTCGTGTACCGAAACGAACTTGTTTTGCATCATTTTTCAAGCAGTAGCGAAATGCTCCAATACACTGCCAAACATTGTCTAGGGTCTAATAGAGTAGATTGTATACGTTCGATGTGAAAAAATTCATTGGAAGTTCGATAATTGGAAACAGTGCATTCGTGTACCGAAACGCAACGGTTTCGCATCATTTTTCGTGTAATAGTGAAACGCTCCAAAACACACCCAACCACAATCTAATAGAGTAGATTGGATGCGTTGGTTGTGAAAAAATTGGTTGGAAGTTCGCTACCCGAAAACAGAGCATTCAAGTACCATAACACACCCATTTCGCATCATTTTTCGTGCAGTAGCAAAATGCTACAAAACACTCCCAAACATGGCCTAGAGTCTAATGGAGTAGAATGGATGCGTTTGTTGCGAACAAATCCGTCGGAAGTTCGCAACCTAGAAACAGTGCATTCAGGTACTGAAACGCACTGTTTGGCATCGTTTTTTGTGTAGTAGTGAAATGCTCCATAACACTCCCAAACATGGTGTAGGGTCTAATGGAATATATTGGATACGTTCGTTGCGAACAAATCCGTTGGAAGTTCGCTACCTAGAAACAGTGCATTCAGGTACCGAAACGCACCCGTTTCGCATCATTTTTTGTGCAGTAGCGAAATGCTCCAAAACACTCCTAAATATGATTTGTGGTCTAATGAAGTAGATTGGATACAATCATTGAAAAAAACTCGTCAAAAGTTCGTTACCCGGAACCAGTGTATTCAGGTACCGAAACGCACTTCTTTTGCATCATTTTTTGAATAGTAATGAAATGCTCGAAAACACACCCATACATGGTCTAGGGTGTAATGGAGTATATTGGATGCATTCGTTGTGAACAAATACGTCGGAAGTTCGCTACCCGAAAACAGTGCATTGGGGTACTGAGACGCACCCATTTCGCATCATTTTTTGAGCAGTAGCGGAATGCCCCAAAACAATCGCAAACATCGACTAGGGTCTAATTAAGTAGATTGGATGCATTCGTTGCAAAAAAACCAGTCGGAAGTTCGTTACCCGGAAGCAGTGCATTCATGTATCAAAACACACTTGTTTTGCATCCTTTTTCGAGCAGTAGCGAAATACTCCAAAACACACCCAAACATGGTCTAGGGTGTAATGGAGAAGATTGGATGCATTCGTTGTGATTAAATCCGTCAGAACTTCGCTACCTGAAAAAAGTGCATTCAGGTACCGAAACACACCCGTTTTGCATCATTTTTATTGCAGTAGTGAAATGCTAAAAAAGACTCCAAGATATTGTGTAGGGTCTAATGGAGTAGATTGGATGCGTTCGTTGCAAAAAAATCCTTCAGAAGTACGCTACCCAAAAACAGTGCATTCGAGTACTAAGACGCACCCATTTCGCATCATTTTTCGTGTAGTAGCGAAATGCTCCAAAACAATCCCAAACATGGACTAGGGTCTAATGAAGTAGATTGGACGCGTTCATTGCAAAAAACCCCGTCAGAAGTTCGTTACCCGAAAGCAGTGCATTCATGTACAGAAACACAACAATTTCGCATCATTTTCCGTGTAGTAGCGAAACGCTCCAAAACACTCCCAAACATGGTCTACAGTCGAACGGAGTAGATTGGATGCGTAGGTTGCGAACAAATTGGTTGGAAGGTCGCCACCCGGAAACAAAGCATTCAGGTAACGTAACACACCCATTTCACATCATTTTTTGTGTAGTTGCAAATGGCTACAAAACACTCCCAAACATGGCCTAGGGTCTAATCGAGTAGAATGGATGCGTTTGTTGCGAACAAATCCGTCAGAAGTTCATCACTCGAAAGCGTGCATTCGTGTACAGAAACGCAACGGTTTTGCATCATTTTCCGTGCAGTAGCGAAACGCTCCAAAACACTCCCGAACATGATCTAGGGTCGAATGGAGTAGATTGGATGCGTAGGTTGCGAACAAATTGGTTGGAAGTTCGCTACGCGTAAGCAGAGCATTCAGGCACCGTAACACACCCATTTCGCATCATTTTTTGTGCAGTAGCAATATGCTAAAAAACACACCTAAACATGGCCTAGTGTCTAATGGAGTAGAATGCATACATTTGTTGTGAACAAATCCATCGGAAGTTCGCAACCTAGAAACAGTGTATTTGGGTACTGAAACGCACCGTTTGCAATTGTTTTTTGTGCAGTACCGAAATGCTCCAAAACACTCCCAAACATGGTCTAGGGTCTAATGGAGTAGATTGGATGCATTTGTTGTAAACAAATCCGTCGGAAGTTTGCAACCTGGAAACAGTGCATTCGGGTACCGAAACGCACCCGTTTCACATATTTTTCGTGCGTTAGCAAAATGCTCCAAACCACTCCTAAATATGATCTAGGGTCTAATGGAGTAGATTGGATACATTCATTGCAAAAAAAAACCCGTCAGAAGTTCGTTACCTGGAAGCAGTGTATTCGGGTACCGAAACGCACTTCTTTTGCATGCTTTTTCGAGCAGTAACGAAATGCTCCAAAACACACCCAAACATAGTTTAGGGTGTAATGGATTAATAGGATGCATTCGATGTGAACAAATCTGTTGGAAGTTCGCTACACGAAAAGAGTGCATTCGGGTACTGAGACGCACCCGTTTCTCATCGTTTTTCGTGCAGTAGCGGAATGCTCCAAAACAATCCCAAACATGGACTAGGGTCTAGTGAAGTAGATTGGATGCATTCGTTGCAAAAGAACCAGTCAGAAGTTCATTACCCAAAAGTAGTGCATTCAGGTACCGAAACGCACATGTTTTGCATCCTTTTTCGAGCAGTAGCAGAATGCTCCAAAACACATGCAAACATGGTCTAGGGTGTAATGGATAAGTTTTGATGCATTCGTTGCGAACAAGTCCATCGGAAGTTTGCTACCTAGAAAAAGTGCATTCAGGTACCGAAACGCACCCGTTTCACATCATATTTAGTGCAGTAGCGAAATGCTACAAAACACTCCCAAACATTGTGTATGGTCTAATGGAGTAGATTGGATGCCTTCGTTGCAAAAAAATCCTTCAAAAGTATGCTACCCAAAAAACAGTGCATTCGAATACTGAGACGCACCCATTTCGCATCATTTTTCGTGCAGTAGCGAAATGCTCCAAAATAATCCAAAACATAAACTAGGGTCTAATGAAGTAGATTGGATGCGTTCATTGCAAGAAAACCTGTCAGAAGTTCGTTACCTAAAAGCGGTGCATTCAGGTATCGAAACGCAGCCGTTTCGCATCATTTTTCGAGCAGCAGCGAAATGCTCGAAAACACTAACAAACATTGCCTCAGGTCTAATAAAGTAAATTGGATGCATTCAATGCAAAAAAATCTATCGGAATTTCGCTATCCAGAAACAGTGCATTCGTGTACCGAAACGCAACGGTTTCGCATCATTTTCCGTGCAGTAGCGAAACGCTCCAAAACACTCCCAAACATGATCTAGGGTCGAACGGAGTAGATTGGATGCATAGGTTGCGAACAAATTGGTTGGAAGTTCGCTACCTAGAGATAGAGCATTCAGGCACCGTAACACACCCATTTCGCATCATTTTTTGTGCAGTAGCAATATGCTACAAAACACACCTAAACATGGCCTAGTGTCTAATGGAGTAGAATGCATACGTTTGTTGCGAACAGATCCATTGGAAGTTCGCAACCTAGAAACAGTGCATTTGGGTACTGAAACGCACCATTCGACATTGTTTTTTGTGCAGTACCAAAATGCTCCAAAACACTCCCAAACATGGTCTAGGGTCTAATGGAGTAGATTGGATGCATTCGTTGCGAACAAAACCATCGGAAGTTTGCTACCTAGAAACAGTGCATTCGGTTACCGAAACGCACCCGTTTCGCATCATTTTTCGTGCAGTAGAGAAATGCTCCAAACCACTCCCAAGCATGGTCTAGGGTCTAATGGAGTAGATTCGATGCGTTCGTTGCAAACAAATCCGTTAGAAGTTTTCTACCTGGAAATAGTGGATTTAGGTATCGTAACACATCCATTTCGCATCATCTTTCGTGCAGTAGCAAAATGCTCCAAAACACTCCTAAATATGATCTAGGGTCTAATGAAGTAGATTGGATACGTTTGTTGCAAAAAAAAACCCGTCACAAGTTCGTTACCCGGAAGCAGTGTATTCGGGTACCGAAACGCACTTCTTTTGCATGCTTCTTCGAGTAGTAACAAAATGCTCCAAAACACACCCAAACATGGTCTAGGGTGTAATGGTGTAATCGGATCCATTCGTTGTGAACAAATCCGTCGGAAGTTTGCTACCCGAAAACAGTGCATTCAAGTACTGAGACGCACCCATTTCGTATTGTTTTTCGAGCAATAGTGGAATGCTCCAAAACAATCCCAAACATGGACTAGGGTCTAATGAAGTACATTCGATGCATTCGTTGCAAAAGAACCAGTCGGAAGTTCATTACCCGGAAGTAGTGCATTCAGGTACCGAAATGCACATGTTTTGCATTCTTTTTCGAGCAGTAGCGAAATGCTCAAAAACACACCCCAACATGGTCTAGGGTATAATGGATAAGATTGGATGCATTCAATGCGAACAAATCCGACGGAAGTTCGCAATCTAGAAAAAGTGCATTCAGGGTGTGAAACACACCCATTTCGCATCATTTTTAGTGTAGTAGCGAATTGCTCCAAAATACTCCCAAACATTGTGTAGGGTGTAATGGAGTAGATTGGATGTGTTCGTTGCGAAAAAATCCTTTGGAAGTTCGCTACTTAAAAACAGTGTGTTTGGGTACTAAGACGCACCCATTTTGCATCGTTTTTCATGTAGTAGCGAAATGCTACAAAACAATCCCAAAGATGGACTAGATTCTAGTGGTGTAGATTGGATGCATTCTTTGGGGAAAAAAAACCATTAGAACTTTGTTACCCGAAACTAGGGCATTCATGTACCGAAACACTCTTATTTTGCATCCTTTTTCGAGCAGTAGTGAAATGCTCCAAACACACCCAAACATGGTCTAGGGTGTAATGGAGTACATTGGACGCATTCATTGCGAACAAATCCGTCGAAAGTTCGCTACCTGGAAACATTGCATTCAAATATCGAAACGCAGCTTTTTTGGTGCAGTAGCGAAATGCTCCAAAACACTCCCAAACAATGTGTAGGGTCTAATGGAGGAGATTGGATGCGTTCGTTGCGAAAAAAATCCTTCGGAAGTACACCATCCGAAAATAGTGCATTCGGGTACTGAGACACGCCCATTTCCCATCGTTCTTCTTGCAGAAGAGAAATGCTCCAAAACAATCCCAAACATGGACTAGGGTCTAATGAAGTAGATTGGATGCGTTCGTTGGAATAAAACCCGTCAGAAGTTCATTACCTGAAAACATTGCGTTCGGGTACTGAAACGCACCAGTTTCGCATCATTTTTCGAGCAGTAGCGAAATGCTCCAAAACACTGCCAAACATTGTCTAGGGTCTTACCCGGAAGCAGTGCATTCGGGTACAGTGCTACTCGAAAATAGTGCATTTGAGTACTAAGACGCACCCATTTTGCATCATTTTCGTGCAGTAGCGAAATGCTCCAAAACAATCCTAAACATGGACTAGGGTCTAATGAAGTAGATTGCCTGCGTTCGTTGCAAAAAAACCCGTCAAAAGTTTATTACTCGGAAGCAGTGCATTCGGGTACAGTGCTACTCGAAAATAGTGCATTCGAATACTGAGACGCACCCATTTTGCATCATTAGCAAAATGCTCCAAAACAATCCTAAACATGGACTAGGGTTTAATGAAGTAGATTGCGTGCGTTCGTTGCAAAAAACCCGTCAGAAGTTCGTTACCCGGAAGCAGTGCATTCGGGTACCGAAATGTACCTGTTTTGCATCCTTTTTCGAGCAGTAGCGACATGCTCCAAATCACACCCTAACATGGTATGTAGTCTAATGGAGTAGACTGCATGCATTCATAGCTAATAAATCTGTCGGAAGTTCGCAACCTAGAAATAGTGCATTATGGTACCGAAACATACCCGTTTTGCATCATTTTTTTGTGCAGTAGCGAAATACTCCGAAACACTCCCAAACATGGTCTACGGTCTGATGGAGTAGATTGGATGCGTTCGTTGTGAAAAAATCCTTCGGAAGTTTGTTATTTGAAAACAGTGCATTCGGGTACTCAGACGCACCCGTTTCGCGTCATTTTTCGTGCAGTAGCGAAATGCTCCAAAACAATCCCAAAGATAGACTAGGGTCTAGAGGAGTAGATTGGATGCGTTCTTTGCAAAAAAAACTGTGGGAAGTTCGTTCCCCGGAAGCAGTGCATTCAGGTACCGAAACACACTTGTTTTGCATCCTTTTTCGAGTTGTAGCGAAATGCTCCAAAACACACCCATACATGGTCTAGGGTGTAATGGAGTAGATGAGATGCATTCATTGCGAACAAAATCCTGCCGAAGTTTACAACCCGGAAACAATGCATTCAGGTGCCGAAACGCACCCGTTCGCATCATTTTTCGAGCAGTAGCAAAATGCTCCAAAACATTCCAAAACATTGTCTAGGTAGAGTAGATTGTTGGCGTTCGATGTGAAAAAGTCTGTTGGAAGTTCTCTACCCTAAAATAGTGCATTCGGGTATAGAAACGCACCCGTTTCGCATCATTTTTCATGCAGTACCGAAATGCTTCAAAAAATCCCGAACATGATCCAGGTCTAATGGAGTAGATTGGATGTGTTCGTTGCGAAAAAATCCATCGGAAGTTTGTTACCTAGAAGTAGTGCATTCGGGTACCGAAACGCATTGGTTTTGCATCCTTTTTTGAGGAAAAGCGAAATGCTCCAAAACACACCCAAACGTGGTCTATAGTTTAATGTAGTAGATTGGATGCATTCGTTGCGAATAAATGTGTCAGATGTTCGCTACCAGGAAATAGTGCATTCGGGTACCAAAATGCTCCCGTTTCACATCATTTGTCGTGCAGTAGCAAAATGCTGCAAAACACTCCCAAGCATGTTCTAAGGTCTAACGATGTAAATTGGATGCGTTCGTTGTGAATAATTCTGTCGGAAGTTCGTGACCTGAAAATGCACTTGTCTCAAAACCTTTATCAAGCAGTATCGAAATGGTCCAAAACACACCCAAACATGGTCTACGGTGTAATGGAGTAGATTGGATGTGTTCGTTGCGAAAAGACTGTTGGAAGTTCGCTACCCAGAAACACTGCATTCGGGTACCCAAACGCACACGTTTCGCATCATTTATCATGCAGTAGTGAAATGCTCCAAAACACTCCTAAGCATGGTCTAGGGACTAATGGAGTAGATTGGATGCATTCGTTGCAAGAAAATCCGGAGAAGTTCACAATCTATTTCTCATCATCTTTTGGTCAGTAGCGAGATGCTCCAAAACACCCCAAAACATTGTCTAGAGTCTAATAAAGTAGATTGGAGGCGTTCGATTGGAAAATATCTGCTCGAAGTTTGCTACACTGAAACAGTGCATTCAGGTATGGAAACGGAACCATTTTGCATCATTTTTTGTGTAGTAGCGAAATGCTCTGAAACAATCCCAAACTTGGTCTAGGGTCTAATGGAGTAGATTGGATGTGTTCGTTGCAAAAAAATTCGACGAAAGCTTGTTACCCAGAAGTAGTGCTATCTGGTACCGAAACGCAATTGTTTTGCATCCTTTTTCGAGCAATAGCGAAATGCACCAAAACACACTCAAACATGGTCTAGGGTTTAATGTAGTAGATTGGACGCATTTGTTGGGAATAAATCTGTCGGAAGTTCGCTACCTGGAAACAGTACATTCAGGTACCGAAACTCACCCATTTCGTACCATTTTTCCTGTAGTCGCAATTTGCTCCAAATCACATCCAAACATTGGGTAGGGTCTGAAGCAGTGGATTGGATGCGAACGTTGTGAAAAAATCCTTCAAAAGTACGCTACCCGAAAACAGTGTATTCGGGTACTGAGATGCACCCATTTTGCATCGTTTTACATGCAGCAGCGAAATGCTCAAAAACAATCCCAAACATGGACTAAAATCTAATGAAGTAGACCGGATGCGTTCGTTGCAAAAAAAACCTGTCAGAAGTTCATTACTCGAAAGTAGTGCATTCGGGCACCGAAACGCAACTCTTTCGCATCATTTTTCGAGCAGTAGTGAAATGCTCCGAAACACTACCAAACATTGTCTAGGGTCTAATAGAGTAGATTGGATGCGTTCGATGCAAAAATATCCATCGGAAGTTTGCTAGTCGGAAACAGTGCATTCGGGTACCGAAACACTCGCTTTTCACATCATTATTCGTGCAGTAGCGAAATGCTCCGAAACACTCCAAAGCATGGTCTAGGGTGTAATGGAGTAGATTGGATGCGTTTATTGTGAACAAATCCGTCGGAAGCTCGTGACCTGAAAGCGCACTTTTCTCCCATCCTATATTGAGCGGTACCGAAATGCTCCAAAACACACCCAAACATGGTCTAGGGTGTAATGGACTACATTGGATGCGTTCATTGCGAAAGGGCTGCTCGAAGTTCGCTACTCAGAAATAGTGCATTCGTGTACACAAACGCACACGTTTCGCATCATTTTTCGTGTAGTAGTGAAATGCTCCAAAACACTCCTAAGCATGGTCTAGGGTCTAATGGAGTAGATTGGATGCATTCATTGCGAGAAAATCCGAAGAAGATCACAACCCAAAAATAGTGGATTTGTGTACCGAGACGCACCTATTTCTCATCCTTTTTTGATCAGTAGCGAAATGCTCCAGAACACTCTGAAACATTGTCTAGGGTCTAATAGAGTAGATGGAGGTGTTCAATGCGAAAAAATCATAGTGGATCCAGGTACCAAAACACAGCCATTTTGCATTGTTTTTCGTGCACTACCAAAGTGCAACAAAACACTCCCAAACATCATCTAGGGTATAATTGACTATACTGGATGCGTTCTTTGCGAAAGAATCCGTCGGAAGTTCGCTACCCGGAAACCATGCATGTAGGTACCGAAACGCACTCATTTCGCATCATTTTGGGTGTATTAGCGAATTGCTGCAAAACACTCCCAAACATGGTCTAGGGTCTAATGGAGTAGATTGGATGCCTTCGTTGCGAACAAAATCCTGTAGAAGTTCACAACCCGAAAACAGTGCATTCATGTACAGAAACGCACCCATTTCGCATCATTTTTCGAGCAGTTGTGAAATGCTTCAAAACACTCCGAAACATTGTCTAGGGCCAATAGAATAGATTGGATACATTCGTTGCAAAAAAATCTGTCAGAAGTTTGCTATACCGAAACAGTGCATTCGGGTATGGAAACGCACCCGTTCCGCACCATTTTTCGTGCAGTAGAGAAATGCTCCAAAACAATCCCAAACATGGTCTAGAGTCTAATGGAGTAGATTGGATGCGTTCGTTGTGGAAAAATCCATCAGAACTTTGTTACCTCGAAGCAAAGCATTCGGGTACCGAAACGCACTTGTTTTGCAACCTTTTTTGAGCAGGAGCGAAATGTTCCAAAACACACCCAAACTTGTTGCATGTTGTAATGGAGTAGCTTGGATACATTTGTTGCGAAAAAATATGTTAGAAGTTCGCTACTCAGAAACAGTGCATTCAGGTACCCAAACACACTGTATGGTATCATTTCTTGTGCAGTAGCGAAATGCTACGAAGCACTCCCAAACATGATCTAGGGTCTAGTGTAGGTGACTGGTTGCATTCGTTGCGAAAAAATCCATCAAAAATTCGGTACTCGAAAACAGTGTATCCAGGTACCGAAACGCACGCATTTCGCATCATTTTTCATGCGGTAGTGAATTGCTGTGAAACACTCCCAAACATGGTCTAGGGTCTAATGGCATAGGCTGGATGCGTTCATTGCAAACATGTTAGTCAGAAGTTCGCTACCTAGAAACATTGCATTCGGGTACCGTAACGCACCCATTTCACATCGTTTTTGGTGCCGTAGCGAAATGCTGCACAACACTCCCAAACTTGGTCTATGGTCAAATGGAGTAGGTTGGATGCGTTCGTTGCAAACAAATCCATTGGGAGTTCGCAACCTAGAAACAGTGCATTCATTTACCAACACGCACCCATTTCGCATTGTTTTTCCGTGCAGTAGCGAAATACTCCAAAACACTCCCAAGCATGGTCTAGGGTCTAATGGAGTAGATTGGATGCATTCAATGCGAGAAAATCCGAAGAAGTTCACAACCCGAAAATAGTTTATTTGTGTACCGAGACGCACCTATTTCTCATCCTTTTTCAATCAGTAGCGAAATGCTCCAAAACACTCTGAAACATTCTCTAGGGTCCAATAGAGTAGATTGGAGGCGTTCAATACAAAAAAATCATAGTGGATCTAGGTACCAAAACGCAACCATTTCGCATTGTTTTTCGTGCACTAGCAAAGTGCCATGAAACACTCCCAAACATCATCTAGGGTATAATTGAGTAGACTGGATGCGTTCTTTGCGAAAGAATCCGTCGGAAGTTCGCTACCCGGAAACCATGCATGTAGGTACCGAAACGCACTCATTTCGCATCATTTTGGGTGTATTAGCGAATTGCTGCAAAACACTCCCAAACATGGTCTAGGGTCTAATGGAGTAGATTGGATGCCTTCGTTGCGAATAAAATCCTGTAGAAGTTCACAACCCGAAAATAGTGCATTCAGGTACGGAAATGCACCCATTTCGCATCATTTTTCGAGCAAATGTGAAATGCTTCAAAACACTCCAAAACATTGTCTAGGGCCAATAGAGTAGATTGGATACATTCTTTCAAACAAATCTATCAGAAGTTCGCTATACCGAATCAATGCATTCGGGTATGGAAACGCACCCGTTTCGCACCATTTTTCGTGCAGTAGCGAAATGCTCCAAAACAATCCCAAAAATGGTCTAGAGTCTAATGGAGTAGATTGGATGCGTTCTTTGTGGAAAAATCCATCGGAACTTTTTTATCTCGAAGCAAAGCATTTGGGTACTGAAACGCACTTGTTTTGCAACCTTTTTCGAGCAGGAGCGAAATGTTCCAAAACACACCCAAACATGTTGCATGGTGTAATGGAGTAGAATTGATACATTCGTTGCTAAAGAATACGTCGGAAGTTCGCTACTTGGAAATAGTGCATTCAGGTACCAAAACGCACTGTATGGTATCATTTCTTGTGCAGTAGCGAAATGCTACGAAGCACTCCCAAACATGATCTAGGGTCTAGTGTAGGTGACTGGTTACATTCGTTGCGAAAAAATCCGTCGAAAATTCGCTACTCGGAAACAGTGTATCCAGGTACCAAAACGCACGCATTTTGCATCGTTTTTCATGTGGTAGCGAATTGCTGTGAAACACTCCCAAACATGGTCTAGGGTCTAATGGCATAGACTGGATGCGTTCATTGCAAACATGTTAGTCGGAAGTTCGCTACCTAGAAACATTGCATTCGGGTACCATAACGCACCCATTTCACATCGTTTTTGGTGCCGTAGCGAAATGCTGCACAACACTCCCAAACTTGGTCTATGGTCAAATGGAGTAGGTTGGATGCGTTCGTTGCAAACAAATCCATTGGAAGTTCGCAACCTAGAAATAGTGCATTCATTTACCGAAATGCACCTGTTTCGCATTGTTTTTCCGTGCAGTAGTGAAATGCTCCAAAACACTCCCAAGCATGGTCTAGGGTCTAATGGAGTAGATTGGATGCATTCATTGCGAGAAAATCCGAAGAAGTTCACAACCCAAAAATAGTGGATTTGTGTACCGAGACGCACCTATTTCTCATCCTTTTTCAATCAGTAGCGAAATGCTCCAAAACACTCTGAAACATTGTCTAGGGTCTAATAGAGTAGATTGAAGGCGTTCAATGTGAAAAAATCATAGTGGATCCAGGTACCAAAACGCAGCCATTTCGCATTGTTTTTCGTGCACTTGCAAAGTGCCACAAAACACTCCCAAACATCATCTAGGGTATAATTGAGTAGACTGGATGCGTTCGTTGCGAAAGAATCTGTCGGAAGTTTCCTACCCGGAAACCATGCATCTAGGTACCGAAACGCACTCATTTCGCATCGTTTTGGGTGTATTAGCGAACTGCTGCAAAACACTCCCAAACATGGTCTAGGGTCTAATGGAGTAGATTGGATGCCTTCGTTGCGAACAAAATCCTGTAGAAGTTCACAACCCGAAAACAGTGCATTCAGGTAAGGAAACGCACCCGTTTCGCATCATTTTTCGAGCAGTTGTGAAATGCTTCAAAACACTGTGAAACATTGTCTAGGGCCAATAGAGTAGATTGGATACATTCGTTGCAAAAAAATCTGTCAGAAGTTTGCTATACCGAAACAGTGCATTCGGGTATGGAAACGCACCCGTTCCGCACCATTTTTCGTGCAGTAGAGAAATGCTCCAAAACAATCCCAAACATGGTCTAGAGTCTAATGGAGTAGATTGGATGCGTTCATTGCAAACATATCAGTCAGAAGTTCGCTAGCTAGAAACATTGCATTCGGGTACCGTAACGCACCCATTTCATATCATTTTTGGTGCCGTAGCGAAATGCTGCACAACACTCCCAAACTACGTCTAGGATCAAATGGAGTAGATTGGATGCATTCGTTGCAAATAAGTTCGTTGGAAGTTCGCAACCTAGAAATAGTGCATTCATGTATCGAAACGCACCCGTTTCGTATTGTTTTTTGGGCAGAAGCGAAACGCTACAAAACACTCCCAAACATTGTCTATGGTCAATGAAGTAGATAGGATGCGTTCGTTGCGAAAAAATCCATTGGAAGTTTGCTACATGGAAGCAGTGCATTCGGGTACCGTAACGCACCCATTTTATATCTTTTTTCGTGCAGTAGCAAAATGCTGCACAACACTCCCAAACATGGTCTAGGGTCAAATGGAGTAGATTGGATGCGTTTGTTGAAAAAAATCTGTTGGAAGTTTGCAACTCAGAAACATTGCATTCAGGTACTGAAACGCACCCGTTTCACATTGTTTTTGTGCACTAGCGAAATGCTCCAAAATACTCCCAAACATGGTCTGCAGTCTAATGGAGTAGATTGGATACATTCATTGCGAATAAATCCATCGCAAGTTCGCTATCTCGAAATAGTGAAATCAGGTACGGAAATGCACCCTTTCCGCTCATTTCATGCAGTAGCGAAATGCTCCAAAAAAATCCTATACATGTTCTAGGGTCTAATGGAGTAGATTGGATACGTTCGTTGTGGAAAAATTCGTCGGAACTTTGTTACTGTGGAAGCAAAGGATTCGGGTACCAAAACGCACTTGTTTTGCATCCTTTTTTGATCAGTAACGAAATGCTCCAAAACACACCCGAACATGTTCCAGGATGTAATTGAGCAGACTCGATGCGTTCGTTGTGAAAAAATCCATCCGAAGTTCGCTACCCGGAAATAGTGTATCGTGATACTGAAATGCACCCATTTCGCATCGTTTTTGGTGTGGTAGCGAATTGCTGCAAAACACTCCCAAATATAGTCTAGTGTCTAAATGGAGTAGATTAGATGTGTTCATTGCAAACATATCGATCGGAAGTTTGGTAACCAGAAACAGTGCATTCCAAAGTTTGAAGTCGAAAATCTCATGAATTTGTTACAAGATTCCATGAATTTGGAGAAGGGCACAAGAAGGGGATTTTTGGAAAATCTTAAAATCCAATGTGCTTGTGCATGGATTTGCTAGGGGATCATCCAAGATGTTCTTGCACATGTCCTAGCAACGATTTGCTCCAAGAAAAACACCCCAAAATGTTGCCAATCGTGAGATCCAAAAATTGACCCAAAACTGCTTCGAAAATAGGAAAAAAGATAAATTTCAGATCTTGAGAAGTAGAAACAATTGAGCACGAATTTGATTCTTGGATTACCTCACCATGTCTGGTTACAAGCCACTCCTAAGCGCAATCCAAGCTAGGATGGCAAAAAGATCAACACAAAGATCCCTTCTTTCTCCCTCTCTCCCTCTACCACAGGCTCTCACAAAACAAATGAGAAAACCCCCACCAAAACAACCAAAGGGATGGCTGCCCCAAACAGCCCTCCTATACATATATAGGCATTAGGCAAAAGTCCAAAATGCCCTTACATTAAGCAACAACCCAAATACCCCCAAGGGGTAAAGTCGTCCAACTTTTTCTTCGTTCATCGGATGGACCGGGCACCTTCACAACTTCGCTTTGCCTCGACGCAACCTTCACGATGGTGCCACGCATCCTCCGACTCGATACCGTTCGGCCGCACCGAACTCGCCCCCAGTTTTAAGGCCCAAACCGGCAAACCTGCCTGCGCGAGGGTTTTGAGGCCCAAACGACCCAAACCCTCTGCACACCCACCTGGCGTGACTCACCCCCGGTTTTGAGGTCAAACCGGTCAAACGCTCTGCACACCCTCCTGGCGTGACTCACCCCCGGTTTTGAGGTCAAACCGGTCAAACTCTCTTCCACGCCCCGCAAGGCGTGGCAAACCGATGTCGACGCGTGTCCAGCCTCCGCCAAGCCTTCGATGCCTCCAAATCTTTCGCTCCTAGCTCCCGGGTCGCCTACTCAACTCGCCTCCATCCCACTTGACTCGACCAACACTGTCTCCATCACCATCCGTATACTCTTGCTCTTTCGTGCACCATGTAGATCGCCCATGACTCCACCCGGACTCCTCAAGTCCCTCGATCCAAGCCTACTTGTGTCCGCCCTTCACAACCCTAGTTCATCGGCATGGACCTTTCGCACTTGACCTTCACCTCATGCCGTCGACCACCACGTCGCATCCTACACCTGCACATCACAAGCCAAAAAACACAACACACAACATACGGTATACTCAAATACCACAACACAACTCACACAATACACACCTCCAGTTAGCCGTTAGCATAATCAAGCATATATGGAATATGGACTCAACTGGTAAAGCCTCAAATCATCTAGTCAATGCACCCATTGCACTTGTCAACTTGGTCTCTCAGTAATAGCCTCAAATCACAAATAGACGAAGGCACTTGTCAACTTGGTCTCTCAGTAAAGCGCCCATTTCGCATCATTTTTTGTGCAGTAGCAAAATGCCACACAACACTCCAAAACATGGTCTAGGCTCTAATGGAGTAGATTGGATGCATTTGTTGCAAACAAATCCATTGGAAGTTTGCAACCTAGAAATAGTGCATTCAGGTACCGAAATGCACCCGTTTCACATTGTTTTTCGTGTAGTAGCGAAATGCTCCAAAACACTGCCAAACATGGTCTACAGTCTCATGGAGTAGATTGGATACATTCGTTGCGACAAAATCTGTTGAAAGTTCGCTATCCCAAAACATGCATTCGGGTTCGGAGACGCACCTGTTCCACATCGTTTTTCATGTAGTAGCAAAATGCTCCAAACAAGCCCAAACATGGTCTAGGGTCTAATGGAGTAGATTGGATGCGTTCATTGCGAAAAAATATGTCGGAAATTTGTTACCTTGAAGCAGTGCATTCGGGCACCGAAACACACTTGTTTTGCATCCTTTTTCGAGCAGCAGTGAAATGCTCCAAAATACAACCAAACATGTTCCCTAGTGTAATGGAGTAGATCGGAAACATTCCTTGCGAAAAAATCCATCGGAAGTTCGCTACTTGGAAACAGCGCATTCAGGTACCGAAATGCACCATTTCGCATCATTTTTCGTGCAGTACCAAAATGCTCCAAAATATTCACAAACAGGATCTTAGGTCTAATTGAGTAGATTGGATGCGTTCGTTGCGAAAAAATACGTTGGAAGTTCGCTATCTGGAAATAGTTCATTCGGGTACCGAAATGCACCCGTTTCGCATCATATTCCATGCAGTAGCGAATGCTCCAAAAGACTCCCAAACATAGTCTAGGGTCTAATGTAGTAGATTGGATGCATTTATCATGAAAAAATCCGTCGGAAGTTCGCTACCCGGAAACAGTGCATTCGGGTACCGTAACGCACCCGTGTCACATCATTTTCCGTGTAGTAGTGAAATGCTCCAAAAAAAACTCCCAAAAATGGTCTAGGGTCCAATGGAGTAGACTGGATGCGTTAGTTGCGAAAAAATCCATTGGAAGTTTGTGTGGCGGAACCACCTCGGATTAGCTTAGATTAAGTAGGGTTAAGCCGCCTAACATGCGACACTCCTGCCTAAACGGAGTTAATACGAAGTGCCGTCGGATTTCATCCGATTTAACCACTTAAACAGGATCGAGTTCAGCAAACCCACACGAAGGTGAGTGGTTACAGAGAATACAACAAGTCCACTGAGTTTAACAAGTTTTTACCCATTTTAGTTCGGTCCAAAAAAAAAATCCCACATCGGAGTTTTACAAGTTTTCCAGAAAACAACGAAGAAAACACTAGCGGAAGACTTCGTCGGGGTCGGACATCCCTGGTGAGGCCAACCGGGACATCACTGGCTCCTCTCCTCGCCGTCCGAGGAAGGATCCCACTCGACCGTCCAGCCTGGCGGGAGCTGGGGCGGCCAAGCAACAACCAGAGAGGGGTCGGAAGCAGCAACTTCACCGGAAAAACAAGAGCCACAACAAGGCTGAGCTACTAAGCTCAACAAGACTTAACCGATAGGAGTAAGGACTACTCCTCCTTCTAGACATGCAAGCTGTTTGGCTGAGGGGTTGGTTTGCCAAAGCACTAAGTAAAACCCTATTTTCAAGTTTTAGCTTCGGTTCTAAGTTCATTAACCGGTCTAGGTTTTGCAACCTATTCTAAGCAATCATAGAACCAAACAAGATGTGTAGATATAACAACAACATTGCCATCATCAGATTCCTCATTTACTCAGGGTGACATAGTGATCAAGCAATCTCAAACTGTGAGAGGCAGACGAATCGATTCGAGTTCTTTAACCATGCATGGTGAACCTAGCCTCACGACATCCGCGCACCCGGAGGTTGCTTCCTGTGTCGGCCTTCCCCATCAATCCCCTAACCCGTGTCGGGCCCATTTCCTTTGGTGCAAGGTTCCACAGACCCGGCCTCTGCCGTTCTGTGACCACGCTTGCCACCACGTGCGACAACCAGCAGGGGAAACTCCGTTCCAAGAACAATGGGGCGACCGCTCACGTCTAGGTTCAATCCGGTACTAGGCTTCCTCATCCCATACTAAGTATGAGGCTAGTACTTTCAAACACTTGATCACGAACACCACCACTGTCGGGCCTTAGCAAGATTTCATAGACAGACGGGGCAACCATCCGACCACCAAAAAGTTACCAAACCCTGCCCCGTCCATCGTCCTTATAGTTATAACAGGAGAGTAAACATGCAACTCCTACAACTCGCGAGTGACAGGAAATCACTCGACTTTTACCGTCTCCTGGTTAGGCAATGCAGCTACTCGGTTCAACAGCTAGTGCTCAGATCACTGGGATAACTAAGTCATGCATCTAGGGTTTCACACAACTCCTATACGTAAATGCACAAGCATGTTACAGAAGGCGGTCTGGCAAAACACGTAGGATTTTCATGCAACCGGGGCTTGCCTTCAAGCAAGGAGGACGGGAACTGCTCGACTTCAGGGGTGACTTCGACTTCTGCGGGCAGGAACTCGGCTACAGCTTCTTCTTCTGGCGCCGGGTGAAGCTCGTAGAAGCCGTCGGCGAGGTGCAGCTCTACACGAATGCAATGCAAGGGTTAGCTTAGATAGTTATTTCAACAGCAATACTGGCTCGCCTGAGCCCAGAAACTCGCGACAAAGAGCAGGAGGTTATGGTGGTCTGAGAGAGCTGATGATGATCAAGAGGTAAGGGTAGGAATGGAATTAGTGGTCTGATCCTTGAACTAGAGGATGTGATAAACTGGGGGTCCTTAGACGCAAGCGCTGAAGGGTTCCCAAGTTTTACACATACACCCTCGAGTTGAAGAAAAAGATCACAGCCAAGCCCTCGGGCGAGGCGGATAAGGGTCGGCGGATAGAAGGGGTCGGGCGAGACGGAACCGGGGTCGGGCGGATAGGAGGGGTCGGGCGAGGCGGACTGGGGTCGGCAACTCACCTTCTTCCTGAAAGGAAAGCTCGGGGTCGAAAAGAAGCGGACTTCGGGCGGAGGAACTAAGGTTTGAACAGAAGCTAAGACCGGCAATGCTCCGGCGGCGGCGCTGCTTCCTGCGGATCACAAGAGAGCTTTTACACAGCACGGAGGAGCAAGCTGCGGGGTGACTTGGAGAAAACTGAGAGAGAACTGAGAGAAGAACTCCTCAAGGACTGGCTGGGTGGCGCTATGAGCTTGAGCAGAGAGCGAGAGAAGGCTGAAGGCAACAAGGGCGGAGGGAACTCCGGCGACGGGGGCATTCCTTTTATAGCTGCTGGAGCAGAGGAAAGGAAACGGCGCGGAGAGAGAGAAGGGGAGCGGCGCGAAGGCCGGGGAGAGGCAATGGAGTGCTCTGCCGGGGCGGCGATTGAGCGAAGAGGGCGGTGGTGCAGAACTCCGGGGGTGACGCCAGCGATCATTGCGTTCTGCCGTCAGGGCGGCGTAGGAGCGGGTAGACTGGTGGTTGAGATTTGGCGGAAAGCGGGCGTCGTCGTGCGGAAGATTTGATAGAAGCGACCGGTTTAACGACGCTAGCATCGAGGGCGCACAGGTGAGAAGACAGGCGGACGCGGGCGCGGGGGAGAGCGCGGAACAACAGATTGTCGGGCGGCTTCTGACAGAGCGAGGGAAAGGAACTGTCGCGGCCGCGGTCGGGGTTGGCGGTGAAGGAATCGTCGTGTAGCGGCGACCGGGCGGCGCGACTGTGGCTGAAAGGGGCGGAAAAGACGGGCGACATCGGGCTCTGGGGCTGGGATCTGGCGGCGTGATGATGGGCGTGGGAGGCGAGGCTCTGCAGAAAGGGGTGCAGAGGGCTTTCGCTGCCATTGGGGAAGGGGCGCGGGAACCCACTCGGTTGCTTGCCGGAGACAAAACTGAGCGGCGGCGTCGGAGAAGACGAGCCACGCGGCAGTAAGACTCTGAGGCGGCCATGCAACTCGAGTGCGGCTGTCGCGGGGGATCTGGAAAAGATCTCACGGGTCCACCGGTGGATAGATCGGACGGGTGAGGAAGATTAACAGAATCCGGCGGTGGGCTGAGCTCGCCGGGGTCGGGAGAGGAGCGAAGCGGGAAGGGGTCGGATCTCAGGGGTCGGGACCAGGCGGATAGCTGAGCACTTAGGCGCGGTCAAGCAAGACAGATGACTAGGATCAAGGGTTTTGATCATACTAACACGGGAAGGTTTAGGGGTCGGTCGTTACAGCCTACCCCTCTTAAAAAGAATCTCGTCCTGAGATTCAGAGATCAAGGGGTGTGCTGTCCTTACCTCCTTGATGGGATAGAAAACCTGGGAAATGCTTGTTCAGATATTCGTCCGTTTCCCATGTTGCTTCATCCTCGGTGTGGTTTCTCCAGAGGATCTTGTACATCTTTACCACTTGGCGTCGGGTGTGCCTTTCCTTTTGGTCAAGAACTCGATCTGGGTACTCGGCGTAGGTCAGGTCAGGTTCTACCTGAAGCTGTCCTTGCTCTAAGATCTCTGCTGGAACTCGGACACATTTCTTCAGTTGAGACACATGGAAAACATCATGTATGGCCGATAGCTGTTCTGGGAGTTGGATCCGGTAAGCAACGGGTCCACATACCTCCACAATCTCATAAGGGCCAACATAGCGGGGAGCTAACTTGCCTTTTATTCCAAACCGCTGCACTCCTTTGGTCGGGGAGACTCGAAGGTACACATGATCACCAAGGTCGAACTGCAGGGGTCTTCTCCGCTGGTCGGAGTAACTCTTCTGTCGAGATTGGGCAGCCTTGAGATTTGCTTGAATTACCTTCACTTGCTTTTCGGCTTCTGCCGCTAAGTCAGGGCCATAGACCTGTCTTTCCCCTGGTTGGGACCAGTTCAAGGGTGTTCTGCATCTTCGGCCATACAGGGCCTCAAACGGTGCCATCTTCAAACTGGCCTGATAGCTGTTATTGTAGGAGAATTCTGCTAAGGGCAGACACTTGTCCCAGCTCTTATCATAGTGGATAACACAAGCTCTTAACATGTCTTCAAGAATCTGGTTGACTCTCTCGGTTTGGCCATCAGTTTGAGGATGATAGGTCGAGCTTCGGATGAGCTTGGTGCCCATAGATGCTTGTAGCTGCTCCCAAAAGCGTGCCACAAACTGAACTCCTCGATCAGAGACGATGGTCTTGGGTACACCATGTAGGGAAACTATACGGTCGGGGTACAACTCTGCATATTGTTTGACTGTGTAGGTGGTGCGAATAGGAAGGAAATGTGCTGTCTTGGTCAGACGGTCCACTATAACCCAGATGGAATCATATCGTTGTGTTGTAAGGGGTAACCCAACTATGAAGTCCATGCTGATGTCTTCCCATTTCCAAGAGGGAATAGGTAGCGGCTGCAAGGTTCCTGCTACCTTCAAATGACTGGCCTTGACACGTTGACAGGTGTCACATTCTGAGACATAGCGAGCTATTTCTGGTTTCATTCCACTCCACCAAAAGGTTTGACGAAGATCATGGTACATCTTATTGCTGCCAGGATGGGTTGAGAACTTGGAAAGATGAGCTTCATCTAGGATTTGCTTTTTCAGCTCGGGGTCAGCGGGTACTACTAGTCGGTTTCCATAATGCACACCTCCCGTTTGGTCCTGCCGGAATTGCTTATACCCCTCATCCTTTACTGAGATCTTACTGATGATCCATTTTATTTCTTCATCCTTTACTTGTGCTGACCGAATTTGGTCTTCCAAAACTGAGTCAAGGATGATGTGACCAAGGGTTCCTTGAGGAATAATCTCCAGACTTAGTTTTCCCATCTCGTGACACAAGGTTTTGGTGAAGGCTGTTGACAACAAGCAGTTGCAATGGGGTTTGCGACTGAGGGCATCGGCTACCACATTGGCTTTGCCAGGATGATAGTGTACTTCCAATTCATAATCCTTTATCAACTCCAGCCATCTTCTTTGACGCATGTTGAGGTCGGCTTGAGTGAAGATGTACTTGAGGCTCTTGTGGTCGGTGTAGATGTTGCAGTGAGCTCCCATTAGGTAGTGCCTCCATATCTTCAGGGCATGTATCACTGCTGCCAACTCAAGGTCATGTGTCAGGTAGCTTAGCTCATGAGGTCGTAACGCACGTGAGGCGTAGGCAATGACTCGAGTGTCTTGCATGAGAACACATCCGAGTCTAGTGCCAGAGGCGTCACAGTATATGTCATACGGCCTAGAGGGGTCGGGCTGAGCCAAAACTGGGGCTGTGGTCAGCAAGTGCTTCAGGGTCTTGAAGGCCTCTTCACACTTGGTGTCCCACACAAATTTGACCTCTTTCTTCAGCAACTCGGTCATCGGCTTCGCTATCTTGGAAAAATCCGGTATGAAACGCCGATAGTAACCTGCCAGTCCAAGGAAACTCCTGATCTGGTGCACTGAGGCAGGAGACTTCCATTCCATGACTTCTTGCACCTTACTGGGGTCTACGGCGATACCGTCCTTGGAGATAGTGTGTCCCAAAAACTTGACACTATCTAACCAAAACTCACACTTGGAGAACTTGGCATAGAGCTGGTGGTTTCTCAGCCATTGGAGAATTATATGAAGATGGTCGGCATGCTCTTCCTCGTTCTTCGAGTACACTAGGATATCATCAATGAACACCACTACAAACTTGTCCAGCTCGGGCATAAACACCGAGTTCATAAGGTACATGAAATAGGCGGGTGCATTGGTGAGTCCAAAGGACATGACTAGGTACTCGTACAGTCCATATCTGGTAGAGAAATCTGTCTTGGGTATGTTGCAGGGTCGAATCTTTATTTGGTGATAACCAGAACGAAGATCGATCTTGGAGAACACTTTTGCTCCGGCTAACTGATCGAACAAGACATCAATGCGTGGCAGCGGGTACTTGTTCTTGACTGTCACAGCATTGAGGGGTCGGTAATCCACACACATACGTAGACTGCCATCTTTCTTCTTCACAAACAGGGCAGGGCAACCCCAAGATGATGTACTGGGTCGAATGAAGCCCTTTTCCAACAGATCATGCAACTGGGTCTTCAACACGGCTAACTCAGCGGGTGGCATCCGATAGGGTCTCTTAGATATCGGGGCTGTGCCCGAAATCAACTCTATGGAGAACTCAACTTCTCTATCAGGTGGCATACCCGGCAAATCTTCTGGAAACACATCAGGGTACTCACAGATAACAGGGAGGTCTTCTAGACGGGCTCCCAAGAGAGGGTAAGCACAAGGAAGCGAAGACTCAGGATGGGTCAAAGATATGGTAGAACTGCCATGGGAGGGTGAGCTGATGTAAAGAGATCGGGTTGATGTATCTAGAACCACATGATGTCAGGCCATCCAATCCATACCAAGGATGATATCTATGCCTTGTAGGTCAAGGATGATAAGGTTTTCCTTGAAGAGGGTGGGGCCTAGCTGGAGAGGTACAAGAATAACAATCTGATCCGATGTTACCCTTCCTCCAGGAGTGGCGATCACATAGGGTTCCTTAGTGTGACTAATACTTAGCCCACATCCTTCCCTAGCTTTACTCCCGATAAAGCTATGGGAAGCTCCCGAATCAAACAACACAACAACAGCTTGATTTAAAACAAGGAAAGTACCCGTCATTACTGGCGCACCTTCGGGGAGCTCGGTCAAGCTGGTGTAGTTGAGTCGGCCTTGTCGGACTCGTACCTTGGGCCTTCTTCCTCTAGCTGCCATGGGGTTCTGACCTTGCCGTTGATTCTTGTTCCTGGGGCAGTCCTTTGCAAAATGTCCTTCATTGCCGCAGGTAAAACAACGGTTACTGGCTGCCGGGCGAGGTGGCGCTGGCAGGGTCGGCCAGGGCACTTGCGGTTGGAAGCCTGGAAAACGAGGCGTTGTTGCCGGTGGGGGTCGGGCTATCCATCTTCCTGACTGTTGGGGTTGGCCAGGGGCTTGTGGAGGAACCATCCGGAACCTTCGAGTCGGCGGACTCGGAAATGCCACAGAGGCTTTCCTCTTTTGGTCGGCCTTGAGGGCTTGCATGCAGTCCTCCTGAGAGATGGCCAGGTTGACCAACTCATTGTAGGTGTCCACCTTGATGGGGTTCAACCTTTCCCTGAGCTCCAAGCTCAGTCCTCGGCGGAATCTGTCCCGCTTCTTCTCGTCTGTATCCGCATGATAGCCAGCATAACGGCATAGGTCATTGAAACCTTGGGCGTAATGCAGCACATCCCGAGTTCCTTGGGTGAGGGCCAGAAACTCGTTGAGCTTACGCTCCAGGAGGCCTTCTGGAATGTGATGCGCTTTGAACGCTGTCTTAAACTCGTTCCAACTGACCACGTGGCCAGCCGGCAGCATGGCATGGTAGTGGTCCCACCAAAGCCGTGCGGAGCCACGCAGCTGCTGGGCTGCAAACCGAGCCTTGTTGTTGTCGGGGCATGGAGCGGTGAGGAGCTCGAACTTGGATTCGATCGTACGAACCCAAGCGTCAGCATCGAGCGGTTCTTGTGTCTTTTGGAACAGAGGGGGCTGTGTCCCCAGAAAGTCCTCATACCGTGCGATATGCGGCCGCGGCGGTGCTCTTCCACCATGTGGCTGTTGTTGTTGTCCTTGCACCAGATGCCTTAGCAACTCAGTTTGAGTTGCTAGGATTGCCTCCAATGGCGATGGGGGCGGGGGCAGGGGAAGATCCTGTCACTGATCACTACCACTGGGCGCAGAACCAGACCTAGTGCGGTGCGCCATCTGCAAGAGTTAACGCCCCATCAATTTCATAACCTAGGTGTACTCCAACAAATGGAACGTATAACTTAAATCCTTTAATGCGACTCTTGCCAATGGTGTAACACACGTCCTCATAAGGAAAACACACTTTTCTCACTCTCAGAGTAGATAACCTCTATCTTGACCTGGTACTCAACTCCAGGCGAACATGTCATCTCCAACTCCTGTGTTCCACTTAAACTAAGGGGTCGGGCACGGTCTGTACTGGAAAAGGGTCGGACGAGGCGGAAACTGCCTCAAAGGGTCGGCGCACTCGGTTTCACAAGCTGGGGTCGGCCAACTAATTAGGCTCCCCGAAAACAGCATATGGCGCAACTTACTTAACCTAGCCTCCACACCATACAAAGATGAGAAAGCTATGCACCAGGGTTAACTTCATATACAACGGTATTTCAACACAGGGAGCACTCAACTCGAGGCTAACCTATTACAACTTTTCCAAAATCTAGGCTGCCGAGGAGTACAACAAAAAGATGGTTCCCTGAGAACCCTTAAGCTACCAATGGACACTATGAGTCGGAGAAGGGGCGCCGTCTTCCTCTATATCCATGCTGGACGCTCCCTCATCTTCCTCAGGGTCCTCCTGAGCTTCGAGCTGCATGTTGAGGGCATGCATATCTTCGAGCTCGGCTTGGTGCTCCTCCAGGTGGGCATTGGCAACTGCCAACTCCATTTCCACCTCCATCTTTTCCTCCGAGAGCTCTATCATGCCGTCCACGAGGTCGGCGACTTCTCCTTCTAGCTCGGAGATCCGATCTTGCATATCGTGGATCTGGATACCACGTTGGATCAGTTGGTAGGTTTGGCCTACCATGTCTCTTCTTGCTGCCTGGAGGTAACCATGGGTATCTGCAGCCGTCTAGGCGAAGAGGGTCATGGCTCTTCCCTGAAGCTCTATCAACCGGTAGAGAGCGGCCATGCACCGGATGTTGGTGGAGATGGTGACCATGGCGCAGGTGGTGGCTAACACCTCGATGTTCCCGACGCGGTCAAGCCATGCCGGGTCCAGCCGGTTCCTGACGGGGAAGAGGCCGATCGGGTCTAGCGTGATCTCCACGGGATGCAGCTGACAGAACTGGGTGAGCAACTGAAGAGCGGCGGACTCCCATGTATCTTCCGGAGCGAGACCATAGGCTATTATGCCAAGAGAGGGCCAGTCGGGCCGTGCAAGGGGAGGTGGTACCAAAGCTTGCACTTGGCACGTCTGAACGCCCTGTTCCAGATATAACCGCCCGGCATACAAGGGCGGGGATTGGTACCCAAACCACTTCAGCGTATCCCACAGAATCGCGGGAAACCCCTCGAAATGCAGGCACGTTGACTGGAAGGTACCGTCCGCTCCAAAAAGGACATGTCCGGGAACAGCCATCTGGAACCAAGAAAACCGAAAACCACGTGAGATAACTCCAAGGGTCAGGGGTCGGATAGAGAAGCATACGGTTTTAACCGAGAGCACCAAAGAAACTAGAAATCCTTAGATCCAAAAGAACTCTTACGAGCAAGGTTACTGTTGAGAGGGAAACATTACAGATTTTTAGGTATGACGCATGCACGGCCTACCTTACTCTTAACCAAGAAAACAACTGCCCGAACTCGGGTCTTACGCGGTCAGTGCCGGTGACAAGGCAACAATACGTCTCTCCCTATAATAACTAGTCGGTTCTGGTAACGTCTCCTATGCGAACGCGGTTAGCAACCTGCAGAAAACACCACACACGAACCTTTCGTGCCAGCACCCACGAAAGCGTTCCCAAACATTACCGCTCACTATAGGAACGGCACCCATGCATTTAAGGCTGCATGGACAACACTCAACCGTGGAAATAGGTTCCCTTTGATTGGATCCGTATAACCCTTCGCATACTCGTGATGCGGAATCGGCACACGTATGACAAACGTGGCGAAACAACCGTGCTGATAGGTTCGTTGGAATCGAACCGTACCAACCTTCGTATGGAACACATATGGAACCTGCGCACGTGTAATAGACGTGGGCGAAAACAACCGCGAAGATAGGGTCCTTTGAATGGAGCTCCCCATCAACCCTCGCATGCTCGCGATGCGGAACTCGGCACACATATGATAGACGTGGCGAAGTGCTGGAAGGGTTAGCAAAATAACCAATACTTATTAGTCACCTAAAACAACCCCAAAATCCCCTAGGGCCTCTCGCACTAAGTCATCCTTAACGATCTTACGAGATTTTCAAAAGTTTCTTGCAACTTTTACCCTTTTCAAGGAAGTGTTTAGGGCTTGTTGGGTTCTCCGAAATGCTAAACACGGCTCTGATACCAGCTGTGGCGGAACCACCTCGGATTAGCTTAGATTAAGCAGGGTTAAGCCGCCTAACATGCGACACTCCTGCCTAAACCGAGTTAATACGAAGTGCCATCGGATTTCATCCGATTTAACCACTTAAACAGGATCGAGTTCAGCAAACCCACACGAAGGTGAGTGGTTACAGAGAATACAACAAGTCCACTGAGTTGAACAAGTTTTTACCCATTTTAGTTCGGTCCAAAAAAAAAATCCCACATCGGAGTTTTACAAGTTTTCCAGAAAACAACGGAGAAAACACTAGCGGAAGACTTCGTCGGGGTCGGACATCCCTGGTGAGGCCAACCGGGACATCACTGGCTCCTCTCCTCGCCGTCCGAGGAAGGATCCCACTCGACCGTCCAGCCTAGCAGGAGCTAGGGCGGCCAAGCACCCACCAGAGAGGGGTCGGAAGCAGCAACTTCACCTGAAAAACAGGAGCCACAACAAGGCTGAGCTACTAAGCTCAACAAGACTTAACCGATAGGAGTAAGGACTACTCCTCCTTCTAGACATGCAAGCTGTTTGGCTGAGGGGTTGGTTTGCCAAAGCACTAAGTAAAACCCTATTTTCAAGTTTTAGCTCCGGTTCTAAGTTCATTAACCGGTCTAGGTTTTGCAACCTATTCTAAGCAATCATAGTACCAAACAAGATGTGTAGATATAACAACAACATTGCCATCATCAGATTCCTCATTTACTCAGGGTGACATAGCGATCAAGCAATCTCAAACTGTGAGAGGCAGACGAATCGATTCGAGTTCTTTAACCATGCATGGTGAACCTAGCCTCACGACATCCGCGCACCCGGAGGTTGCTTCCTGTGTCGGCCTTCCCCATCAATCCCCTAACCCGTGTCGGGCCCATTTCCTTTGGTGCAAGGTTCCACAGACCCGGCCTCTGCCGTTCTGTGACCACGCTTGCCACCACGTGCGACAACCAACAGGGGAAACTCCGTTCCAAGAACAATGGGGCGACCGCTCACGTCTAGGTT
Organism: Setaria viridis; assembly: GCF_005286985.2. NCBI lineage: Eukaryota > Viridiplantae > Streptophyta > Magnoliopsida > Poales > Poaceae > Setaria > Setaria viridis. The sequence goes on from NC_048264.2 coordinate 17,692,378, forward strand.
CAATCCGGTACTAAGCTTCCTCATCCCATACTAAGTATGAGGCTAGTACTTTCAAACACTTGATCACGAACACCACCACTGTCGGGCCTTAGCAAGATTTCATAGACAGACGGGGCAACCATCCGACCACCAAAAAGTTACCAAACCCTGCCCCGTCCATCGTCCTTATAGTTATAACAGGAGAGTAAACATGCAACTCCTACAACTCGCGAGTGACAGGAAATCACTCGACTTTTACCGTCTCCTGGTTAGGCAATGCAGCTACTCGGTCCAACAGCTAGTGCTCAGATCACTGGGATAACTAAGTCATGCATCTAGGGTTTCACACAACTCCTATACGTAAATGCACAACATGTTACAGAAGGCATGCACAAGTCTGGCAAAACACGTAGGATTTTCATGCAACCGGGGCTTGCCTTCAAGCAAGGAGGACGGGAACTGCTCGACTTCAGGGGTGACTTCGACTTCTGCGGGTCGGGCGAGGTGGACTGGGGTCGGCAACTCACCTTCTTCCTGAAAGGAAAGCTCGGGGTCGGAAAGAAGCGGACTTCGGGCGGAGGAACTAAGGTTTGAACAGAAGCTAAGACCGGCAATGCTCCGGCGGCGGCGCTGCTTCCAGCGGATCACAAGAGAGCTTTTACGCAGCACGGAGGAGCAAGCTGCGGGGTGACTTGGAGAAAACTGAGAGAGAACTGAGAGAAGAACTCCTCAAGGACTGGGTGGGTGGCGCTATGAGCTTGAGCAGAGGGCGAGAGAAGGCTGAAGGCAAGAAGGGCGGAGGGAACTCCGGCGACGGGGGCATTCCTTTTATAGCTGCTGGAGCAGAGGAAAGGAAACGGCGCGGAGAGAGAGAAGGGGAGCGGCGCGAAGGCCGGGGAGAGGCAATGGAGTGCTCTGCCGGGGCGGCGATTGAGCGAAGAGGGCGGTGGTGCAGAACTCCGGGGGTGACGCCAGCGATCATTGCGTTCTGCCGTCAGGGCGGCGTAGGAGCGGGTAGACTGGTGGTTGAGATTTGGCGGAAAGCGGGCGTCGTCGTGCGGAAGATTTGATAGAAGCGACCGGTTTAACGGCGCTAGCATCGAGGGCGCACAGGTGAGAAGACAGGCGGACGCGGGCGCGGGGGAGAGCGCGGAACAACAGATTGTCGGGCGGCTTCTGACAGAGCGGGGGAAAGGAACTGTCGCGGCCGCGGTCGGGGTTGGCGGTGAAGGAATCGTCGTGTAGCGGCGACCGGGCGGCGCGACTGTGGCTGAAAGGGGCGGAAAAGACGGGCGACATCGGGCTCTGGGGCCGGGATCTGGTGGCGTGATGATGGGCGCGGGAGGCGAGGCTCTGCAGAAAGGGGTGCAGAGGGCTTCCGCTGCCATTGGGGAAGGGGCGCGGGAACCCACTCGGTTGCTTGCCAGAGACAAAACTGAGCGGCGGCATCGGAGAAGACGAGCCACGCGGCAGTAAGACTCTGAGGCGGCCATGCAACTCGAGTGCGGCTGTCGCGGGGGATCTGGAAAAGATCTCACGGGTCCACCGGTGGATAGATAGGACGGGTGAGGAAGATTAACAGAATCCGGCGGTGGGCTGAGCTCGCTGGGGTCGGGAGAGGAGCGAAGCGGGAAGGGGTCGGATCTCAGGGGTCAGGACCAGGCGGATAGCTGAGCACTTAGGCGCAGTCAAGCAAGACAGATGACTAGGATCAAGGGTTTTGATCAGACTAACACGGGAAGGTTTAGGGGTCGGTCGTTACAGTTTGCTTGCTGGAAACTGTGCATTTGTGTATCGAAATGCACCCATTTCACATCGTTTGTCGTGCAGTAGCGAAATGCTCCAAAACACTACCAAACATGGTCCACAGTCTAATGGAGTAGATTGGATACATTCATTGCAAAAAAATCTGTCAAAAGTTCCCGATCCCGGAACAATACATTCAGGTACAGAAACGCACCCATTTCGCATCGATTTTCGTGCCATAGTGAAATGCTGCAAAACAATCCCAAACATGGTCTAGGGTCTAATAGAGTACATTGGATGCGTTAATGCAAAAAAATCCGTCTGAAGTTAGTTACCTGGAAGCAGTACATTCGGGTACCGAAACGCACTTCTTTTGCATCCTTTTTCGAGCAGTAGTGAAATGCTCCAAAACACACCCAAACATGGTCTAAGGTGTAATAGAGTAGATTGGAGACATTCATTGTGCAAACATCTGCGGAAGTTCACTACCCGGAAACAGTGCATTCAGGTACCGAAACGCACCGTTTTGCATCATTTTTGCTGAAGAAGCGAAATGCTCCAAAACGCTCCCAAACATGATCAAGGATCTAATTGAGTACTTTGGATGCGTTTGTTGCGAAAAATATGTCAGAAGTTCGCTACACAAAGCAGTGGATTCGGGTACCGAAACGCACCCGTTTCGCATCATTTTCCGTGCAGTAGTGAAATGCTCCAAAACACTTCCAAACATTGTCTATGGTCTAATGGAGTAGATTGGATGCGTTCGTTGTGAAAAAATTCATTGGAAGTTCGCCAACTGGAAATAGTGCATTCGGGTACCAAAACGCACCCGTTTCGCATCATTTTTCACACAGTAGCGAAATGTTGTGCAACACTCCCAAACATGGTCTAGGGTCTAATGGAGTAGATTTGATGTGTTCCTTGCAAACAAATCCATCGGAATTTCGCAACATAGGAACAGTGCATTCAGGTATCGAAACGTACCCGTTTTGCATCATTTTTCATGCAGCCGCAAAATGCTCCAAAACCCTCCCAAACATAGTCTGTGGCCTATTGGAGTAGATTGGATACATTCGTTGCGAAAAAATCCGTCGGTAGTATGCTAACTGGAAGCAGTGCATTCGGGTACAAAAATGACCCCGTTTCGCATCATTTTTCGAGCACTAGCGAAATGCTACAAATCACTCCCAAACATGGACTAGAGTCTAATGGAGTAGATTCGATGTGTTCGTCGCAAAAAAATCCATCAGAAGTTCGCTACCAAGAAACAGTGCATTTTGATACTGAAGTGCACCCATTTCGCATCATTTTTCGTACAATAGAGAAATGCTCCAAAACAATGCTAAACATGGTCTATGGTCTAATGGAGTAGATTGGATGCGTTCATTGCGAATAAATTCGTTGGAAGTTCGATACTTTGAAATACTGCATTCGGGTACCTAAAGCACCTATTTCGCACCGTTTTTCATGCTGCAACGAAATGCTACAAAACACTCCCAAACATAGTCTGCGACCTAATGGAGTAGATTGGATACATTGGTTGCGAAAAAATCCGTTGAATGTTCGTAACCTGGAAAAAGCGCATTCGGGTACTGAAACGCACCCATTTCGCATCGTTTTTCGAGCAGTAGCGAAATGCTACAAAACACTCCCAAACATTGTCTAGGGTCTAATGGAAAAGATTGGACAAGTGCATTCGGGTTCGAAAATGCACCCATTCCGCATCGTTTTTCATGCAGTAACGAAATGCTCCAAAAATTGCCAAACATGGTTTAGGGTCTAATGGAATAGATTGGAAACGTTTGTTGTGAAAAAATCTGTTGGAAGTTCGCTTCCCCGAAATAGTGCATTCGAGTACGGAAATGCACCCATTCTGCATCATTTTTTGTGCAGTAGTAAAATTATCCAAAAATAATCCCAAACATGGTCTAGGGTCTAATGGAGTAGATTGGATGCGTTTGTTGCAAAAAAATCCGTTGGAAGTTTGTTCCTTGGAAGCAGTGCATTCGGGTACCAAAATGACCCTGTTTCGCTTCATTTTTCAAGCAGTAGCGAAATGCTACAAATCCTTCCCAAACATCGTCTAGAGCCTAATGGAGTAGATTGGATGCGTTCGTTGCGGAAAAATCCATCAGAAGTTCGCTACCACGAAATAGTGCATTTGGGTACTGAAACGCACCGATTCCGCATCATTTGTTGTGCAATAGAGAAATGCTCCAAAACAATGCCAAATATGGTCTAGGGTTTAATGGAGTAGATCGGATGCGTTCATTGCGAATAAATCCGTTGAAGTTGGCTACTCGAAAATAGTGCATTCGGGTACCTAAACACACCCGTTTCGCATTGTTTTTCGAGAATTAGCAAAATGCTCCAAAACGCTCCCAAACATGGTCTGTGGCCTGCGGGCATACATCCATGCACCCATTAGATGGTCTGTACAGATGCAGACGAGGAGAAGTACATCGAGACATATCAGGATATGGAGACTCTGATACAGGCTGGCGTGGTCTACATGGACTACCATGAGACTAGTCATAGACAAGGAAACTACTCTTCCGGGTTATAGTAGAACTTTGCAGTCATATCTGAATAGTACTCTTATAAAACAACTACCCTGTAATCCTACTCCCCCGGCGTATAAGGGCGGGCAAGGACCCCCTCAAAACAAGTTCAATCCAATACAAGCAAAACAAGACACAGGACGTAGGGTATTACGCGATCTAGTGGCCCGAACCTATCTAAATCGCGTGCCTACGTACACCATCGAGCTCCTGATTTCGGCAACACCCACCAACCAAAACTCTACCTTAGGTACTCCCTTAGTAGGTTGCTGGGCTCAAACACCAACAGCTAACGCGCTAGATAGGGGAAGTTGCCAAAATTCTCCAGGCGAGTTCGATGGCTCAAATCATCATCAAGCCTACGATCGCGTTTGAAGCCGGCGCAACGTTTGTCTTTGGCTCTTGGGTCTGCATCGCCAATGGCGCTGGAGGTTTCCACCGCTACATCGCTGAGGCCCCCGGAGAAGAAGCAACTCAACATCACCCTTCGTCGACAAGCTACGGAAGATTTCATAGAGAAATTCAGCAAAATTTTCAATCTGACAAACAGCGAGCTCGAGTACAACTTGGACTCTACAACAACTCAGACTGGCTCCCACGAGCAGGCAAACAAGTCATCGTGCGGACCGAATCAAACTCCGACTCAATTCCCGTTTGGACTCCGAAACGCGGCTTTGGTTTATCAAGCAACTCTATCCAAGTCACAATCCGGATCAGACACGATTGAAGACCACAACCTCGACTTCTACTCAGATTCCATTGAAGAAATTCCTTTATCAGGTCCACAGCAGGGCCTAGTGATTACTTCAACACCCCAATGCAGATTCGTCTACTGCCAGGCATGAAGCCAACCTTCCTTGACCAGAGTAACGAGTCACGGATGATTGCCAACCTTGAGATCCTACCATACCAAGAAGGAACACCCTTCTTGCCAATCTATGAAGAAGATGGCTCCACAAAAGTCATCACTTCAAGCTTTAGTAGCTATATTCTAGAAAGAGAACTGTTCGCTTTAATCACAAACGGGGAAGAAGGTAAACAACATCACCAAAGAACCCCTCGATGAGAGCATCACCCAGATGATGTCTCACAAGATGACTTATCTGCCAACGTTGTTGAAGAAACTGAAAGCCAAAGGACTCGGCGGAGGGCGAGAAATGCGCAGAGAGCAGAACGGCATCTTCAACTAGCCTCCCAGCTCCCAAATATGAACCACTAAAGAGCATTCGAAGCAGTGCAAACGTGGCAACACAATACGCCACTCGCCACTATTGCCTCCATCGACCTTATCACTTGTGCCATGCCTCAAGACAAGTACAGTAATCTGATAGCACAATTGGCGGAACACGCCTATGATCTACTCGATAGAGCGACTCCAATTCCATCAGTATCTCACACCCCACCGGGGCGTAGTTAGCATGGCAGCAGCAGAGACTACACAGGACCTTCAGCTCGACCACATGAAGACGCTAGACAATACGGGGCACAATTGGGGCTCCAAGGCAAAATAGAGTTATACTCGAAATCTCAAGACAACACAGAGGTGCGCCTGAGGGTAGTTGAACAGCTTCTAGGGGAGGTGCTCACCACCATAGAGCTGACCCCGAACTCTCGCTCATCGATGGTGATCTCAGGAATAAAATCAACAACAACCGTGATGCGTGCAACATCATCAACAACCGGCGTTGGGAGCATGAACTTGAAGGGGACTACAGGGGTGATGACAATGATCACTTTCTCGCCTTTACAAGTTGGTTAGGAACACAATCTTACCAGAGAAATTCAAACCTTTGGGTATCTCCAAGTACGATGGCAAGCAAGATCCAGTTCAGTGGCTCCGCTGCTACTCGCTGGCGGTCTAGGCTGCAAGGGGGACTGACGACACAAGGGTCATCTACTTTCCTGTATGCATGGAAACTGCGCCACGAACCTGGCTCGAGTCCTTGAATCCCAATTCCATCAACTACGCAGGGGCAATGCAACGCACCGATAACAGGATCGACTTGGCACAAGTTAAGTAGCAACAAGATGAATCACTACGCAGCTATCTACGATGTTTCTTTGACAAAAAGGCCACAATTATGGACATCTCAGATTCAGACGTGATAGAATGCTTCTAGAACTGCCTCTATGATCACCGCATGTTCCAAGACTTCGGTAGGCGTCAACTCGAGGATGTCAAGGCACTCAAGATCATGGCCTAGTCATGGGCAGACGAGGAGGATAAAGAACACGAGAGGTTTGACTCAAATCACAATCGCGATCGTGACAACAATAATCATGACAACAACCAAGAGCAAGACAGAAACCACAACGGCGACCACCGAAATAACTACTCGGGCAACCAAAACCGCAAGCACAAGCCTAACAATACCATCGTAGAAATGATGAACTCAAGTAAGAAAGGGTCTAAAACAAACGAAGAGAGGCCCACATTCAGCGAGCTACTGAAAAAGCAGTGCCCATGGCACCCGCACAGCAAGCATGCTGCAATAGATTGTTACAACCTACGCAGGGTAATTAAAGATTTGCTAGAACCCCCAAACAATAACAAGGACAAGGGGAAAGGCAAGGTAGACGAAGGCGAAGACGGCGAAAACAAGTTCCAGACCCCGTACAAGACCGTCAATGTCATCTTTGGCGGGATCCCAGGCACTTCCTCTATGCAGTCCCAGAAAGTAGTACTCAGAGAGATCATGTCCATTGAGCCTGCTACTCCCACACCCCTCAAGTGGTTTGAGGTACAGATTACCTTCTCCAGGAAAGACCAATGGACAAGTTTATCAGAACTAGGGTGGTTCCCCCTCGTCCTGGACCCAATTGTCACTGGCTCAAGACTCACCAAAGTACTCATTGATTACAGTAGTGGCCTTAATGTCATTTTCGCCACAACTCTAAAGAAGATGGGCCTTGACATTACTAACATGCTCACCCCAACGAACTCCCTGTTCTATCGGATCATCCCAGGCAACGCAGCTATACCGCTTGGACAAGTAGTCCTATCGGTTACCTTCGGAACCAAAGAACACTACCGGACAGAATACATCCGGTTCAAGGTGGTTGACTTCAAGACTTCATATCACAGTATCCTGAGAAGACCAACACTAGCCAAATTCATCGCAATCCCACACTATGTTTACTTGCTCCTAAAGATGCTAGGACCCAAGGGAGTACTCTCCGTCCATGGAGACTTGCGAAGATCATACGAATGTGACACAAAAGTTGTTGAGTTGGCTGCGACTACTCAAGTACCCACCTCGATACAACAAGTCTTCACCGCTTCAAAAAAGCTCTCCCTAGCAGAACACAAAATCCCGGCGAATAAGTCAGGAGCTACTAAAGTCAAGCCGGCAGATATGCTAGGTGTGCCCAAGGAGTTGATCGAGCACTGACTCAACGTAGATCCTAAAGCTACTCCAAAGAGACAACAACTACGCAGATTTGCCAAGGACAGAAGAGAAGCCATCAAGAAAGAGCTAGCAAAACTACTCGCGACAGGCTTCATAAAAGAAGTCTTCCATCCTGAGTGGCTCGCCAACCTAGTCCTGGTCCACAAGTAGAACAACAATAAATGGAGGATGTGTGTGGACTACATAGACCTCAACAAGCATTGTCCGGATTGATCAAGTCGTCGATTCCACAGCTAGATGCGCACTACTCTGCTTCCTGGACTGCTACTCAGGATATCACCAGATAGCTCTCATGGAAGAAGACCAAATCAAAACTACGTTTATCACCCCTTTTGGAGCTTTTTGCTACAAAACAATATCCTTCGGGTTGAAGAATGCAAGAGCAACGTATAAACGCGCCATCCAGATGTGCTTTGAGAAACAACTCCACCGCAACATAAAAGCGTATGTGGATGACGTGGTAGTCAAGACCAAAAATCTAGATGGTCTCATCGTAGACTCTGAAGAGACCTTCACCAGCCTACAAGCATTCCGATGGAAACTTAACCCTACAAAGTGCATCTTCAGCATACCATCAGGTAAACTACTCGGGTTCATCATCAGCCACAGAGGCATTGAAGGAAACCCCAAGAAAATCATCGCTATTACCAATATGCAAGCCCCATCCGGCATTAAGGACATCCAGAAGCTAACAGGATGCATGGCGGCCCTCAACAGATTCATTTCAAGGCTTGGAGAACGGGGCCTACCTTTCTTCAAACTACTCAAATGGCTAGACAAGTTTCAATGGACAAAGGAGGCGGATAAGGCTCTACTACAATTGAAAAAGTTCCTATCATAGCCACCGATCCTCACAGCACCAACCCCAAATGAAGACTTGCTGTTATACATCGCTGCTAGTACTCATGTTGTAAGCATGGCAATAGTAGTCGAAAGGTCAAAACCAGGTCACGTATACAAGATCCAGAGACTAGTCTACTTCATCAGTGAAGTACTCTCAGATTCCAAGACCCAGTACCCATCGGTCCAGAAGCTGCTTTACGCCATACTACTCACCTCGTGGAAACTGCGACACTACTTCCAGGAACACAGGATCTCCATGGTCACTGACTTTCCCCTAGGTGAAATTCTTCACAATCGAGATGCCACAGCAAGAATCTCAAAATGGGCAGTAGAAGTCGGAGCACTCTCCCTAGAATTTAGGCCATGAACCGCGATCAAATCTCAGGCTCTAGTCGATTTCATGGTAGAGTGGAGAGAAAATCAACTACCCACACCAGCAGAACGCCTAGAGAATTGGGTCATGTACTTTGATGGGTCACTCAAGCTCGAAGGCACCAACGCAGGAGTGCTCTTAATATCCCCCAAGGTGAACAACTCAAATATGTTCTCCAAATATTCTAGGAGGTGTCCAATAACGAAGCCTAGTATGAAGCGCTACTACATGGGCTACGCCTAGCAGTATCCCTAGGGATCAAGAGATTACTAGTCTATGGCGATTCACTAGTACTCATCAACCAAGTCAACGATGAGTGGGATTGCAACAAAGAGAACATGGACACGTATTGCAAAGAAGTGTGCAAGTTGGAAAATAAATTTTTAGGCTTGGAGTTCCATCACATTGTCCGTGACAACAATGTCGCTGCAGACGTCCTATCCAAGATGGGTTCAACATGTGCTCAAGTTCCAGCAGGAGTCTTTGTCAATGAGCTTCGCAAGCCATCCATAACAGAGCAGGCACCCTCAATAGCCACTGATCGCAGTCCCATAGAACCAGACCGGGAGGTTATGATGATTAATGTGGATTGGAGAACACCATTTATTGGCTATATCAAAGAGAACAAACTAACCTCAGACAAAACTCAAGCAAAACAAGTCTTACAGCGAAGCAAAGGCCACGTACTCGTCGAAGACAAGCTATACAGAAGAGGCGCATTTTTAGGAGTACTCATGAAGTGTGTCACATGAGAGGATGGCAAGGACATATTGGAAGAAATACACAAAGGGATCTGTGGCAACCATGCATCTTCACGCACGATAGTGGGCAAGGCCTTCAGAGCAGCATTTTATTCGCCCACCACACTAGCCAATGCAGAGGAACTAGTCCATTGATGCCAAGGTTTTTAGTTCTTTGCAAAGGAACAACACGTTCCTGCCTACAAGCTCATCATGATACCTCCAACTTGGCCCTTCGCATCTGGGGACTCGATATGATTGGTCCACTTCCAACAGCGCCCGGAGGATTCAATTGAGTACTTGTGGTGATCGACAAGTTCACAAAATGGATCGAAGTGAAGCCTATCACCTGCCCCAAGGCAGACAAGGTACTCGACTTTCTCGACAAGATCGTCCATCGCTATGGATTCCCTAACTAAATCATCATGGATTAAGGCTCCAATTTCAATAACCACGAATTCTGGGAGTATTGTGAAAATAGCATAATCGACATTCGTTATGTCTCTGTCGCTTACCCAAGAGCCAATGGCCAAGTTGAGCACGCCAACGGGATGTTACTTGACACTCTGAAGAAAAGGCTGCATGACATTGGCAACACCAAGGGAGGCAAGTGGCTCAAAGAACTACCCAACATACTCTTCGGGTTACGTACTGAACCGTGCAAGCCTACTGGGTAGTCACCCTACTTTCTGGTCTATGGATCAGAAGCCATACTCCCTGCCGACGTCATGTGGAGATCTCCCACAGTCGAACAATACGATGAAGGTGCGGCAGAAAAAAAAGGCATCTAGACATAGATAGTCTAGAAGAAGCCCGTTGTGCAGCACTCGTCCAGTTAGCAAGGTACCTTGAAGGAATCCGCCGTTACCATGATTGCAACATCAAAGAACATTCCTTCAATGTCGGTGACATGGTCCTCAAGAGCATCCAAGACACCACAGGGCTGCACAAACTCAATTCACCGTGGAAGGGGCCTTACATTGTATCCAAGGTCACAGGCCCAAGATACTATAGGCTACAACATCTCTCCGGCGAAGACGTCGAGAACTCGTGGAACATTGAGCATCTCTATCATTTCTACCCCTAGTCAGTAGACTACAAGACATTGTACATAGGCCACTGGCCTCAACCTTTTTTATGCAATTATTTTTTGGTAGCAGTTGACCATATGTCCTTGCCTCAAATAGCGGCTCGCAAAGGCGGGTCAACTGCAACCATGAGCTGTTTAGCTCCTTGGGCCACAGCGCCCCAGTACGACTTGTGGTCACAAGTCTACTTGAGTTATTCAACCCTCCAAGTGGCTCGCAAAGGAGGGTCAACTGCAACCATGAGCTATTCAGCTCTCTGGGCCTTAGCGCCCCAGTTCGAATTGTAGTCACAAGTCTACTCGAGTTATTCAACTCACCTAGAGGCTCGCAACGGCGGGTCAGCTGCAACCATGAGCTATTCAGCTTTCTGGGTCATAGTGCCCCACTACGACTTATAGTTACAAGTCTACTTGAGTTATTCAACTCACCCAGCGGCTCGCAAAGGTGGGTCAGCGGCAAACTTCGAGCTAGTAAGCTCTCTAGGCCAGAACGCCCTAACTTGGCTTGTACTCACAAGTCTAAACGAGTTATTTCAACTCATCCAAAGGTCTGCAAATGTGGACCAACAGTGCAAGAAGCCAACAAGTCGACAACAAGAGTACATAAGACTACTCATCTCGGCTACTCATTTCATATATGCATTTTTTGTATTAACGAATCTTGCAGGATACAACAATGCTTCTGCCTCAAGAAGTCGGAAAGTCAAGAGTACAACAAAAGTGCTCAACAATGATTGCAAGCAACTGCCTACTAGCAGTTACAACAGAAGTCCTAGGCTTTTACAATATCACGCCAAGCATGCGCGGAGGAGCCTGGAGACTACTCCAACATCAGGAGCAAAAAGCATCGAGGAGCAGGAAGTACATGCAAGAAAGCCGCGCTCTAGGAAGTTGTGCCCTACTCCTTCCCTCGACAGTGACCTGGATGTAGACCGGGGCATACAACACCCCCATCCTCTCATCCAGCATCACCTCCCTTTCCCTTCCATAAACACTCAGAATAGGACTGCGAGTACATCGTGCACTTGAGCCTTGCCCGGAGAGACTGCGGAGAGAGGGAGTGGTCAGAACCACACCACTGTCCTTAACCAGACAGCTAAATAAAGACCGAGATGCTTGCCTTTCTCCACCAGCGAGCTCACACCACTGTCCTTAACCAGATAGCTGGATAAAGACCGAGACGCTTGCCTTTCATCGCCAGCGAGCTCTAGCGTCAATTCATCCAGAGAGCAAGGGAAAAGCCAGAAAGCACGGTGCTTCCTTGTACAAGGATTCTTCTAGCATGCAGCCACCAGACTCAGCTCAAGGATCTATAGAGGGATTGTGGAACCTCAATACGAGGAATCTTCTAGCATCGGCGCGCTCGTTGGAAGCTCGCCACCATCAAAGAGAAAAAGCCTAAGGCCAACTACTGCTATAACCCAAGGCATGCCTTTCATAGAGGCAGATAGGGCTCTATTTATATCCAGGAAGACAAGCTACCATCTAAGAATCGCCACCACACTCCCGTGACTACACAATGCAAAGCTTGCTCCACCGCTTGGCACAAGTACAGTACCCACGTGCAGAGCCAATCGACCAGAGTAAACACTCGCATGTGATCCGCCCTGATTCCAAAACGACAAGGTACGTATAGTACTCTCATGCATCCTCTCGGATACGCTCGCAATAATGCAGGCACAAAGGACAAAGGCACAGTGTTCTCGTGCGTCCTCTCGGGTACACTTGCAATAATGCAGAAAAAAAAGGATGACTACTTCCATTGCGAGGCTACGAGTAGTACTACTTATCAGCCAAGCTCACAAGTAGCTCCCAGATACAACTCTTGCCCAGTCAGAAAAAAACAATACTCAAAGTACTAAGGATCATCACGGCTGCACTAGTCAGAAACTGCAGTACAATATTTTAGTTCCTCCAAAAGATCATTGTTCAAAGACACAAAGTTCAAAAGCAGTTACAACCAAAAAAAGCCCAGAAGACTAGTGCAGGTTGATGAATTTGGCTACTTCCTCGGCTATAGGGTCCAATTCTTCCAAGTATTGCTGATAAGTTTCATCCGAGCAATCTGCAGCAACACCCTCTGCCACTAGAGGTAGGTCAGCTTTGGGATAGAACGACTTGATGAATCCTAGCAACTGCTTGGACACCGTCTTGGCCATGCCTTGGACTAGGCTATTAATCTTCGTCGGCGCATCCCTGACCCTCTCCAGTAGGGGGTGGGGCTCTATTGCTTCCTCAGGGGGCTCCACCATGTCGGCCAGAGGTCGCGCCGCATCAGACCACTCCTGGAGAAGTTCTTGTTGCGCCTTGAGAGTAGTCATGGCCCCAACTAGGCCAACATCACTGTCTTGGCGCATCTTAAATTCCTTCTCCACATCGTGATCTGTTTTCTCCAACCAGCATTTGAGCTCTTCATGCTCCTCTGTTAGCCTACAGAAGGCATTCCTCCACTTAGTGATTGTGTTCTTCAACATAGTCTCCTGGCTTTTCAACTCTGCAAAACAACAACGGGTAGTCAAAGGACAGACCACATACAACAGGCAACTCAAAAACTGCGTGCACGAGTACTCACCCTCAACTTTATGGTGCAAGGCCTTGTTGCGTGCAACAATGCGTCTCTTTTCACCTTCAAACTCCCACCGCTCCACCTGAAATGACGCAACGGTGCTATCATACTACTCCAGAAACTGGGAAATCCACCGACACTCCTCTCTAATTTCCTTCTCTAGAAGCTCAATGCGACGTGCAACCTCACTTTGCTCCTGTAGAAGTTGGACAATTCAGTGAGACTTCTCAAACATATCCTGAGTACAGAAAAATTAGTACTCTCAATAGAAAACTAGTCACCAAATCAAGCAAAAAGAGCACAAGAGTTTAACTCACCTTAGTATACGCCACGATACACTGGTTCATCTCCAGGATGGAGGATATGGCCTACGGTTCCAATAGGGGGCTCTCAAAAGCCTCGATTTCCCTCTGCGGCGATGGATGTTCAGCCGCTGAATCAGTTGTTGCGCCGGGCACCAAGTCTAGTCCCAACAAAACGACAGCCCTGCCTCCGATGACGTCCCTACAACCACCGCAATGGATCCAAGGGTGCACGCGGCCTCGAGCTCGGGGGCTTCAGTACCCGCAGAGTTGAGAGGAACGTCGTCCAAGATGTCTGATGTGGATGGTTCTTTAACTGATGCAGCCTCAAGTAGTGGTCTGGGAACAATAATCTGGGGGGCTGCCAGTGCTACGTCCTGGAGAGAACCGATCACGTCGTGCAACGACGCATCCGCCAAGGACGTAGCATTTGCCCCTACTGCCGGTGCTAAGTTATCCTCTGTTAATTTGATGATAGGCGCAAGGGTTGGGTTCGTAGTTGAGCGGTTTTCATCATCAGCTGCTGAGCCTATGCCTGCCGCACCAAGGTCAACACTTGAAGATGACCTACACACAACAAAACATCAGAACCAGAGAGCAACTACTCGATACAAATTTAGTACTCAAACCCAATGCCAGGGTACTCACCTGGTCACCGACAAGGCACCAGAGGAGCTTTCCTCACCAAGCGCATTGGCAAGGTTCTAGGAATTGACATACTTGATGGGGCAGGCAGCGGAACTTCAAGATTGTCGCCAATACCCGCAGCAATTACTTGGGCAATGGCGGCCACATGATTGCCACTGGTATCTGCGTGCTCCCCACCTCCGGAAATTTCGAACAGTGTAGCATCAGACACAGCCTTTGGTGTCTTGACTGCTTCACTCATGTCCGTTTTCGTTGATCCAGCAACACCGCCGGCAGTCACCATTACCTCCAGGGTCACGCGTGGAGTAGTTGTCTCTGGAGCCATGGTGACATTACTAGCGGCTGCATCCGCCGCAACAGTCCCATCGTCGGCCGCTGTTTCTGCAACTTCGCCAACATTATTGGTAGCCGTCTCCACAGCATCAACAACCACATCAGTAGCTACCTCTACAGTTTTGGCTACTTCACTAGTAGTCTGCAGAAGAAAGAACTTAAAATATAAGTAGTCAAAACTACATACAACAAGTACAAGAGTACTCAAACCTCAAGGCCATGCCCTTCCGCAAAAAATATTACGGGCGGGGGCGCATCATAAATGTGAAGATCGCGCCTAGTGCGCCTCTTGGGCATAGCAGTTCGCTGCTTCTTTGGCAGCAGCGCCAAATCAGCATCTACGTCATCGTCGGCATGGTGTCTCATCGCAACAGAAGATGACTTGTCTTGTTTCGAGGCCCATGGTTGCAATACAAAGTAACCATCACCATCAGAATCAGAGTTGTCAATGGAATCGGTCTCTTCATCCCCCTCCTCTTCCTCTTTCGAGGAAACCCCAGGCAATTGCAGTGAATGCACTAGCCTTGTGTTCTTTGCGACATCCACATCGGGGGGAGGAGGAGGCAAATAATACAAGAATGCATCTGCCTGCACAAGAAGAAATAAGTTGGAAAACAACATACAAAACAATACAAGTACTCGAAGCACAACACTGATGAATACTTACTTCATTTGGCTTGTTCCGGCTGTCGAACTCTTCAACCGCTCCAAATGCACCCTCAAGTTCTTTGAACATCCGGCACAGATGGGCCCCAACCTCTTCATCAGAGATATCATTGGGTGACATCCGTTAGGGATCATCAAGCCCAGAGTACTCATATGCAGGAGTCTGCCGAAACTGCAATGGCTGCAGCCGTCTTTTCAGAAAGTTGGTAGCTACGACTACTCATGTCAAACCCTGCTTCTTCAATGCAGCAATCTTGGTCAACAGATTGGGTACTTGAATACTTTCAGCAGTTGTTGGTTCATCCAGCCATCGGCTACTGTACTTTGGATGATGTCCAGTAATCTTGGATAGAGACGGCTCGTGATCTTCAATATAAAACCACTTTTCCTTCCAACTACCATGAGATTCCACCAGCTTATACTCCAAATACAGATCCGAGTACTGCTCACGGATTTGAAAGCCGGCACCTCCAATAACCTGCATATTCTCCTGACTAGGTTGTGGCTTTAGATGAAAAATCTTGCGGAAGAGACTGAAATTAATAGGGGTGTTGGTCCCAATCTTCCGCTAGGTAGGGTATGTTGGATTTGTCGAGACTCGACATTGGCGATTCAGGGCTCCTGCTGAAACAGATTCACCCCATGGTCGTTACACCACTGCTCCGTAGGTTATCAACCCTGTCCAGGACGCGGATGACCTCACCAAAAAGGCTAATCCCTGCAAGCGAATCCAAGAACACAAGCAAGAATGAGAAGAACATAATCCGAATTGCAGATGAATGATTAAGCACTCAAATTGAGGTTTCACAAACTAATTGCAGCAACCTAGTCGGCCCGGTGCAACGCGAACTCTATCACAAAGCACGAAGAATGAATCTAAGCAAAACCTAACCCTCAAAGGATGGCGGCTACTAAGAAAATAAGGATTTGGTGCGTGCATAGCCCTAGGGATGCGCCCCCTAATGGGCTCGACAGGATACATGGGCCAACGGCCCAAAGACGGTGATGCAGCACCCGGACTGATTCTGGATGTTAACTTCTTTCGATCATTCCCATTGACTCCGGCCATATTTGGCTGTGGTACTAGTGCCATTGGAAGCTCCTCAAAATTATATTTCCATCCATATAAAGAACATCCAAAATGGCCTCCGTATGCCACCGGGGCATCCAATTTACTACTTGCTGCTCCTGAAATCCGAGGCTAAAATGAACCCGAGTTGTATTGCATCTCCAACTTGATTTGGGCGCCCTGGCTGGTCTCCTCCACTTCCAAAACTCTCTCCATGTCCTTGCTGGTCCTCTCCTAAGTTCCTATATCATTAGGTAGTATCGCATTCTTATAATCATGAAAGGACCTACCTAAGAACGAGCTCACCTGTTGATTCATTTGTCGTGCTCTAGCTCGAGTGATTGGTCCTTGTACAACTTGAGGAGTATCATGTGCATCCAAAGGAGTGATGTCCTCATCATCCTCCCCCTCGTGAATCGGAGTCATCCTCGACTCAAGCACATCATCCGTTCCCATGTATGGTTTAAGATATGCAATGTTAAACGTAGGACTAACCCCAAACTCGGGTGGCAACTCTAGTTTATATGCATTGTCATTAATCTTTTCAAGTATTTTAAAAGGGCCATCAGCTCTAGGCATCAATTTAGACTTTCTAAGATCTGAAAGTCTATCCTTGCGGAAGTGTAACCACACTAGATCCCACAGTTCAAGGTTTATTGTCTTTCTACCTTTGCTACCAACAATTTTATACTTATCATTTATTTTTTCAATGTTGGCCTTGGTTGTTCATGCATTTTTAAAAGAAATTCAGCACATTGCTTCGCATCATGATGAGTTCGTTCAGAAGTAGGTAGAGGTAAAAGATCAATAGGAGCACGAGGATTGAAGCCATACACTACCTGGAAAGGACTTACCTTGGTGGTGGAGTGTTCCGCCGTTTATATGCAAACTACACATGCAGCAAACACTCTTCCCACATCCGCAAGTTCTTCTTCAAAATTGCTCTCAACATAGCTGATAATGTACGATTAACAACCTCGGTCTGCCTGTCGGTTTGTGGGTGACATGCAGTAGAGAACAACAGATTTGTACCCAACTTATTCCACAATGTACGCCAAAAATGACTCAAGAATTTCGCATCATGATCTGAAACAATAGTACAAGGCATACCATGCAAGCGAACAATCTCTCTAAAGAATAGATCAGCAATATGAACAACATCATCAATTTTATGACAAGGAATGAAATGAGCCATCTTAGAAAAATGATCCACAACCACAAAAATGCTATCCCTCCCCCTCTTAGTCATAGGCAATTCTAAAACAAAATCCATAGAAATATCTGACCAAGGAACAGAAGAAATAGGGAGAGGCATATACAAACCATGTGAATTTAACCTTGATTTTGCCTTCTGACATGTGGTGCAATGATTCACAAAATGCTCAACATCTCACCTCATCTTTGGCCAAAACATCCTCCGTCTTCTTAGCACCAAAATGACCCATGAGGCCTCCACCATGTGCCTCCTGCAACAACAAAAGACATACAGATCCAACTGGAATGCATAGGCGATTAGCTCGAAATAAGTATCCATCGCTCAGCACAAATTTATTCCATGTCCAGCCCTCTTTACAATTCATAAAAGCATCTTTAAAATCAGTGTCATCAGCATATTGCCTCTTAATTGAATCAAGCCCAAAAATACGATAATCAAGTTGAGACAACATGGCATAGAGTCTAGACAAAGCATTAGCAATAACATTATCTTTCCCTTTCTTATTCTTGATAATGTAAGGAAAAAATTCAATGAATTCAACCCATTTAGCATGTCTACGATTCAAATTAGTTTGACTACGAATATGCTTTAGCGATTCATGATCAGAATGAATAACAAACTCCTTAGGCCATAAATAATGCTGCCATAGTTCTAAAGAATGAACAAGAGCATATAATTCTTTATCATACGTGGAATAATTCAAAACAGGCCCAATTATTTTCTTGCTAAAGTAAGCAATCGGTTTACCTTCTTGCATCAAGACACAACCAATGCCAACTCCACTAGCATCACATTCGAGCTCAAAAGTCCTACTAAAATCAGGAAGATGGAGCAATGGCGCGTGTGTCAGGCGATCCTTCAACTGCTGGAATGACTTCTCTTGTGTAGGTCCCCAATGGAAAGCCACTACCTTCTTTGTAAGCTCATTCAGAGGAGCTACAATGGTGTTGAAATCTTTCACAAAGCACCTATAAAATCCTACTAGTGTATGAAAACTCCGCACTTGAGACACTGATGTGGGAGTCGGCCAACTCTGTATAGCATGCACCTTAGCTTCATCAACCTCGATCCCCTGTGGAGTCACAACATAGCCAAGAAACAAAACTCGTTCAGTGCAAAAGGCGCACTTGTCGAGGTTACCAAACAAACGTGCATCACGTAAAACATTGAAAACAACATGTAGATGATCAAGATGTTTAGGTAAAGACTTGCTGTAAATCAATATATCGTCAAAGTATACCACCACAAATTTTCCAATGAAAGGACGTAAGACCTCGTTCATTAAGCGCATGAAAGTACTAGGTGCATTAGTTAAACCAAAAGGCATTACTAACCACTCATACAAGCCAAACTTAGTCTTAAAAGCAGTTTTCCATTCATCTCCTAGTTTCATTCTGATTTGGTGATATCCACTACGCAAGTTCACCTTAGAAAAAATTATAGAACCATTCAACTCATGAAGCATATCATCTAGCCTAGGAATAGGGTGACAATAACGAATGGTGATATTGTTAATAGCTCTACAATCTACACACATGTGAAAATTGCCATCTTTCTTTGGGACCAAAATAACAGGAACAGCACAAGGACTAAGGCTCTCACGTACATACCCACGGTTAAGAAGGTCTTGCACTTGGCGCTGAATTTCCTTAGTCTCCTTAGGGTTGGTCCGATATGCCGTACGGTTCGGCAAGCTCACTTCAGGTATGAAATTAATCTGATGCTCAATGCCTCGAATGGGTGGAAGGCCTGGAGGTATCTCAGTGGGGAAAATATCTCGAAACTCCTGCAAAAGGTTAGTGACCGCAGGAGGCAAAGTGCTAGATGTATCATCCATGGAAAATAGCACATCTCGACAAATCAAAGCATAACAAGGCGCATCCTCATCACAAATTTCAGCAAGATCAGATTTAGTTGCAAGCATCACACCACCTTTCAATTTGATCGCATTAGGAGAAGAATTTGAAGCAACTTTATCATTTTTAGGTGGGAAAACAGGATTAGCTACTTGCTGATTTTCAGAAGTACAAGCAGTTTTACATGTAGATTTAGCAAGTTTTTCCATCGCAAATTGCACAATTTCACCTGGGGTCATGGGGAGCAAAGTGAGTTTCTTTTCTTTATGCATAAGAGTATATTTATTGCTTCTACCATGTTGTGTAGCATCAGTATCAAACTCCCAAGGATGACCAAGTAAAAGCAAGCATGCTTCCATAGGCACAACATCAAAATCAGCAACTTCACTATACTCACCTAGGGAGAAATGAATCCTTGCAGTTTGCTTTACCTTGACCTTACCCCTGTTGTTGAACCACTGAATATGGTACAGGCGAGGGTGATCACATGGGGGAAGCTGGAGCTTGTCTACGATGTCCTTACTCACCAAGTTGTTGCAGCTACCACCGTCAATGATGACCCGAACGCGCCTCTTGTGCAGGATGAAGAGAGTCTCAAATAAATTGTGGTGTTGTATCCACTCCTCCTGTGCCATGTGAGTGCTCAAGACACGCTGCACAATGAGTGTCTCATGGCCCACCGAAGCTGCTGCTCCTGAAATGGCTCCATCCTCATTGGAAAAATCGTCGTCGCTTGCAAGGTTAGCGGCAAGTGCAAATTCATCCTCAACATCACTAGCACTTACATATCCGCCATCCTCTGTTGCAATGAAATCTCGCTGGCTCGGGCAATGCTTCATGACATGTATGAAACCCCTGCAACGATGGCACTGAATAGGCGTCGAACGACCCGTAGAGGTAGAAGACGACAAAGGCTTGTTGTTCGCCTTCGTACTCACTGTTTTGCTTGCCTCAGTCGGTATAGTTGATGGAGAGGATGGTGCTAGCTGTGTAGACGAAGTCGCTAGTCGTGGGGATGTAAAAGCCAATGGTGGTGAAGGCCGTGGCTGCCCGCTCGTTCGGGGCTGTCCACTCGTCCGTTGATGACCCTGCAATTCTTTCTCTGCCAACATAGCAAGATGGAACAAGCGATTGATAGTATTGTACTCTTTATAATCAATTATATACTGAATTTCACAGCGCAAACCACCATAAAAATGAGCCATTTTATCCTCATTGTCCTCCTCTACCTCAGCACGTAACATACCAATTTGCAGCTCTTGATAATATTCTTCTACTGAGTTGTTACCTTGATTAAGTCGCTATAATTTTTTGTGCAAATCAAATTTATATGAAGGAGGAACAAATCTAGCACGCATTGCTCATTTTAACCTATCCCACATTGGTGGATCAATGCCAATTTTAACAAGTTCAGACCACCAAAGAATAGCAAACCCAGTGAATTCACTAGTAGCTAATCTAACACGATGTATATCAGGCACCACATGAGCATTAAATTTCTGTTCAACTGAAATCTCCCAATCTAGATAAACATCTAGATCATAGGTACCACAAAAGGAAGGTATTGAGAATTTAACCTTGGAATAAGGATCATTGATACCTTGGGCAGGGCGGTTACCAGGGCCACGCCTATGTGGAGGTTGTCGCTAGTCAGCATCCTCACCATTGAGGGCGGCGTCATCCTCATTATCACCCTCATCCTCAGGTGGTGGTGCTGGTCGGTGCAATCTCTACTCTTCCTCCATGTGGGCAAGTCGAGTAGCAATGGCTGAGACAGAACGTTGGAGCTGCTCAAGCGCTTGCGTCATCGTCCGTATGGTAGCATCAATGTCCGCCCGAGAGACACACTCATTGAAGTTGGATGGGCTAGTAGCTTCTTTGTCTTTGTCGGTTCCTAGCATGTTAGCAAAGAAAATAGGAAGTACAAAGCCCTATTCAAGTATGAGGGGGGGTGGTGTGGTGGCTGTATGTGAGGTGGAACAACACCTCAAGCATCTTCCCCGCGCTTGCAAATATTCTTACCAACACTGCAAGGAGGGTACCGGCCGGTGAGGGGACACCAAGCAGAGTGTGGGCAGATCACCAAGGTTGAAGCTTTTCTGACTAGGAGAAAGTGGAGCTTGGGCAGGCAATGTAAGTAGCAAGGAACACACGATAGTAATAACATATATGCAAACTGAATAAATGTTCGTAAGACTCGTCACAGTTGCTGGCCTAAATATGCACCTAGTAGAAGTTGTAGAACAACAAGCAAGTAGGGTAAACCACAATGAGGCAAGTCAAAGGATAGGATCTCACAGCTCTGCTCAGGGTGTACCAAGTCTTAGGTGCTCAGGTGCTCCTCTGTAAAAAAAAATTCTCTTTGTTTTTTTGTCTTTTTTGTGTTTCTGAATATTTTTTGATATTTTCTTTTGTTCTGAACTAGGATCACCTAAGAACCAGCACACCAAGTTTCAACTTATGGGGATAATAGATGTGAGCTAGGGAAATTCACGAAGATACTAGAAACGAGAAGAAACAACTTCAAACCTTAGAAACACAATCTTCCAAAGGGAATTGTGGCAATCTGATTTCACCGAACCCCGCAAACAAGGGGAGAACCATGTAGCAAATTTTCTGTAGATGTTTTTGAAAAAAAAATTTGCCCCGTTTCGACCTCTGAGCGCAAAGATATGGCCGTTTCAAGATTTGCCCCGAAATCAGGGTTATACGACGGCACAAATGCGGCGGCTAGGGTTGGCGGCACAAAGGGAAACACAACAAGACTTGGACACAATCTAAACCAGCAAC
This sequence comes from Setaria viridis, assembly GCF_005286985.2. Taxonomy (NCBI): domain Eukaryota; kingdom Viridiplantae; phylum Streptophyta; class Magnoliopsida; order Poales; family Poaceae; genus Setaria; species Setaria viridis. The sequence goes on from NC_048264.2 coordinate 17,714,563, forward strand.
AAAGACTCGACTATAGACACAAATTCAATAAAGCAACACTGAACTTAAAATCGGAAAGGCACAAAGGGGCTATAGGACGGGATTTTTTGTTGTGTTTTTTGGCTACTGGACTCTAGGACAGTAAAAGGAAGATCACGAGAATTACCTAATGGGAAATCTATGAATCTGATACCAGCTAATAGGGGTGTTGGTCCTATTCTTCCACTAGGTAGGGTATGTTGGATTTGTGGAGACTCGACGTTGGCGATTCAGGGCTCGTATCAAAACAGATTCACCCTGTGTAACACTACTGCTCTGTTCGTTATCACCCCCGTCCAGGACGCGGATAACCTCGCCAAGAAGGCTAATCCCGGCAAGCGAATCCAAGAACACAAGCAAGAACAAGAAGAACACAATCCAAATTGCAGATGAATGATTAAGCACTCAAGTTGAGGTTTCACAAACCAATTGCAGCAGCCTAGTTGGTCCGGTGCAAGGCGAACTCTATCACAAAGCGTGAAGAATGAATCTAAGCAAAAACTAACCCTCGAATGACAGCAGCTACTGATAAAATAAGGGTTTGGGGCGTGCATACCCCTAGGGACGCGCCCCCTAATGGGCTTGACAGGATACATGGGCTAACGGCCCAAAGACGGTGATGCAGCACCCGGACAGATTCTGATTGTTGAGTTCTTTCAATGATTCCTGTTGACTCTGGCCGTATTTTGTAATGGGACTAGTGCTATTGGAAGCTCCTCGAAATTATCTTTCCATCCATATAAAGAACGTCTAAAACAGCCTCCGTATGCCACCGGGGCGTCCAAATTACTACTTGCTGCTCCTGGAATCCGAGGCTGAAACGAACCCGAGTTGTATTGCATCTCCAGCTTGATTTGGGCGCCCTTGCTAGTCTCCTCCACTTCCAAAGCTCTCTCCATGTTGTTGCTAGTCCTCTGCTAAGTTCCTAATCACAATAATATCATTAGGTAGTATCTCATTCTTATAATCATGAAAGGACATACCTAAGAACGAGCTCATCTGTTGATTCATTTGTCATGCTCTAGCTCGAGTGATTGGTCCTTGTACAACTTGAGGAGTATCATGTGATTCCAAAGGAGTGATGTCCTCATCAGAAATGGGGCGGAATCCCCAGAAATGATTCGCGCAAGTGAACAAAGATGGAGATATGCAAGATGTTGTTGGGATTGAGATGGACAAGCTGCAATGAGTAGTACTCCAAGAGGCCCCGGAAGAAGTAAGAAGTCAGAATAGCAAATCCACGCTCCACAACCGAGAAAATATTACCGTTTCATTGGGGTGCACTTCAAACATCCAAGCATTGCCACAAGAGGACCTCCAACCCACGACCGCCTGCTCATGTAGAAGCTTGGCATCCACCAGCTCTTGGATTTCCGCGTCCTTCTTGGTGGATCGCTTCCAGGCCATTGCCTAATTGGGCGGTGCGGTCTGGCTGGTTTCCCCACACTTTGGCACCGGCAGTTCGGGCTCCTTCCCTTTCCTGGAAGTTCCCCTCTGGGAACCCTCCTTGGGTGCCTTCTTAGCATCCTCCTTGGACTCCTTCTTCGGACCTTCGAGCTTCCTCCCCATCCTGATTGTTGCCTTGGTCTTCACGCGCATGCACTTGGGGGCTTCGAGGAGGCTTCGCAGGCGATGGAAGGCACGACGGCACTAGTGGTTTAAGATGAAATCGTGGCGGTGCTGAGAGCTAGGGTTTTTTTTGGCCAAGACAAATGACAGATGAAAAAAGGCAGCGTAAAGGGCAGGGGTAACTCTCCCTTAACTTTTATAGCCATGGCGGATTCTCCGGGGTAACGGCCTGATGTTTTCGCTAATCAGCGACAATTACGGCCTTATCCACACAAGATAGATTTTTCCAAACCGACAGAAGCTGAATGGTCACAGTAATAGATTAAAATACCCCTATACCTCCTGGAACTAGTCGGGTAACGGCTCGGGGGCTGTGTTTATCGTGCTCGATGGATAAAATTTATTTTTCTTCAAACACCAAGTCTGATTCTTCAAAGATGGAACAAATGCAGATTGACCCTCAGCCTGATTCTTCGATTCAACCTGAGGCTCGGGGGCTACTCCATATGGAGTGGGATTTTCATCACACTTACATATAAAGATTTGAGGACAGACTTCTTAGAAATAACGTTAGATGAGGCTAGAGTACCTTCCAGCTGCCTGACAGCACTCAAGTACTCGAATACTTGGCCACGACCAAAGTACTCAAACAGCACAAGAAACCAGTCAAGCAGAAGTACCCGAGGCTGTTACATTTGACTACAAAGTACTCGAGGGCTTGTCGGGCATACATCCATGGGCCCACCAGAAGGTTTGTACAAATCCAGATATGGAGAAGTACACTGAGACATATCAGGATATCAGGACATGGAGACTATAATACAGGGTGGCTTGGTCTACATGGACTACCAGGAGACTAGTCATAGATAAGGAAACTACTCTTCCAAGTTAGAGTAGAACTCTGTAGTCTTATCCGACTAGTACTCTTGTAAAACAACTACCCTATAACCCTGCTCCCCCAGCGTATAAGGATAGGCAAGGACCCCCTCAAAATAAGTTCAATCCAATACAAGCAAAACAACAAAAAGACGTAGGGTATTATGCGATCTAGCGGCCCGAACCTATCTAAATCGCATTCCTACATACAACATCGAGATCCTGATTTCGGCGGCACCCACCAACCAAAACTCTACCTCGGGTACTCCCTTGGTAGGTTGACGGGTTTAAACACCGACACTGCTGTTGGGGACCACCCCACAACGCACCCTGAACGAAGCTAGCAGAAACCTCTTCTCTGGACCGACACTAACCTCGTCACTTTACCCTTTTACGAAGCTAACAGTTAACCGAAGCTAACTGGTACGAAGATGCCCATTCTGTGATTTTGCCGGCGAAGGTTCCCGAAGTAAAAGCCCTCACGGAAGTCCTGGCAACTTGACTTCGGAAGAGTTCCATAACCAAAACCCGAGGTTAGCTGACTTCGACCGAAGAAGGCGGAAAGCATACGGAGGTTTGCTCAACCCCGACGAAGCTTACGATTGGGGACGGAAGTAACCAAGGCAGCCCTAGGACCACTTTACTATGGAACAATTTTGTAATAAGAGTCTTGAGGAGGGTTAGAAATGTAATCCCATTATGAAAGCGACATTTTGAGTAGGGGTCAAGTTATTGTCTAGTACGGAATATACTCGGGATGTAGTTGTTGAGTGTGGGTATAACGGGAATGCGGAAATGTAACTTTATGGACCTATAAAGAGAGGTGAACCGTCCCCCTTGAAACGGTCACTATTCATTGATAGGATAGCTACTGTTACACTCTAACTGTCATTTGGTTCGAGCCCCAACATTTGGCGCCCATCGTGGTCTAACTCGACAAATAGCCCACGATGCCACCACAATGGAAAAAGAGACTTACAGTTCAGAGAGAAGACAACACAGTGGAGGCCGGTCAGCTTACGGCTCCCGAGGCCACAGATTAGGTCCTTTCGAATAAGGAGGAACGCCTTGCAAGAGTCGAGCAAACCTTAAGGGCAAAAGCATTGAGCAAGAGACCCGCAGCCGAAGTCAACCACCAAAGCCAACAACCCATAGCAAACGAAGGTGCCAACCGTGCTGACGGCCACCAACCCACAACGCCCGAAGCTACTAGCCCCTCTAATTTGGACAACGAGCTAGACTCAGTCCTCCGAGAGATAGAAGAGGTCAAAAGAAAAAAGGAGCAGTTAGCACAACAAGTGCAACAACAGAGGGAGGCCTCGTCTAGACTATCAAAATCGAACGAAGCTAGGCGGTAGCTGGAAGCACTACAGAAAGAAGTTGCGGAGCTTGAAAGCCCACTTGAGAATGCAAACCAGGCCCAGCTTATTTTTATCATAGTCCCACCGTTGATCAGGCACAGCTCCAACCCAGCCTCAACTTTGGCCAAGGCACCCAACACCACTCGCCGGGTGATAGAGTCGGAGTGCCCGATCTTTCGGTGAGTGGAGATAAATTCGACTTGGTGGAAGTAGACCCTCACGATCCGACTACGACGAGCGAACCCGAAGCGCCAATGCAATCGCTGAACCAACTCCCGATGGTTACCAACCTCACCGGTGCGAGATCAGCCTGATCACGAAGATCGATTCCTGTCCGCAATCGAAGAACGAACAATAAAGAGAGGCGAGCAATCTAAATATCACTCGAAGGTGGAGTTCTGAATCACAAGGACAGCGCGTATTTGCGCGTGTTCAAGAGTAGCTAAAGCTAGATGTAAAACAAAACTCAAATCGTAAACAAAAAGGACTCGGACTAAATAAAGGGGGCGCAGCCCCTGGAGTCCGAAGGGGTCACGGCGCCCAACCCTAGGCGCCCCACCTGGGCTGCCCTGTTGGGCCATCTTCTTATTCCGATGGGCCTTCATTCCTTAACAGCATGATGAAGTTTAATTCTCTCGCACGGGCTCGAGTGATTGGCCCAACTGGATGAGCAACTGTAGGCGCCTGAGGTGGAGGAGCAACTGGAGGCGCCTGAGGTGCTGCTGGTGTAGATGTACTCGTGGTGTCCTCATCACCGGGGGTGTCCCTCGTGGTCGACGTCACATCGCCGCTCTCAATAGGGCTCCAAACCACACCATGGCCAGCAACATACAAGCCAACCACCCTACCCAAATTCAATGGATGGACAGACCCACGCCAATTTCTAATGAGTTACAAAGCCGCTGTAGCTTCGGCCGGGGGAGATGATGTCGTCCTCGCCAAGTCCTTCAGAATTACTTGCGAAGGCGCGACACTGAACCGGTACTCACTACTCCCTCCACACATGGTGATCAGCTGGCATGACCTCAAGGCAAAGGTCACACAAAACTTTCAGGGTTTCCATCACTCCCAAATGGCCCAAGCAGATCTTTTCCAATGCAAACAAAAAGACAAGGAGCCACTCGCAGAATATGTAAGAAGATATGTCCAGCTTCGTTCTCAAGCGCCGCACATAGAGGAATCTGTAGCAATATCCGCGTGCATCATGGGCCTTACCCCTAGCCCAACAGTGTCAAAGCTATCAAGGAAAGAGCCCAAAACGATGAGTGCCCTCTTCGGCAAACTCGATGAATACATCAGGTCCGACGAGGACCACCGCAGAAGAGTGGCGGAACGTAACAAGGAGAGACAAACAAACCAGAACCGAAGCTGGCAACCTTCGCCTTACAACAAGCCTCAAAACCAAAACCAAAACCAAAACCAAAACCGTGTCATGAACATTGAGGGAAACCAAAACCAAAGCCAGTGCCAAAACCAAAACAACAATACCCAAAGAGGGGGCCACTCTAGTAGAGGACGAGGTCGAGGAAGACAACAAAAATCATTCTACTGTCTCAACCATGGCCATCAGAATCATCACAATATAGAGTGGTGCCCAAAAAAGAAAGAAGAAGAGAGAAAAGCTGCAGAAGAAGCCGCGAAGGCAGCCGCACAAGCACCCAAAACAATCCACCGCACAGCCTTTTACCCACACCCAAGCTTTTACCCCAACCAGCCCAGCTTCACCAACTTCCAGCAACCAATGACTTGGCCTCTTCTGCCACACATACAACCGTACCACCAAACAATCCCACAGCATGCCAATCCAAATCCACCTCAGAAGCCTCAAGAAACACTACCTCCTCCCCCAAGCATGCCAGCTATAATGCCCAAACCAGAGCCCAGCACACAAAACAACAACCAAAACTCCTTACCTACCTTCGGCATGATAATGCCAATCACTGGAGGCTCCTCCCTGGAGTTCGAGAACAAGAGGCATAGGCGAAACTATTTCAGAGAAGTTAACGTGATCATACCCGACAGACCCCCAACAAAGCCAGAATGGGCACACATGCCCATAAGCTTCACCGGGGAAGACTTCAAGCTCAAGACAACATCGCACAACAATGCGATGATCATCAAAGCACTGATAGCAGGCTGGACAGTAGGAAAAGTCCTAGTGGACACGGGTAGCTCCACGGACATCCTTTTCGCAAACGCATTCAGAGAAATGAACATTGATATGAACACGCTCGACCCAGCCGACATCCCGCTCCTTGGTTTTGGTGGAAAGCCAGTGAAGGCCTTGGGAAAAATTGCTCTCCCAGTTTCATTTGGGGACCGCGATAATGCGAGGATAGAGCACATCACCTTCGACGTGGTGGAAATGCACTATCCCTACAACGCAATACTTGGCCGTGGCTTCATCACCAAAATGGATGCAACAATTAGGCAACTGTACCTATGCATGAAAATACCCGCCCTCAAGGGGGTCATAACAGTGTACGGTGATCAGCAAATGGCAAGGAATATAGAAAAAGGGGTAGCTCCGGGCCGAAAGAATGTCCACCACCTAGCCTCGTCAAACGAAGCCGAAAGCTCAGCAAAGCAAAAGGTCCACGACAAGCCCAAGAGAGATAAAGAAAAAATAAAGATCAGTGCTGACGACGAAACAAAGCGGGTACTCCTAGACGGGTACATCGCAAACATATTCGTAACAATTGGGGCCAACCTCAACCCCGAAGAAGAGCGTAACCTCATCGAGTGCCTCAACAAGAACAAAGACATCTTCGCTTGGTCCGCAGGTGATCTCAAAGGGGTGGACAGGGAAATCATCGAGCACAGCCTCGACATCAGGCAAGGAGCTAGGCCAAAGAAGCAAAAGCTAAGAAAAATGTTCGACGAAAAGGTCCAAGCTGTAAAAGCCAAAGTTGACAGGCTCCTCGAAGCTAATGTGATAAGGCCAATCCAATACCCTAACTGGTTAGCTAACACAGTGCCTGTAAAAAAGAAAAATGGCAAATGGAGAATGTGCATAGACTTCACAGACCTCAACAAGGCCTGCCCAAAAGACGATTACCCTCTCGAGAGGATTGACAAGGTAGTGGATGACGCTGAAACAGTGAAATTCTCTCGCTACTTGACCTCTTCTCGGGGTATGACCAGATCAGAATCAAGAAGGAGGATGAAGGCAAAACAAGCTTCGTGACACCCTTTGGAACATTCTGCTTCGTACGCATGCCAAAAGGGCCAAACATTCTCAACAATGACGGCAACAGTCCTGGACAACCAGTTTTGGCACAATATCCTGGCTTATGTGGACGATATCATCGTTAAAAGCGCCAAACGAAGTGACCACATTCTGGACCTCACAAAAACATTCGCTAACCTGAGGTCAGCCAACCTAAAGCTAAACCTAGAAAAGTGTGTATTCAGGGTCCAAAGACGAAAGGTCCTAGGCTGCTTGGTAACGACAAAAGGCATTGAGGCTAACCCAGACAAAATCAAGGCATTAGCCAACATGTCAGAGCCAACCACGCTCAAACAAGTCCAACGACTCACAGGTAGGGTCGCTGCGCTAAACCGTTTCATTCCAAGAGCGGCAGAGCGAAGCCTCCCTTTCTTCAAAGCACTTCGAAGTTCCAAAACACTTGAATGGGGACATGAGCAAAGCAAAGCATTCCAAGACCTCAAAGAGTACCTGCAATCTATTACGAAGCTATGCTCGCCAGAGCCCAAATCACCACTGCTATTGTACGTCTCAGCCTCAGCAACAGCCGTCAGTGCTGCATTGATTCAAGAAAAAGAAATCGAAGGCAAAACTAAGCAAATACCACTTTACTTCGCATCCGAAGCCTTGAGCGGCTCAAAGCTACATTACTCTAAGCTCGAGAAAATCGCATACGCAGTCGTCATGGCAGCACGAAAACTACGACATTACTTCAAGGGGCACAAAATAGTCGTAGTAACCAGCCAATCTCTTCATGATCTTTTCTCAAACAGGGAAGCTTCCAGCCGTATTGCCAAATGGGCATCTGAGCTCTCAGAGTTTGTCGTCGACTTTGAAAGGCGCACAACTATAAAATCCCAAGTAATGGCTAACTTCGTGGTCGATTAGACCTCGCCTAAGCAGGAGCCAAAACAACTTGAAACACCATGGGTCGTCCACTGCAATGGGGCCTGGTGCCGCAAAGGAGCAGGCGTCGCAGCGGTGGTCACATCACCAACAGGCGTCAGAATCAAGTATGCAGCGAGGCTAGACTTCCTACCAACCGCAGAGTATGAGAGATTGCTGCTGGCCTTAAGGAAAATGAAAGCCATAGGGCAACAAACATTCATCATCAGAATGGACTCGAAGGTAATCCGTGATCACATGGAGAAAGACACCGAAGCCAAGGAGCCAGAGCTCGTTAAATACCTTGAGGCAGTCCGAGCCATGGAAAAGCACTTCAGGGGATTTGATGTCAAAAATATACCAAGAGCACAAAATGACGACGCGGACAAGCTTGCAAAAGCAGCAGCAGAAGTCGAGCCAATCCCACCCGACACATTCTATGAAGTCATAACCTCGCCTTCAATCAAAGAAGAAGATCCATCCCCCATCAACACCATCCAGCGTTACGACTGGCGCGCAAGCATAATGGCTTACCTTAGAGGTCACTTCAAACCTCAAAACAAGGCCGAATGTACACGCCTAAAGCAAAGAGCAAGGGGCTACGCAATCATCAAGCGGCAACTCTACAAAACAGGCATCTCAACACCATGGCTTCGCTGTGTCGACTATGAAATAGGCAGCAAACTGCTCAAAGAAATACACGGCGGTTTTTGTGGAACCCACATTAGCTCAAGGGTTCTAGCGGGAAAAGCAATCCGACAGGGATTCTATTGGCCATCAGTCCATACGCACGCACACTTGCTCGTACGAAGCTGTGAGGCATGCCAAAAACAGCAAGGTAAACGCATGCACCCTCACTCCCCATCCAGCTTATCCCACCCTCGTGGCCTCTCCAGAGATGGGGTATGGACCTAGTTGGCCCAATGCCAGCAGCGCAAGGAAATTGCAGATTCGCAGTAGTTGCAATAGACTACTTCACCAAATGGGCCAAAGCTAAACCACTTGCCGTCATCACATCAGCTTCGGTACAAAAATTTTTCTAGCAAAACATTGTCTGTCGGTTTGGAGTCCCAAGGAGCTAACTGTTGACAACGGCAAACAGTTTGATTGCATCTCATTCACAGATTTCTGCGCTAGCATCGGCATGAAGATAAAATTCTCGTTCGTATACTACCCACAATCAAACAGAGCTGTGGAAAGGGCCAACAGTACAATATTCACTGCAGTCAAAAAATGTCTCTTCAATCAGAAAAAGGGCAAATGGGTCGATGAGCTCCCAAGAGTCGTATGGTCCCATAACAACAGAATCCAGGGCAACAGGCTTCACCCTATTCAAGCTCTTATTCAGAGCCGAAGCTGTAACACCTGAAGAAATAAAAAACAAAAGCTTACGAGTCCTCAAGCATGGGGACGTCGACGAAATTGCTAGAATAGAGAAAGACATGATCTAACTCAACATCAACGAGGCCATTGAGAATCTAGACAAATACCAAGAAGAAACCCGAAGATGGAGGGATCAACACATTCGAGAAAGACAGATCAATGTCGGTGACCTCGTCATCAAAAGGAAAATGAATTGGGAAAACCCAGGCAAGCTGCAAGAGACTTGGGAAGGCCCCTACATTGTCACAAAGAGTGGCAGACCCGGCTCTTTCCACCTCACAGATCAGCAAGGAAACACTCTCCCACACACCTGGAACATTGATAGCCTACGAAAATACTACCCATAATTGTACATGTTACCTTCAGCTTGCGGAACTATAAGCAACGCTGAAGGTAACATAATGGTTTTACTTTCTTTTCTTTTCTTTACTTCCAAGGTTACCTCATTTGTAAGGTCATAGAGTCTGGACTGCACTCTTTTCCTTGCTAGGAGCTCCGTAATGGAGGCAAGGTTTTTAACGAGGCAGATCCATGTACACCTTCTTTACAAAGAAAGAAAGGAAACTTCCCCTAAAAATTAAAGTTCGTGTGCAAAAGCAACAACAAGTTGCATGACCTTGCGCCAGAGCGCGGAGGAGATTTCGTGTGCAAAAGAAACAACAAGTTGCATGACCTCGCGCCAGTGCGCGAAGGAGATTTCGGGTGCAAAAGCAACAACAAGTTGCGTGACCTCGCGCCAGTGCGCGGAGGAGATTTTGTGTGCAAAAGCAACAACAAGTTGCGTGACCTCGTGCCAGTGCGCGGAGGAGATGCGTGATCTCGCGCCAGTGCGCAAAGGAGAATTCAACGTGTGAAAGGCAGCAACAAGCTGCATGACCTCGCGCTCGAGCACGCAAAAGGCAACACCAAGTTGCACAACCCCGCGACAGAGCGCTAAGGAATCCTAACGCCTAAACACAACAACATTGCAGATAGCAAAAACTGAAACCTCCAGTCGCAAATCTAAGTTATATGACCTCTCTCCCGCAGCTTCGCAAAAGGAGGGATAACATTTTTCGAAAGAATGTGGCAAATTTCTGCGACTTTGCAAGAGGAGAACCCATAAGCCTAGGTTATATGACCTCTCTCTCGCGACGTCGCAAAGGGGGGGGTGACGTTTTTCGAAATTGTTTTGCAATTCTAAAAGAAAAGGGTTTACAAAAAATCGTATCAACTAACCTCGTAAGGGCGCGAATAGCATTTTCGACCCCACTCAGCGAATGGTCAAAGTACGACATTAGACATGATCAAAGTTAACTTCTTCGCAACCATCCACCAAGTTGAGCACATGCATTTCCAAAAGCAATAAACTAGGCCAGCCTCGCACGAGGTCAACCCATGTAAAATACAACAACGCATGCAGTTACAGGTGAAGCGACTTCAGGTCGTCGTATCAACCAGCTCTCGCAATGTCTAAGTCAGCAGGTTGCCCAACACGGCAACCTAGCTTTGACTTATCTAACCTCGCAATTGACCCAAGTTTGAACGGGATAAAAATGTAGCACTTACAAAAGATAAATACAGAAACAACAAACCAGCACACAAGTACTTTACAGGGCATAATCTCACGCACAAATAAAAGTATCTTACCTCATCAGACTTATACACAAAACCAATAAATAAAAATCTGCTCCGCAGCATCCTCCTCTTCATTAACAACACCAGGCTGCAAGTGAAGCTGAGCTAACCGCTCACACTCCAGCCCCTTCACATAGTCTTGCTCGAAGATTGACCACATGCGCTCAAACAAGTTCTTCTTTGCATTCTCCACAACATAAGACTTCGTAGCACAGCCAATCTCTGAGGCAGCCGGCACAATGTAATTGTCGTCGGAGATATTCTTAACATGCTCGCATCCTTGTTGCTCCAGCAAATAAAGGGCGCTTTCCAAGCAGAATACCGTGGAGTAGTCGTTCAAGCCCTCAAGAACCTCGGGAAGACTCTTAACCTCATCCAACAGCCACTCAAACATGCATTCACATCCTTCATCCAGCGGGCAATCATCAGGCTCAGTGCCAAACACACCAAGGGAGGCTTTGTAAGCTTCATGAACTTTTTTGAACCTCTCCCTTAGTGTAGTTTCTATTTGGCTCAACAATTTTGCCTTCGTTTCTAACTCAGGCTCCATCTGGCCGATCTTAGACTTCAAACCCAAGATAACCTCGCTGTCGCGCTGGGCACCCTCGCATAAGCCTTCAATAGTTTGGTCCTTCTCTTTCATTTGGCTCTCCAGATCCACTACTTCTGACAACAGACGATCAATCTCGTCGCCCCTGGCCTCATAGTTTTCACCAAGTCTGCGAGATTCCTCTTTCAACTCTGCGTTCTCAAACTTACCTTTCTTCATCTCTAAAGACATAGCAGCAATGGTCGCTTCAAGCGAAGCTACCCTCTTCGAAAGTTCTGAGGCTGCTTTCTCACTTTTGGCAAGCCAATCCCTTGTAATCATTGACGAATAAGACACCTGCAAGTTTTAAACAAAGAACATTAAGCCAAGTCGCAAAAGACGCACCAAAGATAGTACACACCACACATGTCATCAAATTAGCCAGTAACCATACCTTCTTTACGAGGTTGGCCTCTAAGTTGAAGAGCTCTTCTGAGCTCATCGACTTTACAGCTTGCTGAAAATCTGTGCATCAAAGGATACAATTATAAGTATCCTGCAACAACAACAAAAGCCACGATGATCGGAACAACTTCTCTACCCTCGCCCTTAGACTTCACCACAGCAGCTCCTCCCTTGCCTTCAACCCCACTCGAAGTTGTCGCACCCACCTTCTCCACTTTTTTTGAACCACCAACATCTGCATAGCAATTGCAATCTTCACCCTCATCCCCCCAGTCCAAAGTTAGGTTGTGTGGATTATAAACCCTACCATCGGTGCATGTCGCTAGAACCTCTGTGCGCCCGCTCAAGCCCAGACCTTCGTTCAGCCCTTGAAGACCAGCCGGCAAGCTCTCACCTACATCATAACATTTAACTTTCAGCCTCACATGATCCTCGCAACTAACCTCACCAGCGTCTCCCATAGTTGCCTCGAAATCCCTCAAAAATCCCGCCGAAGCCTTCGCACAATCAAAGAACCGAAGCTTCAGCAAAACCACCTCTACATGCTTACCAGATCTCACAGCCTCGGCGCAGGCACCCTTGGGATCAGATGCGAACGCATCTACAAGTTTTGCCTTTTCGGTAGCTACCCTCTTCTCATGTTTCCCAGCTTCAATCAAGAGAGGCTGCGCACTCTTAGCCTTCGAACTTGTGGAGGGCGTTGCAGTCTTGATACTGGTCGCCGAAGGCGCATCAACCTTGGCGCCCGGTACAGTAACACGTGCAAAACAAGATTTATTAGCCCCTTTCTTGGTCCGTGTAGCAAGCCCGGCGGGCGAAGGTGCAATAGTAGGAACCTTCCTCGGAGGACGCACAGAGACAGGAACGACATATGCCAATTTGCTCAAGTCAATAGATGAAGCTGTCAACCCAGACGGCAACACGGCAGACAAAGCCCCCGCAGTAACATCCTTCCTCTTCTGCGCCTCCAAGTTAAGGGTCTTTTGCTTTGCCTTAGCGGATGCTTGTGACTCAACAGTGAGCTTCGCCGTGGGCGTAGAATCAAATTTCACCTTCTTCCTCTGCTCAGTACCAGCGCCCCGACGACGCCTTTTGCCCACAACTTCAGGACGAGGTGGAACTGCAATGTCAAGCAAATCAAAAATCCAATTGACACGACGCCCGTGTCTCACAACGGACTCAAAAGAATGCCTTTCCGGCTGGGTCACGGGACCCAAGATTTCGTAAGCCATGTCCTCTACTGTCTGAACAAACGAGTCCAAGTTGGCTCCCCTCTCAACACTAAGCTCAAAGCAGGGGTACTGCACAGCCTTCTCACACCAAGACACCTTCTTCTCAACGAGCTTAAACGGCTTCGCAAAATCAGTAGACAAAGGCCACACTCGGGCAGTGACATACTCCTCTACAAGGTCACGCCCAGATATCAAGGGCCCAGCAGCCCTATAAGCAGCTCCAGTACCAAGCCCAGCCATTTCAACTTTGACATAAAACCAATGCGTCAGCCACGCATCATCCCATTTATTCCTCTACGCGAAGGTAAGTTCTACCCTCGGCAGATTCCTCTTATCATTCTTCTGGCGCGGCACGAAGGTACAGCATCCAAAGTGATTCTCACAAATACCTTTACCATCATCGGAGTAAGTCATCTTCTTCTGGATATGAAGCTCATGCAACCTCGCAAAACCCTCCACATCAATGCTACCACCAAACATGCATTGCACCCAGTAAAACTTAGACAAATTCACAATGGCGTTGGGGGTCAACTGGTGAAGCCTAACACGATAGCGATCCAATATAACCCGCAACTGTCTGTCATAGGGAAACCGAAGCCCCGCAGTAAACAGGTCCCTAAAAACAACAGCTTCGCCAACCTCGGGCATAGGAACCGCCTCATTCCCAGGCACTCTGCCCAGCCCCTTAGGAAAGAAGTTGCTCTCCTCAAAAGACGTAATGTCTCATGAAGTCACCTGGGAGCGCCCGAAGTAGAGAGTAGGAACACATTGAACCTTCCCCCCGACGGACGTCTCTGACCTCATTCCAACCTCAGCATCCTCCTCCTCCTCCCCCTCAACCTCACCAGCCTCTTTTCCCTCCCCCTCCTCCTCATCCGAAGATACAACATGAACCTCGGTCCCCGCTATAACTTTTGCGGCTTGGCCTTGTTCACCTTCGCCTTTGTCCTTGTTAGAGGACCACTCAGGCGAACTGCTGCCGGAAGATCCCTCCTCTGCAAAAACCAGGCCATCCTTCATATAGATCCGTTTCTTTGACCTCTTCCCTTCAGACTCTCCACTGCTCGCAGACACCGACTGCAAAGCAGGACTACCTTCACCACCAGAAGCAGCCTGAAGGGCCATTTCTTCCGAAGACATTGTCTGCGCACTCTACCTAATGCGGCTTGCCACGAAAAACAAAGATGCCACCTCGCAAAGAAAATGCAACGAAGGAACGCAACGAAGATGCGTAGCGAAGGCACAAGCAGCAAAAACTACACCTCGAAAGTGACAGCGTAAAGTATGGCCCGACCCCCTGGCAAACCTTATATAGGCAAGGTAAAAACCGCCTCGAATCACCAACCGCCGCATGGAAAATGACATTACTACCCCCGTCTAACAGTAAAACGCCTCGGCCCGCGCCGCCGTTCAGGGTGACGTTTTGAGGGTGTTTTTGGACTTTTTGCGGGATCGGTCGACGGCGTCTCTGACCTCACCCACGAAGGCGCTACTATTGGGGACCGCCCCACAACGCACCCTAAACGAAGCTAGCAGAAACCTCTTCTCTAGACCGACACTAACCTCGTCACTTTACCCTTTTACGAAGCTAACAGTTAACTGAAGCTAACTGGTACAAAGATGCCCATTCTGTGATTTTGCAGGCACAGGTTCCCGAAGTCAAAGCCCTCACGGAAGTCCTAGCAACTTGACTTCGGAAGAGTTCCATAACCAAAACCTGAGGTTAGCTGACTTCGACCGAAGAAGGCGGAAAGCATACGGAGATTTGCTCAGCCCCGACGAAGCTTATGATTGGGGAAGGAAGTAACCAAGGCAGCCCTGGGACCACTTTACTGTGGAACAATTTTGTAATAAGAGTCTTGAGGAGGGTTAGAAATGTAATCCCATTATGAAAGTGACATTTTGAGTAGGGGTCAAGTTATTGTATAGTACGGAATATACTCGGGATGTAGTTGTTGAGTGTGGGTATAACAAGAATGCGGAAATGTAACTTTATGGTCCTATAAAGGGAGGTGAACCGTCCCCCTTGAAATGGTCACTATTCATTGATAGGATAGCTACTGTTACACTCTAACTGTCATTTGGTTCGAGCCCCAACAACTGCCTAATGGAGTAGATCGAATACAACATGATCTGTGGCCTAATGGAGTAGATTGGATACGTTTGTTGCGAAAAAATACGTCGGAAGCTCGCTACCTAGAAGTAGTGCATTCGGGTACCTAAACACACCTGTTTCACAATATTTTCCGTGCAGTAGCAAAATGCTACAAAACACTCCCAAACATGGTCTTGGGTGCAATGGAATAGATTGGATGAGTTCGTTGTGAAAAAATCTGTTGGAGGTTTGCTTCCCTGAAATAGTGTATTCAGGTACGGAAACGCACCCGTTCTGCATCTTTTTTGTGCAGTAGCCAGATTCTCCAAAACAATCCCAAACATGGTCTAGGATCTAATGGAGTAGATTGGATGTGTTCGTTGCAAAAAAATCTGTTGGAAGTTTGTTACCTGGAAGTAGTGCATTCGGGTACCAAAACGCCCCCGTTTCGCATCATTTTTCGAGTAGTAGAGAAATGCTATAAATCACTTCCAAACATGGTCTAGAGTCTAATGGAGTAGATTGGATGCGTTCATTGTAAAAAAAATCCGTCAGAAGTTCGCTACCAAGAAACAGTTTATTCGGGTACCGAAACGCACCCGTTCTGCATCATTTTTTGTGCAATAGCGAAATGCTCCAAAACAATGCCAAACATGGTCTATGGTCTACTGGAGTAGATTGGATGCATTCATTGCAAATAAATCTGTTGGAAGTTTGGTACTCGGAAATAGTGCATTCGGGTACCTAAACGCACCTGTTTCGCATCTTTTTCGAGCAGTAGCGAAATGCTCCAAAGCACTCCCAAACATGGTGTGTGGCCTAATGGAGTAGATTGGATACGTTTGATGCGAAAAAAATCAACTAGAAGTTCGCAACCTGGAATCAGCGCATTTGGGTACTAAATCACAACCGTTTCGCATCATTTTTGACGCAGTAATAAATGCTACAAAACACTCCCAAATGTGGTCTAGGATCTAGTGGAATAGATTGGACACGTTTGTTGCGAAAAAATCTTGTATGGAAAATGGCCCTAGGCCATAATGATTTTGGTGATTAATGACAACATAGTCATTGGGACTAATGTGTTTGCAAGATGTACCTTTGTAGGTGTTTTATAGCTCCCAAGGATAAATTACAAAACCATCAAAATGAGAAGAAAAATAAAGAATTATAAAGCATCCAAATGATTGTAAAAAATGCTGAGTTTGTGTTATTCTAAGGCCTACAAATGATGGTAATGAAGCTGGGAAAAAGACACGCGAAGATTTGAAGCGAATCCTGCTGAAAACATGCACCGACACATTCCACTGACTCATCGTTAGCTTGGCTAAGCATTGGCTCTGGAAGGTTTGGAGTATAATTTGAGCCTCACCGATTTATATGGTGGCTATAGTAACCATCGCAGCGAATGAGTCGGTGATTCGCAGAAACTGACAACGGCTATGTAACGGCTAGTTCTTGGAGTTGGGGGTATATATACCCCATTGCCTAGCCATTTGAGGTGCGTTAGAGTTTCGAGAAGCTATAGGTTTGGTTCTCACATATACACAAGTGCTCTATCCACCAAACTGCTAAAGAGAAGATTAAGGGAATTAGCATAAGGCTTAGATCTTGGTAAGTGTTAATTTAGGCCTATTAGCGCATTGCTTTAGGATTTAGCCTAGAGTTAGGCGAGGTTTGCACACCTCCTTTGTATCAGTGCTTGCATGCACCAAGAGAAATCTGGGGCTTGTAAGTCTTGCGAGACCCTCCAACCATATTTGCGGAGTGGCCTCCAGTGCTTGTGAGAGGGAGGAAAGGCCCTCGGTATTTTGCCGAAGCTCTACCAAGTGAAGAGTGGCAAGGAGCATCCGGGAGAGGCTAAGCGGAGACCCACTTGCGCATGGGGAAGGCCCGTCAGCTATCCTACGGTGTTCCTTAACCAGGGAGTTTATGGCCTTGCCCGGGCATTCCCTTTGATAGGGGCTCCAACGATGAGGACTAGTGGAAAGCTTTGCTTTCTGATACCTCGGTAAAAATTGTCGTGTTCCCACATCAGGAGTTTGCCTTCTCTACCTCATTTACCTTCCGCTTTTCTCATTGCACTTACATTCCAAGTTTACCTTTCCTAAAATTGCCACGTGTAGTTTGTAGGATTGGTACCTAGGGTGCAAAACTCTTTTGTAGTAGAGATACCAACACGTAGAAAAATCTAGTGCACATCTAGATAGAAATTGAATTAGATTTTTATATGTGCTTGGAGTCTTAGTTTTTAGAACACCCAATTCACCCCCCACCCCTCTTATGGTGTCACAGTCCCTTCAATTGATATCAGAGCCGGTGGCTCATATTTGGACCGTTGGCTTCACCGCCATCGAGCAAAATGACATCCGAAGAAGTTAGGAGTGATCTTAGTAAGCCTCCACACCTTGACGGCACTAACTTCCCCTATTGGCATGTTTGCATGTCATGTTTTCTAGAGGCGAAAGTCTTAGGTGTTTGGAGAGTGACGAAACATGGAATGAAACCCATAGCACGGCCGAACAACCCCACCAAGGCCAATGAAAAAGAGTTGCATGTTAATGCTATTGCTCAGAATTCAATTTTTGAATCTCTTAGCATTGAGATGTTTAATAGAGTCTATTAGCTTGAAAGTGCACACGAAATATGAACCATGCTCATAGAGCTCCACAACGGCACGACTGATGTTAAGGAGCAAAAGTATAGCTTTATCAAAGAAGCTTTTGATTCTTTTCAAATGTTTCCTAATGAATTAGATAAGGACATGTACTCACGCTTATGAGCTAAATGTAATAGGTTTGACCAAGCTATCCAATGCGAACTTCTCAAGAAAGATTATCCATGTTCTTCCCAAGGACAAGTATGCCGCCATCATCACCTACTTCCATTGCTTCAAAGACATGAACAAGTTGAAGCTAACAAAGCTCTTGAACAAGATTATTGCACATGAGCTAACCATGAAAATTACCAAAAGCCCTTCTCCCTCAAGTTAAGATGTTGGCACATCAAGCAAAGAAGAGAAGGAGAAGGAGAAGAGAAAAGTGAAGATAAGTAAGAATCTTCCACATCAAGCAAGAAAGCTCAAGAGCAAGCATCAAGTTCAAGCTCAAGCTCAAATGAGGATTCAAGTTCAATTGATGAAGAAGAAAAAAGTGATGATGAGGCGAAAGATGAAGAGGATAATCAAGCAAGTAGTAGCAACTCCTCCAATAATGAAGAAATCAAGCAACTTGTGAAAGGAGTGAACAAGCTACTCAAGAAGATCCACTCCAAAGGTGCCCCTACGGAACAACTGGTTCACCACAACCTAAGGAAAAAGAAGAAGGAATGTCTTGGTTGTGGTAAGGAGGGACATTACATTGAGTATTGTCCGTTGATGGAGAAGATATGCAAGCAAAGAAAGAAAGAAAGGAAGAAGGAGAAGAAGGCAAGCAAGAAGAAGGCCTTCACAAGCCTTGCAAAGGGTGTGTTTGATATGACAAGCTCAAGTGATGAATAAAGCCACCGCAAGCCACGTGCCTTCTTATCATCATCAAGATCATCGCACATTTGCCTAATGGCAAAAGGTATGAAAAATAGCGATGTAAGTGATGATGACTCCTTCCCTTCCATTCATGAGCTTGTGGATCTTGTTCGTATTCAAGAGGTAGCAATAACAAAACTTCTTACTAAAAACAAGGAACTCAAAGAAAAATTGGCTAGCTCATCATCGAATTATAAAGAATTGGCTGAAAGGTTTGATGATGTCATTGACCAAAATGATGAGCTAACTAAGAAAATTGAGGTCCTTGAACAAACTAAAACTACCTCTAACAAGGCATCCACATCCTTTCAAAGAAAATCTAAAAGGGATGCCTCTATTTCTTGCGTTGATTTAATTGATAAATCTTGCTCACCATCTTGCAATGAGACTTGTGCCAAGAATGTTGTTGTAGAAGTATGTGATGATCTCATTGCTCAAGAGCATGATGAGCTCAAGCGAGAAGTGGAAAGGCTCATGAAGGACTTGACAAGGCTCAAGGGCAAGGAGAAGACAAATGAGAGCAAGAAACAACCTTCTCAAGATAACCGTCCCAAGATGGTGAAGAAGCTTGAGAAAGGTGCAACCGTTACTTGTTGCACATGCCATCAAGAAGGCCACAAGTCCTATGAGTGCAAGAACAAGAAGAAGAGGGAAGAAAAGAAGTAGAAGTTCAACTCCAACACCAAGCCTTACTTGAAGGTTGACAAGAAGAAGAGCGCACCCTACCTCCTCAAGAAGAAAGATGACAAGGTGATGGCTCACTTGATCAACAAGCAAGGCAAGGGGTGGAACCAACCTATTTGGGTTCCCAAGAAAATTGTCACTACCATGAAGGGCTCCAAGAAGGTTTGGGTTCCAAAGGTGACTTAGAGTCCGTGGGAGTCGGGAGGATTTGGAGACTTGGCCACAAGAGAAGAGCATTTCAAGCAAGAGCCAAGTTAATCACGATTTAAAGTAAGTTGCAAATCATTGGTGAATCCAATACCCAAATCCTCCATAGGTAATTAGGTAACTAGATGTCCTTTCATACTCTTTCAATTAGCATCTAGTTCCTATGATTGTCTAGGATTGCATGAGCATATATGAATTCCTTTGCATTTCTTAGTGTGAAATTTCATATGGTAGGTTGCTTGTGCTTCTCTCTAACCCATGAGCAACCTACATGGTTTATTAGTTGTAGGAAAATAGCACTAGTGCTTATTTCATATCTTATGTGCCAAGTCCAAGTCATAAGATAACTTTCCAATGTTGTTATTGACTAGTGCATGTCTCTCACAAGTAATTCAAATACTTGTATGCACATATTTATGGGGAGTTATGTTATGGTTTCTGATTTTAAGACTAACATTGTTTGCAAGCTTATCATGTCTATAGTCTCATGTTTCCATCCACTATATGTTTGCACACACTTAGGGGGAGCTTAGTCTATGTTATGTGAGTTTCATGTTCATGATCTTATTTGCCTTCCACACCACAAAGATCATTATCTATGAAACTATCCCTTGTGCTTTTAATGTCTTCCTTTTTCAATGTTTGACTCCAAAGGAGGAGAATTTTAGCAATCAAAGCAAGTAGACCTTGAAGGGGGAGCTGGCCTCAAGGGGGAGCATGCAAGAAAGCAAAAACCTCAAGTCTACGGGAGATTGTACATTTCAAGCTTGGGGGAGATTGCAAGAATTTTGTCCAAGAAAGGGAGAAAAGTGGCATTGGAATAAGGGGGAGCCTTATGTCCATTATGACCACATGAGGGGGATTTCAAATTGGTTTTCAAATTGGTAAGAGCAATGTATGGTTTAATTCAATTTGGTATTGATTGCATATTTCAATTAGCATATGTTCCTTCTCTTGCATTGCATCCAAGCAAGTAGTTATATTTAATTTCCCTATTATTGCTTGCTTTGGTTGTGTTGGCATCAATCACAAAAAAGGGGGAGATTGTAAGCAAAATGGTCCTAGGCCATTAATGATTTTGGTGATTGTGTGTCAACACTAACCTATGGAGCTAACAATGTTTGTGAGTATACAAG
This sequence comes from Setaria viridis, assembly GCF_005286985.2. Lineage (NCBI taxonomy): Eukaryota > Viridiplantae > Streptophyta > Magnoliopsida > Poales > Poaceae > Setaria > Setaria viridis. Next base: position 17,735,351 of record NC_048264.2, read on the forward strand.
GTTTAGTCACATGGATGCAAGGTAATAGACTTGGGTGATCAAACACATCAAAACAAAAGGTCAATAGGACATGTACAAGACCCTAAAAGACCTTAAAGCAACCCAAGACATCATAAAAGAGAAGCCGGGACAAAGATACACGAAGAAATGAAGCCAAACGATGAAGATTCATCACAATCGCAATATCAGAGTATTAATTGGTGATCACAGTTGCAATATCAGAGTATAAGTCGGTGATGTCAAATTATTAGTCGATGATCATAGGATGATACGGTGATAGCCATGAAGGGAGCATATTATGAATCGGTGATTAGCAAGGTTTGAAGTTAACACGCATCATAGGATGATACGGTGATCACAGTCGCAATCATTGTATGAATCGGTGTGATTAGCTCAGCTCAGCATCGGCTCAAATTCGGCTCTGGAAGTTTTTATGCATACACCAAATGATACGGTGATCACAGTAGCAATATCATAGTATGAATCGGTGATCACTGATTTATACGCTGATGGCTATGAAGGGGTCATAATATAAGTCGGTGATTATTGTTTTTGTGACCGTCGGAGCAATGGCTAGTTTCTTGGCTTGAGGCTATAAATACCCCTTTGCCCAGCCATTTCAAAGGTGTTAGAACTTGGAGAAGCTATAGGCTTGGTTCTCACATACACACAAGTGCTCTAGCCACGAAAGTGCTCAAGAGAGGATTAAGGCAATTTGCATAAAGCTTAGGTCTTGATTAGTGCTAGTTTAGGCCTACTAGCGCATTGTTTTAGGGTTTAGCCTAGAGTTACGCGAGGTTGTTGACCTCCTTTGTATCGGTGCTTGCGTGCACTAAGAGTTATAAATCTGGAGCTTGTAAGTCTTCCGAGACTCTCCAACTGTGTTTATGGAGTGGCCGCTGGTGCTAGTGAGAGGGAGGAGAGGCCCTCAGCGTTTTGCCGAAGCTCTACCAAGTGAAGAGCGGCAAGGAGCATCCGGGAGAGTCTAGGCAAAGACCCACTTGCATGTGGTGAAGACCCGTGGGCTACCTATGGAGTTAATTGACCGTGGAGTTTATGCCCTTGCGCGGGCATTCCCTTTGAGAGAGGCTCCAACAACAAGGACTAGTGGAAAGCTTTGCTTTCCGATACCTCGGTAAAAATCATCGTGTTGCCATGCCAGGAGTTTGCTTTCTCTACCTCATTTACACATTTTTGATTGCACCTGCTTTCCGTGTTTAACTTTTCTAGAATTGTCATGTGTAGTTTATAGGATTGCAACTTAGGTTGTAAAACTCTTTTATGGTAGAGATAGAAACACATAAAAAAACCTAGTGGACATCTAGATAGAGATTGAAATATGTTTTTATATGTTCTTGGAGCCTTAGATTTTAGAACACCTAATTCACCCCCTCTTAGGGTGTCATGTCCCTTCAATCTGGATAGCAAAAATCAAGATAATTCACATGTAAACACCGACTTAAACCTACAAATGTCCCATCCTAAGATCAAGACCAAACTGAAACCAACAAAAGTCTGATCTTAAGATCGATTCTGAACACTACTTTAAAACTTTAAAACAGGACACACCTGTAAATCAGAGGACTTTTCCATGTACAATTCTACTGTAATTAATCAACAAATTGGCAAGCTACTGGAATTACTGAATTGAGATGGGAATGGAAGGATCACAAACCTCTCTTGCCTGCTTGCAATGGCCTCAAGCCTAGTGCCTGCAGTTGTGTGCCGTGCTGCGCCTCCCTCCCTTCTGCTCACCATGCTGCGCCACGTCTCCCTCCCTCACTTGCCGCGCCGCACCTCCCACCTGATCGCCGCACCTTCCTCCCCCTCTCCCACTTGCCATGCCGTGCCTCCGTCCCTCCCTCCCTCCTTGCCGCGCCTCCCTCCCTCTCTCCCTGCTGGCAGGCTGCGCCTACGCCCGCTGCCCCCCAGGCTCCATCTTGGCCGGCGTTAGATGTGTGGTGGGCGGAGGCATCGGATCTGCGTTGGGAGTGGCAGCGGACCTCAGCAACGGCAGTAGCCTGGAGGCGGCGGCGCGGAACCCTAGCGTGAGAGAGAAGTGAATGGGAGGGAGACGAAGGGCACCAGTGGAAAAGTGAGCGAGATTTCTCGTACCGCGGGGGGTGGGATTTTCCGCGGTTGCCTACCGTACCGTGCGGTCACCGCGGTCCCAAATGAGGCCACAACCTTCATCACCACTTTGACAACATGCAAAGTATCATTACCATCTTTACCACAAGCTCTGGACAAGTATCATTACATTGTCAAAGCTAAAGCTAAAAAGCGAAGCTTTGAAGTTGAAGTCAAGAAACAGAAGATGAAGAGAGAATCAAAGTCAAGTGATGAAACGTATGCGGTGCCAAAGTTAAAGTTGTAGCTAGGCATTTCCATATGAATTCAGCTACTTCGTTTTGTTGTAACAGCCAAACCAAAGTAGTTGAGGGACTACTATTGGGGAAATGGCCCAGCTATTAAGCTAAAGGGCAGCCAATGTAAAGGTCTAAGGGCCTAGTTGTAAATATTGTACACACAAGGGCCTAAAGACTAATTGCCACACCTTTTTTCTTCTCTATACAAAGGGCCCATGGGGTCAAGATGAGGGGATTCACATGAAGTACTCCCAAACTTCTCCCTAAGTTGTGACTTCTCCATTAGTTCTCTTTTCTCTAGCGGAGTCAAATTCCCAACATGCAGCAACACACAAGCATGTTTGCTAGTCAGTAATACATAAACATACATGTTATTTCTTTACATATACAAACTAGACGACCAAATCAAGTGTGTAAGAATAACAAAGACTACAATAGATTAAAAAAAAGGTAAGATCAAGATTTATGTAAATAAACATTGCGCAAAAAGTCAACAAAAACATTGCTTGAGAAGACACGTGAGGCGGCACGAACAATAATCCATTATGGAAAAAAGAAGATACATGGTGAGGGTCCACAAATAGATGAGAGGCTCCAAATCCTATCACGGATCTGAGCTAGAGCACTCTTTAATTCGTATATATACAGGGGAAACACCTCTAATTCTCCCAAAAGCTTCAAACCCTACCTCTCAAGGTGGAAAGACAAGCCACTCGGATAGGGAAGAATATCCCAATCTTAAGCAGCCATGCCCAACCCTCCCCGTGCCCATGTGGAGTCGATTAAAATGCTCCCAGGACAAACACCATATCAGTGAACGTCCTTTTAGCAACATTGGGTATCAACTTTGAGCCCAAAACAGCCTCAAATGAGCATGTGAATCTATGCCATCATCACACTTGGTATACCAAAGAAGAAAACCATATACAGCATAGAAAGCCATAGCATAAAAAGCCAACACCTGTATTGCTCTGTGGAGTCAAACAAAGGTCACCTATACTTATCCTCCTACCAATCTATTATGTACACCAAAGAAGGAAACGACAAAGGTGTCAATCACTGTTTGCCGGCAAAAATTTCTACACGGCACAATTTCGATGACCAGCTAATATGGTTGCGCCGTACCCAGCCACCACTTACTCCCACGGCATACTTTTTTGCCACCTGATGCCAAACTCACAAGAAGTGAGGAAACGATGAGATGCGTGGCAGATTGGTCAGGAGATCTCCAAATGATTCTTGCCTCGGCGGCAATGGCTTGGTCAGGAGATCTCCAAATGATTCTTCCGGTGGCAATGGCTTATTGCTGCCGTCTCCTCGCACCAGAGGCACACTAGTCTGGGACTTCCTTTCATAAATCTCATTTGTACCACTGACTCCAGGGGTTGCGTGACCTGAACCTGAATCTCTCTGGATCAGGCAGCAGAGAGAGTTTACCCTTGACATAAGCATCCTTTCATCAGCTGCATTGGAAATCTGGGTGTCATTCAGGAGCTGCCTGGTTAGCTCATCAAATGATACATCACTGTTTGAACCATCGCCGTTACCCAATGAAGCAGTTACAGCATCAGTTGCAGGTAGGTTGCCTGAATACATCTGTTTGTACAAGTGGTACCCTATGTGGTTCGCAATCTCACTCTTGGACATTGAGCGGCTGATTCCTGGCACTCTGAAACCATTCCAATTCAAAATGCTTGTATGCGGTTCGCACTCAACAGAAGTACCATCTTGTTTAATCAAGTGGGCACTAGCAACTGGAACAAGAAAACAAATGGTCAGTAGGATCATTACAAAAAACGAAGCTACTTACGTAGGAAACAATATACACTACTCCCTCCGTTCCAAATTGTAGGTCATTTTGACTTTTCTAGGTACGTAAATATTATTATACATCTAGATATAGTTGTCTAGATGTATAATAATATCTATGATCCTAGAAAAGCTAAAACGACCTACAATTTGGAACGGAGAAAGTACAATATAATTATACTTAAGCAATTTAAAAAGAGAGAAACAAAATCAAATTGGTCAGAATAGATTAATAATTTGTTTTTGAGATATAACAAGGCCTCAAGAAAACCCATATAGGTTTTGTTTAGCACTAAAATAGCTACATCATGAATAAACTACCTCTTAACTCATTACCATATATATGGACCTCAAATATCACTTCATGTTATTATGGGATGGAAAATCCACAAATGATATTGTGATTCACCTGAACTAGGGTAGTGTCCAGGCAAGACATCTGATTTTCCAGCTTGCTGTCTTACTTCAGCATCCATCCTACTGGCTGAAGACTGAGGTGATAACAATGCATTAGAGCTCTGTGGGGCTAACTGGTTGTCATCATCTTTATGCTCATATTTTTGACACTTAATATCCTCTGGTTCTTCAAATATGGAACACTTTGTCTCAAAATAAGGATTATCCACAGTAAAATCATTTTGCTGGCTTAGCGACTGCAGACGTGGGTCACAGTGAAAAAGCTTTTCCATATGCTTATTCATCATACCTTGCGGGCATTGAATAAGGTGCACCCTGAGACAAACGATATCCAAAATCCAAATTAAGCCATTAGTATAATAAACTTATATAGAAGAAACAATTTCAAGAAATTAAATCATCAATGTACATCAAGACTAAACTTGTACTCATACGAACATCAAAATTTGTGAATATCAGATTTAATGAATTTCAACACAAAAAGTGTTAGATTTAATGCGTTTCAAACACATCTGCATTACTATGACATGCTTTAGTTTTTAAGTACCTGTACATCCTTGCCTGTCCACCAGTAAAATCTGAAGTTGCCTGCCATAATGTATGCTTCCTTGGTTGCGGGTTGGTTTCTTTGAAGAAAAGTGGTGGTCTAGACAACTACAAAGAACACCAACAAAAGAATAAGAACAACTTTTCATGAAAGCATGAAAAGCGCGAAGTGCATATGGGACTTGCGATCAATACTTCTGTTACTACCACTTCTAGATCCTTAGTATTCAGTACAAGATTCAATTCTATGGAGTTTCTGGCATGAATAAACGATAGCTAACTGCACAGCATGATACACTATTTATTCAATGTGTATTTAAATGGCCTTACCACAATCTCCAAGGTCCCAGGTTCATTTTCTGGACAGAACATCTTCAGTCCACAGATATCAGACCATTGTATTTCGATTTTGCTCTTGAGACCACCATCCAATACTTCCCAAACCAGTTTGTGTTTTGCAAAATAGCATTTTGCAACCAGATCTCCTTCATATCTTGAAACCCACTGTTCATATGCAGAATGTTAGATTATAGATTAAGTGACAACAGATAAAAGACAACATATAGAAGTGCCAACTATTTGCTGTTACAATGGAAGAGGCTAGGTCCACTAGACTTTCACGTGTACAACTGGCAAAAAGAAATTAAAAAAAGAGTATGAGCCGATGGATCAAAGGTCAAAAGTAAATAGCTGTCCTCTTTGAGATCCTTAAAAAAACAGGGAGTGTTATCAACTACGAGGCTCCGATGAACACACCAACAGTTATAGCTAGCTATTGCCAGTGAAATATTTCAACATAATTCACTGGGGATGAGAAAAATAAACTACCCAATGACATGGGAAGTGACAAAGAGTTTCATAAAGTTTAGGACTTGAAATATGATGACCAAGTGAACTCAGAAAAGCAAATGTTAGTGTTCCATTGTTTTGATTCATTCATTGTAAAAAAAAAGAACTGTTTTTTTCGCAGAATGTTGTATGCACTGCAAAAATGTACAAAGTTTTCATACAGGTAAAAGAACTTAGCACCATACCACAAAAGACAACATTCTGTATTATTGATTGTTGGAGGAATATCATACGCACTTGAAAATGTGCTGATGTTTGCACAAAAAAACATAATCTATAATCAAATACCCAAAATTATAGTATCTGCTTAAGTCTAAGCCGGCATGTGCTAATCTTAAGTGTACTAAGGTGGGTCCTGGAAAAATAAATAGAGTGACTCAAAACTGTACATGCGACAAATATACACTATGCAAGACTGATACATATAAAGATGGTACTTACCTCCCAAGATCCAATACGCAGAACTGAACCAGGGAAATTGGAAGCCTTCAGTTTCTCCGAGGCACCAGTGTTGATGGCTTGCCGAGCTTCTGTGCCCTTATTGGCCTGCGCAAGCTTCATCTGAACCAGATCCAATAGTGAGGGGCTCTTCCTCAGCCGCAGGCCAAGTGGACTAGGCTCATCAAGGAAACCTTGCTGCGAGGACTGCTGATTGGACACACTAGCACATCTGGTGCTCCATTGCTGCATAATAGCATGCCAAAATCAACAGCCTAATATTTATTTGCTGCAGAAGTTAACATTGTAATACTACTAAGATCAAAGATCAGCACATATCAATAAGATGATGTAAGCCTCAATCTGGGGCCCTGAGACGGCACTCCACTGACCGTTAGCTATGCGATGGACTTGGCAATACTAATATACTATGTAGTACTGAAACTGATTTCATGTGATGCGACCTTGATACCACTTGGGAATGTGGTTGCAAAACGAAGAAAGACGAATCTTGTGGACTCTTATCATGAAGTGAAGAAAGTTTTGATGGATGGAGACAGCACACACCAGTAGTGTAGAGCACACTTCCAAAGTTGGAAGGTTTGTAACAGCCATGTCTAAAACCTAACTGTACTATCGATTTGATCTAAGGGTAACAGTATAATCTTGGCATGTACAGAAATCTCATCCACCAGGAAAAATTCCCATGATGGGCTCCACCATATCTTTCTATTTTACAAATATATGTGCCACTGAATAACGACATGTTTTCCACGTAGTCATCTAATACTATCATCGTAATTCTGAACGTTCATTGATAAAGTGCACCGGTTCAGGAAAACAAGAATACAAAAAAACTACTTATAAATCTCTCCAGTCTCCAGTTGCAATGATTATTCAGTATGCAAGAACCAAGACACAAAAAAGGGATTAGATCATCACTTTGTTACTGCAAGCACATATTTATTGTATTAAAGCTCCCTTGCTTGGCTGATGGCTGCTTCTCAGTAAAATAAACTTCCGGTCTCACAAAGAAATAACAAAATCCCCACCAGTACAGATTCAAGAATTATGTGGTTTCTCTACCGCGCTGCCTATGTACCGATTCAAGGGCCGACATGACTTTTGGATTTTAGGATGCACAGATACAACAAATGGAACTTTCGAGATAATCCTTTTCAATTTGCTCTTAACCAGTCCCTGTGAAGCGAGCTCCAAGGAGATGGATTCGAATCGAAGAGAACGGGAACGAGGGGACGCACCTGCTTCTGATGCCCGAATCGCGTCCTCTTGTGGAACGGCGACGCCTCCGCCGCGGCGGCAGGGCCGTCGGCTGCGTCCGCGACCTCCTCCTTGACCTCTCGCCGCAGCTTCCCAAGGTGCGGCAAGTGAACCATCACGCCCAATCAATC